>NC_141689.1:328421595-329857595 GCF_964263255.1 Lissotriton vulgaris | reverse complement strand
AGGGTAAAACATTTTATTAAATAACTATTTACATATCTATTTTATACTTTTTGTTGCCCGATCCGGCTAGCTCAATCGATCGAGCATGAGACTCATGCACTTTGATCTCCTTGGCCTCAGTCAAGCATTAATAGTAAGATTTTCATACATGAGTGTACTTTTTGCCTTTTGGCGACTCTTCCATTCTGAACATTTTTCCACAATCCGTTTGACCTGAAACGATTACACGCATAAAACATTTGTGAGTTTTAAATTTCCGGAGAAGTATAATTCACCAATAGCTTTCTCTGTAGATCTTTTTTCATTATCAAACCCAGTTCCATCACCCGCCCAGGATATCACTACTGTTAGTTGTCATTGTTGCTTCTGTTTTAATAAAAAATGTTTTAAGGTGTTTACTGTTTTTGTTGCGATGTATATATTTATAAGTTATTAAAGTGTTATAATCCTACAAATTTTTTATCGATTATTGCTCTTTGAGCTATTCCCTGTCTACAAACAGAGAATAGAAATATTCTGTCTCCCTTTGCAGATAGTGAAGGATAGGTAATGCGGACTTTTGTCCCCCATTGTAATCCGTCATGCCTGTTTTTCTCCCCACTGATTGATTGATTGGCTGGACATTTATTGTTCAAGGAATAGTTCTTTCGAGGTATTCTCTGTTTGCAAATAACGTGGAATAGAAATATTCTGTCTAGTCTTTGCAAGTAGTGAAGGGTGGGTAATGCGGACCTTTGTCCCCCGTTGTAATCTGTCATGCCCACCTACTCCCCACTGATTGAGAAACTAGTTCCACCCAGACCATTTATTAGAGGTACATCATCTGGCTCAACCGGAGAGTACCCCTAATAAAGAAGACATATGTAAAATACGAAGTAATCACTGTATCCTGTTAAACAGAAACTTTAGCATGAAACACACTTGAAAAGGAAGGGAAAGAAATCGAACAAAATCAGTAGGCCACTGATGACTTTTTGACTTCGCTAGAAATAAGAAACATGGAAGTGGTGAAAGAAGCCAAGCTTGACGTTACGGCAGCCACGAGGTAGCTAGGCTCCGCCACCCCCCCACTGCTCCAAGCATGTCTGTCCCACCGCCCGCCACACCCATTAACGGTAACATGAAATAGATACAAATCAGCAGATACCTACCCCCATTCCGGAAACTCCCGAAGTGCAACAGGGCCACGGTTACGCCCATCCGGAAGATGAGGCCTCGACACGTGCAGGGCGGGGCCCAGCTAACCGCCATCAGCCGTGGGGTGGATGGCCCGAAATGTACTGGTCTCCCGATTCCCTTCTTCTGCTGCCTTGCAGGCCACGGGGGGGGATGTCTTGCTTCTGCCTCCGACCCCCCCCTCTTATCGCCTGGTCCGGACATCACGGATATCAACGGCAGGTGTCGGCGTGGGGTGCGCTGGGAGGGAGAGGCGGCGCGAACAAGCCTCTCCCACCCCCATAGGTGGGGGCCCCTCGGCTGCACCCCCATCGCTCCACTCACCCAACAAAAGGGTCGTCGCGTAAGGTGCACCAGGAGAGGAGCCGAGGCCGACGGTATCTTCTTCTTTCTTCAATAATGGCTGCAACAACACTGGGGGGGGATGTCTTGCACATGCCACCGATCCCCCCCTCCCCTCGTATCTCCTGGTCTGGCCCCGGCTTGGTATGAGCTCCCCGTTCGGTCCTGAAGCGGCGCCCTGCAGGCCACGGGGGGGGATGTCTTGCCTCTACCTCCGACCCCCCCCCTCTTATCACCTGGTCCGGACATCACGGATATCAACGCCAGGTGTCGGCGTGGGGTGCGCTGGGAGGGAGAGGCGGCGCGAACGAGCCTCTCCCACCCCCATAGGTGGGGGCCCATCAGCTGCACCCCCAACGCTCCACTCACCCGACAAGGGTTCCTCCACTCTTGCGATGCAGCGGCGCTGCACTCACCCGACAAAAGGTCTCGTCCACTATTGCGAGGCAATGATGCTCCGCTCACCCAGCGGGGGTCTCGTCCACTGTTGCGGTGCAACGGCGCTTCTGAGTTCAACTAGAAAATGAGTCCTGCGTCCAGAAACGTTCTCCTCAACTTTGAAGATTCTATAAGAGCCACGGGGGCCCCCGACCCCCGCAGACACCCCCGATGGGGAATGACTGCCATGATCACCCACGGAACGACCACGACGTAGCCGCGGGACGTCGGCGCGCTCATGCCGGCGCCGGCCTCAGTCTTGAAATGACCAAAATCCTGCAAGACTACCAACTTGATCAGTTCCGGTGGGACACCAGTATGACCCGGTAGGAGAGATTGTTGCCTCCCACCCCACTTTGACTGATGGTTCATGTCGGCAGTCCCCTCTGCTACCCTTCAACGAAAACTTTTGGACTGCCGAAAGAGGTCCCGGTCCAACCACGAGTTGGTGGAGACATTTTGACTATACTTGGACCTTCCTGACCTCACCCAAAATGGCGCTGGTACAAATGAAACTCTCAACTCCTTGTTGTGCCCCGATTGCTCAGCCTTGATATCATGAGATATGTATGCAGTTTTTAGCACATGAATTGATATGGGATAAGACTGATTATATGTTCGGACAATGAATTAATCCACGATGGGTATTGATTATACGTTCGAACAATGAATTGACATGGGACGGGTACTGATTACACGTTCGAACAATGAATTGATATTAAGTTCTAATGCATCATTGATTACTGTATTTATTATTGAAGGTTCGAATTGTCGACACTTTTGGTACTTGCTCACAATGAATTATCGATATGATTTTGTTGCACTTGTCGCACTTTTTACTATGAAATCAACGACCACTGACTCTCTGTTATGTTTTCCACAAATAAATACCCCACCCCCCATTTACAGTTCCAGCCTGCTCCGTGGCCGGCCCACGGGGTTGTAGGCCCGTATTTGGGCACCAACATTTTTATTAAAGGTTTTTGAAAAAGCAAACGTAGTTGTAACGCGTAGATTGGTAAATTTCGAATAAATGGCCACTGTTTCCGATTTTTTTTTTTTTTTAAAAAGCAGGTGAAATGAAGCAGCTCAATTAGTTAAGGGTTAAAAAGTATAGTACGCAGAAACATTGAAAATATGAATGGTCCAGGTTTGTTGTATGTGTTTTTCATTTTTGTACAGCATAAAGCAATCGATAAAGATCCTGGTATTTAGCCTCTACTTTATATGCTACCTGTATCAGGGAAGTTGTTTTAAATGCCCCTAAGCCACCCCGAAGGAATGTCACCTGGCCCCCCTAGTACGAACGAAAATGACCCCGTACCACTGTAGGTTATCTCTCTTCCTCAAAAATGACAAAATTACTTTCTAGGACGTTTTGGACATTGATGATTTTCATATGATCTATTTATTAAAGTAATACTCATCTCTCCGCATGAAATTAATTTTCCACATGCTACACAAGTCAATCTCATCTGCCCAAAGTTCTTTTGCAGATTTGGGACCGTTTCCCTTTCCTCTGACTCACTTATTGCTAAGTCATTGGTGGATGTTTTTGCCGGTCGGGGGTTATCCACCAAATCTCGAAGTTGTGCTTTAGAATAATTAAGAGGGTGCCACCTCTCCTTGTGCCGATGCATGGTATGATTACCATAGCTATATTTTTTTCGGTCCCTCTCGAGAGTTTTTTTTTTGCAGATGAGGCAGGTAACGAACCTGGCTTTAACTTTCTTTTCATGAGATGGAAAAGAAAAAAATTGCCAGATAAAATTCACTTTCAGATGGGACGTTCTTGGCATTTCTTTCAGAAACTTTTACATCACTGTGTCATTTCTTTGTCTATCCTGGTTAAAGCAATGTCATGTAAATAGTTGTTTAAAAAGTTTTTTTTTACGTGTTTACTTTGTTGGAGCGTTGTATATATTTATAAGTTATTAAAGTGTTATAATCCTACTACTTTGTTGGAGTGCTATATATTTTTAATGTGACACATAATTGTGAAGACTTTGATGTACAAAAAGGCATCCCTGGAATCTTCCGCTTCAGGCTCGGTCCCACACACCCTTACAGTGAGAATCCCCTCCCCAATCACAATACAGGATCGTTATCAGATAGTAGGAACGCGTGTGGTGTGACGGATCTCATGAGGTGGGGGCCTTGATCTACTGTAACTCCTTTGAACAGGGGTGATTCTTTACAGTTGGGGCCATAAACTACATCCGCAGGGCTAGGTGATAGCCTGGGACCGGCCTGGACAATCAGACACAGAGGAAGAGGAGTGTCAGAGGGTGCGGTAGTGAATAGGGTGAAAGGGAGGTGTCGGGCGGGCACAGGGTGTGATACTCAGGGAAGAGCAGCGCAGATGGGGGGAGGTTTATGGCCCATGCATGAGAGAGAGAGCGGGGGTGACCAGTGTGTGGGGGAGATGCTTGTGAGGGTGGGGAGCCATGCTGAGGATCGGCGGCGTGCAGAGAGTGGGTCTGGTCAAGGCATCTAAAATGGCTGCCGTGCACAACAAAAGTGTGGCATTGGAAAAAAAGCAAGATGGCGCAGACAATGTTTATCAATACAAATTAATTTATAACAATTATTTTTAACAATATATTTACTCGCAGTGTCAAAATGGCGGTCAACACTTCCTGATTTCCTTCGAATCGAACGTTAACAGATGTCACGATCGGCGGCGTGCAGAGAGTGGGTCTGGTCAAGGCATCTAAAATGGCTGCCGTGCACGACAAAAGTGTGGCATTGGAAAAAAAGCAAGATGGCGCAGACAATGTTTATCAATACGGATTAATTTATAACAATTATTTTTAACAATATATTTACTCGCAGTGTCAAAATGGCGATCAACACTTCCTAATTTCCTTCGAATCGAACGTTAACAGAAGTCAAGCGGCAAAAAAAAAAAAAAAAAAATGCTCACGCGCAACCGCTGGAAGACAAGTATCAACATATATGAACCTCCTCAACCACCCTCAGAAAACATAGGGGGTCAGGATACGTCTCCCATACCCCCTTATACCCAATACTCACATTCCTTTTCCTCCATCTAGTAATTTAATTAAATCGAAACACAAAATGGCGAATTCACGTTTCGCTACCAGTTTGCGACCCGGTTCGCGAACCGAGAAGCGCTTCTACCGCGAAAAATCAAATTTTTTTTATTTGCCCCACGGGACCCTTTAATAACCCCAACATCATTCCTAGGGGATCAAGAGGGGTCTACCTTGCCCCCTTTCATTAAATTCCCCCTTCGTTTTTCTCCTCCTCTTGTCTCTCGATCCTACCGAGAGACAAGATGGCGGACGCACCGGACTGTTTAGAATGTTGACAGACACCGGAGAGCCAATCAGCTTCGCTTTGCAAAGCTCCGCTACGCGAAAAGTACGCGATCTGGAGCGCTATCTGGGACGCTGTCACAGATATATCTGTTTTTTTAAACGTTAATTTCTCAAAATCCACTGGAGCACATATATTGAGACCCAGCAAAGGCACATCGGGCTAACAGTCCCTACAATTTCGCCTAGTTTCGTGTAAATCCATTCAGCCGTTCGAGCTAAAAGTGAGGCCAAAGGCCCTATGAAAAAATGAATGGGAAAAACGCGTTTTGGGACCCCCCTTTTTTCTCGGCCCCCCCTTGACGGAACCCCCCCAAATTTTCAGGGGCTGCTCAGAAACAAAATGTGCCATTTTCCTGAAAATGTCAGCCGATTCCGTCCACAAACGCCAAAGTTATTAGACATAGAATTTTCAAAAGTTCCATAGAGAAAAAATCCTAACTATATATACCTACTGGCTGTCGCCAGTAGGTAATATATATATATATATATATATATATATATATATATATATATATATATATCAGCACTCGAACATGCAGCAAACACCACGCTATGACGACACCATGTGCTGGCCAAGTAATTTATTAAAGTCAGCCCTTCGAAGGGCTGACTTTAATAAATTACTTGGCCAGCACATGGTGTCGTCATAGAGTGGTGTTTGCTGCATGTTTGAGTGCTAATGTCCAGGACCTGACTGCGGAGGTCTTTTCACGACGACACACCTGCTGATAAGGCAGGCAACGGCGTTCCCCGTGGTGAGGAGTTGGGGATATATATATATATATATATATATATATATATATATATATATATATATATATATATATATATATATATATATATATATATATATATATATATATATATATATATATATATATATATATATATATTGATATATATATATATATATTGATATATATATTGCGCTCCACTCCTTCATCGTACTCCAGGTACCAAAAAGAAATACCGCACTCCGGGGGCAAATTCAATTCCTTTATTTTGACCAGACCTCACAGCAACAGACGCGTTTCCTCTGTTTGGGTGACCGGATTCCCGCGCCTACCCCCGCGAAAGAAACCAGGCTGAGCGGTTGCGGCGGAAAAGCAAGGGGGACCCGAGGGGGCACCGGAGTGAACAGTTGTCCCACCTACCATCAGACTTCTAAGGCTGCGCCTGCCACCTGAAGCCAACTTGAATTTCATCATGCCACAGCAGTTTGTTTTCTCCGAGGTACAATCATGGTGCCTTGTAGGATAGTGTAGTTGCACCACACGTGACTACACAGATACGGCTGCACACTGTGGGGGCGGAGTACGGCTGCTGACATAAGCAACGTGGCAGGCGGAACATTAACAGCGTAAGGAGCAGCTGGAGAGGGGCGCTGAAGAAGGCAAAATGTGCCGAAATGCATCCGCCTGTGACAGCTGAACATTAAAGTGCTCCTTCAAAATCTCCTTTGTGGGTCACGTCTCTTTCGTTTGGAGGAGGTGGTGTTGTCAAATTTTATGCGCAAAGCCAGAGCGCATGTACGTGTACCCCCGGCGTTCAAGAGGTATGGACTCCTTGGCAAAGCTCCTGTGAGCATTCTCTTCTGTTGCGGTAGCAACACAGTCTATTACCCACCAGGACGCTTGGATTACAACGCGGCAAGTGGATATTGCATCCTCTGTTTGGGTGACCGGATTCCCGCGCCTACCCCCGCGAAAGAAACCAGGCTGAGCGGTTGCGGCGGAAAAGCAAGGGGGACCCGAGGGGGCACCGGAGTGAACAGTTGTCCCACCTATCATCAGACTTCTAAGGCTGCGCCTGCCACCTGAAGCCAACTTGAATTTCATCATGCCACAGCAGTTTGTTTTCTCCGAGGTACAATCATGGTGCCTTGTGGGAAGTGTAGTTGCACCACACGTGACTACACAGATACGGCTGCACACTGTGGGGGCGGAGTATGGCTGCTGACATAAGCAACGTGGCAGGCGGAACATTAACAGCGTAAGGAGCAGCTGGAGAGGGGCGCTGAAGAAGGCAAAATGTGCTGAAATGCATCCGCCTGTGACAGCTGAACATTAAAGTGCTCCTTCAAAATCTCCTTTGTGGGTCACGTCTCTTTCGTTTGGAGGAGGTGGTGTTGTCAAATTTTATGCGCAAAGCCAGAGCGCATGTACGTGTACCCCCGCCGTTCAAGAGGTATGGACTCCTTGGCAAAGCTCCTGTGAGCATTCTCTTCTGTTGCGGTAGCAACACAGTCCATTACCCACCAGGACGCTTGGATTACAACGCGGCAAGTGGATATTGCATCCTCTGTTTGGGTGACCGGATTCCCGCGCCTACCCCCGCAAAAGAAACCGGGCTGAGCGGTTGCGGCGGAAAAGCAAGGGGGACCCGAGGGGGCACCGGAGTGAACAGTTGTCCCACCTACCATCAGACTTCTAAGGCTGCGTCTGCCACCTGAAGCCAACTTGAATTTCATCATGCCACAGCAGTTTGTTTTCTCCGAGGTACAATCATGGTGCCTTGTGGGAAGTGTAGTTGCACCACACGTGACTACACAGATACGGCTGCACACTGTGGGGGCGGTGTATGGCTGCTGACATAAGCAACGTGGCAGGCGGAACATTAACAGCGTAAGGAGCAGCTGGAGAGGGGCGCTGTAGAAGGCAAAATGTGCCGAAATGCATCCGCCTGTGACAGCTGAACATTAAAGTGCTCCTTCAAAATCTCCTTTGTGGGTCACGTCTCTTTCGTTTGGAGGAGGTGGTGTTGTCAAATTTTATGCGCAAAGCCAGAGCGCATGTACGTGTACCCCCGCCGTTCAAGAGGTATGGACTCCTTGGCAAAGCTCCTGTGAGCATTCTCTTCTGTTGCGGTAGCAACACAGTCTATTACCCACCAGGACGCTTGGATTACAACGCGGCAAGTGGATATTGCATCCTCTGTTTGGGTGACCGGATTCCCGCGCCTACCCCCGCGAAAGAAACCAGGCTGAGCGGTTGCGGCGGAAAAGCAAGGGGGACCCGAGGGGGCACCGGAGTGAACAGTTGTCCCACCTACCATCAGACTTCTAAGGCTGCGCCTGCCACCTGAAGCCAACTTGAATTTCATCATGCCACAGCAGTTTGTTTTCTCCGAGGTACAATCATGGTGCCTTGTGGGAAGTGTAGTTGCACCACACGTGACTACACAGATACGGCTGCACACTGTGGGGGCGGAGTATGGCTGCTGACATAAGCAACGTGGCAGGCGGAACATTAACAGCGTAAGGAGCAGCTGGAGAGGGGCGCTGAAGAAGGCAAAATGTGCTGAAATGCATCCGCCTGTGACAGCTGAACATTAAAGTGCTCCTTCAAAATCTCCTTTGTGGGTCACGTCTCTTTCGTTTGGAGGAGGTGGTGTTGTCAAATTTTATGCGCAAAGCCAGAGCGCATGTACGTGTACCCCCGCCGTTCAAGAGGTATGGACTCCTTGGCAAAGCTCCTGTGAGCATTCTCTTCTGTTGCGGTAGCAACACAGTCCATTACCCACCAGGACGCTTGGATTACAACGCGGCAAGTGGATATTGCATCCTCTGTTTGGGTGACCGGATTCCCGCGCCTACCCCCGCAAAAGAAACCGGGCTGAGCGGTTGCGGCGGAAAAGCAAGGGGGACCCGAGGGGGCACCGGAGTGAACAGTTGTCCCACCTACCATCAGACTTCTAAGGCTGCGTCTGCCACCTGAAGCCAACTTGAATTTCATCATGCCACAGCAGTTTGTTTTCTCCGAGGTACAATCATGGTGCCTTGTGGGAAGTGTAGTTGCACCACACGTGACTACACAGATACGGCTGCACACTGTGGGGGCGGAGTATGGCTGCTGACATAAGCAACGTGGCAGGCGGAACATTAACAGCGTAAGGAGCAGCTGGAGAGGGGCGCTGAAGAAGGCAAAATGTGCCGAAATGCATCCGCCTGTGACAGCTGAACATTAAAGTGCTCCTTCAAAATCTCCTTTGTGGGTCACGTCTCTTTCGTTTGGAGGAGGTGGTGTTGTCATATATATATATATATATATATATGTATATATATATATATATATTGATATATATATTGCGCTCCACTCCTTCATCGTACTCCAGGTACCAAAAAGAAATACCGCACTCCGGGGGCAAATTCAATTCCTTTATTTTGACCAGACCTCACAGCAACAGACGCGTTTCGGCGGAAGTGCCTTTGTCAATGTCACCGGCACAAAGTAAAACTCCATGTTTATAATTCACATTGAAAACAATCAAAATGAAGGAAGGACTGACACTCCAACACTAATGTGAGCGCCATTTTGTAACGGATACACAGTGTGCATTACCATCATTTCCATGCTATAAACTCAATTATACATTATCAAAAACTGTGTTAAATCAATCACTGCACTGTTGAAATGTCAATTGATTCAAATATGTATTCATTCTAGGCAAATCAAACCCAGCACACATAAAAGAATGACCACTGTAATGGTAATTCGGCGGGGATATATATATATATATATACATATTACCTACTTCCGGTCACCAGTAGGTAGTTATAGTTAGGAACTAGTTACCATAGGAAATGGCAACATTCTATTGCAAATAACTTTGGCAGATTGACGAATCTTTGCGGAATGTTAAAAAATTATTCTTTGTTGAGATCAGCTCCTATGTTGAAAGTTTGGGGGAGATTCATCAAGGGCGGGCTGAGAAAAAAGGGGATCCCAAAACGTGTTTATTCAATGTTAATTTGCATAGGAAATTTTAGACGAGGCTACAGGTCGAACGGGTAAACAGAATTACTCCAAATTTGGCAGGGAGAAGGGTCTAGAAAGCAGGCTTTTTTTATTTGGTGTAAATCCGTTCAGTAGTTTGTGAGAAATATCGAAATTTACAGATATCGATATTTGGGAATTCGGCCATCTGATTGGCTGAGGCGTTACGAGCACGAGCCTACTGCTGATTGGCTGCGAGCGTTGCAAGCGGTTGCAACTAGGAAGTGTTGGCCTCAATTTTGTGATGCATTTGAAGCGTGTAAGGGGAAAAAGGGCAGAAAGTGGGAAAGAGGAGGGATGGGGCGCTGTGAGGTCTGTAGGGTGGTTAGGGTGTGCTGTAGAGGGAGTGTGAAGCAAAGTATTCACCCCTACTGGGGTGAAAGTGCTGTTTTGCTCACTGTGAGATGGTGCTGAGGTGAGGTACTGGTACACTCCGGGATGAAAGCTTGCGTGTTAACCGTGAGCTGAGTGCTGTAAACTGATGTGCTCTGGGAGCTGTAGCATACTGGCCGAAGTGAAGTATTTACCCCCTACCGGTGTGAAAGTGCTGTTTTGCGCACTGTGAGATGGTGCAGAGGTGAGGGGCCGGAGAACTCAGCGATGAAAGCGTGGGCCTAAACTGTGAGCTGAGTGTTCTGTAGCATCCTGGCAGAAGCAAAGTATTTACTCTTACCGGTGTGATAATGCTGTTTTGCCTAGAGTGAGATGGTGTTGAGGTGAGGTATCAGTAAAGTTGGGGAAGAAAGTGTGTGCTTTAACTGTGAGCTAAGTGGTCTGTAGCATACTGGCAGAACCGAAGTATTTACCTTTACCGGTGTGAAAGTTCTGTTTTGTGTAGAGTGAGATGGTTCATAGGTGAGGTAGCGTTAAACTCGGAGATGAAACCGTGCGCCTAAACTGTGAGCTAAGTGCTGTAAACTGATATGCCTGGGCGGTGTAGCATACTGGTTGTTGTAGCATATGTGTGCATGTGGTGTCAGTATGCGTTTAGAGTATAGCGGGAGTGGGAAGCAAAGTACTCACTAGTACCGGTCTGAAGAGTCAGGGATGAAACTGTGAGTGTAAGTCGTGAGTTTATTGTTGTAAAGTGATGTACTGTGGGTGTTGTAGGATACTGGCCGCTGTAGCATACCTGTGTGAGTAGTGTTAGTGTGCGTTTATACTACACAGGGAGTGGGAAGCAAACTAGTCACCACTACCGGTCTGTAGACTCGAATGAAGTGTTTTAAGAAGCAGGAATAAAGAAATAATTGTGAAGAATATAATGTAGAATGTTGCAATGCCACAGAAGAAAAATGGTGAAATGAGGTGTGTCTAAGAAAGTAGGCGTGTGTAATAAAGGCTCAGAGTTTGGAAAATTTATAGAAAGTGTCTTTATTTAAGTCACATAATTGGACCCACTGGTGCAAGAGCTAGGGCATCCAGCTGATGCAAAGTTGAAGCACTTCTGCTGTATTCAAACGTAAGCCCCTGCATCAGTGAATTGTATATTACATGTTACAGTTGCATGTGACATAAACAATACCTATTACACTTGAATGACTCTACATTATATAAGGAAAATAAAGGTTGGATACAATTACCACTTGTAACCTTTAAGAAAAGAAAGAAATAAAAAGAAATTGCAAAATGTAATCAACAAACTTTTCAGGTACCTTGGCAGTGCTTTTTGTAACACAAAATTATCAACAGTAGAACAGTCAGCAATCTGTTGTACAGTAGATTCAATGTGGTGCATGTCAGAATTGGTACTAGTTCTACCCACATTGGAACTTTGAGGATGAATACAAACATTGCGCTTCGGAGAAGCACATTCGGTACCTTTGTAGTGAAACTATTAATTATTGTCTCCAGTTGTTTAAAAAAAACAATCTGTGTAGAGAGCCAAGGCATCGAGCTGAGACAAACTCCAAATGCTTCTGCTGTAGTCAAATCAAAGCTCCTGCATCAGTGAATTGCACATTATATGTTAGAGTTCTATGTGACCTACACAATAGCTATTAGACATGGATGAATACATTGTATAATGAAAATAATGGTAGTATACGATTACTATACTGTGCCAACCAGTTGCTAAACAAAGTCGTCTTTTTTCATTTTTATTGTGAGGTTCTGAGCAGAAGTTGACTTTGAGTAAATTTGTGTGAAAGGGCTTTGTGAATACCAGGGAGGCAGAGAGGCGTGTGCACAAAGAATAGACGTAGTTTCAAAATAGGTGTCGGGTTTAGGCTAATTTAGGAAGTAAATTGCGTATTTGCATAGGCCATACATCACCGATCCCTAGTTAAAGTGGAGACGTAAGGGGCAATAATGAAAATAGAGTTCAAATGTCTCAGTATATTTAGAAAGTTGTTATATAAAAGTAGTAGGGTTGAAGTGTATTATAACAAATGTAAAGGAAAAAGAAAAAAAATGGAGAAAAATCCATTCAAGAATAAGGTGAGTTTCCTACAAGTCTTGAAGATTCCAGTCCAGAAGTTCTTCAGCGGCTTGAGATGTGTAATGTTCCAGGAGGCAATTGTTGCCATCGTCTGAGAAAAGCGAAGTGATCCAATTCATATCTTCGAAGGGACAGTAATGTTCCTCGAATGTTGGAGCGGCAATTTGAATTGGCAGGCAATCTACGATGTTGTGAAAGGTTGCACGTTGAAGGAGATCTTTGACAGCTGCGCAGAAATTCCATTCCGCTGCGATTCCTTTTTGCATTGAGTTCAACATTGCTCCACTGCTAGAACAAACCCGTTCATGGTTTTCAAGATAATGCATTACTTGCTGGATATACGGAGCGATTGTTAGGATGCTGGCAAGGCATACATCCATTCACCAGTCAAATGGGCAAGTTCTGCAATTAAACGATGGTTGTACGCATATTAAATAATTGTAGATAAATGTTATGTTGTAGCTAGCTCCGATAATAGATAGAGGTAGGTAGCTAAAAAGTTTTTCAGTTTTTTTACAGTGTTGATGTAGCTTGGCGTAGTGGCGTATTCTGTCTGACATAGTTGTTACCACATGGCGTAGCCATTTCTAGAAGTAGAATTAGTATTAGGATGGCGGCAAAGATAGAGATAATTGTGGGCACTGTACCTGGTATTCCAGAGATGATCGAATAAATGTAGTCTGCTATTAAAGAAAGAACTGTTTGAAAGCGTGTTGGAAGGCTGTAGGAGAGCGTGTTAAAAAAGTGTGCCAGACCTTGAGTGTGACGTGTGTTGTAAATTGTGTAACAATTCACAAAGTGTAATGGGCGGTTCATATTTAAAAGGGAGTGTATTTTACGTGAAGTTTGTGGTATCTGTAGTCAATAAATTTCTTTTGCATAAGTGAGGGAGACTACTGTTCTGAACAAAAGTGTTTTGAGTTTGGTTTGTTTCTTGAAATCTGTTTTCAAACTAAGAATTGAAGGCCAAGTTGAAGTTTGGGAGTTACTTTGTGTGGGTGGGAATAGAAATTGCCACAGGAAGTTACTCTGTTTGAAACAGTAAGGACATGCGGTGTGCCAGTTCACATTTCGTAGGAGGGCTTGTTATTGAGAAGCAGATAACTGCCGTAAAAAAGCTGTGTGAATGTTAGTCGGATTGTGGTAGTTGGCGAGCTTTTAAGAAAGGACACAATTTGAGGGCTGTAAGCTTAGAAGCGCTGTTTAGTTGGACATTTTTGGATAGTAATGCATGACTGTCATTGTGGTCGCACTTTTTACCTGTTAGTAAAATTTCTGTATGCTCTTTAAGACAGCGATAGTATATGGGAGAAACCACTGCTTGTGAATAAACGCGCTACCTTATAGAATCACATACAACATTGAAAATAACATGTGCACCTAGCAGACACAACAACACTACATACTGTGGGAAACCTGGCTAGCCATGTTCACAAACTAAACATGGCATGGCACCTCTGCCTAACAATGCAGAATGCGGGGAGAGATGGAAGCAAAGTATGTGCGAAGGTGGTAAGTAATTATCTATTATAAAAGTATATAATGTAAAGTCTTGAGGGGATGTGCTGGACACAGTTGACCATGCAGAGCACAGACATGTACAGGTCAACATACACTGATGGTCTATTGAGTGAAGTGGATAGTGGACGCAACCATGATAGAACAGTCAGTAGGGAAGATTACGGAAAGGTAGCCCGTACATGCTTCCCCCCCCCCTAAATGTTTAGGGTAGTGGGCTGGCTGGGCGTACGCAAGGCTAGCGTAGGGGTTTGAAGAAGAGGCACGTTTCACTGGGTGTGGTTCTCTTCCATATTGGCAAACATGTCTGCCAGGTCTGCGCAGCTTACACCACCACGAGGCTGATGCCGTGAGCGAAGGTGGCTGCGTGAATGATGCTTTCAGAGTATCTAGAAAGCGTAATGGCTTCTGTGACGCATATACGCACCACAGTTCACCTTTCGAAACCACCGTATGTGAAAGAGGGGCCACCACGTGCCGGCGAAAGGTCCTTGGCCGAGGTCTGCGAGCTCGGAAGGCTCCTGAGATTAACGCTGGCTACTGCGACATAAGCACACAGCGCCCAGCCTGAGGCCCAGGAGTGTGGAGTGCTCTGTATACTACTAACACAGTAGTCCGACAGGTACCAACAGTGGAACAGTGTTTTTGAGACCATAGTGGGCGATGCTAGAACTGTATCTGAGAGTGGAGATAAAGGTACTCCCTTCGACAAATGCAACCAACTCTACATCCCAACAGTGGAACAGTGTCTTGATCCCACAATATACGATGTCTGATATTACCTGTGGGTTGCTTTTCACAGAGCTCCCGCCGTTGAGTTGCATCAGACTCTGTGATTCTGTAGTTAACTGTTGCATATGATTATTGGGCTTGGTTGACTACAATCGCTGGACTACACCGTAGTACAGCAGGTCCGAACAGTGAAGCGGGGTCTTAATTATATGAATGAGGATGTCAGAAGTTACATTTTTTGATGTTTTCTGTGTACCCTGTCCGATGAGGTGCAAGCAACTGTAGGTCCCAACAGTGGAATGGTGTATTGATCCCTGAGAGTGGAGATGGAGGCACTCCTTTTGACTAGCTGCAATCAGCTCTAGGTCCTAAAAGTGGAACGGTGTCTTGATACAATAATGGACGATGTTAGAACTGTATCTGAGAGTGGATATTGAGGTAGTCCCTTCGACCACGTGCAACCAGCTGTAGGTCCCAACAGTGGAACGGTGTCTTGATTCCACAATGGACGATGTTAGAACTGTATCTGAGAGTGGAGTTGAAGGTACTCCCTTCGACCAGCTGCAACCAACTGTAGGTCCAATCAGAGGAACGGTGTCTTGACCCCATAACTGACGATGTTAGAACTGTATCTGAGAGTGGAGATGGAAGTCCCTTCAACCAGGTGCAACCAGCTAAAGGTCCCAACAATGGAACGGTGTCTTGATCCCACAATGGATGATGATAGAAGTGCATCTGAGACTGGAGATGAAGGTACTCCCTTCAACTAAGTATAAGAAACTCTAGGTCCCAACAGTGGAACGGTATCTTGATCCCACAATGGGCGATGTTAGAACTGTATCTGAGAGTGGAGATGGAGGTACTCCCTTTGACCAATTTCAACCAACTCTGGGTCCCAACAGTGGAACGGTGTCTTGATCCCACAATGGACGATGTTAGAACTGTAACTGAGAGTGGAGATGGAGGTATTCCCTTCGACCAGGTGCAATCAGCTGTAGGTCCTAACAGTGGAATGGTGACTTGATCCACAATGGATGATGTTAGAACTGCATCTGAGAGTGGAGATGAAGGTAGTCCGTTCGACCAGCTGCAACCAACTCTAGGTCCCAACAGTGGAATAATGTCTTGATCCCACAATGGACGATGTCCGATATTACCTGCTGCTTGCTTATCTCAGAAGTTCGTGTGTTGAGGTGCATCACACTTTACAGGGATTCTCCACCTGTACGCCACCATTTTTGGCTCCTGCCATAATGTTAGGCGTGCATGTTTAATAATAAGAGCTGTCTTTCTTATTTAACATATATATTTTAGCTACAGCCTTGGTGCTTACTGAAGAGCTACTAGCTTTTTTGCTGTTAAACCAGGAGATGGTCCTACTAATCCTGGCTCCAGACATTTACTCAAGTTGTGTGATCCTGTGAAAATCTATTTAAGTCCCTGTATTTAAACTAGATTATCTATCAGAATTTAGAGTGTTTCCAATTGTTACACTTGGCATTGTCATCTAAACCGGTTGATACAAATTTCTAAAGCCTAACTCTGGTGGTTAGGTTGTAGTTGGAAAAAAAGAAGGAAAAAAAAACATTCAATTTGAATTCCAGCATCCCAACTGCACCAGTTTGATCCTTAGGAAATCAGTTTATTCGCCCTCCATGCCTTAGTCACTGTAGCTGCCAAAAAAACGGGGGTGCCTAGAGGGGTTTTGGCTAGCACTGTGCGCTGTTCAAGAATATCTAATTGTGCCCATTTTACCAATCTTAGAAAGATGAGATGTCGGTGCCAGAACAGAAAGGCGGGCCCTCGTGCTGCACACCTAATGTCAAAGCCCTGGGCTATTCTACAGATTGAAACCAGTGACGCGCAAGGCCCATATGTTTGGCAGAAACAAGTAAGGGCGGGTCTTGGCATGGCGCAGGGCCTGCGGGGGGGCCGCCTCTGACTGCGGTATGCTGAGCGCACTCGAGCACGCTGGCTCACGTCCCAGGTACTTCGGGGGTGGAATGCAGCCCTGCAGGGCCAGCCAGGCAGAGCAAGGTGACCACAGGTCACCCCTCCCTTCGTGGCCCCGTGCAAGTAGAAAGTGCATGCAAATTGGATTAAAATGCTGCAAGAGGTCGCCACGGAGAGTATTTTCGAATCAGAGGCGATCACGTTTCTTTTAAGAATTTGCCAAGCGAAAAGGTGATGGCATTTTTGAATGACATGGGTGGAACAGCCTATTTATGTTATTAATTCCCTCTGACCCAGGCTCTAAAATGTTAATTTACGAGTGTTCTGAAACCTAGCAGTACACTGCCAGTTTTTAAGAGTTGACTTACCAGATTAAATTTTTTACAAAAATAAGACTCTTTACATGCTGTGTCTCTCACCCTCCCCTCCACTTTCCCTCCTTCATTCTCTGTCTCCTACCCCCTCCCCTGAATCTCTCCCCTTGCCTGCTTTTTTCATTATGTATATCTCCTTTTTGTTTGTCTTGACCTTACATGTAACTATGTTGCCTCTAGTAACTGTGTAATTTTTGTAACAATGTAACCTGCAACTATGGTCTGATACTCATGTAAAGCGGTCTGATACCTCCGGGTCTAGCCAGCACTATATAAAACCTTTAAAATAAAAAAATAAAAATTTGAATGGGAAGGTGCTGACAGACAGTGAGAATCATCACTTCGTTATTTCCATGCAGAAAAGAAGCGCTTTAAGGCAGGGCTGCTGTAATCGCATGCAGAGCCCTACTAAGGAACGTGGCGCCCTTCTCTGCCCTACTGTGTACAAAAACAACTGAAAATGCACATTTCAACCAATTTGGTTAGAGTTTCGGCATTTCTTCTCCCTAAGTAATCAGCGCCAGGGTACCCTGGTAAGTGTTTATTTTGTCTGTACAGCCGTTGCACCCCTTGAGATAAACTGCTTGCTCTCTCAGCCTCCAGGAAACAGCTAACTGGAATGCATTCCCCTCAACAGCCCTAACCCACATGTTTCATGCCAGCTTCAGCGGACAACCAGAAGCTAAGGGCGTGCTCCCAATTTACTGAGAAACAACACAGATGGAAAGTGTGATGTGGCCAAGATCTCAAGCATGATGAAGTGGGGTAGCAGGGATTGGAGCCAGAGACAACTTTCTTGACCACACACGAAAGCCTCTCTGGGAGCTGGAACTGGCCTGGGGACTGTCCGTGTGCACGTGTCTCCCTTCCAGGCAGCTCTGGACATGTGCTCGAGGACAGAGAGGTGCCCGAAGAAAGTTTACCTCCAGCTCTGCCAAGATCAACAGCGACGGTCGGCTCGGGGAGCGCTGGGAACAGAGGGATAATCAAGCCTCTCACCCTGGCATCACCACACAGGCGCATCATTCTGCCCTCTACTATGATTTGTGTTTTTTTTGTCAAAACTAGAAAAAGAAAATACGTACACAGCACAGCGATTTCTGAAACTTGAGTAGCTGTCGCAGAACCAGACATGTGAGACTATGTGAACTACCATATGTATAAGGCTCACTTCAGTTTAGGACGCTATTTTCTCTGTTTGAGGTCTGAGTGTATTATTACAAATAGAAAGTGTATCGCCTGAAGAATTGGGAAACTATAACTACCTACTGGCAACTACCTACTGGTGGTTGCCAGTAGGTAGTTATAGTTAGGACCTACTTTCCATAGAAAATCAGCAACATTCTATTTGGAATAACTTTGGCGTCGGTGGACGAATCTTCGTGAATTTCTCCAAGAAAATGGCCTGCTCCGCTCCACAACCGCCAGTAGGTAATATATATGTATTACCTACTGGCGGTTGCCAGTAGGTAATTATAGTTATGACCTACTTTTCATAGGAAATCAGCAACATTCTATTTGGAATAACTTTGGCGTCAGTGGACGAATCTTCGTGAATTTCTCCAAGAAAATGGCCTGCTCCGCTCCGCAACCGCCAGTAGGTAATATATATATATTACCTACTGGCGGTTGCCAGTAGGTAGTTATATTAGGACCTACTTTCCATAGGAAATCAGCAACATTCTATTTGGAATAACTTTGGCGCCGGTGGACGACTCTTCGCAAATTTCTCCAAGAAAATGGACTGCTCCGCTCCGCAACCGCCAGTAGGTGATATATATATATTACCTACTGGCAGTTGCCAGTAGGTAGTTATAGTTATGACCTACTTTTCATAGGAAATCAGCAACATTCTATTTGGAATAACTTTGGAGCCGGTGGAGGAATCTTTGCGAATTTCTCCAAGAAAATGGCTTGCTCCACTCCGCTCCTTCCCTGAGAGTTTGGGGGTGATTCGTTAAGAGAGGGTCGAGAAAAAAGGGGGTCCCAAAACATGTTTTCCCCATGCAATTTTCCATAGGGACCAGCTGAACGGAATTACACCAAATTTGGCAGAGAGTTAGAGTTCGGTTCGCTGATTGTGCAATCCGTTCAGCAGGTCCCGAGAAAATCAAAAGTAAAATCATAGTGATATCTAGAGACGAAGTACTGCACGCGTAAGGAAATCCATACAATTATGAGCAAGAGCTGCATGCTGATTGGATGTCAACTGTCTGTCAACACTCTAAACCAGGAAGTGTTGGCAGCCATCTTGTGTCTCAAGGAACCGAGTCACAAGAAAACAGTACAACAAAGTTGAAAAAAAAGGAAAGGGGGCAGTGCAGAAACATCCTGCCCTTTTAGGCCTGTTCAGGGGGTCCCACATGGATCTTTAGGCCCCTAATTGAAAAAAAAGAAGAATTCGCAGGGTACGCATTTTATTCTTAATTAGCCGCCCGGGGGGCCAAATCTCGGGGGCAATTTTTATCTATAAAGGGGAGCTTGTAAGGCACCCCCTCTGGGTTTTTTTAATTAAAAAAAGTATGTTTTCAGCTTCCCCTCCACCGTACACGCCCCGGTGACAGCCACCTTCCTGGGGCAGTAATATGTAAAATGACCTTTCAGCCCCGGGGACCTGCACCCCCTGGGGCTTTTTAATGTTGGGAGGGGGTTGCGCAGCCCCCCTCCTGGAACCCTTTATAGCCGTTGGGACCACCGCCGCCCAAAACCAGCTCCTGCAGTGTCTCGGGGTGCCTACCCCCGGGACACTGCTGTTTGCTATGGTAGGGCGGGAGCATCACTGTTCCCACTTTATCACAGCAAACTGCTTTCCTATTTGACAGAGATAGAAATTTAATCTGCTCTCTCTTTCAAGTAGGAAAGCAGATTGGTTTTCGATAGAGAGAGCAGCATGTAAGCTGCTCTCTCTGACAAAGCAATGCCGGCTCTCGTAGGACGCGGGGAGGATTGTGGGGGCATTGGGTCTAAAACAATCAGTTCTTTTTGAGAACTAACTTTACTGGTGAAAAAAAGAGCTATATTTCTATGATAGTATGTGAAACTTTCCAGGTTTTTTGTGTGCAAAAGTTGTACTCTCTATGCATGAGCAGCCTCGTTTAGAAGCCCATGTTTCTTTCTTTTTCTTTAAGTTCGCCAAGCAAAGCTGTCCTCATTTCAGGTATTAAATTTGCCGCTTTATTTTCCCGGGCCATGTGTGTCATCCGCTGCTATACTTTTGTAATATATTAATAATCATATTGCTGAGGTGCCAAACGTTGATTACATACTCCGTCCTCCGCCATTTTAGTAGTTTTCCTCCGTTATGTTTTTTATACCTGTTACTTTCATTTTGCCTTTCCGCCTATCTTGTCTGTGATCGATGAGATTTCCTGTGTTTGTCCTTGGCCTCCGATATTATCAGACTTGGTCACACGTATACCTAAAAACTAATTTGAAGCACGTAAGCCACAGCCATTACAACGCGTGTCCGTCACCAGAAAGCCATTATTATGCTTATGCCTTTATCATGGGTTGTAAATGTATATGGCTAACGACATATCTGTGCTCCCATCATTATCATCGCAGGTTCTTCACCCGCTCAGTGCTTCGGGCATCACTAACTCAGTGACCAAAGAAGCCACGCATGTAGTAGTGGGCCTCTTGTTTGGTACTTTGGGAAGAACTCTAAAATGGCGTAGAACACGTGCGCAGAATCTTTTTTATACATAGGGTCACGTGTGTAGTGACTGATATGCTGGATAGGTGTGGTGTGGGTGTATACCAGCCATTAGCGAGTGTGTGTCGATCTGACAACTAGACCTGCAACTAAGAAATTACTATAATGGAAATCTGGGCTTTGTACTGTTGTTGTGTTTTCCTGGTAGCGTAAGCACAGTAGGCTGTACTGACGTATTCAGTCTCGATTAATTTACCACCTCCCCCAGGGGCTTTTAAATGTTGGGAGAGGTGTCAATAATTGTGTTGCCTTTTCTTCTTTAGTGTGCAGTACTGTATTGTTTTTTAAAATGTATAAGTCTTCAAACTATCTTTACTCTTACGATGGACGGCCGATATTTCTGTAATTGATTTTAAAAGTAATATACGCTTTCTTAAAGTTTTAAAAAACTATTTTCATGATTATCCCAGATAATGTCTTCCCTTAATATGTACATTAAATACATAAATATATATCTTTGAACAATTAGAATATTTTGTGCCGTACATGGTCGGGGCGCCTAATATATCGTCACACGGGGTATTATCATTATTTTTTTAAAACATAGGGTACGCGTTTTGGACGAAAAAGAAAAACATGCGAAACCCGCTTTATTGTTAATTAGCCTCTGGGGGGGCCAAATCCCTGGGGCACTTTGTTTTTCCTAATGGGGGACCTAGAGGGTCTCCCCTGCGTGGGGATCGCTACCCCCGGATCTTTAACTGTATGTATGCGGGTGGCTCATGACCCCCCGGAGTTCCGGGACCGCCTCCTCCTCCACTCGAGCCCCCCCGGGCCTCTTTTTATTAAAAAACTGCGCAAAGGGGTTGTAAATGTGGTATTTTGGTTTCGTTTCTGTCTTGTAGAGGATCCAGGGTAAATATAACGCTTTTTTGAACAACCACTAACCTTCTGCCTGTTACCATAGTAACAAAACATGGATCACTTGCGTGAGTACAGAGGTTAGAAGTTCATCACAATATTTTGCTAATTGAAATAGTTACTGTGCTGGAGATTTATATTTATGTTTTTCATAGGAACCGTTAGTCGTAGAAGAAGTCCGTGGAAAAGTTTTGTTAGGGATTCCTTCCTGTTCGGGGAGTATTGAAGTAACGTGCTCCAAGCGGGACTTTACGAAGTTTAATGTTCATTGGCTGTAAAGTATTAAAAATAGAAGGCTTAGCAGTCATTCCTTGCTCGTCTTTGGAACAACATGGACATTATATTGGCTAAAGTGTACCGAACACAAGATTGCTCCTTATTGGGTAGGAACGGTTCACTGTTGTCAGTGATATTGTGATGCATTTTCCAAAGGAGTATGGGTAAAGAAAGTAGTAGAGGGCAGGTTAGGAACACTATTAACTGTGTACAGTGCCCATAAGGTGGTGGAGAGGAATTATGAGGGAAACAATATGTTTCAAGGGCCATTTATATAATTGCCGTGTAGTGTATAAATCACGGCGGAAAAATGGCAGTGCCTTGCGCTGTTTTCTTTTATCAAGTTTGAAGGTGACATACTTCTTAGTAGTACTATTTACTTTTCTGATGGGGAGGTGTTGTGCAGCAAAAAATTCAGTCTAGGTTTGAAACACTTTTTATCAAGCAAATACAAATAAACTTTCTTCAGAAACTGACGCAGTATATATGAAAGGGGTGACAATTAAAAATGGAATTTCATAAAATATCATTTTCGTGTAGCTATATACTTTTTTTGTGCTACAGTTTGTAAAAGTGTTGCCCCACATTCTTGTTGATGTAAGAGGGCATCAGTTACTTTTAGATAAAGTAGAATAGAAGTGCTACAACAAACACTCCTGCATTACATTATCTCAGATCAAGAGAACAATTAAAACAGTAAAATATAAATTATTTCATACTACATGGAAATGCATGCATTATTATTTTTCAACTTTGTATTCTGTCCAATTCAGAAACGTGCTGTCGTAGTGTTTACAGGTTGCAGACTGTTCCGCTAATAAATCACATACTCACCAAAGAATATATAGAATGTTACTCTTATAATATATAGTACAGGTCCTATATATTCTTTAGGGAGAAGGTGAATTGGAATAGCAAATAAGAATAGAAATTGGAAAATAACATTCAGAAATGTAGGGTTTATTAAATATTTAAAGGAACAAAGTATGCATGATAGCTATATTTTAATTTATATAAAAATATCTGATCAAGTAGTTATAACTATTTGATAATTATATTACAGAAAGGCCGCATCAGCATGGAACTCCCTTCCTGTTGAAATTCGTCTGATGGAGGACCTCTTGACTTTCCGGAGGGCTTTAAAAACTTTCCTGTTTTAGCTGCTTTCATGTTTTTAGTTTCCTGTTGTGTTATGTTCTACCTTGTCTCTGCGCCGGGACGCCCCTTGGCTGGGGTATCTGTGCGCATAATAAATCAATATAACATAACATAACATAACAGATGGCGCTGAAAAATCTCCCATTCCTCTCTGTAGCAATAGGACAATCTATTATAATATAACGATTGATACCATTGTTACAGTAAAAAGAAAAGGAAAATAAAGTTATGTATTTAACAGAACATCCATAATGAAATACTGTCGAGGGGTAATTATTTACTGAACTTCTTTTCTCCCGGAGGTGAAAAAATTTGATCTTCGTGGCGGCTGGTAATAAACTCCTCTGCGATCATGACTGTGAGAATAATAATATGTATATATTCTCACAGCATATGATCACAAGGGGAAAATAGACTGAAAGCCGCAAGCCGGTAACGTTGCTTACTTATCGTTACTGTTTGTGACGATGGATTGTGAATTCCACTAAGATCACTAAGACTGTTAATGTTATAATATACATATTAACAGTATGTGATCTCTAGGGGAAAACACAATAACAAGTGTAACATTGTAACATTGATTGTAAATGTTTATGGTTTGCGTCGACGGGTTAGCAACACCTCTCGAGTGAAGTACAGTATCAATATTATAATATAAAAAGTCACTATATATAAGGTGAAAGGAGCCAGAAAAGGAGTAATATTTGTTCTAATTTATCTGTTTCTATGAACAAGCTGCTGACGTTACAGAGAAAAAGCAAAAAATATGCAATAACTTTTTTTCTACATATAAATGTTTAAATATTGACAAATAGCCACAATTTAAAACTAAGTACTATGCCTATGCCATATTGAAACAACTTACAACTCCGGAATATGTATGTTGACGCAAAAAGAGAATCCAATGCTAGAGAACGGAACCTGCAACAGAGATTGTCGATTCAGAAATAACTCGCGAAAACAAAACTAATTGCACAGTAGGTGTGGTTTATATAGTTTATTGTTGTTTAGTAGTCTATGGAAGGAAGATGTGGCTCCGCCTATTTAGATGGCTCATTTTGCAGTTTACACGTGCTCACGTTTTAACTGTTTTTCTTCTGCACGTGTTCGGAAAAGTTACAAACTGTGAAGCTGTAAAGGTTTCGATTTTGATAGTAACACGTACAAGGTATTATTATCTACATACGTTGGAGAGTTTGAAAAGTGTTACTCGGTAAAATGTGTTCTTTGCATTTTCATGATTAAAAGCATCTAAATAGAAGACGTATAAAAAAATAGCGTTATCATTAGAAGACAAAAAAAGGTTTAATATTTCATATTTTTATAGTTCTTAATTTAAAGCATGCTAGCATTTGTAAATCGTAATCCTACCCTCGGAAAGGTGTGCTGGCGCTTGGGGCTTTGGGAAGGTTATTAAATAATAAATGCCCCTTTCTATGCACCTTTAAATTTGGCTTTTAAACTTTCAATTGCCCAGTCTGTATCTTTACACTTCCAACATTTTGGTACTGCTATTTTAGTAATGTAGTGAGCCATTCAGCAGTATGTGTTTATATATATACACAGTTCTAAAAGTGAAGCTGCTATACATTTTGCCAGACACTCTCCTTGCAGAATTGTAATAATTCAGCCAGTACTCAAGTAGTCATGGTGCAAAGTGGGCCTTAGGGCATGGACTGCTTCAGACTCCTATACACTATGCATGCACTCTTCTATGCATGGGCAAACTTGTCTTTTATAGCTTTTATTATCCAGTCTATATTCTTACACTTATAGCAAACTCTTTGGGATTGCTGATTCAGTATTGTAGTGAGCTATTCAGCAGAATGCCCTTATGTATGCACTGTGCTAAAAATGAAGCTCTTTTAAATTCAGACAGACACTCTCCTTGTAGAACTGTAATTATCCAGTCAGTACTCAAGTAATCATGGTGCAAAGTACGACTTAGGCCATGTACTGCTTTAAACCTGTATAGACTATGCATGGAGTCTTCTATTTAGCTGCACATTTGTTTTTATACATACAATTTCCCAGTCTGTATCATTAGATTTTCACAATCACTCTCACTATACTGTTTCAATATTGTAGTGAGCCATTCAGCAGTATTACCTTATATATGTATACTGTGGTAAAACTGAAGCTCTTATAAATTCAGTCATGCACTCTCTTTGCAGAACTGTAATCATGCAGTCAGTACCCAAGTAATTATGTGTCGTAATTTGACAATGGCCGGGTTAGCGCTTAGCTTTGCTACACGTTATTCTCCTTATCTTGACCATATTAGAAAACGCCATCTTGTACGATACGGCGGCCATCTTAGATCATGAGCGGCCTCGTGGCCAGCATGCCCTTTAGTCCGTTGTCCGTGCCACTGACCACTCGAGTTTGCCCAGCAACAGGCTATTTTTAGTAACGGTCAAGCCCACACATGCGCAGTTCTAACTGACCAGTCACCCCTCAGGAATGTGCCGCCAAACTTACCAGTGGGGTTGTAACCCCTCCCATGAGTTGGCTGTGTTCCAAAAATGACCATATATGTACATAAAGCTCTGTAACTTTGTACCGCCTATCTTTTATTACCTGTAAACTGTATAAAAGAACGAGTCGCACCGATGTTCGGTGTGATACTTCTTGCATTGCCGAAGGGTGCTGTAGGAATGTACCACCACCCCATGGGGTCTTAATAAACTTGTTCTTTGTACTTTTCAGTTTCCGTGCCAACAGTTCTTTCAGTGTAAGTGGGTTATCTACGGAGCATGTAGGCCTTGGGAACCCGATTCCACAAATTGGCGACCACGAAGGGACTCATCGGCGACTCGGATGCCCGAAGGAGAGGTCGTGACGAAGGATTGGACACTCGCCATGGACGCGTACGCTGCCACCGAGTGACCCGAGTCTTGGCACCCACGGTGTTTCTTCCTTTCCTTCTGATCTGACCTTCCAGGTGGCGCCAGTCCCCGATTGAGATCTGATCGTCTGCGTTGCTGTGCAGTGCCTGTTTGGCTGATTCGATTAAAAGACCTTGGCAGTTGGAATCTGGATATTTGAAATTGGGTAAGATTTGTGATCGGTAAGGTAGTCTCCGGACGCTTACCGAAGTTCTATGATTTGTGATCGGTAAAGTAGTCTTCGGACGCTTGCCGAAGTTCTATGATTTGTGTCTATGATTTGAGTTAGCTAACATTTGTGACTTTGTGACCTTTGAATCATATGTGTAGTGCACTTCACATAGGCAGGCATGTAGAGATGTTTCTCTAATTTTGTTTTTTTTCCTTTGAGCGGCACATTTGTGTGAAGTACTGTAAGTGCCAGTTTATACGGTATCACGCTTTCGTGATATTTTTCTGAACATGCCTGTTTTAAGCACACTCCGAGGGATGTGCTGTCTTGGAAATGGTACCTCAATTAGGTTAGCAGAATCACAGCCGGCTCCCCCAGAAGGAACTCCAAATCGTGAGATGTATATAAAATTTGGCCTTCCCCCTATAATGTACAGCAAATTATGGCATAAGTACACCAAAACCGATCCTGAATTGCAATGGCCACTACATGGGTCGTTCGATTTGCGAAAGGTTCAGTTTGTGGAGCAGTGTTTGTTCCAACGTAGGTCTAGACAGAATATGTTTGATTGTGTGCGAATGTGGGAGAAAGCGGTGCGTGAACGAAGTGAAGTAGTGTGGCTCACTGGTTAGAGGCGGCAGACCCGAGAGCAGAGGACGGCCCGGGACCAGGGTTCGATTCCCGGTGCGGCAGGTTTCTGGACCAGGGTTAGCGGACTCGATAATTCTCTCGCCTCGGTGCCCACTCTGATCAGCGATCACACTCGGCAACTCTGGGCATTAGCTTGCCTCATCTTCACTAACGGCCCCACCAGACCGCCAGGGATGCCTGGTCTCACCCTGGAGATACCCATTAAGGGACCATCTCTCAGGGAAGCCAGGAAGGGTTTCGCAGCGGTCGATGCGCCTTGGGACCCTACGGGTAAGTAGTGCGCTATATAAATGCCAATACATTTACATTTACATTTACAACGAATGAAACGTGAGGTTGCCTTGGCGGACAAAGAGCAGCGCAAGGCTGCTCGAGATAAGGCTTTACAGCTTGAGGAAAAGGAGGCTCAGGAAAAGAGAGAGAGGGAGGAACGGGAACGTAAATTGCAAACGACTGGTCAATTCCCTATTCGCCGACCGCTTTATCCTGTCCTTAATAATGAAATTGATGATTTTTCGTTACTAGATCGATCGCCGCCTCCGTACGTTCCACCTACGGCTCCGACTGTGGACTCGGACGATGACGGACAGGATAAGTCGGGAAAAGGGAGCAAGTCCAGTGTCAGGTTCTCTGCGGAGAAAGCCGCGAACTTGCGTAGTTGGGCCCGTAAAGTGAATACAAATTTTGTTACTCTGACTGAAGTTGTTGCTGAAAGGGGTAAATGGACAGAGCGAGAATTGTTGTATTTTTTGGCTACTTTGGCTGATGAAGTTGTTACTACATTTCGTAAATTTTCGGATACGTTAGAACCTAAGGCTGTGTCAGTTCATCGTGAGAATTTGGATAAAGGTGTATTTGATCTTTCAGATGTCGATGCCTTTTATAAGCAACTGATCCAGCTGCGGGATGAGGCGTCCATGTTGCGGGACGAGCGGAAAAAGGATAAGGAGTCCGGGCCGGAGACCACTGGACAGGCTAAGGAGTGTTCTCTCCGGGGTTCAGATAAGAATTCTAACGTGCATGTTATGCCTATGCGTGAAGCCGCACCTTTGTATGTTCCGCCTAAAGGGGAGGGTACAGATGACGATAAAATGTCGAAGGATGCGAAGGGGTATTTTATATATAATTGGGTGTATACGCCTTGGAATAGAGCAGATGTTATGGCGTTGAAAAATTCTTTGCCTGACCTTCGTAAAAACCCGGCAGCATTTTATGAAGGGGTTGAAGGAGCTATTTTGTCCTGTGTCATGACTTTGGTTGATATAGATTTGTTTTTTGGGTTAATTCTTCCGCCTGACATGTGGAGACTAATTCGTAAAAATAATGATGAAACAATACTTGGGGGAACGTGGAAAGAAATAAACGAAGCGGATTTAGATAGGGAACCTGCATGTAAGCCATGTGAGTTGATTCTAAACCTCCCGGCGGCTATTTTGATTAAATTAAAAACACTCGTTCCTTCTAAAAAGATCGATTGGACCATGTTAGCTTCGTGCAAACAAAAGTCAGATGAAACGGTGTCAGATTTCTTTACACGCTTTGAGGAAGCATTTCATGATTACAGTGGTCAATCGTTAACAGACGATACGGGTAGGCATTTGTTCGTAGATAAGTATGTGGCTAATCTCCTACCGGAGATTGCCAAAAGATTAAAATCGAGTGAAAGTTCCTGGGCCACGGCGACCCCTGCTTCTTTGTTAACTATGGCTCAGTATTATGAGCGACAGGAATTGGAGGCTAAGGAAAGTATTGATAAGAAAGCGAAGGAATTGAAAACAAAGGTGATGCTGGCGCAGGTTCGGGGAACGCAATCTAGAGGGAATGATAGAGGCAGACGAGGAGGGGGTAACGCGTCGTACGGGCGCACGGATATAGCGGAGGATCAATGTGCCTATTGTAAGGAGTTTGGGCATTGGGCTGATGATTGCCCGGTACTTCGTGAGCAGCGTAGTCAGCATGGTCGTGGAGGTGGATGGTCGAGGGGAAGTTATTCGGGGGCGAGAGGTAGCGGAGGTGATCGTAGCAGGTTTGAGGAGAGGGGCCGTGGCCAGGATGAGCGTAACACCTTTGATAGACAGAACCAGTACCAGATATCGGAAGGCGAGAATGTGGAGCATCAGGATTATGTACATGCATAGGATTGCGTAGGATGGGGTACGGAATCAGTTAAAGTGCCAGTAGATCAGAGTGGTCCATATGTATCAGCGGGCATCTTGGGTTCTACTGATCAGTTTCTAGTCGACACAGGAGCTACTCGTAGCGCTTTGTCTAAAAACTTGGTTCCGAGGGCTCCCCTGTCTGGCGATACGATTACATGTATTGGGTTTGACGGCACACCCACTCCCAGCCCATTATCGAAGCCTCTTGCACTTTGTCTTGATACATTTTTTAGTTTTGGTCAATTTTTGCTGTCGCCCTATACACCGGATAACATCTTGGGCATTGATTTACTTAAATATTTTCGAGCGACGATACGTTGCGCTCCGGAGGGAGTGCGAGTTATTTTGAATGATAACTATCCAGATTCAGATAGATTTTTTACTATACAAGAATGTGAAGCATTAGCCTCTCTCCCTCATACGTTGTGGGCGACCTCGGATACGGATGTGGGACAGATGCTCATTCCACCCATTCGTATTACTGTAAAGGAGGGAGCGCTTTTGCCACGTGTACCGCAGTATAAGATATCCAGGGAAGGTGAAATTGCTTTGACACACATTGTCCAAGATCTGATCATCGCAGGGGTAGTGGAGGAAGTCCCCTATAATGTTTGCAATAGCCCTATTCTTCCAATCCTTAAGAAAGATACTGACGACAAGGTCTATCGATTTATTATTGATTTGAGAGAAATTAACAAAATTGTCATTCCCCAATACCCGGTGGTGTCTGATATCACGACATTGCTTACATTGGTTCCCCCAACGGCGACGACCTTTAGTGTCATCGACCTGAAAAACGCGTTCTTTTCCATTCCCATCCATCCCGATAGTAGATACTTATTTGGTTTTACGTTAAATAATAAATCGTATAGATTTTGTCGTGTTCCTCAAGGTTACACTGAGAGTCCGAGTATATACAGCCAGGCTTTGAAGAGACAGCTTGATTCCTTTCAATTGCAATCTGGAGTTGCCCTTATCCAGTATGTCGACGACATTCTATTAGCTGCTGACACTTATGCGCAATGTGAGGAGAGTACGCTTGCTTTACTTTCCTTTCTGGCTCAGCACAATCACAAAGTCTCGAAGAAGAAGCTCCAATACTGTAGACCCAAGGTGACCTACCTCGGTCATCTTTTGTCTAAGGAGGGGCGTGCATTAACATCAGATCGAATCCAGGCGATTTTAGATACACCAGTCCCCCGCACACAGAGAGATGTACGTGCTTTTATAGGATTAACGTCCTTCTGTAGACAGTGGATCATGGGGTTTTCGTATATCATTAAACCTTTGTTAGCGTTACTGTCCAAAACTACACCAATGCCCCTTGAATGGACAGATGAATGTCAGAATGCTTTTGAACAATTGAGACAAGCCCTTTGTTCTGCACCCGTGTTAGGTACACCAGATTATGCAAAGATTTTCACGTTGTACGTGCACGAGAAAGATGGGTGCGCGTTATCAGTGTTAGTGCAAGCACACGGGGACAAACAAAGGCCATGCGCATACTTCTCGGCGGTTCTTGACCCTGTAGCACGAGGGTTACCTGGGTGCTTTCGAGCAGTTGCAGCAACATCGGTAGCTATACGACAGAGTGAGGGAATAGTTTTATCGCACAAATTGTTGGTGTTAGTTCCCCATGCAGTTGATGCCCTGTTGAATCAGACGAAAACCCAGTATCTCACGAGTGCACGTTTGACAGGATATGAGCTCACACTTCTGGCGCCACATATCACACTGAAAAGATGCGCTACCCTGAACCCTGCCACTTTATTGCCCTATCCGGTTGAGGAGGGTCAGGAAGAAAAACATCATGACTGTGTTTTCCTGACCGAGGAACAGACAAAGGGTCGTGTCGACTTACAGGATATGCCACTTCCAGATGTGGATGGGGAACTGTGGGTTGATGGATCGTGTTTGAGGCTGCCAGATGGTACGACTTCCGCAGCATACGCGATCACGACACTTAAGACAGTGGTAGAAACAGCACGAATACCACAAAAATCAGCTCAGGCAGCAGAGCTGATAGCTTTGACGAGAGCCTGCGAATTGAGTGCTGGCCTATGTGTGAACATATACACGGACAGCCGGTACGCCTTCGGAGTAGCGCATGACTTCGGGCTACTCTGGAGAGAGCGTGGGTTTTTGACTTCTCATGGAGTACACATCATGCACGGAGAACTAGTGCGTGATCTCCTAAACGCGTTGCTTTGTCCAAAGAAAGTAGCGATCATTAAATGCAGTGCCCATAAAAAGATCACTGATAAAGTGGGACAAGGCAATGCTTTTGCGGACAGTATAGCGAGACAAACAGCTATGTCCCGAACTGACTCCCCCATGTACGTAACAAAATCACAAGCGGAGCGATGGTACAATGCCAGAGCGGAGATACTAGATATCCAGAAGTCAGCGACTGCAGCAGAACTTGCGGCATGGGCAGCAGATGGGGTGCTAGATGATGAGGGTTGTTGGAGAAGCAAAGACATGGAGAAATGGAAATTGCCTGCAGCTTACTTGCAAGCGATGGTTCAGATGACTCACGGATTAACACATGTGGGAGCTCTTGCGATCACTCGATTATTATCACAAGTTTGGGAGCATCCTGAGATTGCCAATACAGCCAAGAGAGTAGTGCAGACCTGTCTGATATGTTTACAACACAATCCTGCAAAAGGGACCCATACTCCGAAAGGAGGGTTCGTTCCACCTTCTGCACCATTTGAGGTACTCCAAATGAATTACATCCAGCTTGAGCGCTGCAATAACCTTAAGTATATCCTAGTGGTGGTATGCGCTTTTAGCAAATGGGTTGAGGCCTTCCCCACGAAAGATAATACAGCTTTAACATCAGCTAAGGTATTGCTTAAGGAGTACTTTCCTCGCTTCGGAGTTTGCAAATTTTTGTGGAGCGATAATGGGCCTCATTTTGTTGGGAAAATTGTGGAGTATGTGCTGAAGGGGTTAGGGATCCAGCAGAAGTTCCATGCTGTGTTCCACCCTCAGTCAGCAGGTCTTGTCGAGCGGTATAATGCTACGTTGAAGCTGAAACTAGCTAAGATTGTGGCGTCCACATCTCTGAAGTGGCCTGATGCCTTGCCGCTAGCATTGCTCTCTCTTAGATCAGTGCCCCACTCTCGAACAGGCCTCACACCGTATGAAGTGGTGTTTGGAAGGCCTATGAATATATGGGGAGTGCCTAAGCCGCGATTGATACATGATGTGCCTTGTATAATGATGAACGATTATTTGGCACGATTAACAAATGATTTGCTTTCTATTCATCAACAGGTTCGAGAAGCGCTCCCTGACAATTCTACTGGAGAGGCTCACAATCTCCGTCCTGGGGACTTTGTTATGATCAAGTCGTTTGAGAGGGCGAACAGCTTGGAACCGAGGTGGCGTGGCCCCGAGCAGGTCCTCCTGGCTACCCGAACAGCTGTACGAGTGACCAACAGAAAGCGGTGGATACACTCAACTCACTGCCGGCGTGTCTCTCCGGACCTGGTGAATCCTGCCGTGCTGACTGACTATAAGGAGATTCTGGATAAAGAAAAGAGCCCAGCTGTGACGTCGGCCGAAGTCGAGGGAGCCTTCCCGGACCACACTGTTTCTGGACGACAGCGGTATGATCTGCGGCCACGATAAGGAGAAGATTTTTTTTTTGATTTTCGAGACTGGTTGGTTACCGCTTTGGGGTTTGTGAAACGGAGACCGGGAATCTCAAGGGGGGGGGATCAGTTCTGCCAAGAGTAGCGACACCCGTCTTGACCCTGGAGAAGAAAACAACGGCTACCTCGGAGCTCAGCACCGTATTTTTCTTTTTTAGGTATACATTTGAGACATTGTGAACTTTTTGAACTATGGCGTTTTCTGCATCACGAGACAAAAGAATACTTGGTGCCATCCTGTTTGTCTTGACAATTGTGGTGATAGCAGTAATAGCCTGGGTAGTGGAACTTGTGGTGCCTGTACGTGAGCATTTGCTGCCAACTACCCCGGCTCCATCTAAACATTTTCACTTCACCTTGCCCTACCATGAAGAACGGCACCGACAGACTTATTTGAACAATAGCTTTATTCAGATCCTGCATCATACTCATAATATGACAAATACTTCCAATTGTTGGGTGTGTGGGATGTTGCCTGGTCATCAAAAGAAAGGGGGCACTCCACTCATTCCACTCCCGTTTTCGCATAATGGATCCTGCAATGCCTGGTACACTCTTCTATTCACTTTGCGATGGCCAATGAAAGGGGGGGTGCTTTTCCGTTTGAATAAAATTTGCTACCATGACCGGGATGGGTATCCACGAGCTGAGGGTACTCGATTTTAATGGGAGGAGTACCGCCCCGACAATGCCTCTGCACCTCGTATTTACAGCAACCAAAGGAATATTAATGTATCCAGTTCACATGTTATTAATGTTATTGCAACTAAAGCTGATTTGTGCATACGTAATAAAGGTACAATCCCGGTTGGAAAAAGTGAATGCAACACTACACTTACATTTGACAGCCCGAATGGCATATTGTTTGTGGCATCTCGTAATACGTATTTTATTTGTGGAACAAAAGGCTACCATCAGCTCCCGTTGGGATGGTTAGGCACTTGCTATGTATCCTTTGTATTGCCCCCTGTATTCATTGCCCCACCAATGTACCATAATGATTACATCCTTTACCATGATTTTGTACTGAATCGTGTTAAGCGTGCCGTGATCTTAGATGACATCGATCAGACTGATACTGCCTTGCAGCAGTACGTGGACTTTAATTTGAGACTGTTTTCTTTTGTGGGGGCTGCATTGAATAGCAGGAAAATACGACGATTGACCCGTGTTGTTGAGGCTGTAGCCAATGATACTGCTATTGCATTAGGAAACATTACCGAAGAACTTCAGATTTCTAGGATTGTTACGCTTCAGAACAGAATGGTTCTAGATGTGGTTCTAGCTGACCGTGGGGGGGCATGTAGAATCATCGGAAGCAGCTGCTGTGTATACGTACCTGATAATTCGCCATCTGTTTATGATGCCATTTCGAAATTGCATAAAATAGCGGCTGAAATACATCCGGGCAATGGAACGTGGACTCTTTCAGGGTGGTTCTGGTCTATGCTTACCACTTGGGGTTGGAAACTGCTGACGATTTTATGTATCATTGTTGGGATACTGTTCTCCATATGTTTATGTATACAATGTGGCCCAGCCTTATGTTCCATGTGTTTATCGGCTTGCATTCCATCAAGGCGAGCTCTTGCTCAAAACAAAATGATGCTTCATAAAGAAGTGGCTCAAATAATGTTAATTGATATTGACGACGAACACCCCGACTATGTCCACTATGAGGTAGCTTCAGCTAAACGCTAAAAGGGTCGTCTGTCGTAATTTGACAATGGCCGGGTTAGCGCTTAGCTTTGCTACACGTTATTCTCCTTATCTTGACCATATTAGAAAACGCCATCTTGTACGATACGGCGGCCATCTTAGATCATGAGCGGCCTCGTGGCCAGCATGCCCTTTAGTCCGTTGTCCGTGCCACTGACCACTCGAGTTTGCCCAGCAACAGGCTATTTTTAGTAACGGTCAAGCCCACACATGCGCAGTTCTAACTGACCAGTCACCCCTCAGGAATGTGCCGCCAAACTGACCAGTGGGGTTGTAACCCCTCCCATGAGTTGGCTGTGTTCCAAAAATGACCATATATGTACATAAAGCTCTGTAACTTTGTACCGCCTATCTTTTATTACCTGTAAACTGTATAAAAGAACGAGTCGCACCGATGTTCGGTGTGATACTTCTTGCATTGCCGAAGGGTGCTGTAGGAATGTACCACCACCCCATGGGGTCTTAATAAACTTGTTCTTTGTACTTTTCAGTTTCCGTGCCAACAGTTCTTTCAGTGTAAGTGGGTTATCTACAGAGCATGTAGGCCTTGGGAACCCGATACCACAAATGGAGCAAAGTAGGCCTTAGTATATGGACTGCTTCAAACTCCTATTTACTATGCATGTACTGTTCTATGCACCTGCAAATTTACCTTTTATGTTTTGAATTCCTCGGTCTTTATCTTTACACTTCCACCAAGCACTCTGTCATTCCTGTTATAGTTTTGTAGTGACTCATTGATCAGTGTGTAGTAATCCATTCACTACATTCAAACAGTAATCAGCAGATGTACAATAAGTGGTACATCCCCAGAGATATGGCAGTTATTGTGCACTGTGATATCACCACAATGGATGCACCGTATTTACAATGTAGTTTATTATAGAGCAAAAACGGCACAGATATGTAATGTATTTGTGTTGTGAAGGTGGTGCATTGCTTGACTTGTGTTCCAAGCGCAACGCATATCCAGCAATGCTCTTGGGGTTCTATGCTCACAAAGCTGTGGCAATCCTTACACCTGTTTCAAGCAAGTGCAGGGTTTTGACGTAACATAGGCCTAAAAGTGACTGAATGAAATCTTATAGATTTCACTCAGTCACTTTCAGGAGATGTACCCATGCTGGAACACCTCCACTCCCCCCACTCCCGCACCCCCCCCCCCCTCTCTGCACAGGAAAGTCTCTTTCTGGTGCAGGGCTTTAGAATTTGATGCACCTATCATATGCATCACATTGTAAATATCAGGCACCATGGCACATCTTTTGCAACACCGCTGCATCACAAAAGTGACGGAAAAGATGCGTAAAAGAGGCACAAGGGGGTTGTAAATATGCTCCTAACACATACAAATTCACCCAGGCAGATTCACTAGCAGTGCAAATTGAAGCATAGACTTGTAACTCATTTATATGAATATGTTACATTGAAGTGCTTCGGAGGTACTACAGTGTACTATAGGTAAACATCTTATACATTTATGCTGTAGCACTCCCTTATAGTTTTGTACTTTCACATTCACCATACACTACTAATTCATTTGTTCATTTATGCACTACACATTCAGTCTGACAAACTTTTACACACTTATATAGAAATATGGTTCTTTCTTAAGCCAGTGGAGGTTGTTCTGAAAAGAAGTGTTTTTTTTTCTTTTTAGTTTTCTATTTTTTTGTATTTTTATAGCAAGTTTTTAGTTGTTTTTTTTTAAGTGAATTTGCAAGGTGAGGTGTTGATGGAGATGACTGATATCCTCTCGAAGAATTATTTCCTACATGACTCTACCTGGTTCCAACAAATCCAGGGCACTGCAATGGGTTCCAGGTTTGCTCTCGCTTATGCCAGCCTGTTCATGGGCTGGTTTGAGCGGGAGCATGCCTGGGGCGCCATGCGTCAAGATGGTCGGAACACGTGATATTCTGGGGCAGGTACATTGATGATGTTATCATACTCTGGGATGGACCTGTCCCTGAATTGTTATCCTATCACGAGTATCTGAATGACAACCCTTATAATGTGCGCTTCACGATGGAATACAACAGGAATTTGATCAATTTCCTAGATGCGACGTTCTTTGTTGAGAATAATACAATCAACAGTAGGACCCATAGGAAAGCTACTTCGTGTAATAGCACTTTGCACTATGAGAGCGCGCATCCCTGTCATGTAACTAACAACATCCTTTATGGGGAAATGATTCGGATGCGACGCAATTGTAGCACGGAGAGTTCCTTTCTTAGTAATATCACGGAGACGAAGGAACGTTTCCAACAGAGGGGATATCCAGCTAACATTCTTAACAAGGCACATCAAAAGGTTATTAATGTAACAAGAGTGCCACCCTTGCCCCTTTGGAAAAAAGCAAATCTAAGAATGCTCACATTGCTTTCACTACATGCTATACAGATGAGAGTAGTAGAATTTATAACACCCTCCGCAAACACTGGCATCTACTCACGGCTATACCAAGCCTGCAGGGGATCCTGCCAGCTAAACCCAGGGTGACATTTAGACAAGGTCAGAATCTGAGAAATATTCTATGTCCGAGCTACATCACTAGGGAGAAAAAACCAATTTGGCTAACAACCAACATTGTGGGGTTTTATACATGCAGAGGATGTAACATGTGTAAATTGGGCAAAGATAAAACAAAGGATTTTTGTTTTAACACCACATGTAGACACAAAATCAACTACTTTATAAACTGCAACACCAAATATGTAATATACGTTTTGGGATGTCCGTGTGGACAAATATATGTGGGCAGCACAAAGAGGGTGCTCAAAACTAGAGTACAAGAACATGTTCGAGCGCACATGATGATTTAAAATATCCCATGACCTTTCATATGCAGGAGATGCACGCAGCAGAGGACACCATATGGTTCATGGGCATTGACCATGTTCCAGTACACCCTAGGGGTGGGGACAGGGTTTAGCTTTAAGAAAGAAAGAGGCTAGTTGGATTTGTAGATTAAGAACTGTAGAATTTGGACATAACTTGGATGATGAAATGCATCATTTTCTGTCATGAATGCCATGTACAATTTACTAAATTCAGACTGCTGGCTAACGTATGCATGGTTTTATATGGATAGATAGATATTTTTGTTTGCGGACATGGGCTAACGGGGGATGGATATAATTCTTTCCAAATATGCCTCCCTTTTTAGTTCATGCTTGATCTTTTATATACATGTTTGTGACTTACTTGGTTCTTTTGTTATGACATTGCTGTTCATACATATGTTTGCAACTTACTATGATCTCCGGTTATGACGTTGCCATACGCGGACATGGCTTAGATCATTGTAAGGATCCATAAGTTGAGACCCTACTGTGTCCTGCTTTACTGTCAAAATATATATTTTTGGGGGCTTATGTTAATGAGATTGGCTGACCCACTATATACGTTATCCTGCCTTTGGGATTCTGCTTCTACTCTCTCTCTCTTTCTTATCAAAGATCAGGTCACCCCTACCCATTAATAATTAATTGTGTTGGAGCTCGGGTGTCTTTGATTTAATTTGCAGACATTGGCCCGTCCGCCCGACTGACAATACCTCAATTTAACCCTGTATCACGATTCTGGGCGATTCCAAGATGGCCGCTCATTCTACATTATAAAACATGTGACCTAGGAGTACCACGGCTCGCTCCCACCCAGACCTTAAGAAACTGAATTAACAGCTCGCTCATGTACATTAACTGCTATGCAGCCCTGAGGAACGTGACTTGAATTGCCTTTACTTCACACAAATATTGTGGGGATTTGTTAAACGTCGCGTCTACGAAGTCGTGGGGACGTTTGGCTCCATATGTGTGAACAATGGTGCGGCCCTTCGGAATTCCTGTCCCATAAGTATGGACGTCGCTTTTTTGGATGTACGGGGACCTCAAAAAAGATTACCTTTAATTAAAAGCAATTCCAAACAAGTATGGATATGTAATTTAAAGATGGCGGCCGTGGTTACACCCAGCTGCCTATGAGTCTTGGCATACACCCAAGGAACATCGCGCAGGTGTTGCGGATATTCTAATTAAGTGATAGGTATAAATATGAGGATCTCCGCCGTGTACTCTCATCAGGTGCTATACGTACTGGAGGGAGTGGAGACGTACGTGGAAGGAGAATAATCCGACCGTGAACCATTTTCTCGCGGTACGTTTAGTAGGGTAGATTTTCATACTTAATCAGGACTGCCGGATCGGGGTATGGTATTGTGGGTTTGTGACGCTCTTCCCGTCATCTTGGGATAAAACCTATTTGCGCTAACAACATAGAGCGCGTTATTGTTATAAAAGATAGGGCTAGATATTTGCCTGTTTACTGCATTTTTCCAGTACTTGTGGAGAAGTGTGGCTCAGGGGTTAGAGGCGGCAGACCCGGAAGCTGAGATCGGCCCTGGACCAGGGTTCAATTCCCCGCCTCGGCGGGTCTTGGGCTCAAAAATTCCACGGACTCCATAATTCTCGCTCCGGTGCCTTCTCGACTCACGGGTTCACACTCTGAGACTCTGGGCAATAGCTTGCTTAATCTCCACAACGGCCCCTCGCGGCGGGATGCCTGGCTTTCACCTTGTGGATACCCTGCCGGGGTTATCTCACAGGGGAATACCAGGACGGGTTCCCTAAGCAAGCGCCGGGAAACCCTTTGTGGGTAGCTGTGCGCTATATAAGCTCAAATACATTTACATTTACATTTACATTTACTACTGGGGTGTACTTCCCATCTGAGTTTTCTCGTGTTGCATATCCACTCCGCATGTCATCATCGACCTACTTGCCGTTCTTTGAGGATTTTATGCATTAGTGTTTGTGTCATTATTATGGACACATGCTTACCTATTTTAGAAGAAAATATACGACGTGTGTACTGTTTAGTATTTAAACGCTAAAGGGAAAGATAAAACAAGATGTGATGGAATGCGCATTGATCATTACCTGGGGAAATTGGTTGGAATATGGACATTTTGTAATCAGTGACTTTGAGTAGTTTGTATTTCTCCGTTTAGAGCCAGCCATTGATAGGAGAAGGGATATTACTACGGAACTAACGCAACCGCAAGCATTAGGACAGACTGGGGTAATCATATACTTGGGCTTAGCCGCAGCAGCCGCCCTAGGAGTGAATCACAGATTGACAACCCTAGATTACACAATCACCCTTACTCCCCAATATGGCAACATGAATACATTATTTTGTTTTGACTTTTCTAGGACTTAGAGGTTAAATACGTATTTAAAGGTTTTACTCGATCGTTTGGATTTACATCCATTGGGACAGACGGGGGTAGGCATAAACTTTTATTGTGTAAACGTAGTAGCGATACATGGCCCCCTAAGGACTATACATAGTATTATAGTCGTAGACGGGAATAGGATCCTAACCTGATGATTTCCATCGCATATCACGATTATAAAATGACTGCACTTGTACTAAGAGGGTCAATTGAATATATATTGGTACTCAGTATAGCATAGGAATAGAGAGGAGTCGACATTAATCATCTGTTTACTAGATATATTGGCATATAATATGCATTCTGTATTAAGTTTGTTTTTCTCTCTCCCATTCTTTCTTCACAGAATTCTTAAACCTTAGTTGGTGCCCTGTTCCTTTCTTCTTTTTGTTCTCTAATCAAGTCTTTATCTTCTACACTTATATGCTGAGAAATCTCTGAGGGTTCACATTTACCCCAGCATGTAAGTTTATTTACCAGTTATTTTTTGTGCTTGGTGGTATTGCTGACACTGGGATAGATGGTGTTCTTACAGGACACTAGATGGAGTTAGATATTTATTCGTCTTGAACCTTAGACTTTGTTTATTTATTTTTGGTTTTGGGACAGATACATCCCTGCCGCATATGGACCTCCGGGTGCAGATCTGCATCCACTCCTACTTCATTGCTCCTACACAAGTTGCCGTTCTATTTTGGAAGACACATATCATCTTGGTAGGCTTCTCTTCCATTTAATTAGTAGACTTTTGCTATCATGAGACACAGTATGGTTCTATCAATGCTAATAGCATGTTATTACTGATCTACCATTGATTGGGCAATTTTGATGTCTTTTTACTGGGGTTATGTTTCTTACTGTTTTTTGACTCACAGTTAATATCACTGTAATTTGTATACCAACCTTGAGTAGTTTTCGCCTGATTGCTAAAATGATGCGAAACTGGGGTTTTCTATTCCCCCCCTCCCTCCCTCCCCAACAGCTATTCTATATCTCTCTCCTCAAACAACAATCCTCCTTGAAATCTTGTTGTCTCATGCCACGTCAACGTGTTCTCATGTGTTGAAAAATACAAGAAAACCTTTGATTGTAATGAAAATTGTAAAATGACTGTTTGGCTAATATCCATGTGCTGGTCTCGTTGGCGCTTATTGTGTTTTATCATTTAAATAGGTACAACAATTTGACTATTCTGTTCCTATATATTGAGGTTATATATGCTCGGCTGAGCTGTTTGAGCCAGTTTTTAATTGTATGTCTATATGACTTTTTTGTTAAATACAGCCAAGAAGAAGTCCCAAGAGGGATGAAACGCGTCGGCTGCTCTTTCTTACACATTGGAATAAAAAAAGATCAAAAACATTGGACGCCATTTCCTGTGCTCATTGTAATAAGTGTTTGATAGAGCTCTGTCTTCTGTTATGTGGTGCACCTGTGCTTTTGTATTGTATTATACATTACCAGTCTTAGTGATTCTAGCGGAATTCACAATCCGTCGTCACAAACAGTAACGATAAGTAAGCAACGTTACCGGCTTGCGGCTTTCAGTATGTTTTCCCCTTGTGATCATATGCTGTGAGAAATTATACATATTATTATTCTCAATGTCATGATCTCAGAGGAGTTTATGACCTGTCGCCACAAAGATATAATTTTTTCACCTCCCAGAGAAAAGAAGTTCAGTAAATAATTACCGCTCAAAACTATTTCATTATGGATGTTCTGTTAAACACATAACTTTATTTTCCTTTTCTTTTTACTGAAACAATGGTATCAATTGTTATATTATAATAGATTGTCCTATTGCTACAGAACAGGAATGGAAGGTTTTTCAGTGCCATCCTTAATATAATTATCAAATATTTTTAAAAACGTGATCAGATATTGTTATATATATTAAAATATAGCTATCATGCATACTTTGTTACTTTAAATATTTAATAAACCCTACATTTCTGAATGTTATTTTCTAATTTCTATTCTTATTTGCGATTCCTATTCACCCTCTCCATAAAGAATATATAGGACCTGTACTATATATTATAAGAGTAACATTCTATATATTCTTTGGCGAGTATGTGATTTATTAGCGGAAGAGTCTGCAACTTGTAAACACTACGACAGCATGTTTCTGAATTGTACAGAATACACATTTTAAAAAGAATAATGCATGCATTTCTATGTAATATGAAACAATTTAGATTTAAAGGTTTTATTTGTTTTCTTGATCTGAGATAATGTAGTGTGGGAGTGTTTGTTGTAGCACTTCCATTCTACTTTATCTAAAAGTAACTGATGCCCTGTTACATCAACAAGAATGTGGGGCAACACTTTTACAAACTGTAGCACAAAAATGAACTATATAGCCACGCTTAACTGATATTTTATGAAATTCCATTTGTAATTGTCACCCCTTTCATATATACTACGACAGTTTCTGAAGAAAGTTTATTTGTATTTGCTTAAAAAAACTGTTTCAAAACCTAGACTGAATTTATTGCTATGCAACCACACCTCCCCATCATGAAAGTAAAGACCACATTATAATTAAATAGTAGTACTAAGAAGTATATCACCTACAAACTTGATAAAAGAAAACAGCGCAAAACACTGTCACCACACGGCAATTTTATAAATGGCCCTTAAAACAGATATAAAAAATAGTTTACCTCATAATTGCTCTCCACCACCTTATGGGCACTATACACAGTTAATAGTTTTTCTAACCTACCCTCTACTACTTTCTTTCCCCATACTCCTTTGGAAAATGCATCACAATATCACTTACAACAGTGAACCGTTCCCACCCAATAAGGAGCAAATTGTGTTCTGAACACTTTAGCTAATAAAATGTCCATGTTCTCCAAAGACGAGCAAGGAACGACTTCTAAGCCTTCTACTTTTAATACTTTACAGCCAATGAACATTAAACTTCGAAAAGTCCAGCTTGGAGCACGTTACCCCAATACTTAATAAAACTTTTCCACAAACTTCTTCTACGACTAACGGTTCCTATGAAAAAAAGAAATATAAATCTCCAGCACAGTAAGTAGTTCAATTACCAACATATTGTGGTGAACTTCTAACCTCTGTACTCACACAACTGATCCATGAACTGTTACTATAGTAACAGGCAGAAAAGTAGTGGCTGTACAAAAAAACATTATATTTCCCTTGGATCCTCTACAAGACAGAAACTAAACCAAATTACCACATTTGAAACACCTTTGCACAGTTTTTTTTAATAAAAAGAGGCCCGGGAGGTGGGAGAAGGGGGAGAGAATTTAGTGCAGGAGAAAGCGGTCCCCGGAACTCCTGGGGGCCATGAGTCCCCCTGCATACATATAGTTAAACATCCGGGGCTTAGCGATCCCCACGCAGGGGAGACCCTCTAGGACCCCCATTATGAAAAACAAATAGCCCCAAAGATTTGACCCCCCGGAGGCTAATTAACAATAAAGCGGGCTTCACGTTTTTTTTCTTTTTCACTCAAAATGCGTACCCTGCTTTTTTTTATTTAAAAAAAAAAATATCCCGCGTGCCGTCATATACGGCGCCCCGTACACGTACTCCATGTAAGATTCTAATTATTCAAAAATATATATTTATGTATTTAATGTACATTTTAAGAGAAGACTTTATCTGGGATAATCCTAAAAATAGCTTTTTAAAACTGTAAAAAAGCGTATATTACTTTTAAAATCAATTACGGAAATATCGCACGTACATCGTAAGAGTAAAGATAGTTTGAAGACGTATACATTTCATAAAACAATATACCACTGCAGAAGAAAAGTCAACACAATTATTGACCCCTCTCCCAACATTTAAAAGCCCCTGGGGGAGGTGATAAATTAATCGAGACAGAATGCGTTCGTGTAGGCCACTCTAACGCTACCAGAAAAACACAACAACAGTACAAAGCCCAGATTTCCATTAAAGTGATTTCTTAGTTGCAGGTCTAGTTGTCAGATCGACACACACTCTCTCATGGCTGGTATACACCCACACCACACCTATCCAGCACATCCGTCACTACACACGTTACCCTATGTATATAAAAAACGGGGCGCACGTGTTCTACGCTATTTTAGAGTTGTTCCCAAAGCACCAAAAAAGGGGCCCACTACCACATGTGTGGCCTCTTTGGTCACTGAGTTAGTGGTGCCCGAAGCACTGAGCGGGTGAAGAACCTGCGAAGATGATGATGGGAGCACAAATATGTTGTTAGCCATAGAGATATCAAGACTCGGCACAATATATGAGACTTTTTTGTTGGAGATCGGAACTACCTCATGAAGAAGGTGTATTCCACAAAAAGGTGAGCAGTGAGGTTTGAGTATGCATCGGAAAGAGTCAAAGGGTTGTAGTTGACTACATACAAAAATGCGACTTAGTATTTTAGACGAACACACTCCTACATAATGTATTATTTACATGTTTAATTTTTTTCCCCAATAGCAGTAACGTTTTTATAATCGCTGAAATGTCCGGAATATATTCACAATACAAACAGTTCGTAGATATCTGACAATCAAACGTCTATAAAAGCGCGATATTATCTAACTCCAAATTATTATAGCAAGAATTACCAATCATAACATCATTCTTTTAACATCTTTTAGATATTCAGCTTCAGGATGGCTTATGTAACACGGACAACAGCAATAGCACAAGGTGAGCAAACAAGCTTGTTTCCTAAACAACGACAAGTTATCTGTCAAAGGAGAGAATATGTAGTATGCAGCAGGCGCAAAAAAAACATTGGGCTAATGGGGCTTCAGCAAGGATGAGATAGCTTTCTAGGCCCACATACACTCGCACCAGAGTACGTGACAGGTCTTTTAAATACATTTTGCTTGTTAATGAGGCTTTGATAATCCCCACCCGCTTACAGCCCCTGCAGCTCCACTCTTCTTTTTGCTTGAACTAAAGCCCCCACCCCAAATTTTTTCTAGCCCACCCCACCCCTGTTATTTTTGATTGGTTGCGCCTCTGGCTTCACGTACCCCTCCCCTGTCGTGTGTGTCTCTCCCTCCTTTTAATATCCTTTTTTCCCTTTCTCTTTCTTACTCTCTCACATCATTTCTCTTTCTTTTTTAAAGATTTGGACGCTGCTATCTCTACTCTGCTGTATACAACCTTATCTGAATTGAAATTATTAATTCACTTGATTACAGTGAAGGCTTTCTCTTTTAAACTTATATATATGCTGTCTGCTTTGACGTCTAGAACAACAGTTGAACTCAAGTTGTGAACTCCGGTGGCCGCAGTGTTTATACAACGGTAAACACAGAGGCCTAGATATACAATGCCTTCATTACAATGCATTAGAAATTAGTCGGCATATTTACAATACCGTTCTGCCACTTTTGTGAAAGTAACGCAGTAGGCACTTCAACATAGACACCACTTGATCGCGGCACTATAACAGAACAGAAATGTACAAGGCACACAGCACACATAAAACTGTGGTGTTACCTTCATTTGTGAAAGAAGACAGTGGGTAGTGTGCAGCAGCTTCACTGTCTAAAATGTATATTTACCTCCAAGCAGTGACAACAGATAGGTCACAACAGTCTGACAAACAGATCTACAAGCTTATTACACCACTTTTGTGTCACTTTTAACATGGGAAAAGTGACGCAAGCAGCTTGTAAATCTACTTCTAACTTTTCAAGAAAAAATCCCAACTCCAGACTCTGCAAGACAGTTTTAAGGTTGTTTTCTCTCTCTTTCTCTCTCTCACTCTCTGGGACATCATTTCTCTTTCTCTTTTAAAGTTATAGAAAATGCTGTCTACTTTCACATGTAAAAGCAAAGAAGTCTTCAAGTTTTGAATTCCACTGGCCGCAGTGTTTATACAACGCTTAGCACAGAGGCCTAGATATACAATGCCTTCATTACAATGCATTAGAAATAAGTCGCCATATTTACAATCCCATATGGCCTGGATACCCGTCACCCCCTCCCAACACAATCCCCAAGAATGGGAAGACGGATACGGGTCTTGAGTTTTTGGAAGGCGGGAGGGAGTTACCCTCCCGGCTGTATTTATTAAAATATGAAACAAAATTAAAACATTAAAATAACAGTTTCATATCATGTACAATTTCATTTATACATTACGATGTTTATTGGCTAACCTTAACATATCTCTAATACAAAAGGTTCTCCTAGCCGATTCTAAAACATCCTGTAAATGCATTTCTCAAACTTCAAATTGTACATCCTAACATTACGGGCCAACGGCAAGGTCGTAACCGGTGTCAGATCCCTAAACCAGAATTCCCCCCCTTACTTGTGAGGGGCGGGCGCACAGAGGACTGTACCTCTGTGCCACCTTCCAATTTCCCTTGTCTTAACGGGGGCCCATATTTACTCGACGCCATCTTGGTGGTCGTCCGAGGACTCGTGTGAGGTGTCTAGAAGGTAGCGTAGACCCCCCTCCCACCCCACACTGCTTACCACATCCGCCGTCGCGGATGTCCTGGCCCCGGGAAATTCCAAGGAGGGGACCCGTAGCCCCTCCTCCCCAGGGAGGGGCCTTGACCGCCTTCCCTTTCGGCGGTCCCATCCTTAGAAGGGTACCGCCTCCCCGTGTGAGGGGCCAATGGCCGCCTCCCCCCGGGCGCTCCCATCCATAATGGGGGCGCCCCACCTCTAGGGATCTTCCAATTACTGCTCACCGATCATGACCTTACCGCCCGACCAAAAAATAAATACGACATTGTTTAATGAGAAGGAAATAAACAATTATACTAGGCATTTTCAAGTATACATTTTTATCTCTACCATACATTTTCCAATACAGCTGCGATACTCGCCTGAGTTCATGCTAGAAGAGCAACCATTTATTGTATATCAAAACACCAAACTTTATTAGCAACAACCTGAAAAGGAGGAAATATCAATATCAATCCACTTTATTGCAATACAAATCGCTGTCATCAGGGGCTGGTGGGTGGGTCAAAATTGGCTCTTGTTCCGTCCAGGGCTCACGTGCAACAAGGGGGTGCAGCTTCCAAGCACAGGAACAAGAGGATGCTTCCTTGGATTGTTGCTCCTTTTATTCTTCTCCGGGAGGGCGTGGACCCTCCTCAGACCGCCTACAGGGCGTGGCCAACGGCGTAAGTGTCTAGGACAACCCCTCCTGGGCGGGAAAAAGGCGCGCCCCGGCTACGCCACTTCGGGCATACCAGCCGTGACACGCCTCCCACCCAAAATGGTTTCCCAGGGGGATCGGGGCACCCGACCATACGTTCGGGGGGACCGAGTGGTCGCCCCTTTCCATTGTGCCACTTTTGTGTCAGTGACGCAGTAGGCACTCCCATATAGACACCACTTGAACACAGCACTATAACAGAAGTAAAATGTACCAGGCACACTGCACACGTAAAATCATACTGTTACCTTGACTTGTAATGCTTCATCTCATTTACTCACATCTACCTAATTCTAAACTCTAATTTTCTTTTTTATTTTGCAGATTGCCAATCCAACGTCCTTTGGAGTCCACTTCACAATTTGTTTATAATATTGTTTTTTTAAAGTTATTTTTCGAGTTCTTTATAATATAGTTATCATTAAGTTTCGTTTACAGTTATTCTTTTAATAAAAGTTAATTAAAAAAACGACATTCTTCTTTTTTTTTTGTGGGGGGTACTATTGTTGTTTTATTTTAATTGTATCACCTACTTTCACAATTTCACACACATTCACTTTAATATATGTATGTCACCTTACACTCATCCCCAATGTAAAAGCACTCGAGCCCCGACCCTACCACCACCAGTTACCATGTCACAAGCCACATAAGATGGTCAGATTACGAGGGGAGGTCTCCTCTATTGACATACCCGACAATGATCCAATTAACATAGGATCAGACCGGGTCTCTATGCCTGGGGCAGTTCTTAGTCACCCACATCTGACTAATATCTTACGATAACCAACGTGACAACTGTCAAACTCTTCATACCACTTGCTCCCATTCAATAATCGATTGACACTCACTTTCATGAATTTAAGTTTATCTAAAGTGTGTATATATCAGCTTTGAATGTTTAATGTGCTTATCTGGCATAATGTACGTAGCTAAGTGTTTTTTCTATGTTCATTGAGCATTGACACAAATGTGGGGCTATAAGTTTGGCGAAATACAAGATGGTGGTTACTTGAAAAAGGCTTACGCCGAAACGCGTCGTCCTTGGTTAAAGAGTGCACAATAAAGGACTTGTGCAAGATTTCCTGGTGTGCCGTCTCTGTGTCCTTCGAATTGGTGGGATCTAGTACTTGACATATATATATATATATATATATATATATAATTCACTTAAAAAACCATAGGTTTCAGGCCTGATATAGTTAGGAATTAGCATTTAAAAAAACATTGAAATTGCTCCTATATAGTTAGTTGTACTAACTATATTCCGCGCACCCGCAATCCACTGCTGCTGATGTCACATATTACATCATTCATGAAATGTTCAGTGACATCACTGATGACATCACTGATGACATCCCAAATGACATCAATGATGACATCACTGATGATATCTCATTTGACATCACTGATGACATCACTACGTGCAGCTTTGCACAATATTACTCAATCCTGCCACAATCTAGGGCTGAAACAGTGGATAAACACTCCTACACACATACTAGGAAACACACTAGATCTAATTTTTGCGGCAGAAGACCTACTGACCCTAGATACCATCCTTCCAGTAGGTTGACCAGATCATTACCTTCTCAGGTTTAAAACCCACATCCCGTCCCATACAGGATCCACGAGATCGCACGCCAAAACCTTCTTAGGTCGTGACTGGAAGAACCTGATGAAGAGGAAAGAGGAGGGAAAGCTCGATCTACGCCAGGCTGGGGCCTCATTCAAAATAGAGAATGATGTCACCACAAACTATCTTTCCTTTTGCCACGAGATTACTAAGAAACTTGTCGCCGTCATCCCGCTGAAAACAATCACAAAAAGGGGAAAACCCTCCGCCCCCTGGTACACGGATAAACTGAAAGAACTAAAAAATACCTGCAAAAAGGCGGAGAAGCTCTGGAGGAAAAACTACTCAGACCAGGAGAAAGTACGATGGAGGCTCACCATTTCACAATACAAGAAGGAAATAATCATAGCCAAATCTAACTATTTTGCAGAGGTAATCCTCAAAAGCTCCAATAAATCCCGGGATACATTTAGGCTCATCAAAGAGCTTTCCCATCCCGCTTGTGCTGATAGCCAAATCAAGCCCTCACAAGAACTCTGCGACGGCCTAGCAATGTTCTTCCAAGAAAAAATCAGCAAAATTGTAGAGGGAATGAATAGTAATTCTATCTCCTCAATGCAAGACAATAGCATTCATGCAAACAAAGATGAGAAGGTGGAACTTGTTACATACCCCCTCTCAAATGCTACCCTGGAAAACTTTATGATTCCTTCGGAACAGGAATTCCTAACAACAGCCCTCAATACGTCCTCAGGCTCTCCTCTAGACCCCCTTCCCCATAGAATAGCCAAGAAATTCGAGGATGATATTCTCCCAGCCCTGCATCAACTATGTAATCAATCTCTGTGTACAGGCTCCGTGCCCAAAGACTGGAAACTGGCGATCGTCACCCCGCTATTAAAGAAACCAAATCCGGACCAAAACTGCCAAAAGAACTACCGACCCATATCCCTTTTATCATATGTTATGTTATGTTATGTTATGTTATTTTATTTTGTATAGCGCTCAGATGCCGCAGCCAAGAGGCGTCCCGGCGCTTTTTGGAGATGAAACAATCCAATAAAGATCATAGAGAGATGGGTCAGCAGATCTCTAGCCCTCTTCCTAGAAACCAACAACATCTTGGAAGAAGAGCAGTTTGGCTTCAGACCAGTTCATGGAACGGAGTCAGCCTTGCTGACAGTCATGGATGACCTGCGAATGAGGGCGGACAGGGGAGAATCAGCAACTCTGATCCTGCTTGACCTGTCCGCCGCGTTCGATACGGTGAACCATGGCATCCTGATAGAAAGATTAAGGAACATCGGAGTTGGAGGTGTCGCGCTCGACTGGTTCCATTCTTACTTGACGGACAGGTGGCAGGCAGTAGCTATCCCTCCCTATCAATCAGAGTTCATCAAAGTCCCGCACGGGGTCGCACAGGGGTCTGCCATCAGTCCCATACTCTTTAACATTTATATGCAACCCCTGATGCGGATCATCAAAAGCCATGGCTTCAGCGTGACAAACTACGCAGATGATACCCAGCTGATAATCTCGCTTGACAGAGCTCGAGCAAACTCAATGGAAACTTTCCACACCTGTATGCTGGAAATGTCTCTCTGGCTCAACCAGAACTCACTAAAATTCAATAGTGAGAAAACTGAAATACTGCACTGCACAGTAGGAAAAATCCCCAAATGTTTACCACCAGACTTCTGGCCTCAGTCGTTAGGGGACTCACCCACCCCAGTGAGCCCAGTAAAAAATCTTGGAGTCACTATCAACAACAAACTAAGCCTAGAGACTAACGTCAATAAGCAGGTCAGCTGCTGCTTCGCTGTATTAAGAGGACTCCGAAGGCTGCTACCTCTCCTGCCCCCACAGACCAGAGCCGACATAATCAGGAGCACTATCCTCAGCCGCCTGGATTACTGCAATGCTCTCTTGCTGGAATCCCCTGCCTATCTCAATTCCAGACTTCAAAGTGTCCAGGCAGCTGCAGCCAAACTGGCACTTTCTCCTGAGCGAAGATCTTCTACCACTCTTGCCCTGGCTGACCTACATTGGCTGCCCATACACCAAAGGATTTGCTTTAAATCCCTATGTATTGTTTTCAGGGCAGTTCACGGGCTAGGTCCCCGACCACTTCAGAACAAATTCAATTGGTACGAGCCCACCCGGTCTCTCCGATCCTCATCTTTAAACTTCATCAGCATTCCTAGGATCAAGAAAGCCACCTGTGGGGGACGAGCCTTCAGTATAGCTGCAGCCCACTTATGGAACAACCTCCCTATCGACATTAGAAAAACTAATGATCTTCTGACCTTTCGAAAAAAGGTGAAAACTTGGCTTTTTCCAAAAAATCCTCCAAAAATCCACTACAATAAATAAACCTACTCTGTTCAGCATCATGTCCACGTTCTTGTCCCCACAGAGTTCTTAGCTATGTACCTAAGAGCCAGGATGCCCGTAGGGTTACAGAGCGCTCTACAAATGCTATAAATAAATAAATAAATGAATAAATAATTACTGATGACATCATCCAGTGACTGTGTGTTTCTGTAAAGTTTAAATATGTTTTACATATTGAAGAATGAGTGAATGTATAAGTGTCTAGGTGAAGGATTTAGTAGGTGCATGACTGACTATGAGTGAGTGATTAAATGTGTCTTACTAAATGCATGGGTTAGTGACTAAACTGTCTGAATGTGTGCATCAGTATGTCTGTTGTTGTGTAAGCTGCTGCATGTGTTGATCAGTAACTATATGAGTGGCTATATGGGTTATTGATTGGTTGCCCAAGTATTTGAATGGGAGACTGAGTGTGTGTGTGGGTGGCTGGGAGGTGTGTGACTCTGTGCATAGATGTGTGAGCAGTTGATTCACTAGGTGTATGAGTTCAAGAGTGCATGTGGAAACAGCTATATGGGCGGTTGACTGTGTGTATGGGTGTGTTGGTGAGTGAATGGATATCTCAGTGCTACATGTGCAAGTAAGTACATATGTAAAACACAGTGCATGTGAGAGTTGGCATATATAAATGACTATACATAAGAGCCAGTGAATGTGTGAGTGGCTATATGGATCATTGTGTACTTGTATCAGTGATTGTATAAGAGAGTAAGTATGTGTTAGTATATGTTTGAATAAGTAAGGTGTTGTGTGTATAACTGTATCGTTGAGGAAATGGAAGTGTGATTCATTCTTTGCATGGCTGACTAGGTGTGTGAGTAACTCCATGGATGAGTGGCAGTGTGTGAGTGTCTGTATAGGTGTATGAGTGCATATGATAGTGTTGTATTGGTGTGTCAATGGTTTCAAGAATGGTCACCTGTATTTAACACTGGGTGTATCAAAGGTTATATTAGAGTGTGAGGAAGTGCATTGTATTATCACATGAATGATATCATCAGTGATGTGATCAGTGATGTCAAATGAGATGTCATCAGTGATGTCATTTGAGATGTCATCAGTGATGTCACTGACCATGTCATGAATGATGTAATATGTGACATCATCAGCAGTGGATTGCGGGTGCACGAAATATAGTTAGTACAACTAACTATATAGGAGCAATTTCAATGGTGTTTTAAATGCTAATTCCTAACTATAAAATGGCTGAAACCTATGGGTTTTTAAGTGAATTTGCAAGGTTTTTAAAATGCTAATTCCTAACTATATAAGGCCTGAAACCTATGGGTTTTAAGTGAATTTGCAAGGTTTTTAAAATGCTAATTCCTAACTATATAAGGCCTGAAACCTATGTTTTTTTAAGTGAATTTGCAAGGTTTTTTAAATGCTAATTCCTAACTATATAAGTCCTGAAACCTATGGTTTTTTAAGTGAATTTGCAAGGTTTTTTAAATGCTAATTCCTAACTATATAAGGCTTGAAACCTATGGTTTTTTCAGTGAATTTGCAAGGTTTTTTAAATGCTAATTTCTAACTATATCAGGCGTGAAACCTATATTTTTTTTCAATAAATTTCAAAGGTTTTGTAAGTGCTAATTCTATTAGCGGATAACGTTTATAAATGTTATTATCCTTCTGGGACCACCTGAGCAGCAATCTTGTTTCTCAGGAGAAGTGAGGCACAAGAGAGCACAAAACAAGAGTGGAAAACACAAAAAGGGGGCAGGGTTGAGACCCCCTGACCCCCTAGCCCTTCTCAGGGGGTCCCAGAAGGACCACCAAGTGCAATTTAAAAAAAAAAAAAATTTAAATCGCGGGGTACGTATTTTTTTGCCCTTGGGGTCCTTTTGGGACCCCTTGAAAAGGGCTAGAGGGTTAGGGGGTCTCTACCCTGCCCCCTTTTCGTGTTTTCCACTCTTGTTTTGGGCTCTCTTGTGCCTCAGTTCTCCTGAAAAACAAGATGGTGGCCAACACTTCCTGGTTTGGACAGTTTGGAATGTTGAGAGTCGACTGCCAGCCAATCAGAAACTCGCTCGCGCGCGTAAGGGTACGCGCACGTACGCGTACGGTGAGCGCATATAGATATATCATTTGATCAAATTCAATTTTCTCAACAACTACTGGAGGGATTTTCACCAAATATAGAAAAGGCACTACTGCATACCTGTCCCTACCATTTTGCCAAGTTTGGTGTAATTCCGTTCAGCCGTTCGGGCTGTAGCCGTGTCTAAAGGTCCTATAGAAAAGGCCATTTGAAAAATTTCAAATTCAATTTTGTCAAGAACTACTGGAGGGATTTTCACAAAACATAGCAAAGGCACATCTGTATACCAGGCCCTACCATTTTGCCAAATCTGGTATAATTCCGTTCAGCCGTTCGAGCTGTAGCCTTGTCAGAATGTCCCTATGGAAATTAACATAGGGAAAACACGTTTTGGGACCCCCCTTTTTTCTCGGCCCCCGCTTGACGAATCTCCTCTTAGTGAACCTTTCAGGGAAGGAGCGGAGCGCAGCGAGGCAAATTTAAGGAAAATTACAGGCAGATCCCTCAATCGGCGCCAAAGTTATTCCCAATAGAATGTTCAGAATTTCCTATGGTAACTAGGTCCTAACTATATATACCTACTGGCAACCGCTAGTAGGTAATATATATGTATATATATATATATATGTATATATACATATACATATATATATATATATCTTTGTCCTTGGAGAAGGTGTTTGCTTTGGATATATATATCTATATCTGGAGGTGGAAACAGAACTTACTGCAATATTATATATATATATATATTCACTGAAAAAACCATTGGTTATAGACCATATATAGTTAGGGATTAGCCTTTTCAAAACCTTATTTTACTCACACAAAACCATTGAAATTTCATATATAGTTAGTTCCACTAACTATATATCGCGCACCCGCAATCCACTGCTGATGATGTCACATATTACATCATTCATGACATGGTTAGTGACATCACTGATGACATCACTGATGACATCTCAAATGACATCACTGATGACATCACTGATGACAACATCCAGTGACTGTATGTTTCTGTAAAGTTAAAATATGTCTTACATATTGAAGAATGAGTGGATGTATAAGTGTCTGGATGAAGGATTTAGTAGGTGCATGACTGACTGTATGAGTGAGTGATTAAATGTGTCTCACTGAGTGCATGGGTTAGTGACTAAACTGTTTTAATTTGTGCATCATTATATCTGTTGTTCTACAAACTGCTGCATATGTTGATCAGTAGCTATATGAGTAACTGTATGGGTTATTCATTGGTTGTCCAAGTATTTGTATGGGAAACTGAGTGTGTGTTTATGTGTGGCTGGGAGGTGTGTGACTCTGTACATAGATGTGTGAGTAGTTGATTCACTATATGTATGGGTTCAAAAGTGCATGTGGAAACAGCTGTATGGGCGGTTGACTGTGCATGAGTGTATTAGTGAGTGAATGGATATCTCAGTGCTACATGTCAAAGTAAGTACATATGTAAAACACAGTACATGTGAGAGTTGACATATATAAATAACTGTGCATAAGAGCCAGTGAATGTGTGAGTGGCTGTATGGATCATTGTGAACATGTATCAGGGATTGTATAAGAGAATAAAGTAAATATGTGTTAGTATATGTTTGAATAAGTAAGGTGTGTATAACTGTATAGTTGAGAAAATGGAGGTGTGATTGATTTTTTGCATAACTGACTAGGTGTGTGAGTAACTCCATGGATGAGTGACAGTCTGTGACTGTCTGTTTACACTGATTGTATCTAAGGTTATATTAGAGTCTGAAGAGGTTCATGGTATTATCACATGAATGATATCATCAGTGATGTGATCAGTCATGTCAAATGAGATGTTATCAGTGATTTTATCAGTGATGTCATTTGAGATGTCATCAGTGATGTCATTTGAGATGTCATCAGTGATGTCATCAGTGATGTCACTAACCATGTCATGAATGATGTAATATGTGACATCATCAGCAGTGGATTGCGGGTGCGCGATATATAGTTAGTGGAACTAACTATATATGAAATTTCAATGGTTTTGTGTGAGTAAAATAAGGTTTTGAAAAGGCTAATCCCTAACTATATATGGTCTATAACCAATGGTTTTTTCAGTGAATTTTCAAGGTTTTGTAAATGCAAATTCCTAACTATATATGGCCTATAACCTATGGTTTTTTCAGTGAATTTCATTGGTTTTTTAATAGCAAATATCAAAAGCTGTAAAATGTCAAGTACGTGATAGGTAAAAACTTTTTCGTGTTTATGCACGCTGATGTGCTTTGAACGCTGCCCCCCTCCCCTCTTTTCTCTTAGTAGTACTCTCTCTTTGCAGATAGTGAAGAGTAGTTAACGCAGGCCTTTACCCCCGTTGTAATCCGTCGTGCCTGCTTGTCTCTCCATTTGATTGATTGTTATCCAAGCATTTACTGTTTTACAATTGATTCTCTTTGGTTCATTCTCTATTTACAAACAAGCACAAAGTCGCAATACTCTGTTTAGTCTTTGCAGATAGTGAAAAATCGTGTAAAAAAATAAAATTAATAGAGCAAAATCAGTAGGCCACTAATTGGATCTCTTTTTGACCTCGCTAAAATAGAAATATTAGGAACAACCCTTCATGAGAAATACGAAAATAGTGAGATGAACTGAGCTCCACACCATGAGGGCTGCAAGACAGCTCGGCTCCGTCACCCACCCCGCCCAAAATAACGACAAACCCTATGCAAATATTAAAAATATAGACAACACACCAGCAAAGAAACATGGTAAAACATTTTATTAAATAACTATTTACATAACTATTTTATACTTTTTATTGCCCGATCCGGCTAGCTCAATCGATCGAGCATGAAACTCATGCACTCTGATAGCAAGCGTTGCTACTGATGCTATGCAGACCAAAACTGGTTTTCAGTTTGTACATTTTTCTAGATTTTTCCATCCAAGGTTGGTTGAGTTTGTAGAACGATGGCTTCAGATTTTCAACATACGGTGTGGTGGCGCGGACTGGGAGGGGGCGCTTCGCTCCTGCCCCCTCCCCAAGTAAGATTTTCATACGTGAAAGTACGTTAATGGTTTTGGTCCCTGAGTTGCTTCAATGTCACTGCCATTCTCAAATGGCATAAGTTCTGGATGTTGGGTGCCATAGTTCAGAGTTCTGAGCAGCGCTTGTAACACTGTCTGAAGCTTATTTCCACCTACTGCAGCTTCACTATTCTCAAAGTAAGTGAGTGTCGTTTGTGGACCTGACTGCATTTGAAAACAATGTGATATGGTACCTCCCTAAACCGCTTGACGGAGGCCCCCTAAGGGCGGTGTGATGGCACGGACTCGGAGAAGACGCTTGGCTCCGACCCCCTCCCCAAGTCTTATAGCACCGGTTTAGCCTGAGATCGCCCCCGACATAGGCGGCCGGCTCCCGGGGTCCGGCGGAACTTTTTGCCTTTTGATGACTCTTCTATTCTGGACCTTGTCCCACAATCCGTTTGACCTGAAGACACGCTGTAGTGGGGCGCCCCTTTACCGTTTTAGTTGCCATTCCGCCCGCTTTTGCTACACTGTGCCTCTTCCGCCATTCAGCTGTTTACCGCCCGCTCTTGCGACTACAGCGTCTCGCTCACCATGTAGTTGAGTTGCTCCCGCTCTTGCGGTGCAGCGATAGGCGACTGCCACAGGACTCTCAAAATGGCGGCCGGCTCTTCAGATTTGGGCGTGGTCCACTAAAATGGCCCTGGGACACCTTGGAACTCGGACGCTTCCCTGATAGGGCTTGGGTCCCATTCTCGAAAGCGTCCCCTCAGCCGTGAAGATTCTACAAAAGTCTTGGGGGCCCCCGACTCCCGCAGGCTTCTGGTGGGGAGCGGCTGCCATGTCTGCTCGTGGAATGGCCACGACGGAGCTACGAGATGGTAGTGCTCTCATGCTGACGCCAGCTTTAGTCTGAAACATCCAGAAACACTGTAGACTACCAATTCGATCAGTTCCGGTAGCGCCCCAACATGACCCGGTAGAGAAGAACTTGCCCTCCCCTCTTTGACTGATGGTTCTTGTTGCCTGTCCCCTCTGTTGTCATTTTACAGAACTTTTTGGACTGCTGAAAGGGGTTGTGTTCCGAACGCTGGTTGGTGGAGACATTTTGACTATATTCTTGACCTACGTTGTCGCGTAATGCGTTATATGACACGCCGCGTTAGCGCACCCGGAAGTGATCCGGGGCGCGGCGTGCAGCGCGTAACGTAAGCATAACAGGTCATGTGACTTGTTAATAAAACTTTTTATTGGTTCATTTTACTTTTGTTATTTTAATAATGAAAAGCTTGGTCATATGACCTAAAAAATACGCTTTTTATTGATTTCGAACTTTTTTTTTTATAACATATATGTTATAATATTCCAGGCTAATGTACTTTCCCGGAAAATTTACAACTGTCCTGCAAGTAAAATATATTCCTTTTTCGAGAAAAAGGGCGTTTCTTCGTTCCATGACGGAGCCGTTGAGTAAAAGAGGCTCGGCCTGCTGTCTTACTCGCCGATACGCCTGATTATCAGATTCTTATCGATCACTTTATGTTGCAGGAGTAGAAAACACAACTGCCCTTGACCATTTATCTTTACTGCGTTCCTACATATTATACCTTTTATCCGTCATGTAATTGGACTGCTTTATTTCACTTGCCTTTTACTGATTCTAAAACAGTGACTAAAAGTAAAAACTTTACCAATGTAAATACTACTACCATGTTTTGTTTTAAAAACCTTTATTGTGAAAATGTCAGTATACAAATACGGGCCTATAACCACGTGGGCCGGCCACGGAGCAAACTGAAATCGTATATGATGAGGAGACATTTACATTATAGAGGAACGTAACGAACGAGCCATTAGGTTGCAAGAACTAAGGTGTCTAACAGTTGCGAAATCGGTGGACGTACATTTTGTAATTAAAATACGACAGGGCCACTTACAAAAAAGTTATCTAGATATACATTTGCGTGCAAGTACCATGGGTGACGTTAATTCGAACTTTCAATAGTACAGTAATCAATAACACATCAGAACTTAATATCAATAGGGATGTCGAAATATTCAATCAATTCTCGTCCCCGCCCGCCATGAGCATCAAAACTGCATTCATATCTCGTGATATCAACGTTGTTCAACCAGTACACAACAAGGAGTTACGAGTCCCATTTATACCGGCGCCATTTTGGGCGAGGCCGGGCAGGTCCAAGATATAGTCAAAATGTCTCCACCAACCATCGGCCAGACCAGAACCCCTTTCGGCCCTTTATGCTACAAGATGGTGTCTTCCATTCAGAAAATATTGTTGACAGCATTTTGAAAGGAAAGATAAACAGCCGTTCTCCTAGTGAGTCTCACATTGTTACATTTAGGAAGAATGTTGAAGAGTAATATGTGGAAAATCTGAAGCCATTTTTCTACAAACTCTCAATCAGCCTTGGATGGAAAAAAAAATCCTGAAGAATGTACAAACTGAAAACCAATTTTTGTCTGTATAGCATCAACAACAACGCTTGAGTCAGCTTTGTGTCAAGCCGCCATTTTCATTCAATCAATAGCGTCCCCCTGCACACATTCAGGGACCTGGTCGTGTCTTCAGGTGAAACGGATTGTGGGACAAGAAGCAGAAAGGAAAAGGAAAAAAGTTCCGCCGGACCTCGGGAGCCAGCCGCCTATGTCATGGGCGATCTTTGGCCACACCAGGGCAATAGTGAAGCTGCAGCAGGTGCAAATAAGCTTCAGAAACTCTTCAACTTAGTCTGATTCTTATAATAAGTGCGTCGACAACACACACAAGTGAAATTAGGCCTCTCACTTGAATTCATTTGACTTTCGGCGCAGCATTGTAGGATGGCCACACCAGTGCGGCAACTTGCTGGACACCACCTCGGTGCCATCCGGATCTCGGCGCGTTCGAGTCACTGTACCGCAAGAGTGACCGCAACTCAGCTGGACACGCCGTCTTTCGGCGCAGCATTGTAGGATGGCCACACCAGTACGGCAATTTGCTGGACACCACCTCGGTGCCATCCGGATCTCGGCGCGTTGTGCTGCCTTCGGCCTACTGTAGCCGCAAGTGCGGACGCAACTCAGTTGGACGGCGAGTGAAAAGATAAGGGGCGCCGCACTGCAGCCGAGGAGCCTCCATCTTGGGGGAGACGCACAGCCCCCACTGACTGACGCGACCTCACAGGCCAATGGGGCGCCCCACGCCGACTTTCGGCGCAGCATTGTAGGATAGCCACACCAGTGCAGCAACTTGCTGGACACTAACTCGGTGCCATCCGGATCTCGGCGCGTTGTGCTGCCTTCGGCCTATTCGCACACCGGTCCGCTACTGACGCCGCCTCACGTGCCAACGGATTTTCTACGCTTTTTGTAGCCCTATGCCGCATAACAGGTCATGTGACTTGTTTATAAAACTTTTCATTGGTTCATTTTACTTTTGGTTTCCTAAAGATGGAAGGCTTGGTCATATGACCTAAAAATAACACTTTTCATTGGTTTAGAATTTTTTTTTTTCCTAAACGATGAAAGCCCCACCTTGTTTCTGGATGATTCAGACTGAAGCTGGCGTCACCATGAGAGCACCACCATCTCGTGGCTCCGTCGTGGTCATTCCGCGAGCAATCATGGCAGCCGCTCCCCACCGGACGCCTGCAGGAGTCGAGGGCCCCCAAGACTTTTGTAGAATCTTCACGGCTGAGGGGACGCTTTCGAGAATGGAGCCCAAGCCCTAGCAGGCAAGCGTCAGAGTTCCAAGGTGTCCCAGGGCCATTTTAGTGGACCAGGCCCAAAACCGAAGAGCCGTCCGCCATTTTAAGAGTCCTGTGGCACCCGCCTATCGCTGCACTGCAAGAGTGGGCGGAAGTCAACAACATGGTGAGCGAGACGCTGTAGCCGCAAGAGCGGGCGCAACTCAGCTGGATGGCCGCCACCTGGGGAGGCCCGTTCACGCCGCCTCCCCCACGCCCCCCCCCCGGGCCGCCCCACGCCAATTTTCGGAGCAGCATTGTAGGATACCAAAACCAGTGCGGCAGTTTACTGGACATCACCTGGGTGCCATCCACATCTCAGCGCGTTCTGCTGCCTTGGGACTATTCGCACAACAGACCGCTACTGACGAGGCCTCCCCCCGCACCACCCGGGACGCCCCACGCTGTTTTTCTGAGCTGCATTGTAGGATCCCAAAAACCAGTGCGGCACCCAGGTGACATCACCTGGGTGCCGTCCAGAACTCAGCACGTTGTGCTGCCTTCGGACTATTCGCACAAAAGACAGCTTCTGACCATTGTTGCTTTTTTTTGTCAAAAATGTTTAAATGTTTGTTACAGTTTTTGTTCCGTTAGTTATATTTAAAAGTTAATAAAGTTTTATAATCCCACTTTGTTGGAGTGCTATATATTTTTAAAAAATCGGGTGAATGGGGCCTTGAATCGGGTTATTGTCATGTGTGGGCTTTGCAAGTGTACTGCTACAGGATCGGACATTTCAAACTCAAATGCACGTTCTTTTTCTTACCTTTCCGAAGCATGGAGCGCAATAGCAGGCAGAGAAAGGGTGATGCAAGTGTTGAACACTGCCTGGCCTGGCAAGTTGCTGGCAGTGCCCCCCCCCCCGCCCGCTCCTGAAAGAGGACACACACACACCGCCGCCCCGAGTACTTCACAGATCTTTAAAAGACCATGCGCTTGTTCATGAGGCTTAAATGGTTTATCACCCCTTCTAGAACCCCTGCATCGACCCTCTGACGTTTCCTGGAAAAATTACCACGTAACACTATACCAAGCCTTGTCAGCTGAAACCCCCGAGGAATCGTGGGGCATATTATCAAGGGGGTTTATCTCCGCTTTTTTGGCTTTAAAAGCCAAGAAAGCGGAGATAAAATTATCTCCCTATTACCAAGCTGTCGCTAACACCAGTTAGTGACAGCTAAAAGGAGATAGCGACCATCTTGGGCCCCGCTTTGCATGTCAGTGATATTTATCACTAATGACATGCAAAGTGGGCGTGCCAAGATGTTAGCGACTGGAAACAGTCCCTAACATCGCTATCTCCTATTACCAACTTTTGGAGATATTCGCGCTAAGCGCGAATATCTCCAAAAGCTAACACCTGACCTGAGCAGTTCTTAGCCATGTTATCCAATGGGAGGTGGGTAACATTGGTAAGAGCATTTGCTCGATAATGCATGAATATCGCTGACTTTTCAGCGATATTCATGCATTGCGGCCGTTTTTTATCGCATTTGCGATAAACCTTGCTAAAAGCAAGGTTTATCTGCGATAAAAATCGCCGATGTGCGGCGATAATTTTTGTCTCTAAACAAGTTAGAGACAAAAATTATCGCTAGTTGTTGGTAATATGCCCCCGGGTTTTTGCTTGCAGAAATCGGGAGGCGGGAGACTAGCACTGAAATCAGTAGTCTCACGCCTGAATCGGGAGGGTTGGCATGTCTGGATTCTCTACAGCTGGGGCCATAAACTACATCCGCAGGGCTAGGTGATAGCCTGGGACCGGCCTGGCATCTAAAATGGCTGCCGTGCACGACAAAATTGTGGCATTGGAAAAAAGGCAAGATGGCGCAGACAATGTTTATCAATAAGGATTCATTTATAACAAAATATTTTATCGCACTGACAAATTGGCGGTCAACACTTCCTGATTTCCATCGAATCGAACGTTAACAGACGTCACGCAGCAAAAAAAAAAAAGCTCACGCACAGCCGCTGGAAGACATGTATCAACATATATGAGCCTACTCAGCCACCCTCAGAAAACATAAGGGATTAGGATACGTCTCCCGCACCCCCTTATACCTAGTAATTTAATTAAAACGAAACACAAAATGGCGAATTCCCGTTTCACTACCAGTTTGCGACCCGGTTCGCGGCCCGTGAAGCGCTTCTACCGTGAAAAATATATATTTTTTTATTTTCCCCACGGGACCCTTTAATAACCCCAACAACATTCCTAGGGGGTCAAGAGGGGTATACCTTGTCCCCTTTCATTAAATTCCCCCTTCGTTTTTCACCTCTTCTTCTCTCTCGATCCTACCGAGAGATAAGATGGCGGCCGCTCCGGACTGTTTAGAATGTTGACAGACACCGGGGAGCCAATCAGCTTTGCATCGCAAAGTTCCGTTTCGCGAAAAGTAAGCGGACCGGAGCGCAGCCCGGAGCGCTGTTACAGATATATATCTTGTTTTGAACGTTAATTTCTCAAAATCCACTGGAGCACATATATTGAGACCTAGCAAAGGCACATCGGGCTAACAGTCCCTACAATTTTGCCAAGTTTCGTGCAAATCCATTCAGCCGTTCGAGCTAAAAGTGAGGCCAACCGCCCTATGGAAATTAACATGGGGAAAACGCGTTTTGGGACCCCCCTTTTTTCTCGGCCCCCCCTTGAGGAAACCCCCCCAAATTTTTAGGGGCCGCTCAGAAACAAAATGTGCCATTTTCCTGAAAATTTCAGCCGATTCCGTCCACAAACGCCAAAGTTATTAGACATAGAATTTTCAAAAATCCCATAGGGAAAAAATCCTAACTATATATACCTACTGGCGACACGCCAGTAGGTAATATATATATATATATATATATATATATACCATTATTTAAAACAAGCATTCTTTTTCTGTTCACTACTGTCTTGCGTTTTTAAAGTCCATTGCAGCTTTTGTTAATGATCCATCCCTCAAGGCAGCTGCCTTCAGAGGCCCCAGCTCAGAGAATACCTCTGTCATCATGATGCTGAAACGTTAATTTCATTCCGTCACTCGATAATACATCGGGGGCACCCTGGTTTTCACTTGTCGTGACCCTTGACAATCTGCGGTTTTGTCTGGGTTCTCCAAAATGCTGGTGATGCGGTCAAAGACGTCACCGCTTGCGTCTGTCAAACATTCCCTTAACTCCTCCACTTTAATGAAGAAGTCTGCACTCGGACGCAAGTATTACAGTTCATTTAGTGGCAAGAATCTCCAGCAGCTTTAATCCAAGATGCGTTTCAGAAGTCCCTGCAGCCTTTATCAACTGGTAAGAGTGCCGGCATTGATAAGTATTTATTGCTTGCACGTCAACCTAATCACACTGAAATAGTAGAAATACTCAGCACTCAATGCATTTATTTAAGTAAATCACGGACTAGTGTCTCTTTAAATTAATTGAGATCAGTGTCTCCAAAGTGAGATAAAATATAATAAAACACATTGTGCAAATATGCCATTATCTGCCTTCAGAGGCCCCTGATCCGTGTATACCTCATTTAATAGTTCATTTCCTTCCATCACTCAATAATACATCGGGGGCAGCCTGGTTTTCACTTGCCGTGACCCTTCACAATCTGTGGTTTTGCCTGGGTGCTCCAAAACGCTGGTGACATTAACAAAAGCTGCAACGGCTGCAAAGCTGCAACGGACTTTAAAAGCGTAAGACAGCAGTGTACAGAGAAAGAATGCTGGTTTTAAATAACGTCATATTTTCACAGTTCGTTTCATTAAAGTGGAGGAGTTAAGGCAATATATATATATGGAAGTATTTATGATTTCATGATTTTTGCATTATGAGTTCCTGGCAGACATCTAAGCAGAGATTCTAGCAATAATTATTACAGTTTGCATCTTCTCCCCCAAGGGTTTGTCAGAGGCAGTGACCAACATCAAAATCATTCCTTACAAAGGTAATCTGACATTTTGTGTAACGAAATGCCTACCTACAGGCTTTAATACAGCAAAGTAACAATCCACCCTTAAATGCATGCTTGCTTTTAACATTTGCTTTTCACAATCAGTCAATGTTTCTTTATTCGGCTCAATGAAATAAAACCATAAAGAATACATACAGTAATGGTAAAAACGCCCTTCAACGATAACATTGGAAAATAGGCAAATATAAATATCATAAACAAGAAAAAAATATCTCCAGGGTTCCAAAAACATAGCCGGATATGACGAAGTCATTACAATTGGCAAGACACATCCTGTAGCAACAAGTAATAAATGTAGAAAGTTTACAAGAAATAACAAAGTGCATCGTGCCATCAATAGATAAAAGATAGAAGACACACCAGTTAATCACAGCTGGGCCTAAGCCTCATTGCAGAGTAAAAAAAAAACAATCATGTAAAAAACAGACCTGCCCATGAGCATTTGTAACAATATATAAGCGGGATGCACTTGCCGAAATGTAACTTTTTTCAGCATCAGGATAATAAAGGACTGTCTAGGCAAATTAAAAAACTGCAGAACATCACAAAAAAGAGCATGTCATGTGGAGACTTTCTGTCGCAGACACAGGGCAACAAGCTTTGTCCTTTACGCTGTCCCCTAAAATGGTCAAGGAGAAGATAAAAAAGTTCAAACCCGAAACCTAGGCACCAAAAAAAGGTCATATGAGTTCACAAACCCTAATAGGTACTGTTCCACCGTCTGCATGGCTCATAACATAATATAGCAACAGACACTAGGCTTCAATAGATCTTCCCTAGCCATGGACTGCTGTTAAAAAAAGCCAGGTTAATCAGGGGTGACTCCACCATTAGGGCGGAGGAGCATCGTCCCACTGCTTTCTCGCAGTGCGAGGTGCAGAAACATAAAATGGAATTTTAAATACCATTTTATGTTTCTGCTTCTTGCACTGCGAAAAAGCAGAAGGGTATGCCTGGTTGAGGCAGGTGAGTGGGCAGGTCGGGATGGAGTGGCTTGCCCAATGCTGTGGGACCTGACTGTTTGGTCGGCCCCCTGGAGCCGACAAAACCATTCATGCGCACTCTTGATTTTCACTATGTAGGCTGCATGCAGACTACATAGAGAAAATGGCCTCCCCATAGGCGCCCAGCTGGGTGCTGTCCTCACCAATCACAACGCTGCAATTGGCTAAATGGAGGGAAGGGAGGCTCCCTTCTTCCTGTTCCTGTGGAGACAGGAAAGCAGCAGGAAAACGCGCGACCTGGCAAGGAGCGGAAGTGGCGCAGGACCCGGTAGGGTAAGTTATTTTTTAATCCCCCCGCGTGAACCCCCATGCAGCCCCCTCCCCCTACTCCCTCACCCGCGAGTCATACCAGATGTGACTGAGCTTAATGTCAACCAAGTCCCGCTTGTTACACACATGAGGGTTAGCTAAAAGGTCTCCTCTCCCCAGGTTCACAAGGCACTTCTTAATTTATTTCAGCCACAGAATATGGGAAGCACGGTCGAGGACCATACAGTCCCTTATAATAGTTTTGTGTAAAAAGGTCCTCTTACTAGTCCAACTTTTTACCCACAATGACACAGGGTGGTAGGCTAATAGATCTGTTAAGTAAGTCATGGTGAGCTATTCATGTATAGTGAAAGTGGGGATACCCTGAGGGACTGCTAAAAGCTGCATCAAAAAATAATTTTAATAATTTCAAGCTCATCTAAAACAGTGTAGGCCCAGACTTCAATATGATTCAAACCTTTTGTGACACACTTGGCTCTATAAAGCTTTAACATAGCCCCAACAGGTCATTCCTCAATCTGACAGCAAAGTTAAAGATAGCTGCAGTTGCCCTTGTGAGATCCTTCTTCTTACTGGTTTTTAGCAGCCCCCAAATATGAGAAAGCTCTTGTTTTTGGGATCAAAGTAGACCCAACCTTTTCACAACTGATATGTCAAGCTAAATGTGTTGATCATAACTTTTCATAATAAACAGATCACATATATGGTAACAGAAATATTTGTCTTAGTGAACCTATCAGACCTGTAGCTGTAATCAGTTACTTATCACCATAACCAACTGAGGCCTTCTGTACTAGGCATTATTTGTTCAACAAGGAAACCATTAGGCATAGTCATAAAATTAACAGCATACAAAATTACAGTTGGCAAAGCCAAATACTATCTCTCCCAAAAGTAAATAGCAAAGATTCTGACAGAACAAACCTTCTATGCCCACGCTTTGTCAGCGGGTCAGCCAGCATCAAAATGCTTGCCTACTATAGTAATCTGTGAGATTCCATGTAACAACATATCTATCTGTAAGCTTTAGTAGAGAGTATATAAATATAAAAATGCAATGAAATTCTGCACACTGAGCACTGATCCCACAGTGTAGGAGCAGTTTAGGAATTACGGGGGCAATAATCAAACTAACGTGTTACAATTGGCTGTAGTTGGGTGCAGTCAGAAATACCCCACAGAGTCAGACTGGCCAGTGAATGATAAACCCTGGTATACATTGAGAGATGCTATACAGAGGCTTAAAGAGGAGGTGATGAAAACTGCTATTTTTCTGGATAATGCACATAAGTTGATGGATGGGCTGTTGATGGCGTCTGTGCGAAATAAAATAATCTGTTTGGCTCCCCATGCTTGCAAACAAGTGATGATGACTTTGCTAATTAATACTTTGGAGAAGGTGATTGAGGCAGCCCGTGAGTTGGGAGACCTGGGGGACTAGATAAAGACTAAAAGAGCTTTCAGGTCTGAAACTCGTATAGACAATAACAGTCTGTCTAAAAGAGATATGTTTTTGGCTTTGTTAGAGGATGGAGTGGAGAAAGAGAAGATAGATGGACCAGGGACTAAAAGTCTGTGGGAGATGTATCGGAAAAGGGGGTTGGACAAGAAGGTAGGAAGCAGGAGAGTGAATTAACAGAATAAAATGCAAAGAAAGCCAGAGGTGAATGAGGAGGAAAAGGAGGATGACAGAGCTGCCCATTTGAGTATGGAGGAAGGTAGAGATTCAGAATATGAATTCTTGGTGAGAACTGAAGGGAGGAGGATTTCCTCCCTCGAGGGTATGATGGATTGTACCCTGATTTGACCTGGGCCAGGGTTGATAGAATGAAAGCAGATTAGGAAATACATCAAGCTCCGGTACAGAGATGGGCTCGCAAAGACAATAGACCTTATGTTGACTTAGAAATTCATTCAAAACCCTGTAATGTTTAGAGGGCTCGAGCCCTAGTAGATAACGGAGCGGAGGCCACTTACATATATGGAAATCCCAACAAGTTTAAAGGACAGTATTTCACAATTACAGGCTTAGGTGGAAAAGAAACACCAGCAGTGCAGACAAAGGTCCAAATGAAAATAGGGAGAATATCAAAAAGAGAGTACACTGTATTGATTATACCTCTCTCTGAATATATTATTGGTATTGATATCTTGAAGGGAATGACTTGGTATTTAGAGGATGGGTACAATCAATTTGGATCAAAGAAGTACATTTCAATTGGCGCTGTAAGGGTGGGTCGCTTGAAGATTCCTCCAGTGAAGGTGCCCAGGTTACTAAGGTAATTCATTTGAAATAGTACAGAATTCCAGGAGGGCATGAGGAGATCAGTGCAACCATACAGGACTTGATAGAGGCAGGGGTGGTGACTCCAATCACTACTGCCTGGAATACCCTTGTCTGGCCTGTGTGTAAAAGTGACAATAGTTGTCGCATCAATTGTACAAGCACACACCTCCTTTGACTGCCACTGTCCCAGATAGTGTTACTTTAATTGAGAAAATACAGAAGCAGCCTGGGAGTTGGTATGCGACTATTGACATTGCCAATGCTTTCTTTTCTATACCAATAGCCCCTGAGTGTCAAGAGCAAATTTGTTTTCTCATGGAATGGTAGGCAATTCACGTTCAGAAATTTGTCCCCAGGGTACTTACATAGTCCCACCATCTGTCACCGGCTGGTGGCGGAGCACTTAGATAAGATGCCAGTTATTCCTGGGGGTACAGCTTTGCCATTACATTGATGATGTGATGATACAGGGAGAGACACAAGAGCAGGTTCAGATTCAGCTGGAAAGGATTGTAGAGCATTTGCAGAGCAAAGGGTGGGAGATAAATCCCACCCAAGTACAAGTGCCCTCTCAAAGTGTGACGTATTTTGGTATTCAGTGGCATCAGGGACACAGAGAGGTGGTGCCCCAGGCGAAACAAAAGATCAAAGAATTTGCTGTGCCACAAAATAGAAAGGAAGCACAGATGTTCATTGGAGTCAGATTTTGGCCCCTTTGTACAAAGTTAAGCAAAATAAAAATGCATTTGAATGGGGGAGAGCAATTGCAAAGTGCTTTTGAATTAGCAAAAAAGGCTATACAGTGCACTTTGGATTTGTGGCCAGTGCGGGGGCGGGGGGTGTTGAGCTGAATGTGACAGTGCAAGGACTGTATGCTAATTGGAGTCTGTGGTAGAAGCAAGGAAAAACGAGGGTGCCTTTAGGATTTCGGACAAAGAAATTGCCAGATGATGGAGAGGGGTACACTCCCTTTGAAAAACAGTTGCTTGCATGTTATTGGGCCCTGGTGGACACTGAGCAATTGACCCTAGAGCACAATGTGATTTTGAGACCTGAGATTCCTACTATGCAATTGGTGATGAGTTCCCCTAAGACTCACAGAATAGGACACGTGCAAGAGGCCAGCCTAATCAATTGGAAGTGGTACATACAGGATAGGGCCTGAATAAGTCCCAAACGCACTGCATTGTTGCATGAACAGGTGGCGCAAGCCCCAATGGGAGATACAGGGGTGTTGCATGAAGTACCTGAGATACAGGAGTCTCCTCTGAAGTGGGGAAAGCCATTTGAAGAATTGTTCTTAGAGGACAGAAAGCATGTGTGGTTTACTAATGGTTCAGCTAGGTATGTACTCGACCGCTGGTTTTATTCCCTCACAGATGAAAAAGCTAAGATTTCGGAGGCCGAGGTGGCAACGCAAGATTTTGACCTGGTTGGGATCGTGAAATAGGCACATCAGAAGAGCGGACACTGTGGAGAAAAGATTGCTAGGAGGTGGGCAGAGAATAGAGAGATACACATTCCCCTAGATCTGATTAAAACTGTGATCTCAATATGTCCTATTTGTCAGCATACCCAACATAGACCAGTCCCACAGATAGTGAGAGGCCAGCTAGGCAGAGGAAAATTACCAGCACAGATCTGGCAAATGTATTAAATTGGGCCCCTGCCAACTAATCGAGGATGTCAATATGTGTGCACAGCTGTAGACACATACTCTGGATATTTAATAGCATTTCCATGTAAACGTGCTACTCAGTTGAACACATTGAAAATGTTGGACTTGCTGATCTTATATTATGGAACTCCATTACAGATTCAAAGTGACAATAGGTCACCCAGACATATTAGAAGCACTTCCTTCTCGCGTCTTCCTTTGTCTACACCCGATTAGGACCGGGTTGGAATTATCACCGGTCCGACGACACCGCTCTCATCCTAAAACTCCGCAGCCCTGAAGAGTCACGGGTTTACCCCGGTTTTGACGAAACACGTGTCGGCTGGTTTTCTTGTGAAACAAATACTCACACCGGAAGAATAAACACCTAATAGGTTAAAAACATTGGAGTTGGATCTTATCTTTTTATTGAATGATAACAAGACTCAATTTATAAACTGATTCATGTTGTGTGCGCTTGACATTGCTTTTATGTATACAGAAGGTTGAGATCCTCTCCCCTTCCTTTCTCTGAGACGAGGGTTATCTCAGATCAAGAAGCACCAACCACCTAAACCCCACAACTACCCCCTGACCACTACCTGTAGAGCGCCATCATATTTCTGAACACTCTCATAACCCTTCGCTGAACTTTGGACCTATATGTTTTGCTACTACTTGAAAAAGAAATACAACAAAATTGATACAGATATCACATGTCGACCAATACATCCGGTCAGTAGCTATTTGCTGAACCTACTGGCTTTTTTTGCACTGACACACCTAGAGTACACATCGAGTCATCTCGACACACATAGATTCCTTGAAGACCCACAGTTATTCTTTTTGTAGTACATATCATGTTTAGGGGGTAGTAACTGTGTGGTCGTTAAATATTCCCTAGGACCCTCCACCCACCTGTTTGTTATTGTTGTTCCTTGACAAACGTCACCCACCTATGGGTAATCAATATTGAAACTTGAGAGCTCTTAAAAGAACCTAGCCATAGACACATCTAGGTAGCTTGCTATTTTCACACCAAGGTTTCAGTCTGGAAACGCTATGGATGCCCATAAACAAACATTTTCCTAGTGGGCAACTAACTGCATTATTTCATGTTTCAGCTATGCGACACATATGATGCACCCGTCACGGTTATAGCCCCTTCAGTGCTAATGATTATGAGCTAGAAGCTAGTAGGAAGGGAATTTAAAAAACTCAAAAACTGTGTTATTTGTAATCATCACAATGCTTTCATTATCGATGTAAGATTTTTTATATACTCTCCACTTGAATTATTTCTAATAAAACTACATTCATGCTCCTTCACATTTGCTTGTGTGCTCTCTCAGGACAAAGGGTGAATTGAACTCCCTTAAACGCCTTTCTCTGTCAGTTAATGTTGTGTTCCTTACATGAATTCCCTCTGTGTAAGTTCACTGGAGTTTTATGATAAACAGCATGTCTGTTTTCTCCACTGTGAATGGTACATTGGAATGCCTGTGTATCCTTAGGGCCCATTGAGATGTTTAGGTGTGGTCGGAATAGACAATCCCCACAAAGGCATTTCCAAGCTCACACCCACATTTATGCTCATCAACAAATTCACCCAGGCTAGGTAATGTTCCCAGTAATCTGTGTCAAATGGTCAGAAAAAAAGGCAATATCTCCTGCATCCGTCTAAATGAGCTATATATCTCTGTTGAGTAAAGATATGAAATTATTGCTGATAAATTATATTATCTATTAATATTTGTTTTGTGGACAAACTGTTGAATGCATTCTGAATTATCAAACAGCAATGTAGGTCTGAGCACTACCATCTGTAACACATTTGACATACCTTGGATCTTCTATGAGTTGCTTCATTGACATCGCAAATCTCTTCATGGTAAGCTGCTTAGCAGGAATTGCAATACCGATTTTTTTTGCCACGGCTCGAACTACATTGTCAAACTGATCTCCGAAGAGGGGAATCCCCAAAACAGGAACGCCGTGATAAATGGATTCCATCAAACTGTTCATTCCACCATGAGTAACCATTAGCCGAACCTTAGGGTGCCCTATACAATCAATTCAAAGATTACATATTTACTGTTTTATTTTAAATTATCACATGCAAGACAGCAGACTTAAGAAATACTAGCTCATAGGTTTAATCAGGTGTACGGTAGAAAGCGTTTTCTTATTGCCATAATTTTGTGTAACAAAGATATCTGATGGGAAACTGCAAATCAGGAAGCTGTTTAATGTTATCTTTCTGTTGCCAAAGGGAAATGCCATGTTCCTAACAGGTGCTCTACTCAGGCTCCAGGTTTTTCACATTTTTATGAGAAGATTCGTTTGTGGGATTTGCAAGCATACAAACACATGGAAAACCCAATACCAGTTGATTGACTTTGCAACTAAATTATAGAGGATCCTTCAGCAGAACCATCTCTCCTGCTGGGGAAGTAATGGCTCTTTCAGTTGGCACCCAACACTAAGCGAGGCCCATTGTATGATAGACGATATAATACAGTTTTTCGAGGTTGTTAGCAACACCATGAAAATGGGATGGGGGAAATAAGAACGATAATTAAATAGTGTTGGAGTAATGGAGTTCTGCTCTGCTCAACTACACATGGAATGGTGTTTCCATACACAATTTTCCATAGCACAATGTTAGTCAGTAACAAGGCTGCGAGACAGTGTCCTACCTAACCTCCACTGACCCTCCCACCTACCTACCTCTGACAACTTGAGGAGTAATGAAAATGGGGCCCCATGCCAATTAGTCTGGGTTTTAGCTCTAGGAATCTGTCAGCATTTTTGTGAACTTGACAGGAAGACCCTAATTGAGCGGTGTAGGCGTGAAACTCTGAGTAGGATACTGGAGCTTTGAAAGTGGCTGAAACTCACCCCATCAGCAGCACTACTTGGTGCTTACCTTGTGCAAGAAAGGGGATATTGTCAGGTCTCTCAGGAGGAGAACATTTGACGGTACGCTCGGTATGATGGAACGACCTTGTAGCCAAGTTTTTAATAGTCTTAGTCTGCCAGAGGTAAGAGCAACCACTTCCAGTAGCCACGATGCCGGTGACACTTAAAGCGCATAAGCAGATAGTGCCGCCACAGAAGGAGCCCCAGAGAGAAAAAAGCCTAAAAACAACTACCTCCAACGATGTTAATATGGCTCCATGATGACAAGGCGGAATGAAGGGAAACCCAGGAGACTAGAGAAGGCAGCAAAGAACATTATTGAAACCACTAGACAAGGAAGACAATGATTCTAGGAGTAGGCAGGAACAAGGAAACACTCCAACAGTAGAGAAGAATTGTGATGCGAGGCGTAAGAAGAATCTAACCTCTTTTATACCTTTAAAACAGGAAATTACCCAAATAAGTGGTGCAGCGCGAACAGATTGTAAATATCCTAAGAACAACAATAGAAAGGTAGCCATCTTAGTTTGGGCTGATCTAATTCTCAGGAATCCTTCCTAGAGGATTCTTGGAAGTTTAGGGGGAGAAGAAAGAAGATGCCAATTGCATCCCCCAGTCAGGCTCTAGGGGTTTATTTGCAAGAAACTACACTGGGAGCAGTATGCATTTTATTGTACTTTTCATTGTATATGGATGCATTATTATTGCCAGGCACGCCATCTATTGAAACTGCAACTAAGCAGCATGAAACAAAGTACCAAAGGACATGGAACAAGCAGGAGAGCTGCAAAAAAGTATGTGGAATTCATTGAAATGATGTTTTAACCACTGTACAATGGTAAGGGACAACATAACTCAAGTAAAAATATATTAATTCACAAACTTATACGAGAATTACAAAGGCATTAGCTGTGAATGGTGGCAATGAGGAGGCGAAGCAACTACAACTGAATTACTAATTAACTGATTAAGCGGAATTTCATTATATAGCATTGGCAAAGGGGGCTTTTTTAGAAATCTACTATTAGCAATTTAAAAATACCAGTGGTTACGACAAGCCCAATATGCGGTTGAGGTCAGCAGTTGTTTGGGCACACTGCTCCTATTCCAAGCTCTTGTTTTTCTGTCTCTGTCTTGTTTCATAACTTTATATAGTGGATACTAATTCAAAAAAGGAGATAATCAGTAAATGAGTAGCCAAAGGCCTAAAGACATCACATGTACCTCTGAAAGGAGCCAGAGTGGGAGGAGTCCATGGCAGGGGACAAATGGAACACATTAGTCATCTAGCAGTAGTGTACCACGTCAGTCAACTCAAATAGCATGGATCTAGCCCATGAAGTCTCTGACATAAGAGACACTCAAGAAATTACACGCGGCAGAAGAAACATTATAGAGACTGAGCAAGATCCCACACAGGCAGGTGGAAAAGTAGAAGACACATTATCTTGTTAAATACTGGGAAGAAAGGAATGAGTAACAATTAAAACCAATCCCTTTCTGAAGTAGACAAGATGCAGATGTCTTGCACAACTCTTTCAGAGTCTTCTTCCATCAACTTTTCATAAATGCAACTCAGTATGTAAGTTGCGGAAGCACCAGCAATTACTGCAAATTAGGGAGGAATCAAATAAAAAAGCTTGGTAATTGCTAGTACAAGAGCAAATGAAGGAGGGGGAGCCTAGAGCGTTCCAAGAAAGGCTGTGGCCTAAGGGAGATCACCTCTCAAATCCCCTACAAGGCAGAAAGCTAATCCCCTCAGTCGATCAACAGCATTCTTAAAAAAAAACATTTATAGGGCTGACTATCCCTGAGAAGCTTCAATATGCGCAATCAATGCTTAAGGTTTAGGAGTAAATTGTGTTCAAGCTATACAAGTTTTGATTTCTAATAAATAATATAGCAGAATCAATCCATCTCTCAACTGTAAAGTACAAGCCTCAGTTGGGTTAGCATAAACTACAAAGTTCAGTTCCCTGTTAAGGCAGATTATTCCAACTGTCAAGAGCAGTATTGCCTACACTAAGTTCATGTTTAAATGTACCCTGATAGAAATCAAAGGTATTAAAAATATGATAGTAGAGCAAGGTTCCATGATAGATGTACTGGCATAAAAAGTGGAGGCCTTAGATGTGCAGCTAGGGTAATTCAAGGACAGGCACAAGGCGATGGTTACTAGACTATCCTGATTAGAAAAGCAAGCAAAAGCTAGGAGCGGCCAATCAGACGTTCAGATGGATTTCTCAACTTGCAAATGTGAGGACCTCAAAAATAGATCAGGTGTTTCAATATAAGGATAATATGAGTACCGGAAGGTACTGAGACAAGCATGGTAAAAATGACAACCTGGTTTGCCGCACTATTGATGAAAAATATGGGTGAATAATTGGGTGGAGTAAAATTAGGTAGCAGTAACATATTGCAAGAGCGCAAGGAGTGCCTACATATCACTCTGAAATAGGCAACTACCCCAGGACCATTCATTGCCTACTTTTAGAGCTATAAAGTTAAGTAACTGGTCCTCAGTATGGGGCAGCAGTAAAATTAAGCCCAGGGAAAACCAGGTCTTACCCTGGCGCAGGAGGAGAAATGTTTAATTTCTCCTAAATTTTGATTTTTTATGTATGTTCTGTAGCACACATGGAAACAGCAAAATGCCAATGATTGTTCATGTGCAGGAATATATCCTTTCCTGCACATAAACAATCATTTGAAAAAATGATCTTTGCAACTTCTATGTGTGCTGCATTGAGCAGCACAAATATAAGTTACAAAACTCCCTGTAAAGATTGTTTATGGGCAAGAAGGGACACCTTCCTGCACAAAAACAATCACTACATTTTACACAGGTACCCTTGCACTATAGTGCAAGGGTGCCTGCATTGGTGCAGGCAGCTAAATTGTGTTCCAGCACAAGGGGAAATGCAGAGCTTCACCATATTCTGGTAACTGTGGTGCTGCCCTGAGTTTCTAAAGTAACAGAGTGTGCAGTTAGCCTTCTAGACCTAACGACATGCCTCGCCACTTTCTTTGTAAATATGCCCCTTTGTTTTCTGCATGCAGTTCTATGTTTGAAACATGGTACAACAGAACTAACATTCAAGATCCATATATCCTGAAATTATTCTAACCCTGTTAATGACCTTGAATGTAGGGGTTAATCCTAGAGTGAACTAAAAAAGAATCAAACAAGAATTGGGTAACTTAAAGCTACATTTTGCCTGCTCCTTGGAAACAAGAGTGGCAAAACACCCTTCTTTATAGGCGGTTAGGAGCCAGAGAATACTGAGGTAGTGTCAGATCAGTGGGAAAACACCTCACAAAAGAGTTAAAGAGTTAGGAAACATTACACATGGAGAAAGAGCAAACTACAATCACAGAGGACAGAAACGTCATGGGTTAGGTCTAAAACACACAGGGCTGGTATTTGATTTCCAGGTCATATGAGGCAGTACTTTATAAACTTTCATGTGATCCACAGACTATTGTCTGGCAGCATTGTTTCTTTTGACACACACACTTTTCGTACTAGTTTGCATCTGTATAAGATCCTTCACCTATGTCGTTTTTGTTGTCTTTGTCAGCACCCTCGATTTACCTGTTTTCCCTTCCCTAATTGTTCTCCTATGTCCCTTTTAGATGACCAGTGAATGAACTTTTGTTTTGAACTCACTTCTATGGGCCCGATTCACAGAGCTAATCTGAGACAAAATCCTAAACTTACTTCTTTTGGTATTCACAGAATGTATTTCGTAGTAGTAAAGTTAGTATTTTGTCTTAAACTAGTATTTTGTCTAAAGTTAGGATTTTGTCCTAAGTTAGGATGTTGTTTTAAGTTAGGATTTTGTATTAAATAAATTTTTCTTAAGTTAGGATTTTGTCTTAAGTTAGGATTTGGTTTTAAGTTTTGCTCTTAAGACAAAATCCTAATTTAAGACAAAATCCTAATGTAAGACAAAATCCTAACAAGACAAAATCCTAACTTAAGACAAGATCCTAACTTAAGACAACATGCTAACTTAAGACAAAATCCTAACTTAAGACTAAATACTAACTTAAGACAAAATCCTAACTTAAGACACAATCCTAACTTAAGACAAAATACTAACTTTACTACTACTAAATGCCTTCTGTGAATACCACAAGTAGTAAGTTTAGGATTTTGTCTCAGATTAGTTCTGTGAATCGGGCCCTTGATGTTTATCTTCTCTGAGAGGTTGCCATTTATCAAAATCCTAGCAGTTAGGTTTTTATATAAAGATTTTACAGCCCCCAGGAAAGATTTCCCCAGGTCATATTTTCCCAATACTGCATGTAAGAACAGCCAACTAACACTATTGAAGGCTTTAACTGCGTCGAAGGAGATAAGTCAAAGGGGTATCTTCTCATGTATTGCTGCGTCAGTTGCACCAATCATCTCAAGTGTCAATTCTTGTATCTGTCGACCTTTAATGAAGCTTTTTTGATCTTGATGTATTAGGTGCTCAGCCTCTTTGCAAAGATTAGGGTATAGATTTTATAATATCTATTTAAAAGTGATATAGGTCTGTATGAATCACATCTTTTTGGATCTTTCCCTGGTTTTAACAGTATACTAATTGTTGCTTCACTCCATGAGTCCAGAAAATCCTGCCCCTCTCAGAAGATGCCATTTAGTAGAACTATCAGGGGGAGAACAAAGGTTTCTTTTAATATAGTGTATATTTCATTTGGTAGGGCATCGGGGACTGCAGTTTTCCCCTATTTTAGCTTCCCTTTCGTGTTTGCCGCTTCTTCATTTGTGATTTCGGCGTTGAGATCATCCTTTTGCTCTTCCGTCAGGGTTGGGAGAACTACCCCCTCTAAATAGTAATTTATTTGATCTATTGAGGATACTGTATCTTCAGAATAAAGGTCCTTAGAAAAATTTACGAATGCTTTCTCAATCTTCGAATCCTCAGTGCTAGGGTCCCTCTCGCTTTCAACATGGATGGTTGAGATCTTATTCTGGATTTGGCCCGTATTAATGTTTCAGGCACGCATTTTACTGCAACGCTCACCGTACTCACAGTAGGAAAGCTTACTTGCTTCCCATTCACATCTAACTATGGAGTCTAAGATGTCAGACAGTGCCTCTTACTTCCCGTTTATTTCTTTTGTTAATTTGTTAACTTTGTTTATATTCATACCCCTCGCTATTGCCGTATCTAAGCTTTTTATTTCTTTTTCTAGTTGGCTAATGGTATTCCTTGTGCTCTTGAGCTTGAGAGTCGCTAGACTAAGTAGTTTTCCCCTAATGACAGCTTTATATGCGTTACATGCGACTTGATTAGTGGTTCCATCTCTATTTAGTAAGAAAAATTGTTCTGAATCTGCTTTCAGCTTCTCCTTGTCTTGCAAATCTGCTAATGTAGTTCGATTTACTTCCATCTCGGGGTTAAAGGGTTATTTTCAATCTGTATCTGCAAATGGACTGCAGAATGATCAGACAAGTGTGAAGGTAGGTGCTCTACCTTCTTAATATTATTAACCAGGTCCCTGTCTACTAGAAAAAAGTCTATCCAGGAAGCGTGGCCGTGCTTTTTATTTTGGAATGTATATCGATGTGGTTTGTCTACCTTCAGGGGCGGCCTTAGGCATGTGCAAGCTGTGCACCTGCACAGGGCCACCAAACCCCAGGGGCCACCACGCCAATATATATCCTTAATATAATAATCCTCTGAGGATGGATACATATTTGCATGGCGGCCCCTGGCAGGGATTTGGCGGCCTCTGGCTCTTTCCCCTTCCAAACACCCTGATGACCCCCCCCCCCCCCCCCCCCACCTTCACTGGCCTCCGCGCTCCGCTCCGCCCGGACTCCCTCTTCCGTGGCCCCCTACCTACGCTCCCTGCCCAGGGCCACCATGAGCCTAGAGCCGCCCCTGCTCCCTTTGCTTTCCAAACATCGACTATCCCCAAATCCTTGATTTGGAGTTTTAACCACTCTCTCATTTTAGGTGTATTGATGACTTTCTAATGGGTAGTTTATCCTCTCTAGGGTTTATTAGTAGAATAAAATCTCCCCCCAAAATTATCGTAGCTGAGACTTCTTGTAGGTCTGTATACAACATCTGTAGGAGTGCAGGGTTATCCACGTTAGGGCTGATATATCCTGCTAAAATATCTGTTTTGCTATTCATTCTAACTTTTACAATAGACCATCTCCCTTTTGTGTCTGTGTTAACTGATTCTATCCTGGCTCTAAGTGATGTTTTAAAAAGGATAGCCACCCCCTTGACGCAGCATACTTGCTCGGTACACACATATGTATCCACCCACCTTTGCATCTTGATAATTTCGGCCCATTCCTCCTTTAATAGATGGGTTTCCTGTAGTATTATAATTTCACCATCTATTATTTTTAAATACTCTATGATTTTCTGTGTACGACTCTTAACTCTAAGGTCGTTCACATTCCATGAAAGAATGTTAATTGACATTTAACTTCCTTAAATTAAGCCAGGGCTTTCACTACCACCCCTCAAATCTTGACCTCCTCATATTTACACAACTCGGGTTATTTTTTTCTCCCCTTATGCTCCCTCACCCTGTGTGAATCTTTTAGAAAACTTTTCTGTGAGTTACATCTTTCTCTTCCCCACCCCTCCCTCGTTCCATTTGAAATTATGATACAGACTTCATGACTTGCGAAACGTTCTTACTCACAGAATGAACATTTGAACTTTTCCAGACATTAGCAGAGAAGTATGAGTGCTTTCAAGTTGTTAAGTGAGCAGTCAGTAGGTACTTTCAATTCTGAAGACTGTAGATAAATGCCCTTTTTGGGCAATAGGAGGGTGGCTCATTCACAAAGGATTTCTAAAGAGGCTAACCCAGTGCAAAGATATCAAATATGAAAATGGCCTGGGGTTGAAATATATGGTATTGTAATCACATTTATATTGCGCTAAACAGCCCTGATGGGCACCAAGTCAGCTCCAGTGCCTGCGCAGCACGCAGCTCCATACGTTTTGAAGCATGAGTGAGAGCTCACTGAAATGAGGATGGACTTTGATACTCTGCCCCAACAGCAAAAATGTTGTGTCTGGAGGGGGGGCGAGTGCAGGGGTTGCTATGCAACATGACCAGTGCCCATGGGTCTCTTGGCAAGAGGAAACATAAACCAAAACAAAACCAAAGAAAATCATTGAAAACTGTTTGCTACTAACATTATGCATCTTTTTTGCTCACATCACAAAATCACGTGTTATAAAAGTCCAAAACATTTCCCTAAATGCTTCATATGGATGGACATTATGGTTCTAATTCGAAAACTACAAGCCATTAACATTCACTGGTTATAGTGAGCTACCAAATATAACTCCCCCCACTGTAGTGCTAATGATTATACACATGATGTCACAAATTACATGACAACTGAAACCATAAATGACATCACGAGTGATATCATATTTATGAGTACCACTGACATTAATAATGAAGTAACAAATCGAAGGACACCCATATGTAGAAAGGGGGCTGCAACCTGCTAATACCAACCAGTAACTATGAGGATACGTGTTTCTAGTGGTGACTACATCAGCCTTTCCTCTCTCTATCATCTTCACAAAAGAATATCGAGTTGCTGACAGTTGTACCCCATCCATAGAACATTCAAAGGCAGAAAACCATGCAAGCTCTGCGAGAAGGGGTGCTGAGCAGTAGGCTTCCGAAAGCTCAGGCACCCTGGGTACGGTGCTCAGGGCTAAGGGCTGTTTGATGGGCACAGCACCTAGCCGAAGACCAAGCCTGGCCCCAGAGATTTCTGGGTGTAGCCGAAGGCCATGCCCAATGGTGCTTCAATGCAGGCGAGCAGGATCTGTCCGAGGGGAGGTGCTTGGTAGCATCACTGATGTCATTGATGAGGCATGGGTGATGTCTTGTGTAATGACGAACTGACTGAGCTGGAGGTGGCGCTGTGGAGCACACGAGCACACGAGCTGTGGAGCACACAAGCTGTGGCGAGGAGGACAACGAGGAGACGCCGACTCCGGCCGCTACCTTTTGCTCACTGCCGGAGGGGCATCCCAGGCGCGGCTGCATTGCTCTGTGTCCCCGGACGCGGCTGGTGCGCGACGACTCCCGCGATTGGTGAGCAGGCTGCGGTTGGTGGCTGGAGCCACGTGTCGGCTGCAGTTGGCCCTTGGGGTGCGGCAGTAATTGCGGCTGGACCCGAGAGCCCTAGCAGGATGCGGCAGGGCGCGGCAACTACCGCAAGTGACGTTCTGGGTGCGGCCGGAGCCGCTAGCACCCGTCAGATGCGGCAATAGCCTCGAGTGGTTTTTTGTGTGTGTGGCCGGAGCTGCGAGGTCCCCCTGGACGCTGCAGGTACCGCGAGAGGCACTTTGGGTGCGGCCAGAGCCACAAGAGACTGCTGGACGTGAGGCTGGAAGCGGAGCCGAGGAGTGAGTAGGCTTGCAGTGAGAGACAGGGGTTTACGAGAGAGCCACCTGCCTGCCGCTCCCTCTGTTTGCTCTGTCTGCTGGCCCGAATTTGGCCCGAACTCGGCTGGACTTGCACCCTAATCCTGCCCCTCCGACACAGCTGCAGACGACGACGACACGGTGAGGAGGCAGGCGGGAGGGAGAGCAGGCTGCCACGGGCTGTTGGAGCAAGTTCAAAGGCGAGATTGCCCGGGTGTGCATTTGGCGTGCCTCTGAGTGGGTAAAGCCTCAGGTGAGGCATTGAGCCAGGCATCGAGCCAGTATATCCAGCATAGCCACCACCCCGGCAAATCAAACATTCAAATATTCAAACACTCTCTGCAAAACCTCCGCAAAAACAATAAATAGCCTTAAGGAAATGTTAAATGTGCGGTAGGCAGGCGTGGAGTTCCGAGAGCTGTGATAACAACGCTGACACCGACACTGATCACCTCAACCATCTGGGCTAGTCATCTATTGAGAAAAGTTTTTAACCTCAAGTGAATCAGAGCATAGGAGGCCTACGAATTAAAGGGACACAGAGTGGTCGCAGGTACGTTGCCACCCTCTTCATCACCCCGACGCTCCTCGAGGGAACAACGCTACGCCGCAGGAAAGCAGCGGGAACTCGACCCTAATGCAGGCCCAGACACAGGCAAAGCCCTGCCCTCACAGATCTGCTAGAAGACGGAAGGCTAAACTCTTCTACCCCTCGGGCGTGGGGGAGCTCTACCCTGGGCCTGCGCTCTTGGATTCATCTGGAGCCACAGGAACCACACCAACGCTCCCAGGCTCACTTTCTGGAGCTCCAGCATTGACAGTGTCATCAAACACCATAGCGCCGCAAACAGGGGAAAAGGGGAAGTGCCATAACTGAGCCAATTTATTCCCCAATTTATCCACCCGCTCCGGTGCCACCTCTGGGCCCTTGGGTAATAGAGATATAAGATCTTTCATGCATCCCTTTGCAACAAGTCCCGCCATACTTTTCAGGCCACAGAGTTGCACATTGTCTAACTTATCTCCAGAAGACGAACCGAGCTCGAGCTCCATTGCGGCTCAGGCACCAGGTATTCCCTTATCACCAATAATAACCACGCATCAGGGGGGTGATTTGCTCAAGTTAGAGTCATCTGACAGGGCTTCTTCGAGGTTTGATCACAACAGAACAAAATCCCCGCCCCCTCTAGCGTCAAAAAATCTTCAAATAAACTTGCCCTCATTGGCCGACGTTCGCACCAGACAACACCGTCGCGCATCAGGAAACGGAGAGCATTCGCCTGATGCGCCCGGTAGCAGCAAATGTCCCATTGAAGGAGGAGTAGACATCAAAGAATAATCGGCCCGGCACATCCAGTCCCCAATCTTGTTGTGCTGGAGTCCTCTGGACCAAGACAAAATGTCTCCGCCATCTCGCACAACGAGCAGAAGGGGGGACAGCCCCCCAGTCTAGTTGACCATCTAACTTTGATCAATGAGACCTTGATTTCCATGACTGGAGCCGCAATCATGCATGCCGACAAGCTCGACGCCTAGATAAATATTTTACAAACAGTGGCAAACTTAATCTCTGGGGTTGATGCGAAATTGGATCATCTGAACTCTCTGATCCGTAGAGCACAGGACAGCACAAACTTTAAGCCCGAACCATGTCGTTGCGGCCCTATCCTGAAAAATCTAGAAAAACCTCCGCACATTATGACTACATTAATTGAAGTTCTTAAAATAGAAGCTGGCAAGAACAAGGCCTCAAACGCAAAGGCACCAGCGCCTGATCCTTCTAAAAAAGAAGACTTGAAAATCCCTCTACTAGACAGCATAGAAATCGGCAAGGCAAACAAATTCGACAGGGTGGAACCCCCATTATTGATCAATGCAAACTTAGTAGAGGTCTCATCGACCACAACAAAAACCTACGACCGGCAGCAGATTCCCATACCGACCAGCCCAGAACTCCAAAAACACCTTTTGAGGAAAAATAAGAAAAAACAAAAAAAACTGAACAAAGCGAACAAAAACAAATCTATAAGGGAATGCCTACGTCCCGGAATCCACACGCATGGACATAAAGAGACACCGGAAATGATAGAACTAGATGCAATCCCCACAATACCAGAAAGCTAGGCACAAAAGCATGAAGTTCTCTTTCTCGCTGACGCAGCAACCATTCCAGGGCCGGATGTCCCTCCAGTAACGCCCCTGTCAGTTCCACCAGCATCAATCACAAGCCTAGTAAATGAATTCCAAGGCCAAGACGCCGTTGAAGCGATTCAAATCTGCAACATTGAACATAATGCTGGCTCACACGATCCGTTGGTCACTGTCTCAGCAATGTCGACGACGCATGGTGCGCCTCAAGTGCCATGGGTTGTCTCAGATACCAAGAACACCGTAAACTCCTTGTTTAACAATTGCCTTCCTAGAATTTCATTCATGGCGGCCACTCAATGAGCCACGAGCGCAAAAGGTCAGGCAAGCGCCCTTTCACCTGGTTGTCCACAGTCAGCACAAACAGGCGGTCAGGCCGCGCTCCCGGCTGGTTATTTAAAGTATGACCAATCTCAGGACCGGAAAATTAGGCTGTACCCAGACTATGTTTCGCAGGGGAGGTGGGACATCCTCAATCGCAGTAACCTTCTGACCCTCTGTGCGAATATTCCAGGGCTGGAGGGAATAAAATCTACGGACATTGAAACCGTCTCTTTCCTACCGCCAGAAGCGGAAGATAAAAATGAAACAACAGAGTTAACCTTCACAAACTCGGCCTTGGCAGAGGCCTGGAAAAGCCAGCATAAGCTCCTGGAAAGTTGGGGCATAAAGATAAAACCTAAGCGTCTACAAAAATATCCTCTTATACTAAAAACACAGTTGGTATACCCCCTGACGGGAAATATGGCCCATCTAGCTGGAGAGCCTTCATGCCCACAGGCGCATTCCACCTACGCCCCAAAAATGGCGGCCACCCTTCAGGGGTCCAAAGGGGGCATTAACACTGGCCACTCCATCAGAACCCCAATAAAGATAACCATGAATCCAATCCAGGGTACACGCATATGTGCTACACTGGGACCTGTGAATAAAGATTGGTCCTGGTTGCCGCTTGCTCTAAACTTCAAGACCTAATGGTCATTGCCCTAATGCCTGGGGCCATTTCCACCGATGCACGGTAAACACGTACCTAAACCCCTCAGAGAAGGAACGGCCTCCAGTGAGTCTGAAAATCATGCCTTGGAATGTTGCTGGGCTCAGGAGGCTGCTCCTTAAACAAACTGCGGTGTCATTTATGAAGGAAGCAGACATTATCTGTACACAAGAAACCTGGCAAATGCACCCCCTCTCCTTGAGAGGATATGCTGAGTATGGAAAACCCGCTAAAAAGCTCAACATTTTCGGCAGACCGGCCGTGGCATATGCACCTATATTAAACATTCACTTAACCTGGAATTTGCAGAAATATCTAACCTGCCGGATACTCTCCAGGCTGGCATCCTGAAAGGCTGTCGGACGGCAAACAGTATCTTTTCATGTCTATTAGTTAATCTTTATCATAACCCTCACGGGCCCAATTCTAATATGGCCACGCTGATTCACCATATCGAGCGTCTAATGCTTCAATTCGCAGGCCTTGAATGCATCATTCTTGGTGATTTCACCTCTCATAACATAGGGGTCTCAACCACACGCAGGTGCCAGGCAGGGGCTACCAAGGCCCTGAACGACCTTTTAAAAACCTATAATCTGGTGACGGCGCACTCACTCCTTCTAAAGAATACTCCTGGGCTGATTGTAGCTCCCACATTTAATAACCAAACTACGGTCGATTATATAATCCTAAGTGGCAAACTCTGACTTTTAATGTCAAATTTCTCAGTCCAACCGCGTAGTGACAGCGATCACGCTGCCCTAACTGTCACTTTGAACCTCACAGCGGACCACAACCACAAGCTTGAATTCATCGGGGAAGCCGATGGGGAAGAACTAATAAAGCTGCCCAGAAGGATCAAATGGGAACAGACTGCAATCAATAGATTCAACAGCTGGGCTAATCATTGGACAGGGTGGTCACTAAGCGATCAGAAAAAAGACGCCATAGAAACTTGGAGTGTCACAATAGAGACCCTTGCGGTGACTCTTTGCAGGAATTTGAATATTACATCGCACAGGCGCGCCTCACCTACATATGGGTATAAATCTGAAATTGAAATAAGCGCCAAAAATCTAAATAAAAAACGAAAACTTTTCCGCAAAATTGGGACAAGTTTGAACAATATCGAACTACAAGAAGCCAAAAAAAGCCACGCAAAGAAGGTTTGGGCAGCAAAACGTGCCCATTGTGGAGCACAATGGCTAATAATTTTTGACTTGTTGAGCCCGGGAAAATCACAGAAGTTTTGGAAGTACATATGCAACCAGGGCAGAGACACAAATCACAGAGAAAACTCCCTTGAAGCCTCTACTTGGGTTGCCCATGTAAAAGCACTATATAGTAATGATGGCGCTGCTAACATGCAAATTGACACACCCAAGGTTGGAGACAATCTAGGCACATACACCGAGCTGATGGCTCCACCGGGGAATTTGCTTGTCTCTAAAATCATTAAAAACATCAGACAAAACGCTGCTCCAGGTCCTAATGGTCTCCCTGGACATCTATTCAAGGCAAATATCGACTTTTGGTCCACTAATCTGACCCACTTGTATTCTGAATGCTGGCTCCGGGGGGACGTACCAGACTTAAGGGAACGACTCGCTTTTACAGCCCATCCACAAAAAAGGCCCAAAAACTGAACCTACCAACTACCGCATGATCGCACAGCTTGATATTGAGGGAAAAGCTTATGCCAGCAACATCTTGAGGGCCCTCGTAGACTGGAGGAGCGCAGAAGGCATCCTCCCATTTTGTCAAACCGGTTTCAGACCAGGGTCTGCCACAGTCGACAACATCATCACTCTTTCTTTCCTGGCACATCGCGCTCGGAAAAGCAAAAGCCTTCCCCTCTTCGCATGCTTCATTGATTACTCGGCGGCTTTCGATGGGGTAGACCGTGCAATTCTGTGGAACAAGCTGGTCCAATGGAACATCAACCCGGTACTGCTAAGAGCGATACAGTCCCTTTATCAAAAAACATGGGTGCGAATTAAACTCTCGAGGGACCATGCATCAGCTAAGATCAACACAGACAGAGGCTTAAAACAAGGGTGTGTGTTAGCCCCACTATTGTTCAATTTATACACAGCGGACATGGAGAAGTCTCTGACTGGGACTGCCCTGGCCACCCCAAAGATTGGTGGAAAAGAAATTCTTTTCATGCAATATGCTGATGACTTGGTTCTTTTTGACCACACAAGAATGGGGCTACAGAAGGTGCTGACGGCTCTTGCCACGTACAACGACAAAAACAGGCTTGTAGCAAACCCAAGCAAGTCAAAAGTAATTACATTTGGTCACTACCCTAGGAAGAAAGCTATAAAATGGAGACTAGGCAACCTCCTTCTGGACTCCACGCAGCGGTACACCTATTTGGGCATTTGCTTCCAGGAATCGGGGCTCGCAAGTGCCCACCTTAAGTCTATCCAAGCCAAAGGTAAATCCATCACCTATGCCATTTGCAAGCTGCAAGCATCCTTACATAGCCCGTCCACCACAGCCATTAATAGAGTTCTTAAAGCCAAACTTATGCCGGCACTCAACTATGCTCTACAGGCATTCCCGGGCAAACTGAGTAACGAATTGGAAAGAATTCAGTGCAGAGCATACAAGAAAGTCTTCCATCTTCCAAGGTGTACTAGAAACACCCTTGTTCGCATGGAGGTCTCGCTCAACCAGCAAAACCTGGAAGAGTTGGCCGCCCTAAGTAAATATTACTTTTTAACAACGGCAGCACAGGAGAACACATTAAAGGCAGTCTTGAAATGTATTTTCACAGAGCCTGAGAACCCCTGGTCGGCCACCCTCCAAGTGGCTCAGACCCAGCTCAAACTTGCCACGGACTCATGGAACCCTGAATATATCAAATATTTTGCCATCAAGAATGCGATAAAAAAACAAGTGCGTGCGCAATCACGGGAACTGGATCTGGACTCCCTGAGTAGAAAAGACTTGCATAAGACCTTGTGTCTTCCGCACACCCAGCATACTCCCAAACATCATCTCACTCAGGGGGTGGGCCGTGCAGCCGTCCATAAGATTTTGGCTTATATACTACACCCACTGCCCCTTAAAGAACTATGGGCCCGATGTAGGTAAAATAGATTTACCGATTTTTAATTACCGAATTTTACCGATTCGGTAATTAAAAATCAGTAAATCTAAGGGGTGGACATGTAGGTATTCCAGATGTGCTGGAATACCGATTCTGAAGAATTCGGTATTTACTGATTCGGTAAATACAGAATCGGTAATGCCCATTCATTCCTATGGGCTTTGAAGCCCATAGGAATGAATGGGCATTACCGATTCGGTATTTACCGAATCGGTAAATACCGATTTTCACAAGGGTGCAGGGGGTGTCACTTTGACACCCTCTGGCACTCCCAAAACAGGCTTGGGTGCCATGTGGCAGGCATACATGCCCTAAGGGCAGGTCTGCCTGTCACATGGCATAGGTGTGCATTTGATGGTAAAATACCGATTCGGTAAGGCCCCTGGGACTCTGAAGAGTCCCACCTACATCTGGGTGCCTCAGATTTGGTAAAATTACTGAATTCTTATTTTACCGAATCGGTAAAATTACCGAATCGGTAATTTTACCGATTCAGTAAAATAATGCCCCCTACATACCGGTTACCCTTTTACCGATCGGTAACGGCCGAAAATACTGATTTTTGGCCGTTACTGACCGACCTACATCGGGCCCTATATTCCTGCTGTCAGGCCAGCTTTGAAGTCCGGGAATGCAGGCTCTGCAAGTATAAACGTGAGTCCTTGGCCTACCTCCTGTTCTGCTGCCCGGCCCTACGCCTGGCCCGTAGTCTTTACCTCAGGCCAGTACTAAGACAATCGGGGTTACGCAGAGGAAGGGATTACTCATCTGTATACCCTTGCCATGGTAAAGCACATGGCGGCCTTTGGAAAGTTCATCTTTCAAGCTTGGGCTAGGTTGATGGCTTCCACAGGCCGGACTCCAGAGTCTCCTGTCGGCCTATGAATCTTTGCCCTGCATGCTCTGCACCTATGGACCTTTGCAATTTCCTTGTTTTTAACTTTTGTAATGTTGTTACCTTTGTATTTTGGTTTTATGTAATGGTTTTTAGTAATCAAACAAATACATTCATTCATTCATTCATTCATTCATTCATTCATTCATTCATTCTAATGTCAACAGTGATATCCTCAATTACAGCATTCATCATCCAATTTGCTATGTGTTAGGCCGCGAGAGTTTTATTCGGATGAGTCACATTTACCCAGCTCACAATAACTTGTGAGTGCGAATAGGTACTAGGTTTTGGAACGTAAGTAGAACATTCTTATGATTTTAAGGGGAATTATACAAGGTGGTTATTTTTAATGGTAAACAGAGCCTACGAAAGTAATGTAAACAAAATCTGGTTGTGGCACTGTTAGTTATGCTCGTTAAGTCAGGGTTGTCTTACCTAAGAGGTCATTCTGGGGCAGCCAGTCAAATATTCTGACATTCTGTGCCAATTTGAGCTCGGTAGGCCATTTGGATTGTTGGTACTTCCAGATCACTTTTTGGGGCATAAGAGCGAATCCTGCGTTCATCTCTTCCAGCAGTTCAGTTCTACTGATTGATGACACCATTGATCCCAGTGAAACTACGATGAAACCAGCGTCTCCTGAAGTTGCAATGAATTCTTCCAGTTCCTAGATAACACAGAAAATAAAATATTGTGAAATGGTGGTGTTATTACTACCTAAAATCATCTCCTGGGATATAAAGATTTTTATCTATCTATGCCACTCTATTTCAATTAAACCAACTCCTTCATAACCTAATGAGGACAAAACATCATTAAAAATATGTGTAAAAGGTGCATAATTTCTTTGTTGATTACAATATGTGTGTATTTATTTTTTGCACCTCTGAGAAAGACGTCTATACAATACATGCCTTTTTTTAGCATTAGTGCTAAAATGCGAGCAAAGTTCCTTGCTGCCTGTTTAGCATCAACCCTCCATTAATTGAGTGCGGATTCTGCTAAATTCTGGGCATGCACAACTATCACTTAGTGCTACTTAGTCACAAATGAGCCTGATGTCCCACCTTGATTTACACAGTTCGGTCGAATGAGCGGCCTATACTAAGACAAACGAGCATGATTCAAGAAAGCATGTGAGAGAAGCCATGATATTCAGCTAACACATTGCACGTAATAGGTGCACTCAGACCATAACAACTCTATCCGAGTCTCTATAACAAATCTTTTCAAAGGAAGGTTGGAAGTCATTTCTCCCCTCCCGCTCATTGCATTTTAGATGTACCTTCTATGTATGGTACACTTCCCACGTTTTATCTTACAGTAAATCTCACCATGTCTTATAAACTCCACCGTATTACATAAAGGAACGCATTAAAAGCCCCATAAAACACTCATTTTCTTCCGCTTTCAACACTCTTGAACCAATAGAGTCAAACGAAAACGTGCGTTTCTCCGAGAGAAAGGCTGGAGGGTGAGGGGACGATTATGTGATTGGTGGTCGTTTTTGTAGCTGTGCAGCAATTTACAAAGCACCTGTTGCAGAGTTCCTTGTATATTCAGTAGTTTTCAGTCAACAATAAAACTAGCAAGATAACTTAGGGGGGAGGATGTAGCCTAATGGCGAGAGTGGTGGATATCGAAGTTGGGGAACCGGGATCGAGTCTCGGCAGGTACTCTCAACGTCCTGTGATTCTGGGCAAATAACTTAATCTCTCTGTGCCTACCAAAAATTAATGTGTCCGTCTGCAACGTAACTGGTGCTCCTGTAAAGTGCTCTGATACCTCCGGGTCGAGTTTGTGCTATATAAATTTCCCCCAAAAAACAACAGAAAAATGGTGCTTAATGTACCTCCTGGAGAGAGATCGGAGTTTTATCTAGTGGCAGTTTTGACTCACAGAAGGTAGCGCAGAGCGTTAATATTCCTTCTGCAAAGGACATATAACTTGTAGCTCACCGATCAGTATTTCAAATGCATAGCTTAGTGGGTTACTGCTTTTGTCACAGAGACCCTTTTGTTATTGTGCAATTCTTAAGTTACAATCATAATCAAGTACTGTGAGCTATGAAGTGTCATCAAAAAGCTACTGGTAACCTACATGGTACAGGTTAGTAATTTATATTTTTTTCTGAGTCTTTCTTTATCCTAATGTTGCTAAAAAGAGTTTGTTTGGGTAGAAATACATTTTTATTATTAAAGTTAACCTTAACCACTGTGTTGTGTTCTGAATTCTGGGTTTGTGCTTCACCACACTAAGCACTTTTAAAAAATGTTTACCAGTATGGATGACATGTGAATCCTACACCTTGTCTTTGTAACATTTTCTATACACTGATTTATAAACATATCATTCACTGTCTCTATTTGTGTGTGATGTGAAGTGCTCTGACACTCGACACTGGTCTGAGAGGTGCTATAAATCAAATAAAATACTTGTGAGAGAGGGGATATGGAGAGATGAGAGACTATTGAAGGATGGCAGTGAGGGAATCACTGAAGAGCCCTAACAAAGATTGTTGAATTGTGGTGCACTTTAAGATTATTATTTACTATGCTTTGTGAGTTAGTACAATTGAATGTATGATGATCAATGTGTTGTAGAATGTGCCATTTTGCTCAAATCTTGTTTAGGGGGAGAACCCCCCACACCCCCTGTGTAGTGGTCAGGCTCACTCTCTGCACTCACTATGCACCATACAAAGGCTGGTCTGAAAAAAGTTCCAGGGCTGCTGGGGGTTCCCAGTCTGGCCCTGCCCATAGGATAACATTGGCCTAGCATATGACATTTATTAAAAGATATGTTTAGTTTGGAAGCAGGTAGAAATTACATGTTTGGTGTCTAAGGAACTGTAATTCAAAACCCTCTTTAATGATAAAGCTAGATTTTAAGTCACAATTCAACAAGACCCACTTTTAGAAAGTTGGCATTTTCTTGTCCTAGGCATGTGGTGCCTGCAGGCTGTTCCTGGGTCACATTACTAGATGCAGTTGGCCTTTGTGTATGCCTCCCAGATCACTACACAATAGAGGGACTGGGCATTGGCAGGCTGGCCCATCCTAGCAAGGATGGGGGGGGGGGGGGTGGAGCTGTGCTCAGCCCCACTTACACGTCTGAGACACTGCCACAGCACACACACACACAAATAATTTTACACTAGCCTATTGTGCCCACAGACATTTTGGGATGAGGGCAGGGATGCAAGAAATTATGGAATCTTCTGTTGTGGGAGGGAGGGAACTCCACTTGTTTCTTCCACTTCAAAGTTGGCACCAGGTATAAAATGAGGACCCTCAGAACCACTCTTCAGGTCACTCCTGTACCTGCAGAAGGACTCTCAGAGGACTTTCCTGCTGCCTGTGGCCTGCTGTCTACTTCAGAGGACTACTCTACTACACCAAGGGGACTACCCTGCTGCCTGAAGCCTGTTTTCTGCTCTCTGGAGACTGCCCTGCTGCTTGAGACCTGCCTCTCTGCTTGAACCCAAGACTTCCAGAATGACTGTGACGGCAAGTTGGCTGGCCTCCTAATCAGAACCTCGGGAAAGAAAAGGCTCCAACCATCCCGAACCAGTACCTGGACCCAGCCTGAGTGAGCCCTGACCCTTACAAAATGGTGCCAGTTTAGTCCTGGACACTTAGAAGTGGTGCTAAAGGTGGGCAGATAGGGTACATTCAAAACTTGGGACTCTGAGAATGAGAGGAGACTGGGACCTACCTGCTCATCGATCTGCCTAAGGTGCAACACCATTGAGCCTGATTTTGCATTAACTCCTGCTATTTTCTTTGAACCACAGCTGCAAAATCTATTTACTGGCTCTTCACAGGAGAGGTATCCGGTCTTGTGGACACTCATTTTCTACAGCTTGAAGCTACATCCTGCTGGAGATTTTTGATTTCTGTAAAAAATACAAAGTCCAAACGACAAAATCTTCCAGCTGCTCCTAGACAATGCCTCTTCCTTGAACATCGCTGGCTTCAATACCCCTCTGAACTTTACCTTCTCAGACATTTATTTCTAAAACTTCTTCTAAGAATGAAGGTAAGGTATGATGGTAAGTGTAGACTGAGACCCAATCCACTTTGTGCATCTGAACCACCCTCCAACACGGTCCGCCAACATAACTGTTGACTTTGCTCCAATCTCGAGTGACTAGATGTTCGCAGTTGGCGGTTTGGTCACATGATCAAGACCTTGATGGTTGAAAAATGTCAGTTTTGTACTAATTATGATGTTTCAAAAAATGTATTCAATCACAAATTCCTGGAGTGCGGTGTTAACTGCTTTAGTGTAGGAACATAGTTCTAGACACTCAGATGGGAATATAGGAACATTTTAAAATCCTTTACATCCTGGCATGCACTGAGATGTCCCTTATCACCTCACCCTTTCTCCCCAGTGAGGTCTTTATGTGAACAGAGACAAATCCTGTATATTTTCTATTAGGAAAAATGGATCCCCTGAAAAGGCACCCAGCTGTCCACAGTCCTAAAGTGGGAAAGAGTGATGGTTAGAGACCTAGACATCTATGTAAACTTTAGAGACTCTGGTAAACTATCAGAAGCTCTGAGATCAACCATATCAGTGCTGAGACACATTGTCTTCTATCAGAAACTCCATCTGTTGGCAGTGTAGCCCTATCAAACATTGTGATGCTGCCATGATTGCTTTATAAACTTAAAGGTGATTGTACAGGACAGGAAGCAGTCAAGTGCAATGAGCACTCCCTGGTTGTCAACCAAAGAGTGAAGGCTAAAGGTGACGGACTTTAAACTCTATTCTCTGTCAGCCCCACTCCAGTGGATATCCAGATGCACCGTAAAGCATGATATTGCAGACATGGAATCCACAAAGCACCCGCTAGCCGCCAAAACACTATAAAATTCAACATGGGTATAAAAAAGACTAGCAGCGATTACCTTCATTCAAATAGCTATTACTATTGGGACATGCGTAAAAAAAGATTGCCAACTTCAGTGGTGTATGACCCTGAACTACCTATATGGTGCATGCCAAAGCTAAAAATGATAGTAAAACTCAAGGATCATTTGTGGATACGAAGGTAGGAATACTGAAACTGTGAGACCTATATGGGAACCGAAGATTTAATGACATCTGATCTGAGTTTGGTATACGTGCAAGGTAATCCCAATCGTATGGCTCGTTTGGAAGAGTGGCACTAATGACATGGAACTGTGAATCAATAGGGCCACCAAGATGCAAAGTACGACACCAGGTACTTGTGACTAGAGAGGAGAGAATATTGACACCATTCTTATAGAGAGCATTAGCTGATGTCTCAAAGGTGGTTTTGTTATAAGAGACATTGACTAGAGGCTTGATAACATAATTCTCAAACACGGAGTCAAATTAATTGACAGGCTACCTGAAGAGTGTTTCCAAGATTGTGAGAGTTAGGGTGTTACAACACAATTATACACACAAAAAATACAAGACTGAGATTACAATCATTGTTTTGAACTGACTGGGATTGCAGAGCTATATAAAACAGAAATCTACAAACGAGAATTAATCAAATGTCACAAAAATTGAAATCCATAGGTAAATTGATTGATCAAGCCAAACTATCGGATAAACCTCTAATTGCAATGCACTGGATATTTACTGAGGCCCCAGGAATTATGCAGTGGCTCATTGATTTAGGAAAAATAGAAAACTGCATGCACAACCTGAAGCGATAAAGAGGGAGTAATGCCATCAATCAATCAATCAATCAATCAAGAAATTTGTATAGCATGCTACCCACCCGGAGGGTCTCAAGGCGCTTGGGGGGTGGAGGGGTCCGCTACTGCTCAAACAGCCAGGTCTTGAGTTTCTTCCTGAAGGAGAGGTGGTCTTGGGTAAGACGGAGGTGGATTGGGAGGCAATTCCAGGTCTTGGCTGCCAGGTAGGAGAAGGATCTTCCTCCCATGGTGGCTCTTCGGATGTGTGGAACTGCGGCGAGGGCGTGGCTGGTCGATCGTAGTTGGTGGGTGGGAGTGTAGAAGGTCAGGCGGTTGTTGAGGTACCTGGGGCCTAGGTCGTGGAGGGCTTTGTGTGCGTGGGTTAGGAGGCGGAACGTGATTCTTTTGCTTATGGGGAGCCAGTGCAGGTCTCTCAGGTGTCCGGAGATGTGGCTGTGGCGGGGAATGAGTCGTGCGGAGGTGTTCTGGATGCGTTGGAGTCTTTTCTGCAGTTTGGCTGTGGTTCCGGTGTAGAGGGTGTTTCCGTAATCCATTCGGCTGGTGACAAGTGCCTGGGTGACCGTCTTCCTGGATTTGGTGGGGATCCATCGGGAGATCTTTTGGAGCATGCGTAGGATGTTGAAACGAAGATGAGACGGCGTTGACTTGTCTGGTCATCGACAGGGAGGAGTCCAGGATGAAGCCCAGGTTGCGTGCGTGGTCCGATGGTTTGGGTGCGCTGCCTAGGGCCGGGGGCCACCAGGAGTCGTCCCAGGCAGATGGTGATGATCCAAGGATGAGGACTTCCATCTTGTCTGAGTTCAGTTTCAAGCGGCTGTTCTTCATCCATTCGGCTACTTCTTTCATCCCTTCGTGTAAGTTGGTTCTGGCGGTGGCGGGGTCGTTGGTGAGGGAGAGGATCAGCTGGGTGTCGTCGGCATAGGAGATGATGTTGAGGCTGTTTTGGCGTGCGATGGCAGCGAGGGGGCTCATGTACACGTTGAAGAGGGTGGGGCTGAGTGAAAATCCTTGTGGTACGCCGCAGATGACTTCGGTGGCCTCAGATCTGAACAGGGGGAGGCGGACTCTCTGGGTTCTTCCGGTGAGGAACGAGATGATCCACTCCAGTGCCTTCTCTTGGATTCCGATGTTGCTGAGGTGCGGTGGCAGACAGTATCGAACGCTGCGGAGAGGTCCAGGAGGATGAGGGCCGCTGTTTCCCCATTGTCAAGCAGGGTTTGGATGTCGTCAGTGGCTGCGATGAGGGCGGTCTCGGTGCTGTGATTGGCTCGGAAGCCAGACTGTAAGTGGTCGAGGGATCCGTTCGTCTCGAGGAAGGCGGCCAGCTGTCTGTTGACGGTCTTCTCGATGAGTTTGGCAGGAAACGGGAGGAGCGAGATTGGGCGGTAGTTCTTGAGGTCGGTGGGGTCTGCTGATGGTTTCTTCAAGAGGGCGCTGAGTCCGGCATGTTTCCAGCTCTCCAGGAAGGTGGCGGTGTTGCAGGAGTAGTTGATGATGTCCCGGAGTTGGGGTGCAATGACGGAGTCGGCCTTGTTGAAGGCGTCGTGAGGGCATGGGTTGGTAGGTGGTCCGGAGTGGATGGTGTTCATCGTGCGGATGGTGTCTTCGGTGTTAACTGGGGTCCAGTCGCGGAGGGTGGTGGTGGGGGTCATCGGTTCTGTGGTGGGGTGCGTGGTCTGTTCGCCGAAGCTGTTGTGTATGTCTGCAATCTTGCTGTGGAAGAACGATGCGAGTGAGTCGCAGAGGTCTTGTGAGGGAGTGATGTCATTGTTTCCGGCGCTGGGGTTGGAGAGCTCTTTGACGATGCTGAAGAGCTCCTTGCTGTTGTGTGCGTTGTTGTCTAGTCGTTCCTTGAATGCTGACTTCTTGGTGGTGTGGATCAGCTGGTGGTGTTTGCGGGTGGAGTGCTTGAGGGCGGTCAAGTTGTCTGTGGTCGGGTTTTTTTGCCAGGCTTTCTCGAGAGTGCGGCAGTTCTTCTTGGAGTTCTTGAGGTCGACGTTGAACCATGTGGCTCTCTTGCTTCCGGGCCTGCTGGGATGGGTTTTCAGGGGTGCGAGGTCGTCGGCGCAGTTGGTTATCCACTGTGAGAGGTTGTGGGCTGCTTGGTTGGGGTCCGTTGATCTGGCGGGAGGGTTCTGGTTCAGTGATGAGGTGAGCTGGTCGGTGGTGATCTTGTTCCAGTTCCTGAGGGAACCTGTGGTGGGAGGTGGTGAGTTGTGGTCTTTCTGAAGCTGAAGTGGACGCAGCTGTGGTCTGTCCAATGGAGTCCGGTGGAGTGGCTGAAGGAGATGTGCTTGCTAGAGGAGAAGATGGGGTCAAGCGTGTGGCCGGCGTAGTGGGTGGAGATGTTCAGCAGTTGCTTGAGTCCGAGGTTGTCCAGTAGGGTGGTGGTGTTGTTGTCGTTGTTGTTCTCCAGGTGGAAGTTGAGGTCCCCTAGGAGGATGTAGTCAGCGGAGGGGAGGGCGTGTGGGCTGATGAAGTCTGTGATGTCTTCGCTGAATTGTGTGCGGGGTCCTGGGGGTCTGTAGATGAGGGTGCCCCTTAGTGTGGTCTTAGGGTCGGTGTGTATCTGGAAGTGAAGATGTTCGGCGGCTGTGAGGGTGTCCTCGGAGTTGGTCGTGATGCGGATGGTGTTCTTGCGGACGATGGCGATGCCTCCTCCAGTCTGGTTGACGCGGTCCCTCCGGGACACACTGACATTGGACAAACTAAGTCTAAGTTGGCCAACAAGATAACAGACCACCGTAGGAAGACTAGGCCAATTATATACATTGATAAATCAGACCCACACAGATACCAGGGCATAATGCTTGGTATATATATATATATATATATATATATATATATATATATATATATATATATATATATATATATATATATATATATATATATATATAACCTACTGGCTATCGCCAGTAGGTATATATAGTTAGGATTTTTTCCCTATGTCATTTTTGAAAATTCTATGTCTAATAACTTTGGCGTTTGTGGACGGAATCGGCTGAAATTTTCAGGAAAATGGCACATTTTGTTTCTGAGCAGCCCTTGAAAATTTGGGGGGGTTTTGTCGAGGGGGGGCCGAGAAAAAAGGGGGGTCCCAAAACACGTTTTTCCCATGTTAATTTCCATAGGGCGGTTGGACTCACTTTTAGCTCGAACGGCTGAATGGATTTGCACGAAACTTGGCAAAATTGTAGGGACTGTTAGCCCGATGTGCCTTTGCTAGGTCTCAATATATGTGCTCCAGTAGTTTTTGAGAGATTAACGTTCAAAACAAGATATATATCTGTAACAGCGCTCTGGGCAGCGATCCGGTCCGCTTACTTTTCGCGAAACGGAACTTTGCGCGCAGAAAGCTGATTGGCTCTCCGGTGTCTGTCAACATTCTAAACAGTCCGGAGCGGCCGCCATCTTATCTCTCGGTAGGATCGAGAGAGAAGAAGAGGTGAAAAACGAAGGGGGAATTTATTGAAAGGGGGCAACGTATACCCCTCTTGACCCCCTAGGAATGTTGTTGGGGTTATTAAAGGGTCCCGTGGGGAAAATAAAAAAAAAAATGATTTTTCACGGTAGAAGCGCTTCACGGGCCGCGAACTGGGCCGCAAACTGGTAGCGAAACGGGAATTCGCCATTTTGTGCTTCGTTAATTAAATTACTAGGTATAAGGGGGTGCGGGAGACGTATCCTAATCCCCTATGTTTCCTGAGGGTGGCTGAGGAGGCTCATATATGTTGATACATCTCTTCCAGCGGCTGTGCGTGAGCTTTTTTTTTTTTTGCTGCGTGACAGTCCGGAGCGGCCGCCATCTTATCTCTCGGTAGGATCGAGAGAGAAGAATAGGTGAAAAACGAAGGGGGAATTTAATGAAAGGGGGCAAGGTATCCCCCTCTTGACCCCCTAGGAATGTTGTTGGGGTTATTAAAGGGTCCCGTGGGGGAAAAAAAAAAAAAATGATTTTTCACGGTAGAAGCGCTTCACGGGCCGCGAACTGGGCCGCAAACTGGTAGCGAAACGGGAATTCGCCATTTTGTGCTTCGTTAATTAAATTACTAGGTATAAGGGGGTGCGGGAGACGTATCCTAATCCCCTATGTTTCCTGAGGGTGGCTGAGGAGGCTCATATATGTTGATACATCTCTTCCAGCGGCTGCGCCATCTTGCCTTTTTTCCAATGCCACAATTTTGTCGTACACGGCAGCCATTTTAGATGCCAGGCTGGTCCCAGGCTATCACCTACCCCTGCGGATGTAGTTTATGGCCCCAGCTGTAGAGAATTCAGACATGCCAACCCTCCCGATTCAGGCGTGAGACTACTGATTTCAGTGCTAGTCTCCCGCCTCTCGATTTCTGCAAGCAAAAACCCGGGGGCATATTACGAACAACTAGCGATAATTTTTGTCTCTAACTTGTTTAGAGACAAAAATTATCACCGCACATCGGCGATTTTTATCGCAGATAAACTTTGCTATTATCGCAGAAAAGTCAGCGATATTCATGTATTATCGAGCAAATGCTCTTAGCCATGTTATCCACCTCCCATTGGATAACATGGCTAAGAACTGCTCAGGGCAGGTGTTAGATTTTGGAGATATTCGCGCTTAGCGCGAATATCTCCAAAAGTTGGTAATAGGAGATAGCGATGGTTAGGGACTGTTTCCAGTCGCTAACATCTTGGCACCCCCACTTTGCATGTCATTAGTGATAAATATCATTGATATGCAAAGCGGGGCCCAAGATGGTCGCTATCACCTTTTAGCTGTCACTAACTGGTGTTAGCGACAGCTTGGTAATAGGGAGATAATTTTATCTTTTTTTTTTTTTTGGCTTTTAAAGTCCAAAAAGCGGAAATAAACCCCCTTGATAATATGCCCCATGATTTCTCGGGAGTTTCAGCTGACAGGGCTTGGTATTGTGTTACGTGCTAATTCTTCCAGGAAACGTCAGAGGGTCGATGCAGGGGTTCTAGAAGAGGTGATAAACCATTTAAGCCTCATGAACAAGCGCATGGTCTTTTAAAGATTTGTGAAGTACTCGGGGCGGCGGTGTGTGTGTGCCCTCTTTCAGGAGCGGGCGGGGGGGCACTGCCAGCAACTTGCCAGGTCAGGTAGTGTTCAACACGTGCATCACCCTTTCTCTGCCTGCTATTGCGCTCCATGCTTCGGAAAGGTAAGAAAAAGAACGTGCATTTGAGTTTGAAATGTCCGATCCTGCAGCAGCACACTTCCAAAGCCCACACATGACAGTAACCCGATTCAAGGCCCCATTCACCCGTTTTAAAAAAAATAGATAACACTCCAACAAAGTAAGATTATAAAACTTTATTAACTTTTAACTATAATGAACGGAACAAAAACTGTAAAAACATTTAAACATTTTTCACCCAAAAAAGCAGCAATGGTCAGAAGCTGTATTTTGTGCGAATAGTCCCAAGGCAGCACAACGTGCAGAGTTCTGGACGGCACCCAGGTGATGTCGCCTGGGTGCCGCACTGGTTTTGGGATCCTACAATGCTGCTCCGAAAATTGGCGTGGGGCGTCCCGGGTGGTGCGGGGGGAGGCCTCGTCAGTAGCGGTCTGTTGTGCGAATAGTCCCAAGGCAGCAGAACGCGCTGAGATGTTGATGGCACCCAGGTGATGTCCAGTAAACTGCCGCACTGGTTTTGGTATCCTACAATGCTGCTCCGAAAATTGGCGTGCGGCGGCCCGGGGGGGGGGGCGTGGGGGAGGCGGCGTGAACGGGCCTCCCCAGGTGGCGGCCATCCAGCTGAGTTGCGCCCGCTCTTGCGGCTACAGCGTCTCGCTCACCATGTTTTTGAGTTGCTCCCACTCTTGCAGTGCAGCGATAGGCGGCTGCAACATGACTCTTAAAATGGCGGACGGCTCTTCGGTTTTGGGCCTGGTCCACTGAAATGGCCCTGGGACACCTTGGAACTCGGACGCTTGCCTGCTAGGGCTTGGGCTCCATTCTCGAAAAGCGTCCCCTCATCCGTGAAGATTCTACAAAAGTCTTGGGGGCCCCCGACTCCCGCAGGCTTCCGGTGGGGAGCGGCTGCCATGATTGCTCGTGGAATGACCACGACGGAGCCACGAGATGGTGGTGCTCTCATGCTGACGCCAGCTTCAGTCTGAATGATCCAGAAACAAGGTGGGGCTTTCATCGTTTGGGAAAAAAAAAAATTCTAAACCAATGAAAAGTGTTATTTTTAGGTCTTATGACCAAACCTTCCATCTTTAGGAAACCAAAAGTAAAATGAACCAATGAAAAGTTTTATAAACAAGTCACATGACCTGTTCTGCGGCATAGGGCTACAAAAAGCGTAGAAAATCCGTTGGCACGTGAGGCGGCGTCAGTAGCGGACCGATGTGCGAATAGGCCGAAGGCAGCACAACGCGTCGAGATCCGGATGGCACCGAGGTGGTGTCCAGCAAATTGCCGCACTGGTGTGGCCATCCTACAATGCTGCGCCGAAAGACGGCGTGTCCAGCTGAGTTGCGGTCACTCTTGCGGTACAGTGACTCGAACGCGCCGAGATCCGGATGGCACCGAGGTGGTGTCCAGCAAATTGCCGCACTGGTGTGGCCATCCTACAATGCTGCGCCGAAAGTCGGCGTGGGGTGCCCCGTTGGCTTATGAGGTGATGTCAGTAGTGGACCGATGTGTGAATAGGTCGGAACCAGCACAAGGCGCCAAGATCCGAATGGCAAGTCCTGGATGTTGAGTGCCTCAGTTGAGATTTCTGAGCAGTGCTTGTAAGATTGTCTGAAGCTTATTTGCACCTGCTGCAGCTTCACTATTGCCCTTGTGTGGCCAAAGGTCGCACATGACATAGGCGGCCGGCTCCCGAGGTCCGGCGGAACTTTTTTCCTTTTCCTTTCTGCTTCTTTTCCTACAATCCGTTTCATCTGAAGACACGACCAGGTCCCTGAATGTGTGCAGGGGGACGCTATTGATTGAATGAAAATGGCGGCTTGACACAAAGCTGACTCAAGCGTTGCTGTTGATGCTATACAGACAAAAATTGGTTTTCAGTTTGTACATTCTTCAGGATTTTTTTTTCTATCCAAGTCTGATTGAGAGTTTGTAGAAAAATGGCTTCAGATTTTCCACATACTACTCTTCAACATTCTTCCTAAATGTAACAATGTGAAACTCACTAGGAGAACGGCTGTTTCTGTTTCCTTTCAAAATGCTGCCAACAATATTTTCTGAATGGAAGACACCATCTTGTAGCATAAAGGGCCGAAAGGGGTTCTGGTCTGGCCGATGGTTGGTGGAGACATTTTGACTATATCTTGGACCTGCCCGGCCTCGCACAAAATGGCGCCGGTATAAATGGGACTCGTAACTCCTTGCCCGCAAATGTATATCTAGAAAATGTTATTGTAAGTGGCCCTGTCGTATTTTAATTACAAAATGTACGTCCACCGATTCCGCAACTGTTAGACACCTTTGTTCTTGCAACCTAATGGCCCGCTCGTTACGTTCCTCTTCAGTGTAAATGTCTCCTCATCATATACGATTTCAGTTTGCTCCGTGGCCGGCCCACGTGGTTATAGGCCCGTATTTGTATACTGACATTTTCACAATAAAGGTTTTTAAAACAAAACACGGTAGTAGTATTTACATTGGTAAAGTTTTTACTTTTAGTCACTGTTTTCGAATCAGTAAAAGGCAAGTGAAATAAAGCAGTCCAATTACATGACGGATAAAAGGTATAATATGTAGGAACGCAGTAAAGATAAATGGTCAAGGGCAGTTGTGTTTTTCATTTCTGCAACATAAAGTGATCGATAAGAATCTGATAATCAGGCGTATCGGCGACTAAGACAGCAGGCCGAGTCTCTTTTACTCAACGGCTCCGTCATGGAATGAAGAAACGACCTTTTTCTCGAAAAAGGAATATATTTTACTTGCAGGACAGTTGTAAATTTTCCGGGAAAGTACATTAGCCTGGAATATTGTAACATATATGTTTTAAAAAAAATAATGTTCGAAAACAATAAAAAGCGTAATTTTTAGGTCATATGACCAAGCTTTTCATCATTAAAATAACAAAAGTAAAAAGAACCAATGAAAAGTTTTATTAACAAGTCACATGACCTGTTATGCTTACGTTACGCGCTGCGCGCCGCGCCTCGGATCACTTCCGGGTGCGCTAACGCGGCGTGTCATATAACGCATTACGCGACAACGTAGGTCAAGAATATAGTCAAAATGTCTCCACCAACCAGCGTTCGGAACACAACCCCTTTCAGCAGTCCAAAAAGTTCTGTTAAATGACAACAGAGGGGACAGGCAAGAAGAACCATCAGTCAAAGAGGGGAGGGCAAGTTCTTCTCTTCCGGGTCATGTTGGGGCGCTACCGGAACTGATCGAATTGGTAGTCTACAGTGTTTCTGGATGTTTCAGACTAAAACTGGTGTCAGCATGAGAGCACTACCATCTCGTAGCTCCGTCGTGGCTATTCCACGAGCAATCATGGCAGCCGCTCCCCACCAGAAGCCTGCGGGAGTCGGAGGCCCCCAAGACTTTTGTAGAATCTTCACGGCTGAGGGGACGCTTTCGAGAATGGGACCCAAGCCCTATCAGGGAAGCGTCCGAGTTCAAAGGTGTCCCAGGGCCATTTTAGTGGACCAGGCCCAAAACAGAAGAGCCGGCCGCCATTTTGAGAGTCCTGTGGCAGCCGCCTATCGCTGCACCGCAAGAGCGGGAGCAACTCAACTACATGATGAGCGAGACGCTGTAGTCGCAAGAGCGGGCGGTAAACAGCTGAATGGCGGAAGAGGCACAGTGTAGCAAAAGCGGGCGGAATGGCAACTGAAACGGTAAAGGGGCGCCCCACTACAGCGTGTCTTCAGGTCAAACGGATTGTGGGACAAGGTCCAGAATTGAAGAGTCATCAAAAGGCAAAAAGTTCCGCCAGACCCCGGGAGCCGGCCGCTTATGTCGGGGGCGATCTCAGGCTACACCAGTGCTATAAGACTTGGGGAGGGTGTCGGAGCCAAGCGTCTTCTCCGAGTCCATGGCCATCACACCGCCCCTCAGGGGCCTCCGTCAAGCTGTTTAGGAAGGTAACATATCACATTGTTTTCTAATGCAGTCAGGTTCACAAACGACACTCACTTACTTTGAGAATAGTGAAGCTGCAGTAGGTGGAAATAAGCTTCAGACAGTGTTACAAGCACTGCTCAGAACTCTTAACTATGGCACCCAACATCCAGAACTTATGCCATTTGAGAATGGCAGTGACATTGAAGTAACTCAGGGACCCAAACCATTAACGTACTTTCACGTATGAAAAACTTACTTGGGGAGGGGGCAGGAGCGAAGCGCCCCCTCCCAGTCCGCGCCACCACACCGTATGTTGAAAATCTGAAGCCATCGTTCTACAAAGTCAACCAACCTTGGATTGAAAAATCTAGAAAAATGTACAAACTGAAAACCAGTTTTGGTCTGCATAGCATCAGTAGCAACGCTTGCTATCAGAGTGCATGAGTTTCATGCTCGATCGATTGAGCTAGCCGGATCGGGCAATAAAAAGTATAAAGTAGTTATGTAAATAGTTATTTAATAAAATGTTTTACCCTGTTTCTTTGCTGGTGTGTTGTCTATATTTTTAATATTTGCATAGGGTTTGTCGTTATTTTGGGCGGGGTGGGTGACGGAGTCGAGCTGTCTTGCAGCCCTCATGGTGTGGAGCTCAGTTCATCTCACTATTTTCGTATTTCTCATGAAGGGTTGTTCCTAATATTTCTATTTTAGCGAGGTCAAAAAGAGATCCAATTAGTGGTCTACTGATTTTGCTCGATTACTTTTATTTTTTTACACGATTTTTCACTATCTGCAAAAACTAAACAGAGTATTGCGACTTTGTGCTTGTTTGTAAATAGAGAATGATCCAAAGAGAACCAATTCTAAAACAGTAAATGCTTGGATAACAATCAATCAAATGGAGAGACAAGCAGGCACGACGGATTACAACGGGGGCAAAGGCCTGCGTTAACTACTGTTCAGTATCTGCAAAGAGAGAGTACTACTAAGAGAAAAGAGGGGAGGGGGGGGGCAGCGTTCAAAGCACATCAGCGTGCATAAATACGAAAATGTTTTTATCTATCACGTACTTGACATTTTAAAACTTTTCATATTTGCTATTAAAAAACCAATGAAATTCACAGAAAAAACCATAGGTTATAGTGGATATATAGTTAGGAATTTGCACTTACAAAACCTTGAAAATTCAATGAAAAAACCATTGGTTTTAGGCCATATATAGTTAGGGATTTGCATTTACAAAACCTTATTTTACTCGCATAAAACCATTGAAATTCCATATATAGTTATAAGCGCTAACTATATATCGCGCACCCGCAATCCACTGCTGATGATGTCACATATTACATCATTCATGACATGGTTAGTGACATCACTGATGACATCACTGATGACATCTCAAATGACATCACTGATGACATCACTGGAAACATCTCATTTGACATGACTGATAACATCACTGATGATATCATTCATGTGATAATACCATGAACCTCTTCAGACTCTAATATAACCTTAGATACAATCAGTGTAAACAGACAGTCACAGACTGTCACTCATCCATGGAGTTACTCACACACCTAGTCAGTTATGCCAAAAATCAATCACACCTCCATTTTCTCAACTATACAGTTATACACACCTTACTTATTCAAACATATACTAACACATATTTACTTTACTCTCTTATACAATCTCTGATACATGTTCTCAATGATCCATACAGCCACTCACACATTCACTGGCTCTTATGCACAGTTATTTATAGATGTCAACTCTCACATGTACTGTGTTTTACATATGTACTTAATTTGACATGTAGCACTGAGATATCCATTCACTCACTAATACACTCATGCACAGTCAACCGCCCATACAGCTGTTTCCACATACACTTTTGAATCCATACGTATAGTGAATCAACTACTCACACATCTATGTACAGTCACACACCTCCCAGCCACCCATACACACACACTCAGTTTCCCATACAAATACTTGGACAACCAATGAATAACCCATACAGTTACTCATATAGCTACTGATCAACACATGCAGCAGTTTACAGAACAACAGACATAATGATGCACAAATTAAAACAGTTTAGTCACTAACCCATGCACTCAGTGAGACACATTTAATCACTCACTCATACAGTCAGTCATGCACCTACTAAATCCTTCATCCAGACACTTATACATCCACTCATTCTTCAATATGTAAGACATATTTTAACTTTACAGAAACATACAGTCGCTGGATGTTGTCATCAGTGATGTCATCAGTGATGTCATTTGAGATGTCATCAGTGATGTCATCAGTGATGTCACTAACCATGTCATGAATGATGTAATATGTGACATCATCAGCAGTGGATTGCGGGTGCGCGATATATAGTTAGCGCTTATAACTATATATGGAATTTCAATGGTTTTATGCGAGTAAAATAAGGTTTTGTAAATGCAAATCCCTAACTATATATGGCCTAAAACCAATGGTTTTTTCATTGAATATATATATATATATATATATATATATATATATATATATATATATATATATATATATATATATATATATATATATATATATATATATATATATATTTATACCAGTATACTTAAACAGCGGCTACGCCAAGATGATTTAAGACTAAGTCACCATACAGATGCTCAGAAATGAGACACAAAACCAGCTGTACTATATATGAAAGTAATACTGCCACCAGGAACATGTGAGTTGAAAAGATCAACTACAGGCACCCAACAGTTAAACTTTCATTAACAACTGATTAGGATTTTGGCAAATGCTGTATTGAGTTAATTAGAGGTCGCACTTTTGATCAATGTTCTATACCTACACTCTCAATAATGGATGGCAGTATTGACCGTTAAACATGGCCTAGTTTTTCCTGTGTGAAACCTAATAAAAATAATTTTAAATAAAGTAAAATGGGTATTTTGAAGCGTGTTCACTGGAGAGGGAGATTGAGTGGAACACATAAGTTCTCCAAGAGGGTGCAAGGAGGGTGGAGTGCCCATATTTTACACAACGCTGCTGCTTCCTTGTTTGCCTCTGTACTTCCTTCTTTTCTTCCTTGCTTGCTCATTACGCAGGCAGGGGCGTTTCTTACAATAACCATGTGCAGTGTACAATTAGAAATAAATGCATCTCCAAGGCAGGCTTTGTGGGGGCCAGGTTCGTGGTATGTTTATGCTTGTCTACTGAAGCCAGCTTTATCGTCTAATAAACCGATTAAAATTGGAAATTTACAGGACTTCGCTTCAAGGAGAAGGGCTCTTCGCCAGAGGTTGCTGGGCCGAATCGGAGGCCATGTGCTATGTATTCATGGGGCGTGGGCGCAGCTGGGGTTAGGGGTGAGGCATTCACTGGTCTCCAAGCTCATGATGAATCCCGAGTGCAGCAGTTTATTCAGGCTGGGGCCAGAGCCTGCTCTGTACTTCTGATGACAAAGCACAGAGTGTTTTTGTTTAGCCGTGGGCCAAACTGTACACTTAATAAACCCCAAAAGTTTAGAAAAAACTTTATAGAAGGAAGGTTATGGTTCTTTACTTTGAAGATAAAACAAGTTATAAAACTATATTCTCCTAAAAACACTCAGTTCAAGAGACAATAACAACCACTTAAATTCACCAATTATGGTAAATAATACCAGCATAATTCCTCTCCAAAGCACTGCTCATGACCTCAGCCATAATAAAACACCTGTTTGTGCAGGTATTGCAATTGCAAGTGGTGCAATGTCTACTGAGTATCATTGAGTTGGGTAACAATAAACATCTGTTACTCAGTGCCAAGATACCCTTCTGGGTGAATGGGCGCTTTACAAATACACGTTATGTTATATTATGTTATGTCACTGCACTTGGTAATTAGCAGACCAGATAAGGATCACATACCCTTTGTTAATATTTGCCAGGTCAAACCTACTGGCATTTAACAAGGTGAATAGTCTCATATTCATCAAGACATTGAGATTTTGGTGCAATAAGTACCAAAACCTGCATGTTATTCCCAAAAAGCTCAGAATATGCATATGCAATAATGATTGCATATGATCCATTTTGAACAACTCAGTGTCCGATTTTTCATGCATGTGATATTTTTCATATCTAATAAATTAAAGAAATGTGTTTATTTTTTGAGAGGGGTGGACGCCCCACTCAGATATTAAACACAGTCCCTGTCAGGGTGAACCATAAAATTCACTAAATAAACATATGTTTAACCCTCTGGTAGCTTGCTACAAAAACAGCACTAAAACAGTAATAAAGTGAAAAGACAACACCAGCAAAATCCTAAACCCATTTAGATGAAATGAAATACAATTTAATAAATAAAATGACACCAAAACAACAAGAGTCCAATCAGTAGAACTGAAGATGTGAGTTTTTAAAGTTTTAGGTGAAAATAACACTAAAAAGCACAAAGGTTCTGTGGTCTAGCTAGACCAGGGGGGGGGGGGGGGGGGGGGTAAGTCACAAGTTTAGGCTGACTGCGATGGAGCATGGTTGGGATACCGATCAATTCCACTAAAAAGTAACCTTCTCAAGTCCTTTGAGTGCTGTTCAAGTTGGCAGTGGCCTGAGGAGTAGATTGTCTGCATGGCAATCTTGAGAAGCAGGTCAAGCATTGCAGACGGTTGCTGTTGTAGCATAAAGAGCCAGTCGTCGCTGAAGATTTGAGTTAGCAGTTGGCACAGGCTATCACTGTCAGCGCGAAGAGCAGGTCTCACTTGAGCTTTGTGTTGCTGGATGTTTCAGATGGTCCCTGTCATCATAAAAGCAGATCCCACTAGACCTTTGCATTGGCAGTCTCGCAGTGGTCAATTCTACCAGTGAAAAGGTCACCACGCAATCATGAGGAACATAACCCTTCTGTATCTTCAGAATTTCTTCAGAAGGAGTTCACACTGTTGCCAGTCAAGGGTCCAGGTCTTGGAGGCATCTCTTGGGGATCAGGACCCACTTCAGCAGAGGCTAGTAGCAGGTCCTAGGCATGTCCAGTTGGAACTGGTCAGCTAGGCCGCTGCAGGGAGGCCTATCAAAGCTTGTTGTGTCCCTGTTGCTCAAACAAGAGGTCAGCCAACTGACCCTTGGAGTCACTCTGGAGAGCATGGTTTCAAGGCAAGCAGGCCCACTCTTCCTTCTTCAGATAGAGAGGGCAGTCTTTATTGTGAATTTTCCACAGGTTTAGGAGTGTTCTGATGAGAGGTTCTGAAGGACACATTTTGTGTGGGAGGATTCCCTGGAATGTCCCCCAAAACTGCTTCTCATTGGTTCTTTTCCTTCAACTGGTCCTGGCTCCAAACTGTCTACAGGGACAAAGGCAATGGCAGGTCTAGTTCCTGGTTCTTTGGTGTGTACTGCATGGAGGGTCCTTTGAAATGTAATCAGAGCAGGGTACAGCTCCTCTCTAGTCATCCTGTTAGAAAGACCCACTCACTCACACCTAGGCCTTCTTTTTTTCTCATGCCGAGAAGGAATACATCACCCACAACAAGGGAGCCATTCCCAGTCATATGACCCAGGATTCTATCAGAAAGGCAAAGTTGGTTTGGGCATAAAAATGGCAACTTTCTAAATTTTGGATTTTCTTTTGGTTCTGAAATTGTAACTTAAAATCAGACTTTACAACCCATTTCAATTAATTTGAGTGTAAGCATAATTGTAACTTAAAATCCGACTTTACAACCCATTTCAATTAATTTGAGTGTAAGCATAATTTTTTTATCTGTTCCCAATCTGAACCCAGTATTACTTCAAGTGCCGGTGAAGGTATTGGTGAGGGTATCATTAAAGATGAACAAGGGCGAAGCCGTGGCTGGCCCAGGCTACAAAATATCCATAAGGACATTTGTTTGGGTCTCAACTGAAGGCAGAAGCAGTACCAGGACCTCAAAGGCCCGGCAGGTGACTATTGAAAACTATGCACTCCCTTCCATTGGTGGCCCATGTGGCGAGCCAAACTGTGTCTCAAGAAGAGTATTAAGCCCCTGTCCTCTTGTGAATTCATGTTAAAGTTGTCATCTGTGCAGTAAGCGAGGAGAAAAACCTACCCCCCCCCCCCCCACCATCGTTATGTTCATTCTGGTCTGTACCTTGTTCAGAGGCAGAGTCAAAAAAATAATGGAAGCTCTGCTGGTGCATCTGCTGTGTTAGAGTCACTGGTTTATAGTCAGGCTGCATAATGACAAATTGCACTTTTGTAATCCTTATAATCTTGTACTGCGACATCCGTTGAGATCTGGCTGAAGTTGATTAAGTGTCAGACATCGAAATCATAACCAGATCCTCTTCTGGCACTGGTGGCCTTTGTACCTGTATCGATGTAGAAGTGCCTGCACAGGATCCAAAGTGGACGTCTGTACCATAGTTGGCGCTGGCCAAAAGCAGGTCCCCAGGGCTCAGAGGGTGCTGAGGACACATCCAAGAGGGAAATCCTGACTGTAGGCCAGAAGTACGCCAAAAATCTGCAAAATAGCCTCACTGAAATTTTCAATCTGTTGTAGCATTGCCAATGACCAGGACATTTGGGATGCACCTGTCCAATTCAGTAATCGCCTCCGTGGCTAGAGAAAGACTAACTCACATCATGACGTCCCAGTGTCATCTCTTTTGATACAAAGTGGCAAGAAAGGGCTGAGCTGCTTCAACTTCACTTGTTTGTGTTTACATTTGAACTTTGATTTAGACTTACCAGGGTACTTCGACCATAAAGTTGACACCTTATGGGAACGGCCTAGGGAGAGGGAGAGAGTCAGTGCCCCAGACTTGGAGTGCAAGCGAAATATAAAGGAGGGTTTAACTTCCTATGTTAGACGAAGTACAGTTTTGCTTTTCAGTCCTGGATCGTATTCAAGTGCATGATAGAACCTTCTTTGCATGACTTCGAGTCATGCCCTGAGCCAGATAATAGAGACACACCTCCAATGGATCCATGACTGACATGTGCTTTTACTGCATGGTTTGAAACCAATCGGTGACAAAATCAGGAGGAAAGCCAGTAGCTGATTAAAAATTCTTTTTTAGGGTATCCTTCCATTAGACCTCCGGACGGTCACAATAGTGTACCATACATAGGGAAGATAAACCTAGGGATAGGTATGCCTCATACCGCTCCATTTCCTTATTGAACACTGAGGTCAAAATATTAGTGGCAATTCTTGCAAAGCAATTCTTATGCAGCATAGTCCACTGTGACCAGTCTGGGTTTGAGCCGGATGGACAACCTGATGGAGTCTCCACAGAAAGCATAACTGGCTAATGGCGGTCAAGGACCGCAAAGCACTGCATGTCTTCCTGTCGCTGGATGTGGAAAAAGAATTCAACATGGTGCATTGGCCCATTTTAGAGCCCAATCTGGTCAAATATGGATTTGGTCCGAAGTTTAAGAAAAGGGTGGCATTATTATACAATTCCCCCAGCGCGACTGTACGGGTGAATGGCAGACTCTTTCAGGGTTTCCCTATTGGTCGCAGGACTAAACAGGGGTGTCTCTGTCCCCACTCCTGTTTGCATTGATAGTGGAACCTTTAGTGTGCATGATAAGACAGCAGCCTATTGTACAGGGCTTTAGGGCTACTCGTGACAACTACGAGGAGGAGAAGATATCCCTGTACATGGGCAACATTCTCCAATTTGTAATGGAACCCGACACCACAATTCCAACCCTGTTTCAAATAATAGATGACTATAGATGGTATTCAGGCTATAAGATCAACTGGCACAAATCAGAGTTTAAATCCCTAGACTGATAATGGAGTGGCCTCCCCTATCAGGGGATCTACAAGTGGCTACAGAGGGCTTTAAATACCTTGGTATATTTCTTACACACCATATTGAAGTCTGCCACAGATACAACATCCAGCTAAACTACATTTTAAGAGGATGCAGATAGATAGAGAGACTTTCCCCTCACCATAATGGGCTGGGTTGGCTTGTTTAAAATTATTACTCAGGCTAGTTTCTTTACCCCCTTCAGAATACTTACCACAATCTCCCCAGAAAGGTATTTAGAGAAATTCTTCAAATTACAATCACTGTTATGGCTAGGGAGGCACCCAAGGATCACCATAAGGACATTACAAGTCATCCATACAATGGGGGTTGGCATTGCTGAATATTGAGGCCTATTATTGGTCAGCGCACCTTACCCCCATCAACGACTGGATACACGAGGCATGGGATTACCCCACATACAAACTAGTAAGGCAGACACTGACAACCCACATGTTCTTTCATTATTTATACAGAGGAAAAGGAACATATGGGCTGCTCTCCACGAGTCACCCTGGAAGTGTGGGAAAGAGCATCTAGAACACTGGGCTGGGTCTATAAGATTACCAGGGCAACACAACTGTGGAAAGGGAACTGGCTCAAGGAATTGGGTAAGCTACGCAGTTTATGAACTTGGGATATCTAGGAGATCTCCAATGTTGGGGACGTCATTGACAAGGGGGAATCCAAATCTTTCTTTACCTTCTGCACCAAATTCAAGCTTCAATTCTTCAAATATGCCTACGCATGGCTGGCGATAGGATTAGTGGGGGCAGACCTACCAGAAAATGCACCACTCAAGGGGCGACTACTACAGGAAGAGCTCATGATCAAAGCAGTGCCACTCACTTACAAAACATTGAACAACAACATGCCGATAACCTTGGCAAACTCAGGGAGACATGGGAGGGTGAGTTGGGCACTATAGAGGACGTGGATTCGGAGGCGGCCATGATGCACCCTAAAGAGGTTCTCAATCAAAGGTAGATCGCGCCTCATTCAGTATAAAATTCTTCACAGGGTATACTATGATAAAGCCAGGCTACACAAAATGGGTCATGCTGAAACCCGAGCTTCCAGACTGCAGTGGGAGACTTTTTTCACATGCTATGGGGCTGTCCTAATATACAGTCATATTGTGATGTGATAATTAGAAAACTAAATGATGTACTGAATATATCTATCCCAGTGGACCCAAAGATCATTCTTCTGGGCATCCAATGTGATGTTGATGTGGCCAGACCTCAATTTCTCTGTAGTGCCCTGGGCCTAGTGGTAGCGAAGCGGGACGTGGCAAGACATTGGGGTACACAGGAAACTCCGACACTCCATGAATGGAAAAGGGGGATGGACCTATACATGGCGCCTGAAAGATTCATATATAAGAGAAAAGTGTACCCAAGAAAATTCTATAGGGTTTGGGGTAGCTGGCTGAACCATTACGGTTTGGCTCAACAGGCCGAGGCTTCACAGATCCCATATTCCCAGATGAGGGGGAACAGAAATAGCTGCAGTCCCCTGCTACCCATGGGGAACTGCCATGAGGGTGCCACTTGGGAACTGTGTTACTGTTCGGAAACCAGGGTGAGAGAATCTATTACTGTAATATTCGATGTTTACTTACGATGAGTGAAATCATTGAGCCTGTGATGACTAGTTTTCTCATGAATGACCTATGTGTGACGTTTTGTTATTGTTTTGTAGGTTTTATGTTTCCAATGAAACTTGAAGCAAAATAAAAATCTATATATGTAAAAACAATGTATGTCTGTCTGTTTGTCTTTTATGCATTACTACACCATTCATTCGATCGCCATGAAACTTTGGGAAGTTGTTTAGTACACTCATGCGAAGGTTTCTGGCATAATTGTTTTTTAAATATAAGCCCCCCAGTGCCCTCATAATCTTTCGAATACTGAAATTGTCAGCGAATTTGCAAGCATCGTCGACAGTTGTGTCCCCCAAACGGAAATCAATTGGTCGATCTACATCTGAAGAACGAAAGAAAAAGGCATTACGAGCTTCTGAAACAGATGAGCAACGGGAAGCAAGATTAGAAGTAGTTCGAATACAAACTGCTCAAGCCCGTTATTCTCAAACGAGCGAGCAACGAGAATCAAGATTGGAAGCAGATCGAGTACGCACTGCTCAAGCCTGTTCTTCTCAAACGAAAGAGCAACGAGAATCAAGATTGGAAACAGATCGATTACGCACTGCTCAAGCCCGCTCGAGTGAAACAGGAGAGCAACGAGAATTAAGATTGGAAACCGATCAATTACGCACTGCTCAAGCCCACTCGAATAAAACAGTAGAGCAACGAGAATCAAGATTGGAAGCCAATCGAGTACGCACTGCTCAAGCCACACTCTGAAATGTTTTCCATATTAAAATGAATGAGTTTCAATAAAAATGACACAATGTAAATTGAATGTTATCATAACGAGTTTCCTTGTATTTCCTTTATTTATTTATTTATTTATTTATTTATTTATTTATTTATTTATATTCTTGTATAGCGCAGGACTCGACCCCCGTAGGGGTATCTCCGCGCTTGTGCTTCTACCAGAAAGGCCCAATCAAAATGTTTACGCTGTGGAGTGGCTGATCTTTTAGGATGTAGAAAATAAGTGGGTTTTTAGAGACTTCCTGAAAGACTGAAAGTTAGTGGCTTGTTTCAGAGTGGGAGGGAGTGAGTTCCAAAGAATGGGGCCTTTATAAAAGAGGGCTCAACCTCCTTGTCTAGCTCTCCTGACTCTAGGAACCTGGAGTAGCTGCTGACTACTGGAACGCAAGGAGCGTCCTGGGCGGTAGAGGTTGAATTTTTCGATCAGATATTTGGGGCCGGTACCAAACAAACACCTATGTATGGTGCAGCTGATTTTAAATTTGACACGTTGCCTAATCGGCAGCCAGTGAAGTTTGGCCAAAAGGGGACGTGATGGGGACCTAGGCTGGGCATTGAGAACAAGTCTCGCCGCAGTATTCTGCACCACTTGTAGTCTATTTAGTTGTTCCTCATTGGCCGAGATGTACAGGCCATTGGATGGATGGATGGATGGATGGATGGGTTTTTATATAGCGCAATATCACCGCCAGGTCTCGAAGCGCTTTGCATTGGGAACCCGTCCTGGTTTTTCCCTGTGAGATAGCCCCTACTGGGTATCCCCAAGGTGAATGCCAGGCATCCCGCTGCGGGGGGCCGTAGTGGAGATTAAGCAAGCTATTGCCCAGAGTTGCAGAGTGTGAACCTGTGATTCAAGTAGGCACCGAAGCGAGAATTACCGAGTTCGTGGACATTTTGGGCTCAAGACCCTGCCGCGGCGGGAATTGAACCCTGGTCCCGTGTCTGATCTCAGTGTCCGGGTCTGCCTCCTCTTACCAGTGAGCCACACTTCTCCACTCCATTACAGTAGTCAAGTCTACTGATCACTAGGGTCTTTCTTCTGAGATCGCAGCAACGCGGGATGGGTAAGCTAGTAGTTAATAAAAAAATCTTTTTAAATTTCCCACAAGAAGACTACACCGGAGCTTACTTTCAATCAATTTCCTTTTTGAAATATTCTCCCACCATTGTCTCTCCTAGATAAATCACCTTTATCCTTACTCCTAAAACACTCTAGCCAACTGGGAGTCAATTTTTTACCTGCTGATCTACCACTTATCAATTCTAGGTCCCTGATGAACTAGCAGCAGTGGTGCGATGAGCCCACAATATATCATTCAAGGCTACTTCTAAATTGGGGCCTAAATTATTGCTAATTCTATGCTTCCTTTTATCATCATATTCACTATCTCCACCTTTATATTCCTGTGGGGGCTGTATAATAGAGTGGTGCAAATGTGTTTTATTTCATAACTTTCAAGGAACCTCTTTGTTTTATATGATGTAGGTTGTGTACTTTTGTCATTAAGCAGAAAGCTTCCAAAATCTATTTCAACATTTTCATGGTCGGCAGAGTGGTAACATTTTTCATGAAGGCTATCTTCACTCACACTGAATAAACAACAGCACAAACAGTGAGATATCCTCGACATTCAGAGAGAAAATAAATTATCTCAATCAAAACAAGACAAATCGTATCCTAGGGTAAATCATTATCCAAGATCTGTTAGTATTCATCTAGCAATCCTAACCTTAGTTTTAGCTGTTTCTCTGCCTATGCTCACACTCTACACTCTCCTCCAATTTTTTCAAAGTTAGTAACTGCTCTAATATCCTTCATTATCTAGTGCTAAAGGTGTTTACCTCAGTACTACAGGAGGGACACATTTCTCCCTCTCATAATAACCATGTAATTATATGTGGACACATTATCTAACACATTGTGATATGGTCTGACACCTTGAGGAAGGTGACAACATTTCATCTTTCTTGATTACACCCCTTCAGTCTTCCACCATATTCACAACACATGCTAACACTGCCTCTGTCTCCAATTAACCATTACCCCATTGCAATCTGGAAAACATAGGCAGACAAACTGCAATAATTTTTTTCATATAGGAATATACTCTTCTATGTAGTTAAACAATTGGATTTTGTAAACCATCTTTCCAGTCTAGCTGAACAGTTACAAGCGCCACCAGTTTTTAATATCTAGAGTAAAGATTTAAGATCCATCTGTAATGTTATTTTGTGTCTTAAATTATTATTCAAAATAACTGGCAGCCCATGCAGAAGCCAACACATTCCATTCAATTGCTGCAACGATGGCCACAGATGACAACCTAAAAGGCATCCAGCTAAATTGGTAAACTCCTCCATTAGTAATACAAATTGGCAATGCTTTTAAATCTGGATGTAATCTTATCTGGTGGCAAGCACTTCTCACGACTAACTTGGAGAGGTACTTACCAACCATTTATGTTGAGCAATAAGAACAAATCTGGGATCACTTTCTCATTAATGCTGCATAAGTCCATGAAAAATCTCAAATTTCCATCCGCTTTTTTGTGATCACTGCTGGCGACAACCATTCCAATGCTTCAATGGTTTCTATAATCAGTCCTGCTTCAACATGTCTTTGGTATCTCATGGAGGCGTAAAGGCACTTTCCTGAGAGCATGCTTCAATGTCACTGCTCCTTTTTGTAACAGTATCTTATGGATATACTTTTGAGCGACCCCTATTCTGTCTCAAAAGGCTTCTTTAAACTGCAACAAAACATCATCACGTCCTTCATACTGAACAACCATCAACTGATGTGGTGCTCTCAGAATGATAATTATTTCCAAATCTTATTGGTGTGTCCACCCCAATATTGATGGTCCATCCTTGGCAACATAAACTTTTCCTGAAGTTTGATGATCTAGAAATTGTATTAGTGCCCACATATATCCTGCCACCTACATTGTGGATCCCGGGTAGCCTTTAGACTAATGTATTTTGGGTTTAATTCAACATTAGGCCATGTGGATTTGAAAAGACTCATTGGAATTATCGAGCAAAGTAACCCAGAGTGCATGATCAGCTTCACATTTCTATCCTCTTATCTTGAATTGAGCTCATTGCCTATGTTTTTAATACATCATCTGCTGTTTCAAGGACACACAATACATTATTGTGAGGATAGGCCTTCTTTTTGCATGGTCCCTTTTGAATGAGGCGGATGGTTTTCGACTCTGAAAGTGCCCTGGGCTCTGCTTACCAGACCCAGTGCTCTGGACCCCTAAAACTGTACATAATGGGCATGACTAAACTTACTTGTAAATCCCTAGTATATGACATTGTGTGTACCTAGGGCCTGTAAGTTAAGTGTGACCGGCGGACTGTAGCACTAATTGTGCCACTACGATGCTGACCAAGGCAAGACTGACACAGATTGCCTTGCAGCCTGAAGGAAAGTTTTTAACTGCCAATTCAACTTTGACATTTAGCCCAATGGCAAAGCCCAAGCCTTCCCTTACACTACCTAGAAGTCACCCTAAAGGGAGGCCTGTGATGCCCAGAAAGCAGACACCACACATAAATCACTTTGTGAATAGCAAACAATTGTAAACTTACAGGAAAGTATAAGTTTACCCTTGTCAATCAGGCTCATAGTCTCCAACCGCATTAGCGTCTCTTTGTACATATCCTGCACAACAATTCCTTGATCATCTAATACTGGGGTGGGGGAGGTGCTGCTCCTCCCTCCCTCCCCAGTGCAGTTAAATAAATGTAGCGATTTTTTGTGGATTATGAAAAGTTTGTGGCATCAAGTGCTTCTCAGTAATTACTTAATGTGAGAAACTGGGTTGTTGATTGAGTGGGGTGTTCAAGCAACAGTCACAGTCACTGTCAGGGTGAACCACCAAAGTCACTAATTTAACCTGGGCTTAACCCTCTGATGAGCCTTGCTACCCCAAAACCGGGCCCTGGATGCTTGTTTCTGGTCCAGGGAGGACCTGGCCTGGCAGTTCGGGCTGGACTGTTTCCTTGGGGAGCAGGGTCAAGACTGATTTGTATATGGCTGGGATAGCAAACTGGAATGGCATGGGAAAAAACTATTGATGGATTTAGGCCCAGATCTCTGCACTGGGGGGTTAATGTTTGACACTGATCAGCATTCTGTCCATCAATTGTTCTTTTTGCAACTTTATAAATGTGGCATTTCCATAACTGTAACTTAAATTCCAACTTTCCCATTAAAGAGGATTTTAAATAACAATTTTTCCAACACAAAACATGAAATCCATACCTTACTCCTTCTCAAAAGTAAGTGTTTATTAAATGTAATAAGGCAAGTCAATGTTATCCTACGGCAGAGGTAGGCTTCACAGCAGTGAAAAATGAATTTGTGTTTTTCACTACCAGGGCAATTTAAAACTTAAGAGTACATGACCAACCTTTAAATTACAAGGCACCCGCTATGTAGTTTAAAACTGAATTCAGGCTGTAGTGGCAGGCCTGGGCAAATTTTATGGGGCTACATATGTGGGTGACACAATTATTGCTGCAGGCCTATTAATAGCACATCATTTACAGTCCCTAAGTATATGGTATAGCACATTACTAGGGACTTATAAGTAAATTAAATAAGCCAATCAGATGTAAGAAAATGTTGCCATGTTTTAGGTAATTAGCACAAGCACTTTAGCACTGGTTAGTCCTAAGACCAACAAAAATGAATTCAGCAAAATAGGGTGAAGGCAAAATGTTTGGGGGAAATCCACCCATAAGGCTGACATGTCTAACACTGAATATGTTCTTTCAATTTTCCCTTTGAATGAGAGGAACACTACGTGAAGGTCGAAAGTATTAGGGGATAATTATGCCTTGTGAAGAATCCATGTTAATAGGTTATATACTGAATACACAATGTGGCTTGTATAAAATGCTATTCTAAATTTGATTTTATTTGATTAACTACTAACTGGCACAGCAACGACGTGAAAGTATTTGAAAGAGACCAGGAAGAGTATCACTTGACAGGCAACATTTCAACCCATTACGATCCTGGGACGTGAGTGTCTGTGCTTTTGGTTGGAACTTTCACCCACCTTCACTTTCTCAGGCCTCCTTATATATCGTCCACCAGGCCCTGCTACCCTACTTAAAAAAGGCCTTCCTTCAAACGACTGCAGCTCTTAGCCTTAAATTTGCACATTTTTCTATCCTGGGTGACATAAATTTACATTTAGAGAGTAAAAGTAATGACACAGTCAAAAATGTTATTTCATATCTAGAAGCCATTCAGGTCACTCTTTGACTGGAAAAACAGACTCATATTTATGGCCATGTATTAGACCCTATATTCTCCATTCCCAAGGAATCAACAGTAGGAAGTCCGATTGAAATGGTATAGTCAGCTCACAAGCTAATACCTTTTCAACTCACCAAAACCTGCTGCTGAAACAGTTAATTGTATATGATCAAAACAAGGCACAACTGGGCCACGCTCACTCCAAGAGATTGGGAAACCTTGCTAGGAGACCTAGAAATCAGATACAGTTTCTTTGTAAAATGGCTTCATAATGCCATCAATGTGGTGCTGCCTTCTCAGCCATGAAAGACACCTTGTATAGGAGGTAAATGTCCCTGGTTTACTCCCAAACTCTTGAAATTGAAAAAAGGAAACTAAGAGAATAGGAAGAGACTGGAGAAAAACTATGATGTGTCAGAGAAACTGACTTATAAAAGCACAGTAAGGAAATATCATTATGCCATTATGGCTGCGTGAATTAGCTATATTAGAACAAAGATCGAGACTGCTTCAAATTCCTCCAAAGATTTATATCAAATAGTAAATAATCTTATGACAGTCCCCAAGAATGCAAATAAGCCTATACCCTCAGAAGATTGCTGTAATGGTTTAGCAAACTGTTTCAGGGAAAAGGTAGAAAACATCAGGCACACTCTTGGTGGAATAATAGAAACCCTTTCCTCAGATAGCTTAATTATTGGAAAACTAAATACTTTTTCAGAGATGACGATTGAGAAAACAACTGAGATTCTCTCCGCCCTTAGGTCAGGATCCGATTCTGATCCAGCCCCCCCAGATATTCTATTAACATGAGGTGATATACTCCTGCGTACCCTAACCAACATTTTTAATCTTTCTCTTGACTACGGTACAGTACCAGCAGCATGGAAATATGCTATAGTGAACCCAAAATTGAAAAAGGCCTATGCCAACTCTTTGATAAATTACAACTACCGCCCAATTTCTTTGTTGCCACGACCCAGTAAAGTCATGGAAAAATATGTAAATTCATCCTGGCCTCTTACCTTGAGGAAAATAATATTTTGCACCCATCCAAACCAGTTTAAAAACAGGTAATAGCACTAAGACTGCCCTCTTTGCCGCCAGTGAAGCGCTCAAAGCCATGCTAGATGATGGAGGAGCAGCAACCCTTCTCCTCCTCGACCTAATCACCGCTTTTGACACAGTCTCTCACCCAATCCTTATCAACAGATTAGGACAAATAGGGATATCTGGAGCTGTGCTGAAGTGGTTAGGGGCCTTTCTTAAAAATAGAACACTTTTTATTGTATATGTAAGTCCGTTAGCTGAGATTATAAAAGAACGTGGCCTTACAGCTATTTCTTATGCGGATGATACTCAAATCATCATAGGCCTAACAAATTAAACAGAATTCACCTCAGCTCTTCTAGACAAATCAGGTTGTGACCTGGATGGCAGCTAGTAGCCTTCAGCTCAACTGAAACAAAACCAAAGTACAGGGAAAACTCATCAATTTGGGGAGAATTGAATTGGCCATTATCTATGGGAACCAAACCCTCCCCCAAGGAAGAAGTAGAATGTCATGGTGTTTGCCTCGACCAAAAACTTACCATGGCCTCTAAAGCCAAGGAATTGGCAGCCATCTGCTTTGGCCTCCTTCACACCCTCAGGAGAGTACTGAAATGGCTGCTTAAATCCACACACAGAACCATAGTTCAGGGCCTAATTATGTGTTGCCTTGGCTATGGTAATTCCGTATATCCAGGCAGCCCCAAATTTGTCATAAATAGGTTTCAGAGGATACAAAGTGCAGCATTCCGCACGGTGCAGCACATCCCGAAGTTTCAATCAGTCACAGCAGCAGGATCCTCATTATACTGGCTTCAGGTGCAAAAGTGGATACAATTTAAAGTGCTCTGTCTGGCCTACAAAGCAATACACACGAAAGGCTCTACACTTATTACAAAACCTATTAAAAATTCATCAGCCTGCAAGACAACTGAGATCTGCCTCCCAGTTACGTCTGATTGTCCCCAGATTCAAAAGAGTGAGAGCCAGAGGACGGACCATCGCCATCCAGTACCTTGACTTTGGAATGTTCTCCCTCTCCAAAGTAGGAAAGCAGAATCCAAGCTTTCTCTTAGGAAACAGTTAAAGACCTTTCTTTTCGAATAAGTAGTTTTGTTTTCCCCTTCCTAGTGCTGGGAAGTCCTATGTGGTTAGCAATGTGCTTTACAAATCACAGAGAGTAGAATAGAATGACCATCAGTGTTTCCAACGTTCCAGGAAAAATTATGATGCTACAAATAAATATCAGTACTTTTCTATATAAATTTGTTTGAACTTGTCAGTAATTTCCACTGAGTGGAAGTACTGAGCATGAACACTGGCTTGGCACCAAGGAGCTTGCACATAGAGAGGCACACATGGGAGCAAACACAGTGTTTGATCCTGAGTTCATCTGAGGCAGGTGCACGCATTTGCTAGAGCAGCCGGTTCATATGTTTATGGTAGAAACAATGAAAACAGTGGTGGGTAACGGACCTAAACCAGAGTCTAAATTGGTGATAATTACTCAATAGGAGGTATCAGAATTACAAGCAGGCAATACACATGCAGGGCCATTGTTTTTCCCTGCCTACGGTGGCCATGATATAGTGCTGCCCTCTCGTCAACAAATTGTTAGGGTGACAAATCTAAAAAGGAACCCATAAATAATTGAAAATTGTTCTTTAATCTTAAACAAGTAGTTGTGGCCAACGGAATGCCAAGCAAAGTGAAGTAAGTGCCAAACAATCCAAAGTAAACACTCTTAGATGGAACACAATACCAACCACGTTTCTAATTCTACATACTTGCCTGGTTATTGAACGATTCCAACTCAGACTAGAAATATAGATATCTGGGACATCATTATCTAGCACGCTGGATTTAGTTTGGGAGTTATCAGATGACCAATGAAATTAGGAGTGGCACTCTGGATATGCATCAGAAGGTGGTGAAACAAAAGAATTGATGTCAGCACACAGGGGTGGTGCCTATATGCTCCACACAGGGCATTGCTAGAGAAATGTTTTTGCACCTAAGAAATCTGTGGATAGAAGTATCCATCAGAAGATAATATTTGTTGTGAAAATGTCTGCAATTTAACAGCAGCAGTGGCTGGTATCTTGTTATTGACATTAGACAAAGTTATGGAAGCCAGAAAAAGTAACTCCCTCTCATGGGCAAGATGGATTTTAATTGACAGGATGGAAAGTACTATCCCCAGGCGGACTGACATATGTTTTTACCTCCCAGCATTGTCAAACCGCAGGTGAATCAGAAATTCTGCCTTGTCCTGTGTAGGAAGGTACCTCCTGACTATGGTTGCCCCCAACTTTTTGCCCTGTGTTTTAGCTGGTTTTTGACATAGTCGACCTGGGATCCTGCCAATCAGGACCCCAGGCCTACTGCTCTCTCTTTAAAATGGATTCCATGTACCCTAGGTACATTTCCAATTGGTACTGGGCCACCTTATCAGACCCTGTAACTCAGGGCAAAGGTGTACCCAGGGCTGCCAGGGGCTGCAGCATGTATTATGCCACCCCTGGCTGGCCTCCTAAATTTGACACAACTGGCTGCATGACAGCTGGGGCAAAGTCGTGTAATCACCCTTTGCTGTAGGTGTAGTATACCTATACCTAACCCTAAAATGGACACACAGATTCCTATCAGTCACTCCTATGGCAGGCCTTAACAATCCTGAAGGCAGAGTGCTTGGAATCGTGTGAGATGGTGCTCTGGCATGAGCTGAGCCTGTCTGCAGCTTGCGGAACCAAGTCCTAATAGCTGTTCCATGATATCGCATACCATATACTCTTAAGTGCATTATAATCCTCGCGGTTAAATGCTATCTTTGGTATTGCTTTATCAAAACATGTCGAGTAAGGTGTCATACGAATTGGAATACTAACCCCTCGCCAATTCTGGCGACGGGGTTAGCATTCCACCCTTCTAGAGGGACATGCCATGTATGTAACTGTGAACCCCGGTTAAAGTTAAACGAAGCCTCAGCTCCACAAAATGGATGCTGCCACCACAGACACGAGTCTGACCCCCTGCAGCTGGGAGTCCTTCCAGCGAGGGGAGCCTGGACAAAGGGTTTCCTGTCAGGGGCGGTGCTAGCACCGTCCCAGACATGGTTTTGTGTATCCTGGGTAGGCAGGGCTTTACAGGAAGGTGACTGCTGAGTGGCACCCCGGTGCTCACTACGCATAGGCCAGTCTGAACCAGTTCCAGGGGCACACCAGCCCCTGGCCTGGGGAAGTCCGGCATGGGAGAGGGGTGTAACCACCCCCCTCCTAGTCCCACCCATAGGCAGGACCTAGTCACCGGGTCAGCCCCCTTTTTTAGTATAAAGATGGGAGCGGGCCCCCTGTTCAAATTAGATCATCTTTGGAATCAAGACCCGACTTTCTGCGAAAGGCATCAAGATTTCCTTCTTCAAGATTCTCCCTTGTGACTAAGGAGTAGTCACCCTGCATCCGCAGGCACCATCCTAAGAACACTGCGGTCTGCTGCAAGTCCTTCTTCACGAATCCGACGACCCAGTTCGACGAGACCCGGCTTCCCTGGCACCTCTGACCTCTACTCGCCTCTACAGCAAAGCTGAGAACTGTGAGTGCGACGAGACCTCGAGGGACCGACGATCGCCAAGACTGCACGACTTCTTTGCAACAAGCCCACCGTGTGCTCCACTGGTGAGTGCTTTGGGGTCCGAGAAGCCCCAACCCTGAGCAGCTCCAGCACCGAAGATCAGCCCTCCAGCATCTCCACGATCTGCGTGGGGCCCTTCTGCTTTTGCGTGCTCACCGCGCTGTGTGGCTACTAGCCGGCTGGCTTGTGGCCTTCTTCACGATGCCCGACGACATCACTGCTGCTGGTCTGGTTGCTCCAGACTGGCCCTTGCTTCCTTGCAACAGAGAAGCACCCCGGACCCTCCTGGTCCACTCCAGACGCCATTTTGAGTCCACCGCGTGGGCTTGAATTTGCCAAGGCTTTGTTGCCCAATCCTGGGTCCAGCGACGCCGACAGCTTCAATCTTCGTGGGACAGCTCGCTCCTCCATCCTGGTCGCCGACAACGCCTCCTGGTCTGTGAGATCTGCGAGCCCAGCGTCACCCACTCACCTAGTCGAGGTGACTACCATCCGGTGCCCTCCTGGTGCCACCTGACTACTGGCTAGTAGTCACGAACTTGGTCCCCTCTGCTTTCAGGTGTCATCTTCCATCGATCCAGGCTTGGATCCATCGAACTTTCTTCACTGGTCGCCTGCCAGCAACTTCTTCCTTCCAGGCTCCTGGTCCGTCAACGAGGATTCCCGACGTCTTTTCAGACCTATGCAGCTGCAGCCCCTGGGCTAGGTAACTTCGGCATTTCGGTGCCCCAGCATAGCCTCACTATCCAAGGGTCCGAATCCACTTTCGTTTTCCTCCTACCAGGTCGGGTTCGCCCGAGAACACTAACTTTGTCATTACTAGCTACCATAGACTTTGTCCCGCATCACGCGTGAGAGTGCACACTCTGCACCCGAGTCCCCTGGGTCTCCTAGAAGTAATCTGAAGATTCTATAGTCAAGATCTAGCGATTCCAAAGCCTATTAGTACTGTACTTACCTGCTAGTAATTTCGCATTCCACTTTCAGAGTATATGGTTTTCCGTGCCCCTCGGGCATTTGTATATACTGTGCTAACTTAAGTATTTTCGTAAGAGTTTTGTTTTGTGCTTAGTACCCTGTCCTCATAAAGAGTACAGGGCTGTTGTGATTCTTAATAAATATCTTGTTTATTTTCATAACACTTGTGTGGTGTCCTTTCACTTGGTATTCAAGGGGTATATGTGTGGTAAACAGCTGGCTTAACACGCCCTCTCGAGTCTTTAGCCTTAGACTGCTCGTATCCACGCTACTAGGATAGCTGGTCTATAAGGTTGACTTACAACCAATCATCAATAAGGGTTGCTGGACTGATACATAGTGTTCACTAGAATAGTGAGCACTGCATATCAGGCCACCTTCTCACATCCTGCCCAAGCCTAATGGCGATTCTGAAGGCTTTTCTTTACTTTTGATCTCTTTCTGGCCTGCACATGGTAGAAGGGCAGTGAGTCAGTGAAATCAAGATAAAAAGGAGGTCTAATTGAATTCCAGGTCAGTGAGGGGGTGGAGTGGGTTTTGGTCATAGGAAGGTTCTTAGAAGAAGTTGTTGAAGGGCTTGCTCTGTTGATGGATACTCTACAGATTTAAGGTGATCACACATGGAGTATGTAGAGATTGCAGAGTAGCAAAGAATCTATGGTGCCAGAGAACAGGAAAATAAATATTTTATATGGTTTGAGAACACTGACTGAGAGGTTTTTGTGGTGGAGCTGAAAGCGGTAGTAAGAGACAAGGGCAGGAATAGTTGGTGAGAAAGAATAAAGGTCTGGAATGCTGCTGGTTTGGATGTGTTTTGGGTTGATATAGGGAGGGTAATAGTGGTGAATTGGAGGGGGTATGCGAATCGAAGCAGTTTGTTTCAAATAATCAATCAATTTGGTGTTCCAAGCAGATACGAATGTTCAGTTGGGAAGGAAAATTACATTGCTCAAGATAGATCTGTGTAACTGCTGGTGGAGATAAGTTGGGTAAGGTTGAGAGTGTAAAGAAAGACATTTTCAGGTGTGGGCATAATGTCAGACAGATAATCAATACTTTTCAGACAAGTAATGATATAAAGTTTGCCAGGTCCCCCATACACCAGAACATAAGCAACCTAGAACCAGTTTCCCCTTAGTTATGTATAGTGCAGTTCCAGTGGCACGGTTACCCCGGGATCCACGTCTGGGCATATCAAGCTACCTTTACATTAAAGCTATAAGCAAAGTTGACTTTGGAATTAAAGGTATTTCCAAAGTCTCAAACAACCTTATTTTTACATATGTCATCCTTCCGTGCCTCAGGTGCCTTGTAACTATAAACAAGGATATTATAAAATATGTTTTGTATGCCCTAGTGAGGGAAAAACTGCCAATTTTATTTTTCCCCATTGTAGCACGACTGCACAATAGGGTAAGATGAGAATACATTAAAGTATAACTATTGAAAGAAAGGAGCTAGAATATGCTTCAAAATATTAAAATGATAGAATAAATCCAACAACTTGCCACTGTTATATTTATTATAACTATCCCAGAAAATAAGTTATGGAACTTCCTTTTCTGTAAGCCAAAATTCAGCCATTCAGAAGCACTTTTCTGATTGGCCAGACTCTACCAGACTGAGCCAAGCTGTCTTAATGACGTGTGAAGTGGCCTGATTAGAGACAAAGGATTTCCTGTGGAAGGAGAACTGCAAGCTGCAGAGCAAAAGATAGGTTTTGGTGGAGTAGCCATACTGGTCTTCAAAGGGAGTCTGACAGTTTAGGGAAGCATAGGCTCACCTCCTCCCACATGCACCTACAGCCAGGCAGGAGCCCCGGTAGTTAGATTATTGAGGGGGCTGGAAGGGGAGTGTTCAGGAAACGTAGCCACACCAGTGGTTTATCTAACCCTCCAGGGGAGACTTTCTCCATTTCTGATTTCGGAAGAATAGTTTTTTCTAGGTCAAGAGTTGGCCACACTTTAGAGGAAGTGGTCATACACCTACCTGGGTGACACCCTGCAACACATTGGTCAGGTGGAGCTCCCTCTTTGATGCCCAGGAACACTGAATAAATATGGGAGAGCTGCATGGCAACTCAGATCCCCTGCCTGACCTGATATCTCTGGTCCCCAACATTCGATTTTTGTCGTTTGGTGTCTATTTGTTTGAAAAAACTATAACCTATTTTAATAAATTGGTGTTGAATTTTTCTTGTGTGGTTTGTCTTACATATTGAATGTATTGGTGATTTGAATGCTTTACACACCTGTTTCCTACGTTAAGCCTACCTGCTCACAGGGAATAAGTTATTGAGACGTTAACTGACACTTTTATTGTGTTTGTGGTCTTATTACTAGTGATAGGTCACTACTTATTACTACTAATGAACCACTTTCCAACAGTATACCTTAGTGTGTCGCCATAAGCAACACAGGTATGCCAAGATGTGGGTCCTGTGCGCACTGTGTCACTGGAACGAAACAATTACCCGGCTGATGAGCCCATATCTAGGGCAATACTGGTCCTGGGTTGCTTGTGTTCCTGTTCAGAAAAGACCTGCTTAGCAGTTTGGGCTGGGCTATTTCGATTGTAGCAGGGTCAAGACTGATTTTCATATTAGTGACATGATGTGCAAAACAACAATGGTTGGGAGGCGGCCTGAGTAATTAGACTGGCTGAGATTCATTCAAGCATTCTATCTATACTTTTTTGTATGCATTAGTGAAGTAAGAGGCATGTCAGGAGTCCAATGTATTCTATATGTGGGCTACATTTATATTATAAAATGGAGCAATAGTTTAGTCCGTTAAATCAAACAAAAGAGTTTTTTGTACCGCAGACTCATATGTGCCATTTTATGTGATAATGAAGAAAAAGGTGACTGTGAAATAAAATATTTTACTAGAATCATACAATTTGAGAAATTTTTATGGGTCAAGTACATCACAGGCAGGTTGAGTAGATTATTCAAGCCACTTGACTTGCAAGCCTGATATTATTTTTCAGATTTTTCGAGGACTGATATGCTCTTAAACTGCTGCTAAAACCTACATATGTAAAATCTATTTAAAGTAATAACTGAAAGAAAAAAACTGAAATGGGCAAATGTTTTGACTTAATTTTAATTACTTAATAATTTTCTTTGTGTTTTAAAACTGTGAAAGGAGTTACCAGTAAATTGGAAATGGAAAGCGTACAAAGCAAGAATCAGAGGCTGGAGTCCATATTCATATGTCTAGGAGCTGGGTGACAACTGATTTGCATATGGCTGGGTCCAAACGAAGGAGACATGGTGGGCAAAGGAACAATGGGTTGGGATGCTACCCAGAGCGATTGCCAATGGTTAAACAAATTGCAAAAATTCCCCCCCTCACCATTTGTGTGTTTCATCTAAGGTTTATGTCAGTGGCGGACACGGAGTAGTCTACATGTTCAGATTTACTACTAGTAAACTTACTTTTACACTCTTGAGTAACTTTACTACAAATCCAAGTGCGAAGTCACCCAGAAGAGTGCGCCAGAAAGACCTGTGGGGGACTACAAGTTCCAGGGACCCACCTGTGAGGCATATGAGAACCGCTGGGAGAAGGTGGGGCGGAACATGACTTTGCACTTCAAAGCACCTGCAACCAACCTGCTGTGTGGGATGCCAGAAAGGCCTGCGGTGGAATACAAGTCCTAGGGACCCACCAGTGAGGCCTGTGAGGACTGCTGGGAGCAGGCATGGGAGAACATGACTTTGCACTTCAAAGTGCCTGTAACCAGTCTGCTGTGTGGAATGCCAGAAAGTCCTGTGGGGAAGTAGGAGGACGAGGGGCCCACCTATTAGGACCGCTGGGAGTGAGCGGGGCGTATTCTGACTTCGCACTTCAAAGAGCCTGCAACGAGCCCACTGCATTGGATATGTACATGGTAGTGGAGAAGGTCACGTTATCTAATAGGCGCTGCCCACGCAAATACCAGAAAGTCTGGGCCAAGTGGATATCGTATCATTCTTTGGAAGAGGTACTCGTGTATCACTATGCTACTGCTGGGCCTTGTAGGATGTTGGGGGAAAGCAAAAGTGTTGGTGGAGGTGGGGGTTACGCATTGTCTTGTTTTTAGACTTGCCATTGACGGAAAGTTCCTGCACCTCTGTGGCCTAATATTTGTCCATGTAATATATTTCACGAAAAATAAAAAATAAATAGTTAACAATAAATAAATAATGAGGTAAAGAAGGCTAAACTAGTTGAGAAAAATCATTTTCATGGGAGCACAAAAATGGTATTCCAGAACCCTTAGATGATATTGTTGTGGAGCATCTGGGCATATAGGGTCAAGTACAAAATGTATAGCAAGAAACGCTTGTTTCACAAATGTTAGAGAAACGATCATTTCTCCAAGGTCTATAGGTCAAGGAATCGTGTAACCAAGATTAGAGAAGTTCATGATGTTGGATGAAAATGTACATGAACTGGTGCTTGTTATGGATGACGTATGTGAGAGAAAGCATAGAGCATCACAGGCTGGGGGAGTAACTAGAGAAAGGATGTAAAATTGGAGAAGCCTCATTGCAATTTGTATATTGAAAACCATCAAGTGAGGATGTTAGGAGATTCAGGGAGGCTTTATACTCTGTTATCTCAAGATACCTTTCATAGGCATTGGAAGGAAAATGATAAATTGAATACATCCAACAGAAAGGCAGTGGGCTACGGAGGGAAGGACATTGACATAATGGGGTTGAGATGGATGATGATACATTTTGAAGGAGAACTGGTGCATGGTTAAATGCATATAACCAAACAAGGTTCGGATCTGGTAAGGTGGCACCATCAAGAGACCTGCATATAATCCTCAATCCTAATGCTGAAAAGCCAGTTAAAACTACTAGGGTGCACTGTGTGGAAAAGGCAAGAAATGTTAGGAGGTTTATGGCAAAAAAAGGGATGGAGAGATACCCAGAGGTATTCACGGATAAGCTAGAGAAGCTCAAGGTGTTTTCACATAAAATTGTGCTAAAGAAAAATGCTGTTCTATGGGTGCATTGAGTGAGAAATGTTTCTCATCTAATGAAAGAACCACTGCAGAAATAGCTGGACTAGTTGCTGGAACAGGGGATAATATATTTGATAGAATCCTCTGAATGGCCAGCACCAATAGCTGAAGTGCCCAAGTGCATAGACCTGCGAGGCCTAAATAAAAACATATGGGTGAACAAGCAGCTCCTCCCCAACATCCCAGAGATGTTGAATGTGATGGGGGAGGAAAGCTTTTCCGTGTAAACAATATGTCTGCAGTGCACCACCAGATAGACCTTCATAAGGACTCTAAACTACTTACATCCTTTTTGACACCGCTGAGAGCATACCAGTAATGCAGGATGCCTTTTGGGCTTGCGTCGGCCTCAGCGGTATTTGAAAGGATCATGCACTGGTTTCTGAGAAGCCTTAGACAAATCCTATGTTTCTGGACGACATCTTGATCGTGGAAAAAAATGAGGAGGAGCAGGATCATTTGATGAAAGTGTTATTGCGACTAAAGGATTGTGGGTTGACTATAAAGAAAGAAAAATGTCAATTGAGGAGAACCAATGTTACGTACCTAGAGCATGGAAATATCTGGAAATGGCATTAAACCAAAGAAGAAGAATGTCAGTGCAGTGAAAGAAGTTGCCAAATCAGTGACTAAAGATCAACTAAAATCTTTTATCGGACTGGCAGAATATTGCTCCAAATTTGTGCCAAATTTCACGGAGATTATGGAACCTTTGAAAGTGATAAGGAAAAAATGCACTGCCATTGAGTATGATGAAGAATGTGACAAAGCGTTTAGTATTAGTGTAAAAGATTGTATATTATGTGCACCATAACTGCCAGAACTTGCATAATGATTGATGCCAGTAATATTGGAATTGGTGACATCTTAATGAAAGTGAAAGATGGTTGATAGAAAAATAGGGTTAGTTTCTAGATGCCTCTAGAAGGCTGAATTCAATTATTTGGTAATTGAAAGAGAGACCCTAATATGATGTTGGGAAATCAAACATTTTAGATACTTTATCTGGAGATTACAGTTTAAAGTGAAGACAGATCACATGCCCTTGACTCACCTTTTCAAGGTGTGGAAGAGGCTTGGAGGAATGGGACCTAGAGAATATCTAGGTGAATGTTATCTGTCTTCAAATTATGGTAGAGTATGTCAATTGTTAAAAAATTTGATGGCTGACTGCCTATCTAGATTGCCTATGGAAAGCCTACACATGGAAAATAAGTATGATGATGTGGGTGTACTAATGGAAGGGAGTGAGGAGTCGACCATCAATCGAGAAGAATGGTAAATGGCAATGAAAGATGATGTTACCCTACAGGAATTACAAACATGTGTGACTGAAGGTTAGAAATCTGAAGGGACGTTCAATGCCCAGTTTAAGATTTATTACCACGTGATGAAAAACTGATAAGGAGGAACTAGATTTTCCACCCAAAAATCTCAGAAGAAAAGTCATTCATATTGCACATGAGGGGCACCTTGGTTGGAAAATGATGAAAAGATGGGTCTGCCAGTCTTTTTGGTGGCCCTGATTGGGCAGTGCCATTGAGGATGCAGTTAAAGAGTGTTATGCTTATGTCAAGTCCGGAATTCTCAGACAAGCTCCCTTTTACTGAGTGGAACTACCCAGTAGACAATGGGAGAAGGTGACTATCAACCGCTTTGGACTTGTAGTCAGGTCAGGTGAGAGAAATAGATACATAATTGCTATCATTGATTACCACACCAAATGGTTTGTCACTGAAACTACAGGGTCCATAAACACTGAAAGTGGAATTGGATTCCTTGAGAGGGTGTTCATGGATGAGGGAATATCCAGAATTTTAGTATCTGATAACAGGGTGCTGTTTGCATACAATTACATGAGAGAGTTCTTGAGCAAAATGGGGATTAAACACAAAAGGGCAGCTTGGTCGAAGGAGATGAATAAGTTAATTTGGGCATACAGGGTCACTCCTATCTCAGTGACTAGCTTTTTACCTTTCATTTCCCTAAAGGGCAGGGAGCTGGGAATGAAAGAGGTTCTTAGATTATTAAAGAACAGGGAATGTGTGTGACTGGGTAGAGATGCGGTAAGGAGAAGTGTGGTAGAAAAACAAATCAAAGCCAAGAGTTACTATGATATTAAAAAAGATGTAAAGGAAATGTATATAAAGGAAGGAGACTGGGTGGTGGTAAGGAAAATTGGTATTGTTAGAAAGGGGGAAAGTACTTTTTCCAACCCAGTTAAAGTGAGGGAAGCAAAAAAGAGTGTTGTAGTTTTGCAGGATGGATCTGAGTGGAGTCAAGGAGTATAAGTAAATGCTCCCATGGATGTATTATGGAGGGTGACTTTGTATAACACCACCAGAGATATAAGTCTTGCAGATATTTTCTGCAGTACAATTATAGACACTTTGTTCTTTAAAGTAAATCTATAGCTATTATTGTGTTAATGCTATCTATTATAATTTTCTATGTGCATATATTCCTAAAAAAGGGAGGTGGATCTAGAGGGAGAAGCTGGAGGTGTCTGCGTGTATCAATAAACGTCTGGATACTCTAGGAACCATTGCTGGATGATCTTACAATCACCCTATCAGCGCAGATTCCTGTCTGGCAGCCAATCCCTGCACTGCACCGTGATGACGCAACACTTCATGCTGCTTCTAAGTTACTTTTCAATCTTATCACTGTTTGCCTGCTTCAAATACACAAAAGTTTCTACAACAATGAGGAAGCTACCTAGTTCCATGCAATAGTGAAACCTTGGCCTGAGAAAGTCACTGATCAGCAAATCCATTTCCCGTGCACTAGGAGCAAAATGTCACTGAGCTCGGGTAGTAGATTCATGCAAGAAAAAATTAAGTTTCTACTTTGGTGGGACTGACAGGTGCTGACAGTACACCTCTCCTAGCAGACAATTTCACCAGTTCAATATTCAACTTGAGGTACCTCTCTTCAAAAATTTAAGAATATCATCAGAAGCATACAATTATTGTTACAACAATTCTGACAATCAGATCCACATAATCTTTGTTCTCAATTGTCATCCTTTGCATCCGCCACCCTACTCCTACTACAACTTCCACCATGCACTTCTCCGCACCTACTTCATATCCCCACTTCGCATGCAATCCCTATTGATTCTCATGTTGTTGTTTTTCCTCAGCCACCTCATCTCTCTGGAACCAGGATCGGATTGAGACTGGATCAATTTATCCCTTGGGGTAAACCATCTAGATCATAAACGAATAGGGTCCAGTTCTGCAGCCAATTAATTTATTAGTTTAAGAGTCAGCAGCAATCGGAACTATCCTCTGCTACTAGATTTGTTGCAAAAAACACAGTTGAGCCTTGACTCTGTGCTTCATGGGAACAGTCCAGCCCGAACTACCAAGCCATGTCTTTCCTAGACAGGAATCAAGCATACAAGGACCGGTTTCTGGCTATCAGCCTTCTTCAGCCTGGATAGCTTGACTCCAGTGATGGGGAGTGCCTGGGACTCACGTCTGAGCATACCCAGCCCACTCGGGGTGAAAATTGCAAAAAACACAGTTCAGCCTTGACCCTGTGCCTCATGGGAACAGTCCAGCCCGAACTACTAAGCCATGTCTTTCCTAGACCGGAATCAAGCATCCAAGGATCGGTTTCTGGCTATCAGCCTTCTTCAGCCTGGATAGCTTGACTCCAGTGATGTGGAGTGCCTGGGACTCAGGTCTGAGCATACCCAGCCCACTCGGGGTGAAAATTGCAAAAAACACACAAATTTGCATCGAATTTGTACTCATGGAGATGCACCAATGGCTAGTACTGGGAGCGCTGTAGTTCTGATACAGAATTTGGTGCTCCCCGTAGGGAACCACCAATATTTTAATTAGGAAAATTCATAAGAATATGCTGAAACATTTTCTTAAAAATGACAGACAAGGATTGTCATTTCAAAGCTTTATATGAAGATTTATTAGGCGGATTACAATAACATGCCATCAGCGAGTTTAGCAACAAAGCATAGAAATCATAAGTACAAAGAAGTCGGTACAGTTCTAAGTGAAATTCAGTATATATTGGATTTCTAAAGGTGGGGACTAGGGGTTCTCTCAGTTACAAATATCCACATAGTTTTATAGGACTTTAGACAAAGCCTTTGATACATTCTGTGGGAATACATGGTTCTCAGGTTAAGCACCAATAGGGAACAAGCTAGAAGAAACTTTATACTACAAACTACATTTGAGGATCCTCTTATTATAGTAATACATTGAGATTTAGTAATTCTCACAGCTTTAGCTGAACAGTTGAGAAGATACATTGCTTTAGCAAGAGCCTGGGACGGTTGAAAACATCCTTGGTACAGTAGAGTGAAAATCTCTCTCAGAGAACACTCCCTACTTAGTCATGTGGAAACTAGTGATACTTTATTTAGAACCGAAAACAGCAATAGTCATCATGTGGCATATTGCGATGTTGAGGCAAGATGGATGACAATGTAAACACAATCTAATGTTAGCATAGACTCAGTTCGTAATGCTCTTTAATGCCAGAAAATCAACTCCCACAGCATCTTCCATCCATGAGTGATTCAGAAACTCCAGGACTCAAATATTTAGTAAAAACAACATCAAGAACAGCCAATACATGCCAGCCACATCAATCCACTCTGCTATCTTTTAGTCTCTGATTACAAGGTGTTAATTTGTCCTGGCTCACTAGACTCTGGATGAATGGCCATCCTGTTGTGCAAAGTAGATAGATGTGCTGAGTTTCATCACACCTGATTTCCTGACTTTCATCATTTTCACTATACAAAGCTCCTCACCTCTGTGCCACTGCAGTGGTTAAATTGAAAGGGGTGCAACAACAGCTCAGGTCTGCCACAGTACTTTGAGCAATCGATTTCCCAGCCCACCTCTTCATCTCCGCTGTAATACTTCTTTTTCTGTCAACCTCATGGAACTATCCTGTGAGATCCAGCACCATGGTATCTCTGAATAGGAGTGGTTACCACACTGTATTCCTAATGTTGTGTTTGACTTTTTTTGTACAAGCGAAGGTGAATCTGCCTATAAATCAGTACTACAGTACTTACATGTAGGTCATTATACTAAATTTATATTTATGCCTGAAGGTTGTTAGTGAGGCTGTTTTGTGTAGTGAGAACTGATTTGTTCTCACCTGAGGATCCCTTTAAACTTGGGAGCAACTTAAAAGACTATCCGTTTTATTAATATCACCAAAAACGTGTGCTTCATTTGTTACAGACACGTATAAACAAATTTTGAAAATGCGCTATAAAAATGTGATAAATAAAGAAATGAGGATATATTGTTTGTACTGCAGGCCTCTGAGCAATTGGCTATTAATAAAACTTTAATAGTTCAAGAAAAAAAGAGTCATTAATTGTTTTTCAAACAGCTACCCTCATCGGAATTACCATATATAAAAAAAGAAAGAAATAGAATGGCATCATAATGTATGCTATCTGTAATCAGACAATGCAATTGTTAACTGGTTTTGGCGTATCTGCTGAATTTTATAAGGAAAAGTACACACTAAAAGAAATATGCAAGTGCACTCACCTGAGAAACTGGTTTTGCAGGCCTTGCCAGTATCCCTCCAATATAAATGGTGTTTGGAAGAAGAGGGCGTGCAAATTCAATGGAAAAGTCAGTGTTATAGATCCAGAGTTCTGTTTTTTGGTAGAGCTCAGAAATAGCTGGTCTAGCTCCTTCAGGGAAATGGTCTTCTATAACTTTGTCAAACTTTCTGTGTACTTGATGATCAACTGTTTTTGAGATAAGATACATGAACACGTTCTTGATACGCTCCCAGAAATCCATATGATCTGTAAAACGCGACTGGTGCATAGGAACATAGGATGGGGGACTTGGGATTCCCATTTTTTGGGCATCCGCAAATATTGTAGGAAAGAAAGCAACAAATGGTAATCTTAGTTTTTCCACAAACAGGAAACAGCAAGGGTTAAAGCTGTCAAGTACTCCAATGTCATATTTCTCAGTCTGGAGGGAGTGGAAGATTTCAGATTGGTTGAGCAGGATGTTGCACTCGCTTGCATACTGCTCCATAAGCCCCAGAAAATCACTCAGATCAGATCTAGGGGGAATAAAATAGGAAATATATAAAATGCATTCTTCTGATACTCACTTTGGCTCAAAATACTCAATCTTCTTATAAGCGTTAAGCTGGCATGCAAATACACTATACACTTTTCCATAAAAGCAATGAAACACTCTTTTTAATTTTATTTAGGTTCACTGGAAAGTTTTACTATGCGAAGGGATTCACATAACGACCAGCGTGCAAATATACCGGTATTACCCGTTACGAGTAATCTGGATTTAGGCCCCAATGCAGTGCCCAAAGTTTATGTATTATCGAGGTTGATGGGTGGTCCAGAGACAATAGTTGGCTTAAGGAAGTTGCAGAGGAGCAATTAGGAGGTTGGGTAAATGTAATGCATTACTACATCCAACAAATACTTAGAAGTTCAAAGTACAGTGTAGATAGTATTGTTTATTCTGGTAGCACAGTGAAATGATGAGAGGTTAAAGTAGGAACATCTTTCAAATGGATTGCTTTACAGGTATCAATATACATCGAAGTTTTGAAATAATCCAAAGCACTTTTATACTTGCAAAGGGACAACAAGCGATTTTATCTAAAAACTATGTAACACGCACTACCACTAATACTGTAAAAACTACACGCAAGGTATTTCATTTTAATAGAGTATCCCAAGGTGTATTTAGCCAGGTTTCCCTGTAGACTAATGTTTTCCCCACTTCGGGTAGAACAGGAGCGCATCTGTGCAGCAGAGGTCCCACGTTCCTGTTCCATTATATGCATATAAACCCTATTTAATAAGTAACCTTACTCAGGAACACCATGTACTCAAGTGGCTGCGTACTAAAGTGTAAAAGGCGTTTACACATGTGCTCTTGTCACCATTCAACATAAGCATGTAAAAATAATTGGAGGGAAGAACTCAAAATTAATTAACTTGCTATCAATAAAAATGATATAATACACAAAATACATTATTTATAAAAACAATAGTAATTATAGTCATTGTAATCAAGAAGAAATTAATTAAGGACCCATATCCTCCTATTTAATAACTACAAGATTTTGACTGAATAATAGATTTGCAGCTTTCAGTTGTTCAAGATTACCAACACTGTCACAGAATAGACAGGATTCTCACACACTAATGAACACCGTTTTTACTGGATCAAATAGTTTGTCTACAAGATTGGTTGGTCTGACAGCATTGTGAGTGCACTTTTAATTATCATAAATCCCTCTTCATTTTAAAACTTATCGAAACCATGTAATATACAATGATTCATCATGTCAAAACACAGTGCAATTCACTTTCCAATAAGGCACACCAGATAGAATTAATAAATGTCTGTTAATAATAAACCATATACAAATTGTCAAGATATAAACAGAAAACTTGACAAAATGGTACATTTTACTTCATTTATTTTTAAATAATAGAAAAAGGAGCAATGTTAGATATTGGATTACTGGTTGACTAGGGTGTGGGCTCTGGCCAAGCAGCAACCACAGTCCTAGTCAGGGTAAGGCACAAGCAAGCCCCAAATTAACCTGTCTAACCCCCTGGTGGCTTGGAACTGAGCAGTCAGGCTTAAATTAGAGGCAATGTGTGAACTGTTTTTGCAACACTTCAAACAGGAAAACAGTGAAAACTCTTCACTCCAGGTTGGAAAACGTAATAAATAAATCAAGACCAAAATGGCAAAAATCCAATACAGAGAACTAGAGTTATGAATTTTTAAAGATTAAACATTAAAATAGCACCTAAAAGTACAAAGTGCTAACCATGGCTATCTAGTAGTACTGTACTGGGTCAAAGTTTAAAGTTCAGGCCGACTGAGATGGAGGGTGGGTCAGATACAATCACAAATTAGTAAAACTGAAGTTTTACAAAGTTTGTGCCAAGAGTCACAATTACATTAGAGTTGAGGGGAGCAAGGAGAAGATCGCTGGTGGTGAGCAGCATGATGTGAAGAGAAGGCTGGACAGGTTGGAGCTTCGCATTGGTGGTCCTCTGCGGTGCTCGATGCTTGCTGTGGTAACAGACGGGCTGGTAGAGGCTTGTGTGAAATTTTTATGGAAGTCCTGCGGGTCTGGTGCAAAAAGGGCAGTTTGCGGTCGCAAAGAGCCCAACAGCTTGAATTCAAGAGCTCGAGAGCCACACCAAGGGTCCAGGACCTGTCCCTGAGGCTTAGATGATGAAGACAGCAGAATATCCATTTGGGTCACTCTGGGGTCAGGATGGAGTTGCATGTCCAGTTCTTCTTCCCCAGGCAAGAGGTCAGCAGGTCAGCAGAGAAGGACAGCAGGTCCTGTAGAGCAGCAGTCCAGTAGAGTGGCAGCCCTTGTACCAGCACAGCGGTCCTTCTTCTTGGCAGAGTATCCGCAGGTCCAGAAGTGTACTAAAGTGTGGGTCTGAAGGTCCTATTTTTGTATACCCTGGTGCCCTTCTTATGGCAGGTAAGATACGTTTCTGGAAAGGTTCTTTGAAGTGCATGGAATTTCCTGACACCCCAGCCCTGGCTCCAAGCTGGCTAAAGTGACAATGCAGGGTCATTAGGCCCTTTGTGTGGAGACATAGCCTATTCAGGTGCAAAGCTCCGCCCTCCCATCCTGCCAATTGATAACCCAGTGAAGCACACTTAATCCCTCTATTTACTGACTGGGAGTATTTTACAAAGCCTAACTGTCAGCTACACCAAGTCATGTGACCCAAGACAGGTTGCAGGCACAGAGAGCTAAGGGCAGGAAAAGGTCAGCTTTCTAAAAGTGGCATTTTCAAAATTGTAATGAAAAATCGACTTTACCATTAAAGAAGGTTTATCTTTACAATTTCATAGGTATCAAACATGATATATCACCCTTCTCAAAAATAGAAATTACACCTTTAAAATGTAATAAGGAACTCCCAATGTTATCCTATGGGAGGGGGTTAAGTATCACAGTAGTGAAAAGCGAACCTATCAGTTTTTCTCTACTAGTACATTTCCAACCTTTAAATTACACAGCATCCTGTCCTATGGGCTACCTAGGGTCTGCTTTAGGGGTGACATGTAATAAAAGGGATGTTTAAGGTTTGGCAAAGGGGGTTTAAATGCGAAGTCAGGCTGGGTGGTACAATAACTGCTGCATCCCCACTGGTTGCATTTAGTTTAGTTTACAAGCATTTGGTATACGATATATCACTCTACAGCGGAATTATAAATACATTAAATATCCCAGTAAGGTATATGTCAATCAAACCATGTTTAGGGAAATGAGCACAAGCACTTTAGCACTGGTTACGACTGGTAAAGTCCTAAGGCTAAAAAAACAAATGTAGGCCAAAAATGAGCGGCAGGTAGGCAATACATTTGGGGGAAGATGACCCCAAGACTGACAGCTATGAAAAGCAATATGGTTTTAGTTAATATGCTTCAAAAGTCCTTACAAATGGCAACACTTGAATAACATAAACACTAGTAATTTAGTAGGATAAACTGTTTCTTACAAGTATCAAAAAAGTGAATTGTCATTCTTTACGCATTCTTTGGTATCATATCTATAGCATGGGTATCAGAGCCATAGCCATAGGCCATAGCTGAAACTGTGCCATAACCAAATGTGATTTCCACAAATAGGGACAGGCAAGTCTTAGGTAAGAAAACAGCACAGGCATGGATATTAAGCAGCCTCATTTTGAAGCTTAGAAGACACTCTTGTATACAGAAAAAGGCTTGGAGCCTGCCTGTGTCTTACCATTTGTTGGTTTGCTTCTTTACAGCTTCGTAATTCATCAAGCCAGGCTTAGCATTATTTGTGTTACTCTCTGTGGAGCAGGGACCAAGCACTGATCGATTCAACTTTAACAGTGCATGTCAACTGCTCGCCACATGATTGATGTACTTTTTTGTTCTGGTTAATTTTTAGTGCCCTGCAAACAGAAGGCATGTGAACGGCAAAAACATGGCCAGCAGGACAAACAAAAATGCAAAGATGTATTTTCTATATTTAACTTTCTTCTATTTTAGCAAGTCTTCTTTTCTCACTTTGCACTCGTATTTTTTTTTTGTATCTGATCATGGAGCGCTGTTCTCAAAAGTCGAGGATTATGTTATTGCAGAGTCATTGTTTCTTTCTGATGTGTAATTTCGGAAATGATTCTTTAACACATAATCATGAAGTACATCCCCAATCCACCCCACTCCAATCTGAGGCACTCCAGTTCGTATCAATCCACCCCACCTCTCCCCACACCAATCTGTCAAGCTCAATTCAATCCACCCCAGACCAATCCAATCCACCCCACTCCAAACCATACCACACACCCTAATCTAATTCACTCCAAACCACCACCCTCCAATCCTTTCAATTCACACCACTCTAATCTGCACCACTCCAATCTGCCCCACTACAATTCGCCTAACTCCAATCCAAAATAATCTTCCCCACTACAGTCTTCCACAATCCAATCTGCCCCACTCCAATCCTAAACAATCAGCCCCACTCCAGAAAATCTGTCCACTTCGCTCAAAAACAGCTTGCCTACTCCCAATGTAAAACAATCTCCTTCACTCCAATCCAAAACAATCTGTCCCAATTTAAACCAAAGAAATCTGCCCCTCTCCAGTTTAAAACAAACTGTCTCATTCCAATTCAAAACAGTATGCCCCACTCCAATCTGCCTCACTTAAATCCAAAATAATAAACCCCAATCCAATCCAAAATAATCTGCCCCACTCAATATGAAACAATCTACCTCACTCTAATACAAAACATTCTCGCCCAGTCCAATTAAAAAAAGCTGCCACACTCCAATCCAAAACAACCTGCCCCACTCCAGTCTGCCATGCTCCAGTCTGCCCCAATCCAGTCCAAAACAGTCTACCCCACTCTAATCCACCCTGCTCCAATCCAAAACAATCTGCCCCCTCCAAGCCAGGACAATGTACCCCTCTCCAACCAAAGCAATCTGCCCTATTCCAATCTGTCCATCTCCAATCCAAAACAATCTGCCCAATTCCAATCCAAAATAATCCACCGACTGCATTCCAATGCCTTCCACTCTAATCCACCCCACCCCAATCAAATCCACCACACTCCAATTAAATCCACCCCATCCAGCCCATGCCACTCCACTGCAGTCCATCCACTCCACTCTACCCCAACCCACCCAGTCTTCCCCAATCCAATCCAACTGCCCCCTGTTCGGTCAACTCACTCAATTGAATCCATCCAGCCCAACACACACCAACCCAAACTATCCCACCCCACTCCAGTCCAATCCACCCAACTCCAATCTAATCTACCCCACCCCACTTCAATCCAGTACAACCCGTCCAATCCGTTGTAACCCCTCCACTCCACTCTACTTTACCCCACTCAAAACCACCATGATCTAATCCAATCCAAATCACCCCACACCAAACCAATGTAATATACACCACTCCAATTCACCCAATTCCAATCCACCTTACCCCATTGCAATCCACCCAATTCCAATCCAATCCATCCAATCCATTCCAACCCCTCCACTCCACTCTAATTCCAAGCAACTCTACCCCAATGCACCCCACTACCCTAATCCTCCCCAACCCCTTCACCCTATTGCACCTCACTCCACTCTACGCCACTCAACACTACGAGACTGCACTCTATGATACCACTCTACGACACTCTTTGCCACCGAACCACAAAATTCTACACCCCTCTACTCAACTCTTTGACACTCTACTTCTCCTACTCTGCTCTACTACCCTCTACTCCAACAAATTTAGTCTATGGCACTCTACTCTCCCCACTCCACTCTAGGACACTCCACGGCACAAACCTTTAGCCATGCTGAACAGCATCCACCCTAGTGTACAATATGGCAAAACCACATTGACAAAGCCAATAGCTCTTGTATAGGCGAGACCTATTGGCTTTGCCATTGTTTGTTACTTTTCTACTGGTGCTCGAGGTTTCCTATTCTGGTGGTTTAATACATGTTCCCTGTGTGGCGTGTCCCGAGTATGTGCACTGTCTAGTGCTGCAGCCTTTGTCTGTCCTTGTGGGTCTTGAATATTGGGGCATGTCTGAAGAGTTTAGTTATAGGGACGTGTTGGTGGCAGGCATTGGCGGCTGCTGGGGCTTCCTATTAAAGTTGGTATTCTTTAGCCTGCTTCCAGAACATTTGTTTCAAGATTTAGCTCTTGCTCGCTGAACTTAGAACTATACCTGTCTAAAACAGATAACAGCAGAATAAAAGAGCCTTACCTTCTGAATTTCAATTTACTGTTCACTTTTCTCGAGTGTGAATAATGGCTCTCCTTACAGCAAAGTCATTCACTTCAAAAACACCCAGACAATAATCTTCACTGAAATATAACACTATTCAAAACATGCATTAAAAACCTTAATCCTGTATATAAACATCACCTCAGATCAAAACTGATTAATTCACTTGTAATGCAGATTAGTTTTTGAATGAAGGCCCTTTCCTTAATAAATAGAAACGAATTATTACAACATCACCATACATTTCCCTGTAGCTTTCAACAGGGGTTTCAGCCTTAATCTCTTTCCATTTCCCTGAGTGACCACTATTTCCACCACTCTCCTGGACTACCATCAATCTGTCTAAATATTTTAACCACTGTTCAACATGTTCTTTTCCCAAGAGTGGCATAGTTGCCAATCAGCTATTTGCAAAAACCTCACTTCAGGACGGCGTGTGAATAGCAAAATAGTTATCTTTCTTCAGCTGTGTAATTCTTTCCCCTGCTCACCTCAGATGACGGAATCAAACTCTGCCTACAGGAATTGGGCCAATAATCCCACTACCTGTATCAATAACTCCAATGGGTTAAAATGTAGAAAAATAAAAATAAACACATCTCTCGCGCTCTATTGACGGGTCAGACATAATAGATAATCGACAAGAACAAATTTAAAACTCATCACACAAATTAGATCGCGCAAAATTTAGAATAGAAAAATATCAAAAAATTAATTTGAATACAATGCTATAATATCCACAAACATATCTCACATAACAGCACATTCATTAACCTTCGTTCATGTTGATTACTATTTTACAACGCGTCGGCTCTTTCCCATTCTGCCCATTAGATTTAGACAAAAGACAATTCCTTTCCATTGGGCGGCCTATTGCTCAACCTGTCCTTTTCCAATCCAAGCCAGCTGGTTCTGTGCCTAATGACTTCCCTCACAGATGTTTTAGCTGTCTAACACAATCGTATCCCTTTTTACCAGATACAGGTCACAACCCTTCTAGTGGTCACTTGAATTCCACTCTGGATCTGTTCATCAAAAAACAAATTTTTTAGGTCAAGCCAGACAGGGCATGTGCTGTCTCTTCGAGACCTGCTGTAATCTGTCTGTATGCATCGAATTCCATCCCCTTTTCTGCCATTGCTTTTCATTTGTCTATGTCAGTGCACTTTAAAACCCCTTGCTTGCTAGTGGTCAGTCCTGCCTCTTTGTTCCTCCTTTCTCTCTTCTGTTCCTCCCGCAGAGCAGAGGCTCATTCTGCTATTGTTCTTTCTGTGTTCTTTGGGGACTATTTCTTCCTTGGATCCCTGCTCAGTTACTGTTTGTCTGTGTTTAGCTTCAGCACCTTAGCTGCTTACATCCAAATATGGAATTCTTCCTACCACCTCCTCTTAATGCCACAGTTGTGTTACTGCTGCCCCGCCCACTGTGGTTCCTGCTCCTTTGCTTGTAATTTTTTTATTAAGCTTTTTGCACTTTTCGATCTACACCATCAGTTGGGCTTTTTCTAGTAGGGTATTAGCTTGGTTTGGGCTTCCTTTTAAGGGGGATTAGGCTTGTTTTTTTAGGTATGGCCTAAATAGGGTTTCCTTCCTGCTCCCTCTTTTTCCTGGCTCATGTTCCATCCCATCCCAGTGTTGCCAGATTAGGCTATTTCACGCACAAATGGGCAACATTTTTCCCATTTGCGTGGGGAAAACCCATAACCGGCCGGTGGCTATTCTTTTGGCTGATATTTACCCATTGTGCGCAAATTTGTGGCTAGGGCATCGCCGGAAACACTTGCGCCTATCCCTCAGTGGCGCACAGGCAAGAGTAGGCGAGGATTAGCGGACGAATGAGAGCAAAGCGTGCTGGATGGACAGTCAGTTTGAATGGGCTGTCAATCATTGGTAGTGTGACGGCCCTGCTTCATCCTGCTGGCCTGCCGTAAGAGTGACTTATGGAGGAATGTGGTCATGAGGGGCAGGCTAGTAGGTTATTTTTTGTTGATGTGATTGGCCCAGCCGTGGTCTGGGCAGGGCTGCAGGCACCTTCACTTCTTGCCACTCGCAGGAAGTTGGCAGGGTGGACTTGGAGTGCTGTGGAGTTTGAGAGAGGAGGAGTCAGGACTGCCAGGGCAAGGGCAAATGGCTGACCCTGCAGCCTGCTTTTGTTGCCCGTGAGAGTCCCTAAATACCCTGCAGATTCATTAAGAAGGTAAGATTAGTGGCCACTTCTGCTGCTGGCAGCAGACTCCCCCTCTCTTTTTTCCCCTTCTTCCCCCTCTTGCTATCTCTCCTCACTTGCTGAAAACCATAACTTCAATAAATGTCCCTTACTCTCCGTTTTCTCTACTTTCCTTCATGTATTCCTCTGCCAAATGGATCCAAAAGAGAAATAAATACTTTTGCTGGAAATTAAGTGTTTTTAATGGAATTTTTCTGTCCCAAAGTGCAGCCTGGACGAAAAGAAAAACAACAAGCATTTGCAATGCAATAAGTATCGCATTTGTGAGAGTTTGAGCTAATGACATTGCCTTTCATTTATGTGTTTTGAAAACCTGCAAGTGGTGCGTAAACTTTGTACTTAAGTTGTTGCTTAAGGGAAGCAAGGCTGGCATTAGCTGTGCCTTTTTTACTGGCAGCCTTGCTATTCTTAAGCAAAGACTCTAAGTACAAAGTGCTTGTTTAGGCACCGCTTGCAGGTTTTCAAAACACAGAAATAAAACTCATTGTCATTTATAAAACATGTAGCTCAAACTCTCGCCAATGTGAGACCAATTGCAGTGCAAATGTTTGTTTTATATTTACATTTGCCTCCACTGAAGTCTTGAAAAGAACAACAGCTGTCTATCTCCTAAGTGCTTACTGTTTTAATGGCGGGGTGGGGTTGAGCACCTGTCTGTCATGGGTGGTGAACAGACAGGCAACACTCTAAAAGTAGGCAAAGAACAGAACAAATTATTTCAGTGTTGATGCCAAAAGAACCTGCCGCTTCCCTTACAAACAACTTTTAAACATCCTGGGGAACGGTGTTAGAAACAGAGTCTTGCTCTGAAACGTATTATGCCTGATGATTAAATTAATGCCTCTGTAAGTGGTTTAGCCTCAAATGTTATCTCCAGGTCACCAAGCTCGCCTGCGGCGTGTAATATGTAAATACAAGGAAAATTCCGCCTCCTGTACAACTCGCCTACAATGCCGTAGGTCTCTTTCAAGGCAATTAAATAGTTAGCTTTAATGTAAACTGTAGCAACGAGCATGCTTCCTCGTAAATATAATATTTAGAAGTTCACCTGTCGTATTATCTGCTAGACATAGAGTCTTTAATCATGAAACAATATCCTATAAATTCTACATGTTTCTTGGCTAAATGCACCCTACAAGTGTTCGAGTTTTTCTATTTATGAATTTGTGGACAGTAGTCTGATGAATAGACTTGTTTTATATATATGGGGCAAACTTATAAAGCTATTCCCTAGTGTGAGACTTAGACCAATAAAAAATTGCAATTATAGCAAAGATACATTATATTTACGGTCATTTGTTCACAAGGCTGAAGACACAAGCGCCTCACAGGAATAATCAGGTGCTTGTATGGTGATTGGCTACAGCCAGAGCAGAATCATGTGCCAGATGGATAAATGAGAAGCCTGCAGCAAGGTGTGCACCTGCTGTATACATTTCATGTTTTCATCAACTGGGAACTTGTGCCCTAACAAGATGGACCCTAGCGGTGGGTTAACCTTGAAGGCCTGTCCACCACAATCCAAAATGAAGTTTACCTCCAGTCCTCCGGGCAGGTCTACAAAGCAGGACAACCTAGAGCAACAGTGACTCTGTCACTGAGGTCACAGAACCCTAAGGCCAGTTGTCTCGCCAATTGGCACGTCCATTAGCCTTGTTTCAGCTGGAGTAGTGCAACTCACCAGGGATTGTCAATGCAGGCTTTGCACGCACACCAAATTAAGGGACATATTTACAAGGGAATGGGAAAGTGTGGCATTAAGCAAACATTGCTAATGCCATGCTCCACCATTCTGAAAATGCAGGGATGTGCCTTAATTACTTTGGTGCAGCACATCCCTGCATTTTCCCCAATGTTGGTTCTAAATTCAGCTGCCTAGCACCAACACGGGGTGCCTGCGTTGAGAAAACGATTGTTTATGTGCAGGAAGGTGTTCTTTCTTGCACATTAACAATCCAGAATGGAGAATTGTAACTTCTATGTGTGCTTCATTGTGCAGCAAACATAGAAGTTGCACATCGTCATCTTTTCAAATGATTGTTTATAGGAAGGAAGGGGCACCTTCCTGCACATGAACAACCATTCATGGTGATTTGCTGTTCCTATGTGTGCTGCCCAATGCAGCACACATAGAAACAGCAAAATCTAGGAGAAATTAGGCATTTCTCTTTGTTTCGCCATGTTAAAATCAGGTTTTCCCAGTTCTTAATTTTGGAACTGCCTCCTATTTATGCCACCCTTGTAAATAGGGGCAGCACTAAAATCAGTGGGTGTTGTGGTGGAACAAAGGCCAGCCTGACAGACACTCTTCTTGTTTAGGTTAGACAGCAGGATCTGGACATGAGCTAAATGTGCAGACTCCTGGCTAACTGAGCTGAACCTTGACAGCCTGAGGATTTCACAGCCCTGTGGGCTTGACCTCGCCAGTCTGGAAAAAGTGCCTTGAGGCCCACCCCCTTGTAATGAAGGGGAGAGCCACACCTGCATCGGATCCGGCCGCTTCAGCTTTAAGCCCAATCAGTGGCGAAGGGGATGATCAATCAAACAGTGGCACCTACTCACGGAGTGGGGTGGGGTTAGCAGTCTCACTTACCCCATCCAACTTTGTGATGAGGTTCGGACTGCAGCTTTCCAGTCTGCCAATGAGGGAAGGCAGCAGTCCCAGCCCTCCTTGGACCCTGGAGGCCTCCCTCTCAGAGAGCTGCAGTTAAGGTAAGTTTAGGCATTTGTTATATTTCATGTGTGTATGTATTAATGTATGTGTCCCTAGCTTGCGCGATATAAAACTCTTAAATAAATGTATACATTTGTTTGTTTTGCGAATGGGTGTGTGTGTGTGAATGCACAGGTGTAAGTGAGGTGTATGTGTACATGTGTGGCCAATGTTCCCTCCCTGGTAAAATTACCACTGCAGCTAATATGTCACTATGTCAATATGTCTAATATAGCACAGTGAGGTTTGTCTCGACATCACAGAACTGCATGCAAACTGAAAGCCATTACTTTTGAACCTTGTTTTTATCCTCAATCATTTGTAATTCCAAGGTTGGTAAAAAGGGTTACAAAGAATTATTAGCACACTCAACTGCGTTGAGTTTTAATCCTGAATGTGTGTTTCTGCAGACCAAGTGCTCTTAATGTATAATGCCTACCAGCGTGCATGATATGACTCCTACACATTGTGGCCCTCATTGTGCACATGCATAGTAGTGCTTTAATTTACAAGTGCCATTTATTTAACCAAAGCTTTATTGGCTCTCCTAAGAGGCCAAGGATTGGATGTGTATTTAGTCTGAACACCATAATGACCAAATGGCAGGCACTGTGACAAAGCAGTACTGCCTTCAGCCTTGGAACCCTCAATCGTGCCCATCATAAATGTTTACTTGCAATTTGAACTCACTCAGACTTGATAGGTGACTCATTTCACAATTTGTACTATGAAAGTATGTTTTGTGAAAATGAAATTAGAGAAATACATCATCTGGATAAAGGAAATACTCTTAGGGAAGACTGGATGAAGTAAAACACATGCAATGCAAGCATGGACTGCTTTGATGGCATGGATTACCTTAGGGTGTTTACAGTCATTGATGAGAATTGAAAGTTAACCCCTTAAGTGCTCCTGTCAGCCAATGGCGGTCGCGAGCACTACCTCTGTAGTGCTGTGCATGTCCGTTGGCTGACACGTTCCTGCCCACTGATTAAAACCGCCGCATTGCTGCGGAATTCGCTCCGCGGTTAAGAGCAATAATAATGAAATCCCTAGCTGGGTGATAGGAGTAAAGAAGCCTTATGAGATGGCCCAGGCCAATGGTGGTATGGGATTTGGACAGTGCTAATGATGAAGGGGAATGGAGTGGATTGGAACACAAACAGTATGACAGTATCAGTAGAGTTGAGGCAGTGTCATTGTTGATGGTGTCACCAAAGGTTCTGGGATATTGGGTCATTTCCCTTTCTGCTCCAAAAGCGTTGCGTTCATCTTTACCCCAAGCAAACCCATCTGCTGCTTGCCAAGACTAGGAGCTTTAGTCGAGCGCTTGCTGCAACACAGTGGAAACAACAATGTCCTCTACACTTTTTAGTGCCAGAGTAAGTGGGCACGGTGAAGGACTTTGGAACAGAGGGCAGGGGAATCAGTCAGAGTAAGTGACTGTCTTTTTTCTGGTCTCTCCTTACATTTTAACTAGAAAAGTGTGGAACTCTTATCTTACTGTAGCAACCCAACATTTTCACACGGTTGCTTCATGTTTGTGTACACTTGTTTTGCATGAAAACTGTGTTTTAGATTTACCTGCTGCAATGTTTATTTTTGCTGTTGTCCCATACTGCCATTATAAATGAGTTGTGTAGTTCTGTTGCAATTACTTTAATACAAGGGGATGTTTCTTAATATGTGGATCATTGTGTGGTGTTAAGTCTGCATAGTGTTGCGTAAAGAGCACTCCCCTAGTTATTAAACCGACTGAGCCGGTTAGCTATAAGGTATGAATCCTGAACTGACACAGGTGGACTGTCCTTATTAGAAGATCTCTAAGAGCTCCCTGAAACATGGTTGAGCCTACCCTGACTTCTAGGTGTCAGGGCGTCCCGATGACGAAGCATGACACCACTAGGGTGTGTGAGGGAATATAAAACAAAAGGAGGTGCATCCTTCCCCACCTGCTGGTGATGCACTACCCTTAGCTTCACATAGGGACATTCCACCTGTGTCAGTTCAGGATTCATTCCTTATACCTAAGCGGCTCAGTCGGTTTAATAACTAGGGGAGTTATAACACAGGAGGGTGCACTCCCCTTGAGAGTTCCTCTCAGCCCTTCAAGAAGTAGAGACCTATCTCACTTCATCAGTGTTAGTAGTTAATTCTGAATAATCTTTTCAGTATTCTTTTTTGGAGCCACATTGTTGAAATAGCATTTCTATTCATAGACATAAAATGGTTTATAATCTGCTTTTGTAGAGGTACTTTATGAATGCCAGGTTCAGGGTTGGTTCTGGGGTGATGAACAGCAAGATGAAAAGTCAAATTGGGGACTGGTCTTGAAAATAAGTAGTTATTAACACAGATGCCCAGTTAGCCCCCTCAAACTATGCATATTAGACAGAATTTAGATTAATCCTATTTTCTGAAGACTACTTTTGCACAATTTGAGAATTTCGACTTTGGGCTGACACTGGTCTGCGTTGACCTAAATTTGGGCTTAGACTTGAGTGTCTTTGGGCTTGGGACGGGTTTCAAAATCTGGCAACACTGCCCATCCCTCACCACTCCTGCCATGTTACGTGAAGCTGCAGCTTCATAAGAGCCAGCAGCCAGGCTTCGTTCCAGGTCAGAGATTTTGTTGGTTGTAAACACTCCTGAGCTTTCAACCTTTCAGTGATTTGCTATCACTGTTTATTATTGTTCCCGAGGAAAACTGCTGCTGGGTTACCATGGTAGTAATCAGCAGGGCCGGCTTTAGGGCAGTGCGACTGGTGCAGCCAAGCTGGGAGTGACCTGTGGAGGGGGCGCTGTGACCTCAGGGGGGTGCTGTGTTTAGCAATATCTTATGATAGGAGGGATGAGGGGCAGTTTTGCAGGTGGTAGGAAGAGAATCCGAGGAGGTGATCAAGGGACGTGGGGTGCCAAAAGTGATTGCCGCACCAGGAGCCACCAGCGCTAAAGCCGGCCCTGGTAATCAACCAGCCAGTGCTGCCTTCCCTGGGAGTGCTGTTAACTCTTTCTGTCACGTGTCAGTGAGACCCCCTCCGAGAAGTAATTTCTATGTAATAAATAGGTTTTCATTTGTGCATTTACTGCTGTGGTCCAGGGGTAGGGTCAGCAGAACTCCTTTCATGCAAAGGGCCGGTAGAGCAGACTTATGAGTTGAAGGAAGGAGTGGGTGCTGGCCTGCTTAGTGAGGGCTCCACCTCCTCCAGTATCGGCCCCTGTTTACTTCTCCAAGCTGCAGAAAGAGACCACAGCATTCTGACTTGGTTTCTATCGAGTATGAAGCATTGAAGAGCAAGCACGTTGTCTGTTATGCTCAGAAACAGCTCTTGGTCTTTCTGCAGCTCAGCCGCCCATAGTGGATGATTTTATTATAATGTTATGTTTTTAGGTCGAGCATTTGAGACCTCTTGTATATACTTTAGTATATACTTATATGTGTATGTACTTTGTGGGCTCTGGAGATCAACCCTAGGACTTTTCTGCATCCGCTTAGGGACTTTTTCTTTTTGTACACTGCTTATATTTGACTGTCTTGATAGAAAACGACCTGAAGAGGTCAGTAAAATACCAGAATCATTTTAGCATTCTAAAGATTGCAGTCCATAGAACTTGTCTGCCACAAGCACCCGAGGACAGTAATATTTTTTTCAAATCTTATGTTTTCAGTGATATGACCACTAAAGGTCCTGATTTTATATTAAAAACAGAGCTTTGGGACTATACCATTTCCCACTGAAAGGCAATATTTCTCTCCCTGCATTCCCATACCTGGCGTGTCAAACAGTTTGGTGCTTACTTTCCCTCCATGTTAAAGAATAGTAGATGTTTCAGCACCCAGGCTAATGTGCTGCATAGTTAAATACATATAAGGCCCCAAAGGTGAGACCGATTGCATTGCCCCAAAGGCTTTGCCTTTATCATGCACTGCTAGTTTAAATAAAATAAACCGCCTGTGACTTCAGCAACAACCACCACCAGCTGATTGATTTTTTATTTTTGCTGCAGTCCCGTACTTTAAATGAAACAATCATGTGCTGAGCGCTCACATTATTGGTTGAGAAATAGGGTGAACTATATTTACCAAGTTTACTTCAGTCACCAAGTTAGGCAGATAACCCAAGGTGTAACTGCACTGCTGTTTTTCAGTACTTAATGGGAAATACCAGCACGATGAAAACAGTATCTGTAAAGATATGCTGTTTTCCATTTAAAGTACATCTCGAAGTTCTTCTCCATCACTTTCAATGTTCACCACCCGCCCCTGAATTTGGATGGAAATATCCTGTAACAATGGCCAATATTGCAGTGTTAAAATATAGTGAATAGTGAAGAGTTAACAGTAGACAGCTTACTATTGAAGTCAGCTCGCTTTAGAGGGTTTGTGCTTCCAGAGCACTCACCATTTTCCCAGCGTGATCACACCTTGTTGCATCCTTGTTAGTTTGTCTTAACTATTTTTGCCTTTGCTGATGCACGTTTTTTTTGGCATGAGGCCCGGCAGCCCCCACACCCATGCTAGTGCTACTAGGTGCTTACTTAAGATTGCGTTCCTTTGTCATCTAGATAGCAGGCAGCTGTGTCTTCACATAGATAGCATTGTAGCCACCAAGTTGAAGCAAGTAGAAGCAGTCGATCGAAATACCAGTTGTGTGATAACATGTTTGCAGCCCAGCAGAGGTGTCTGCCAATTTAAATTGTGTAAATGGTGTTTTTAATTTGTGATGATTGGCACCTCGTTCTCTGTGTTTGGAAGGACATTTTGCAATAATTGTGCAATAAAAACATAAATATGTTTTATTTTTGTAAGAGGCACGGCAGCTCCCAACATGCTGCTACTGGCTGCTGGCTTCAGTTCTTTGGCACTCTCTACCTTGTTCCCTAAATAGCAGGAAGCAGCCTCTCTTTATGTAGATGGTGTTGTTCCAACCTCCTTATAGCAAGCAAGAGGTAGCTATAGTGCAGCGGATAATCTTTTGCCTTGGAAAATGTCTTGGTGATGAGGCTCCTGTAGCAGTGGAAGGGATTGCATATCATAGCAGAGGAGTTTCACATAAGTGACCCATTAATTACTTAAAAACACTTTTAATTCAGAAATAATTTGTTTTTTTGGGAAGATTGTGCTGTGCTTTGGAAAGCACCTTGGAAACAACCCCCCCAAAACTATGGCGAAAACTCATAGACCCTCATCTCCTCCATGTTTTGTTGATGAACAGTGACCCACTGGTTTCCCCTCCAGTGGTCTTGGATCTGTGGGTGCTGCAGAATCCCGCAGCTGCCCTTTAACCAGGTGGCCAATCTGCATGTGTGACTAATTCTAAAATATAATTGCTGCTTCCTGACTGCATCAGAGTCTGACCTATATTGTTCACATATTTATAAATGTACTGACCAAACCTGACAGACGTGACCCTATCAGGAACGTTTGTCCTCACACAGGGCATGGCAGTGCTTCTACTTTTATGCAATTTAACGTACCAAAGTGCAGACATTTATCTGAGTAAGCGCTTGTGCTGCAGGTGGCACAGCTCGGAAAATGTAGCCAGCGATTTCTAATATATTATTTCTGCACCACTATCTTGAAGAAAATCTAATTAAATATATGCTCTTTAGTAAGTGCAATCACATAAATGCAGCTGTGGCCAGTGTGAGCACAGGTTTAAGATGTGCTGTCTGTGAAACCAGCCTTAGCAAAGCCAGTAGGTCTTGCGTTGGCTGCCAGTCTTTGGCTTTGTCAATGCTTGTTTTCTTTTGTCAGGGTTTTTGCAAAACGTTATTGGCGGGGGAGCTGCTGGAAACTCATCAATTTAAAAAAACAGACAACTTAAAACCAAAAATATTTTTGGTCTGAAAAAGCACATTTGGCCATAGTTCCTGACATTTAAGCGAACTACTTTGTGTGTGGACGTGCACCTTGTGAAAGGGCGGAATGCTGTCACTCACAGTAAAGTTAGCCAGTGGCTGAAGTGGGCTGAGCCATTACCCTATGGTGTAATATAGTCTGTACTGGCTGGAAGAAAAATATTAATGACACAATAACAGGCCATACAAGTAAATATATTATACATAGAATTTTTGTGAAATCAAAAGGCTAACACCAGACCTGACCACAAACAACTCCGCACCACACACAATTCAGTTGGCATGTTGTGGAACAGAAGACACCTAGAATACATTAATTGATAGAAAGCAAGGCAGACAATTAACTTGTAACATATATGAAGTGCCCATATTCTCTGGAATCGTCCTCTTCTAAGAAACACGAGGAATATTGTTTCAAACAGCTGATGTAAATGGTTCATGTGATAGTAATCAGAAGCATTGTGCGCATTGGCAGAGAGGCAAATCATCATTATCTATGGATCATCATTGTCTATGGTAAAGACAACAGATACTTTGCTGTTGCTCAAATATTACTAAAAGTAAAACAATCACAATACCGCGCACATTTAGATGTAATGTTGTCATTATTGATGTATTATTAGTGCTTAATTGCAAATTTCACGCTGGTAAATTCAAAGAGAAGGTTCATATCTTTTTGTTGCCAAACACAAAGCAACAGTAATGAAAGTCCACTGAGAAATGTGCTTGTATTGTGCACTAAAAACCTTCATATAAATCAACATGTTTTATTTCCTGTAAGACGTAAGGCGATGGTGAAATCTGTGCAATTTTATGTAAGGTAGACAAGTTAATGAGAAATATAATTATAGTATATCACTGTCATTAAAACATTTATAATACTAACTTTAGGCAGATATGAATACGATTTTGGTTTCTGTAAATACGGAGGCGATGAGAAAGTGGAACATTGATTCGGACAGCTTATATTTAACGATTTGCTGATGGCCATTTCCTAACTGTACTTCTTGCATACCATCATTATCATGATAACATTTATGTAGCACTTATGAAATGGGCATGCATTTGAGCCCTGTGGAGCCGATTAATGTTTTGGTCTGGCCCAGAGAAATCTTTAGTTGTCTCTACAGCCTTCAGTAATAAAAAGAATTCTAAACAAGCATTTGCAATGCAGTAGGTATTACTGAAAGTTGAGCTATTTGCGTAGCAAAGAATAATGCAATGCTAATAGCTCAAACTTTTAGTAAAGCAAGACCTATTACATTGCAAATGCTTGTTTACATTGTTACTGCACAGAGGCAAACAAACTGATGTCCTTAGCGTGGGGGCAAAGGACATTAGCTAAGCCTCTTTCTGCTGTAATTGATTCTCTACTGGCACACCAGCAGCTATGATCTGTTGATTTTCCTGCATCCTCTGCACTTTGGGACAGTCCTATTGAAAACACACCGACAATTCAATTATTAATTACAAAATACATGACAGCTCCCACCCGCTAGACATACAGTATTCTATGAGTAATGCCTTAAACTCAATAACTTCATAAAGGAAGTATTCATGTACATAATATGTATTTATGACACATTCTATTACATAAATATGAGGTTCTTTTTATACCTTCCTTTTGGTTAACCCCTCCCCTGCTGGGGACGGAACCACTCCGTCATCAGCCGCGGTCGTGCTGTGCTGATGACGGAGCGGTTCCGTCACAGCCCGGTCGGAACGCCTGCGCAGCGCGGATTCTGCGCCTGCGCTGAACGTTCTAGTGAGCGGGCGCGGCCGTGACGGAACCACTCCGTCATGAGCACAGCGCAACTGCGGCTGGTGACGGAGCGGTTCCATCACCAGCATGCGCCCGCCGCTCTTCCGCCCGCCCCCTTAGCACTGCGGCGGAATAGCCGCCGCAGTGAAGGGGTTAATGTCTGGGGAAGGTAGTTGGGCAGTGAAGCAGGATCCCACTCTGTTTCCTATTAATACCCACTAGGATTGGAAGCCCTCACGGTGGGGACCCATCCCATGCTGCCAACTTACTGCTGATACAGGATTCAGCACAATGGTATTCCTATGACTGCCACCCATCCTCTGGCCTCACGGGGATGGACTGCGACATGGATAGTCCTGGTTTATTGCCAGACTCTTTAGCTCGTAGATCTCTGTGGATCCAGGCCACTTTCCAGAATTGGCCCCACTCCTATCAATGGTCATCCAAGAGGAAGATCTTCGGTTCCTACTGCTGCACATTCTGGACTTGGCACAGACCACACTCCACAGGGCTGCTCAGCAGGAGTGTGCCTGCGAGCTCCTCACTCTTGTGTATGGAAAAACTAAATGTGATACAGGAGAAGCCGCCCTAACTGCGTTTTGTGGAAAAGATTAATTCTGCATAAAATCAATATTTAGAGCTTCACACACCACCATAATGCACCACGCTCCACCTTTCCCTTCGGTTTAATCAAAATAAATCGTCCAAGAAAGTCCAGTTTTAGTCACTGTCTTAATTCCAATAAGTAGTTGGACTTCCTAATTACATCACAGTTTTGTGGTAGAAGTCTTTCAACTTTTGTGGCCCAATTTATATCTTGGCGGATACATCTGGACCATCAAACATTGACGTTCCAGCCTTCCTCTGAGTTCCAGCCATCCTTCGTTGGAATTGCTGGCCAGCATGATTTATATATTGGGGGGTATGATGGACAGAGCGGAACGTAAGGAAAAGGCCTTGGCTTGCAAATTAAGACTGCTTGTACCAGTACCCGTACTATTTTCAGGGGTGGTCCCTCCATTTAACCCATATGCAACCAGAGCCTATAGAGGCTTCAAGGCACCCACCAGGGAATTCAGGGCCAGATGTACGAAGCATTTTACCGCATTTACCCATTTGGTTGTTTACATCCGGTAAAATGCATTTTGCCATGTACAAAAGGCAAAATGCAACTCATTAAGATGTAACCAAATCTCATTTTGCTTTTGCAATTTGGTATTAGGAAGGGGCATGTTTAGGGTGTCCCTTCTTAATACCGAATAGCACTGGTATGTATGACTGTTTTGCAACCAGAATGCGGTTGCAAAACATTCATAATTGAACGACTCCGCAGAGGAGGCGGTAACCCATTTGTAAACTGCAAGGGAACCTCAACGGACCCTTTCCCCTTTGTGAATGTGGGTGAAAACATTTTAAAGATCAGGCAGTGATCCCACAGACCACTGCCTAATCTTTAAAAAAAAACATTTTTCTTGTACATGTACCTCTTTTTTCCTTTAAGGGAAATGGGCTGCATTACAAAAATAATATTAGCTTAATTTAAAAAGAAATCACAGACATGGTGGTCTGTTTACCTCAGCAGGCCACTTTCCCTGTGATTGTAGCCATTCACAATCGGTTGCAAATTACGACCTGCCTCGTGAATATTGATGAAGCAGGTCCATTTGCGACCCTTTTGGGAATCGGTAAATGTGTCCCAGACACATTAGTACAGATGTTGACTGCTCTGATGTCTGGAAATAGAGCTTTCTTGGCAATTTTTTCTGAATTTGAAGTTGTTTCTTCTTACTGCATGCAAACTACAAGGAATATATTACAGCTACATATCTTTTTGCCAAGTCTTTCCTTATCCTAATATTGCAACAAGGGTTAATTTAAGTAGAAATCAATTCTGATTTGTAAAATCATGTTTCTTGCAATGTCAACCCCTTAATGTGTTTTGCAGTTTTATATATTGCGGACTCGACCCGAAGGTATCAGAGTGTCTCACATGAGCACCAGTTGCGTTACTGAGGGATACATTGATTTCTAGGCACGAGGAGATTAAGGGATTTGTCTAGAATCGCAGGATGTGTGAACCTCCTGCCAGACTCGAACCTGGTTCCCCAGCTTCAAGGTTGACCGCTCTAGCCGTTCAGCCACATCCAACCTTTAAGGATTGCAGAGGAGAACATTTAAATGAGATCCGAATTTTTTAACAGCTTTTCCAACATAAAGAGAAAGGCGGACAAAATGTTTCAAGGGATTTTAGGGAAGAGTATTGAACAAATGGCCCCGGTATATTAAAAGCTTAATTTAAATATAACTCTAAATACAGCGTAGCTGATGTTTTTGAAGCTAGAGATGAATTATTATTGGGCGTACTACTAAAAAATCTCATCATCATTTTTTGTAAGTTACAGGGGTGAGCAATTGGTGGGACTACAGTTGACTGTGCTCCCACTCTTTTTAGGGCGAGCCTAGCGGCAGCACGCATGCACTACTCGCTCTGTGAGACTCTGGTAGTAGGGTATGAGAGACAAGCTGCCCCCACTCTCCTACCATATTTTTCATTGGCTTCTGTCTTTGTCCTTCGCAAATGCTGGAGTGTGATTCCATAATAGGCTTGTTAGTCCCGCCTTAGTACGGCCATGATGTCATTGGTATCCTCCCATGGCTACTGGCCCCTTTACTTTGTTGTTACACGGTGCGTGTTCCTATTTTTTTCTTTATCCTGCTGCTTTCCGGCTCCCTGCTAGGGTCGTGGGGTACGCTTGTTGTTGTGGTTTCCGTCACCTCCACCTGGTTCACAGCCTGGCATAAAATTCCAGTATTGAAGTCCACGTGTTTGCTGAAAACCCTACCTTCTAAGAGGCTCTCGCTATCTAAAATGTGTACTTTTGATAAGTTGTGAAATATTCTGTAGCGCTAATTTCGGTCAGAATGGTAATCATTGCTTGCTGCTACATCTCAAAAGGCTGAACCGAAGACAGCATCTCAGCCGGCCCCGGAGAAGTGAGTATGAGGCGTACAGCTGCCCGAGCCACCATCATTGTGGTCGGTTCCCTGCTTTGTTTCCACTGGAAGGAGGATGCTACAACCCACCTCTCTGCCCTGCTCACATGTCTCTTACTCATCCCAGTAGAGAGTTTGAGGGGAGGGAGAGCTGTGCGACTTAATCCGAACAGCAACGCTATGTTTTTTTTGTAGTCATATAAGTACGCGTTTTCAGTGAGAAGTTGTTTAGTAATCTCATAATACTGACAAAAACATTCCCCCAGATTCATGAAAACCCAATTCTGCGATTTCTAAATTGCGAGAAATACCGAATCGCAATTTAGATTCCGCAGAATGGGATTCATGAAAGATTGCGATTACAAAATGAGAAACGCAATCAGCCGCAGTTGCCGATTGCGATTTTGCCAAAATCGCAGAAAAATCGCCGAATCGATCATTTTCCATGTTGAAATTGCAATCTCGCTATTACGGAAATCGCAAATTGCGATCTCGCTAATAGCGAGATCGCAAAAACTGGAATTCGCATTTCAAGCACAGTGATGACATCACAACCAGGAGGCAGGCAGTTCCCTCCCTCATTCTGCATACTGAGCCTGATTTGGAAGCAGCACTGGCCAGAGCTCCACTCCAGACCACCTCCAGCTCACAATCAGGAGACACCCCACTGCAGAAAATATCCCAGGAAGCAGCAGGGAGCAGTTCCCCAGGAAGGAAACGTAAAATAAAGTTTTCAGAACAAGAACTGCAATACCTTATTGAGGGAATGAGTAAGGACCACGACCGGCTCTTTGGGAAGGACTCAAGGAGGGTGCCAGTGGCGGACAAAAGACGGCTTTAGCTGCGCATCCGCGCCAAAGTCAAATCCGTGGGAGTGATCCAGCGCTCCATTGATGACTTAAAGAAGAGGTGGTACGACCTCAGAGGGCGTGCCAAGGAGAGTATTGCTGAGAGGCTGGGGGAGCGTGTCGCAACAGGAGGAGGAGAGCCCACAGTCCCACCCAACACCCCATTGGAGGACCTAGTGGAGGACACCTTGAATCCCGAGGCATGCGTGGGGGTAACCCGGCTGGACTCCTCCCGACCACCAAAGAAACCCAAGGTAAGTGCCATGCGACTGCGACCCTGTCCCCTAACAATGGCCATGACCCCAGAGCTACCCATCAGAAACCCCAGTCATGCAGCCCATGCACACCAGAAAAGCCCTATTGCATTGTGGGACATGTAGTCTGACCACAATTTCCATTCAGCCCCATACGGTAAACATCGTTTACAACGATGTTTTTACAACGCGGTACCTTTACCACACGGCCGATACAACGCAAGTCGTTACCACGACTTGCGCTGGAGGGCGCTAAAGTATTAAAAATAGTTAATTTACTATCCCAACACCTTCCCTAGGGTACACGGGGACTGGTGTTAGAATAGTAAATTATACTATTCGAAATCCGCGCCCCCAACGCAAGTCGTGTTAAGGACTTGCGTTGTCACGGCCACGTGGTAAAGGTATGCGTTGTGACGGTACGCGTTGTACCGTCATACATCCGCCCCATACAGCCAGACATGTCCTGTGAGAGTCAATCCAACAGTCAGTCAGGGAATGCTAGCCTGCATGCATGTAGCAACCTTCCATGTGCAAGATACATGTCATTAATCAACGTCCACTTTATATCACAGGTGGCACTGAAGAACCCAGCAGTGACAGTGAGGGCCTGCAAATAGATGAGAATCCAGAGGAATCCAGAGGATTCTGAGGGAGTCCATCCATCCCCTCTACCTGGACCATCAGGGTAAGCACCTGCACCAGCAGCATTACCACCACCTGCCACCTCAGCAACAACAGGCGCACTACAGCTGCCACCTGTGACACCTATTCCAGTGGCATTGGCAACACCAGCTGCAGCAAGGAAAACAACACCGCGCACAGCCACTGTGACAACACAGTCCAGCTGATTGGTTAGGGTACCGTGCAATACTACACCAAGCGCCAGCAGGAGGGGGGTGAATGTGCGTGTACCTGGCCTGTCTACAGAGCGCCGCATGCTGCGCATTCACCAGAAGCAGGCACGTCATCTTGCAGCCATTCACCTGCAGCTGCACAAGACAGCGAGGAATGTGGGCCAGCTGTCTGACAGGATGGAGAGGATGACCACTGCAGGTGAGGAAAACACACAGGCCATGTTGACACAGCGGGACGTCAACCGGCGCCGCCACCGCCAGCTGCTGACACGCCTCTCTGCATACACACGCTCAAACCATATCATAGGCAATGCCACATCACAACTTTCATGACGCTCGTTGGCCATGCAGATCCAAATAGTCCAATGCTGCCAGGATGTCGCTAGGGCACTGGAGCAGGTCACCACTGCAGTGCAGGGTCTGCAGGCAACTGGCCACAGCCAGGCAGGTGGGGGGATGACGCTAGTGAGGGAAACTCAAGCCACAGCAGCCTTTCGTTGCCACTGGTGACAGTTCCCCGCCGCAGCACAAGGCCCACTGCAGCCTCACGAGCAAATGCTGAGGAAGAGGTGGAGAGGCGACTTGGAGCGTCGGCCCGGAGGCGCCACTGACAACTTTTTTCACCATGCAGGGCCATGCTGATGAGACAAGCATGCCCTTATAAAAAAAAGGGGATGTATGACTCAATACACCTCTAATCTAACTGTTGGAAATAATGCAATATTATTGTGAATGCAACAATAATATTTATTCAGTACCAGTACATCTGACTCATGTCATTATTTCAATTGTCATGCATGCATGAGTGAAGTGTTGGGTGAGGGGAGTGGGTGCACTAGAAACAGTTATTTGTCATTTGGTTGCGGCGTCTGTGTCCTTCAGCTGGATTCTCCCCGCGTACATGACGCGCATGTGCAGGTGGGCGGTTGTCCCCTTCCGATTCACTGCCAGATATCTCTACAGGTAACCTGCGCTTGGTAGCAATGTTGTGGAGTATTGCACACACGGCCACAATGCGGCAGCAGACCTCAGGCTCGTATTTGAGAGCCCCATCAGTCTTGTGCAGTATGCGGATGCGGCTCTTCAAAAGCCCAAATGTCCTCTCAATGCAATTTCTAGCGCAGATGTGTGCAGCATTGTAACGCCGTTGCTGTGGTGTGGCAGGGTTGAGGTATGGGGTGAGGAGGTACTCACGGAGACCGTAGGCGCTGTCAACTGAATGAAAGGAGCAGAGGGTGAGTGTCTGTTATGTGCAGCTACATGGTGAAAATTTACTATTTTGTGGCATGTGTACTTACCTAGAAGGTGTCCTTCACCAAAGTCTCCCCTGGCCAGTCGTGTGTGCATGCCGCTGTGCCGGAATATGAAGGAGTCATGTGTGCTCCCCGGGTATTGTGCCACTATCTCCGTGATGATTGTCCTAGCGTTGCACACCATCTAGATATTCAGGGAGTGGTAGGACTTACGGTTCCGGTACATCAGTGGTGTCAAACACAAGGCCCGCGGGCCGAATCCGGCCCGCCAGACCTCGTCATGTGGCCCGTGTAGCCGCCGCCGGTCGCCAGCCTTCACCTTTTATTCTCGCTTTTTTTTTATTGAGACAAGAAAGCCGCCTCTTCAGCGCATGCGCGGCAGCCTACAAGCCAGAGAACGTCTGCACTCTAGCGTTATTGACACAAGAAAGCCGCCTCTTCAGCGCATGCGCGGCAGCCTACAAGCCAGAGAACGTCTGCCCTCTAGCGTTATTGACACAAGAAAGCCGCCTCTTCAGCGCATGCGCGGCAGCCTACAAGCCAGAGAACGTCTGCCCTTAGCGTTATTGACACAAGAAAGCCGCCTCTTCAGCGCATGCGCGGCAGCCTACAAGCCAGAGAACGTCTACTCTCTAGCGTTATTGACACAAGAAAGCCGCCTCTTCCGCGCATGCGCGGCAGCCTACAAGCCAGAGAACGTCTGCCCTCTAGCAGCGCCGGCCGTTCTACACAGGAAACCTCCACTTTACATGCATTCAGGAAACCTCCACTTGTTGAGCGCATGCCATCCTGTGATCTGTGACAGATCCAACGGCTGCCGGAACCCTTCTCTCCTGTACTGTAAGTACACATATGATGTATGTGGGGGGTTCTGCTTATTATTCTGCTTAAAAGTCTGAGCGGTAAACTTTGGATATACTGACCACTTCCGTGTCACTTTACAGTGGTGTAGGGACCATAAACTTCAATCAAATAACCGAAAAATGTCCAAGAAAAGAAAAGTTGATGCAGAGGGAAGGCAATTTCAGGAGAGATGGGAAAGTGAATACATGTTTGTGATTAATGGAGACAAGCCGGTATGTCTTATTTGCTATGAGGCAGTGGCAGTGATGAAGGAATACAATTTACGCCGGCACTTTGAGACCAAACATGGAGCCAAATTTGTGATAATAAAGAGTGGACACATAGTCCTACACTGTAGGACCTACAGATACAACCGGCCCTTTGAGGGTGACCAAACTGCTGATGCGGCCCCGATGAATTTGAGTTTGACACCCCTGCGGTACATGTATTCTGTTTGTGCAGGTGGGCAGATGTGGATGTGGGTACAGTCAATGCATCCAATTACATGGGGGAATTGTGCAATGTTGTAGAAATCAAGCTTGGTTTGATTCATGCCCTGTTGGGTGGTTGGAAATCGGATGTAATGGATTAGCCGGGTCAGCATTGCCTCCAGGAAACTCCTTAGGCAGCGGGACATGGTGCTCTGGAAGATCGCCCCTGCAACGGCAACCACCCCCTGGAAGCTTTCGGAGGCCAGGAGGTGCAGGCTGCACAAGACCTGTACATGGGTGGGCACGGCATTGGTCCTCCTTGTTGGGTGCTGCATCAGGGGGTCTAGGTCCCGGATCAGCTTAGTGATCATTGCCCCATTCAGGCGGTACTTGGAGTAGATTTGCTCCGCAGTTTGGCCCAGTAGGGTGATCTTCTGGCGGAATATTCGCTCCTGTATCCTGCGTCGGTTCCTTGTAGCAGCCTGGAGCCTTTGCCACCTGACCACCATGTAGAGTCCTGGCATTGTGAGAGTCCTCATGCTCCAGCTGAGTATCCTTAAGTGTGTTTGGTCAGACCTGCACCTGTGGCTAGTTTAAATTTTTTTTTTTTTATTCCTTCATGGTTACGACCTGGTTTGGGTTCTCCGTAAATTGAGCGTCGCTAATAGCGATTTTTGGGTTTTTCGCAATTTGCGATTTTTCATGAATTGCGTTTGCAATTATTTAGTGTTTGCAAAATATTTCGCAGAATCCATGGATTCTCGCTATTTCTGATTCGCTAAAGGGGTTCTTCCAAGGTTCTGTGAAATATTTTGCGATTTCGCAATTTTTATGTTGCGATTTAGCAATTTTGGACTTTTCCCAATGATGAATTGCTTTTCTTGAAATTGTGATCGCAATAGCTGATACGCAGCTATTGGGATCGCAATTTTGGTTGATGAATCTGGCTGATTGTGCTTTAGATGTCACGTATACCACACTTCCTAGGTGGAATCTGACTGAGGTATGTATGTATGTATTTATGGGATTTGTAGAGCGCAGGAATCACCCCCATAGGGGTACCTTCATGCTATCAATGCGGGAAAGTCAGACGAGCATGAACAGATAGATTTAAGCTCTAAATAATGCTGTTTTCAGGAGTTTCCTGAAGCAGGGAAGATTGGACCATTTACGCAGGTCCTCTGGCAAGGAGTTCCAGAATTTCGAGGCCAGATGAACAACGGTTTTGCCTCCTGTTCCAAACTTCTTAAATCGGAGGACCACCAGCAACCCTTTACCTTCCGATCTAAGATGGCGAATCGGACAGTCAACTTTGAATTTGTCTGCCAGGCTGCTGGAGCCCTCACCATAAAGAGCTTACATGAGTGAGACAGCAAAGCTTAAAATTAATTCTCTGGCGGATAGGGAGCCAGTGGAGTTGTTGTAACAATGGTCCTGAAGAGGTGCGGGTGGTTTCTTTAGGGCCAGGCGAGCGGCCACATTTTGTACAATCTGCAGTCTGTTGAGAAGGGACTCATTTGCAGATACCAGCAGAGAATTACAATCATCTGAGCAGCCAATAATCAAAGCCTGAAACAGGGTTCTTCATACAGAGAGAGGCAACCATCGGAACACTCTTCGCAAACGGTTTAGGGTATGGTAGCATGTCCCTGCCGTAGTCCTAACTAGGTCCTTCATGGATAACAATACATCAAAGCGTACCCCCAGGTTTTTTGCCACTGAAGTTGGAGAGGGGGCCCAACCCAATGTTGCAGGCCACCACCCAGGGGAAGGGCCGGACTGGCTACCAGGCAGTTTGGAATGCTTCTGAGCTGGGGGCTGATTTCGTTAATGTGGACCTGCGTGAGCTAAACGAAATTTGTTTTGCTTTCAGTATTTCGAAGCACACGCAGGTCTCCATGGACGAAATCAGCCCCCACTGCAGTAAAATCAGGCAGCAGCTCGGCAGCATTCCAAACTGCCCGGTAGCCAGTCCGGCCCTGCCCAGGGGACCAGAAATCCTGAGCTGACCCAAACAACAAGATTCCTGTCTTCAACGCATTTAGTTGAAGTCAGTGGTCCGTCATCCCCTCTGATATAGCTAACATGCCCTTAGCAAAGTGCTGATCAATAGACTCAAAGACCTTATCAAAGGACAGGAGCAGTTGGGTATCTTCAGTGTAAGAAAAAGGAGTGACACCGTACTCCCTAATGACCTTGGCAAGGGTGGCCACATAGATGTTAAACAAAGTTGGGCTCAGACAAGAGCCCGGGGGCACCCCCGTAGTAATTTTCAAGGTTTGGGAACGGAATGGACCCAGGTTGATGGTCTGAGTGCGCTGGTCTAGGAAGCTGACAAGCCAATTAACTACCAGTCCCTATATGTCTAACTATTCAACCATTCAACCATTCAGCCTTCCGAATTGCCCACCAACCTTTTCATCTATCCGCAGGCTTATCCGTGTAGAAATTGACCCATTCATCCGTCCATCTATGCATCCTGCAGTTAATAAAACAATGTGTCTTCCATCAATTCCGCCAACTATCCTTTCATTTCTCCATCTCTTGCCACCTTTTTATCAATCTATGAATCCATCCATTCACTTGTCCAATAAAGGATTTGTGAATACATCTGTCAGCTAAGCATCTATTCCACCAAATGTGTAATCGCTCCACCTCCCTCTCAGCCTATACACCCACCTAAGAATGATTCACTTTCCAACCTTAGTCACCCATTTATCACTCATTCCACCATTCATCCACCTGCACCAATCTATTCATATGTCCAAAAGCCATACCATGAGATCCGAGTGTAAATCCACCCTTCCACCTGGCCCGCCTGCCCAAGTGTCCACCTACGCAACTTTCACCTTTCACCATCCCTCTAATATCAAACCTTCAGCTCCCATTCCACGCACCTCTCTGTACCTGACCGTGCAACACATCTCCCCGATGATAACCTTCCCTTTCCTAGTCCAGCAAGTAGTTACTCAATTAGATGGGTTTATGGCAGATATCATTTTTTTTTTGCAGATTGTTTTATATGGCGCAATCTCAACCCGAAGGTATTGGAACGCTTTACATGAGCACCAGTTACATTACACAGGGATACATTCTTATTTTTGGGCACAGGGAGATTAAGTGATTTGTAAAGAATCACACGATGTTGCAGCAACGCCGATCGGCAGCTCTGGCCACAATATGAAATGCAATTTTTTCATTAAAACACAATCCGTCAATGCCACAGGTACCTTCTCTTTCAAAATGGCAACCAAGGCACTGGAAGTGTAAAGTGCTTTGCTCCAGATCACACAGTACTATCCCCTGAGAAAGAAACCCAAGATTATAGTCCAGGCCTGCCATGTCCTACTGATATAAGTTATGATGATTTATGTTTCAAGGTCCTTACCAGAAAATCCATAATCTACAGATATTAAAAAAAAATTAGTTTTTAGCACAAAGGTTATTAAAAACGCGACACATACTGTTGCGCAGTAAATAACTCTTTAAAAAGATTGACTAGTCACCTTTCAGTTGATTATTGATGTGCTTGGGGTTACACTTAAAAAGATACATCTTTTGGCCATACTTTGTACTTTAAATGGAAATATAAGAGATCAGGTACTCACTATTTAGAGTTTCTGTTTGCTCCTGGGAAGTGCCCGTATGCTCCCATTAAATGTATTACCGCAGTGAGGAGAAGTGCCGGTACTCTCCTTATCAAACTAAAGAAGTGCAGGTACTCAGCACCGAACAGTATTTAAAGCACTGCCCATACTGTTAACATGAGTAAAAAAAACAAAATAATTAAGTATTACTTTCGCAAAATTCACATCATCACGATGCATAATTAGTCTTCTCTTGCCGCATAATATAGTCAACTCTGCTACATAAACTGATTCTCCCCCTGTCGCATAATTCCAATAGCCAGTTTATATACAGTCTTTCTGGCAGTTTCAGCAGTGAGGCGCAGGACTGGATGGTCAAGGAATCAGTGCTGTTACCTTAACCAATGATAGCAGGATGGCTGCTTGGACCAAATTTAACTTTCAAGCCTTTGCTTTGTGCATACATTGGTGAGCTGAGGCACATGGGCGATTGTTGTGAATGAAGTAACTACTGAGAATGAAGCTTGCACATTTTTGCTCACACTCTTTGTGTGAAAGAAGCTTGCACTGCTGCTGCCTGTGTTCGGTGTACGAGGGATGCTTTGTTTGCTGTTCCTGTTCTGTAGAATAGAGCGTGCATTGGTGAACAATGTGATTTATATGCCGTGTATCAGATACATATACACAGACACTGCATGTTTGAGCTGTGAGTGTTAAACATGGCCAACTGCTTGCAGTGCATTCATTGTGTTTAGTGGAAATTGAGCTTGTACTACTGCTGTCTTTTGGCCTACAAGCCCAAGGGATGAACGCTTGCGCTGCTGTTGAATGCACTGCACCTGTGAGCAGGAAGCCTGCACTGGTGTCCTTCTTCTTTGTCTATGGGAGGTTTGCAGTGTTGTTAACTGTTTTATTTTTTGCAATTTTTTATAGCCCAAACTCGACCAGATGGTATCAGAGTAATTTGTATGAGCACCAGTGCATTACGGATGTACGCATTCATTTTAAGGAATGGGGAGATTAAGTGATTTGCCCACAATCACAGGATGCTTGAGCCTCCCGCCAGACTCAAACCCGGTTCCCCACCTCCAAAGTCGGCCATTCTAGCCGTTAAGCCACTTGGATATTTTCTGTGTGCAAGGAACTTTTGTGGCTAGGCCGTCTGCTGCACAATGGAGGTACATTAACCCCTCCCATGCTTATGACGGAACCGCTCCGTCATGGCCCTCGAGTGGGCTGTGCTGGTGCCGGAGCGGTTCCGTCATGGCCCGCCCGACGCGCCTGCGCGGCGCTGATTTCGCGCCTGCGCTGACTTTCTAAAGAACGGGCGGGGCCATGACGGAACCGCTCCGTCACAAGCACAGCCCACCCGAGGGCCATGACGGAGCTGTTCTGTCATAAGCTTCGGAGCGCCGCGCGGCCGCCCCACCCCCTTAGCGCTGCGGCGGAATTGCCGCCACAGCGAAAAGGTTAAGGAAGCTTGAACACCTTTTTGCTTCATACCTGTTGCGTGCCCAAAGAAGCGTGTGTTGTGTACCCCAAAGATTAAAGCAGCTTGCAATGCTTCTGCCTGTGATGTACCTGATGTGTGAATGAGAGACACTTTCATTGCTGTTGTTTAAGATGGACCTGTTCCTTGTGCGAGGTAAGCTTGCATCCTTGATATCTGTGTGGTTCTTGTGTTCTGTGCAGAAAATTTGGAATGTGATTGCCTGCACTGTACTTGTTATGTCTATGAAGAAAGCCTGTCCTGCCCATGTCCATGCTTCACTTGTCCTGTGTGCGAGGAAAGCTTTCACAGTTGGTGTCTTTGCTGTATGTGTTAGGTGTATCAAAAACAGAGTAAATTGCTGCCATTTTACCTGTTTGTGAGTGAGGAATGCCTCAGCTGTACTTGGTGTGTGTGTAAATGAAGCTTGCAGTGAGGCTGCCTTTAATGTACCCGCTTGGCGCCAGGGAAAGTTGCATGACTGCTGTCGGACCAGTGCTCGATCTGTGTCTGAAATGCCTTTTAAATGATGTTTGCTTACAGTACTGCGTCTGTTCTATATTTAAGAAGTTGATTGAACCCGATGCAGCAACGTCTAACTGATCTCTAAGCTAGGCAAGCAGACACTGCTCTGGTTGTACATGAGCTCTGCGCGGGTGAAGCTTGCACTGATACCCCCTGGACTGTACTTGTCCTCTGTGTGGAAGAGCAGGCAGTGCTGAATATAAAGCTGTTTGTGAGTGAAGCTGGCACTGCTTGCCTGTGCTGTACTTGTTCTCTGTGTGGAGGAGCAGTCAGTGCTAAATTTAAAGCTGCACCTGTTCTGTTGATGAGTGAAGCTTACACAGCTGCTGCCTATACGGTACCTGTCCTCTGTGTGGAGAAGCAAACATGCTGAATCTAAAGCTGTTTGTGAGTGATGCTGGCACTGCTGCTGCCTGTGCTCTACTGGTGGTCTGTGTGGAGGAGCAGGCAGTACTGAATCTAAAGCTGTTTCTGAGTGAAGCTTACACTATTGTATGTGCTGTACTTGTTCTTTCTGTGGGGGAATAGGCTGTGCTAAATCTAAAACTGCTTATGGGTGAGGCTTGCACTGCTTGTCTGTGCTGTACTTGTTGTCTGTGTGGAGAAGCATGCACTGCTGCATCTAAAGCTGTTTATAGTGAAGCTTGCACTGCTGCTGCCTGTGCAGTACTTGCTCTTAGTGTGCTGAATCTAAAGCTGTTAGTGAGTGAAGTTTGCACTGCTGTCTGTGCTCTACTTGTTCTCTGTGGATGACAGAGAGTGATGAATCTAAAGCTGTTTATGACTGAAGCTTGCACTGCTGTTGCCTGTGCTGTACTTGTTCTCCTTGTGAATAGCAGGCAGTGCTGAATCTAAAGCTGTTAGCGAGTGAAGCTTGCATTGCTGTTGCCTGTGCTCTACGTGTTCTCTGTGTGGAGGAGCAGGCAGTGTTGCATCTAAAGCTATTAGTGAGTTAGCTTGCACTGCTTGCTGCCTGTGCTCTACTTGTTCTATGTGGATGACAGGAAGTGCTGAATCTAAAACTTTTTATGAGTGAAGCTTGCACACGTCTACTTGTTCTCTGTGTGGAGGAGCATGCAGTGCTGCATCTAAAGCTGTTTGTGAGTGAAGCTGGCACTGCCTGCCTGTGCTGTCCTTTTTGTGAAGGAGCAAACAGTGCTAATTAGAAAGCTTTTTCTCTTTATGAGTGAAGTTTGCACTGCTGCTGCATGTACTATACTTGTTCTCTGTGTAGAGCAGTAGGTAGTGCTGAATCCAAACCTACATCTGATCTGTTTATGAGTGAAGCTTGAAGTACTGCCGGCTGTGCTGTAGGTATTCTCTGTTTGGGGAGTTTGCTGTGCTGTGCTGAATCTAGAGGTGTAACAGATCTATTTATGTGTGGGGCTTGCACGGCTGCTCCCTGTGCTGGACCTGGTATTGTGTGTGAGAGTGAGCTCATAGTATGGCTGTTGAAGCTGTTCTGTTTATAAGTGAAACTTAAACTGCTGCTGTTGATGAGTGGAGCTTACATTGCTCCTATGAGTACATCTTAAACTACTGATAAAGGTGTATCATTTCTGTTTGAGTGGAGCTTGCATGGCTCTTGTACTTGTTCTGTGTGTGTGTGGGGGGGGGGCTTGCAGTGCTGAATCAAATGCTGTACTTGTTTTATCAGTGAAGCTTACACTGTTGCTTCCTAAAGCTGCACCTTTTCTGTTTGAGGGGAGTTTGAATTACTATTGTCAGAGCAGAGTCTGTTACGTGTATGAGGAAGCGTGCTCTACTCCTGTTAAAACTGTTCCTGTTCTGTTTATGAGTGAAGCATGTACTCCTGCTTCCTGTTTGTACTATGCCTATGTGTGTAAGGGTGGAGCTTGTGTGTTCCTTCTCCTAAACTTGCAACAGTTCTGTATGGGAAGGAAGCTTGCACTGCTGCTTTGAAAGCTGTACTTCTTCTATGTGTCCTAAAAACTTTTGAGAAAGCATTGCCACTGCGCAAAAGCCTAAACTACTGGTTTGTTAAAGTTTATCCTCACAGGGATGTATTCAGAATAATAGATACCTGTATATATTCCAGCCTCTTGCTTGTTTTGACCTTCTGCTCTCAAAACACAGACCATGTATTCATTTAAGGCTCTCTCCACATCCCTCTGCTTTCCATGGAAAGTGGATTCTTATAACTCGGCTACACAGTTACCACTGACTGGAACTCTTTAAGGAACAGCCAAAGTTTAGATGCCATTGACAACAAAAAAAATCAGTGCCACTCATCACTGTCTGACTAAAGGTTTTTTACTGCCTGTCCTAACCCACTTGTATATCTATTTAGGAATAAATGTCAGAGCAAGGAGGCTGCTCCACCATGTCCCTTTTGACTTTTTAGGTCGAGCCTCGCGGCAGTGCACATGCGCTGCTCGCTCTGCAAAGCATTCTGTATTAGAGTATGATTACTCCTTATACTGAGACCCCCCTTGAAGTTGGTACCTTGAGTGCGACCCACATCCAATCAGTAAGGCTGGTCACGACTTATTCTAAACAGCATAAACAAATAAGACAAATATTGCAGAAAAATGGGCCTATTGTAAAAACTGATTTAACACTTTCATTGTTACTTTCCAATGCACCTGTATTGACCTTCAGAAAGTCTAGGGCAATGCAGGATGATTTGTTAAGAACTAGCCCAGAAGTAAAAACATCAGGTTCATGGCTGACACACAAAAGTGGGTTTGTGAAATGCAACTTCTGCAGGGCTTGCAAATTTGGAACTAGTACTACTGAATATTGGACTCCATTTTGCGACACACCAACTAAAATTGATGGATTCTTCACTTGTCGCACTGACTATGCGGTTTATGTATTACGTTGTACTTGCAATTTAAGATATATTGGTAGTACCAAGTTGCAAGTATACAACCGCATACTTCAACATTTGAGGGCAGTAGTCAATTCAAACCCTAATTATCCGGTAGCCAGGCACCTTAAGTTATCTCACAACAATAACTTAAAATATCTGGACTACTTTGTGATAGGGGCAGTTCCCAAAAATATCAGAGGAGGTAACCGTGAGCATCAGCTCACACAATTGGAAAGTAAATTCATCCTTGAGCTCGACACTAAGATGCTGAATGGGCTCAACATGGGGGAGGATCTACATAATTTTTTATAAATTAGTCTGTTGCCTTCTCAATATGTCATGAACCCTTTTTCCTGCATTATGGCACTTTAATTAGTTGATTGCTGAGTCCATTTTTATTAGCTACTTAACAATGTACAGTCATTTCCCCTTAGTGGGTTCTTTTTTACTTGTAGGTTCCCCCCTTTTTTCATTCCTCTAATTAAGTACACAGTTGATTTTTTGTTTGTGACGATTGATATAGTTATGGGCACTGGCCCATTACATCATCAATATTTCACAAACAACCGTCTATGTATAACACTCTTGTTTTGGATACTGCTGCTACATTTTATATGTCCTTTATTTATGGACATATTCCCGGGGCTGCCTTTTTTATTTTAATTGTTATAGATGTACTATATTGGCACTTTTTAGCACTTTCACAACAGCACTTTAAAATGTTTTGTGGCTATATTTGCACATGAGTCTTGATCCTAATATTTTGATCAGATACATCTTCGCACTAATGTCATATGTTTACAGAAATCTTTGCTTCATTTGCACATATTTATATATGAGGACTCATCAAATGTAATTTATATAATAGTAGAAATGGGAATTTTACTACTCTATTCTTTGATGTCCTGACATGCTCTTTTATATTATATATGTGCGAAACAATATTTATTGATTTCAAACTCAATATTTATTTATTTATGCATTTATGGAGTATTTATGTGAAGCATATCTACCTTATTTGAAAAACATATATATGTGACAAGTATCTTGTTTTTCTATGTCTATGACCATGTGAAATTTAAAGTGATTTGACTCAAAAGCATTTTTATTGGCCTGTACCTTCTTTAGTTTTCACATTTAATTATCACGAGAATTGTTCTGTCGAAACGCGTCATGCTGGGGCACTGGCCAGGACGGACTGGATGCCTTTAAATAAATGAAGCACTGAGAAACATCATTGGAGTCCCTGAGTGGTTCGTAGTCGTGATTGCTGCGCTGAAGATTGCTGGCGTACTGCAGGATTTCGCACTGTATATATATATATATATATATATATATATATACATATATATATATATATATATATATATATATATATATATATATTTATATATATATATGTATATATATATATATATATATATATATATATTTATATATATATATATATATATATATATATATATATATATATATATATATATATATATATATATATATATATATATATATATAAATATTAATTTTAAGATTAAAACTTCTCATCTGGACAGCAAGATTGATTCACCGCCCACTGGAGGGTTTTAAAATGACAGCCGTCGGAACCACAGGCTTCAAAATGCAACATTAAAAGGGAACGCTTTCCGCATTAAAATTCCATCGGAGGAAATGTGGCAAAAACATCAACGAACTGTGGAACCCACGGACTGGTTTTGAGGTGCAGGACACTACTTGAAAAAGTTTCCTGGAGAAACGAAACGCGTCGTAAAGTCCGGTATCATGCTGCTCCTTTAAATTAAAATGACCTATAACGAAGTCACGTGTGCGACTCAGCTTCTTTTCAGTGTGGAGAGAGGGTTTTGAACATATATATATATATGTATATATATGTATATATATATACGGATACGAGAATCCCTGTGTTCCTGGCAGGAAAAAGAGAGCCACTCCGGTGTGGGGTGATAATATTACGAGTTTATCTGGCAAACAAGACACGTTTCAACCTCTGGCGAGGTCTTGGTCACAATATATGTATATTTTTTTCAAAGGGTCCTCAATCCGGAGGAAAGGAAGGCGCCACATCAATGTTCACCGCAAGTAATTTATTGGAGCAAAAAAGAACAACGTGTTTCAGCCAAAACGGCTTTTGTCAAGTGCCAATAAATATGTCATCATAGACATAATGGAATAATATTAAAGATGCTCTGCGCACACTGGTGATTTTCAATCAAAAGTAATCAGACAATCATTTTAGTGCTGCTCCTTTCGTTGCACTTGGTCAGAGTGCCTTGCACATATGGAAACTGATCTGGTTGGGAGACTTCCCGTCCTGTTGAACGTGCGCACTATTTTCAGGGAACACTGCGTTCCTTATCAATGTCTTAAATAAAAACTTATATCCTTTAAGGAGTAATGTATTGAATTTCTTTTATTTTGTTTCATTCATATCATGAATCCTTTATTTTTCTTCAATACATTAAATCCATTTCATGAATTGTACCCAATGCATTACGGGTCTCTATAAGGACCCTTCCTCAGGGGTCTAAAAAATGAAAAGTAAACATCTAATCAGAATCATGTCTCAAAACACATTGTGTTAAATACAAAATGTTGTCCCTATTTTCAATTCTCATATAAATGCGTGTACTATTTTGAATGCACTGTGAATTTCTATAAGGAAAAAACTGGTTACAACCAGGAAACAAAATTGATGCAACAAAAAGGTATACTATGACTCAAAAGAAAACAATATACTTAGCATGGGCGGAAAATCCGTTCCGCTTGCGGTTTTTCGCGGACTTTCTGTAAATTCTCAATCCGCGAGATTCGTGAATTTCCCGCAAAATCCGCGAGCGAAACGGATTGGGTCAAAAGTTCAAGCTGACTTTTTGTAACTATTTTAGAATGGCGCTGGCAAGCTGCCAGAGCCTCTAAAATAGTTACAAAAGTCAGCTTCAACAGGAAGCACTAATAGATAAAGGAAAGCAGGTGCTAGAGTTGAAGCTCAAATTCAGTTACACAATCAATAATCACCCCAAACTTGGGGTGATTAATGACTGTGTAACTTAATTTGACCTTCAACTCGAGCACCTGCTTTACTTTATCTATTAGTGCTTCCTGTTGAAGCTGACTTATGGCTGAGGGCAGAAGGGCACAAAGTGGGACAGAGGGCATGAGTTAGGCAGAGGGCAGAAGGGCACAGAAACCAGTGGGGCAGAGGGAAAAAGGGCACAAACAAGAGTGGGGCAGAGGGCAGAAAGGCACAAAAACAAGTGGTACAGAGGGCAGAAGGGCATAAAAAACGAGAGGGTGGCAGTGAATCGATGAACCAGGCAAAAAAAAAACAGCGAACACGCAAAGCGCCCCGCGAACACGCAAAGTTCCCTGAGAACACCCACAAACACGCAAAAATAAAAAATCCACGAATTCGCGAATTTTGCGGACTGCGAATTCGCAAATCCGCAAATTCGCGGATCTCAAATTTGCAAAATTCGCCCATACTTACAATATACTAAACCCAATCGGTTGTAATTATTTAAGAAAAAGTATACGAACAGCACTGGATGAATAGCTTTAACTCATTAATCACGAACAATGATTTTACCCCACTGTCATTCTAAGTGTGTCTTCAGGCAACAATATGCGCTGTTACTACAAGAATTAAAAGGTACACAGGGATGCAAATCTGTGGCAATTGTACTCATTTCAACAATGTCATCAAAGGGAAGCAACTAACTCATCCCCTGAAAGGTTTTATCATTGACCTGAAACACACCAGTACCTGCGATTCTAAAAATGTGGTGTATGCCATCAAGTGTCCATGTGGCAAAATATATGTGGGTATCACTGACAGAAAAATAAAGGTTCGTATCACAGAACACAAAAGCAATATCAGGTTGAAGAATGTTAAGTCTTGTCGAGTGTTTTAAAAAGGAAAAGGAAAGTAAATGATGAAGAGGAGGAATTTTGGTTGGTTAATGAGGACGAGAGTAGTGAGCTTTTGAAAAAATGGAAAAGAGCAAAGAAGCTTAAGAATATTGATATTGATGTAAGGTTTTCAAAAGGAGTTGGTGGTTCAAGCGCCACAAGAGATGGAGGTGTCCAAAGCGGCACAAAAGAGGGTGTCCTTGTGGCACAAAAGATATTGAGGAATCTTCTGAGGAGATTTCGGATGAAGGAAGTGAGAATGAAGAGGATGAATTAATTCTTGAAAAATATGATGACGACGGATGGGACATGGACAGTGATAAATTAGAGAAAGATAGGAAGGAAAAGGGCTTGGTGAAAGATCCTCAGGGTGAGGAGATGTTCAACCCAGATTTAATAAGACATACAAGAAGTGGTGACTGGTGGCCTCTGCCTCATGTTGCGGAATTCATTAAACAATGAATAAGGAAACCTTTGGAGAAAGAGGCTAGGGCAGTCATGAGAGCTGAGTGTTCAAGGCCAGTGGTCATGATAAGGCTTGTTTAACTCCAGAATTGGACCCTGATCTTATTAGATTTCTTTTTAAGTTGGGTCGAGATCCTGGGAAAGGAATTGAGAAGGCTCTGAAACAGTGTGAAGACAGGCTTTTAGACATACTAGGGCCTTTAGCAAGAATTCTCGATCTGGCGGAGGAAGCAAAGATGAAGAAGGTTGCGGTTGATTTAGACCTATTGAGAGGTTGGTCTCAAAGGGCAGTTTGCTTGTTTGGTAAATGCAAATGCGGCCCTGATTTCAGAGAGAAGAAAAGGTGTTCTTATGAGCATTAGCCCAAAGTTGGCTGATTTTTCAAAGAAAGAGCCCACAGATGACCCAAAAGGTTATCTATTTGGTGAAGGGTTAGTGAAAGGAGTTGGCAAATATGTTGCTACTTTTTCAAGTTTAGATAAGGCTCAGACCAACCTAAAGAGGGTCTTCAACAGAAGTGTTTTTGACAGGGCTGGGGGAAGAGCTCGTTTCCCTGGCCGAGGATTTTGGAGGGCCCAGTATCAGTCAGGCGGAAGAGCTGCGTTCAGAGGCGTCCAGTCTGCAACAGGATTTTTCCCGCAAAGAGGAAGAGGATCTGGAAGAGGGCGTCAGCCAAGGGGAAGAGCACAGTTTACACAAAGTTCATTTAGTAATTATGAAGACGAGTTTTGGTTCTTTCCCAGACAAGGTAGGGGGAAGGTTAAGATTTTTTGAAGAGAATTGGAAGATGATAACAAGAGACAATTGGGTATTGGAAGCTGTGAGTGGATATGTTGTGGAGTTGATGGATCTTCCGGTTCAATTATAAGAGCCAAATCAGTTGGTGTTCAATGGGGAATTAAAAAAGATTGTAGGCATGGAAGTTTTGGAAATGTTGAAGAAGGGAGCAATCGAAAAGGTTTCAGAGGAGTACAAAGGTTTTGTAAGTACAATATTTTTGGTGGAGAAAAAAGGAAAGAGTTGGAGGCCTGTAATAAATTTAGGGAGTATGAATCAATTTGTGGTTTACAGGCATTTCAAGATGGAAGGAATCCATCTGTTGAGAGATATTTTGCAGGAAAAGGATTGGTTAGTGAAGTTAGATCTGAAGGATGCTTATTTCACGATTCCAATTGCCAAGGAGAGTCGCAGATATCTCCAGTTCAGGTGGTTGGGTCAGTTGTACCAATTTTCGTCTCTCCCTTTTTGTCTGGCTTCTGCTCCGTGGTGCTTCACAAAGGTTTTAAGACCAGTGGCGAAGTTTTTGAGGGAGAGAGGTGTTCGGATGATTATGTATTTAGACGATTTTCTTTTAATGTCTCAAAGTCAGGAGGAGTTGAGGATTCAATTATCTTTTTGCATGAGTCTTTTAGAAAATCTCGGTTTTCTAGTAAACAAAGAGAAGTCTGTTTTGGTTCTGTCACATTGTTTGGAGTTTTTGGGTTTCAATGTAAATACAGTAGAAACGACTTTAAGTTTACCAGAAAAGAAGGTGCAAAAGATAAAGTCAGAAGTGAGATGGGTTTTGAGAAAGGATTTTGTGAATTTGAGGGCTTTAGCGAGAGTGATAGGTTTATTTTCTTCTTCCATTCAGGCAGTTTTCCCGGGTCCACTTCATTACAGAGCCTTACAACGGTCGAAGGCAGATGCTCTCAGGAAGGGATTATGGTATGGAGATCAGGTTGTAATTTCAAGAGCGGTTCGGGAGGAGTTGGTTTGGTGGTTGGAGAAATTGGAAGCGCGGAACGGTCGTGCAATTTTTGGAATTTGCGCGGATTTTGTTTTGGAAACAGATGCGAGCCTTTTAGGTTGGGGAGCATGCTTAGAGAATCAAGGGACTGGAGGAAGGTGGTCTCAGGAGGAGAGATCAATGCATATAAATGGTTTAGAGATGAAAGCAGGGCTTTATGCTCTGAAGAGTTTTGGAAAGAATTTGAGGAATTTCAATGTGCTGATGAAAATGGACAATGTTTCAGCTGTCCGTTATATAAATCGATTGGGTGGAAGCAGGGTCAATGAATCTGTCTCAGTTGGCGAAGGAGATTTGGAATTTTTGTTTGGAGGAGAAAATAGGTTTAAAGGCAGAATATTTCCCAGGCAAGAGCAACGTTGTAGCGGATTGGAATTCAAGATTTTTAAGGGATTACTGCGACTGGAAGCTGAATGTTCAGATTTTCAGGAGAATAGTGAAGGAGTGGGGTCCGTTGGAGGTGGATCTGTTTGCGTCGAGATTGAGTTGTCAGCTGAACCGGTTCTACAGTTGGAGGCCGGATCCGTTGGCAGAGGAAGTGGATGCATTTCAGCAGAATTGGAGGAAGGATCGGTGTTATGCTTTTCCCCCGTTTGCAATGATACAGAGAGTATTGTTGATGGTGAGGAGACAGGAGTGCAAGCTGGTGTTGGTGACGCCATTCTGGGTCGGTCAGGTTTGGTTTCCAGGTCTTTTGGAGTTAGCGGTAGAGGAGCCTATGTTAATCCCAGTCTCGGAGGATATGTTAATAGGAGAAGGAGGAATGTTTCATCCTTTGGTTATGGGAGGGGCGTTGAGCCTTCTTGTTTGGAAGATATCAGGAGAGAAGGGCAGTCGGAGAGCTTTCGGAGCAGGATCAGGATTTGCTCTATGAATCATGGGCTCCAGGAACCAGGAAAAGATATTTGGGAACATGGAGGAAGTGGTGATGCTGGTGCTTGGAAAGGGGTTTGGATCCTGTGGAGGCATCTGCCATAGAGTTGGCTAATTTCTTGTCTGTTTTGTTTGGTAAAGGTTTAAGTTATAGGGCGATAAATTGTTATAGGTCTGCTATTGCAGCAGGTCATAGTTTGGTTGGAGGTTGTTCGATTGGTAGGGAGCCTTTGGTTTGCAGGGTTTTGAAAGGAATTAAGTTGAAAAGACCTCCTAAACCTAGATGTAATGGTATGTGGGGTGTTAATAAGATTTTATCTTTGTTTGAGAGTTGGCAGGCAAATAAGTATTTGAGTCTTAAGCAGTTGTCGGGAAAATTGGCAAGTCTTTTGTGTCTCATTTATTTTAGGAGTGTTTCTGATGTAAAGGCTTTAGATATTCGTAATAGATGTTTTACTCCTGATGGGGTTCTTTTTAGTGTTACTAAGAGAACTAAATGCATGTCGAGTTCAATTTTTTATCCAAGATTTTTGGATCATCCTAAACTCTGTGTGGCCATGTATTTAAAGGAGTATGAGTCAAGAATGAGTGAGTTTAGGAGGGATGGTGATGAGCAGTTGCTAATTTCTTTTGTTAAGCCTTTTAGGCCAGTTTCTTCAGCTACTATTGCTAGATAGGTTGGATTTTGTATGTTTGAAGCAGGTGTGAATTTGGATGAGTTTGTTGCACATTCAGTAAGAGGCGCTATGGCAAGTAAAGCTTTCTTGTCTGGTGGTTGGTAGGAGGAAATCTTGCGTGCAGCTGATTGGTCTAGTGCGGATGTATTTGCAAAGTTTTATTTGAAACCTTTGGGGTATGTGTTGTCTGTGGTTTTATCACAGCTTTGAACATGCATAATGCTAGCCTCCGGTCTTGCCATGAAATGTAGATTCTCCAAGTTTGTGATGAGAGAATCTGGATTTCATTAAAGACACGGAGGCTAGCATTATCCCTCCCTCCCTCCTTTTTAGGGTGATGTTTGGGGGGTAACAAGATTTAGAATGTTATATGTTTTGTGGGATTTATAAAAGAAAAAAAAATGTTGTTTATTTCAGATGCACAGTGGAGGAATTTTTTGGTTATTTTGTTTTTCTTCAGGAGCAGCATAAAAGAGGAAGATGGCTGCTGTGTTCAGGGTTATACTGTGTTTTTGTCCACAATGTTACATGCTTCCAAAGGTTCATAAATGTTTAACATCACCGCCGTTCAGACCCATAGTTTCTGCGTGTGGGTCCATTTCTGAGTCACTGGGTCAATACCTAAATCATTTTTTGCCGCCGATGGTACAGAACTGGAAGACCTACATAAAAGACACCACGTCTCTTTTAAATCATTTGGAAACTCTTTCTAAAGAAGGTATGGCGAATTGGCATCTATGTACATTAGATGTAATCTCATTATATACCTCAATCCCTCACAACGAGGGTTTAGAAGCCATAGGGTGTTTTTTGTTGAACAACGAGTGTGCTGGAGCCAATAACGTTTTTTTGTTAGCGTTAATGCATTTTGCTCTGTATCACAGCTATTTCGAGTGGGAAAATAAATGTTGTGCCCAATGCAATAGAACATATATGGGCTTTGCTGGAGCCCCCACCTACGCTAATATGTTCATGTCAAAATTCGAACAAGAATATATTCTTCAGGAACCAATTCGAAAGGAACACTTAGTATCATTCAAACGATACATAGATGACATTTTCTTAATCTGGAAGGGAGATGAAAGTCAGATGATTGAGAACATCCAGAAGTTAAATAAGTGCCATCATCACATTAAATTTACACATACCATCAACAGAAACTGTATACATTTCTTAGACGTGTGAGTACAAATCAAGGATCACACTATTAAAACCAACCTGTATACAAAACCCACAGATCGAAACAGTGGTTTACACTTTAACAGTTTTCACCAACTATCTTTGAAAAGACAATTACCTTTCTCACAGTTTCTACGTTTTAAATGTATTCCCAACACAGAAGAGGAAGCCAACCAAACCATTGATCTGTTCGCTGAAAGGTTCATAAAAAGAGGATATCCTGCAACTTTAATCAACAAATCCAAACAAAAAGCACTAATGATGGAAAGATCAACTCTTTTGAGACAAAAGGACAAAGAGGAGAAGGACTGCAACATCTGTGTGCTGAAATATTCAACTGAAGCGACCAAAATAAAACACCTCATTAAAAATTATTGGCACCTGATCGAAAACGAGACTAATCTAAAATGCATAAACAAAAACAAAATCATTTTCGCTTTTCAAAGATCTCGTATTCTTAAGGAATTGTTTTAAAAAAAAAACACTGAAGATTCCACCACAAAATTCAAAGGGATGCAAATCTGTGGCAATTGTACTCATTGCAACAATGTCATCAAAGGGAAGCAACTTACTCATCCCCTGAAAGGTTTTATCATTGATCTGAAACACACCAGTACCTGCGTTTCTAAAAAAGTGGTGTATGCCATCAAGTGCCCATGTGGCAAAATATATGTGGGTATCACTGAAAGAAAAATAAAGGTTTGTATCACAGAACACAAAAGCAATATCAGGTTGAAGAATGCCAAGTCTACGGTGGCCATGCACTGGTAAGAAGCGGGACATAATGTTTCACAGTTAAGATATACTGTATTCAAAGCAGTAAGAACAGATCCGGGAACTGAGCCACACAAACAATTACTAAAGGCAGAATTTCTTTGGATCAAAAAGTTGAACACTTTACAGCCATTTGGGTTGAATGACAATATTGAATTATCGTGTTTTTTATAATGTCTCACAAAATGTTTTTGTTTTTCACTGATATTTGCTCAAGTAACATTATTTACCTTTTTTCGAGATATGATGCAATGATCCATCACTGAGCCTATATAATCACAATTGATTTCTCTATGACTAGGGTAGCCTTAGAACCTTATATTATGCTTTATTGCTAATGTCAATTGCTTTAATCTGGTTGCTTTTATTTTCGTTTACGAAAACATGTGATTTAGCGCTTTATCTTAGAAGCAACTGACTTTACTTCAATATCCGCGCGGAACTTTATTGCGCAGCTCTACTTTAACACACAGGTTACACTCTGACAGTCCTTGCTACTTTAAATTTAGCAGAATCTTTGCGTATGTGATTAGTTTACGAGGCTACACACACCACACGTGATAGCGCCAGGACGCTACTTCCGAAGCACAAGAAAATAGTGCGTTTGCTACTGCTCGCGTAGAACGGCGTGCAGCGTGTATGAGAGTGAGTATTTTCATGAATTCCTAGTAAGTTCCTAAACCTGTGTACCTTTTAATTCTTGTAGTAACAGCGCATATTGTTGCCTGAAGACACACTTAGAATGACAGTGGGGTAAAATCATTGCTTGTGATTAATGAGTTAAAGCTATTCATCCAGTGTTGTTCGTAAACTTTTTTCTTAAATAATTGCAACCGGTTGGGTTTAGTTTATTGTTTTCTTTTGAGTCATAGTATACATTTTTGTTGCATCAATTTCGTTTCCTTATAGCAATTCACAGTGCATTCAAAGTAGTACACACATTTATATGAGATTTGAAAATAGGGACAACATTTTGTATTTAACACAATGTGTTTTGAGACATGATTCTGATTAGATATTTGGGATTAATTAGTTGTTTGCTTTTCATTTTTTAGACCCCTGAGGAAGGGTTGTATTGGATACCCGAAATGCATTGGGTACAATTCATCAAATGGATTTAATGTATCGAAGAAAAATAAAGGATTCATGATATGAATGAAACAAAATAAAAGAAATTCAATACATTACTCCTTAAAGGATGTACGTTTTTATTTCAGACATTGATAAGGAACGCAGGGTTCCCTGAAAATAGTGCGCACGTTCAACAGGATGGGAAGTCTCCCAACCAGATCAGTTTCCATCATAGACATAATGGACATACTGTGCAACATGATTAAACATGATATATTCCTCAAATCAATTCACCAATTTGGAAATTATTTCTAAATAATATACACAATTTTAAACCAAGAAAGGAAAGAGTACTTTAGAAGAATTATGAAATAATCACTCATGTGCATCTACTGTGATCGCATTTCATTGGCGATTCACGGAACGTGTTGTGTCCCGCCCTCTTCCTGTACAAAGGAATTCCGGTTCGATAATAGCCATGGAAGACAGCTGTATAACGCATGTTGCGATAAATCAGCATGAATAATACAGACATAATGGTAGGACTGATATTAGTGTTCTAATTTAATAAATACATTTCATCAAAATTTCTTTGTCATTTCATAGTGTTGCACAGACACATTAAAAATGCACCTATACACAACTTAATAAGTTTATATCAAACATAATGTTAAACAGTGTCCTAACTTTACGGATTAATATTTCCCCTATATAACGTCCATCCGGCAATTACATATGGGGCAATAGAATATAGAGGAATCGTGTATGCACATGCATCTACAGTAATGAGAGATGTGTTTATAGCTGGTATTCAATAGCTAAAAGATAAAGCATGGATACCGAGGTAGTGTATGTATTGTGCAGATAATGATTGTAATAAAACCCAATTATAATAGGAAAAAAGTGCTTAGGATAGATCCTCACAGGGGGGTGGTCCCGAAAATAATGGCAGATTATTCTAAAATAAGATAATCCTAAATTATCTCACTGCAATACCAATGACAGAAGTCAAGTGGAAAAGCAGATACCATACCTGCATATCATAAGAGCAAATGTCCATATAGTTTACTCGAAAAGACAATTCAGCCAGGATCGTAAATCAAGGTACTACCCCCCACACCTGAGAGCAAGTGACCAAATATATAATACTGTATGTCAAAGACTGGGAAGAAAAGAAAGTAATAAAGCAAGACATTTGGTAACTGGGGAAACTGTGAGTCAAGATATATACTGTACGTATTCAAGATAAATATCACAAAATCTGGGGAGTAATTGCACCCCAATATGAGTTGGCAGTTCTTCTCTATTCAATCCATATGGCATTCTCGTATTTAGATCAATGATGTACGTGGATGTGAGAATCCGCAGCCACTTTTCTCTGTCGCCACCCCTGATTTGTTTGCATACCCTGTCAATTCATTATTAATTAATCATTATTAATACATTTTTACTGAAATATTAATTAATATATTACTTAAAAAACTTCCCACCCAGTACCCCATCAAACTTAGCAGCCCACACCTAACATATACGCAAAAATATAATTATTACACATTTCCATAATTAATAGTCAATAATAAATACTGAATTATTAATTGCATTATTACTTAATTGAATCCCCACCTACACCCCTACAAACCAAGCAACCCGCTACAGCACTATACATTCCTATTAGCAATTACATTACAAATTCCAATCACTTAGAATTATAAACTATATATATATTTTAATTATATAAATAATAAATAATAACACAAAAGTAACATTAAGATACATAAAAAATATTTTTTACAACTTTACTACAGAGAAAAATATTAACTAAAAATATTCTTCACAACAATATTAACCCCTTCAGTGTGGCGCACGTTCAGCGGACATCACGCCGCACTACCTCGGTAGTGCTGCGCACGTCCGCTGAACGTTTCGGCCCCGCCTGCGCAATAGAACGTTCCGCACCAGCGAGGAACGTTCGGCGCAGCAGAGGGGTTATTCACTTGAAAATAAAATATTATTGACACTGATATTTTTGCATCACAATATTTTGGTGTCACAATATTTTTTTGCTCAACGTTTTTGTCTCCTAATATTTACAGCTCAACAGGTTGTCCAAATACAACTGCTGCCAATCTGAAACAGTGTTTCTGGTGTCTACTGAGGAGCTTGATTTGAATACTGGTGGAACAACCTGTTGTGATCAGGTAAGCTTAGGGGCACTGATGTCCTGAGGCAAGCCTGAAGCAATCCTAGTAGTCAATGTATATGCTGCATGCCGCTTTGACATATTTTACTTAGGGATGGAATCTGATCCTATGGTTCCATGACAGAATATTGTGAAAAACAATATAGACAACACAACATATTGCCAAAATAATAATGAATACAAAAATATCGCCATCCTATACTGAAATAGAAATAACATAAACCTCAATGATAAAACTATTGCCCAAAAAATCGAATTTTACCAATTTTGAAAACACAAATATTGAATTTAAATATCATTTAGATCATTATACATAAACAAAATCAAAATACTGAAACATATAATTTTAACTTCATTAATATTGCTAAAATAAGGAAACATATTTTACATGATTTACTTCTTTTTTTAATTAAATATATATAAAAAGAACAATAAATAAAGAACCCAAGTATTTCAGAATAAGACTGCTAAAAAGAATTTAAAAACAAATTTACTATTAACATTTATTTCAGAATATTCCTATGAGAAAAAAGATGCAATATAAAAACTATACAATACAGCTTCCAAATTAAAACACACAAATACTAAATGATATTTTCCAGATGTGGTAAAAACTAAATATATATATTGAAATATAGACTTAGACACCCAAAACTAAATAAAGTCATAGTACAAAGCTGTTTACCCTATTTATTAAAAAAAAAGAAACGAAACATCCACTTCTGCCCTCAGTAGATGCTCTACTTACAGTAGATAAACTCTCACCTGTTTTTGGGCTGTGACAAGTACATTCAACCACTGCGGTCCGACATTTGAATCTCTGTTGCAATATCATCAATACTTTTTGTAGGTTACAGTGTTTATCATCATTGTGCTGGAGGAATGGCCACTATCCTGCTGTAAGTTTAACACTAATTGATGTGGTGTGGGAATTGCAGCTGCATTCTGCTACTCATAGGAACTACCATGCTGTCAGAATCTCTTCATTTTCTTTGCTTGATGGTGTTCTTTAGAAAAAGGTGTATTATGAAATTCTGAGCAATACAGATATGTTTCTATTCCTTGTTTTTTGAGAATTTCATGGGCACTCCAGGTCCTTTTGCAAGCTTATGGTACAGAAATGCTGTTAAACAACTAATGATGACTGACTTGATTTGGCAATAGAGATCAGCACCTTGATGCAAAGAATCATCAGGACCAATCTGTTCCATCATGATAGACACCATTACATTACTCAATCAAACAGCAGTATGGAAATATAGAATTTTATGCAGTGGCAAAATTGCTAGACCACTCCAGCTAAACGTCCTAGAAGTTTTCTGAAACGATTTACCTAATTTAATAGTGGTGACAGATCAGACCAGATTTTTATTACCAAACATTTATCACATTAATTGATTCATTTCTAGAACAAGGCTGCACATATTAGAAGGAAAATATCAATGTGAAATGTATAAGAGGAACTACATTTGGCAAATTCAGTACACGGATACCTTGTTCAGGCCACGTATGATTCCTGAAGAAATTATCTACTCAAATATGTCTCCAAAACATCTCCTTGAGTTTTGCTTCTCTTTCAGAATAAAATACGTCATCACTTGCTAAATTTAAATTGACACATTTTGCAGATTTTAAATGGAATGAAAATATTACTGCTAATTAATTTAATGTGATGGTTAAGAATGGAACCTACAATGTATCACTGTTTAAGATAGCCTCATGAGTATTGATATGTATCACAAATATGTTTTGTATCACCCCTCATCAGCCAGGCAAGTTATAATTCTGTGGCACAGTGAGCCCGGGACCCACATCTGGGCATACCCAGCACACTTAGGCAGCAAATGCAACAACAAGGTGATGGATGTAATGCTTGAATTCCTCTCAGCCACTGTCAATAGCTCAAGCTGCATCCCAATCAATCGTTTGTTGTACACCATGCCACCCCAGTTTGAAACCAGCCAAAAGCAAATCAGTCTTGACCCTGCTCCCAATGGGAACAATTTAGCCTGAACTGCCAGGTCAGGTCCTTTCTCAACCATAACTTAGAGAAATGGTTTTATGGTAAAATCTGTCATGAGCTAGGCTAGCTTAAATTCAGTGGCACATTGAGCCTAGGACCCACGTCTGGGCATACCCGGCGCACTTATGGCTGCAAATGTGAAACAACAAGGTGAGAGATGGAATGCTTCAATTAATCTAAGTCACTGGTGATCTCTCAGGGCAGCATCCCAATCCATCATTTTGTTTCCCAAGATGCCACCCCAGTTTGCACCCGGCCATATACAAATCACTCTTGACCTTGCTCCCCATTGGAACAATCCGGCTCAAACTGGCAGGCCAGGTCCTGCTTCAACTGTAAGCAATCATTCTGGGACCTGTTTGGGGTATTTAACTTCCTCAGCCTGGCTAGCTTGAATCTAGTGGCACTGCAAGCCTGGAACGCATCTGGTCATACCCTTCCCACTAAGGGCAATAAAGGCAAAAAGAAAAGATGATGGATGGAATGCTGAACATGGAATGGCATGGCGAGCAAACAAATTATGGATTTAAGCCAGATCTGTGGCTGGGTGTGAATGTTTGATTTGATTAGCATTTCGTGTATCATCTTTTCTTTATACAAGATGGCATTCACCTAAAGATCATACAAAACTTGTTCTTTGAAAACAATGACTGCTGAAAATTGAAGAAAAATTCATTTAACTCATCTCACATAATTTTCTTCACATGCCTAAAATTTGGGGCTCACGCGAGGGAAAGGACCAGACCTTGTATACAAAAGGGCTGATTTAACCACATGGCTGCTGCGGGGATTTTTCCCGTGTGCTGGAAAGCTTTGATCACCATTGTTCATGACGAGCTCAGCTCGTCATCAGCACACGACACCCGTGGGTGATGACGAGCTGAGCTCGTCATCAGCATCGAAAGGGTTAAAAGAGGCTTGCGCAGCAGAAGCTTCACTTGCTTTGATGCTCTGGCGGCGTAAGCCTCTCAGTCATATATGGGTGGCTTTGCATGGCTTCATAGATATGAAGTAAGATAAAGCAGGGCAAGCTGCTGCCTTCCTTTACTGCACATCAAGGAGGTTTTTCATGGGCGTTGCAGTAGCTTTTCCCACGCAGCACCCATGGATTTTAACGCTACCCAAGAATTACTTAATCACGTAGACCTGGGGCAGCATCAAAGCCTTACCCCTCCCCAGAGCAGGCATAATGAGGAGAAGTATTTCTATTTCTCCTTATTTTTATCACTTTCGATGTGTGCTGCCTCTGCAGCAGACATTGAAAGAAGAACCTGCTACCATGATGGAAAGGGGCCTGCAATGGAGGCAACCTTGCAACATGGTGCAAGGGTGCCTAAGTTTGCCCTATGCAGCAAATTGTACGCCAGCGCAGGGGAAAGGACAGGTATGCACCATATTTTACAAATATGGTGAATTCCTGCCCTTTCACATTGGCATAGGCAGTACAGCACTTGGGGTGCTACCCATCGCCAATTCCTCATAAATGAGGCCACAGGTTCCTCCATTCCAATAGGTCAGGTGGGCAGCAGTACAACCTCTTGCAGGGAATCTTATCTAATGCTTTCAGTTTCGAGGGTAGAGGCCAGCCCTACAAACCATTCTCTAATTTGCATACAAGTGATCTGATTTCCATCCCATATACTCAGGATATTCTCACACATAGAAGGCAGTATGCATCTGTAGATCCTTCCCCGCTAATAGGCACCGTATCACATTAAGGAACTGCATCACACAAATTCATAGAAAAGTGCACCTATATATTAGTTTCCACCACTGGTCATCTTATCATCACACGAGGAACCTCATCTCAGATTACATCTAAGCTTCAATGTGCTTCACTGATCATCCTATCACAACATCGAACTCCACCTAACAGAAGCAGGGTAGACTACTTCTGTAGACCTTATTCTCAGACATGGATCCTGGCTGATCAAGTCAAAATGTTGACGATTTCAATGAACATGTGCACATTTACCACCACCAGTAATCCCTCACTAAAATAATGATTACTATTCTGCTAGATATTCACCACACTACATTCCTTCTTACAGCAAAAATCCCTTGATGCACATTTGTTATTGCTGCAAAATCATCTACAAAATCCAATAGTAGCTATTTTCAACAGGTATCGACAGTATAGGTAAATAAGCATTAATTGGTTTCTATAATATTCTAAATATTATATTAATTGCATTTTTCACTGTCTTCTGTACCTTCCTTCTAAAAATGTGTTTTGGTGCTCTGCAAATGATTTATTGAATGCTGTTTCCAATTCTTTTCCAGCCGACCAAGTCATAATTTTGTAGCTGCTGGCCAATTTGTGATGATGTTCATTTGCACCTAAAATACAGAAAATAATCATAATTTGTCAGAATGAATCCTCAGATGAGAATAAATTAACAGAAATATCATTTGCAATCCTATAAATTAATATTTTGCATCATAAATAATGTATCACAAATCAAAATCACCAGGCTTTAAGTGGAGACTTCTGCTACAGTCAAGCATGTTATACTAAGTTTAGTTCGAAGCAAAAATGACCCACCAAAAAAGAACAGCATGTGCCCCATGGTGTAAAAAACATCAAAGTAAAAGTGAGAAATGTGCAGCCGTATATCATAGTATACATCCACAGCAGTATTCAATAACCGAACACAGTATTAGTTTGGCCCATCACTCAACAACAGGAATATAAAGACAGAATGGTATTGTACTGGTACAGTGAACAGTCAGTATACTATTCTTCAGCTTGACACAAGAACTAGATGAGTTGGGCATCGGTTCCCCAATGACCCCACTCATTGCCCAACTATCCCACAAGATTAGTGTTTCCCTATTACCCAGCTCATTGCCAAGCGGTTCCATAAGATTTGTGTTTAGATCACGGATCTTACTTACCTGCTACCATAAGACTTGCCTCCACCCTCTGTTCAGTGATACTCTGCTGTGGTCGGTGTGGTTGTATCGTGTTGGGTTTTTTTAGTCTGCTCACCTCGCTCCAACCTAAATCCATGAATTGCAGGGCACGGTCAGACTGTTCTGCGGCTATTAGAGTGCCTGCTATTCCACGCCTCAAACGGGCATTCCCTGTTCAGTCTGCTTTTTGGTATCTTTTTTTTTCTTAATATGGGAATTTAATACGCCACATGCATGATAAGCAATGAGAGATTATTCTGTAGAAGCTTCCCAAGCCAAAATGGACTCCTGATATTCCTGCTACACCGATTCTTCTTCTTGGACTTTCATTGTAAATGGTGCTAATAATCTGTCAGCACGGAGACTCAAAACAGCCAGGAAGTATTTTCACCTCTGGTTGGTAGACCCAATATATAAACAGATACTATTGTGAAGGTTTTTTCAGAATTTGTCTTCTTCTGAAGACTATTCTTCAGATTATTCCAGGTTCTGTTCGACTGACATTTTGACTGTTCTCTACCTTGTCTATTTCTGCTCATCCTACAAGCTCATATTCTTGCTATGAAATAGATTGTTTCCCTTTGACTTTATTACAACATTGATGAAATAATGATAATTCTAAGAGTACAACTGCACCATGCCTGTCCTAGACCTACTTCTGAGACTTCACAAAAGTCAAAAAAAGCTTTTCAGACTGTTTTCCTACCATTGGTCAATTCTACAAGTTTACACTTAGTACAATGTACAATATGCAATGGTAGGGTGAACCATAATCATTTTTAAACAACCTTGTTTAACATTTTTACTAATTGGGTGAAGCTGAAATAAGCATTGTGGTTATAGCAATCAGTGATATACATAAAGATCTGTATATTATCTCTTTCATCCAGTAGAGTTCTGTACATCGTGTAAGGTTTTGCTCTTACCACTAGCATTTGGATTGCAAGTCAAGAGTAACTGCAAAATAATCAGCCTCCATATATCTGACCAATTCAGAGTATCTGTCAGGATGCACAGTAAGTACATCACCCCCTGTATTTATCAGTTGTGGCGAAGGGGATGAGTGCATACCTGAGGTTAGCAATTTGATACTGGTGTGAAAGGAAGTCCATACTTTCTCACACCAGACCATTTGGCCTCTGATAGTTGCACATATTTTCTCCATGACATAAATGCTCCACCATAACTTAGTAGTCAGAAGGCCTTGAACTTTACATATTTGGGTAGTCATCAACTTAGCTGCCATTAATAAAAGAGAGATCAACTTGCTGTTCAGAAAAGATAACTATATTACCTCCTGGTCCACACAAAACTGTTACTATATCATCATGGTATCTTTAATCAGAGACAACATCTATATCCAAAATCCTTTAGTGTGTTCACATATCTACCTCTTGTGTAGGTTTAGGCCAGTTCCCAGGTCCCCACTCTCCTTTAAACAAACATCAGGGAACCAAAAACTGGCCACACTCTGTTGTGTCCTGCGACACAAGTAAATGCTGGTAGCCGAGTAGAGTTCATAAGTACCTTTATTCAGTAGCTGGGCCAAGTACATCAAGATGGTATACAAGTACATCTGACAGGTAGTAAAAACACAACATTAAGAGTAAAAAAGGTACACAATGCAATCACAATAAAGAAGTTCATCTAAACGGTGAGTGGAAAAAGCATCCAAGCATGTTAATTGTCCATTAGTCTGTATTATTCCCACCATTTGACCTCTTATCCTGCGATATTTGCAAGGGCATCCTTTCGCCTTATAAAAAGATTAGATTGTATTTTGCTCAGCTGTCCATTTCTTTCCTCCATGCAGCAACAGGGCGGAAGGTCAGGGGATTTCGAAATCCAGGCTCCCTTGGTGATAATTGCCACAATGCACACTAGCATACAGTTTGCTTTGCAGCTCAAGCGATGTACAAAGGAGATGCTGAGGCACAAGGATACCATACTCATTACACTAGTGGGTAAATTATTTCTCAGAATAGTAAAAACGCTGAAATGGGGCGGTAGAAGCTTCCGACACTTAGCCCCAAAGCTATGGAATTCCATACCCTTGCATCTTAGAACCCAAACCAACTTACTTCAGCTTAGGAAGGATCTCAAAACCTTGCTATTTACCTGTACATAACCGGTGTGCTGATTCTCCGACTGTACCCTATGGCAGTAAGGTCTAAGACGCCACGGCAAACACGCGCTCTACAAAAACCCATATTTCATTTCATTTCAGAGCATAGTGGTGCTAGCGGCTTGAAGACCAGCCGTCTTAACCTTCAAAACCAGGAGAGACTCTCCGATAAGTTAACAAAAAAGTGACTCAGCACGGTCATAAGACCTATATGTTTGGTAATGAAACCAGTGTGCATTAAAATTTAACCCCTCCCATGCTTATGATGAGCTCAACGGTGGCCGTGTGCTCATGACGAGCTTAACGGCCGTAACGCTTGCACGCGCGGCTAATTCCCCCGCTGTGCTGAGCATTCAAAAGAAACGGGTGTGGCTGTGATGAGCTGAGCTCGTCATGAGCACCGGGGCGTTGTGCGCAGCGGGGGAAATAGCCCTGCAGGCAAGGGGTTAAGCTGCAAGATTCACAGACTCCCAGAACTTTTTTCATGAGAAAACAGATTCAGATGATTTTTCCATTTAAAACATTTCTTTTTCTTCTCCGATTTTACTGCAGCCAACACCTTTTGTCCAAAAGGACTTTTTGATGGCTACAAAACACATAATAAATACAGAGGTTTCTTTTTTTTTTATAATCCACATACAATAAACACGGAGACATTACAAAATATAAATAGTACTAAATGTATTGACACAATCATGGGTACTCGGACAAAGCCATTACAAATCCACTGTCAGTACTCTAGGCTGAGGATTGTTGGTGGTGATGTTCCAGGTGAGCTATGTAGTTTGCAGGGAGTCCACTCTTTAGTCCTTTTGAAGCAAGGTAGGTCACAGAGCTGTAGTTCCAGATTGTTTGGCAGGCGCAGTCTTCAGAGTGCAGGGCCTGGTTGATGCAAATCAAACTTCTCAGCATGGACCCCCCTTCTTCCTTCAGTTTCAAGCAGCAGCTATGAGAGGTGTTGCCACTCTTAGATAATTTTTCCAAGTAACTGGACCTGACTTACACTGGCTGTTCCCTCCTCTCTTTGAAGAAGATGTTTCACAACCCCTCCCCCTGCCATAGCATTCCTATGGAGCAGAACTCAGTATGGCTCCCTGACCAGCTGGGCTACTTGTCATCTTATCAAAGGAGCCTGGCTAATCCACTTAACTGACCAGTCAGGATAGACCACTGTAAGGCAGCATTTTGGCTTACAAACAAGAACATCTTATAGCTTCCTGCCTGTACATTTTAGGATACATTCAACCATACCATATTATTGCATTTACTAATATCATTATTTTTATCACCTCATTGATGTTAGTTATTTTTATGGCTTAGAATGTGCAATGGGAAAAATGACTTGGGTCATTTTTCTAACACCAGGGCTTATAAAACATATTTTATAAGGACCCTGCATATGTCTACATGACCTCCCCACCCATGCAATACCTAAGGGTGACTTTAGGGGTTCTGAATATGTAAACATATTGCAGATCCTCACTCTAAAGTGCTCCTGCCACAAAAGTCATCTCTGGGAAGCACTTTACCACAATATTGGGAGTGCAATATGCCAGGGCATAAAAAACTCATTTTTCTAAGGGTCCTTCTTATAAATACATGATTCCCCATACCTGGGACACCTAGGGAAGACCCTTGGGGTACCTAATATGCCCAAAAATTGTAGTGTAATAATGTGTAAATGCCCAAAACATCAAAATCAAGTTGGGGCACAATTTCCATTTCAAAAGCAGTCAACACAGGGCTGCTTTTAAACGGACCTCAGCAGTGCATATGCAAGGGCATGAAGAGCTGTTGGGCTTTAAACTGCCATGCCCTATTATTTACTAGGGACTTAATGATAGTACATAATTGGGCAGTGGAATTGAAACTAAGACCTTATAGAGGAGGTCATGCCAATTATAGAGATTCCTAACCCATAGGGAACACGTAGGTTTTTTCACTATATTCAGAGTGTCTCTTCAGCATAGCACTGGCCCTTGGCCTGTTCAGGGAGAGCCCAGGGTAAGTCAGAGTCCGTTATCACTAGTACCAGTCAGCAAAAAAGCTGAGGTTGCCATGGGTACAGGAGAACTTTGCAACATGAATACATGAAGTTAACTGCAACCAGTGTTTTAAATGGGCCGGTACTCACCGGTACTGAGTACTGGCACTTCTTATTTTTATCCCTTCAAGTACCAGCACTTCTCCCCCCACCAAGGAGAGTACCGGTACTATCGTCTGACATGTTGTTAATTTCTAATTTTGCAGAGGCAGGGTGGCGCCTGTCTCTATGATACTCTGACAGCCAAAATGCCCGTGTAGCCCTTTGCTGAGCCCCTGCGGAACTGGAACCGTTCAACAGCAGCTCAGTTTTATCATGTTTTTAACGTGTAGGTGTTGAGAATTTCACATTCACGCTGAGCTCGACAGAGCAGTGTCCATATCTTTCAGACACTACTCTGTCAATCACAGTTACACTATGGTGTGCATTTGTGCACACCATGGAATCCAGGTGACCCACTGAGAGCGGCAATTAAGGAAGCCACGGGAGGTAAGTAGTTAAAAGTGCCCTTTATCCTGTGAGCCGTTTGTGTGAGTGTTTAACTGATTGTGAATGTTTAACGCCTTTTGTGTGCCTTTTGATGTAAGGGAAAGAGAAAGATATAAAACCTGGATAGTCTAAGAAGGTTTTTTAAAGAAAGTGTGCGGACTGCTTGGTATGTGCATGTATGCTTGGGCCTGTCTCCACACTCGAATTTGAGTACTAAGCCCAATGCAAATAAATTATAATAATCAGAGCCACTCTACTTATGCGTCAGGGTTGATTAAATTATGTAGCAAGAAAAGGAGACTTATGCTGCGTAATGCAGATAGTTCCTGATTGCATTGCTTAATTATTTTGTAATTTGTATACTTGTTAACACTGTCTGGGCATCGGTTGCACTTCAGTTTAAACATTGCAACAAGCAACAGGAAGGTGAAAAGTCAACCTTTGGAAATGGCCTTCCACTGGGCAGGTGCACATGTTGGTACGATTTTACCAACTTTTTGAACTGTTTGAGGTAGAAACAATTTTTTTTGTTAAAAGCTGAAGATTATGCAGCAGAGGATGAGGCAAATGTGGCAGATCAATAATTTATGTGAAAATGAATTGCATACTTCCTCTTTCCTGACAATAACAGTGTGGCATCAATAAGCTGCACTAGATAAACTAGTATTGGCCAAGTTATTCGGTGTGGCCTTGGTAAAGCTGGTGCAATTGTTAATTCCAAAGAAGATAATTGCACTAATATGCCACTAAAAAAGAAAACATGCCTCCTATATGTGGTGAGATTAAGCATCCAAAAATTATTTTAAATAAAAAAGAATTTTCCATTGCATATATTTTAATAGTATCAGTGCGCCCTATCAGGCATGTGACTTAGAATAGTTTTTTTAACATGTCAAGATCACTTTAAGTGAATGGTCTCCCAGCACATTCTACCCACCATCTTGGAACTGCTTAATGCTTCCCTAGCCACTGGAATTGTCCCGATCCATTGGAAACGGGCCATGGTCAGAGCCCTCCTCAAAAAACCTAACCTAGATCCTAACTTCACAGGAAACAACCAGCCAATCTCCTTACTACCCTGGCTCAGCAAGATTTTAGAGAAACATGTCCATAAGACTCTGACCAATTTCCTAGAGACCCACCAGCTGCTTGACCCCACTCATACAGGATTTCGGCCCAGGCACGGAACTGAGACTGCCCTCATTAATGTGACAGAAGAGCCAAGGAAGATCATGGACCAGGGAGGCACGGCAGCTATCATCCTGCTAGACCTAAGTGCCGCCTTTGACACTGTAAACCATAGCATATTACTACAACGACTTACCAACATAGGAGTGTCATCAAAAGCACTTACATGGCTCGAATCATTCCTGAGTGAGCGCTCCTTTCAGGTTTTTGAGGGCGATACCACATCCACCAGCAAACCTCTTGATTGTGGTGTACTGCAGGGCTCCTCCTTGAGCCCTACGCTTTTTAATGTTTACATGAGCCCCCTTGCTGAGATCGTCCGCCCCTTCAGGATAAAAATAGTCACCTATGCGGATGATACTCAGCTAGTGGTGGCCCTGAGTCACTCTCATACCGAGTTTAATAAACTCAGGGACTGCTTAGAAGCAGTGACCTCATGGATGACATCTTCATGTCTCAAACTAAACGGAGACAAGACCGAGCTGATGCTACTAGGCCATCCCCCCACCACCACATAGACTCCCTATGGCCTACCTGCCTTGTACTTCACCACGTGCCCAAGGATACAATCAAGAGCCTTGGCATCTGGCTGGACAAGTCCCTCAATTTCAACCACCAAGCAGCCAAACTCTCAGCCACCTGCTTTGGCCTACTTAGGCTCACTAGAAAAATCATTCCCTTACAACCCTTTCAAGCTAGCGAGATCATGATCCAGGGTCTAATCTTGTCCCGTTTGGACTTCGGGAATGCCCTCTACCTAGGGGCCCCACAGGCCACCTTAAACAAGTTACAGGTCAACGAGAACTGTGCGGCACTTACCCTGCTCCAGATCCCCCGTCCCACCCCAGTTAAAACAGAACTCAGGAAGCTCCACTGGCTCCCTGTTAAGGAAAGAATCATATTCAAGAGCTTGTGCATCACCCACCGAGCCTTCTGGAAATCGGGCGCCACCATCAATCATTCTTTGGTCACCCCCTACCAACCCAACAGACAGCTTAGATCAACCTCCTCATACCTTCTCACAGTTTGCAGAATCAAGAGAGTCAGAAGTGGGGGACACTCTTTCTCTCACAGCACAGCCAAACTCTGGAACTCCCTCCCTCTCCACCTGCGCTCAGAACACAATCTTCTGTCCTTCAGAAAAAAGCTTAAAACCCAGCTGTTCAACAACTCAGACTAGGCTCCGCTCTTCCACAAGCGTTTGTCCACAGCGCTAGGACGCCCCAGGGTAGCTATCGTACTTTACAAATGTTCTTTTCATTTCATACATATTTTAGTGGGTCATAGCAGTAAAATGGCTATTAATTACTAAGCATGTGTTATTTTACATATATGCAGAGGGAATCTGCACATTTGGGGAATTTGAGATTACTAACAAGGATAATGCAAGTACAAAATGAATACAGATCAAATCAGATGGAAGAAGTGCTATAGTATCATATCCCACCGTAGCCCTGCCCCTAGCCCCGCCCCAGCCTCGTCCACTAGCCACACCCCTAACTCAGTTGGATGAGTACCTGCACTTATTTTTTTCCATTTAAAGCACTGACTACAACTCCCATGGTGCACTGTGAACTGCTTAATCAGTCATGAGGGGGTGCTACTATAAATAGAGCACTTGCACGTAGTGCATTATTCCATTGACTTGTGAAGTCAGTTCGGCTACCGGTTTTGGCAGCATTTCTATGTTTCTTGTAAAAGGAACTGTGGATTTTGGTGGCTAAAGGAGGTCTGCCTTTTTCTGTCCTTCTCACATTTTCTATTAGAGTACCAGAAGAGGATTTCTCTGGTTGTTCTTCGATACACACCAGCAGAGCACTTGATTTATTGTGGAAGTATAATGACCTTTTGCACTCTATAAGCCTGTTTGATAGGAACAGCTTTTTAGCTGTAATTATTATCCTGTTGGCAAAGCGTGATGGGCTTCTTACATTATACAGATAAGTGACTATTTAACTTTATACATCTTCTGTGAGAATGTTGTGCTGCAGAATCAGAGTGTTTATTTTTTTATTTCTTACCTTTTCCTAACCAATACATTCAAAACTGGTTCATTTATTTTTGTAAGGAGAGTATTTAACATGTGATATCTAAACTTGGGAGATAAATGAACACTTTGCAATTAACATTTTCAGTAGCTATTGCTGATTTGGGTGCATTGCCCGGATATTCCCATTACAGAAAAGAAAGGATTTTCAGAATCTAGTGTTTGTTGATGAGAATTTTCATTGTTGACAAACATACATGGGACTTTAAAGTTTGTGCATGGTATCTATGAATTTCTGTACAGCACATGATCTGCCTTACAAAGGTTTGAAGGAGGATTTTTGAGTATACTTGTGATTGCATTTTTGTACATATCAGAAGGATATATGAGATGAATGTGGTGTATGAGAAAAGTCATTGGTTCCATAAGGCAGCACCCCATACGATAGGTATTTTCATAGTAAAACTATATATATAACTTGTCTTCGAATAGCAGTGAGAATGGATACCTTAATTGTCTTTATTGTTTTTACAGCTCTTCTTCCTTGTAGTTCCTTTCCCTCTACCCTTTCTCTCACTCAATCACTCCAAGCTTAAGTGCCTTTACGGTATGCAGAATTGGGGGTATTGAGGGGTGGGCCCAATCTGAGCATCGTTATAATCCCTATGAGCTCAATTACTTGACTTACCTTGATATAAACAACCCAGTGAAAAAGATGGGTATATATTACTCGGCCACTCACAACATGTGGTCTAGACTAGATTACTGGCTCATAACACATGATATAAGCGCATAAGTAAAAGACACACACCACTTAGGCAGCATGCTTTCCATCCACTCCCCAGTGGTTCTTAATATAACACAGCTGGAAAATGTAATGACAGAAAGATTGTGCAGACTATCATTAAGAATGCTCCTGATTTTTCGCAGACATTCACACATTCACATGGAACTGCATCTCTACTTTGAAGAAAATAAGGGTTCTATCAGGGAGATGGTCACCGCATGTGATCAGAGGACACTGCATTGCCAAGCATCAGCGAGTACTCAAAATACTACGACAACATTTGACAACACTAGAGAGAGACATTTAACTGCTTGAAACACGCATAGCTGCACAGGATAGCGACAAGATTAGAGAAGAAGTCAGAGGTAAAATCACATAATATGAGGAAATAGCGAAGTGGTAAACTTACTACCTAGGCAAATATGCTTAGGCAGGGGTATATGGGGAATGAGAGACAGACAGAAAAACCCTAGAATCACTGATAAATCTTTGGGCTGCCATTGATATAATCCAAATAATGGACGACAAGGATAAAGCCTAATATAAACCGAAATAAATAAAATACATATTCTATAAGTACTATACAGAACTATACAGCACTAAATACGTACACGAACACCTAACAGATATGGCCATTGGCTGGCTGAGTAATGCGCAAACAGCATTTGTGCTAAATCCACTCACGATTGGGAGGTCAAGCATCCAATATAGCCTGCTCAACAGCAAGGCTTATGGGTCAGAAGGACTCTCTACTGGAATGTATAAGACATACATGGACTTGTCAGAGCCATATCTGCTGAAGGTATTCCAGAAAAACCCTAGAATCACTGATAAAACTTTGGTCTGCCATTGACATGATCCAAATAATGGACAACAATGATAAATCCTAATATAAACTGAAATAAATAAAATACATATTACATAAGTACTATACAGAATTATACAGCACTAAATACGTAAACAGACTGGAGTGCACCCACGAACACATACTAGATATAGCCATTGGCTGGCTGAGTAATGCGCAAAGAGCATTTGTGCTTCATCCGCTCACGATTGGGGAGGTCAAGTATCCAAAGCGATCTGCTCAACAGCAAGGCTTCTGGGTCAGAAGGACTCTCTGCTGAAATGTGTAAGACATACCTGACCATATCTGCTGAAGGTATTTGGTGAGTCATGGAGACTGGCAGTCTACCACCCTCCTTGTGGGCAGCTATCATTAAAATGCTCCTAAAACAGACTAAACCCCCAATAGTATGGAGTCATATAGGCGGAAGGTGTTCGATTCTTTGCCTCATCCTTTCCTGTCTCTGATTGAACTATTATATAAGTTGCCAATGGGAAGGATCCATAATAATGGCGGATTTTCAGCCCACATAACCATTGCAAAGGCACCAGGCAGGCCTGCCTCCCGTCTCCTGTACTATTGGCACTTACCTTAGGCCTACTGTAAATGTAAATGTAAATGTATAGGCATTTATATAGCGCACTACTTACCCGTAGGGTCCCAAGGCGCTTCGACCGATGCGAAACCCTTCCTGGCTTCTCTGAGAGATGGTCCCTTAATGGGTATCTCCAGGGTGAGACCAGGCATCCCCGGCAGTCTGGTGGGGCCGTTAGTGAAGATGAGGCAAGCTAATGCCCAGAGTTGCCGAGTGTGATCGCTGATCAGAGTGGGCACCGAGGCGAGAGAATTATCGAGTCTGCTGACCCTGGTCCAGAAACCTGCCGCACCGGGAATCGAACCCTGGTCCCGGGCCGTCCTCTGCTCTCGGGTCTGCCGCCTCTAACCAGTGAGCCACACTACTTCACTTGGCAGAATTGAGACAACACCATGCCCAACATGCTCTACAGTTCAAAGACAAGTCACTGTTGGTATCGCTCTACACAGACAACATAACCTTTTATATCAGAGATCCACAGATTGATCTTGGCACAATTGTCAGACGAATTTACAGATGTGGCCTCCTGTGTGGACTGGTAATCAATTGAAGCAAATTCACTTTGTCTCCACTGACAGGCAATATGCATAGCTATAAATTAGACTACCCATTAGATTGGTGCAAATCCTTGATTAAGTGTTTGCACATTTGGATTAGCCTTAGGGTAGAGAAAATCAGGACCCTTAACTACAGAAAAGCAATTAACAACTAGGAAGATTCCATAACTAGATGGCTAACATTGTCCCTCACAGTGGCTGGGAGGATTGGACTAATAAAAAGGGTAATCCTCTCTAAATTCCTATATTACTTTGTGAGCATTCCCATTCAGTTAAAGAAAAGGATCTACCAACAATTAAACTCTACTTATTAAGCTTAGACGGGCAGGAAAAATGGTGGAATTGTCTGGAAAACTATGATGTTGCCATATCACAAACAAAGATGTGCGATCCCTAATATGTATTTATATTACCTCTGTTCCCAGGCACACTGTACAGAAATATTGTTCCACACATTTGAAAGTGAAGAAAGATGTTGCAGGCTGTTCCTCTTAGGAAGGTTCTTTGGTCAAATACTACTTCTACAAATATGGAAATAAATACTATAAAGAGCACAATTGCAGTGTGGGGTAAGATGAGACCTGAAGTAAAATTCAATTTACTATATGCGCCAAACATTCCCCTGCTGGCACATCCATTATTTCCATTGGCTTCTGAACAAAAGCACAATCCCAGCTACAAAACTGAAACTTCACTTGTTGAGAAGACATCTATGACAAGGCAAAATGTATTACAATAAGCAATATTAAAACACGAGTAGCAGCCACTACTTTTGATATATTCTGCCTTATGGATTGAAATTAGTCTGGAAAACAAATACATGTGTGTTTCTCCTAGAACTGGAATTATTCAACCCACTTTAGAAGGTGATTAAGGGCTAAAACCTTTAACAATACTGTATCAGGAGACACAGAGTGAGTTGCCCACTTGGGATGGGATAGCCAGGATGGGACACAATTATAGATGCTCCTCTCACAGACATAATGTGGCAGCGCAGCTAAAGGCAAACATTTAAGCATCTACCGAGTAGCAAAATCCAGCTAATATACTACAGATAAATTCATAGAGCATACTATCGTCCAGAATCTCGGCATTGATAGGGCCTGTTAGCTGACAGTTCACTCTAGATGTGAGCGATGTAAAATGAAAGCTGCAGGTCTAGTGCACTTGGCATGGGGACGTACCAAGATACTAGAATATTGGGACATGGTAATACACACTATACAACAAATAATAAATACTTTTGTACATGCTCACCACAAATCGTACTGCTAGGATGGGTATAGAATATCCCTTACACTAAATGGAAATGTACTGCTCTGGCTTTGCTCTTGGCCATGCGATTTGGGGCACACCTATATGGACATGGCTGGACCCCCACATTAAAGCAATGGCTCTTCGAGGTAACATATTGTAGTGAACAACTTTAACTCTATAATGAACTACTCCTGGAAGTATCCTGTCCTAAAGATGTGTTGACAATTTGTATTACATATCTCTGTTGATAATCAATAATAAGACTAAAGGCCTGATTTAGATCTTGGTGGGACTCCCGACATTTCTCCCGTGGCAGCGGTTACAAGTAGTCCTTCGAGCTGACAAAGTCCCACCCGCCGTTACTGATATGTGTGCTGGCTGAACCGCCGTCCACATTAACAGACTGTTTACTGTCGCATAAGCGGTGCACATTCGTTGACGCAGAGAATTACATTTGTGGCTAATAGTACTCCCTCGTCATCAAGCCGGAGTGTTTGCGCCTAGACGATTTACATTTACCCGTTGTGCTGGCGTTGTCTTAGCCCATCCTTAAGCTCATTAGTAGCTTTTATTTGAATATCCCAAGTTTTTTCGGTTTAACACAAACACTTTAATACATATAATCAATACTTCATATAAATGATACAAAGACACCTATACATTTTTTACAAATATTTTTAAATTTGATGTAACTGTTTGTGAACTTGTTATATGCTGTATCTAATGAATGAGAATGTTACATCAAATTTAAAAATATTTGTAGAAAATGTATAGGTTACGTCTTTGAAAAGAAATTGTGACTAATAGCAATGTTGTTTGGTATCTAAGGATGTTTGTGTAATATTTTTTTTTTTTGAGAGCGTGGATATTGTGCATGTAGAGCAATTGGTGCGGTGAGAATGGTGAGAATTGGTGAATGTAAGTGTAATTTATTTATTCTTTGCTTGTTTTGTGTCTTTGTATCATTTATATGAAGTATTGATTATATGTATTAAAGTGTTTGTGTTAAACCGAAAAAACTTGGGATATTCAAATAAAAGCTACTAATGAGCTTAAGGATGGTCTGATGGTTGGTCCGCGCATCTGTAAATTCAAATGATTTAAAATAACCAGAAGTATTGGCATTTCTTATGGTTGTTTGTTTAAGAGTGCTCAGCCTTACTGCCTATGAGCCATACCCTTTATTCTGTTACATTGGCGTTGTATTAGCAGCAGTTTCCTGACAGAGTGAGTCCCTGTTGGAGAGGGAACTGGTAAGCACCACTTTTATAATTTGTCACTACACATATAGGCTGTGTGTGGTGTAAAAATATATGTAGATAATGCGTAGATAGCATAGCACATATAAATCATACATGCAGTATTCAATGGGGGAAGCACCTGTCGACATTTGCCATTGCTACTGGGTTTGTCACTCACTGTTTCCTCTGTTGCCACCCGAGGAACCCTTCATTGCGGCAACTGGGTCACTGGCATTGTATGGGGGAAGCCGCCATAGACGCTGCCGCGGCCACTGGGAACTACAAGTTCCACAATCCCCTTCTCTCTGCATGCCTGTGCTTGGCTTCACTGGAGTTTTAAGGAGTGCTGCAGTCCTGCAGAGTCCCTCCTATCATCTAGGGGAAGCCACCAAGGATGCTCCCACTGGGGACTACAAGTCCCACAACCCCCTCTGCCAGCACACTTGTGCTAGATTTCACTGTGTGCCGCTCCTGGGCTGTGCCTGGACCTCACCTGGGCCAAGAGCAGGCCCGTCCACACCCATTGGAGCCAGGAGAAGGCAGGGCTGGGTCACCTCTTTGACATTCACCTTCTTACTCCAAAAGGTACTGTACCACGCTTGATCCTTGACTGTCCTTTTGCTGTGCCAGCTCCATTAGCAACTTGACTGGGCAGTCTGGACTGCTGTGCCTTCTAATCTCAGACCTTATTTTGCTCTGCATAACTGAACATTTCCCAGACATTGTTTTGTGGAGTTCACCCATTAGTTCATTACGACTCACAATGGAGAAAAGGAAGGACGTTGAAGAGGTGGGCAGCTTGGCACGAAATATAACAGCAAAGACATGCAGGCGGGAACTGTGTGAGTGACCAAATTGACAACTTATTGGTAGAGTGTGAGGAGATACTTGCACCAGCTCGCTTCGTTCCTCTCCGATCCCACACTAGTCCTCATCTTCCTTTGCTCTAATAAGCAGAAAGGCATACCCGGTTTGGTTAAGAGTTATAGCATGCAAGCCCAGGCACAACACACTAAGGTCACAGTTCATTTAACTGAAGTACCAGTGCCTTCTGACCCTGCCCAAGTCCCACAGGCCCCACCTGAGAATGTGTTACTTTTCGGTAATCGCTTTACCCATCTGTCCGAGTTGAGAATGGACCAGGTTTACCACAATAACTCGGGGGGGCCTCTGGGGGGCTGTAAGAAACGCTTGTTGGGGCACTTTACCTTATTTCCTGGACGTTTGGCTGCGCTGACCTGCCCTGCTGTCACTCGCTGTTGGTCTCCCCTTCGCCGTTGCCTCTCCAACCACACGGCCGCACAGTGGGGGGAGACTACAGCTCCCAGGTATCCCAGCCCCCATGCACACGCACATTTCCGTGCCCAGTGGGGCTTAAAATGAAGAGAGCGCTCCCGCGCCGTGGGAAGCACGCCGGCAGCGCTGTGAGAAGCCCGGGACAAGGGCGGGACCGTCTTACGCCATCAGAGGCCAAAGGAGTCCGGGACGGGCCACCCCCCTTATGTTTACAACAGGTTGATTATATGGTTGTAAGGTACTGTTTCGAGACATATATGTCTTAAGCATTAAAAACGTTTATTGCCACATCGAATGAACATTTGTATATAAAATTTGGTATGAACTGTGGATAATCTATTGGAGATATTTTAAAGATGACAAGAAGGAAGGTAAACACATCTTTGCTGGATAATACATGTAACACACTGGACACATACTTAGTAAAAGTAGTTAGTGCCCTATCAGAAAAGATTGACCGAACGGAGAGACGGTTATCTGTAGGATCAAATGTTATGTATGGAGAAAGTTCCCAGGAAGAATTCTCCCTGGTGAATGCACAAGAAGTAACTAATGCCGGGTCATCTCCCATTATGGAAAATGCAACTAATAATGTCATTGATGTTACCGATATCACTGTAGAATCTTCCCGCATGTCAAACACCGACTTTGTCCATATCTACTACATCATTAAATGCACCTCCCAGTCCTCCACCAAAAGTTACTATTACTAGGGAAAAAACAACTGGGCAAGGAAACATCAAGACAAACAAATATAGGAGATACCCTACCGAGGCAGTGCAGCAATTCTAAACAAAGATATGGATTCTACTGCAGCGTCTAATACCTTGAATATAGAAGCTATTTTTGATAAGATTGTAGTATTGCTTAGGCCCTTGCACAATAGATTAGATAATCTGGCCAAGGAGGTTCTCAAACTTAGTGAGAACATTTACGCCAGAATGGAGAGAAGTAATACGGAGGCAGGAATAAATGGAGAGGGTCCTAATTTAATTATTAACAGTGGAGGTAATATGTCTACATCTAGTATAAACCAACATGTTGAAATTATACCAAAAGGGAAGCCTAATTACAAGGAAGTACCCAAAGAAAATCCTATGCAGAAAAAAGATACACATGCTGCCATAGTTCACTCAGAGAAGGACCAAAGAGAGGTAATAGATGCAGGGATTAGAAACCCGCCTGTATGCGTTACACCTGAAACAGGCAATATAAATACAAATATTACATCTACTAATGGAAGTAAAGCTGCCTTATCCATTGACCTACCCCCTGAATGTGGGGCCTATGTGGCAGTCTGAGTAAATGTGCCTAAATTATGGAAAGATCAGTGGGAAGACAATGTGGCACTTAAAAATAAAATCCTACACTGGTTGTCCAACAATTGTGGCTGCCCGTTGGAGGGTGCAAATCAAAAACTGCTAACGCAACGAGTGGGATGGATTGACTCCCTCAAGAAAAAATTTGAGGGAGACTGTATCATTATTAATTTTAAATCCCCAGCTTGGGCAAGGAACACCTTAGCAAATGCCCCCCCACCATCTCATTGGGAATTTACCATGACTCTTTTGCCACTAGGATATTTCTACAGACATCTTATGATGAATCCCAACCAGTGCAGGACTATTTATAACCCAAATTCTAACAACCAATTATCCCACCCAGTACTGCCACAATTACACCTAAGTGTCATTTAACAGATTCCATATAGTAGGGTCTATAGAGGACAATGACTGACTGAAGTCAGAGGAGGGTATACCATCTAAATTTGATCTGACAGGGAGTCGGGCAGTTACAGCTTATAAAGGGGAGCGAAAAGACAGTATATTTCGTGCCCCACTAAGGGATTGTTGAACTTTTAAGTTGCACCACGAATAGGAATAATTTCATATGCCCAACTTTTACTGGCAGGGGTTCCTCTTCAACTATTGATCATGTTTTGTTATAGCATAAAAGCGATTATACTAACTTATGGATCACGGAACAGGTGGTCAGTGACCATAATAGCATTTCATTATGCTTGTTATGCTGGGGTAATAGGCAACCTAATAATCCAATTTGTATTACTGATATCGTTCCAATAAGACAAAATGGAATGAGATTAAAATGGGCTGGTGTTGATCCGAATAAAATTCAGAAGGAAATGATTGTAAATTGCAAGCAGGAAATTGTTTACTGTTTAAGTGAGGAGGCTAATTTAAAGGTCCCTGATTTCTTATTATAGAAGGACTCTTCACCAGGAAGTACAGTGCAAAGAAAAAGACACATATAGGCTGGTTTAATAAGAGTTGTACTCAAGCCCTACATAACCTGAAGTTAGCGTTAGGAACTAAGCCCCGCAATAAAGAGCATATTAGAGACCTACGTACAACTATGAACGTATTATTGGGGCCCGGAAAAAAGAATTGCAAAATGAGGCTTGGGACAAATTTAGTTTAGCGGCAGCCACAAACAATAGTAAATTGTTATGGGAGACGGTTAACTGCCCCTTCCTAAAGGAAAATAGTCAACCAGATCTAACCTCGCATGTTAACAGTGATGCTTGGATTGAACATTATACATCGATTTTTAACCCTGACAGGATTGATATTAATTTATCACCCGACTTTACCTGGCCGAAAATACCCTTAATGATAAACTTAGAGGATGTCTATGAAGGGCTAGCTCATAGCACAGGAGGTAAAGCTCCAGGACCTGATGGGGTGCCCATCGATCTATATAAGAACGAAATGGATCTATGGGCTCCAATATTAATAAAGATTTTTAATGCTGCACTAGAAGGCCAGTTTCTGCTTACATGGGGGCAATCATTATTTATCCCTTTGTTTAAAAAAGGTTCCAAATCAGAGGCCCACAACTATTGACCTATTTCACTGCTGGACTCATCGCTTAAAGTGATGAGTAGGGTCATGTTGAAAAGACTTGAAGTATGGACTGAAGAAAATAAAATTCTCTCCCCAGCCCAATATGGGTTTAGGGCCGGTTTGGGTACCCTGGAACAGTGTGTCAATTTGGATTAACTCATCAGCAAATATACACTGGCCATAAGGGGTAATTTGTTTTGCGGACTTTAGTAGTGCTTTTGATCTCATGGACCATTCCATATTGTGGAAAATATTGCTCGATAATGGCGCCCCGAAATAAATTTTATATTTTTTGGCGAGGGTCTACCAGAAATTGTCTAGTAAAGTGCCCTACAGCCCAGCAGGTGAATGTACCCCCCTGTTTAAAGTTAAAAGAGGCATCCGCCAGGGGTGTGTACCCGCCCCGTTTTTGTTTTCATTGTTTATTAATCAGGTGGATACAGTACTAAAACAAATACCAGCGTATGGCCCTTTGATTTAGGGCCAAGTTGTCCCAATTTTATTATACGCAGATGATGCGGTTTTATTATCACGCACCCCTATTGGCCTCCAGCGTCTCATTGATAATTTTACTTCTTTTATTAATGACAGGAAACTTAGAATTAACAAATCCAAGACTTTTGTAATGTCATGTGGAAATAGAGCAACAAAACTTGGAAAGGCCTTTTATTTAGAAGGAACAAAAATGCAATCAGTTACATCCTTTTGTTATCTTGGTGTTACCTTTGCAGAAAATGGGAAATGGTCACACGAACATGTTAACATCCGCCATAAAACAAGTAGGAATACTAATAGTATTTTTAGATTCTCCGCAAAAGTGGGAGCACAAAGAATTAAAGATATGGTGACTATATATAATGCCAGATGCGTGTCTTCTGCACTTTATGGAGCAGGAATTTGGGGTCACCACCAGGATCAAACATTACAACAAGACGAAAATAATTTCCTTAAACGCTTGTTGAGTGTACCACCATCAGCCTCCACAGAACTAATACACCAGGAAGCGGGTCTAAATTATATCTCAGATTTGGCAGCACTTCGTCCTCTTTTATTATGGCATTCTATTTGGGCAAAAGATGAAACTGCATTTACGCAATGTATCATTAAAGACTGTCTGAAGCTCGACCACTGTCTACATATTCCCTGACTGAATTACATTCATCACTGGTATGGTCTTTTATTTAATTGTAATATCATTACTGTACCAGAATATGTGGCCACAATTGCTAGAAGGGAGATCAGGGAAACATTCTTGGCCCATAAACGGGAGACAAGAGGAGGTTCACTAAAGTTACAACCTACTGTTGTATTTTATCAACAATTGAATCTTAAAACTGGTTTCCAATCATATTTAGATGGCGTAACAATAACCTCACATCGTTTTGTCTAGACTCATTTAAGGATTGGGATTGTTCACTATCTTGTGGCATTTCCAATCATGAAAAGGAGCACTAGTTTACTATGCCCATGTGACAATATGTCTAAGCAAAGTTCCTGTCATTTTTTTAATGTTTTGTAAATTTTACCATTTCTTAAGGAAATTTTATTCAAAACCGTTGTTTTTAAAATATCATATCCGAACCACTAATAACGCTATGAGGCTAGTATCATCATTGGAAAGTTGGGATGTCTATTTTTACGTGGCTACTTATATTTTAAAATGTATTGCTGCTAGGAAATCAGTTGTCCTATAAAGCCTACTAGACCTTGAGTCCCCTTTTATGGCAGCTTGCACTTTATGCTTAAATTTGCACAAATAGACATTGAGTCTGCATGTGATATTGTTTTTGCGTAATTTGCACATAACCTTGTAATGTTATTCACTGTAACTGTGTCTGAAAGATGCATTAGTCACTTTATTCATGTCACTTATTTTGCGTAATTTGCACATGATATATAATGTCAATACCTGCTAAATGCCATAATAATTGTTTGATATGGCTACAACCATAAAAAGCTTTATTATTCTTCAAGAAATCGATAGGATAAATATTGTAGGTTGTTGTAGGATTTAAGCATGTACATAGTAAGCACAAGACACTTTATTGTGAAATGTATTCATAAATCGAATATTGTTATTTTTTGTACATACCAGCTCCTCTTGTGAAATACCTGCTAAACATCTTTGAAATGTAATGATGGTGGCAATTTATCTATGTATTTTATGTATGCTTATATGGTTGTTGTTTAAACACAGAATAAAAGCTTTGAATCATCATCAACTCTGTGTGTTTTCATACTGCTCAGGAAACTCCCATTACCCCTCTACCTGACCAGGTCTAGTACATTGATCACATATTAGACCTGAAGGCGGAAGTGGAGGTGCTTAAATCTATGGTTTATCACTGATGGACTCTATGAGCCAGCTTTTAGCCTTCAGTAAACATCATGCATTGCTTAGGCAGAGTATTTCATATGTGACTGGCTGAAGTCTACCCTTGGTCTCCTTGCCCAAAGTGTCGGCCCCATGAACAAGAATTCCCTTCATATATTACGCATTGATGCCACTATCAATTGAGAGCATTGTCTTTCTAATGATGTGGCCCTAAGAGCCTCTAGCCTAGACATGGTAATATCTTCTATCTCTGGCATTGAGTCCTTAGGTGCCCAAACGAGGTGCATCGCTCCGGTCACTAATGCCAAGTGTATTCTGATGATCAACGTTCCCAAGTTGACCACGATGGTGAGCTGTGAAGGGGAAGATTCTTTGAAGAACAAAATGGCACACTGCATACGTCATGTTAGGAGGTACTATTGTTTTATTCACAACTAGCAGCCCGTCCCGACGTTGTCCGGGAATGAATTGCTGCCGGACAGTAGTATATTGTTTTGTAGGATTTCGTTTTGATAGCATTTCTTATCTGTGACAGGCCTGTGAAACGCTCCGATTCACAGCGCACTGCTGATGCACTTAAGAGTGCGCGTTCAGTGGTGTGTGAACTCCAGTTTCCCTACTTTATTTTTCCTTGCAATATTATATAGCACGAACTCGACAACATGGCATGAGCACAATTTACATTACAGAAGAACACATTCATTTGTGGTAGGCACAGGGAGACAAAGCGATTTGCCTGGAATCACAGGATGTTGAGCTGATGCAGAGCTTCACATGTAGCTCCCCAGCTCTAAAGTTCGCAATTCTAGAACTTGTGGTGGGAGGTGTGTCTAAAAGTGTATGCCGTTGCTGACCATCAATGAGAGAGACCTGTGCATTTTTCAAATGGGGGGTGAAAAAATATAAGTATGTTGCTGGAGATGTGGGCCGCCGTGCCACCAATGTACTTACCGGGGGAGGGTAAACACCCATTATTCCGCAACTTTCTTTCCGCATACCATCACTCCGCATACTTTCATTAAGAAAGTACCATGACTCCGCGATGCCATTATAACGCATGGCATTACATTTTATATGCTTTTACCACGCATACATTTACAATGAAATTTGTTGTAAATGCATGAATGGTAAAAGCATGTTTTTTAAAAATGTTTGGATATGGTAAGTATGGGTATAGGGGTATATGTTTTGGGGTACTGAGGTAAATGTTTTGGGGTGTTTGGGATTTTAAGGGTTCAGATATAGTTTTGGGTTATGGGGTACAGGGGTAGTTTTAGGGTTTAGGGATAGGTATGGGTTTTGGGGTACAGGGGTATTTCTAGGGTTCAGGGCTAGGTTTGGGTTTTGGGGTATAGGGGTATTTTTTGGGTTCAGGGGTAGATTTGGGTTTTGGGGTACAGGGGTATTTTAAGGGTTCAGGGCTAGGTTTGGGTTTTGGGGTACAGGGGTATTTTAGGGTTCAGGGCTAGGTTTGGGTTTTGGGGTACAGGGGTATTTTAGGGTTCAGGGGTAGGTTTGGGGTGTGGGGTACAGGGTTATTTTTAGGGTTCAGGGATAGGTTTGGGTTTTGGGGTACAGGGGTATTTTAAGGGTTCAGGGCTAGGTTTGGGTTTTGGGGTACAGGGGTATTTTTAGGGTTCAGGGTTAGGTTTGGGTTTTGGGGTACAGTGGTATTTTTAGTGTTCAGGGCTAGGTTTGAGTTTTGGGGTACAGGGGTATTTTTAGGGTTCAGGGGTAGGTTTGGGTTTTGAGGTACAGGGGTATTTATAGGGTTCAGGGCTAGGTTTGGGTTTTGGGGTACAGGGGTATTTTTAGGGTTTAGGGATAGGTTTGGGGTTTGGGGTACAGGGTATATTTATAGGGTTAAGATGGGTTAGTGTTTAAGGGTGTTGGGGTATTTTAAGGAGTAAGGGTGGGTTATGATTATGGGGTGCAGGGGTATTTAAAGGGAGCAGGCCGGAATTAGCATACAATATGAGACATGGCATGAAGGGCGGAAAGTACCACACTCCTCCAGCATTTGCCACGCCCCCAGCACACGCCCACAGCACAACGCAGACACGCCCACAAGGGACTTCTTTGCTGGCACGGTTCTTTTACCTTTTAAATGTATATGGTGGGCGTCTGCATAGCCTATGTCCTTCTGCTGCAACTGCCCTTTCCAACGTTGTATTGGGTATTGTGATTTGTGCTGTGGTTTCTGAGATTACCCGCCTCAAAGGTTTGGGCTCTCTCTTTATTATATTAGTATAGATTATATCATTAGTGTTAAAAGGGCCATTTGCCCTAATTCTAACTTTGACATGTTAGAACTGATTCTCAGGTCCAAGGACACTGTTGACAACTTGGTGGCATTAAATGCCAGGACCAGTCCCTCCTGCCATTCAAGCATTCAATTTAATTATCCAGGGCAATATCAGCATCTACCCAAGAGACCGTATACAGTGTCTGCTAATTCTACCCCAAATCTCTGTAACATCGACTGACTTAGGGTTGTGGGCTTCCCATTTTGTGACCCATCATCCTTGCGGCCACCAAATCTCACACTCTCTTGCCCTTTAATATCTGGTGGGGGACCTGACTGCTGGAGATACTCCTGGATGTCTCTGGTTGTTCTCAGCTACGACCTTCCATATGTCAGCGATTCTACTTCTAGTGATGGTGCCATTTTGAACCTTCTGTTTTCCATTACCAACACTCTGTCCAATATGTCTGAGACCACCATTCTTGTTCAGGGTGTTGTATCTTCTGAGACCAATTAATTGCTCTTTGTTTCATGGAACGTGGCCATATTTAGATCTAAAATGATCCTTCCAGACTGGAACAAGTTCATAGACAAATACAACATATGTCTCTTACAAGAGTCCTGTCTCTGGACACAATCCATATGCCAGGATATACTAACTTTTTTATCCAAGCAATAACACAGTTCGAGGGGTAGGGAATCTGGTGGTCTGGTTATTTGGATTAGAGCTTTATTAATCTGTAAAATCTGCAAGGGCAACATTAAATCCCCCGATATTTTGGTCATCCAGCAGGATATTGGTAGTACTCATCAAATAACCACCTTTAATGGCTATATAAGAGGGGTTAGGGGTGTGTCAGTCTTATGCACTTTACAAGTGCTTTAGTGTTTTACCGATCAGTATCCCCACCAACACTTTCTTTCTTTTTTGAACTTTTTTTATTAAAACAACAATATATCACCTCTTTAGAGGATACACATCATAATAGTCTGACAATTCTCAAACAGACTGATAAATCAATAAAAATCTTCTTATAATAGTTTACAACCTCGCTGTTCTCCCCCCCCCCCCCCCTCCAAGCCCCAGGTCACCTTCAGATACATTGTCTCTCGCTCCTGATCCTGTCTGGTAATTTGACTACACATCATTCACTGATAAGTGTTCCACTTCCCTCAAACCTTTGTCCATTTTTGTGGGCAGCCCCTGCTCTCATAGACCACCCTTTCCGAAAACTTAATTTAGGAGGGGAGTTCAATTTAACAAAAAAAAACTCAATGAAGTTATGGAAAGATTTAAATTTTACTCCAGAGTACAAAGAGAGGATGAAAGTATCAAAGAGTATGTATCGAATATAAGAGCATTGACAGTATAATGTGAATTTGAAGCTATAACTTATGACTTACTTGAGAGATCAGGTCATGATTAAAACTAAAAGAAAAAGGTGCAAGAGACACTCTGGGTAGGAACAGAAATGCGCTTACTGATGCTGTAATCATTGCCGAAGGAATTGAGCAATTGTATTTATTTATATATTTATTTATAACATTTATTAAGCGCTGCTGTTATCTCTGGGTGTCCTGGCGCTATGTGAAATCTACCCAAGGTTCAAAGCCGATGTGAAATTAGTCTGTAAACAGCCAGGTTTTTAGAGCTTTGAAAAAAGCCAATAGGCTGGCCAACCCTCTGAGGTATAATGGAAGATTATTCCAAGCCTTGGCTGCATTCACTACAAAGCCTCAGTAAAGCTGAAAGTAATATAGTAAAAAAATGACAAAGGAAAAAAAGATTTTCATATTAGAAAAAATATCTACTATTTGTTATATATGTGGGAGTAGTTATCATTTAAGCATTTTTAAGGGTTGTCCTTCAGTTGATAAGACTCGTAACCGTTGCAGGAAGAAGGGGCATTTTGGAAGAGTTTGCAAAAGAAAGCCTAAAACAAATGTTAACTACGTTTTAGATGAGGGTGATGATGATGATGATGATGATGATGATGATTGTCTCAATCCTAATGGCATACTCTGTATCAGTAGTGGAGTTGTAAACAGTTTTCACAAAGGTTATTAGACCTGTTGAGTCGATGCCATGGTTTTACCTGTTGCAATTTCCTTGAAGCATTCAAGTGAGCTTAGAGTATGTGCATATTTTACAAGAACAATGAAACATCATCTTTTACCAAATGTGAATGAATTAGTTTCTATATTAGCTGGGTCTACAGTTTTTTCCATCTTAGATTTTGTCAGTGCCTATAAATAAGCTGAATTGGATGAGGAGTCTAGGCATTTAACTGCTATTGTGTCTCTTGAAGGCATGTTTCAATTTTGTATAATGCCTTTCAGGTTAGCCAGTGCAGCATGAGTTGTTCAACAGTTGATAAAAAGAGACTCTAGATGGTATTAATAGTGCCATTGCATTTCGGGATGATATTTTAGTTATTTGGTAACAGTGACGAAGATCATTAATTCAACATACGGAGTGTATTTCATTAATTGGAATAGAAAGGCTTACCCCTCAAAGAGTCAAAGTGTAAATTGAAATGTAAAGAGGTGGCTTATTTGGTGCATTGTATCACCAGAAATTGAATAAAACCTAAGTAGAAACTGTGTAGAGGCAGTGGTGGATACTCCTGTATCACAAAACAGGGACAGTTACTATTGTTTCTGGGGTTAACAGATTTTGTATTCGAAATTCATTGATAACTGTGCTACCAAATTAGAATCTTTGTGATGTTTTCTAAGCAAAAAAATGAATTTGCAAGGGGTGTTGCACAACATAATTCCTTTATTGATATCAAAGCTGAATTGGTAAGTGCCCTGCTTATTAGATCTTTAGAATTGGGCAAAGAATGTATTGTTGTGGTGGATGCGAGTAGATGCGCTCTAGTTTTATTTTAGAGAGATTATTCCAAAGAATGAGTGGCATCTTATGCTTCAAAGACATTAGTAGAGTCTGAGAAAAACTACTCCATAATAGAGAAAGAACTTTTTATCATTTACTATGGCAGCTGATCATTTTAATACATTTTTATGGGGGACACCGTTTGCTTTGATAAGAGACAAAGACTGGGCCCTTTGCTCTCCCACATCAGGTTATGGGGTTGGCTCTATTCTAAGGGGATTCTTGGCTATACACCTACCTACGTGCTAGATACTTTTAAGTACATCTAGTTAGGGTTGCATCGTAGGCAGACACATTACTGTCATGTATCTACTCTTGACCTTGACCTTTGCCTTCCCTGCACCTCACTACCACACCCTTTACTCTTCTTATTACCAGATGTTATGGGCACGGTGTTAGGAATGCATTTGCCAGTGGTATTTATGGGGTTCTCACTCCCCCCTGACCCTCCAGTGTCTGAGCAGGTGTTATTAAATGTGGTGTCTGCAAGGAAGTTAGCAAGAGCCTCCCTCCCTCTGTGGTCAATGCAGCAGGAACTGGAGCAGTGCTAGCCTGAAATCCTCCCCCTTGCTCCCCTGCACCTGGCGTCGCGACAGTGAATGCTGTTTCAGCTCTCTAAGACGCTGTGACTGAGGTAAACCCTCCAGAGTTTGCAGCACACTGAGCTCTTCCAACAGATAAAGTCATCCTGTGCTGCCTCTGCCCTTGCTGGCCCGGAGAACCCTGCGAGCCGCTGCTCTGCGTCCCCTCTGCTATCCAGTGCCACAGTGCAAGTGCTCCCTGTTGTAAATTGGTGTATTAATCAGTGGTTCCATGTTTGGCTATTTGGTTTACATGTCAGACCAGCGCAGCAAGTCAGCGGGCACACACATCCAGAAAGAGGAAAAGCAGCGCCCACAATCCTCAGCCTCAGCTGGAAAAACAGAAAAACGCAGTCGAAGAAGGAAAGAAGGAAAACCGCCAGGAAAATAGCCTCAATTCATTCCGAAGGAAAGATGGGAAGGAACAGAGCGTAGGTGCCTCTGGTGGCAAGCAGCTGCTCAGCTAGCGGCCGCCATGTTCTCCCTAATGGTTGGTAACAAAACGTTCCAGGGTTGGAAAAAAAGTGGTGTTGGCTGTAATAAGATTGGCAGTGGCAGCACACCTCAGGTAATGGAGGTGAAGGAGAGTACATCTCTGGATAGAGCTAGCGTCTCTACATTTCAATACTGTGAAGTAAAAGGTAGGACCAACCTCTGGATTCAATAACCAAGATTACTCCTTCTCTGCGGTCTTATTTTAAGGTGCAGCCATTAGTGTTAGATATATTCGAACAAGGAGAGGCACTCAGAAGACGTTTGAAGGGCAATCAGAGCTACCCCTAATTCTGGAAGGAATGGAAGCGGCAGGTAGCTCGTCTAGAGCTGGGAAGATCTCTCAAGAAATGGTAGCAACAGATACTGGAGCAGCCACTGCTGTGGCATTGACAGCTCCGGTAGCCTCGACAACTGTTAATATGGTTTCGGACAAAAAAAGGACTCTTCCACATAGGGCAAACGCCGAGGCTCCAGTTAGGTCAGATAATTATAGCACAGAAGGAGCAGAAGTCCAAAAATCTGTGGATCAACAGGAGATTGGTGGTTCCTCAGTGGCCTCATGGGAAGCTCGTTTTTCCTCCTTAGCAGGGGATATACAGAGAGGCTTTTCAGTCTCCGAGGCAAACCAAGGTGAGATTCAGCTCTTATGTAAGACGCTGGATAAGAAAATTAACCTCCTGAACTCTAGAACAGAGGTGTTGGAAAACTCTGTAGGAGAAATTAGAGAAGAGTTAGGAGCGGCCAGAACATGAATAACACTCCTTAAGAAAGAGCAAGTAATGCTTCGGGACAGACTTGAGATGTGAGAAAAATAATTACGGAGGAACAATTTACGCCTCTTAAATGTCCCGGAGGGAGTGAAGGGGAAGATATTAACTCCTATATTGCTATCCTTATAGAAGAGTCTATTCAGATCGAGGAATCGGTTGAGGATTTGAAGAAAGACATATAGAGGATCCACAATGACCCTTTCCGGAAACACCCTGACTGGACAAAACCGAGGAAAATCTTTAAAAACTTCCTTACGTTCTCTCTGAAGGAGAAGATCATTAATTATCCCCTAAAGCAAATATCCTTGAAATCTGGAGATTTTGCTTATCAAATTTGTTCTGATCTGGCCCGAACAACCTTGGACAGACAGTGGGAGCTGGGTAAGAAAATCAATGATTTCAAGAGACTTGGTGCGGTTGCCAAGTTGAAGTTCCCTGAACTTACGAAAGTCATACACAATAACAAAATGTACAACCTTAAGACAGTGCAGGAGGCAGACAAGCTTTTTGAAAGCCTGAGTAGAGCTACAGCCACTAAATAGCTGAAAATGTTCAAGAGACTCCTATATAACTATCGGCTTCCTTCACGTTAATGAAGGAAGCCGATATTAATCAGATTTGGAAAAATAAATGCATAAGGCAATGCACAATATATTGAACCGCCAATCACAATTGAGTTTATCTTAAGACGAGGGAGACACTTCTAGTACAGCTAGCCTTATAGGTGATTAGAAATGGAATGTTCCCTTCTCGGAGCCTTAGTTTTCAGTTCTTCTATGTAATGTAATGAAGGGTCTCCCTTCAATTTTTGCTGTTGCCTCATGTATTTTTGCTGGTGTTAGATGCTTTGGACACTGTGCCACTGCTATCCAATGCCACAGTGCAAGTGCTCCCTGTTGTAAATTGATGTATTAATCAGTGGTTCCATGTTTGGTTATTTGGTTTACTTGTCAGACCCTAGTCTAGTGTACTGAGTATACCCAGGGCGTGTAAATCCAAATGCTGCTGGTGGGCTTGCAGCACTGGTTGTGCCACCCTGTAACCAGTTGACCAAGGGATGTGACCAGAAGAAGAAGGTGACAAAGTAGCTATCGTTTTAGGTGCTCTTTATTCAAGGCACGGTAAAGCAAATTGTAAACAGTCATCAGAGTTCCAACAAAAGTTCTTATTTCTATAGTCATCTTTGAGTCCTCTTTTGAAGTCTTCAGGCATGCAGCGGCTTCCCCCGGGGCTTCAGATTATTCTCCAAGCACGTAGGACTCATAAAAGAAAAGAAAAAGAAAAAGACCTCAGGATTACTGGATGGTTTCGGGGTTATATATCGAACTGAGGAGGGCAGGGGAGTGGGAGGATCACCAGGGACCAACACCCATTTTGGTCTGACTGACAAAAAACGACCACACAGGGAGTGCTCGGGGTATTTACAAGGGTGTAAGCGAACCGTGCCGTGACCACCCTCACCCACCAGTACCCCGTCCCACCCCATGAGAAAAGAAATCCCCTTAAGCGGCCCCGTACCTTGTCCAGCCACACTTCTCCAGAAGTGCGGCGGGTGGCTCGTGGTAACGGTGGATTCCTGGTGTGCTGGTTTCGTTGGTCGGGTCCTCTCCTGCATCCGCGTCTTCCTCCGTCTTCAGGCTTTTGAAAGCAGCCGTGACGTCCGTTGTTCTCTCCTCTGGTTCGCGTCCTACTCCGGCTTTCGCTCTCTGGTTTCCGGGCCAGACTTCCTTATCCGCCCCCTCCACTACTGATTGGTCCTCCGTGGGTGATGTCGGCCTTGGCTGCATGGTGTCCGAGGAAATCCAAGCCGCGTTAAAGGGGCCATAGGAGTCCTGCGGACGGGGTGGAAGTGAACAGGTGTTAAAGTCCACACCCCGTCCGTCAGTGTCAGCGATCCCGTGACACACCCACAGAAGCGGCCTTGTAAAATGTGTCTAATGTTTGCCATTGCAGAGCCTGCGTTCAGTCTGGTACTGTCATGCTGACTGGGCAAGTTCACCCACTTCCCAGTCCCTAAACCTTCCCTTTTCTTCATATCAGTCACACCTATGGTAGGCCTAAGGGCAGGGTGCATTGTAAGTATAAGGTAGGACAAGCCCTGATGTGTGTGGCATGTCCTAATAGTGAATTACAGCCATTTTCGTTTTTCACTATTGCAAGGCTATCTGTTCTCCATAGGCCAGAATGGGCTGTTAGAAATATTACATTTTATAATCCTAACTGTCTCAGTGAACATGGTAGAAATTCGAATTTAGTATGCCTGAACTCAGAATTATAAAATACATATTTTAGTAAAGTCTATTTTAATATTCTGTGTTTGCAAAAACCACTTTTAGAAAGTAGGCACCTGCTTGTCTAACCATTCAAACCTGCCTCTGCTTTGTGAGTGACAGGGCTGGGGAATTCCAGAAGAGTCACCCAGTGGTGAATAGAGAGATCTGCATCTAGATGGGAGGGAGGAGTTGCACCTGAACCTTGAATAGGGCTGTGCCTGCCTTCCGCAATGCTGGCTCCACCCCCTGGGGAGCGGCTGATGTCTCTGCCCTGCAAACTGAAAGAAGAGAGTCCTGCAAACAAAGTGCTCCAGGACTGTACTTGTCTTCCACAATGCTGGCTCCACCTCCTGTGGGGCGCCTGGTGTGCCTGCCCTGCACTGTGAAAGGAAAGGTGAAGTCCGGTAAACAGAGTGCTTCAGAACTGGTTTGGAATGGGCAAAGGCCCCTCTCCCCTCAAAGAACATAGGATTTTGGGGTATAAATATTGGGACCCTGATCCCATGAAATCAGATCACTTTTGGACTACAAGAAGAAACCTTTACTGAGGAGAGGAACCTGAAGAAACTGAAGAGAGACTATTCCCAAGCTGAAGTGCTGCTTGGGGGATGGGCCTGCAGTGGTCGCCTTACTGCCAAAGTAAGGAGAAAGTACCTTTGTGGACTTTGCTTTCAACTTGTGAAGGATCTCCAAGGGCTTGTAAAATAGCTTGCCTCCTGCTGAAGTCTCAGGGACAGCAGACTTCCACCCCCAGCTCCCCAGAGTTGTTTTGGAAGTGCCTGCTGCTGTTTTGGGCCTTCTGAGGAACTGCGTGTCGCAAGGAGCTGGAAGCATGACTCAACGAGAAGAATCGTGTCGCTGGGCCTGCCATCGCAACTCCGAAGGAGGATGTCGCCGCTGGAACAGTCGCACTGTACCGCATCGGAGAGAAGCGTGCCGCAACAAAGAGAATGCGTGTCGCCTTCGCTGCTGCTGCCGTCGCAACTCCGAAGTAGGGTGTCGCAACTGTAGTTGTCGCACTGCACAGCATCAGGAGAAGAATCTCGCAACGAGGTGGAGGTGTCGCCGTCTCTGTGCCTGCTGTCGCAACTCCGAAGGAGGGTGTCGCCACTGGAGCTGTCGCTTGGCACCACATCAACCAAGAGCACCTCGCATCCCTGAGAAACACGCTGCCGTCGGAGCTGCTGCCGTCGTATCTTGGATGTTGCATCGAGCGGTAGCTTCACGCATCGTGGGAGAAGAGCGTCGCTGCTGGAGCTGTTGCCGTCACATCGTAAGCGTGTCTCCTCTGCAGTCAACGCATCAAACCGAGGACTTCTCGCATCCCCGAGAAGCAGGCCGCATCTGGAAGATCTTCACGCCTTTATTTCTTTGTATCTGAACTTTGCCACGTTTTACATCGCTGCGACATTGCTTGTCGTGGAAGTGCAATGCTGCTTAAGGTACATTGACGCAGAGTGTCGCATCTAAGAACTGAACTAAACTAAGCTTAAATCTACCATCTTAAAGTAATCATAGTGTGTATTTTTGTTGTTTATGATCTTGTGGTAACTCTATATAAAGTCTACCTATTTTTTATATAAAACCTGTGCAGTGTCCATTTGTAGTGTTGTCACTGGGTTACTGTATGTGGTCACAACTGCTTAGCTTACAACACCTCTCAACTAAGCCTTGACTGTTCGCTACCTAGAGGGTGAGCATGGGTTATTTTAGGAGTGTAATCCCCTCATCCTGACTAGAGGGGAGGGTCCCTATTTGTCACAAGTACCTACCTGTGCCAACTAGAGACCCCCAAGTCTAACAGGTGTAGGTTGCCCCAGCAGGCAGAAACTGGACTCATTTGCCTTTTAGGTTGGTCTATGCACTGTTGTTATGTTGGGCCCGGGTTTGGTACTCCAGCATATTCGAAGTTTTGTTGCTTAAACCGCCATGACCTTGATAGAGTTTTTATCTTGGAATGTCAATGGGTTGTGAGTTAAAAGTAGGAGGGCAAAGATTTTGCAATATCTTAGAGACTCTCCGGCACAGGTTATCATCTTGCAGGAAACACACCTCCTAAAAGAAGAATTGGTTGGAATATTTAGCAAAGTAAAGTGGCTGGAAGTGGAACACATTATTGGTACTAATCAGAGCGCTATTATTAGAGGTGTAGTTATCCTGGTTAAAAAAAAGCCAATGTACGTGTTCTAAAACCAAGTGTAGACCCAGGTGCAAGTGGGTTATTGCTGAATTGTCCATTCAAGATTTCCTCACAACGGTGGTTGGTTACTATGGACTGAATCAAGATGACCCTTCTGCCCTGAAATCTATTTTTTCAAACATTCTCGATTTTCCAGAACCAATTATCATGGCTGGTGACTTTAATATAGTTTTAGACCCCTTACTTGACAAATCTCCAAGTAGTAGAGAAAATGTGTTGTCCAAGTCTCGGGTGTATCTGCAAACAATGATGGCACAGTCGGGACTATGTGACACCTGGAGGGAAAGGTCTGGCTCTCAGTTAGGTGTCGACTTCTACAACAAGAAGTATAGACATAAGTCAAGGATTGACTATTTTTAGCGAGCCATGATCTAAGTCGTAGGATTAAGAACTTCGGACATCTGACTCCTCACTTGTCGGACCATGCTGCTGTTTGGATGGATTTGGGCCAAATAGGGAAGGATCAATCAAGGGTATGGATATTTGATCATTCACTACTTCTAGATGTCCTTGAACTAAAGTATCTCTTTTCAGAATCAGAGTGCTTCTTTAATACTAATATTGGTTCGAACAAAATCTCAGTAGTGTAGAAGGCTTGCCTGAGAGGCTTGGTCACAAGCAGGATATGTTATAAGAACAAACAAATGAGATGAAGAAAATAGAGTTGAGCTTGAACAGAGAGATTGTCCCTGAAATGGGGCAAGAGTATATTGCGGAATTAAAAACGTTGAAAGATCAGTTTGATACCACCATTCAGTTGAGGATCACAAAAAAATGGGAGTCTAGCAAAATGGCCCACTATGAATATGGAGAGGGAGCTAGCAAACTATTAGCATGGAAAGCCAAGTCCGATAGGATGCGAAATATAATAAAACAAATAGATAGTGAGGATAACTCCTCTTTAGTATCCAAAGAAGAGGAGATTGGAGAAGCTTTTCTTGATGATTTTTTTCAGGAATTACATAAAGACAGAGTAGTAGACGGAGTCTGTGCTATGGACTGGTTAGATGGAAAACTGTTTACCTCCCTAAATACCTTTCAGCGAGAAAATTTGGAGATGGATATATCCGAGCATGAGGTTAGGAAGGCCATCTCCGATTGCAAGAGGGGTAAGGCCGCAGCGCCTGATGGGCTTCCTGGGGAATTGTATAGATCCTTGGAAGATGTCATAATCCCTATTATAACTTTAATTTTTAATAACATACTTTCGAAAGCGGCTAGTCCACCTGCTTCATGGGGGAAGCTACCATCCCATTAATTTTGAAGGCTGGAAAAAATTGGTCAAATTGCGGGTCTTATAGACCCATTTCCCTCCTAAATACAGATTATAAAATTTTTACGAAGATTCTCGCGGATAGTTTGGGCATTCAGATCAGAAAAGTTTTATAAGAGGTAGAAATGTATTCAACATTACACACAATTTTATTGGTGCTATAGATGTGGCTTCCACCTTTTCTCTACCGCTGGCAGCGATGACATTGGACACCACTAAGGCTTTTGATAGGGTCAACTGGACATAATTTTCTGCAGTAATGGGAAAGTTTAACCTTGGAGATACATTTTGGCATACTATACAGCTCTTATACCGAGATCCACTGGCAAGATTGTTAGTTAATGGAAAACTGACCAACCAAGATCACTAGAGGTACCAGACAGGGCTGCCCACTCCCTCTGCTTCTTTTTGATTTATATATTGAGCCTTTTGCTCAGTGTTTAAGGGATGAGCTGAGTATTACATCATTCAGGTTTGGCGCGTGGGAGAGGAAGGTAGCCGTGTACGCGGATGATGTCTTGATTCTGTCATCTGAATTAGAGACGTCTTTTTCTCAGGTCATTAGACTTGCACAAGATTTTGGGCGGGTCTCTGGCTATGAGGTGAATGCAGATAAGATAGAGATTATGGCGTGGAATTTCCCAGAGTGCCAATACCAGATAAAGAGTGAGATGAGTTATTTGGGAGTCAGGATAGTGCAGAACATAGACAAGATTGCTGGGACCAATCTTACTGACCATCTTAGGCCGGATCGACTTAATTAAAATGATCATATTACCAAAAATTACATTTCTCTTTAATACCATTCCCCTACATTTTGAAAAACAGGCGATTGACAAGTTACAGCAAGCTATCAATTCATTTGCTTGGGCATAAAAGGTCATGAGGATAGCATGGAAGAAGCTTAGGCGTGGGAGGGAGAAAGGGGGTCCTACCCTTCCGGATCTTCAGTACTATTCCTGGGCATTTCAACTATCACATTCCAGGATACTCCTGAAATCCCCAGAGAACACAGATAGGGGAGTCATGTTTTCTGCTATGATTAAGGGGGTAGGGATGCCACTGGAAGGGTTCATTTTTAAACATGGTGACCAAAAGTGCTTCAAAAAGATCAGGTTGAAAGTTCTTTTGTCAGCGGCCCAAATGTGGGCCAGAATTAAGCGATGTTCAGGCTTAAATTACTTTTCAAGTTTAGCCCCCTTGTGGGATTATCCAGGGCTCCGGAATGTCAAGAAGACAAGTTAGCCACACCACTCAGAACCAGCTGGGGTTACATGCCAGACGAGAATTGGGAGGATTTGTGGCAGATTTCTTTCCAAACCTTGTTTGCTACTGTAAAACCTGCCTGGCTTTTGAGGAACCACTACTTCACCACTTATAGAGCCTCTATATCTCCAGCAAGACTTTCTAAAATAGCTAATGGCCCCCCAGTAAGCTGTAAGACCTAGCAAACACTTCTGATATACATATGTTTAAAGATTGCCCTGGGCTAACAGAATTTTGGGAGAGAGTAGGGGCAACTTTAGCTGACATTGTGGGAACGCCAGTTCAGATTTCTCTCACTCTGATCATTTTTGGAATAAGCAGTGAAGTTATAGGTCCTATTAGAGGTTTTCTATTTTATTCAATGGGTAGAGGCCACACCCCCCATGCATTCAGAATGGCCGTCCCCTCTATATAAGACCTCTAAGATAGATCTGGGCACTGCAGAATAGTAAGAGGAAATCAGTATGGGACTGTCTGCTCAATTGGTCTCTGCGTTAGTCTTCCTGGGGCTGGTTTGATTTGATTTGGGGTGGGTGGAGTCTAGGTCTTAAATTTGTTTTTATATTATCAAATTATCCTTTGAATCCTATGAATATGCCTCTCTGGAAACTCTCAGGCTAGGTCGGGCCTTTGTCTCGTCGCCCAGTTTCCATTGTGTGCAGGCCCGCACCAACAGCCTTCGGTCATAATCCACCTGAAGAGAGTGAGATCTTTTTTCCCTCTACAAAAGGGTCAGCGGTATTCTGGGGTTTATGGTATACCAGTGGCAGGCACTCTCCTAGGTCTCCAATTCGATTGTCTATGTCTCCTTGAAACTGAGAAATGGTATTGACAGCCCACCTAAAGTCGACTGTGGTCTGAGGCGACTGAGGATAAACATTTTTTTTTACAAATACTGTCATGTATCTATATGCCTGCATATATTTATTGTTTTATTACGGAGGTAGAATTCTACCTTTTCTTTACTCTGTTGGTGCTTATAACTGTATATATCTGTTTCTGTCTCATGGTTGCTGCAGCACTCGTATTTCATACTAGAATGATGCTGGTTCAATAAATACTTATTGACAATGTCTCCACTGTTTAGTCTGCGTATATCTCTGAGACAAAAGCAAGCATGAGTGACTGAGTATTGTACTGTTTCCATGATCCCTGAGGGGTCAGGGTTGTCATGTTCAATAGTTGTCAGAAACTATTTGCTCCTTGATAAGAGGGGCTCATAGTTTGACTGTGAGCTAGCTGGTCTACAGACTAACATATCCTTTAGGGGTGTCTGAAATCAGTCTTGACACCAATCCCTTAGTTTATGTTGTCTTAACCACATCAATGCTACAGCAATTCTCCCTCTGTGCTGAGGAGTCTTTCATTTCCATTGTTCTTGACGAGCTCAGCTCTTCATGAGCACACAAGCAGTATACTGCATGACGAGCTGAGCTCGTCATGAGCATGGAAGGGGTTAACAAGCAGATCCTATATAAATTTGTAGGAACTACATGACAAGGCCATAAACTGCTTGTGCCTGTTCTTTCCTCTGGAGAGGGAAGGTGTCTGACTGCTAGATTAGCTTGTCTTGTAGCAAAACTTCAAACTAGGTTTAAGTGTCAGGGTCAGTTAATTTGCATGCTGATTTTTTGTCATGTTTACTGGTGGCACTGAAATTGGATGAGGAGGATGTGCTGGAGGAATATAAAGTGGATTATACTGTGGATGACTTCAAGGGTTGGAATAACATTGATAACGAATCAGGTGTGTTTTCTAAGGATATGTGTGTAAGTCAAATGGATGAAGATGTTAATATAAAGTCGGTTTGTGATTATCTTTCTAGGGAATGGGAAGAAGAGCAGAAGTTGAGTGGGGAGGAAGCTGTGTTTTTTAAAGTGACAGATAAATTGATGTATGATGGGTTTTGTCAGTTTTTTGGTGACTAGGTTGTTCCACCTGTTGGAGTGAGAAGGAGAGTTTTTTCTATTGGTCACAAACATCATATTGGGATGTCGGCAACTAAGAGGTGACTACGTGAATTCTACTGGTCATCTAGCATTGAGAGGGCAGTTGATAAGTTGGTGATTAATTGTCATAATTCTAATAATAATAATAATGTTCTAATAGTGACAACACTGCTAAACCATGTCTAACTGAGTGTTTACCTATTGAGTTTGCTTCAAGTCCATGGAGGAAATTGGGGATAGATAGCTTAGGTCTATGTTATACTGTGCCCAAGAAGGAAGCTTTTGCAATTGTGTTAATTGATTACTTCTCTAAGTAGCCTGAAGTTAGAATGACAGAGAAATTGAATTCTGAAATTGAGTGAAAAGTTAGAAGATGGATTCTGCAGAGAAGGTTCGCATGAGGACATGGTATCTGATAATGGACCTCATTTTATGAGTAAGAGGTTTGAGGTGTATCTGATGAGATGTGGTATCAAACACAACAGAATTGCTAATTATTATTTCCAATCTAGTGGCCAAGTCGAGAGGTTTAACAGTGTGGTCAGATAATTTATTCAGTTAGCTATGAATTGTGGATTATCTTGGAGAAAAGCTTTACATGCCACTTTGCTGTCATATCGCACCATGCCTAATTGGTTACTGGACTTCATCTGTTTTAATTGCTTTTTGGAAGGAACCATAGTAACAAGTTGGCTCTTTGGTGGAAAAACAAAAGGGGTCTATAGTCTGAGGTAGTTGATTACAAAAAGATAAAAGAGTGTGTGGAAAATTATGAAGAGATGGTGAACAGATGGTTTCAGAGTTTGATGACAGAAATTTAATTTGGATATTCCTGTGTGAGAGCACTTTTATGAATCAGATGGTAGAGATAAATATGGGTTTACTCACGAGAGTGTGGATAATTCTGCAATGCAATTCAATTTTATTCATCAAGTGTTCGGTTTTTGGAAAACCATTACACCAAGCAACATGTTTTACAGCATTAAAAAAAAGAACATTAATAAAGTTTTCAAACAATTAATCCTAGTAATATGTTTAATAGACATTGAATAAAATTACAGTTAAAATTGAAAGGAACCATATCATAATACAAGCAGTCTATAAGACTGTGCATCTTTGGCAGCTCATTATCTTATACGTTTTTGTAGTTTTTCAATGATTCTAAAAGTCTGTTTGGAATTCCACAGGATTTCAACCTATTTCCTTTAAATACAGATTTCATTTTTTTTACCCCCCTGCAGACTAGGGGAGTTGAGGTCCCACCTACCCAGGTGATTACTGCTTCTCTACTTGTTCGAATGTTCATGTTATAAAATGTTTCTTTTAATATTAACTTTCTTTCTTTTAGTTACTTTGGGCATGCGCAGAATATATGTTGAAGGGATTCATATTTATAATTACACAGTCTACAGGCTTGGTTGTTACTTTGATCTTTCAATGTAGGGATGAGATCCTTTGTTTCCCACATGCCAAAGCGTAATTTCATGAATTGATGTTTTAAAGCCGAAGAAAAATAAGCTAATAAATATTCCTGAGGCTTCCTTGTACCACATGAGCTGATCACAGTCCAGGTGTGACGTCTTTGTAGTAAAATATTCTCTTCTCTTCTGTTAAATACAACAGGAGTTTTGTTGTTGAGTTTATAGCTTTATTAAAAGCCATATTCCCGATGCCGGAGTTTCAGATATCCTCAGCACGCAGATCTTCAATCACCTGGTTTAGATAATAACCCCGGGACCCTTGAGTTTTCTTTTCTTTTTGCCTATCAATTTCTTTCCAGCGCAGATTATCGATGGAACTGATTTTAGATGCACGCAGCCTCCCACATAATTTAATAAATGCGTCTTTATTCGAAATATTTGGTTGGACAGAACAAACTCAAATCGGTGCCATTTCTTCTCTAGTTTTTGGCAGGCTTGCTTGGAAACCTGGAGGTCATCAGTGAACCAGCTGGCTTTCTTGTTGGACTGTTTGCTGGAGGGCTTCTTGATTGGGGCGAGAGTGTTGGTGCAGTCGTGGATCCACTGTCTGAGGTTGCGGGCAACGGTGTCTGGGTCGGTTGGGTCGGTGGGTGGGCGGGCTCTGGGCGAGGGTGGTGGTTAGCTGGTGATCGGTGACTTTGCTCCAGCAGAAGTGAGGGATCTGTTGGGTGGGGTGGTGCGTGGTGCGTGGTGGGTTTCTAAAACGTGAAGTGAATGCAGCGAGGATCGGTCCAGTGGAGTTCAGTGTTGTGGCTGAAGGAGACGTGGGAACTTGCGGAGAAGATGGGGTCAAGTGTGTGGCCGGCAGAGTGGGTGGGTGTTGTGGTGAGCTGTCTGAGCCCGAGGTTGGAGAGGTTGTCGATCAGGGTGGTGGAGTTGGAGTTGGTGTTGTTGTTGTTTTTGAAGTGGAAGTTCAGGTCCCCGAGGAGGATGTAGTCTGTGGAGGTGAGAGCGTGTCTGCTGACGAAGTCGGTGATGGAGTCGCTGAAGTGGATGCAGCGAGGATCGGTCCAGTGGAGTTCAGTGTTGTGGCTGAAGGAGACGTGGGAACTTGCGGAGAAGATGGGGTCAAGTGTGTGGCCGGAAGAGTGGGTGGGTGTTGTGGCGAGCTGTCTGAGCCCGAGGTTACAGAGGTTGTCGATCAGGGTGGTGGAGTTGGAGTTGGTGTTGTTGTTGTTTTTGAAGTGGAAGTTCAGGTCCCCGAGGAGGATGTAGTCTGTGGAGGTGAGAGCGTGTGTGCTGACGAAGTCGGTGATGGAGTCGCTGAACTGTGGCTGGGGTCCTGGGGGTCTGTAGATGAGGGTTCCTCTGAGGGTGGTGTTGGGGTCGGTGCGGATCTGGAAGTGCAGGTGTTCGGCGATGCTGAGGGTGTCGTTGGTGCTGGTCGTGACTCTGAGAGTGTTCCTGTGGACGATAGCGATTCCTCCTCCTGTTTCATTGGTGCGGTCACTGCGGGTGATCTCGTAGCCATCTGGGATGGCTATGGAGATGTTGGGGGCCGAGGAGGGGTTCATCCAGGTCTCTGTCAGCAAGGCAACGTCTGGGGAGGTTGAGTCGAGAAGGTCCCAGAGTTCAACGGTTTGATGGTTCGATATTAGAGGTGCTGAAGGGATGACCACAGATTCCTCGGAGAAGAACAGGAGATCCGGAGCTCCAAGTCGTCCTGACAAACTGGTGAGGCAGGGCCCAAAGAAGGAGATGGCCAGGAATAATAGGCTGTAATGGCAGTTAGGAGCAAGGCTTCAGGCGCAGCTAAAGCACAATGGGCAGTCCAGAGAGCCCAACCAAGGTCGGAAAAGAGAGACTGGATGTCGGCCAACAGAAGCGGTCCAGTGAGTGAGAAACTGGAGTGGCCGGACAGGATGAGACCCGTAAGTCCCTGCAAGTGCGGTTGCAGCAGAGCCCCTGATCCAGCAGGCTACCAACCTGCGGACATCGATAACTATATGTTCATCTGGGCCCGTACACACACTCATATAGGTCAGTAAAACACCGCTGGGGATCAAGTTTATAGGGCTAAACATTGTAAGTTCATTTGTTTATCAATTTTTCCAATCTATTACTGATCCGAAGCCCTTCCCATAACTAATAGATCTATTTTAGTTAAATAGTAATTGATGAAAATGAAATAGGTCTCAATTACCTGATTTCTATCTAAATAACTATAGACTCGGATAGGTTTAAAATGTTTATCTAAATTAATCATTAAAAGCAGACAAATTACAGTGTTAACTCCATCATTCAGAGGAAGTAAGATCGGTTTATCAAATTTAACTAAGATTCTACAATAACGAGGACCTCAGGAAAGAGAGGATAGAAAGAGGTAGCACAGTGACACAATACACAGAAATATATTTACCTAGGATGTTGCGAAAATCAGGCACCTCTGGCCAAGACTTAAAGGGCCCCTTAGAAAGTTCAGGTGACAGGTGCTTCAGGACAGGCTAGGACAGGATAGATGACCTCTTCTGGATTCGATGCCTGTGTCTCTCTGATACTAACTTCCTCCTCGATTCTTCTGCGATCTTCTTCTACTTCTGTTACCTCCTCAATTCTTCTACGATCTTTTTCTAATTTTATTTTTCTTGAAATTCTAAGCCTGCTTCTTCAGGTGTTCGATCAGCATTCGGGCAGCATTCCGGTCTCTCAGCGTTCTGCTGTGACTGCCCTAAACTAATCTAGCTAACTACCTCAATTATACTTTCCTCATGGCATGTACCATCCCCAAATGTTTCAACTTTATGAAACTCCTATTTCTGATTGGACGAGGCTGAGGGGATGATCATCACACAATGCTAAGTTGTAATACTTTTCTTAGGTTCAATCGTTTAAGTTCCCGCTCATTAAATGTGTTCTCCCAAGCTTTATTTCCCACCCATATTTGTAAAATGTATTGACAACAATGTATACAATTTCGCAGTTGTTCATTGAGTCTTCAAGATGTTCAGCCGGTTCCCAGGATATGTGTGGAGAATGTCCTTGGCCGAGTCCCAAGACTTGAGCTTACTGCTTTCGGAGTTGTCTTTCTAGCGCGTGCGGCAAAACCCATGTGGGCGTCAGACGTTAGCATCTTTCAGAGGCCCAAATACAAACTAGTAGAGAGGTCAAAGACAAATTATTAAAATAAAAAATAAATTAATTATCTGTATACCACCTATATCTACTCTAATCCCATTTACTTATAACCCCTTTTACAGCATTAGCAATTAGTATATATCTTGTTTTAATTTCAGCAATGCAGATGCTTAGCATATGAGTTTTCAAGCAGCCATGTTAATTACTATTGCACAGAAGCAGAATTTTCCCTCCAAGCATTAAGACGTGAGGCAGCTGACGCATACGCAGTACATTTTCCCGCATTAGCAGCCATCTTTAATCACACTCGGGCTATTTGTTAATAAAACACATATGCAAGCTGCCTTCATCTACAAATATACGGAATGTTGTGCATTATTAGTATTTACAAACATTATTAGTACTTTGTTACGGGATTATATGAGAGGATTACGTCCGAGCAAGTCTCCTTCTATACGAGTCTTTGCTCCTTCACCCCGGCTAGAAAGACAGAGGGGACAGTGAGGCCTGCAGATTTTAGTGATTGCCAGGACAGTGGGCTAACAGTGACTAGGATGCCACTGGACCGAGTCCTGTGAAAGAGCCCCTCAGAGAAACCCTGACAAAGACACTCAGATGGGGGGATTGTCTCCCTAGAATGCCTTAATGCCTTTGCTGCCCTCATGAGCAATGTGACCTGGAGCTTGCGGCAGGAAGCCAGGTCCCAGGGAAGGGAACCTGGGGTGACAAGCTTAGTGGCTGATGAGCAGTAGGGGCTGCAACGGGAAGGGAAGGACTGAAACGACTAGGCCTTATTGTAGATAGACCGGGTTGTTCCTGGGACCCATCCTCAGGGCAATAACTTTATGCCCCGCCTGTGCATCACTGATCCTGAACATTGAATCTGAAAAGAATGGCAGTGGAAAGTCCATGACAGGCAGTCCAGAAATGAGTTGGGCCATTGATTAGAACACACATGATGAAAGGCAAGGTTGCTGCGTCCACAGACCAGGAGAAAATAGACAATTTCAAAAAATCCAACTCCCTGTTGAAGGCGACCGGTAGGGGGAAGCTGCAGGTCTGGCTTTGGGACGGAAGACATGGTTTCATCAGTTATGGCCCAACAAAGCACTAAAACGCGACACAAAGATTTTGATCAAAAAGTAGGAGGAGTTGGGCCCAGCACTTCCTGCTCCACCAGGAGTAACTAACCATATCAGACCGCACAAATGAGGCTGAGCAGCACATCTCTGTGCTGGATGATAACTTCTCAGCCTCTGTAAAAGAATTAAAACAACTCAGAGAAACAATGGCCCTCCTGGACAGTAGAGCAGAAGATGCGAAGGCAGGCCATGCAGAAACAATCCCAGACTGGTGGGGCTGCCAGAGGGAAAGGCGGTGTGCACACTGAAACGCTTCTCACAGACTCCTTCAAACTGTGGATACCGGTCTCCTTATTGTCGTAATGCTTCATGCTGTTAAGAGTGTACAGGAGGTGGGTGCCAAACCCCCCACCAGGTGCTTCAACTAGGCCCATCATTGCGTGAGTACTTAACTATAATAACAGGGACACATTTCTCTGGGGGGCATTCTTAGGTATTCTGCAATGCCACAAATATCCTCATTATCCCTGAATTAACCAATAAAGTAAAAACTCAGCAGAAATCCTTTTCAAAAGTAAAATTGAAATTAAGACTGATGAAGATCCAACAGATGCTTCTTTACCCAGCAAAACCTAAAGTCTCATACTAATGGAAAGTTTTCTTCTTTGAAACCCCACGGCAGTAATGGAATGGGTACAATGAGTATGATAAACCCCACTCTAAAGCAGTGCATGTAACAACAGTTGGCATTTATAAGCCTGGGGAAGGCCTCCCACGGAGAGACTGCCCCTCCATGTGCAGGAAAAGACAGAGTTCAGGAAATGCAATGCCACACATTCCTGCGCAATGGGATCAAGTGATGGACATGCCCTTCAGCAGGAAAACTAATGCTTGGTGGCCTGCCTGGGGCAGAGACAGAAGACATGGGCAAACTGATATGCTATCATATGATGCACCCGGCATACGGTGGTGTGTCTTTGATCTGTATCCTGAAAGTACCAGGCATGGAGATTGTACTGAGTGCAGGACAAGAAGTATTTACAGCCAAGAAGCACAAACTGTACGAACCTGGGGACAAAACCAGGAAATTACTGCTGGGGGTAATGCACATGCGGTGGATTCATTCCACAAATCAAGGAAGAAGACAGGAGGGCAATCTTTACAGCACAGGAAATCTCAGAAATATTTGCAGAATATTATGAATCGGTCTATCTCTCAAACCCAACAAGGTTGTTAAAGCATCAGCTCCCCATTATCAAGGATTCAATAATGCCTTTACTGTCAACATCTGACAAATTGGAACTAGATCAGCCCCTGATGGTGGAAGAACTGTCCCAGGCAATACAGCCATATCCTAACAACTACGTGATGGTACGTCAGGACAGGGCTTCCGGGAAGGGTGGGGGGATTGCTATCATTTTTAAAACTATCTACCAATGCAAGTTGGAGTCGTTTTCCCTTCCTGGATGTGAGGCCGCTCTATTTAAACTAATGATTGGCCCTCAACTAAAGCTTTCCGGTCTTTTGATATACCGCCCTCCGGGCAATGCTGGCCCTTGGATATCGTCATTGGCCGATATTATATGCCCTGTACTATTAAAAACGGCTAACTTCACCATTCTTGGTGACCTTAACATCCATCTTGAAGATGCCGAAGGTACTCTCAGTCAGTCGTTATTGTCTGACCTTGAAGTTTTCAATCTTTTACTTCGCAACTCTGGGGCTACTCATTCGACCGGTCACCTTTTAGATCCAATCATTTCTAATTTACCTTATGACTGTTCCCAAAGGGCCCGCCCACTGGAATGGTCTGACCACTTTACAGTACACTTTATGTTACCTCTCTCCTTAACCAGTGCTAAGCCTGTGTTGGTAAGAGCAAGCCTTCCTATCGGTGGGACAAGCTTAATATGGTGGCATTGAATCAACATCTTACTAAATCTATTCCGATTCTGGAAAAATCTGGACCAGAATCTAATGCTGTAGTCTCCCAGTGGTTAATGGATGCTGTAACTGCATTCCTTCCTCCTATATCTAACAACCACAGATCCCTTCATCCTCCCGCACCTTGGTTCTCTGAAGAGTTAAAATTACAACGAGCCAAGTGCAAGGCCTTGGAAAGAAAATGGAGGCTCTCCTACTCAACCCCTAGTAAGGCAGCTTATAAAGAAGCACTAAAGAGCTATCACGTTAACTGTAAATTGTCCAAGGCCACCTTCACGGCATCTACGATTACTCAAGCACAGAACTGTCCGCGGACCCTTTTTGCAGTGGTGAGGCTAACGGGAGCAGATACGGTACCTTCTCCTCCGGCTCTGGATAAACACACCACCACAGTGTGATGCTATTGCAGATTTCTTTATTTCTAAAGTGGAGCGTATTCATGAATCCTTGATTACCCCTCCACCATCTGCTGATGCCTTACCAGCGGCTACCTCTAGCAGTCCTCTTCCCCTCCCTTTAATGCTCATCAACGACTGGCTTTTGTTTGATGACATCACCTTTTTATCGTGCCTGAACAGTATTAGGTCAGGCTCCCCTCGGGACCCTGTGCCTATGAAAATTCTAAAACTGTTGGACCTCGAGCCACGGAGAGTCCTAATGAGACTTCTGAATACATCTCTTACAGAGTCTATTGTGGCACAGGAGTGGAAGCATGCCATGGTCGTTCCCTTGTTGAAAAAGACTGGTGCGGACATCACTAACTTAGCCAATTTTAGGCCCATATCCCTGCTGCCTGCATGTTTTAAAATTTTGGAACGACATGTGAACACCCAGCTTAACTCGTTTGTCGAGAACGTGGGATATCTTCATCCGTCCCAATCCAGGTTTCGCGCTCATTATTCCACTGAATCTGCACTCCTCGGGGTAACGGAGAGGCTTCGGCACGGTATCGATCGCGGGGGAGACCTTTGCACTCATCCTTTTGGATTTGAGTGCATCGTTCGATACCGTTTCTCATTCCATTCTCCTTGACTCTCTCCGCTCCCTTGGTGTTGCTGGATCTGCTCTGGCCTGGATTGCCTCCTTTTTAGGTGGGCGCACCTTTCAGGGGTTTTCGACAGAAGCTGAATCTGCTGTCTATTCATCGGCAGACGGCGTCCCCCAGGGGTCGATTCTCAGCCCTTTGCTGTTTAACATCTATATCAGACCCCTTGCTACCATCGTGGAGGACGCCGGTTTGACAATCTATTCGTATGCCGATGACAAGCAGATTGTGTTCTCTCTCTCCAGCAGTGAGGGCCATGAGGTCTCTGCCTTGAAATATGGCCTGTCACGCGTTGCTGCTTGGATGCACGACCATCTGCTCAAGCTCAACGGTGACAAGACCGGGGTTGTTATCTTGGGCAAAAATAAAGATCTGTGGGGGCCTCGGCATTGGCCCTGTGATATGGGTCCTCTGCCGAATCGAGCCCCCGTAGCCCGCAACCTCGGTTTCCTCATCGACAATAGGCTCTCTATGAGACAGCAGGTAACAAGGGTTGCTGCAATCTGTTTCTCCACCTTAAGATGGTTGCAGAAGATCCTATGGATGCTACCTTGCTCCACTCGGAGAACTGTCGTCCAGGCTCTTGTGATCTCCCGCATTGACTATGGGAATGTGCTTTATCTTGGGGACGATAAGGCCACAATAAATAAGCTTCAGGTGGTGCAAAACTCGTCAGCTCGTTTACTGTGTAATGTACCCCGGAGATCTTCCGCAGCTCAGGCTCTGCGTGACCTTCATTGGTTTAAGGTCCCGAACCATGTAAAATTTACAACCTTATGCCTTCTTTTTAAAATCCGGCAGGGTTCTGCTCCTAAATACCTGCAGAACCTGGTTCAAGTCTATAAGCCTGGTCGCACTTTAAGATCTTCCACTAGTGGCAATTTCCTGGTCCCCAGAATTAAACTGGCCAAAATGGGCGGCCGCTCGTTTTCTTATCTTGGTCCAAAGATGTGGAATGCTCTTCCGTCGGCTTTGAAAGCCGAGACTGATCTCCTTCCTTTTCGAAAAAAACTGAAGACCCTTCTGTTTAATTGATCCCTCTGCATTGTTTGTCCTGGTTTGAGCCTTTTGCTGGTTTTCTTTCTTTTATCTATCCCTGGCGCCAGGAAACCCATTGAGGGTAGCTGCGCGCAATACAAGTTTAAATAAATAAATAAATAAATAAATACAGGATATTCTTTTGGGCAAGACTCCGGCCCAAACGGGTTCCTAGATGCATTTGTTAAACAGTACTCCCCTTTTTGGTCCCTCCATGCTAGCGATGTTTGAGGCAGCACTGCAAAAAAGGATCCTCCTGGCCCCCGACATTTGTGGTGCCACAACAGTGGTGATACTGCTAAACACAAGTTCCCTCCACAAACATGCCATGGAGAACTGGGACCTGCTCAACTCCATCCACACAGACATCGCCTTCCTCAAGGAAACCTGGATGAACCCCCACAACTGCCCCGTACATCTCCACCAACATTCCAGATGGCTAAAAGATCATCCTCAAGGACTGCGTCAACAAACTGGGGGGAGGCATCGCCTTTGTACTCAAAAACAATCTTTGCCTCACCATCCACACAGGCGACGTCTCAGCCAACATGGAGCACCTTCACTTCCAGGTCCTGTTCAACCCGACCGCCACCCTCTGTGGCATCCTCATCTACAGACCCACCCGAATCCCGCCCACCCTTCAGCGATCCCATCATCGACTACATCACACCCCATGCTCTTGCCTCCACAGACTACATCCTCCTTGCCGACTTTAACTTTCACCTGGACAACTTCAATGAGAAAATCACCTTGTCCTGCTGGAGACCCTTGCCTGCCACCATCAGATTCAAACAACTGGTCACCTCCCCAACCCACTCAGCAGGAGAGACGCTCTACCCCATCTTCTCCATCAGTGACAACATCACCTTCAGCCACATCACCAAGCTCCAGTGGACTGACCACTGCTGAGTCCACTCTGACTTCACCCTACACCACCACTCCCACCGCTACCCTCATAGAAGGTGGAACAAGGTCACAGAAAAACAGCTCACCACTGCACCCAGTAAAACTCCTCCACTGACATCCACAGACACCAACACCACAGCACACAACCACCACCGATGGATCTCCAACTGTGCCTACACTTTGGCTCCTCTGATGAAAGTCCCAAGCAAGCTACACTCCAAAAAAAGCTCACTGGTTCTCTCTCGCCCTTCATGAGTCCAGACCGATCTGTAAACGGCTCGAGAAGATATGGAGCAGCTGCAGACCCCGGAATATCACTCAGCCTTTAAGACCGCTGTCACAGCACATCACCCCCTCATCAGAACAGCATAGAAAGCGGCCCTACAAGAAAGAATCAACACCAACACACTCAACAGCGGGGGGAGGAGCTTCGCGGGCAACCAAGATGGCCGCGTGAGCTCGGAGCTCCGAAGACCTCCCGATCCTCCGCAAAGATCCTGCCACCCATCCTGTCCCACGGTAGTGGGTATCTATTGCTGAGCCGGGGCTGATGCGGCGCCCGCTTCCAGATCGAAAATCCGACATTCCTGGACTGAGTTAGCTCGTCGATACTTTGGTGGCCCCGCCTGCGTCACTGGCGGACGTCGAGGGGTGCGAGTGGTGACCCTCCATGGAACGTTCTGCCTAGGCTTCCTTGACCCGGCTGGTGCGACTGGATTCCACGCTCTAAGCTGTAACCTCCTTTGGTGGCCTTCGGGAACTTATCGTGCCGACTGTGGGCGCGCCTCACGCCTTCTTCACCCCTCTGGATTACTTTGCCCTGGTGTGCCAACATGGCGGGCAAAGGGGACTCGGACAAAGGCAAGCCTCCAAGAGTCAGTAGGAAGCCGAATCAGTCCCAATCTACCATTCTGGAACGATTCTCCCACTCTAAGGGATCCCCGGGACTGGCGGGCCGATCTAAGGACCCGATAAGGGACGAGTCCCCCGAGGATCCTGAATTCACGCTTCGGGACGTGATGGGTGCGATTGCTGGGGTGAAGAATGAGATGCACACTCTTCACAAAGTGCTGTCCAGCAAGGTGGACACCCTAAAGATTGAGCTGAATCTTATCAGAACTGATCTTGGCAAGAATAATGATCGGGTGAAGTCGCTAGACCTTAAAACATCGAGCCTAGTCAATGATATGTCTGACGTGCAGACCGAGGTCCGCGACTTTAAGATGGCTAACGGGCTGCTGGCACGCCGGCTGGATGAGTTCGAGGGCCGTGCGCGACGCCAGAATGTTCGCATCACTGGAGTGCCTGAAAAAGCCGAGGAGGACTCAGCTGAACTCTTTGTTGAAGAACTTGTGGCCAAGAATCTAGCACCGGGAGGATTGAGCAAGTTTTTTTCGGTGGAGAGGGCCCACAGAATACCGGGCGGCCCACCGAAGACGGGCGCTTCCCCTCGCCCCATCATTGCGAGACTGTTCAATTATAGGGACCGTGACGCCATTCTACAGGCATCGAGGACCGCTGGCCCGCTGCGCTTCCAGAACTCGGACGTAAACTTTTTTCCTGACTTTACTCAAGAGGTTCAGAAACGTCGCCAGAGCTTTGCTGGGGTAAAGAGGAGACTTAGAGAGTTGGGGATGCGCTACTCTATGCTCTATCCTGCTAAACTTCGGATTGAACACGGTCATCGAACTTTGTTTTTCGACTTCCCGGATGCGGCAGGGGACTGGCTTGATACCCTATCCCAACAACGGACCGACCCGGCTGACCAGACGGAGGAGGCTACTGGAGGATCAGGTTCCCAGGAATGAACGAATAGACTTCTGACTTTTTCTGGGGGGGGTTGCTGCGAGTGGCACCGACTTTAGAAACTGTTGCTTTTGCTTCGGATATCTCTGTTAGTCATATGGAGGGTGACGGGGGGATAGGATGCCTCCTTTCTCCTCTGAGGGGCTTCTTGTAGATTAGTTTAAGGGGTGACAGGCACACTGCTAGTTGGGGTGGCTATTAGTCTAATGCAGGGGTGCAGGGTGGGGGGTAGTTGGGGTGTGTTTTTTCTATTCTCTTTATTGTTTCTTCCTTTGTTCTGGCTGAGGTCTCATTGTTCTGCTGTATTTGCTTTGCGGGCACCATTCCGGGTGGGGTTGATGGGGTGGAGCGTCTTTGATGATGGGGGGTAAATCTCTGAAGTTGCTGAGTTGGAACGTCAACGGGTTGGGGGATCGAATAAAACGGGGTGTTGTGTTGCAAATGCTTAAACGTTGTTCGCCAGACGTTGTTCTCCTGCAGGAAACCCATCTTGTAGGAAATACGTGTAAGGCATTGAACAGGAGAGGGTTTAAGATGGTGGCCCATTCTGGGTTCTCTACGGGCTCCAGGGGGGTGGGTATCATGGTGCGCATGTCCCTTCCACTGGAGGTGGAGTCTACCCTTGTTGACGAGAGAGGCCGATATGTGGCGGTGGTGGGTAAATGGGAGGGGCGCACCCTGGTTTTGGTTTCGGTCTATATCCCCCCGGGGCTACAGGCGACTACTTTTCAGGACCTGGGTGGCGCCATTTTGAATCTCCCTGATGGCTTGTTGATCCTGGGGGGGGACTTTAACTCAGTGGTATCGGGGGACCTAGATTGCTTCCCATCCAGAGACCTACGTATTTCACAGTCCTGGCTCCCGGACTTTATTGGCTCCATGGGGCTGATTGACTGCTGGCGCCTACTGCACCCCGCCCTGCGACAGTATACTTTCCATTCGGGTGCCCACGGTAGCCTTTCTCGTATTGACTATGTCCTAACCCCTGCGGCCCAGGCACAGTCGGTTTCCACTGCTCGCCTGATGGCCAGGGGCATCTCGGATCACTCCCCGGTTTGGGTGTCCTTTGATTTTCACATTATCGCGACATCGAGGGTACCCCCTATCAACCCCTGGTACTTTCGTAATCCAAAGACCCGGGACCTCCTAGCTAAATCTATAGAGAGGTACTTCGCCGACAACTCTGGTTCGGTTGACTCGGCTGTCTCCCTTTGGGAGGCCTTTAAAACCGTACTCCGCGGCGAGGCCTTCTCTTTGATTGCGGAAGCGCGTAGGCGACGGGACGAGGACATGGTGCGGTTGGAGTCTGAAATTTTTGATTTGAATTACCAGCTGGCCTTGGGGCCGACTCCGGACCTGCTCCATGCCCTTTCCCTGAAACAAACGGAACTTAGGGCCACTGCCACTGACGCGGCGAAGGCGGTGAGCAGGGAGCAGCAAGGCAGGATATATGACTCTGGGGACAAGGCCGGCAAACTTCTGGGGTGGCTGGATAGGAGAGAACTTGCCTCTCGAGTGGTTCCAGAGATACTGGGCGAGGACGGCCTGGTCGTGACGGACCCGGCCGCCATTGTTGGGTCGTTTGCGGAATACTTTGAGGCGGTTTATACGTCTGTGGCTTCCCTACCGGAATCTGCTTCGGCCTCCTTTTTGGAGGGCATCGAGCTTCCCTGTCAATCAGATGCCGAGCGGGAAGACATGGACCGGGATATAGCGGTCGATGAGGTGGCGCTGGCGATCCGGTCGTTGCGCTCCGGCAAAGCGCCGGGGCCCAACGGCATTCCTGTGGAATTGTACAAGCTTAAGGCCGATACGGTGGCCGCGCCCCTGCTAGACATGTTCCTCGAAGCCCGCGAGGCTGGTGAGCTCCCGCTCGACCAAAGACTTGCCACCATAGTGGTCATACACAAGGAGGGGAAGCCACGTGACCTATGCCGCTCCTATAGGCCCATCTCTCTGCTGAACGCCGAGCCCAAAATTCTGGCTAAACTACTAGCTAACCGTCTGGTGGGGGTGATTTCGGATCTGGTTCATCCGGATCAGTCAGGATTCATACCACACCGCAACACGGCCCTCAATCTTCGCAGGCTCCACGCGGTCATGGCGCGGGCGCAGCTGCTTACTGAACCTGCGGTACTTGCTTCGCTTGACGCCACCATGGCTTTTGACTCTCTGGAGTGGAATTACCTGTGGGCCGTGCTTGCCAAGCTTGGGCTCGGACCCGCCTACATCGGCTGGGTCCGGCTTCTCTACTCTGCCCCGTTAGCTAATGTAACTGTGAATGGCCGAGTGTCTGCCTCCTTCGCGTTACGCAGAGGCACCAGACAGGGATGCCCGCTGTCGCCTCTCCTATTCGCGTTGGCGCTTGAACCGTTGGCGGCGTGGATCCGGGTTCATCCTGATGTCGCAGGGATTACGTGGTCTCCGGGATTTGAGGACCGGGTGTCGCTCTATGCCGACGATATCCTCTTGTATCTCACCTCCCCTTGCCGCTCCCTTATAGTGGTGTTTGACCTGCTGGGCACCTTCGGTGGCTACTCGGGCCTGGTTATTAACTGGTCCAAATCCTCTCTCTACACGCTGTGTGGTGATACTCCGCGCCTTCCCCCGGCTGTACAATACAGGTTGCTTTAAGTATCTGGGTATCTATGTATCAAAGGATCCCCGGGCGCGGTACACACACAACTTGCTTCCTCCTTTGGGGAGGCTGCGTCGAGACGTGGAGGGTTGGAAGAAGTTACCGATTTCCTTACTAGGCAGGGCGGCATTGTTTAAAATGATGTCTTTGCCGCGGTTCCTCTACGCGCTGCAGAATACTCAGGATCCGGTGCCCGCTAAATACTTTGGGGAGATCGAGAACTTGCAGCGCACTTTATTGTGGGACGGTAGGCCACGGATATCCCTGACGAAATTGACCATACCGTGGTACGACGGTGGCATCGCCTTACCCGATATGCGTCGCTACTACTGGGCGTCCCAGCTGGCAGCAGTCAATCACGGCCTCTACGGCCCAGCAGTCGGCCCTGGCTACGCCATGGACCGATGGCTTATGAATGATGGGAATTATTATAGAGCGTTGTATTCGAGGTCTCTGGATCGGAAGTTGACGGGGCCCACCAAGACGGCGGTACGGCTGTGGAGGGCGGTTACCAAAACTCTGGGCTGGCAGGGCAGGCTCACCATGGCCACTCCGCTATATGACTCCGACCTGCTAGGGAAACTGTGGCACACCAAAGGGTTTGACAGGTGGGATGTTATTGGGATATCGAAGGTGGGGGATGTAATGGCCGGTGGGGTGGTCAAATCTTTTGAGGCACTACAGGACGAGTTCCAATTGGGTGCGTCGGAATATTTCCGGTATGCACAGCTTCGCCACGCTCTCTCGTCCTGTATAACGGTGGGGGAGGCAGTACCTGAATCGTCTCCACTGGAGGATAGAGTGCTGGACGGACACATGCCAGACAGTGCCATCTCCCTGACTTATAAGAAGCTTATCAACATGCGGACTGACTTGCTGGTGAAATTGAGAGAGCTTTGGGTGAACGATGGGATTGAGGTGGATGACGAAGAGTGGCAGTCAGCGGTTTCTTCCCCTAGGGAGGTGGCCATCTCGGCAAGGCTTCGACTCGTTCAACTGAAGATTCTCCACAGGGTCTATGTCACGGGCTCTAGGCTTATACACATGGGGCTTTCGCAGGATGGCATGTGCCGGAGAGGATGTGGCATGCTTGCGACTTTCATGCACATTATTTGGGAATGTCCTGGGGTGGCTCGATTCTGGAACCGGGTGCATGAGGTGATGAGAGATGTGACTGGTGTGACCTTACCTGCGGAGGCCCGGCGCTGTCTTCTCAATATTTGGGGCCCGAATTACTACAACGTTGCCCAGACCCGCTGGGCCACCCTGGGCAACATGATAGCTAAGAGAGACATTGCTCAGAGGTGGGGAGCACCTGCTCCCCCCACGATCGGACTGTGGGAAACCAGCATGGACTGGTGCATGCTCCGTGAGAAGACGGTGTATGTGGCCAGAGGCAAGCCCAGAATGTGGGGGTCTGTGTGGGGAGCGTGGAACTCATATCGAGGTGACATCTGTGTACCCCCCGAGGGGGTGACGCCCGAAGCCCGTTTGTCTCCATAGTGCCCCCTTCCCGTGGTTCCATACTTGTTATCCTGCTCTATTACTCCCCATCTGCATTGCTGCCACTTATTGGATTGTTTGAAAGATAGGGTGTGTAACCCCCGATCACTCCCAGTGATGTGAGCCCAGAATATGTCGCCTATCCTCAGCCTAGTTTCTTTGTTCTTGTTTCTTCTCTTTCTCACCTCTCTTCCTTTTTTCCTCTTTTTTGATATCTGGTTTATTTATTGTTCTAGGACATCTTATTTGAAAATTAAACCTGAATGTTCCTGTGTAAGATTTTGTGCACGATTCTGAGTATTGCTATAATGCTGCCTGGCCTCCGGGATGTGTGGCTGAATAGCGGTGTACTTTTTTCTGCAAATAAAGGTTTTCCAAAAAAGAAAAAAAACACACTCAACAGCATGTAACTTTTCACTGTGGTCAAAGAATTCACCAGACCCAACACAGACACACCAGACATTCCCTCCTCCCAAGACCTCTGCAACAACCTTGGCACATACTTCCACTACAAGATCAGGGAAATATATATGACAGCATTGACAGCCTCAATACCCATGACCCCACCTGCAACCACTGCAACCCAAGACGCCGGAACCCAACAGACTCTACACAGCTGGAACCCTCTCACAGAGGACAACACCCTCAAGATCATGAGGAGCATCCACTCCGGAGCCATCTCTGACCCCTACTCGCATCACATTTTCAAAAGAGCAGGCATTACCATCACCCCCAAACTCTGCCACGCCATCAACTGCCCCATCAACCCAGAAGACTGGAAACAAGCAGGGATCAACCCCTTGCTGAAGAAACCCTCTCCCGACTTGAAGGACCTCAAGAACCTCAGACCTAACTCGCTTCTCCCCTTCCCAGCCAAGGTCATCGAGAAGGCCATCAACGCCAAACTTTCTGTGTTTATCGAAGCAAATCCCATCCTGCGCCTCTCCTAATCTGATTTCTGAAGCAACCACAGCACCAAGACCACCCTCCTTGTTGCCACTAATGCCATCTGCACCCTCCTCGACTGATGCAAAACTGCAGCCCTCATCCTTCTGGACCTCTCGCCGCATTCCATTCCGTCTCTCACCGCACCTATACGCAAGACTCTATGATGCCGGCATTTGCGACAGTGCCCTGGAATGGATCCACTCCTTCCTTACCATTGAACACAGAGAATCAGACTACCTCCATTCCTCTCAGAACCCACGGAGATCAGCTGCTCATTGCCTCTCTCCATCACCAACGAACTAACAGTCGCCAAGAACAACTTTCATGACAGGACGATGGCTGTGATGAGGAACAGCTGCCTCAAACTCAACTCAGAGAAGACCAAAGTGCTCATCATGAGCTCCACATCCTCCACCTAGGATGACTCCTGGTGGCCTGCAGCACTTAGAACCTCCCTCACACTCATAGACCACATGGAGAACCTCAGCATCATCCTCAACTCCTTGCTCACCATGATACGTCAGGTCAATACTGTCTCATCACCCTGCTTCCGCACGCTACGCCTGCTTCAAAGGATCTTAAAATGGACCCCCATTGAGTCCAGAAAGACAGTCACCCACCCACTCAGGGAAGAGGTAGGGCGACTGACTCCGGAATCTGGGGATCACGGTTCGATCACCGGCGGCAGATTAGCCCAGCACCATGTGACTCTGGGCAATAGCTTGCTTAATCTTCCCGATGGCCCCCAGTGCCTAAAGACCCTTACGGGTGATTCTACGCTTTATAAATGTGGATTATTATTATTATTACTCATGAGCAGCAGAATCGACTACGGCAATGCACTCTACGCCAGCACCACCCAGAAACTCTTTAAGAAACTGCAGAACATCCAGAATTCCTCTGTCACACTCATCCTCAACACACCCCATCGCAACCACATTGCCAGACACCTAAGAGGACTCCACTGGCTCCTAGTCAACAAAAAAATCACCCATGCCTATAAAGCCCTACACGATGCAGGACCTGCATACCTCAACTACTGCTTCAAATTCCACATACCCAAGAGAGAACTCCGCTCTGCCTAACTGACCCTGGCTACCATCCCAAATACCATCCCAAATATCTGCAAGACCACAGCCGGAGAAGATCCTTCTCCTACTTCGCAGCGAAGACCTGGAACATCCTGCCTCTACACCTCAGGCAATCACCGTCCTTGCCTCAATTCAGGAGGACCTCAAGATCTGGCCCTTCGACGGAACCACAGCATTTCGATGGACCTGCAGCTCCCCCCACAACCATGTGCCTTGAGACCCCTACAGTTGAATTGTCACACTTTACAAGCCTTTGATTGATTGAAGACTGATGAAAATCAGAGAAATGTGTCATCTATAGCCAAACTTCTTTGATAAATATAAAGGCAAAAATCATAGTAAAGGCTCTGCCAAACAGAATAGTGACAAAGATGCAAATTTTGTTCAACTCAGATCAAAACGTCTACATGAAAGCCAGAGGTACAAAACACTGTATTAGCCCTGCCAAGTACCACGCATCAGGGGTTAGACTAATACATTTTTGTTCTGTTGTCTGCATCACCGCACTGCGTCCACCCGTTTCAAGTCAATCATCAAGGTTGGCTACATGTCACAAAAGCAACCAGTGCTCTTTTTTCTTGCTGTGGCAGTAGTGCCTGCTCCTGCTGTGCCCTGAGGTGCTGCTGCTGAGCTTCTCACGGCACCCTGATCTTGCATCTCCTATCTGCCGGACTTGGCATGGGGCATCTCTGGTGCATACACATGTATGTGAGTCCTGACACTGCTAAGGAGGGACTATCAAGCCTCATAATCATTCAGACGGCAGCATTTAAGAAAGACAATGACAGGAGCCAATTAAAAACATGGTCTGCGAGTGTGCGGAGCTTCCACGGAGCTTCCACTCCATGCCGCTATAGGCTCGACCTAAAAACCAGTGCAGTGGTGTCATTAAGCGGTCAGTTACTGGATTGCTTGTGACCTGATAGAAGAAAACTTGCTCCGGCTGGTGCTTTTTTTGCCACTAGAATGAGTTCAGAAAAACTGTGGCAAACTTAGCGGAATGCAGAGAGATGACATTAGTGTCACGTTGTATGGTAGTAGTATAGTAGCCTCTTATCATTTCAGATATAAAGTGTAAGCCCACTATGTATACACATTTGCTGAAAACAGTGCGGTGGCCTGTTCAGTTCATACTGCTTTGGCCAGAGGTTATATATCATGGGTAACGTTGGTATAACTTGCCATAGCAATATAATTCATTGGAATTTGACACTCAGAGACGCTAAATGTATAATGAAGCACTTGTGAGACCAAGCACTTTCTTTTTTACTAAGCATAATTACTTGAGGTATTAGACGATACAGACTGATGCTAGTGCAAAGGTCACACAAGGGGGTTATTTAGTAGTATTCCGTGTGAATATATGCTTGTACTAGAATTTGTGTTTCTGTAGTACTTGCCGTATGTGATTCCTGTCCTGCCTCTGGGTGACTGAATAAGTTCATGATTTATGAGTGTGTGTGTGATGGAGCACTCTTGAGAGCAGTGCAGTTGATAATTAAGGCAGTGAAAGCTTCTCACAGTTCCAAATAGTGTTCGATGAAGTTGTTAAAACAATATGCACATCCAATAATTAGCTTCTCCATATAATGCACAGAACAAATTATAAGCCCCTCAGTGATACAGTCCTGTTTACTTTGAACAGTTTCCTTCATTATGAATTCCTTATTAACAGACTTTTTTTCCATATGCTATGTTCCTGTAGTTAATTTTTCATGCAACATGTGTCCCCCTATAAAGTACACACTGAGTCGTCTCTAAGGGGATGATTTACTAACATTTTGTGCTGGGTTTGCATTATAAAAATAATGCAAAGCAGCACACATTTTTTTTCATCATTTACTTTTCATTTGTGTTTTTTCTCCCCTCTGTTTGACGCTCGTTTTTGCACTTGTGCTGTTGTTTTTTGGTTTGTTGCTCTGTTCTCCCCCATTCCTGGCTGCATATTTTGTGTTTTTCTTCCCTCTGTTTGCCGCTCGTTTTCGCCCTTGCCCTCTGTGCACCCCCGCTCCCCGCTTCCCGCCGCTGCTCCCCTGCGGCCCGCCCCCTTTTTGCCTTCAGTGCTCACTGCCCTCGCCCATTGGCCGCCCCGCTCCCGCCTCCCAGCTGCTCCTCCCTCCCACTTGGCCTCTTATGGAGGGCGCCGTGTGGCAGTGAGTGTGACCTGACCTCTGGTCGCTCCCCACGCTGCACGGCTCCCCCTGGTGGCCCGTGACTGCCCCTCTGCTGCTGCTGCCAAGGGTTCGCCGCTGGTGAGCCCCTGGCCCCTGTGCTGTTGTTCTTTGGTTTGTTGCTCTGTTCTCCACCATTTCTGGCTGCATAATTTGTGTTTTTTCTCCCCTCTGTTTGACGCTTGTTTTTGCCCTTGTGCTGTTGTTTTTTGGTTTGTTGCTCTGTTCTCCCCCATTCCTGGCTGCATATTTTGTGTTTTTTTCCCTCTGTTTGCGGCTCGTTTTTGCCCTTGCCCTCTGTGCCCCCCCATTCCCCACTTCCGCCACTGCTCCCCTGCGGCCCGCCCCCTTTTTGCCTTCTGTGCCCACTGCCCTCGCCCATTGGCCGCCCGCTCCCGCCTCCCAGCGGCTCCTCCCTCCCACTTCGCCTCTTATGGAGGGCTCCGCGTGGAAGCGCAGCGGACGTGCGCCAAAGGTGCGACAAAGGCAAGCCCGTCTGAGCCTACACCGCGCCCAGTGCCAGAACCCCTGGACCCCGCGCCACTCGCAACACCAGACTACCCTACGACTCCAACACCCTCCACGCACTCAATACCGGGCGAGACCACCCCTGCTACCGAGCCTCCCCGAAACACACCCAAGGGCCCTTGGCCTGCCGGAACTGCAGACTCACCAGCATCCAACCCACCAAACCAGCTACCAGAGAACCCAACCACCTCTGCTGCATCTTCCTCAACACTCGCTCCGCTCGCAAACACGCCATCAAACTCTGGGACCTCCTAGACTCCACCGACCCCGACGTCGCCTTCCTAACGGAGACCTGGCTGAACACCACCTCAGCACCAGACATCACCATAGCCATCCCACAGGGCTACAAGATCTCCCGCAGAGACCACACCAACGGAGTGAGAGGCGGAATCGCCATCGTCCACAAAGACTCCATCAGAATCTCAACCAACACTGACGACATCATCACCACCGCCGAGCACGTGCACATCCAGATTCACACCAACCCCAACACGACCCTCAGAGGATCACTCATCTACAGACCCCCCGGACCTCGACCACAGTTCAGCGACCCCATCACCGACCTCATCAGCACCCACGCCCTCGCCTCCACGGACTACATCCTCCTTGGGGACCTGAACTTCCACCTCGAGAACAACAACGACGCCAACTCCACCACCCTGATCGACAACCTAGCCATCCTCGGACTCAAACAGCTCGTGATAACACCCACCCACGCCGCTGGACACACACTTGACCCCAACTTCTCCACAAGTCCCCATGTCTCCTTCAACTACACCTCCGAACCCCACTGGAGCGGCCACAGATGTGTCCACTTCTCCTTCAGGAAACCCACCACACACCGACGCATCCAACAGCTGCCGAGCTGCTGCTGGGGCAAGGTCACCGAGGACCAACTAACGACCACCCTCGCCCGGAGACCACCTACCGACCCCATCGACCCAGAAACCGCCGCAACCAACCTCACACAGTGGATCAATGACTGCGCCAACACCTTCGCCCCTCTCAAGATCGCCAAAACCAGCCACACAGACAAGAAAGCCACCTGGTTCACCGAAGACCTCCGGATCCCCAAGCACACCTGTCAGAAACTGGAGAAGAAATGGCTCCACGACCGAACACCAGACAGCCACACAGCCCTCAAAAGCGCCACCCGCAGGCACCACCAACTCATCAGGACCACCAAGAGGACCGCCTTCAAAGACCGCCTAGACAAAAACGCGCACAACACCAATGAGCTCTTCAACATCGTGAAAGAACTCTCCAACCCCAGCTCCAACACCAACGACATCCCACCATCACAAGACCTGTGCGACTCCCTGGCTACCTTCTTTCATAGCAAGATCACCGACATCCACGACAGCCTCAACTCCGACCCCCCAGCACTCACCACCGAGTCCACCACCTTTGCATACATCACCCGCACCAGCCGCCTGACCGCCAGGTGCAACGTCAGCGACGAAGACACCATCAAAACCATGAACTCCATCTACTCCGGATCCCCATCTGACCCTTGCCCTCACCACGTCTTCAACAAAGCCAGCACAACCATTGCGCCCCGCCTCCGAAAAACAATCAACAGCTCCTTCGAGACAGCAACCTTCCCAGAAAGCTGGAAGCACGCCGAGATCAACGCCCTTCTGAAGAAGCCCAAGGCGGACCCCAAGGACCTCAAGAACTTCCGGCCCGTCTCCCTGTTCCCGTTCCCGGCAAAAGTGACAGAGAAGGTCGTCAACAAACATCTAACCCGCTACCTCGAAGACAACAACATTCCGTACCCCTCCCAATCCGGTTTTCGCAGCAACCAAAGCACCGAGACCGCCCTTATCGCCGCCACTGACGACATCAGGATCCTGATGGACAAAGGAGAAACAGCCGCCCTCATCCTCCTGGACCTATCAGTAGCCTTTGACACAGTCTGCCACCACACCCTATCAGCACGCCTCCATGACGCCGGAATTCAAGAGAAGGCCCTGGCCTGGACCACATCCTTCCTCTCCGGCAGAATCCAGAGCGTCCGCCTCCCACCCTTTCGCTCGAAATCCACCAAGATCATCTGTGGCGTCCCACAGGGATCCTCCCTCAGCCTGACGCTGTTCAATATCTACATGGCACCACTCGCCCACGTCGCATGACAACATAACCTCAACGTCATCTCCTACGCCGACGACTCCCAGCTGTTCATATCCCTCACCGAAGACCCCCACACCGCCAAAGCCAACCTCCACATAGGAATGAAGGCCATAGCCGACTGGATGAAGGACAGCAGACTGAAGCTGAACTCAGACAAAAACGGGGTCCTCATCCTCGGACCCACCCCCTCAGCCTGGGACGACTCCTGGTGGCCCACATCGCTAGGCGCAGCCCCGTAACCCACAGACCACGCACGCAACCTGGGGGTCATCCTCGACTCCACCCTCTCCATGACCAGGTAAGTCAACGCCATCTCCGTGTCCTGCTTCAACACCCTCCGAATGCTCCGCAGAATCTTCAAATGGATCCCCACCGACACTAGAAAGACCGTCACCCAGGCGCTCATCACCAGCAGACTAGACTAGGGGAACGCCCTCTACTCAGGAACTACAAACAAGCTCCTGAGATGACTACAACGAATTCAGAACGCCTCGGCTCGAATTATCCTCGACGTCCCCCGCCGCAGCCACATCACACCCCACCTGAGAGGCCTGCACTGGCTCCCCGTCAACAAGAGGATCACCTTCAAGTTCCTCATCCACGCACACAAAGCACTACACCACACCGGACCCACCTACCTCAACAACCGACTCAGCTTCAACACCCCCACCCGAAGCCTCCGCTCAGCCAACCTCGCCCTCGCCACGGTCCCTCGGATACGGAAAACCACGGCCGGAGGAAGATCCTTCTCCTACCTCGCAGCCAAGACTTGGAACACTCTCCCAACCAATCTACGAAAGACTCACGACCTACTGGCATTCAGAAGACTGCTCAAGACCTGGCTCTTCGACCAGTAGTGCCCCCTCTCCCCTCGCGCCTTGAGACCCTCATGAGTATGTAGTGCGCGCTATAAATGTAATGATTGATTGATTGATTGACTTTTTGCGCTGGAAATTGACCTAACATAACGCAAAGTAGTGCAAAACGCTGCTTTACGTTACTCAGAGTCAAGGGGGAATTACAGGGGCTTTCCCATGCAGTTGCCTTTTCTTTTTGATGAAAAAGGGTTTTGTGTAAAAAAAATAGCACGTTTGATACCAGGTGTTTTCCAACTTTACATGTATGGTGCACTGTACATACAAACTAGGAAAAGTTTTAGAGGTTGTCTAGGCATAGTATTTTGCACTGGAAAGGAACCCTTACAGTACAAACCCTATGCTAGACTCACACATACACTCTTACACTATGGCACAAAGGTGTGTGCGTGGCACACATTAATAAAATTCGGCAATGAAGCTAGTGAGAGGCGAGGAGAGTGCCATATCTCAGTAGATATGGCGCTCTCCCGCTCCCTCTGTGTCACGCAACGCAGCACAGCATTTTAGACTGCTGAACTATGTCTGGTGACAGTTTAGAAAATGTGCCCCTTGGTGTCTTGGTAAGGTAAGATTGTGGATGGATGCCCAATTTGGGACATGACTGAGAGTCTGAAGTCAGTAAGAGTTTCCCACAGTGTCTGTCTGTTGGTGGGTCATAAAGCTGTTTCGACTAAATGCTTATTCATACTAAATGTCACACATGTACCAACAGCAATTACCATTTTATGTGGAACTGTGTCAAAGAATTATACAGCTGCTGACAACAACAGTATAAGGAAAAGAAAATACTCTATTCGCCGGTGGAGCAAGCAGGAGAGTGTGTTTGTTTGTGTGTGTGTCTGTATGTGTGTCAATGTGACGCAAGAAAGTACATGCAGAAAGATAGATTAAAATGACAGTGGTGAAGAAGACGGAGAGATGATGTGTAAGGTACCTAGATGGAAGATCTCAGAAAAATAAGGTTAACAGAATGAGAGAAGCAGAAGAAATTGGTGGGAATGAGAGAACATGAGTGGCTAAGACACTTTGATGACGAATACCCCTTCCACAGACCTCAGTAATGCTTAATTCTAAGTCCCTATTTTCAGTAGTGATATATTTTCAGTTCTAATTGTTTACCATTAAATCATTATTACTCGTTTAGCTAATACTGATAACAAGCATTTGCAATGGCAACAGCTGTGGGTTGTTTTAGGTGCTTGTTTGTCGCTTTGTGATATGTCTGTATACAGTAACAGAAAATTTAAATACTGGTCATTGCCTTGATTTACTTGTTAAAAAGTTTCACTCAAAGTGTCACACACTGAACAGTGGAATGCCACTCATGAACACTAAAAACCTATGTTGCTCATAAGCAATCTGAAAATTTGGCAGCAATGCTGTATTCATTGTCTCACTTTGGCAACACTGGGGTGGGTGTCGGAGCCCCCCACTCTGCTATAACCTGACTTAAAAAAAGTCTATGATTCAGTTGAAGGCCAATCTTCCATGCCTTGTTGGAGAGGATACAGTTTGGTCCCTACTTCCGGTAGTGATTCCTCTATATGAGAGGGGGACCACTGCCAACTCACACTGCTGCACAGAAAGCAGGAACAATAAAAAAAGGATTTTATTACCTTTGTAATTTTTCAGCTTTCTGCCTAATGGAGAAGACATAGCAGTGCAAGTGCGCCATTGCTGTCAGCAGCAATGACGAGTGTCCCTTTCAATATGAATTGTGCATGTGCTAAAGCCAAACCAACACGTGCAGTTCAAACTCTCCAACCCAGCTATCTTTGACAGCTGGGTTGTGCTTCACTCGTGCTGCTTAAGATTATGAGAGCAGCGTCTGGATTGGATACGGACCAGTGGGAGCGGTGGGACCTCGCGTTGGTGGAGTCTGGAGCCGGCGCCTGGACGTGCTGCAGACTAAGGTAAACTTATTTTCTTTTTCAATTTTTAAATGTTTGTTTGTTTGTATTCTTTTTATATCCCCCCACCACCACTGCCTACTTCCGGAACTTTGTGAATTTGCTATATCAATCCCCCAGGGCGACAGTGAGGGTCAATGGAGCAACATCTGGGCTTTTCTTTATAATGCTTGGAACCAGTCAGCGCTGACCACTTTCCCACTTTCTTTTTATTGTAGTTGTAGAACCCCTTGCTGAATGGATTAGATGGGACACCAGGTGTGGGGACTGGACTGGGGGGATGGGGTGGAAGATCATATTTATCTTTTATGCCGACGATTTCCTTTTGTGTGTCCAGAAACCCAACCTCTCCGTCCCTAGATTGATATGAATTTTGGAGGTGTATAGAAAAGCCCCTGGCCTCAAAGTGAACTGAAGCAAATTGGCCATTTTTCCATTGGTGATGACTACCCAATGCAGTATCCAGGCCCTGGGTCCAGGAAGGAAGTCGAACCACTACGCGATGCGGTATCAGGGAGGAGGATGTTAGACCTTATAGACTTTATCAAGAGTCTACCCTGATGGAATATCTTTCCTTCAGTTCATCCTCCTCCAATATTTCCAGAATCACACCTAGTAAGGTATACTTGCAGAATTTTAAATATTTTGAAAACATACAGTGATTCTAATACTGCATATATAGACAACCCATTGGCTTCTTAATATATTGCATCTAAAGACCGTCTGGACACGCACCTTCATTGAGAAAATCCTTCTTTGGATATGCACATCTTCTAAGAACTTTGCCCTGAAGAAGTCCTATGAGGACAAAACGCGTCGGCTGCAAGCAATCGTGTTTTGATTGTACACCTGTCCTGTTTTTTGGAATAAAGAAAATCACAACTATAAGAAACTTACGTCTATGACTATTGATATCAGACCTTTAGATTTATGTGGTGCACCTTTGCTCTTTTGTATTAATTCACCAAGTTCTTGATTGAACCTACACTGTGACAGTGGGTGTTAATCAGTGTGCACACATCTTGCCCACACAAACTATCTAGGGCTTGTTTTTCTTTTCCCATAAAAATACCTTGGAGGAATTTGAGTTAGGTGCTGTAATTAGGAAGTTTCCACTGTCTCCCCAGTTGTTTAAACAGTATCCAGGGTCCTCCATGCTCCAATGACAAAACGGACCCTTTAAGTATTTAGGTATGAGGATATCCCCAGATCCCATCTGGCAAATATTGTCCCCAAGATCACATGCCGATATGGAGTAAGGTACCTCTAAATAAGTTGGGCAGGAGTGCATTGCTTAAAATGGTAACAATCCCTCAGATATTATGTGTATTACAGAAATACCTATTAAGGATCCAGTGAAAATGTTTTTCAAGACTGCAATATGAAATCCCCATATGATGGAGGAATTAGTGCAGTAGATATTACACTATGCTACTGGGCAGTACAAATGCTCAGAATGTTGCGTTGGTGTCCCACCTGGCAGCAACCCTCCCTCTGCTCTGGGACTGGAGGGTTGCAGGGCATTCAGATAGGGGGTAGATGTTGGCGATCTGTTGCATTTGCTCACTAAAACACTTACCTTACAGTGGACAGACCACCAGTATATTCGTGCCTCGATTCCTCTCCATGGTGGAGTCAGCTGGTTGTATACCGTCAGTGTTCATGTTCTTCTTGGTCCTTCTTCTTTGAATTCTCTGGGTAGGAATTGTGGGTATTAAGGAACCCAAATCCAAGATGGCAGGTCCTCATCAATTGATCTCTTTTTCCAAATTCATCATGGTGACTAGCAACATCCTGGGAGGTACTTCCTGCTCTAGTATTATATAAGGGCAAATTTTCTTTTCTGCCTTGCATCTCAGCTCTTCTTCATTCCTGTGGGTTTGTTTCCTCCCTCCTGTTTCGCCCTGTGTTCCTGCAAGTTAGATTCTCTCATTTTTTCTGCGTTTCCAGCTCGTCCCTGCCTGGTTGTGTTCTACCTTGGTTTCATACTATCAGTGATTGCTCCCATAAGGCGGTTTTTGCCTCAGGGCTGTTTCCACCTCTGGGACTCCTTCTGGAAGGCACCATATGCTTAGGCACATCCAATAATTTGCGGCTACTGGAAGGGGTCGCCCCTACCAAAAACTGACAAAAACTGTGAAGATAAAAACAAGGCAAGTTGCCCATGAACTTTGGGATTCATGGGCAACTCGCAGTCAGAGGTTGCTTTCTGATTGCCAAATTCCCGATAGACTTTGCATAGACTCAACGAGTGGATTTTCGGAGACAGAAATAATCCAGCAGTGAGACTCAAAGGGATCATATAGGATGGCACAACACTCTGGTTATTGATGTATGAAGATCTGATCCTGGGTGCCACTCTCCAAATAACATAAATTCCAAATAAATGTTGGCACATGACACTACGGTGGATGGGGTGGTATCTTGAATCAACAAGAGAAGCCTTGTTATCCTTCGAAAAGTTAACAATTGAATATCAATGACATAAATACCAGTTCTTTATCTACAACTAAAACACAAATTGGACGACTCTAAGTGACAGTATAAGCCTATCCCAGAAATCAACCTGTTGGAGTCCAAGATCACCATGGAAAGGCTAGGGTGAAGCAGGACATATGCCTATACAAATCCTTGGTAATTAATGTCCCTGCCCCCATGTCGAAAAGGGGAAATGGGGGAATTAAAAAACTGGGTTGAATGTAAGATGGTAGCAAGAATGCTGGTGATACCATCTCATCTGAGGCTTACTTTCACAGGATATTTTAGAACCCCAACAGGTTTCGGAGGATGGGGAGAGGCTTTAGTCCCAGTTGCCTCAGATGTAAAACAGCATTCATGTGACCTGGGAATGTAATGTCATACAGGCTTATTGGCCTGAAATCCTAAACATGCTGGAAGATGTGGTGGGCTTACCTTTTGAATGTAGCCTTCTGACGGGCATATTAGGGGTATTCCTGGAGTGGGACAACATGCAGAGACAGAAACTTCTCATCAGGATAGGGTGTGTGACTGGCAAGAGAAATACCGCCAGACACTGGGGAACTTGATCAGTCCCCGACCACATGGACTGACTGCGAGGAAAGGACTACTTCTCGATAGCAGAATTATAGGAGTATTAACCAATGGGATACCCATGGAAACATTCCAAAGTGTGGGGTGGGTGGTGTTATCCATTTGGTATTGGCAGGCCCTGATAACTAACTTGTAGCCAATGTGGGGTGGGCTGAGCAGAGGGATGGAAGATGAGGGGAGATGTGCAGTGGACAAAGTTCAGTGGGTAGGTAAGCTGTAATGCGATTGAAAGTTGGCTGTAACGACTATGTACTGTGGAAGCACGGATTGGCATTAATGTTGTGAAGGTTACCTTAAAAACTGAAATGTTCTGTATGTATAAATTCAGTAAACAGATGTCTTAAAAACTAATAAATAAAACTAAGGTAGATTGCAATATCGTATACATTTGCTGGAAATTAGGGAAGCTGAAAAGCTGCTTGGTGGAGATGTAAGACAGAATAAAATCTGACTTGTTGACTGGGTTCGTTTGGATGCAGGGACTGTTCTGTTCCACAATAGATCAGGCTTTCCTTAAGTCATATACCAACGCTGTAGGTGGTTCTCAACTCCTTTGGCAGTGGCTAAAACAGGGATATTAAAGTTAAGGAAAACACTAAATACTGCTACCTGCTTTAACAAAATGTTCCAAATGGCAACACATGAGTAAGTTAAAGAGAAATTGAATAATCAGATGGGTAAATTTGAAGACATTTGGAGCAGTTTCCTCAAGACCTGATATCTGGTACAGACAGATGCAGCTGACGGCTTGTTTTGGATCCTCGGGTGAGGTTACACAAATCACTGTGTTATTTCACGTACATCTTGTGTGGAGGGGCGGGAGGGACTTTATGGGTTATATCATTAATGTCTATATTTTCTGCATTTGTCCATGCATTTTGCCTCTTCACTAAGATAATGATGATGTTTCTCTACTTACTCTGGAATTACAAAATTAGGTATATATCCACTGAGATAATTTCACTGCTGCATTGTGAACAATTGTTGCATAGAATAATCTTGGCTTAAGGAGTTCAGTTGAACAGTCACAGTGTATCACATCCTGGTCCACTTTACCTGGTTGAACTTGGGGTTGACATAAACTGGCCAAATTGTCTTACATGTAGGGATACTGGGCAATGTTATGTCCGGTCAAATGTTTTTACTCTCCAGACAATCCTTTCTGTGCCACTAGCCTAGTCAACGCACTCAACTCACTAGCTGCAAGATTCTTTGTGAGTCTTTGATATTCCTCACAAGTAACACAGCAACATGGGTCAGGCATATGGCAATGCCTGTGCTGCTTAGCAAGAATTAACCCACAACTTGAAAGGGAGTGGCGTAAGTCGTACGATGCCGACAAGAAATCCGTCTACCTGGCCTTAGTTAAGCTTTACCATCGAGCTATATGTAGGGCCCGGGCGGCGTTTTACGCAGCCGAATTCAGAAATAGCCCCAACCCGACCAAAACCATCTTCAAAACCATAAAAGATCTGATGGCAAAGAGAGTTCCCCCACAGTCGGACAGTTCCACCGCCCACTGTGAAGCCCTAGCCACCTTCTTTCTGGACAAAGTCAGGAAAATCTACCAGGCGTTTCCGAGCACACTGTCACCAGTGATTCCCTGGAGCGGCTCTAGCAGCTGTCCATCGCTGCACTCCCTTCCTACCATCTCTAATGAGGAGTTTGCTAAGTGGGCCCTGCGAGTCAAGTCTGGATCGCCGGCAGACCCGGTAAGATCTGCTCTTTTCAGGGACGTTGCTTTTCAGGGACGCACAGCAGTGTGCTCTCTGATTAACCTCTCCCTGACCTCTGGCCTGGTCCCTGCCAAATGGAAGCAAGCGGTGGTTTCCCCGATCCTAAAAAAACCATCTTTGGATCCGTCGAGACCAGAAAACTACCGCCCAATATCTTTGCTCCCTTGGCCGGCCAAGGTTATGGAGGCCCATGTAAATCTGGCCCTCACGGAGCATATGACCCTAGTGAATGTCCTGGATCCCACGCAGAATGGGTTTCGTGCTGGCCACAGCACTGAGACGGCCCTTCTGGCAATGGTTGAGCATTTGCGGAGTGTGCTCGATGCAGGTCAAACGGCAGCGCTTATTTTACTAGACCTGAGCGCTGCCTTTGACACGGTTTCCCACCGCATCTTGCTACACCGTCTGCAGGACATTGGCATTTGTGGTTCAGCTCTGCAGTGGTTCCGCTCCTTCCTCAGTGATCGCTCCTTCTGCGTTGCCACCCCTCCATTTCAGTCCAAGTACCATCCTTTGGACCTGGGGGTCCCTCAGGGCTCCTCGCTGAGTCCCACGCTTTTTAATCTGTACGTGCAGCCGCTGGCTGAGGTCGTCAGGCAATGGGGCCTAACCATGGTCTCCTATGCTGATGACACTCAGTTGGCGGTTACGATCAGCGGGGATGCCAAGCAGGATGCCCTCAGGTTCCGAAGTGGACTGAGAGAGGTGGCCAGCTGGATGAATAACAACTGTCTCCAGCTGAACGCGACAAAAACTGAGGTGATGATCGTTGGAAGGGAAGCGGACCACTGGGGGGACGAATGGTGGCCTCCGGAGCTGGGATCAGCGCCGGCCCCTGTCCTGGAACTCAGGAATTTGGGAGTATGGCTTGACCACACGCTAAGCTTTGTGACTCACACGAAGAGAGTGGCGGCCTGCTGTTTTGGAGTATTACGCGGGCTAAGACCCCTGCTGCGATTCTTTGATGCTCCTACAAGACAGCTGGTCATTCAAGCAATGATCATCTCGCGGCTGGACTACGCCAGCTCACTCCTTTTAGGAGCGAACCAAGCCGAGATTCTTCGTTTACAGCGAGTCCAGAGCGCGGCGGCTAGGGCGGTGGTTGGTCTGCCTCGAACCTGCCCTACCTCTAACACTCTGCGGTCCCTGCACTGGCTCCCGATAAGCAAGCGTATCCAATTCAAGGCTCTTTGCCTGGTTTTTAAAATTCTGAGAGAGTTGGCACCCGGGATACTCAATACACTGATCTCTCCCTACGTTCCTACCCGCTCACTACGATCCCTTGGACAGTCCTTGGTGGTCGTCCCCCGTTTTAGACTTAGTCGGATGGGGGGTCGCTCCTTCCGCGTGAAAGCTGCAACCCTCTGGAATGCGCTCCCCTTGGAAATCCGCCTCTCGAATGACTTAATATCTTTTCGTAGGGCTCTGAAAACCTTCCTGTTTTAAATGTTCCTTGCTTTTTATGTTCTGCTTTTTTGTTACTGGACTTAGTGTTGTGTTGTGTTTACCTTTCCCTGCGCCAGGACGCTCCTTCGCTGGAGCAGCTGTGCGCATTAAAATGCAAATAACATAACATAACTTGACTGACACAAGGTAACAGCTACACACAAAAGGCACCTACTCACAAGCATTTGAGCAATGGCTCCGAAATAAAGGCTTACATGACATATATGTAGTATACAAGAACTAGTTAAAATAGTGTATTATGGAATTCAAATAATTTAGCCACCACAAGCTTTAAGAGACAGACCTACAACAGGATATGTGTGAGATTTTCATAAGGTGTCACAAAGATACAAAGTTGGTGAGATTTCATAATACACAACCTAGCTGATAGCGGACCACAGCAGATACTTCATACAAAATACATAGAGAAAATGACTATTCTCCCTTTGTTAAATCTTTTTCTGCATGGAAGGGAAAGAGAAAGAGGAGGACTGTAAAATGTTGGAAGGTGCTGCAGTCATCACACATCTTGACACACTATCAGTACTATGTAATATCCATACTCAAAGATACTTTCTATACCTGAGATCATGTTATTTCCAGACTTCAGCAACATTGTGACTTCATGACCGCTCTCATGAAGAACGTGTGATATCTCACTCATCAGAAGGTGATGGCTTCCTCCTAAATGATGCAAGTTAAAAACCACATTGGGAAAAGTTAGCTAAACAATATAAACTGACTGCAGATAAAAGTTAATTTCATTAGGAATAAACATGGCTTCCCAATGACTTTGTCATCAATTCAGACCTGCAGTGAACATGCATTTAATTGCTCTGTATCTAAATAAATGTTTTAATTTATTTTAATCATGCAATTATTGAAGAACCCATACAATTGTGAGAACCATAAAACCATTGGGCCTCATTTATGAAAAGTGACGCATCGCTGCGTGAAAACAGCGATGCGTCACTTTTCACTGCGCACTCCTTGCGACACCAATGATGCGCCATATTTAATGTATGACGCATCATGTCGCAAGGACTTACAGATACGTCAGTATTTCCGATGTGTCACAAAAAGTGACGCATCAGCGGTGCAAAACTGACGCAAGGCCTCATAAATGAGGCCCTTTGTGTGTTCCCTATCGCAAACTCAGAGCATTGGGGCTCCAGTGTATTGTACTATATTTGATGCTGTTTCAATACTTTTTCCTGATGATGGCCCGCCATATTTACTCTTTAAAAGGATCGGAAACATCTGCATTCTTTCTTGGTCTCAATATCTGTATAACTCTCTGTTTTCCAACAGTATGATTAATATAATTCTATTATAAAGTGCATGTTCCCGGTCACACACTACTATGCAATTAATAACCTTTGTTATTCTGACACAGTGTTTTGAGCCATAAGCACTTTACCTGTTTTGGCCAACAGAATGAGTATGCTTTATGACAAATCTTCTTAACTGAATGCAAGTAACTTGCCCTGGAGAATCAACTTTGTGTCCCTGGAAAGGTGTGTTATTCATCTATGACACATTACTTTAATGTTGAATAAGATGTGGATACTAATAAAAATGTAAAAAATATCTGCAGTGCCGATGCCTCCATTTCACAAGACTTAGCAGCATTCCCATGTCAATAACTGAAACATATCCTGCTTGTTTCAATGCACATGTCTCAAACTTGCTTGTTATGTAATACAGAATCATATTCTTGGAAAGGCAGTACCGTACACACAAACACACACCATTCTGTAGTTATAGTTCAGTTTACAGGAGATAGGGATTTTTTTTAATTTGTCCCTTGATAAGTTTGCACACGTTTGATGAATGTTAGCAAAGCTTTGCAAACCTGCTCTCCAATTTCATTCTTAAGAGTCCTCAAAGATTTATGGCGTTTTACCAAGGGTATGCAAAAAAAGGGGCGTCCCAAAACCGACGTAAAATCCAAAGCATTTTACATAGACTTTTGTTTTTTGTGCAGTGTGATAATTGTCAGTTGTAATTTTACAACATTTGGAAGGATTATACATTAAGCTGTGCAGATGATTCTTTGGGGTACTGCAGGTAAGTATTTTATAATTTTTTAAGTGTTTTTAATTTAGCTATATCTGTTGTCGCTGAGGTATTCTGGTACTCTTGAGGTATATAGTGATAACAAGTCATTAGCTGATTGGCTAATGACTGCCTTTACAAAAGTTAAAGGCAGCCTTGTTGTTTTCAGTTCGAGTTTCTATAGGTTCTGCATTACACCTTTTAATGTAAGTAAATATAGGTTTGGTATTTTCCCCATTCCTACTACCACTTTAGTACAGTGGTAATAGGTAGGGAAGAATATTTATCAGTTTGTATATTTATTTTAATCAGGAGTACCACAGTACCGAAACCCCCCCCCCCAAATAAATTGCAAATACATTATAGGCCAAAGGTTCGTTTCCTAGGGTTTGTGATTACCAAATAGCGAATTTTAGCAATTCAATATTTGATAATCACAAACAACAGTGTACTAATGTGTGTTTACCACATTTAGTGATTCTCAGTGGGTCATAAATAGACCTACCTCATCATTATTCATGAATTAGGTTTCAGTTTGCGACCCATTGGGAATCGCAAAAATCACAGGAATGGTGGCCTGCTGGGGTCAGCAGGCCACCTTGGCTGTGATTGCTTTGAAATAAAGCACAGCTTTTGAGGGAAATGCAGCTTGTAAACGGGATGCGTTTCAAAATGTAAAATTAAAAGTTTTCTTTTTCTTTTCTAAAAGAAGACAGCGGTCTGTTAGAATATGTTTTCCCCAACATTTACAAAGGAAAGGGGTCCAACTCAGAGTTGGCTGTAAAATGCAAATGTTTTGCTTCTGCATTTCAGTCCCGAAATATTCACACATACCACTGCGAGCGGAAGGGATGCCCTAAACACACACTTCCTAATACCGAAACTCAAACCCAGTATGGGATTGAGTAATAGGTTATCAAAATGCCAATTGAACATTTGTACATAAAAAATACCTTTTTGAGGTCGCTAATGAACCAATTCTGCAAACTGGGCTCTTAGCGACCTCAAAGAAGCGCTGAACATCTGGCCCTACATTTTTACAAATATAGTGTACATTTTCAATTTTGGGCACATATAAATAGTAGGGTGATAATTACTAAAAATTACTGACCTACTTTAACCCCTTTGCTGCTGCGGCAATTCCGCCGCAGCGCTAGGGGGGAGGGGGTGGCCGAGCGGCGCTCACATGCTTGTGACGGAACCGCTCCGTCACGAACCTCGGTTGAGCTGTGCTCATGACCGAGCGGTTCCGTCATGGCCCCGCCCGCTCAATGGAACGTCCAGCGCAGGCCCGGAATTCGCGCCGCGCAGGCACGCCGAGCAGGCCATGACGGATCCGCTCCATCATGAGCACAGCTCAACCGATGCTCGTGACGGAGCGGTTCAGTCACGAGCATGGAAGGAGTTAAAATTAAAATAAAACTGCTATGAAATTTATAGAAATTATAAACCTTACAAAATGTTTTGCAGTACCACCCTACTTCTGCGATCTTCGTGTTTAAAAGTAAAATGATAGCATATTATTAATATTTTGATCTACCTAAACGACTGAACTAAAGTTGTAATAGGGCATCAATTTATTTAATTTAATTTAATTTGTGGGTTTTATATAACGCTTGAATCACCCCTGAAAGGGTATATCTGCGCATGGACTGTTAGAATAGAGAGGTCTTGAGGAATTTTCCGAAGCGCAAATAGTCGGGGCATTGTTTGAGGTGAGTAGGGAGCTGATTCCAGTGGAAGGGAGCGAGGTAGGAAAAGGATTTTCCGCCTAGCCTAGTTTTCTTGATCCGGGGAACTAAGAGGAGCACTTTGTTTCCTGACCTGAGGGTCCTAGAAGGGGCCTAGGGCTTGAGTTTTGATGAGATGTAGAAAGGACCTTTGTTGTGCCAAGCCTTGTGTATGGTGAAGCAAACTTTGAATATAACACCTTTGCCGACAGGAAGCAAGTAGAGAAGTTGAGGAAGGGGGAGGGAGCAGTTCTCGGTGGGGCATTCATGACAAGGTGCACTGCAGTGTTCTGGCCACCTGCAGTCTGCTGAATGGAGACTCATTGGCTGAGGCTAGGAGAGCGTTGCGGTAGCCCAGCCAGCTCAAAACCATAGTCTGAATGAGGGTTTTGCGAGTGGAATCCGGGAGAAGAGGGAAACCTCCGCGTAACAGGCCCAGCACAAAGAAGCCGGATCCGGCGGTGTGAGCAACATGCTCCTTCTAGGACAAGGCACGATCAAGGTGAATGCCCAGGTTTTTAACAAGGGCCTTAGGGCCAGGGGTGGGCCAAGGGCTGAGGAAATAGAAATTTTATGATCAGGAATGTTCCCTAACGTGTACCCCACAGTCTCCATGTACGAGCTTAAAGTGCATGTAACTTCCCTCCTGTGCCAGCTATGAAGACGCAAATACATTTGCGTCCAACGTTAACATGTCCTCTTTCAGATCCACCCTGAATGGGTCGGATATTCCGTTCCTAAGTATGCCTTGCCACCGTCTTTGTATGGTGCACTTTCTGTATTCCTGGCTCTGTGTGAGCTAGGCCCCGATTTCTGTCATCGAGCCTCTTCTTTTAACAAAGTCATCTCTGCCTCCTGAAACTGCAACGTGGGATGCCCCCATGAACTCTGTCCTACTCCCTGCGAGGCGAGCGGGGCCTGGCTCGGCCTGCTTGCCTGCCAAAGACAGTATTTTACCTTCACGTTATCAGCATAGCCAAGCTCAGCTTCCCGAAAACACATTCCAGTCTAGCAGGATAGATAAACAACCCCTCAGCTGCAGAGCAAAGGGCCCGGCCTTTCTGTCTCCATGCAAGTAATTCATAGCTCCCGTTACCATGGTAGGTCCATGGCCCCCTCGCTTTACACACAGACACGTAGGCACATATGCACGCATTCACAGTCAGTATAGGTTAGCCTCTGCCCAAGAGACCTTTCCTTCTAGATAATATGGTTCCCAAACATCAGATATCAGATATGATATAGGAACGAGTTGATCTGACATGCCAGACTTCTGTCTCTTTCCTCTAGTGTAAATGTCAAGTCCCCTGCACCCTCCAGCTTCACGTCAATCACACGTCATGCAGCTGCGCGCGCATCCAGACCTCAGATTTCTGCTGACATTGCAAGATTCTGCTATGTACCCACCCACTTGTGACACTTTCATGTGACGTTTCTAGCACACACCTCTGTGTACGCCCTGGTTCACGCCTTCTGATTACGTATTGCTAACACGTGTGTGTTCTTATCTTGTTTCTCTCAGCTGTTACGCCTTCTGTATTGGTTCTCATTCTGTGCATTAAGTATAAAAGTTATGTATTGTCAATAAAGTATGCTCTATCCCTTCCTGAACCCCAGCGGTGTCAGGAACATGATATCCGGTTCTGAACCATTCCTTTTTAAGGAATAAAACCCCTTAGAACTCTAACACCACGGACTCTGTCTCTTTCTTTCCGACTGACTTATTTTATAGTACTTACCTGCATAGAAATTAGGACGTAATTAAATATTTACCACATTAATTTGGCGCCCGAATAGGGACCCCTCCCCCACCCCACGCGCCGGTAGGTGCGTTGCAGCCTTTGCCCCCTGCCACAGTCAAGACGGACAATTACGCGTACCCGCAGGATTTCCTGTATCTCCCTCAGGCCTACGGAGGTGACGGAGACTGCGATCAGCACCCAGACGAGGCGGTGAGGAGTGCGGAGGATCCCGACCAGAGCCTAGCCGAAAGAAACAAGGTCCGAGGTGTCAAGAGGCCCACCAGTTCCGAAGTATTCACGTATCGAGTCGAGCCGAGTCCAGTCCAGTCGAGTTGTCCGAGGCCTTCTGTTCCGTGCTTCCCGGTGAGTACCGTTGCTGGGGACGCATCTAGACGGGTGCATTATTATGTATCCGGTAAAGACGGGTTTGGGTACACAAACACGGTCTGCACTGTTTTAGACAGTGTATCTGTACTGTTTAGCAGTATATCAAGTATTCAAGGTTTCGATTTTTTTGTTCTCGTTTTCTAGAGTTCAAGGATAGTCCATATGTGTTCAAAATGTTTCATGTGATTAATGTCGTGGTATGAGTGACTGTTTTGATGTACATTATTGTGTTTTTGTATATTAACCGTGTTCGAGTTAGAGTAAGTAACAAGTATCGAGTATCAAGTACCAAACGACAGGATGCCATTATTCAATAAATTAAGACAATTAGGAACTAGGAAAGGGATACTAGAGGAAGCGATTCCTGTCCCACCTAGGGACACTCCCGGAAATTTTATGTACCATAAACATGGCCTAGATGCCATACTGTATCTAGATTTATGGGCCGATTATACCAAGCACCTAGAAGAGAAACATAGGTGGCCTGTTACAGGCACATGGGATGCCGAGTGCATCATGAGAGTAGAGGAAGCACTATGGAAAAAGAAAGCCAGACAATCTCAGAAAGACGCCATAGAATTGTGGCGTAAAGAATCGCATAAACGTGCAGAAAAAGCATTCCGAAAAGCAGAAAAACATAGAGAAGAGTCGGATGAGGTCCGAGAAAACGAACTAGTTGCTGAAGGTATCCGAGTACAAGCAGAACAAGTAGACCGTATACGAAACACTCTTGCAAATAGCATGTATCTAATGGCCGAGGGTTCGCCTAAAGCCACTCCAGAAATACCGAAAGATCTGCCGCCACCATTGGTTCCGACTAAAGTAAGGCACAAGACCACAAAAGACATATTCCTTTCTTCCTATCTAGACGATGTAGCTCCCGCTTATACAAATCCACGTGCCCACGTACCGCCTACTGAAGGTGACGGAGATGGCAACCTACTCCAAGACAATGCACAGCCAGTACCGCAACAAGCTACACCCGTTCAGCATCCTCTACCACCTATTCCCCCACCACTTCCCGCCCCTACTATTAATCCACTAAATCCTTTTGGGCCTGATCCTGGTAAAAGACAAGTTCAGTTACACATACAGACTCCACAGACAAGCCATGCTCAAGCCTCCGCCTCAGGAGGTGCGACAGGAGGTTACCAGACCCCGCCACAAACACACAGATTAACTCTTAGGGACCTAGCAAAGCAACGTACACCCCGAATCCAGAATTACAACCTACTTAAAGAACCCCTTACAGATTGCAGATACGATCCAGTACCCGGTAAAACCGATAGAATGGAGCTAGCATCTCTACGCCTACGACGAGTTACCGATTATTTAATGTTATTACCAGGAATGACTGATCATCTAGACAGAATATATCATTTTATCCAGACAGGGGAAGGTCCTGAAAGTATTAAAGAGGCCATGGCTCATCAGAAAACTGACACTCAAGGTTGTATATTACGCTTCTTCATAAATTGTCTAATAAGAGAACAAGACAGGCCTGGTGTAGACAAGGACGAGATGGATGCACTAAACAAGTGGGGCCAGAATATAGCCGAGGGAAAGCATGATAAACAAAGCAGTATAGCAAATATGTACAAAAGAATCAGGAAAGCAGTAATAGAAATACATGAAAGAAAGGAACCAGAAAGGGAAGGAGATAGCGACAAGGTTGAATCCTCAGAGGAGGAAGAACCAGAGGATAACGACACGACCAAAGAAATGATAGCATATGTAGGTAGGGGAAATTACCTTAAGAAAGGCATTCGTCCAGAAAGCAAGAGAGTTTTTCTCTCTGGCATCTCAAAAACGAGCCCTCCTGAATATCTGTTTCAGGTTACCGACAAAATACTTCAAGAACGAATGGGGTACCATGTACTCAATTCTATGGATGAACAAGAACTAGCCCGGGCAGCAGTACAATGGGCTGACATTCCTAGCACATATAATGACGATACAGTAGCTCAGACATTTTTAAATCTTTCCCCAGATGAGCAGAAATTAGCTGGTATGTACATGATTCAGCATCTCATCACGTTATACAGAAATCAACATTCTGATCCAGGACCCCTACCTGATACATTAGAAGCACTACTTTTGAATAGATGGAGAGGCCTAAGTACCAAGTTAATTAAAATAATTCTAGAACAACGGCACAGATATAACGCTTTCTTAGGCCCGCAATATGTTTCAGCTCCGCCCCCAGAAAGAAAAATGTTTTACCTCGACAGACAGAATCCTTTACGAGAAGTACATCCAGTAAGAAAAGATGATGATACCCTAGAACGTGTATTTGTATATACACCTTTAACTAAAATGGAATTACTAGAAATGAAGAAACTAGTACCCTGCCACGATAAAGACCCGGCAGGTTTCCACCGAGAAATTAAAGACATGTTACTCATGGGAGATTACACGTATACGGATATTATGAAAATGTTAAAAGTACTGTTGCGCACAGGCATTTACGAGAAACTCAAGGAAAAAGAATGGGAGGTGGGAGATAAAAAGATTATTTGGACTGAAATAGAGGACGAGGAAAAAGGTCGCACTCCAGGGCTGGGCCTTGGGGACAAAGCTAAAGCATTACCAGGTTTAATAGTACAGGTTTTGCTAAGACTACTAACAACTAAAAAGGAAGACTGGGACGCAATCTCAGCCTGTAAACAGAAACACGATGAAGATACTAGTGATTTCTATTCAAGATTCGAGAAATGTTTTATTATTAATAGTGGCCTGAAACCAAGTAGCGAGTCATACCCGCACCTTTTTGTAACAAAATTAGTCGAGAATTCCCTGACACAGGTTAAGAATCGTGTATATAAAGTCGAAAGCACTTGGCAAGCAAATACGCCATCCCAGATGTTACAAATGTTACAATATCACCAGAACAGAATTAGAGAAGAACAAGATCACGAACAGAGACGTATGAAAGACACGAAAATGAAAATGCTAGTTGCCCAGTCAGTTCCAGCTGACGGTCAGAAAAAGGGTGTGACACAGACAAATAATTCAGCGGCTCCCGTTAAAGGGACATGCAACTATTGCAAGCAGCCAGGTCACTATGTACATGAATGTTCGGTCCTAAAATATAATATAGCAACAGGTAAAACTAAAGAAAGACCACGTCAGCCTAGACAAGATCAGGTCCAGCAACAGACTTCCCAGAACATACAGCCTACGCATGCTCCACCTCAGACAGTGCAGACCGTAGCGGTATCACAGCCACAGCCTATTGCCGCGACGCAGCAAGTTTCACAGCAGATGTACCAGTATGCCCAATCTGATTATCCCGATTATCAGCGATACACATGAAACAGCCTAGAGAGGGAGGTTGGCTTGCCTCTTATTGAAATTCCTGTAGATCAAGAGGGTCCTTATGTACATAGTCAAGTATTGGGAAAAGACAGAAAGTTTCTAATTGACACAGGGGCAAGTCGCACCACGATCAGTCATAACGAAGTTCCAGGGGCACCCCTCTCAGGCTCACAGAATGTTTCCCTTGGTTTTTCAGGACAGCCTATTGTAAATGAAGTATCAAAACCTGTCCCCCTAGCAGTAGGTCCATTATCACGTGTTACAGACCTGTTACTCACGAAATCATGTCCAGAAAACTTGCTAGGTATCAAGACACTGAAGGCTCTAGGAGCAGTGATATGTTGTTCTCCGGAGGGAGTTAGACTTTTCCTACGTGACTTTAAGGGTCACTATGTACTACGAGAGTTTGATGTCAGATTGAAAAATGTACCGAAACACCTGTGGGCACAAGGCCCAACCGATGTAGGTTGTATGCACATCACACCATGTGAAGTAGTGTGGCTCACTGGTTAGAGGCGGCAGACCCGAGAGCAGAGGACGGCCCGGGACCAGGGTTCTATTCCCGGCGCGGCAGGTTTCTGGACCAGGGTCAGCGGACTTGATAATTCTCTCGCCTCGGTGCCCACTCTGATCAGCGATCACACTCGGCAACTCTGGGCATTAGCTTGCCTCATCTTCACTAACGGCCCCACCAGACCGCCGGGGATGCCTGGTCTCACCCTGGAGATACCCATTAAGGGACCATCTCTCAGGGAAGCCAGGAAGGGTTTCGCAGCGGTCGAAGCGCCTTGGGACCCTACGGGTAAGTAGTGCGCTATATAAATGCCAATACATTTACATTTACATACATACACCATACCGTGTTACACTCAAGCCAGGAGTTGTATTACCCCGAATCAGACAATACAAGTTACCACCCGATGCGGTAGTGGCTTTACTGGAAATCATTGAAGAGCTCATTGCCCAAGGAGTGGTCGTAGAAACCGACTCCAACATCTGTAATTCTCCTATCATTCCGATTCTTAAACGTACTGATCCCAATGCACAGCCTGTATATCGGCTGGTGATTGATTTACGAGAACTAAATAAATGCATTGTACCACAGTACCCTGTGGTTCCCGACATCTCATCATTATTGACTGCTATTGATTCAGAGGCGACGTTCTTTACTGTAATTGACCTCAAGAACGCCTTCTTCAGTGTACCCATTGATCCGGAGAGCCAATATCTCTTTGGATTCTGTTTAAATGGCCGAAGCTTCAAATTTTCACGCGCACCTCAAGGATTCACAGAAAGCCCCAGCATCTATAGCCAAGCACTGAAAAGACAACTTGACTGTATCCAAATGCCAGTTAACACTGCCTTACTACAGTACGTCGATGATCTGCTGATCACCGCACGAAGTGAACCCGAATGTGAACAAGCATCACTGACAGTTTTACATTTTCTGGCTGACAAGGGACACAAGGTGTCTCCTTCGAAGCTACAATTCTGTGTTCAGCAAGTGGTGTACCTTGGGCACTTGCTGTCCAAGTGGGGGAGACAGCTCACACCTGATCGCATTCAGTTAATTGCACAGTTACCACAACCCAAGACACAAAAGGAAGTGCGGGCCTTTATAGGCCTCACCTCGTACTGCAGACAATGGATTCCTCAGTATGCATTTCTAGCTAAACCATTGATACAGTTGACAACACAGGAGGCAGCGACTTCGACTGTCCTCCCTTGGACTCAAGAACATACACAGGCTTTTGAGGAATTAAAGAAAGCTTTATGTCAAGCACCAGTTTTAGCGACACCATGTTACAGCAAACCTTTTACACTCTTTGTTACAGAACGTGATGGTACAGCGTTGTCTGTCCTCACACAAGATCAAGCAGGTTCACATAAGCCTTGCGCTTATTTTTCAAGTACATTAGATCCAGTGGCCCTGGCTCTGCCTGCGTGCTTAAAATCAGTTGCAGCGACAGCTCTAGCCATCAGACAAAGCGACTCAATAGTATTAGGACATCCATTGACAGTACAAGTTCCACATTCTGTAGAAGTTCTGCTAAATAGGACACAGACTCAACACCTGACTATAGCACGATTGACAGGTTATGAACTGACGTTATTCCAGCCACACATAGAAATCAGACGCTGTAACATACTCAATCCTGCCACATTGTTACCCTCGATTATGACAGATTCAGCCCCGCATGATTGTATAGAGATCATTAATGCAGTAACAAAGCCCCGACGAGACTTGACAGATGTTGCACTGACTAATCCAGACCTGACACTTTACGTGGACGGTTCATGTATGAGAACAAGCACAGGAGAATTAGTGACCGCATATGCAGTGACCACTGAAACTGAAGTCAAAGAAACACACCGTATTGATATACTGTCTGCTCAAGCAGCAGAGCTTGTCGCTCTGACCCGAGCCTGTATACTAGCCAAGAACAGAAATGTTAACATATACACAGATTCACGTTATGCCTTCGGAGTTGTACACGACTTCGGAATGTTATGGCAAGAACGAGGTTTCTTGACCTCTCACGGAGCCAAGATCCAACACGGTCCCCTCATTCAAGCACTGTTAGAAGCAATACATCTGCCTTCAGGCATATCCATCATGAAGTGTAAAGCACACACTAGAGTTACAGATTCTATTTCCCAGGGTAACCACCTGGCAGACCAAACAGCAAAACATACAGCATTGACTCACACCCAGACAACTGATGTGACAAAGACAATAGTACCGACACACTGTATGACAGTTAGGGATCCCACACTAGATGTAATCGATATTCAGACACATGCTACTCCAGACGAAATCAAGAAATGGACTGAACTAGGAGGGATCCAGACAGACCAGGGATGGGTGACAAACGGGAAAGCCACATGGTTTCTCCCCGACTCTATGGTTCAAGTCATAATTAATACAGCACATAGTCCAGCACACTTAGGAGAAAAAGCTATGTTAGACAGTTTACAGAATCTCTGGTACAACAAACATTTACGAGCAGCAGCAAAACAGAAAGTGCGTACTTGCATGATCTGTTGTCAGTTCAATCCAGGTAAAAGCGTCCCTGTAGAGCAAGGTGGATTTCATCCTCCCGATCACCCTTTTGAAGTCCTCCAGATGGATTATATCCAGATGGAATGTTGTCGAGGATTCAAGTACGTCCTCGTAGTTGTTTGTGCACTTTCCCGTTGGACAGAAGCATATCCAGTCCCAGATTACACTGCCCCGACCACTGCCAAGCAGCTGGTTCGAGAATTCTTCCCACGGTACGGCTTGCCTCGTATCGTGTACTCAGATAATGGACAGCCATTCTCATCCGAGCTTATGAAGCAGGTTTCACTCTTGCTAGGATATCAGTGGAAATTCCATTGCGTCCGACATCCCGAGGCAGCTGGCCTTGTAGAGAGGCACAATCAGACACTGAAAACCCGCCTTGCTAAAATATGTAAAGAGAAAGGGGTCGACTGGATAGTCGCCCTGCCAGTTGCACTATTCTATATGAGAATGGTCCCACATTCGAGATCAGGACTATCCCCGTATGAGGTGGTCTTTGGCAGGCCACCAAATATGTGGGGGACGCCCATGCCTAAGAAAATAACTGATGTTGACTGTAATATGCTGACAGATTACCTTGCCTCCTTGATGTCTGCACTCCAATCATGTCGTTCACAGGTTGCTGGAGCCTTTCCCGACAACACTGATGTAAAGCCACACGATGTCCGTCCAGGGGATACTGTCCTAGTGAGAAATTTTGATAGGAGGAGTCCGCTGGAGCCCCGCTGGCAGGAGCCGAAGCTCGTCCTTCTGACCACGAGGACTGCAATCAAAGTTGAAGGCCGTAAGGGGTGGATTCATTCGAGTCACGTTAAAAAATGTAATGAACTGTTGCCAGAGACTGACTCTTCCACCCCTTCAAAGGACTGCCCAGATTCTAGTGACTCTAAACTTCCCATGGTAGAGAAAACTCCGCAAGAGGAGTATAAATCAAAGTTGCGGTCTAGCAAGTCAGACAGTTTAATTGTTTAAGTCCTCCCCTAGGTGAATTGGTTAAATAGTTTCTGACATGTATCCCCTAGACCCCAATAGAGAGAGAGATAGAGAGAAACAAATCAAGAAGCAACGATATTGCAAATCTCTCAAAAGTTACTGTATTGTTACCTTATGGATCATGTTTTCTTTAAGTCGTACGATTATTGTCACAAGTGTAATTTTGCATATCTATTTTCCTATTGCTACATGTGCACATTCTTCTTCTAATAACACTGCCGAGCGTTCTTTCAGCGAATTACCGCCTCACGAGTTGTCTTACCGACTTGCGCTGCGCAACAATACATTCATTAGTATGTTACATCACTCTCATCAGACCAGCAACGCTACAAATTGTTGGATATGTGGCCGACTCCCCCCCTACCAGAAATATGAGGGAGTTCTGCCCCTTTTCCCGTACCCGTTCACACACAATGGTTCATGTGGCGCATGGTTTAGTTTGATTAACTCTTTAGATTCAAATTCCGTAGTTTATCAGGGTAACTGGGTATGGGGAAACCTGAACACAGTTCTGCATAAAGTATGTTATCCTGACAAGGAGGGACTTCCCAAAAGGACAGGGACTGATCTAGAAAATGAAGTATATGGATTAGGAAATTTTACACTTAACCTCATGATTCTGAATGTTGAATCCGAAACCAAGCCAGACTTGCCCACTATGTCAGTATTACCAGTCAAGGGTGAATTATGTGTCAGAAAGAATGGTTCAGTACACCTGGGTCATAGTAAATGTACTACTGTGATCGAATTTAGTGATAAGGGCAAGTCCACGTTCAAAGCTACTCGTCATTCCTATTTCATTTGTGGTCAGACAGCATACATACGTTTTCCACTAGATTGGGATGGTACCTGTTATATTGGATTCTTACTGCCACCTGTTTTCCTAGCTCCACCCGATTATCATAGAAATTCCCGTCTAGTTCACAGACCTAAAAGAGATCTCCCAATTGTCGACTATACTGAGACAGCATGGGAACAGTACACAGATTTCAATAAAGGTTTCTTTCCCTATTTAGGTGCTATCTTTAATAGTATGTCTATCCGTCACTTGACCAGAACTCTCGAAGCAGTAGTGAAAGAGACTACTTCTGCCCTAGGTAACTTGACCGAAGAACAGTCTGCTATGAGACTTGTCGTTCTTCAAAATCGTCTTGTCCTTGACGTCATACTAGCCGATCGAGGAGGAGCCTGTAGGGTCCTCGGGTCAGCTTGCTGTGTTTTCATTCCAGATAATGCTCCGTCCGTATATAAGGCTATTACCCGTCTCCATAAGATAGCTAGTCAGATACATCAGAACCCAGGCACCTGGACTTGGTCCGGTTGGCTCTGGACTACTATTTCAGCTTGGGGATGGAAAATACTGTCACTCCTTGGAACAATACTACTTATAGTATTCAGTTGCTGTCTATGTTTACAATGTGGGCCAGCGATTTGCGGCTTGTGCGCCACATCCTGCACTCCCCATTCAAGTCAACGTTCTAAATCCCGTTTGAGAAAGGATGAGCAGATGATGCTCACTACACAGATAAATGGATTAATGAGGATTGATATATCATGAAGGGTCCGTAGGGAACAAGGAGGGAATGAGGAAATAGAAATTTTATGATCAGGAATGTTCCCTAACGTGTACCCCACCGTCTCCATGTACGAGCTTAAAGTGCATGTAACTTCCCTCCTGTGCCAGCTATGAAGACGCAAATACATTTGCATCCAACGTTAACATGTCCTCTTTCAGATCCACCCTGAATGGGTCGGATATTCCGTTCCTAAGTATGCCTTGCCACCGTCTTTGTATGGTGCACTTTCTGTATTCCTGGCTCTGTGTGAGCTAGGCCCCGATTTCTGTCATCGAGCCTTTTCTTTTAACAAAGTCATCTTCGCCTCCTGAAACTGCAACGTGGGATGCCCCCATGAACTCTGTCCTACTCCCTGCGAGGCGAGCGGGGCCTGGCTCGGCCTGCTTGCCTGCCAAAGACAGTATTTTACCTTCACGTTATCAGCATAGCCAAGCTCAGCTTCCCGAAAACACATTCCAGTCTAGCAGGATAGATAAACAACCCCTCAGCTGCAGAGCAAAGGGCCCGGCCTTTCTGTCTCCATGCAAGTAATTCATAGCTCCCGTTACCATGGTAGGTCCATGGCCCCCTCGCTTTACACACAGACACGTAGGCACATATGCACGCATTCACAGTCAGTATAGGATAGCCTCTGCCCAAGAGACCTTTCCTTCTAGATAATATGGTTCCCAAACATCAGATATCAGATATGATATAGGAACGAGTTGATCTGACATGCCAGACTTCTGTCTCTTTCCTCTAGTGTAAATGTCAAGTCCCCTGCACCCTCCAGCTTCACGTCAATCACACGTCATGCAGCTGCGCGCGCATCCAGACCTCAGATTTCTGCTGACATTGCAAGATTCTGCTATGTACCCACCCACTTGTGGCACTTTCATGTGACGTTTCTAGCACACACCTCTGTGTACGCCCTAGTTCACGCCTTCTGATTACGTATTGCTAACACGTGTGTGTTCTTATCTTGTTTCTCTCAGCTGTTACGCCTTCTGTATTGGTTCTCATTCTGTGCATTAAGTATAAAAGTTATGTATTGTCAATAAAGTATACTCTATCCCTTCCTGAACCCCAGCGGTGTCAGGAACATGATATCCGGTTCTGAACCATTCCTTTTTAAGGAATAAAACCCCTTAGAACTCTAACACCACGGACTCTGTCTCTTTCTTTCCGACTGAGTTATTTTATAGTACTTTTCTGCATAGAAATTAGGACGGTAATTAAATATTTACCACAGGGCTACCGGCCACCAGTCTTGTGTCCACAGTGATGGTGTGTCTCCGAAGAGCATAATCTCCGTCTTCCCTGTGTTAAGTTGGAAAAAATTACTCTTCATCCAATGCGCGATGGCTGTCATTCCCACAGAGAATGTGGACTGAACCGATAAGTCAGATTTGTTAAATGAAAAGAGGAGCTAGGTGTCATCAGCATATGAAATGGGCCTGAACCCACAGGATCTGAGGAGGTTGGCCAAGGGAGCAATGTAGATATTAAACAGGGTAGGGCTCAAACATGAGACCTGGGGAACTCCCTTGTTCAGTTCCATCGGCTTCGATCGAAAAGGGGCCAAGATTGACGGTTTGGGAACAGGAGGACAAGAAGCTCATCATCCACTGGAGAGCAGGACCTCTTAGTCCAATTTCTTCCAATCTACTGAGCAAAATCTGGTGGGATACTGTGTCAAAGGTGGCAGAGAGGTCCAACAGCACGAGAATTATTGGCTGGCCATTGTCCAAGGTTAACCTGATGTTGTCTGTGACATTCAACAGGGAAGACTCTGTGCTGAATTTGGGCCTGAAACCAGATTGGGAGGAATCCAAACTACCTGTATTTTCGACATGGTTAGACAGCTGTTTATTGATATTTTTTTCCAATACTTTGCTCAGGTGAGGTAGTAAGGAGATGGGGCAGAGATTGGAAAGCTCTTCCATAGGGATCTTGGAGTTCTTCAAAATAGGGATGACCTGTGCCGCCTTCCATTCCTGGGCAAGGTAGCCCGGTCTCATAGAGAGGTTGAGAATAGTGCCTATTTGAGAGAACAGTTGTTAGGAGAGGGAGGTGACTACTTTAGCTGGAATGACATCAAGGGGGGAGCCTGATTTTACTGTGTGCAGTAAGGCTTCCATCTCATTGACGGATATAGGGGGAAGGTACTCCAGCAATTTTGCAATATCAGATGCTGGTGGATCAAGATACTGGGCACCTGGTTGCTGGCTTCCAGAGAGGGAGATCTTGTTGTAGATGAGATCTAATTTATGTGTGCGAAATACTGGGCAATATCATCACAGAGGGCATGGGATGGGGTCTCAGGATTGTCACATGCCTTAGGGTTTGTAAAAGATTTTAGTATCAGGAATAATGTTTTGGGGGCGTTCACTGCCTTTGCTAACTGTGAGGCAGTAAAAACTTTCCATGCTCCCTTTTTGATTTTATGATAGGTGGAAATCCACACCTGATACTTACCATCATTGTAAATCGGAAGGCGCAGCTCAGATTATGGACAAAGCGTACCTAAAAACACATAGCTATGTTTAACTCACAAAATAACCTCATATTTCGCTGAAATAACGTAACCACAGCTACCACTAACTGTAACTACCTCAAAACAAATATATTAGTCAGACTGATTTCCTGAATTACAGGAAATAATCATATGGGCACTGTAATATGTAATCCTAAAACTTTGTAACAAAATGCAACAACCGGTTTTCAAGGAATGGAAAAAACTATTTTCGGACTCCCTTTTTTTCTTTGGACCTCCTTGCAATAACCCCACAAAACTTTTACTCCTTCAACAATGAAAAGGTTGTAACAGTAGGCAACATTTTGGGTACATTCGGCAAACTGGAGACAATATGTAAAAGTCCTTAGGTCGATATTATTTACACATTTAGAAACAAAAAAGGTAACCTACTGTTACTGAAATTAAGTTTCATAGGTTGTGATTAACAATAAAGCCTAATAATTATCTATAACACCCTAAGTCCTGTCAGCAAAATGCTGACAGCAAATAATGGCAATTTGTGATAAAAAAAAGATATGGCTGTTTTTTACCTTTGATAAACACAAAGATGAACTAATCAAATACCCAGTTGTGAGCTCCATGTACAATGGTATTCCATGAACTGAGCATGGTACACCATAGCACAATATATAAGTAAGTTTTATTTAACATATAAGTTTAACATTACTTACACTATTAACATGTACAAGCAGAAAATTTACATTTACATATTATAATATTTATTTTGCAGATATCAAATTTACATCTTTTCACACACTTTAACCCTACGTTTCCATTAATTTACACACTCCACTTTATGCCACTCTACTGTATAACAATTTACTTCACAGCACTCCACTGTACGCTATTTAAAGTATGCTACTCCACTTTACAACACTCCAACATATGTCACTATATTTTATGCTAATCCAGTGTAGATTCATTTATTTTACTCAAACTTCGAGTTTGATATGTTTATGCTCAGGACATTGAGAGACACCTTTTAGTAAGGACCGTTTATATATCCTATGTTTTGAAATGCCTCTTCTGTAAATGCTGTAGTTTCTTGCCTAACCGTCACTGTAGGCTGAGCGAGTATGTGCATTGACCGTCTCGTTTGGAGCAGCAGGGCCAGCTGGGTCAGACCTGGCTGGAGAGAGAAATCGGTATTCAGGGCATGGGGTGGGGTGACTCTCTGATCCGCACAGGGTTGTGCATGGCAAAGTGAATGATGGCTCCTCCTCCCACTGGGTGCCTGATAGCAGACCCCCTCATTCTGAAAGGGCAGGATGTCGCCTCATAAACCAAGTGCCCCCCGACCCCACCAAACTGGTTCTGACTGGATCGAGTGATTTGTGACTTTAGAGAACAAAACATTTTTAGGTGTAAAACGCTGCGCTGGAAATTTGTCCAAGTGTGTTCCTTCTGGATGTCAAGATGAAACTCTTTCTGAGTGAACAGAGGAAAGGACTTTGAAACTTTCACTAAGCTTGCCAAAGAAACTACCCTAGGGCCTGAATCAAGAGCACCTCCTGCAGAAGTCTCAGGGACATTAGACTTCACCCCGTCAGCCATCAGAATTCTTGTGTGAGGAATTCTGCTTACAGGTGAGGCCTCCGTTGAGTAATCCGGAGACTCTAGCTCTACTTTGAGGACTGTGGACCGAACCTTTGAAGCCTACGCTGAATCTGTGTGGGCCGTTGCAGCTAAGAGAGAGCTGCCGCCGCTGAGAGCCTGCCTGAATTCAAACCTTCTAAAGTTTCACTGAACCTGTGTGGGCTGCTGCAGCTAAGAGAAAGCTGCCGCCGCTGAGAGCACGCCTGAATTCAAACCTTCTAAACTTTCACTGAACCTGTGTGGGCCGCTGCAGCTAAGAGAGAGCTGCTGCCGCTGAGAGCCCGCCGGCATTCGAACCTTCTAAACTTTTGCTGAACCTGTGTGGGCCACTGGAGCTAAGAGACAGCTGCCGCCACTGAGAGCCCGTTTGAATTTGAACCTTTGAAACTTTCACCGAATCCGTGTGGGCCGCTGCAGCTAAGAGAGAGCTGCCACTGCTGAGTGCCTGCACCTTTGCCCACTTTGCATCAACCTTTGTCCTGTGGGCCGCCACAGTTAAGAGAGCGCTGCTGCCGCCGACTGCCCATGCCTTTGCCAACTTTGCATTGGCCTTTGTCCTGGGGGCCGCTGCAGCTAAGAGAGGGCTGCCCCCGCTGAGTGCCAGCACCTTGGCCAACTTTGCATCACTGTGTTTCGTCCTGTGGGCCGCTGCAGCTAAGAGAGCGCTGCCGCCGTGGAGTGTGCACATCTTGGCCAACTTTGGATCACCGTGATTGGTCCTGTTGGCAGCCACAGCTAAGAGAGACCTCCTACCGCTGAGTGCCTGCACCTTTGTGACTTTGCATCCTAGTGATTTGTCCTGTGGGCCACCGCAGCTACGAGGAAGCTACTGCCACAGAGTGCCCGCATATTTGCTAACTTTGCCTTATTGTGATTTGTTCTGTAGGCCGTCACAGTTAAGGGTGTACTGCTGCCGCGCAGTGCCCGCACTGTTGCTAACTTTGCCTCATTGTGATTTGTCCTGTGGGCTGCCGCAGCTAAGAGAGAAATGCTGCTGCTGTGAGCCCACTACAGAGTTGCAAGATGAGTCATCACCATCACCAGCCGGGCCGCCGCAGCCGTGTGCTGCTGCCGCTGAGAGGCCGCCTGTCCCCAAGTGCCCGAATCATTGTGGGTGCACGCTGCGGACCTCTGCAGCCCAGGATTGTGGTAGCTGGGAGTCCGCCTGTCACTGTCTCTGCTTCTTCAGGTAGCTGTGTGCTGTGTCTCCTTTCAACAGCAGGTACCTGGTGCGCAACAGGTTGCGTAGACTCCGTCCTTGAACTCAGTCATTTTCACGTTATTGCCTTTTTGAGCCCCTACTAGTTTACGTGCATTGTAGCTTGTTGAAACGCTTTGAGAGTTTTGAGTTAAACTGTTAGATAAAGATATTATTTTTCTATACCTACCTGAGTTGTGTTCTTTTGTGGTGTTGTTACTGCCTTGTTGTACATGGTTGTAAATGCTTCACATACTGCCTCTGAGATAGGCCTAACTGCTCGTGCTACATTGCCACAGGGTTGAGCAGGGGTTGTCAAAAGGGGTAGCCCAATTGCCCTGACTCAGGAAGAAGGGTCCCTATTTGGACATTGGCGCCAGCCATTGCCAACAAGAGACTCCTATTTCTAACAATAAAATAAAAGTATATATTTGTTTTAATGTATCTGTTTAATAAATTAAAGGACCCGGTGACACAATCCCCAAGGACTGAAGCAATTCCAAGGCCAAGCGGTATGCCCCCTGTGCCAATATGTGAGGGGTGGGGCATGCTGTCCTCTTGTGTACCTGTTAACGCTCCTTGTCAGCAGGGGAAATGCACTGCTCCCGTCAGGTGAGAGTAAAACCTGATACGTGCTGGCTACTGCGTGCTGCACAGGAATTGTGTGCACCTGTAGGTAGCTGATTGGGGCCTTCAGGGGCCTTGGTGTTCCCCTTGTGCAGCCCCCACTGAAAAAGAAAGATGTGGGTACCCTGGATGGGACAGTGGCACCCTAAAAGATTGAAAAGAATGCAGGGAACGCTTGCACATCCAAATCGAAATGTGGTGGCTCTTATTCCATACAAGGGGCAAGGGCACCATCTATGTTTCAGAAGAGGTCAGCGGCTGCAGGGAGTGCAGCAGCTCCCGAGATAATTCATTTTTTAAATGGCCCTAGGTCTCCCAGGGAGACGCAGAGATAACATTGAAAGAGTCATTCCATATTTGTAATGCTCCGTTCGAACCTGTGCTTCTGCACTAGGTTTGGGAGGATAGAGTACTCTAGTGACTGGTCTGAAAGTCACAGTGGCAGCATCGTAAAAGTTGAAAAAAGACTTCAGGGGACAATGCAAGGTTTTACAGAATAATGAAAGTTATTGACTCTTGGAACTATACTCATTGTCTTCAATGTTGGGTTATAACATGTATTGTATAATGATAGCATTCTCATTGATTTAATTGGTGTGACAACATTGAAATATGACATTTTGCTGCTTTTTCTGATGTAGTGACAGCCTGACAAAGTCTCAGGCCTGCTTTATTGATAATTACATTTCCTTATAATGTAAGTTTGCATCCAGTATAGGCGGGGTCTTTCGGCTATAGAATTCAGGGCCCATTAGTGGTGTAACATGATACGAGAGTTCCATCAAAGGTATTTCCTTCTACCTGAATGTATTAGATTTGTAATTTAATGTTTAGTATTTAGTAGTGTGTCTAATAAAAGTACTTTTCTTTTTTTTTTGTATACCAGCGAATTAGAGCTATTAGCACAAGCCACACCCTTTGACACGGCTTGGGACTGGTTTTCTTTGCTACCCAAAGAGAGCCAAGCACTACCTGGTCCACAGTAAAAAGAACTCCAGACGTATTGCTGGATAAGGATATAACTTGCTTCTGACAAGGTTAGACATCCTTCGCAATTTACAACCCAGTTGCTTTAACCAGAGTACTCGATTATGTACACATAAAAGAGAGAAAGAGACTGGGTTGCCGTTGTGTCTAGTTTCAAATAGATAGATCATATCACTGAGGTATGGGCCATGCTCATGTTTTTTTTAAACAAATTGTATAGAATTTTCCAAAATAGAAAACACGCACAGAACATTGCGTCCAATACATTTTTGATACAGGATGAGATGACAAGATACTTGGTTGCATAGTACACATGTGCAAATAAATTGCAGTATCATGCATAGCGGTGTTTGGAGATCTAGCAGCATGCTTCCGGATGAAAAAAAAACATATAAGAAACAATCCTACTTATTTAGTAACTATATCAAAAATCCTTCCCTCCGCGCCCAACCAGCAGGTGCAGATATTGTTGTGAAAACATAAAAAAGAGAGAAAAGGGGTGAGCTGTCCAGTCTGCACTTATTGCTAGTATAGAGTGTAAGTGCATAGGTTTGCCGATACGTAGTGCTTGGGGGTGGGGGGTTGGGGGGGGGGGGCAAGAAAGTTCAGTTACATCCAACTCCATCCAAACTCAGATGTGTGATGATGCCTGTGTGTCGGGCCAGTGTGGGGATAGGATCTTTGCATAGGTCAAAACGTGTCCCCTTGTGTCTCAGTTGGGTCTTGCCATGTCTCATGTGAGCAGCTCTCACAAGTCTAATAAAAAGTCATGGAGAATATGCGGGCATTCAGAAAGGAGAAGAGCATTTACACTAACCTCTGTTAGATCCACATATCTCTTAAGACCTATTTTATGGGCATAAGGGATATAAATAAGGGGGCACCAATTTAAGGGATTGTTGGGACAGGAATGTTCCTATGCCCTGAATGGTCAGTTATATGTATCTTGTATCCTGACTTTGGATTTTGGGCCTGGCGTCAAACAAATCTAGCCCATGCCTTTCCTTCACTATGAGAGGTCCTGTGACCTGGAGGGGAACATCAAGCATGACCTTGTCTGAGACACATACCTGCCTTCCAGCTTAGTACATTGAGTAATGGAAGCAGTATACTATCTTTAAAAGTTTAAAGAACTGAGTTTCTTCTCCATCATCTTTGCAGAAGAGCTAACCTACTGATCTAATTTTAAATTAAAGGATAGAATTGGCTTCATACAACTCCACATGTACTTCACACAATCTCTATTGGCACCCAGCTATCTGTTAAAGCCCATGTGACAGTACAATACACATTTTAAGATGATGCTGTTTCTGAAGATCATTCCATACTTATCTGGCACTGATTTCTAGTCTGGTGTTCCGCCATAGTGTTGCTCCACATCAAAGGGGTAATGCCTTTCTAACCAGGCTACCAGAATACCCAGTAGCCCCATTTAAGACAATTCTAGTATTTGGCCAAGGGACATTACAGTAAACCTCCCTCACTAGGAGGGGTGGTTCTGGTTGCCCCTTGCCAAATTGAATCCATCAGTCAACGTGGTTCACTTTTCACAAACAAATGTATTCTAAAGAAAGACTGCTTTGATGTTGACCAATCCAGAATATCTGATGGCCTTTTGAACAGTACAATGGTCTGAGACGAGCTGGATTGGAACACATTAAGCAAATAACAAAGAGTCAAACATTTCTATTCTCTGCTTCTTTTTTTTTTTTTTTAAGTATTTTTATTGAAATTTTTTCCCCTTTTTTCCCCCCCGAGATGAGAACAGGGCACAATAACATTCATTACAATACAAAATCATAAATAAGTATTGGGATTATACAGAGCATTATGATCATAAAATAATATCAATTCATATATGGTTTTCTCAAAACAAATCATATACTCCAAATATACACAGACTTCTATATACTAAATTCTCAATTTCGAACCCCCCCCTGATGATCACTAATCGGGACCTTGTTTCCAGTGGACGAGCGGCTCCCATATTGCTAAGCCTAGTTTCTTACCATTTCTCCCCCTCCTCGCATAGATAGCTGATTCTAGCTTTTGGATAGATAATAACTTCCCCAGCCATTGATGATAGGTTGGAGGGTTAGGATCCAGCCATGCCGAGGCGACTAAGAGTCTGAGGATAGCCGATGCTACGAATAGAAACTTTTCATTACCCACATAAGTCTCAGGATTGACTCCTAATAGCATGACAGCTGGACTTAGTTCTATTGTTGTTGATAGTACATTCTGTAGAAACTGCTCAATATCCCGTTTTATATTATTCAGATGTGGGCAGAGTGAAAAAATATGTGTTAGATCCGCCCCCAGACTCCCACATCTAAAGCAGGTGGTTCCCGTAGTACCCCCCCCATTGAGCAATTTTTCCAGGAGTGTAGTAGAGATGGAATAAAGTCTTATAATGTTGAGCCTGTAATGAAGATGAACACAACAGTTTTCTTCCCAACTCTAATGATTCTGAAAAAATATCCCAACTTATATCCAAATCTACAGACCACCTATTTATCCATTTCTCCATATCATCTTTCTTTAACGCTGTCATCTCACAATAGAACCTCTTTATAGTACAATCCGAGCCTGTTTCTATAATATCCAACAATATATTTCTATCGAACCCCATAGGTCCTCCTTTCCTGTTTATTAGACAACTCCTTATTTGAAGATATTTAAAAAAATGTTTTGTATCTAGGGTATATCGGTCCTGTAGCTCAACAAATTGTAAAATACCTTGGGGGCCCAGAATATCTCCAATCTTTCTTATCCCACACGACTCCCAGTCTTGGAATACAGCTCCCGAAAACACCATACCCGGAAGTGAGGGGTTATTTTTGAGTCTAGTGTAAAAATTATATTTCCCAAATCCAATCTTTTTTGATATTCCCTTCCAAACATTATGGGCAGCCATTAGAATCTTGAACCGTGTTCGTTTATAATAACTTTCCTCCGTAAATCTTAAAAATATATTTTCCGCATTTTTACCTAAAACCAAACCGTAAATTGCAAGTGATCCTGCTTTATCCCAGTCATCTATATCAGCCCCCCTACCAATCCCAACATATTTTGGAATGCGGCGGCCCAATAATACACTTTTAGGTCTGGTAGGGACCAGCCACCACGTTCCCGTGGTAGAGACATATACCTCAGTGCTCTGCGTGTCTTTCCCTTAGCCCATACGAAGCGGTTGATCATTTGTTCACATATATTAAACCACTTGTTTTCAAATAAGAGTGGGATAGCCCTAAATATATACAAACATTTTGGCAATATCATCATTTTAATAATATTGACCCGACCCACTAGCGATAAGTGTAAATTTTCGTACCGATCCAGATCCTTCTTTATTTTGCTTATTATTGGGGCGATGTTATTTTCCACCAAATTGTTTAAATCAGCTGTTATTTTAATTCCAAGGTAAGTCCCTGCCTGTACCACACGATTATCATCACACGGAGTCATCGAGTTTTTAATTATCTGAGTCTTGGAGACATTTAGGGCATACCCGGATACGCGTCGGAATCTGCGGGCCTCTTCTTCTATATGCACAGTTGCCTCTGTGGGGTTTGGTGTAATCACCGCCACATCATCAGCATAAGCCAAAATCTTACATGGTCCCAGTAATGTCGGCAATGGAGTTATTTCTGGACAGAGCTCTAATTTGCGGATCAGTGGATCCATATACATGGCAAAAAGTAATGGGGAGCATGGGCACCCCTGCCGTGTACCCCTTTTAATAGAGAATTGGCCAGTAGTCCCCCCGTTGACTCTTAGGGCCGCGACCGGTTCTTTATATAGGGTTTGCAGTGCTTTTATAAACCCACCCCTGAAGCCAACTCTAGCCAAGGTGTACCACAAATAGTCCCAGGAGACCCGATCAAACGCCTTTTCAGCGTCCAATAACATGACTGCCATCGGGTCCCCTGTGACTTCGGCGGCATCTAATAATGTTATTACTTTCCTAGTATGATGGGTTGTTCCTCTACCAGGAATAAAGCCATGTTGGGTGTGATAAACTAGTGAGTTAATTACTTCTGCAAATCTCATTGTCAATATTTTTAGAATATATTTTAGTATCGTTATTCATTAATGTAATGGGGCGATAAGACCCAGGCTCCACCTCCGGCTTGCCCTTCTTAAGAATCAGGACGATGTCTGCGCCCCCCCATGACTTTGGTGTAGACTGCCCAAGCTGTGCAGATTGAAGCACTCTAGTTAACTCTTGTGCGAGTACCCCCCAGAAAGTTTTATAAAATTCTAGAGGTATCTGATCGGGGCCGGCAGCCTTACCAGAGGGGAGTTTGCCCATGGCTTCCTTGACCTCTTCCATTTCTAACTGGGTTTCTAATCTATCTGCATCTTCGTCTGTTACCCTCTCATTTGGTATATTCTCCAAATAGTCACTAATCTCTTCACTACTACAAGGATATTGATGATCATAGAGGGTCTGGTAAAATTTCCTGAATACTTCCCTAATTTCTTCGGGACCAGTTTGTATATTACCATTTTCATCTCTAATTTGCCTCACCGTGCCCGCTGCCGCTATCTGCCTAGTACGCATGGCCAGTACATGCCCAACTTTTTCGTTATATTCGTAACATCTTTCCCTACGGATTGTATAGTGTACTGCTGCTTTTTTTGCCAGATCCCCTTCCGCCTCACTTTTGACTTTTAGTAAATCTATCAGATATTGTTCTACTGGGTCACCTCTAATAAGGCAATTATCGACTTGCTCTTCTGCTTCTGAGACGGCTCTCTCTAGCTCCCTTTGTAATATCCCTTCCATTTTGCGTTTGTGAAAACTGTAACTGCATGTTTCTCCACGGACGCCTGCCTTAAAAGCATCCCATATAACTCCCTCCGATGCCGTTCCTTTATTATAGTAAAAAAAGTCAGTGATCCATTTCGACATATGTAATACATAATCCTCTTCTAAAAGGAGTCTTCTTTCAAAAGTCCATACCCGATTAGATCTTTTTCCTCCTTCTAACTTTAGTTCCAGAATTAATGGATTGTGATCACTCAGAATTCTTGGCAATCTATCAATATTGACCCTTGACATTAGATTACTAGAAATTAAAAAGTAATCGAGCCTAACACAAACTTGGTGTGGTGCAGAATAATAAGTATATCCTTTCTGTTGTGGTCTAGTAATACCCCAAACATCATTCAAATTATTACTACACAGGAGGTCAACAAGTGCCTTATGAACTCTTTTCTTACGGCGTTTATAGCTTCCATTTTGACCAGTTCCTAACCCATCGGCCCCGTTAATATTAAGATCTCCTCCTATAATAATCTGCGGGGGCCAAGCAGCTAACTCAGAATCTATAAACTGTAACACCTCCGGGTCGTCCTGTGTAGATCCATAAATGGACACCATCGTCGTCCAAACCCCATCTATCTCGACCTCTACCATGGCCCATCTTCGCCACTTGTCCTCTAATTTTTTTCCTATTCTCAAGTTTTTACTCCTTGACAGAATAGCGACTCCTCTATTTTTAGCACCTTGTTTGGAACTAACTATGAGTTGATATCCCATCTGGTTCAGGAAAAACTCTTGGGTACTCATTATATGCGTTTCTTGCAGGAAAATAAAGTCCACATTCATCTGACGTAATCGTACTCCTATCTTATGTCTCTTTTGGGCATCGTTTAAACCGCACACATTCCATGTTACAAACCTAAGTGTCATTACTAATTTTCAAAAAACTTTTGACTGCCTGAACACTTGACATTATCTTAACATACTTTATCTTCAATTCGCCTAAAACACTCAATACATGAAACTTAGAATTGATAATCCCTTCCTTAACATCCTGCCACTGAGACACTTTTTCCATCACATGCCCATCATTACCTCTACAAGTTACAATATCTCTGTGCCCTGCCCCTAAGTTCTCCCTCCCCCACCCCAGACACCCCACCCTCGTGATCCCTCCCCCCCTACAGGCAAATAGGTCCATAAGACCCATGTCTGGCTGACGTTTGCCACTGGGTTGTCTCACCCTTCCCTCCCTGATTTTCCTTTAACTATATACATTGTTCAGAATGCTCACTGGCATAGACACAAACCCAATCATTTTGTTATTATTTTTCCCTTTTCCTTTTCCCCCCCACCATGATTCATAATTTTTAGCAGTAATTTCAGGATTTTACACTTCTTTTCTTTTTTTTTTTTTTTTTTTTTCCCCCTCTTTCTTTTTTTTTTTTTCTTTCTTTCCCTTTCTCCCCCTTTTTTCCCCTTTTTTCCCCTTCTTTCCCCCCTTATCTTAAAAAAAAGGGAAAAAAAGCATGTCACCAATTTGGTCAGCAAAAAAAAAAAAAAAAACAAATTCTTGAATATAAAAATATATTGCAGAGAGTAATATGACTAAAGGGGTTAGTAGTTGACTACACTACCATACACCGCTATACCAGTATGCAGCCACCCTTCAATTAAAAATATAAACGAGGAGAAAAGGAGTTTAGCAATCAGGCTGCCCCTGATGCCTCATTTTCCTTTTTATACTCATTGCTTAGCAGAATATGCTACTTTTTACTTTTTACGAGGTATATTTTGGACAGGTCCAACTTGTGTATCTTGGACCTCCAAAGATCCACGTGTAGGCTTTTGACGACCTCTATTCTCTCTCAAGTAAGAAAGATATTCTTGCGCCATAATTTCAGAATGGAAAACTCTAAAGCTACCCTCCAAGCCGACTTTTAGACGTGCCGGAAATAAAAGATAAGCCTCGTAGCCTATATTATGGAATGGAGTAATAAGCTGTCTCATCCGCCACCTTCTTTCCACGGTGGTGTGGCAAAAGTCGGGGCGGGCGAAAAACTCAATTCCCTTATAAGAGCGTTTAGCCTGTGGTTTTGCCTTATTGATTAATTCTTCGCGCAGAAGAAAGTTACCAACATAGATCAATATCGCCCGTGGCTTGCCCTGCAAATCCTTTCGTGTCAACGGAAATCGGTGCGCTCTTTGAATCTCATGTTCCCAATCCCATGAGACCAACTCAGGGAATGCGCCTTTCAACAAATCAATAACAAATGTTCTAACATCCCCCGCCTCTTTCCCCTCTTCTATTCCAATTAATCTGATATTATTCCGCCTTTGTCTGTTTTCAAAGTCCTCTAGCTTCCAGAGCATATCTGCAGTTGTCTTGTCTTTATCATCGCCAGCGTCTTTCATCTTAACGAAGTCGTCTTCCAGTTTGCTTGTTCTAACCTCAAGCTCGGATACTCTCCCGATCATATCCTCGTACATTTTGTTGACCTTTTGCAGAGAGGATTGTATCTTTCTATTTGCACGCCTGGCCCTTCTACTTGATCTGTGACTCTCAGCGCGTGCCTCAGTTTGAATTTGTTTTAGGGTTGCAAACAAAAGTTCAAAATTGGCGGCACCCCTTCCAGGGTCCCCCTCTGCTCCATGAGAGGTAGATTCCTGAGCCCTTATTTCCGTGTTCACAGATACTCCAGTGTGAGCTATTCCATGCTCTGCGATGTTATCCCAGATTAATTTTTTTGCAACTGGTTTCATTTGTCTTCTGCGAGGTGCTTTAGATTCATTCCTGCGGGTTGGATTGCCCGTTTTCCCCGTGTATGCAGAGTCATTATCTTTTGACTTTCTGAGCTCCTCTCTTAAACTTTTTTTAAGTTTTGGTCTTGCCACCCTTTGTACTGTCTCATGTGCCACTGAGTCAGTATCGCTATCCGAGATGGTCGATACGTTCCCGAGACCGGATATGTCAGTCTCTGAACCTGAGCCTACTATAGAATCTGAATCACCCAATTCTGACTCTGCACTAGAGGATTCTGCAGTGCTTGTCTCACTTCCATCTAACTCCTCCTCATCTCCTTCATTGTCTGCTTCATCATTCCCAGTAAAAAAGATGTCTTCACCAGGAGATGCCATAGATGGATCTGGGATACTTTGCACATGTTCCATGTTGCTAATAGTCATACTTGTATCCACTGACATGTTACTACTTAATTTTAATTGATCCGATACCTCATGTGCTTGAGCTCGTGTCTCTTTCCTCATACCCTGCACATCTTGCGTTCCTTCATTGTTTTCACAGAGGGCTAAGATCATACCCTCACTCTCAAGGCTACCCTCTGCCCCAGGGCCAGAGTCTCTATTATGAAATTGGAGTGGAGGCAGCGCTGCTGCATGGTTATTTCCTACCTTCCTTGTAATTGACTCGGTTTCAGGTTCCTGGCCCTTTAAGACCGTAGGCCCGCCCCCTGCTGCAACCACAGAAGAGACAGCCACATCCTCTGCTTCTGTAACCTCACTTCCTGTAAGAGGCGTCGCCAGGCAGCCAGCAATCTCAGCGCACACCACGTCCACGTTGACCTCCTGAACAACACCAGACAACACGGAGCTCTGCAACTGCACATGGCCCAGCTTGCTCCCACACAAAACCGCCAGCGTGGGAATGAAAGACGCCTGCTGCCCAGCTGTTATATCCGACGAGACTGCCACCGCCGCTCCAGGTGCAGGTAGGAATGATTCCACTATCGTGGTGTGTCGTAAGGCAGGTTCTCTCCCCAGCGCTTCCAGCAGCCTCGGGTCTGTGACTCCCTTGCCAGGACCCCTACCAGATCGGGCGCTGTCCGTTCTGTTTGTTTTTGCCAGCTCCCTTTCTTTCAGCTTGCGTGCTTTTGCTTCCTTTGCCTCTTTCGCAGCCTCCCGCCTCAGCTGAGCTTTGCTCCTCGACTTTGCTCTCAAGTTAGTAGCTGAAGATCCAGGACCCTCTTCAGAACATTCTTCATCGGAGGGGGGTAAATCCCTACTTTTGTTGTTAATGCGATAGATCTTGGGCGCCATCGCAGCAGAGTAATAAAGACGGCCCGCCTGAAATGTCCTTGAGATTAGAGCTGTAAAGGACTCGAAAAAATGTCTTCCTTTTCTCAAGCTTCTGTCCTGAGTCAAATCCTTAACAATCGTAGGCCAGTGTACCAAGTTTACAAACATCTCCACGAGTGGTACTTCAGTACACAGCAGGATACATACGATATAGTACCACCTGGGACTCTGAGCAATATAAAAATACTAAATGAGCATTCTTTTCCACTTCATCGAAACACCATCAGGAGAGAGGTAGAGTGAGGCTTCCCCCTACGGCGTCTCGGCAGCCATCTTGCCCCTATTCTCTGCTTCTAAACTATAGCATATCTTTCAATCACCTTGAGACTCTCCTTTTCTCTTAAAAATATTAAGGAGGTCAAAAGTTGGTCTTACAACATCTATTAAAGAACCTAAAACGCCTACTGAATTCCAACCCGGGGCTCAATGTACCTCTACTCCAACAGATTTTTCACTATGATTATGCCATACAGAACTAATAACTATGATTGTAAACACCCAGATATATAAGCCTGAGAGAGAGAGCGAAAGAGGGAGAGAGAGTGTGTGTGTGCGCAAGCGTGTGTGAGTCAACTGGATAAAGCTCACGGTGCTGACTATACTACCTCTATTTGGCATTGTAACCTGACATAATTCTTTGCAAATAAATAAAATGTTATTTAACATATTCATGAATCATGCACTGTTAGGAATTAGGTGTTTGATTGAGGTAGGTGAAAACCCTTCTGGCAACAGCCACAATCCTTGTCAGGGTGAACTACAAAAGTCATAAAATTAACCTGTGCTAAACCATCTGGAAGCTTGGCAGAAACGCAGTCAGGCTTAACTTAAAGGCAATGTGCAAAGTATTTTTGAAGCACTTAAACATTAATGAAGTGAGTACACAACACAAAAAATATCCCACACCAATTTAGAAAAATAGAGTAAAATGTAATAAAGGATTTGATGCCAAAGTGACCAAAATCCAAATCAGCAGAACAGGAGTAATTAATGTTCAAAATCTTAGGTAAAAACTACCACCTAAAAGATCAAAGCAACAACCACAAGCATCTAGTCGCGTAAGACTGGCAGAAAGTTGAAAGTTATGGCAGACTGTGATGGAGAGCAGTTCAGATACAAGAAGCGGATTGGGTCTGGTCTTGGCTTACCTTCACATATAGAAAAAATTTTGAGGAAAATGGTCTGAGAAATTAAAGTTTTGCAGGACAAGTCAGTCGGCACTATTTGAGGAGGAGGTGTTGTCATCAGGGAGCTGCTGGATGAAGTTCACAGCGAAGATTTCAATGTTCGGGCTTAGTCACTTGTTTTTGGAAGTCAAATATCTCTAGCAGGATGTAGCCGACGAGGCCGCATACGCTTCCAAAGAAGAGCCACTGACCAAGATTTGCTGCTGTGGACAAGAACATGGAGGGAGCTACCGTTAAGTCTGGCCGAGTAGCAATGCACCTTGGGAGGATCCGCAAGCAGGTACGGCCAGGTCTTCTGTCCGTACCGAGGCCTGTTTGGGCACTTTTAGAACCATTTCCAGGCCCAGGAATGAACTGAGTGAGTGGGTCTGATGGTTCCATTTAATACCTGGAGCCAACTTTGGAGTGGAAAACACTTCTGGAGTTTCCCTCTCACAGATGGTTCTAGAATTTCCTTCCTCCCTGTCAAGGCTCCAAGGTGTCTGGGTTGACAAAAGGCAAGGGTGATGTTCTTTGTGAGTTTGCTGAGAAAGCTCCTTTGAAATTTAAGTTGGGTAGGGATTCGAGAACAGTTCTGCCATTGTCCCAGCCATAAGCAATTATTTCGCAGAAAATACTGACACAGCCTCTTCCTGATTTATCAAGTGGGAAGTGTTTAAAAAGGTAGTCAGAGGTGTATTCATTAGTGCAATAGTGGGAGCATGACAAACAGTTCATAATGAGCTGTAACGGATAGAGGAGAACTTGGGATTCTAGAAAAAGAGTCCTTAAATGACCCGGAAAAAGCAACATAACTCAAAGCAGCCCGTATTGACCATGCAGACTTGCTAGAGCGGCTCTGTAATATAGATTATCAAGCGTATACACAGAGGTTCCACACAGAGGCGGACATAGCACGCACCCTACTGGCGCAGATAATACATAATGCTCCGCCTTCAACCCCCATACTAGAGTTAACCACATCTAACATGACAACTGTTAATACGCAGAGCAATGCTTCGTTCTGCAGTTACTATGAATCACCATATGCTGCCGCTCCCCGCCAGAGCCAGGAAACCAGTACATGGATGATTTCTTGAGCAATCTTAATTTCCCACAATTATTGGAGATAGATCAAATCACTAAGGTAGAGATAGGAGAAGCCATTTCTGAGCATCCAAGTATTAAAACACATGGCCTGGACGGGTTTCCAATAGAGTTTTATACCACTTTTTTGGCCCAACTAGTTCCCCACCTGGAGTGATTATACCAAACAGCCTGCACATAGGCAGACTACCTGACATCATCATGCCGGCGCTAGTGACCTGACTTCCTAAACCTGGCAGAGGCCCTAAAGATGTTACAGGATACAGGCCCCTGTCCTTATTTAATATGGAATATAAAATGTTACGTAAAGTGCTAGAGCATGCCTGCTCCCATTATTACTGCAACTGATTCATATAGACCAGTGCAGATTTTTACCAGGGCACAATATATCCTTTCATATAAAAATCATGTTATGGGGTTCAGTGACTAAATATCGAGGGACATAATATAGAATGCCCAAAATATTGACTCAAAAATATCGAAGTACAGAATATAGAATCCCTATCTACAAACAGGTAAGTACTAAAATATCGAATCCAAAATATAGATAGTTAAAATATAGTTAACTAAAATATCAAATGTTTTAAATGTATTAAAAATAATATAAAAGTAATTAAATAGTAAAAACAAATAAATAAAACATACTTAAAATATTGTAAAAAATGATAAATGTAATGTAAAAAAAAGTAGAGAATTTGTTGGATAGTCAGAGGGTAAAAATTACTATTCCCACTCCAGGGAGTGCAACAGTAGGGAAAACGTTGGATAGCGTAGGAGTAAAAATTACTATTCCCACTCCAAAGAGTGCAACAGTAGAGAAGCGTTGGATAGTGGGAGGGTAAAAATTATATTCTCACTCCAGTGAGTGGGAGTGACCTGACCCCAGGTCACTCCCCGCGCCGCACAACTCCTCTGGGGGCCCCAGTGCTGCAGAGAGTTCGCCGCTGGTGTGCCCCGGGTCCTGCATACCTTTTCTTGCTGTGCTATAGCCTGTTGTGGTTTTACTGTATTTTAATTTTTCTTCTGTCATTGTATATTCGTAGGCGCTCGTTGTGCACCCCTGCCCTCTGTGCCCCCCCGCTCCCCGCAGCTGCTCCCCTGCGGCCCGCCCCCTTTTTTACCCTACCCTCGCCCATTGGCCGCCCCGCTCCCACCTCCCAGCTGCCCCTCCCTCCCACTTGGCCTCGCAGCGGACGCACAGCTGGCGCACCGAAGGCGAGGCAAAGGCAAGCCCGTCTGCACCCGTCTGCGCCTGGACCACACCCAGCTCCACAACCCCTGGACCCCGCGTCCCCCGCAACACCAGACTGCACTACGACTCCAGCACCCTCCACGCACTCAACACCAGACTAGACCACCCCTGCTACCAGGCCCTCCCGAAGCGAATCCAAGGGCCCTTCGCCTGCCGGAACTGTAGATTCACCAGCATCCAGCACACCAAACCACCTACCAGAGAACCCAACCACCTCCGCTGCAACCTCCTCAACACTAGCTCCGCCGGCAAACACGCCATCGAACTCTGGGACCTCCTAGACTCTACCGCCCTCGATGTCGCCTTCCTGACGGAGACCTGGCTGAACGCCACCTCAGCACCAGACATCGCCATAGCCATCCCACAGGGCTACAAGATCTCCCGCAGACACCGCAACAACGGAGTAGGAGGGGGAATCGCCATCATCCACATAGACACCATCAGAATCTCGACCAACACCGATGACACCCTCACCTCCGCCGAGCACTTGCACTTCCAGATCCACACCGACCCCAACACCACCCTCAGAGGAACACTCGACTACAGACCTCCCGGACCTCGACCACAGTTCAGCAACACCATCGCGGACCTCGTCAGAGACCTCGCCCTCGCCTCCAGGGACTACATCCTCCTTGGGGACCTGAACTTCCACCTGGAGAACAACAACAACGCCAACTCTACTGCCCTGATCGACAACGTCGCCAACCTCGGACTCAAACAGCTTGTGACGACACCGACCCACGTCGCTGGACACACGCTGGACCCCATCTTCTCCACCAGCCCCCACGTCTCCTTCAAACACACCACCGAACCCCACTGGACCGAACACAGATGCGTCCACTTCACCTTCAGGAAACCCACCACACACCTCCGCACCCAACAGCTGCCACGCCGCTGCTGGGGCAAGGTCACCAAGGACCAACTGACCACCACCCTCGCCCAGAGACCACCCGCCGACTAAGTATGGGCGGAAAATCCGTTTCGCTCACGGATTTTGCGGATTTTCGGTAAATTTGCAATCCGCGAGATTCGCGAATCTCCCACAAAATCCCCAAATCCGCGAGCAGCGGATTTTATGGCTTGCTCGCACTGTTCGCGTGAGTTCGCGGCTTCCCAGTACAACTTCGTGCCCCGTGAATAAGCGCTAAATTGCAGAAATACGATCTTAGCCAAACTGAAACTACTTACCAGGTTCAAAAGTTCAGGCTCATCATTAGTAGCCATTTCCTGTAGTGCTTCCTGATGGGCCCCTCCAGAGTTCAGTTGCCTACTTGCAACTATTATGTGACCCTGCTCTGAACCTCAGAATAGTTACACATATGCCACAAAGGTCCTGAATTACAGCTAAGGGAGACAAGCAGGAGCCAGGCTGGAAGTTCAAATCCATTAATCAGCCCCTAATTCATTATTGTCAGTTGGGGCAGGGCAGGTGTTGTAACTAATTTTGCAACAATGAAAGCACTTAGCAAGTGCAAAAGATCACTAATCAGGAAGCACTAAGGAAGCAGGTGCCACCTAAAAAAATATTCTGTGACACATTAATCAGCCCCAAATTAATTCAGGTCACTAGAGGCAGGGAAGGTGTGCTTTGCTTTGCCACAATAATGTACACTGACTGTGATGAAACAGAGGGTGGCATGGGTGGGCCAGAGGGTGGCATGAGTAGTCAGAGAGTGGCAGTGGTGACAGAGAGTGGCAGTGATGAAGAAGAGTGTCCCAAACAGGCTGGACACGTAGAAACAACAAGTTCGCAAAACTTGCGACCCGACAGGTAAGTTCGCGTTTGCGAAATTGTACAAAACCCTCGCGAACTGGCAGAAACCCGCGCGAACACAAAAAAATCCGCAAATTCGCGAGAATTCGCGGATTTTGCGAATTGCGAGTTCGCAAATCCGCAAAATTCGCGAACGCGAGATTCGCAAAATTCGCCCATGCTTACCGCCGACCCCACCGACCCAGACACCGCAGTGACCAACCTCAAATAGTGGATCAAGGACTGTGCCGACACCCTCGCCCCTCTCAAGACCTCCACAACCAACCACACCAACAAGAAAGCCGCCTGGTTCACCGAAGACCTCCGGATCTCCAAGCACACCTGTTGGAAGCTGGAAAAGAAATGGCCACGACCGATCACCTGACAGCCACACAGCCCACAAGAGCACCACCTGCAGACACCACCAACTCATCTGGGCCGCCAAGAGGGCTGCCTTCAAGGACCGCCTAGACAACAACGCACACAACACCAAAGAGCTCTTCAGCATCGTGAAAGAACTCTCCAACACCAGCTCCAACACCAACGACATCCCACCATCACAAGATCTGTGCGACTCCCTGGCCACCTTCTTTCACTGCAAGATCACTGACATCCACGACAGCTTCAACTCCAACCCCGCACCCACCACCGAGTCCACCTCCCCCTACGACCACCAGCCGCCTGACCACCTGGACCAACGTCAGTGACGAAGACACCATCAAAATCATGAACTCCTCACACCCCAGATCCCCATCTGACCCCTGCCCTCACCACGTCTTCAACAAAGCCAGCACAACCATCGCGTCCCACCTCCGGAAAACAATCAACAGTTCCTTCGAGTCAGCAACCTTCCCGGAAAGCTGGAAGTACGCCGAGATCAATTCCCTTCTTTAGTAGCCCAAGGGGGACCTCAAGGTTCTCAAGAACTTCCAGCCCATCTCCCTGCTCCCGTTCCCGGCAAAAGTAACAAAGAAGATTGTCAACAAACAGCTAACCCGCTACCTCGAAGACAACAACATCCTGGACCCCTCCCAATCCGCTTTCCGCAGCAACCACTGCACCAAGACCGCCCTCATCGCCACCACTGACGACATCAGGATCTTGATGGACAAAGGAGAAACAGCCGCCCTCATCCTCCTGGACCTATCAGCAGCCTTTGACAAAGTCTGCCGCAGCACCCTTTCAGCACGCCTCCATGACGCCGGAATCCAAGAGAAGGCCCTGACCTGGACCACATCCTTCCTCTCCGGCAGACCCCAGAGCGTCCGCCTCCCACTGTTCCACTCGAAATCCACGAGTTTATCTGCAGCGTCCCACAGGGATACTCCTTCAGCCCGACGCTGTTCAATATCTACATGGCACCGCTCGCCGTCACACGACAACATAACCTCAACATCATCTCCTACGCCGACGAAACCCAGCTGATCATATCCCTCACCAAAGACCCCCACACCGCCAAAGCCAACCTCCACAGAGGAATGAAGGCCGTAGCCGACTGTATGAAGGACAGCAGACTGAAGCTAAGCTCAGACAAGACAGAGGTCCTCATTCTCGGAACCACTCCATCAGCCTGGGACGACACTTGGTGGCCCATACGCTAGGCACAGCCCCGGAACCCACAGACCACCCACGCAACCGGGGGGTCATCCTCGACTCCACCCTCTCCATGACCAGGCAAGTCAACGCCATCTCCGCGTCCTGCTGCAACATCCTCTGCATTCTCTGCAGGATCTCCAAATAGATCCCTCCCGACACGAGAAAAACCATCCCCCAGGCTCTCATCACCAGCAGACTCGACTACGGCAACGCTCTCTACTCAGGAACAACAACCAAGCTCCTGAGACGACTTCAACGAATCCAGAACGCCTCGGCACGACTGATCCTCGACATCCCCCGATGCAGCCACATCACACCCCACCTGAGAGGCCTGCACTGGCTCCCTGTCAACAAGAGGATCACCTTCAAACTCCTCATCCACGCACACAAAGCCCTACACAACACCGGACCCACATACCTCAACAACCGACTCAGCTTCCACACCCCCACCCGAAACATCCGCTCAGCCAACCTCGCCCTCGCCACAGTTCCTCGTATCCGGAAAACCACAGCTGGTGGCAGATCCTTCTCCTACCTTGCAGCCAAGATCTAGAACACTCTCCCCATCAGCCTACGACAGACTCAAGACCTGCTTGCCTTCAGAAAACTCCTCAAGACCTGGCTCTTCGATCAGTAGCGGCCACCCTCCCCCCCCAGCGCCTTGAGACCCTCAAGGGTATGTAGCGCGCTTTATAAATGCAGTGATTGATTGATTGATTGATTGATTGAGTGCAACAGTAGAAAAAGCGTTGGATAGCGTAGGGGTAAAAATTACTATTCTCAATCCAGTGAGTGCAACAGTATGGAAAACGTTGGATAGCGTAGGGGTTAATATTACTATTTACACTCCAAAGAGGGCAACGGTAGGGAAAGCGTTGGATAGCAGGAGGGTAAAAATTACTATTCCCACTCAGGAGAGTGCAACAGTAGGGAAAGCGTTGGACAGAGGGAGGGTAAAAATTACTATTCCCACTCCAGTGAGTGCAACAGGAGGGAAAGCGTTGGATAGTGGGAGGGTAAAAATTACTATTCCCACTCCAGTGAGTGCAACAGTAGGGAAAGCTTTGGATAGCGGGAGGGTAAAATGTACTATTCCCACTCCAGTGAGTGAAACAGTAGGGAAAGCGTTAGATAGAGTAGGGGTAAAAATTACTATTCCCACTCCAGTGAGAGCAACAGTAGGGAAAGCGTTGGATAGCATAGGGGTAAAAATTACTATTCCCACTCCAGAGAGTGCAACAGTAGGGAAAGTAATGATTTAATATTAAAATAAGATTACATTAATTATCAATACCAATAAAAAATAATTAAAAATAATTCCCAATTAATAAGAATTAATTATTAAAAATTAATGATCAATTAATTATCAATGTATAAATAAAAATAAATATTTACTTTATTACAATTAAATTACTTCCCACCCTATTCCCCTATAAACTCACAACCCGCTCCAAATAATAAATAATACAATTAACATAATTATCAATGAATTAATTAATTAAAATGAACTGCCAATTAATAAAAATTAATTACCAATGAATAAATATTTATCAATTAATTAATTATCAATACATATGAATAAAAAATAATATTGAATTTACTATAATTCAGTTACTTCCCACCCTATTCCCCTATAAACCCACAACCTGCTACGGAATTAAATAATGCAAAAATTAAATTACATAACATTCATTACTTTAAAAAAATAAAAAATACATTACAAAAATAATACATATAATTTTAACACATTTCGATGATTCGATATTCTGGCCTATCTATATTTTGGAGTAGATATTCTGGCCTGCCTATATTTTGGATTCTATATTTTGGACATTCAACAAAAAAGGAATTTCAGCATAAACAGGAGGGGAGTAGGCATTAGTTTGGAGGAAGACCACTCAATGGTTGTTAGGTCTAACAATCACGTTGTCTTGTAATTGCCATATAATAAGAGCTACATATATGTCATAGGTTGTATTTAACATTTTTTGTATAGAAATGTTTCTCACATTGTTGTTATGTTAATAATACTTGTAAAGCGTGCGATTACCCAAGGGTGACCTGGCGCTGGTAGCTTAACTCTATTGAGACAGGGTAGCATGGACGTGTAGCTGGAGGGAACTATGGTTTAAAGAGCCAAGTTTTCAGTTGCTTCCTGAATGCAAGGAGCTCGGAGGAGTTCCTCAAACTCCAGGGGAGGGCATTCCATGCCTTGGCCGCACCTGTGATGAAACTTCTCCTTCCCCACGAGGCTTTCCTTACGGGTGGTAGGGTCACCAGTTTGAGCGTAGGCTTCTTGTGGGATTGTACCATTTTAACTGGTGTGTTAGGTAGTCAGGGCCCAGCCATGTAGGGCCTTAAAGACAATACATAGTGACTTAAATTGCACCCATTTTCTAATGGGCAGCCAGTGTAGTCTTTTGATTTCTTTGGTTACCGATTCAAATTTAGGGGTGCCAGTCACTAGTCTTGCCGCCGCGTTTTGCAGAGTCTGAATCTATTTAGATACCGCTCTTGCATATTTAGGTAGAGCCCATTACAGTAGTTCAGCCGTGATAAAATGAGGGATGACACAACTGTTCGTAGGTTTTCTTCTGGCAGGAAAGGTTTGACTCCAGCTTGAGTAGTGAAGGGTGGCTGAGGTCGTGGCATTTATCTGATCCTCAAAGTTCAATCTGTCATCTACCATTACCCCCAGATTTTTTGCCTTCTTCGTGGGTTTGGGGAGGATGCCAAAATCTGCAGGCCACCAGTCTGGGGTCCAGAAGTTGGGCTTATTTCCGAACATTCTGTGACATCCAAGAGTTGACTGCCCTCATGCAGTCACAATATCTTTTTCCCAACCCTACTTCCAAATATAGCACGTTACAACGCATGCTTTTGCCATGCAGTAGGTAACAAAGCGGTCATTACAATGACCGTGTTGTTACCACACGTGGCGTTACATCACAAGTCCTTTCAAAGACTTATGCTATATGGCGCGCTGGACTTAGGAATAGTATAAATTACTATTTGTAATCCAGTTAGTGCAACAGTTGGGAAGGTGTTGGATTTAAAATCCAACACATTCCCTGGTGTTGCACTCCACCTAGTGCAAGTCGTTGAAACGTCTTGCTTTGTAAAGGCAAGCGTGGTAACAAAGCATTCGTTGTAACAACTGCGTTGTTATTTACCTGCGTGATATTGCCAGCGTTGTAAATGCTGTCTCCCCTACTTCCTGCCCTGGTAGCAGCGACACTACAATTCGTGTCATCTGCATACGAGGTAAGGCTAAAACTATGAGTTCTAATTATAGGGGCCAGGGGTGCAACATATATATATATATCAAGGAGGGTCGGGCTAAGGGACGATCCCTGAGGGACTCCACATGGCAGCGAAAAAGGATTGGAATAAAAATTCCCCAAGGCTACTATTTGCTTCCTGTCTGTTAGAAATGCTTTTAGAAACTTCCATGCCTTGCCTTTGACTCCAGCCTCTGACAAACAGTCTATCAGGAGGTCATGATGGACCGTGTCGAAGGCGGCGGATAGGCCAAGCATAATGAGGGCAGCCTCGCCTCCCTGGTCCAAGACTTTCCTAATTTGTTCTGTTGTTTTATTCAAGGCGGTCTCTGTACTGTGCCCTTCTCTGAACCCATACTGAGTGGGATTCAAAAGCTTATTCTCATACAGAATGGCACTCAGCTGGGCAGTTATTTATTTCTCCATCATTTTTGCTGGCAACGGGAGGCGGGAGATGGGTCTATAGTTGTTTGGATCCTTTGGATCCAAATTATTTTTTTTCAGCAATAGTATTGAGGCCATTTTCTATGACCTGGGGATATCTCCTAGTTCAAACATGGTATGGAATACTGATGTCAGTAAAGTGGCAATGGGTTCTGTGGTTAGGTTGGCTACTGTCACTGGACAGGGGCGTAGGGAGATCCTGATTTGATGGAGCCCAGAAGCTTCTTTGTCTCGTTGATACCAAGCGGGGCCCATTTCTCCAGTGTGGGACATGCTCCTGTGCCTTTTTTATGACATGTCACCGAGTTTCCTGTAGCTCCTTCTGGGAGTTCGGTGAAAGCCGAGAAAACGACTTCTACCTTTTGTCTGGAAGAACCTTGCAATTTTTTCACTCAGTTCTTGGCTTGATTCGACCCTAGGTGTGTTTGGGGTTGCCACTTCCACGGTTTTATAGAGGTATTTGGAGGAGTTTCTTGCTAAGTTGATTTGAAATATAAACAAGAGTTTTTTTTGCATTAAAACAGCTTGTTTACTTGCAGTGAGGCTTTGCTCATAAGGTTCTTTATGAGATTCGCCAATATCATTCTAGCCGTTTACAGGTAAGTTTCTGTTTTTTAAGCTCCTCCGAGTGCCAAGGTGCAGTTGGCCAAACTCGTTTGGAATGCACGTGTTTAAGCGGGCTAGATTTTCGCAGACTGACTCGACCCATTGAGTATACCATTCGGCGGCTTCTTCGACCTTTGTTGGCTGGGGCCGCATGGTGGTCTTAAGTAGTTCCTGTAATTCATATCCTACCACTTTATTCCAGGCCCTTGTTTTTATCTGATTTGACACACCCCCTCGCTTTTGGTGGTCCACCTGGGTGATAACTTCAAAGAATGTTCCTGCATGGTCGGTCCAGACCAGGGGTACAGTCCCTGTGTAGGTTAAAAAAGGGTGGTTGGAAAAGACCCCATCCAAGGTGTGACCTGCTGTGTGGGTGGGCATGTTTACAAGTTAGGTAAGATTTGCGCTGCCCATCAAATATAATAGGGCATTAGTATCTGGGTCCATGGAGGCCTCCAATTAGAGTCCCCCAGGATGGTAAATGAGTTAGAGCAGCAGAGTCCTTCTTTTAGTAGAGTCCCTAGTGTGGTTAAAAATGATGTTCTGGACCCTGGCGGTTGGAGAACAGGATCCCATTGAAGGAGTGGTGGGGCGACAGGCTTGCATTGAATGGTAGTCCTTCCTTGTTGTTTTCACTGCTACCACTGACAACCTGAAAGCTACCAACGACTGCCCTACTCATTGTAATACTTTTTCCACAACCCAGACTCTTTTCTCTCCTTCCACAGCACACATTGCACTCTTTTTCAATTTTTGCTATTTTATTTTGATGGATTTTTATTGGGAAGGTGTTGACTTGAAGCGGGCAGTTGGCAAGTTGGTTCCTGATACCAACTGAGATTGTGACTTGCTTTATGGAAGTGGCTTCCTTATGATTGTGCGGGGACTTTTATTAGTATAATGCATTATACAGGTCCAGGTCAGTCAGTCCCTTTCTAACTCACTGAAGGGCTTATTATACAAAAAAGGTAATTATGAGAAGTGACATAATGTAGAGCCATGGCAACAAAAAGCATGCTTGTCATTATGCCTCAACATAACTGATTTTCCACAGATTTTTCCACCAAGTTAATATATCCTTGTATCCTACATTGAGTCCATGTTACTAGAATACAATGGGGGCATAGATTAGTGATTGTCTCTGGCTGACTCCCAGTGGCAGCTGGGAACCTCAGAAAATAATGCTCCTCATGTCAGTCTGTCTATTGGATAGATTGGAAATGCTGCCATCAGCTGCTAACCAGTACACCACCTGGTCCAACATATGTTCATATAGTTAACTATAAAAATTATCACAAATAATAATATCCCTTCCACTGCTCTGCTTACTCTAATCACTAATGGGCACATGCATCAACCTATTTAGGAAGTGCAAACGGTGCAAATCGGTAAATTCGGCCGTTTGCGCTTCCTAAATACGTTTTTGGGATGCATGAAACAATTTTTCCAAATTCGCTTTTTTTTGCATTTCCTAAAAATGCGAATGCATTTAAGGAATCGCATTTGTGCGATTCCTTAAATGCAATGCATCAATTTAACACGAGGTTGGCCCTCGTGTTAATTTGCGAAATTCTTTAAAAAAGCACAAAAATGCATTTTGGAAAGTGTCATGTTACAGACACACATGTCCTTAGGACATGTGTGTGTGAAAGATACACTTTAAAATACATTTCAGGGGTGCAGGGGGGGGGGTCCTTTGGACCCCCCTCTGCACCCTTGCAATGCATCAACAAATTGCGAATTCCAAAAAATAGAAATGCAAAACGGCATTGATTCCTATGGGCCTCTAGGCCCATGGGAATCAATGTAATGCCATTCCTTAATTGCGATTCGCAATTAAGGAATCGCAAATTCCGAAAATTAAGAAATCCTAAAAAAAATTAGGATTTCTTGATGCATAGGATTTTGCAATCCCTAAATTGCGATTCCTTAATTTTCGCAATTTAGGAAATGCAAATTCCTACAATGATGCATGTGCCCCATGTTTCTGCTGATGATTGTCTTGTCTAGTCATGTTATCTGAATCTGGTACATAGGTTATGAAATGTTATATAGATTGAGAGCTGCTAAGTCGTACTTACTCTCCAACGCACAAAACAATATCATGCTAGAGCCGAATTACTTCCACAATGACTCATGCTGGGCTGCAAGGGATAAAGTCTAGATTACTATATAAGGGTGGGGTAATCTCGCACATGTTAAATACCATATCACACGGTGTTCATTTTTACTCGGTGTGAATTCACTTTCACAAATAACGGGGCATGTAAGCTGAGGGCCAAGGTTTCAACAGAATGGGGCTTAAGGTTCCTCCAGCTCCTTGGAGATGCTCTAACGCAACTGAGAGACTTGTGTAGCCTTATGTTGTGCTAAAGTGCTTACACTTTATATTTTTAGATTTGGGACTTGTTTGTTCTATTATCGTTTTGCTAATTGTTTCTTGTTGTCATACCATGAGTCATGTCACTGGAGAAAATTCAACCTTAGGTACTGGCTCCTTTGAAGGTTTTTAGCCATTTTTACACATAATGGAGGAAGCCAGGGTTATGTCAGGGTTATGTCATTTAGTAGGATTGAGGTACAAAAGTTGGAACTTTACACACAATGTTAAACTTATGTTTTCAGTAAATGTCTGAATTTTCAAAAATCTTAAAGAATTCCAGAAGTACTCTAGAATTATGCAGCAGTCACCGACTCCCAGGAGTATCCACTTACATAAATGATTTAGCAGACATAAATGTACATGTTGACATTTGTACATGAGAGAATTTCAGGTTAATGTGCACTTCCATTGTGAGGATCTGGGTGCATTATATGATATGGCTGGGGGGCCTTACTGTGGAACACACTCGAAAACCTTGATTGGGTCCAGTCAGGCTAATTTGAACAATCTTAAGTTTAACCCTGGGTAGGTATGACTTTCGAGCAGAAAAGCTGAAATAAAGAAACATAGTGTAAAGCATTTAACTGCACCAAACAACGAAATAAGATCACTAATCCATAATGAAATGCAAAACCAATTTCTAAAAATATTCTTATGACTTTTTAGAGTGTAAGATGAGCAAAATCAACAGAAGGGTTCCAAAGATATGATTTTTCCAAGGTTTTATCACTTTTAATTTCAACCGCGAACAAACGTTAGTACTACTACTCCGGCCCGGCTTTGCCGTCCAAATCCAACAGAATGGAGGTCTAGCTGGGTCAGTGGAGTAGGGGGGAGGTCAACTTAGGTGATTACGTTTGGAGAGTAAATTTTTAAATTCATTAGAGTAGAGATGGGTGGCATACAGTGAAACCATTTATTCTTGAAAGTAAATTCTGTTCTTCTGACTTTATTATTAACGCGCATTTGGGCCACCTAGGTATGTCTGGAGTGAGCCATGTCACGTGGGTTATCGCCACATGGCAAGTGGAAGTTAGCCAGGAAGAATGACGTGTAGTTCAAGAAGAGTGCAAGGCCACAGCCTGCCTGAAGCCTGGGAGTCTGCAGTACAAGACCCAAATGAATGAAAACCACATATTAAAGTTAAAACAATTGTATAGAATGTAATGTGAATGCGGGTGGGAAATAAAGTTTGAATAAAAATGAAGGGGATGGGTTTATTAACAAAGGGCTAACTGAAAAGAGTGCTATATAAGCATGGTGTGATGATCTTCCCCCCTTGCCTGACCAATCAGAGTTAGTACTTTAGGATATTGAAACATTAATGGGTGCTACATGATGAGAGAAAAGGTATAATTGAGGTTGTTTTAGTTAGTTAGAGAGACGTCTATGCTGAGATGCTGTGAGGCGTGGGTGCTGTCGGAGAGATGCTGATGAAGAACTGAATGAAGAACATACTATCCTAAGAAGATGGCAGAAGAATCTTGAGGAGGAAGAGAGTGTCAGAGAGGGGTGCGAGGTGAATGTTGGTGTTAGAGAGGTCATCTTTCTTGACCTGAATCCTGTCCTGAAGTCTTTGTCTTCTGACCTCTCCCGGGGGATCCCTATCAGCCCTTTGGCCAGGGGGTTGGTCTTCACACCATCCTAGGTAATTATCAAGTTCGCAAGTTTGCAAGTGGTCTTTTCTCTCTGCCCTCTCCTTTCTGAGCTTAAGTCATTGCAAGTTTGAAGTATGTGTAAATTAGCTTTTTAATTGAATTTTCTCTCCTGTGAGTGATGGTGAATGTACTGTACTTTGGAGTGGATCACACGCTAATAATCGACCTGAGGAAAGAACTTTTTGATTAGTGAACAGCTGATTACGAATAAGATATAATCAATCTTAAATTGTCAAAAAATAATAAACTTTGACTCCAGCGGTTTACTCAATTTGTGTGTGTGTTATGGGCCCAGGTGAGTATATGGTATTGGAGTATTTGTTGCTGGTACGCCGCTGGATCACATGTACCCAGGCTTTCCATAGGAATTCTGTGAACACATGTACCCAGGCTTTTCGTATCTTCAATCTGGGCAAAGGTGAAGGCTGCCTGCAACTGGGATTTGTAGAAAACGAATAGTCTGCATTATATAATTTTCATAGCGCCTCATACCCATGTAGAGACTAGAAAGCATGTGTAGTGCTGGAGGAGCAGAAGGGTGCCAAGTATACTGTGTTGTTTGGAGTGTTGAGGGTTCATAGAGTGGCCTATGTGAGAAGCGTCTGTCTGGCATTGGGCACGAGGCTAGGTAGTGCCTCGAAGGTGTCACCTCGAAAACTAGATGCGCTGAAGCACACAGAGAAGCGTTGGGTGTGTGAGAGCGCAGTCACACGCGGACAGGAGAGGACTCAAAACTTGCTGGGCGCAGTTTATTGCAACGCTTAAGGATGGAGAAAAGCAGAGCCATGTGCGAGAGTTCTTTTGCAAAAGTGATTAGAAGAGACCTCACCCTCCCCCCCTTCCCTCCTCCCCCCAATGTTCAAAATCACAGCAAAACCCTAAACTCTTCACTTTTTGTTCAAAGTTCAAGGCAGGTATTCACTTGCAATAAAGGCTCAGCGTTGAAACAATGTCTCCTAATATTTACTTCATAATTCAAAGGTGTAATTCAACAAACGTTTCTATTCTCCTAGTGTGCTTCACGGAACAAATATTCTATGGCTTAACATTCTAACACAATAACATGTTATCATCTTAACACGTTAACATTTACAAACAGCTTTGTTCAGCAACCTCACTAGGCGCTATCAAACAACAGAGAGGCGCAGAGAAAGCCAAGAGAGTCCCACGGGATGTTTCAACTAAGACAATAATCGACATATTCATGCATTCAAAACGCAGCTGTAAGTTTTCAATTCGATCAGTAATAATGTATACACATACATATTTAACAATGCCGTTACGCTGTAATATAATATTTAGCTTTTTATACCAACGTGCAAATTGCTAAGTGCCCATGTTATACACACAGGCACGGTTATAATGTTTACTTACCTACGAAGGATAAAGTTAGAATCTTGGAACTCTCGGAAAGAAGGGGGTCGAGCAAGAAGAGGAAACAGAAAAACACACTTCCACTTCCAGCCATTGTCCTCACATATATGAACTAAGCAGAAGGGCTTGGCATCTCACATCAAATAACTTCAACTGCTGTTTCCCCTTAAGCTACGTTTTTTTCTAATTCCAACAACCGATGAGAAGCCACAACTTTCCAACTCCTCGCTGGCAACAGCACTCGCACTGTTGTGTAGGAGTGATGTCTTGTGGAGCACTTGCAAAGCAGCACAACCGGTTACATGTTCCTGTGTTTTTCGGGTCCTCCGTTTTTTAGTTTAAAAATATTTATTTGAAAATATACAGCTGTAGACATTAATAAACAGAACAACGAGATATAATAGTGAAATAGTCCAAAGAGATATAAGGGAGAAATACATGTGAAATATAATACATTGAATTAAAAACATAACTCGAAATAAAGTAAAAGATATCTCGAAATAGATACACAGGAATGATATCTGCAATACTTAAGAAGTAACATTTTATATGTTTTAAACATTTGGGCTATAGGGAGGAGAAAGAAAAAACGAAAAAAGGAGGTGTGTAAAAACATATGAAGGAAAAAGCAAGAAGTTAGGATATAATACGGCTTCATGGAGGTTTAAGAACCTCAGCAGTTTTAGTTGCAATTTATGTTCTGATGAGATAGATAGGAAGTCAAAGGAGACCACAACAGGTCCTTTTTGATGGCACTGTGCAGTGTGAGTGAATGGGCTTTGTCCAATCTATGATTATGACAAATAAAGGTCCATCAGGTAAGAAAAGAAATATCGTTAGAGTTTTTCCAATTAGAAGTAATAACTTGAAGGACAAGTGTAGGAAGGTGGATATCTGACTATGGTTACCCCCAAACTTTTTGCCTGGTGTGTAGCTGGTTTTTGACATAGTTGGCCTGGTTCACCTTATAGGCCCCTGTAACAGTGTACTCCAAGTACCCAGGGCATAGGTGTATCCAAGGCCTACCAGGGGCTGCAGCATGTATTGTGCCACCCCTGGCCTCCATATTTGACACAACTGGCTGATCACTCAGCTGGGGTAAGTTTGTGTAATCACCTCTTACTTAGATATAGTATCCCTATATCTAAATCTATCTGGACACATGTTAGCCTATAAGCCACTCCTATGGAAGGCCTCGACAATCCTGGAGGCAGAGTGCTTGGTTTCATGTGAGATGGTGCTCTGGCACGAGCTGAGCCAGTCTGCAGCTGTTGGGAACAACTCCTTTAGCTGTTCCGGGATATTGCCATACCATATACACTTAAGTGCATTATAATCCTCGCAGTTATTTGCTAACTTTGGTTTGGCTTTATCAAAACATGTCGAGTAAGGTGTCATACAAATTGGGATACTACCCCCTCGCCAGTTCTGGTGACGGGGGTAGCATTCCACCCTTCTAGAGGGACACGACATGTACATAACCTGAACCCCGGTTAAAGTTAAACTCGAGCCTCAGCATCACAAAATGGATGCTGCCACCACATACACAAGTCTGACCTCCTGCTGCTGGGAGTCCTTCCAGCGAGGGAGGCTTGGACAAAGGGTTTCCTGCCTTGGGAGGTGCGAGCACCACCCCAGACAGGATTTTGTGTATTGGGTAGGACAGGGCTGAATAGATTGAGACATGCCTGGGGCACACAAGGTGTCCCTGTGCATAAGCCAGTCCAAACCGGTGCTGGGGCTTTCCAGCCCCAGTCCTGGCACGGAGCTGGACAAAGGAAAGGGGGTGTAACCGCCCCCCTTCCTGGTCCCACCCAGAGGAGGGACCTAGCAGGTGATCCACCCCTCAGATTGGGAATAAGAGTGGGAGCAGTGCCATAGCACCTCAGATCATCCTGAAATCAACTTGAAACAAAGAAGAAGACTGGACTTTGACATTCTGCTGCACAGAAGACTGAAGAGTATCTCCCTTGTGGCCTAGGAGTGGCCACCAAGTGAACACAGGCACCATCCAGCAACTCAACATCTTCTTTGCCGCCGCCTCCTGCCGGAGCCGGAGCCCAGAGCCCAATGAGACTCAGACTCCCAGACATCTCAGAGCCCGATCCACAGTCCCTGCAAAGAAGAAACCCGTGGAGGCACCGAGAGATGTGGGACCGGACATCTCAAAAGACCCCCTAGAAGCTGACTGCACAGTACCCGAGGCACCTTCGATGCTGTACTTTAGGGTTTAAGAAGCCCCACAACCGAGCAGCATTTGCACCGAAGATCAGCCCCCCATCATCTCCACGATCTGCGTGGGGCCTTTTTGCATCTTGCCACTTGACGCGCCATCCCGGCCACTTGCCACGTGGCTAGCGGCCATCTTGGTGACGAAACCTACAATCAACACCACAGGTCTGGTTGCTCCAGACTTGTCCTCGCTCCCCTGAAAAGGAGCACCCGCTCTGACCTTGCTGGTCCGAGTGATAAGCTTTCTTCACTTCCTGCATGGTTTGCATTAGCCAAGGCCTGTTTGCTCCAATCAAGTTGCCGACACTGCCATCAGCTAGAGTCTTTGCAGGACAGCTCGTGATCGACTCCTGGACATCCTCGACCTCTTCGTGTCCACGTGGCTGTGGAGACAAGCTACACCTCATTGCCTGTTTGCACCCGAAATCGCCTGGTTCCATCCTGGTTCCACGGTAGTCACTGGCTAGTGACTTTGAACATTGTCCCCTCTGCTTTCAGGTCTTCACCACTTCAGATCCACCCTTGGATCCACCGGAACTCTCCTCGACGACCCGCCTGCAGTATCTTCATCTTCAGGCACCATCGACCTGCGTGACGAAACCCAACACTACTTTGCACTACAAGGGCACCATCCAAATTTGCTATGCTTAATTTTAAAGAACTGAGGCAGATCTGTACCTTAAGAGGTCTCAAGACAGGTCCAACCCCTACCACAGACTACCTCAGAGAACTTTTATACCAGTCTGAAGCTCTAAAGACCTCTAAACCAGACCCCACAGGGAATGGTGAAGGAGGCTCTCCCACTGAAGATGATAATACTGACACCCCTGTCCCTGTAGTCCAGATAGATGAGGATGGCCAAGTCACTGGAGATACTCAGCCTGATGAGGAGGAGGAAGAAGAGGAGACAGAAGGGGAGAGCAGTGATTCTGATGATGGCAGAAATAGTCAGGTGCCAGCCAGAGGGCTTAGCATGGCTAACTTAAGCCTATTTGGGACTGAGTCAGGGATGAACCCACTCAGACCCCCAAGTGGACTTAACCAGGAGCATAGGAGGAGGAGGAATCACTCAGGTGAATCCAATACCTCCCAGGCTTCTAGAGGTTCTCATGGTCAATCCAGAAGGGGGATGACTAGCCCTCAGAGAAGGGAACATGAGGCCAAAATGAGAGAGTCTGAGCTTAGGATCCAGAAGCAAGAATTTGAAGTTGCCCTGGCCCAAGTGAAACTTGCTAGAGCAAGACAGCCTAGAGAGAGTGGGTTAGTACCCACTGGTGGCAGCATTATCCCTAAGGATAAAGACAGGTCCTATGATCATAGAAACCTGAGTAAGATTGTGCCCCCCTACAAAGCTGGGGATGATATCCACAAATGGATGACTGCACCTGAGAGAGCCTGCAGAGTACAGCAGATCCCTCAGGAGCAGTGGGCAGCAATCTTGTGGCTCTCCTTTGAAGGTAGAGGCGGAGACAGACTCCTCACAGTTAGTGATGGGGATTCTAGAAACGACCTGGTCCTGAAGAGTGCTCTGATTGATGGGTTAGGCTTAACCACTGAACAGTACAGGTTAATGTTCAGAGAGACCCAGAAGACACAGACTCAGGACTGGTCTGAATTTGTTGAAAGTGCCACTAAGGCTCTGGAGGGCTGGTTGCTGGGAAGTAAGGATTGTATAATTTAATTATGAGAGAGCAAATCTTAAGTAATTGTCAAAATCAGCTTCTACATCAGCGGATCCGTGGCTGTATGAAGCAAGCATCCATAATGCGCAAAGGCAATTTCCAGGCGAAGCGTGGCTCGAGTACGACAAAGGTTTTAGACTGAAAATGCAGACCCACCCAGAAATGGAGTGGAATGAGGAAGACGTGTCCGGTTTTATCCATAAGATGATGGTAGCGAAGGAAGCTAAGACATGGTACGACAGGAACTAGCAGTCCTTTCGCAGGCACGCCCACAGGGGAAGGGGCAAACCATTTCAGAGGCACAGGCAATAAGGCACAGGAAAATCCATGCACCGCACCGGTCCACTGGCAATATGCTGGAAATTTGAGACCAACGAATGCACATATGGTGCAGCATGTAAGTTCCAACACATATGCACCGCATGCGGGGGAGGACACCCGGCAGCGGCATGCCAGCGCAGGAAGAAACACAAGGGAGACAAGAAAGATAAGAAGAAATGAAGGGGGGGAAACAGGGGAAGCAGGTGACACAGCGGGGCATTATAACTTCAGGCTAGCACGGGCCCCCATCATAACACCAGCATTGAACAAACTAGTTAACAGGTACCACAATAAGACAGACGCGGCTATACTAGTGCAGGGTTTAAAAGAAGGCTTTCCCATCCCTTTCAAGGGCATCCTTCCCCCTGGCTGCAAAACGAATCTAAAATCCATGACACAACACCCGTGGGTGGTAACCAAGAAGATTGAGAAGGAGTAGATGCTGGGGAGAATCGAGGGTCCTCTTCCCACTAAGATGAGAAAGGGTTTGATGATCTCCCCGCTAGGAGTGGTTCCCAAGAAAGAAAAAGGGCAGTACCGCCTAATCCACCACTTATCTTTCCCGGAGGGTGCTTCGGTGAACGACGGGATTAGCTCAGATATATGCTCAGTAAGCTACTCCACAATTGAAGATGCCATAGACCTAGTGAGGGCAACGGGGTGGGGCACCCTGATGGCGAAAGCAGACATTGAGTCCGCTTTCCGCCTCTTCCCGGTGCACCCGGAGAGCTTCCATTTGTTGAGTTTCCAGTGGGAAGGGAGCCTCTACAGAGACAAGGCTATGTCAATGGGATGCTCAGTGTCATGTGCATAGTTCGAGATTTTTAGCACTTTCATACAGTGGGCGCTACACGACAGGCATCCAGCAGGGGGGGGGAGCTCCACTACTTGAACGACTTCCTCTTCATGGGTCCAACAGAATCGGTCGAGTGTAGAAGCACCCTGGCAGCATTTTAGTTATTGGCCAAAGAGCTAGGGATTCCCCTATCAGAGAAAAAGACAGAGGGGCCGGCCACCAGGATCACCTTCCTAGGGATAGAGCTGGATTCGGTAGCAGGCACGTCCAGGCTTCCCCCAGAGAAAGTAGAAGACTTCTGGAAGGAGATAAGGAGCTTATGCGGAAAAGAAAAGGCAACATTGTTAATAGGCAAATTGAATTTCGCGACCAGGGTGATTCCAGCAGGCAGGGTGTTTGCTAAGAGATTAACACAGTTGACACGCGTGTTCACACAGAAACACCACCACGTCAGGTAGGGGGCGGGGGTAAGAAAGGATTTGGTGTTGTGGGATTCCTTCCTGACAAACTTTAACAGCACGTTAATTTTGCGCAAGGGATGGATAACTAATAAACAGATCGAGCTGTACACGGACGCATCAGGTAGCACAGGCTTTGGGGCTATCCTGGGGGACAAGTGGCACAGGCAAGGTATTACCAAGAATATCACCTTCCTAGAGCTGTTTCCCATCATAGTGGCACTGACGATATGGGGTGAACGAATGCAGAACATGAAACTAACTCTCTGGTCAGACAACAAGGGGGTGGTGCAGTCCATCAACAGGGGTCAGCTAGGTGCCCGGACACACTGCGTCTAATGCATAGGTTGGTTGCATTGCAGCTGGACAGCACATGGAATTGCAAGCGCGCCATGTCCCGGGGGTGAAGAACGAAGTGGCAGACACCTTGTCTAGACAGCAGACAGACAGGTTCAGGAGGCTGGCACCCAGGGCGGAGCAAAGCATGACCCCTTTACCAGAGCAGCTGTGGAAACTGGCAGGACAGACTTGATGGAGCTGGTTGATACAATTGGGATCTGTGCACACGTCTTCTTATTGCAGTGTTAAATACTAAATGCAAAGAACAACAAATACAAATAATAAATGAAGAGGTAGTCTTGATTGATGTATTTCTTCAATTCAGGTTTATTCACAATGCCCAGCCAACACGTGTTTCGTCAGGGTACTTTGCCCACGACTTCATCATCCGCGGTGCATCCATTGGGGCGTAGGGGCGTAGCCCCACCAGCCCACATGGACCCGCATCGCGGCCGTCGGCCGCAATCCTATTAAAATACAATTACTGACTGTAAATAAACATTACAACAATAATCAGCCGCCAGGAATCCGGGACACACCCGGCGATTTCGGAGAGCGCAGGGGGGGGTGGTCTGCTGCAGCTTGAGTGACAGACAGTGCACACACTCAGGCTGCAGCAGACCGTAGTGCGCAAGTGCGATATGGTATCCAACTCGCCGAAGCATGCGCACTGAAGCTCCCCAGCGGGACCCAGGGGTACTTTCACCTACCACAGCCCGGGTTTACAGACGGGCGACAGGGCGAGTAGCAAATGTGCCCCCCTAGCCGCCAGGATTGGCTGGTGGCACACACACACTGCCTCTGCCACCGTGCCACAACTTAATGGCCAATCACTGCATGGCTTCACAGTGAAGCTATGCAGTGATTGGCCATTTCGCCGGGATGCGTGGGTTCCGTTTACTGCGCTGCTGTGAAGGGAAGTAAAGTCAGTCTGACGATGATCGGGATGACGGGATCGGATCCTCCATCGAGTTTGTGACCTGTAAGAGGAACACCCAACAGTAAGACCTTAAACCTGCTACCTATTACCCTGTTATAAACTGACTTACACAATGTAAAATTCTATTCTGGTTGTGCAGGCTCCTTCCCTTAACAACTTGGGCTGCCGCTGTTGTCTGTCTGGCCATCTTCGTGAAAAAAGCACTCTGGTATTGTGAACGGAGTGTTTTGCACGACAAATGTATTTTGGCTGTGTAATCTTTTTGAAGATCAGTTATTCGAACCTCTAGCCGTCCTCCATAAGCCTAGCTGATTATATCTCCACGGATGCATGCTTCTCCAAAGCCTGTGAATTGTTTACATCTCCCGCCGGGAACAGAGCGGCGGCGGGAAATAATGACCGGCCTGTCTTCTGCAAATGTGCGTCGTTTGGACTCTGTTTAGAATGGTCAAATAAATTAATTCTAAGTAAGTCATCGGTAGATTCATTCAAAAGGTTAGGTTTCCCTTGTCAGATTGCCATAACTACTTAATCATATTCTGAGTGGGTTTCCAAATCGCCAGCACATGTTTCATTCATCATTTGTGGTTAGACTAGACACTAATTGGTTTATTATCTTAGGAGCAGGAAAGCATGACTAGGATACCCACGGCTATTACAGTGGTCATCTCACAATAATGAACTACATATTCGGTCATTAAAAGAGAACCCGAACTATGTTTTTATAATGAAGACATTAGTCTTGACAAAACATTGTGTAACTGTGCTGAATATTTCCCTTGCTTCTTTCTGCGCACATTGTAAGCCTGCCCAGCAACCGTGGGCACACTCCTCTTACTCTTTCTAATATGCCAGTCAGATTCTCAGCATTCAGAACGTATTCTCAAGTAGTGATGCTCATGCTGCCACTCAACATCACTCTAGTGACACGACTAATCGACTCAGGAATCAGATTCGGTGCAGCAAGGAAGTGACGGACAGTGTCAATCATGGTATTCAGGGATCGTCCCTTGAGCAGTATCTCACTTCATTACAGAATACGTAATTTGCGTGAAACAGTAACCTTTTTGTTACACAGTACAGAAATGCAGTCTGATGATTCTGTGGACTTAATGCCTCCATATTTCCCCCTGTGTATTCAAAGTAGTAATTACTATGCAGCAGGATATACATCAAGGTGCCAGTGGGAGTCAGTCATCTGTGGTTGTTTAACTGCAGAGTATAACACGCAGTCTTGCAATGTTCTGTGACAAGCCAGGAGGAGTAACTCTTCACTGTTAACCTCTGTACACCAAGGTGGATTGAAGCGATCGAGTCGCAATCTGTAATGTTTATGGCTGTCTCAGAGCCTTATTTTGCTGCAGCCAGCATTGGTGTCCTGCTGTGCTGTCTGTGACGTTTGATTGGCCTGTCCATTTTCTGCTTTGTGCCACTCGCTGGCAATCAAGGAGGTTGCGAGGGTCAACCGAAGATAAAGTAAGTGATCGGGGTGTGGCACACGACAGTGTGTGTGGGGGTGTGCGTGTGTGTGTCAATGAAGCTTCGTAAAATATTTTCACTATTCAAAAGCTAATGCGATTGTCTTTATCAGTGGTTGTGCCTGTGTTTCTACAGACCTTTGCGCCATTAGTGTCGCTGCCTTTTATAGCAGCCGAGAGATTAAAAGTTGCCTCCTGCAGTCAGCCGGCGCTGACTTGTGACAGCAGAAGGTATTTCTGTAGGGCAGGGGATCATTAAGGCCCAGATGACCTAAGGGTATTGGAAGGTTACAAAGGGTGCAGGAAGTGACTGTACTACAGAAATGAGAACTTCCAGGAAAAGGTCAGCACTTTGGAAGGACCTTTTCGAAAACCCTTTCATCTCCGTGGAATGAAAACTTGAGCTCAAATTCCTCCATCGAGTTCGTGACCTGTAAGAGGAACACCCAACACCTTAAACCTGCTATTACCCTGTGATAAACTGACTTACACAATGTTAAATGCTATTCTGGGTGTGCCGCCTCCTTCCCTTAACAACTTTGGCTGTTGTCTGGCCATCTTCGTGAAAAAAGCACTCTGGCATTGTGAACGGAGTGTTTTGCACGACAAATGTATTTTGGTTATGTAATCTTTTTGAGGAAAGCCATTAAATCAGGCAGAGACCACTGAAATAGTCAACAAAGCCATACAATCACAAGCAAAGCGCAAACTCTTTTATGTATTGAAAACAATAGGTCTGCCTTCAGCCAGCTAAAAGCCAAAACTTAAAAAGAAACTCCACAAAAATAGAGTTGGCAGCAAAATCAACCTGAAAGATTAAGTCTTGCTGGAACCATTTTCAATGTAACTAAGAAAATGCAAAATGTAAACCAATTTCAATTTTTATTTGCTTTATTCGAAGTAAAATTCATAAAAGCAGAGTTAAAAACCATACCATTGTTACAATATCAAGGAAATCATTGCAATTAGACCATACTAAACATGCTTGATAAAAACATTTAATAGTTTTTTTTTTAAATTCAATAATCCAGTTAAAAAACCAAAACATTGCTGTTTGCTAAAAAGGAGTTTAGTAGATTGTCCCCTGTAGTACTTCTATTTTCAGCAATGCATCATTATAAAGTGCAACAAATATAACTAGTGCAAAAATACAAGAATGGAATGAACAAACTACCCATCCGACCCTAACTCATATAACACTAGAGAAATTTATTCCTAATAGCCCATGACCAACCCAGGAATTTAGCAACTGCGACCGTTATTACTGGTGCTGTCTCTGTGCAAATTATTCTTAGGGCAACCGTGCTATCCCTTGTGCCAAATAACTTACATAGGGGTTTAAGCCACACTCGCCTGGGGGAGTTATAGGCATTGCAAGCGAATAGGGAGTGGCCAATGGTTTCCTTTTCACTTTTACACACTGGGCACATGTTTGAACTTCCTTTGAACCCTCTTCCTGTTAATGCTCCTAAGGGCAGAGACCCCACTCTCAGTTGAAAATACAGTTTCCTGTCGCCAGGTTTTAAAATAAAATCCCCAAAAGGTTCTAAGCTAGGGAAAGGTTTGAATCCCAGGAAGCGCCCTTCCATAGACGAAGATTCTGCAGCATGCCAATTCTGAATCTCTACCATTTCCCAATATTTTTCTTTGAGTACCTTTTTGGGAGGAAATTTGGCAGCCTCAGGGGTCTGCCACAACCCCGGCATACCCATTTCTTTCAAGGCTTTGGAAAGTTTGTTTAACCAATGAATCTTATGGAACCTGTCCGCTTTTAAAACAACCAGAAATCCCAAGGCATGCTGGGATAGTTCAGGGGTTACCCAGATCCTTCGCCAGTATAAAAGGGGTCGCAATCTTGCACTATCCAAAATGGCCCTTCTGCCCAAATCGTTACGTAGAGGTTTAATGGGAGTACTCCTAGGGAGCCCAACCAGATTTTTTAGAAATTTGTTTTCTACAAGTGTTAGGGTAGTTAATTTCTCATAGCCCCAAATCTCGGCACCATAAAGTGCAGAGCTAAGTGCCTGGACCTCATAAACTTGCAGAGCCGGATGTATCGGCTTTGTTTGTGATTTCGTGTGTTCTCTAGTGATTATACCTGCCTTCTGGGTGAGCTTAAGGGCAGACATTTCTATGTGTTTCTTCCAGTTGCTGGATTTGTCCATATGTATACCCAAATAAACAAAATCAGGAACTCTCTCTGGCTTTTGCCCACTCATATAAAAGTTACCCTTAAAAGAGCGGTGCTGATTGAAAACCATAAGTTTTGTTTTATCTATATTTACTTCTAATCCCCTGTCCACACAAAAAATTTCGAAAATTCTTAGGGCTCGCTCGCTGCAGACCACTAGGGGTCTTTGATATTATCAGGGTATCGTCAGCAAATAATAGAATGGGGGTTTTCATTCCTGCCAGGGATGGCGCGTCCAGATCACTTGAAAGCATACCCTCAACTACCCCATTAATATACAATGAAAACAAAGTTGGGGCCATGGCGCAACCTTGGCGGACACCTCGTTCCACCACAAAGTCATCTGTTACCTGCCCATGACCCCCCCATTGAATTTTAGCGTAATTAGATTCATGCAGTCTCATCACTAGGGTCAAAATTTCTACCGGCATGCCTAGCTTATGCAGCACCTCCCATAGCTGAAATCGAGGCACTAAATCAAATGCTGCATGCAAATCTATAAAAGCTGCATAGATGCTACCATTACCTAACAAAACGGTTTCCCAACATAGTAAGGCAAATCGGAAGATCTGGTCGACAGTGCTGGTCAACCTCCTGAAATCAGCTTGAAAAGGAGATAAGATGTTCTCGAGTTCGACCCAGTTTAAGATCTTATTTAAAGTCATTTTCACGATTATCTTTTGTATCGTGTTTATGAGGCTGATGGGCCTATAATTCCCAGGGTGGGTTTTATCCCCTTTTTTATAAATTGGGATTATTATAGCCCCACGCCATGAATTGGGTACGGGTGCTCCCCGAGCTACAGCATTGGCCAATTTTAAAATGTGTGTGTCCAATTGCATATTAGGATCTAAAAACAAGTCAGCCGGGACCCCATCAGGCCCTGGTGCTTTCCCTCTGGGGAGTGTTTTAAGGACTCGATTTACATTCTCCTTGCTAAAAGGTGGATCTACACAAAGTGTATTCCACAACTTCCCTATACCTATCATTAGGGCTACATGCATATTGAGGGCCATAGTGGTCCACCCAAATCCTTTGACTCACAAAATTTGTGGGAGGTGCAGGGTGTCCATGATTCCCCCACTTAATAATGCTCGAAAAGAGCTTAGAGTCTTTGGCACGGCTAGCTAATAATTAATTCTGCCAGTGCAATTCGTCCCACCTTTTCTTAGCCAAATGGACTATTTTCTTATAATTTTTCCTAGCATTGCGAACCGCTGGAGGATGCCCTCTTTTAATCGCGGTTCCTAGGGACTTCCTTGCAATTCGGCAATTCTCATCATACCACCCCACGCTTGCTGGGCAAGGAATTACCCCCCTTGGCTTCGTAACAGTCTTCCTGAAGTGGACCCCGATATTTCTAAACAGTCTATCGTGTAGATTCGTAACTTGGTTCATACCCTCCGCTTCCCCCTTTAGTCTGTCTCTCAATAGCAGATAAGGTTTAATCCAACTCCTCATTGATGGATCCCGTGGCCTCATCATTTACTAGAACCTGTGCCCACTTTACCCTCCTCATATCATTAGTTGGTACAGTCTCGAATAGCGGGACCTGCTCTACCAGATGTAACTCCCCTTGAAGCTTCCCCAAAAATGTGTGGGTGACACACAAGGGGTTGTGATCGCTTTCCTGCCTCGTGACCACCTCCATGTCCTGGACACTCGACCATAAAGCCAGATTACAGAAAACAAAATCAATTCTGCTTTTTGAACGTCCATTGTTAAATGTACATTCCCCCTGACTATCACTCTTTGTATGCCCGTTTAGGGCTCTAATCCCTCTCTCACAACAGATTGAGTTCATCAGAATTATGTTGTCAGTCCATCTGAATTATGTTGTCAGTTCATCTGTCCACTGGTTTGAGATCCAGTTTCGGTATCCCCCACTCTGTATCCTCCGTTTCCCCCAGTACCCAATCCCCGCTTCCTAGTGGCTCAAAGGTCCTATTTAGGTAACCGGCGATTATGATATTATTATCGCACGGTTGAGAGCCCATTATAGAGTCCAAGGCGCCCAGAACTTGCAATTTAGCACCCCCAGTCCCTCTAGCATATATATTATAAATGTCTAGTGTACTTAGATTGCCTAAGGGTATCCTGATCAACTGAAGATCTCTATTGTTAGTGTGGATCTCAAGAGGGTTAACAAAGGTTTCTTGACGCAATCACATCGTTAACCCCCCTTGTGGCCGGCCCTTAAGTCCCTTGGATGCTGGAATGGAATAATTCAGGAAACCCTGTAAAAACAGGGGCTCCGTTGCCCAAGTTTCTTGAAACAGGCATATATCAAAGCCTTTTACAAAGTCCATCCATTCTGGGGACTGCAATCTGGTGGCAAGCCCTGCGATGTTCCAGGAGATAATTTTGCTCCCCTGCCCACCACAAATGCGCAGTGGCCCAGTAGGGCCTCGCTTAGCTATCGAGAGCCCTTTTGGGCTAATTGAGGGGCAATCCCCTGCCTGGGGCTCAGCAATATTTCTGTCACTCCCCCCGATGATATTCCATTTTGTTTTCTCTCCACATCAGGCTGAACTCCCACTAGAATATCCTTGCTATTTACCCTACAGCTTAGGCTGGTCTTCCCTCCAGCGTGGATTACAGCTTCGGTCTTTCCACTTTGATTCTTATATCTCAAATGATCGCGGACCAGTCAGTCGCAATCATTCAAGCCTGAGAGTGCTGCATATCGGTTTGCTAGATTTAGGGGGGAGTAGCCCTCGTGTCTATTCGCTGGAATTGCCATCGGATGGCTTAGCGCCGGGTTTTCTGATGTCTCTAATCTTCTTCTTGCAAACAACCTATCATTCTGACCCCCTCTTCTCCATTTAATATGGAGATCGACCATCTGCGACCTATAAAAATAGCCAAGGGGCAAGATCTCAATTCCCGGACCAGCAAGCCCCCCTAGGTATTCACCTTCCCTAAGAATCCTTTCTGTTAATAGGCGGGACCTAAAGTTTACCACAATATAATCACCTGCCCTGATCTTACTTGAGTAAACCAGTAATCAGAGTCCTCGAGCCTGAAGTAACCTGTCAAGCAATGCAGGACTCAAGGCGTGACCCAGAGCAAATAGGTTTGTGGCTACGCCGGTCTTGGTAGGGACTGTGATGATGGAGCAGCAAGAGACGGCAGCCACAACATCTCTCAAAAGCCAGTGCTTCTCTCAGACCCAGAGCATTTCTGCTGCAGATACATGGCGGTGAATGCATTAAAACCACATAATCTTAGGTTCTCCCCCAGATTTGTGCACTGGTTCTTCTGGAGAGCCGCCCAACTGTGTTCATGGCTCTGTAGCCAGCCCTTGTAGTTCTTCTACCCTCTCTAGGAGGGAGAGCAGCCTACTGCTGGGTTGCTATTACATGCATATCTGATATTTTATTAATTTTACAGGTTTCTTTATCACGCTGTAAATTTTGCTCTGTCATTTCGCTTTTTTGCCCATGTATGTTTCCTATTCCTCCCCTGTTTTTTGTTATTTGACTAGTTCATTCATCCTCTTTTGTATGGTTTAAGGGAGGGGTAGTTCCACTTGTTTTGTTCTGCTTTAGAGAATATGCTGTAGAACCTTGCATGGTCATTCTGTGGTTATACTGAATAAGCAGCTACCTATGTTATGCCATCTATTAATGAAATAACTGCACTTTCACAATTGCTTTATTAACCTTCCTGCTTTTTCAAATTTGCTTGAAAATGCACGATTTTTCTTCTTTTTTTCCAAAATTTTCTTGGGGGGGGGGGTTATCTCCCCAAACCCCCCTTATGGAGTTCGGGCTCGCTCGCTGCGCTCGCTCGCTACGGTGCAATATGCAAATCACTTAGCGCCCCACCACTTTGAAATGTCACCCACCGCCCCTCGACTTCATCAGGGCTCCGAACGGGCAATGTTTCCAAAACTTTTGCCAAATGGCTATGTGCTCTCCGCCGGTTCTAATTCCGTCCCGGCTGTTGGGTAATATGTGAAATAATGCTGAATGTAATCAGCATTGCATAAACTGGTGAGTACCAATTCATTAAGGAGCACAACACGTGTGTCCTCCTTCGCGGCAGCTCGGGTCTTGCTGCCTTCCAGCGCGACCGCGTGACGGAGCTGGTTCACCAGGCACTCGCGCCAGAAGTGGCCAAGAGGTACAAGAAGTACGTGGAGACAGTGATGAGGTAGGTGGGATCGGTTCCCTGGGTGACTCATGCGCGACACACAGGGCAGCGGAGCAGTTTATACAATGGACGTTCAAGGCAGGAAAATCCAGATCTTGGGCCCAGGCCCATTTGGCTGCCGTGGCCCATTTCGCAAGAATAGAAACTGGGCACGACCCAGTAGCATCACACTACATCAAGGCAGCAATGAAGGGGTGGAGAAGGAAAGAGGGTCCTAGAAAGGATACCAGGCGTCCCATTGATTTCATACGACTGCGTATACTACTCGGCGCTCTTGGGGGAGTTGTAACAGACGAGTTTGAATTAGCGCTCTTTCGGGCGGCCTTCTCCACCGCCTTCTTTGGGGCCTTCCGCCTCAGCGAGCTAGTACCCCCAACGAAATGGGGACCAGCAGGGAAATGCATACAGGCGAGCGATATAAGACCCACAGCAAATGGGGTGGAGATAGTACTAAAATGGTCAAAAACAGACCAAGCGGGTAAAGGAGCCAGGACAAGACTGCATTGCATAAAAGACCATGGGTGCTGCGCGGTATGTTGCCTGCTTGCCTTCATGGCAGTGCGTCCGGCGGGGAAAGTCCCCCTGTTCAAGCACAAAGAAGGTACACAATTAAGCAGGTTGCAATTCACGACTGTCATGCGCAACGCACTAGGCAAAGCGGGATTACGCCCGGCAGCCTTCGGGTCCCATTCATTTAGGATAGGGGCAGCCACAACGGCAGCTCTGCACGGGATGACAGAAGCAGGCACTAAAGCGTTAGGGAGATGGAGGTCACAGGCCTACAGAAAGTATGTAATACCCTAGCTGTTTTGACCCACAGGACAGGCGAACCCGTAGCGGGCCGAACCACGAGTGACTCATTTTTCCTTACTTTAACAGGAAGGAAACCATGCCTGGTATGGGTGGTGGGGCACTCGTTCATATCCCGGATGCAAACATGGTGGCGCGAAGGGGGCAGTAAGACAAAAGGGGGACCAGCGAGCACTTGCATCCGGTGGTTTGGTCGGCCAGGAATGAGGTGGGACCAGCTGCCGGCAACCCTCGAGGAATTGAGGGCAGACACAGCATGGCACCCAGACGTACTAATAATACACCTGGGCGGCAACGACCTGGCACAGCTCGGGAGGAGGACGCTCCTACACAACATACAGAGCTCACTCGCGGAAATAGCCAGGACATTCAGGGGCTCGGCGGTAGTGTAGTCTGAGATAATCAGCCTGCACGAATGGCGCAGGTCGGAATCACAAAAGGCAGTCGGTAATTCCCACAAGAAATTGAATCTGGCAGTGAGCAAATACTGCAGGGCTAATGGCCTGGCGTCAGTGAGGCACGGGCTCATTCACACGGGTCACCCAGAACTATACGCCAAAGAGGGAGTTCACCTGACAGGCGAGGGCATGAGCCTCTTCTGGAGCAACCTCTGGGCACCATGGCATTAGCAGGGTGCAAATAGCAGGACACATGGCGTAGTTGGAGGGGGAGCCGTAGGGAGACGGAAGCCTCCTCAGCGGCGTGGCAGAGAACTACGCGGATAAGGGTTAGTACGAGGCACACCAGAGAGCGGTATGCCAGGATGGGACCACTAACCTTGGGATGCCTCACGGCTGGGAGAGCTGGCCAAAGGGCAGAGGGTAAGACCACTCACCTTCAGATGCCTCATGGTTGGGTGAGCCAGCTTACCGAAAAAGGGGGGTAGCAAAAATGGAGACGGCGCTCACAGACCAGCCCCCGCCGGATGGCAGGGCACAACCAGAACCGGAAAAGGCAGCGAGTCATGGCCTAACTCCCGGCACAGAAGCTACCCCTCCCCTCCGCACAAGGGGAGCCCATATCTAATCTACCAAAAGAAAAAAATGACCCGCAAAGGCATAAGGAGACTAAACAGCAAAATGCTAAAGTTATGTATATTGTCACTGTATTCCAAAATAAAAACTACGGGCAACAAATGAGCACAATGAGACAGAAGTGTATATTGGTTTATTTAGTTGGCAAAAATGGGAATGCAGTATGTTGAATGGTGCAAAGAGGGGAGGTGGGGGCGAGTGCGAAGGTTATGGAGGCAGGCTTCAAGTGTACATGTCCAAGGTTCTAAATAAGGCACTCGTAAGCGTATTAGGTATGCTCCTAATCCTTCATAGCACCTAGCCGCGATTCTGTTACTGTGGGCGCTACAGAAGGACACCAGATTATTCACAGGGGTCCGGACAGGCATTAGCCCGCCCCTGGAGAAGCCATAGATTACTGCTGAGCACCAGGGCCTTGACTGTCCGGAGAGTTTAGAGAGCTCGTATAAACAGCTTCTGTTTATAGAGCACAGAGGACAGAGGGTGAGCCACGGGCAAGCCTCAGAGATGTGTTACAGCTGCGACCCCTGCGTGCCCATACACCAAGCCCCTCTCCGCAGGCAGACACAAGAGTTGCAAACACCTTGCAGGGACGGATTCTCCCGATAAGGCACCCTGGGGGTGGGGGTAAGAGGGCGCCCCCTGCTTTCCGTGCCCCCTCGGAGAACACACAATAAAAAAATACATTCACTGTAAGAAGAATTCTTTAAGCTGAACTGCATTTATTTGTCCCACCCCCTCCTTCCCCCTCCTTCCCCCTGCTTTCTCTAATTGCCCCTACACCACACCTCGTGTCACGTAGCTATTTGTTTTATATTGATCACGTCGACCACACGGGTCTCTCCATTTAACCCCTGCTACACTGAAACCTCCGCTCAATACCTTGCACGTAAACCTTGAGTCAGTTGGTGTCCATGTATCTATCTATACCATAACGACACTAAACATGTCTCGTGGGTTGGCTACCACGAGGTCGGATCCCCCGGATCCCAACCAGTTCACAAAGGGTTCCCATATATCTACCGGTCTAGATCTACTAGGCATTAGCTCCCAATATTGGGATAGCTGGTCTTTACAATAAACCACTGTATTTAACCATGCAGCTACTGTCGGGTGCTGCTGTTCTTTCCAGTGCATTGCCACTTGCCGCTTGGCCAGTAGTAGCAACATGGCTGTAAGCTTGCGAGAGTTCTTCGGTACTTCCGATACAAAACCTAAAAGGGCTGTCAATGGAGTAACTGTTATCTGACAATGAGTGATTTCTCCAACATGTCTGAAAACTTCCGTCCAAAACTGTTATATTGGTTCACAGTCCCATGATAGATGTGTAAACGAGGCGTTCTGAGCCCCACATCTCCAGCATCTACTGTCTGAATGTATGCCCATGCGGTGTAGCTGAGATGGTGTGCGGTATAGTCTGTGCAAAAAATTGAAGTGGATGAGCCTGAGTCCATAGTTTGGTGAGAGGTGCTCTAATTGTGAGCAGCAATACTGCCACAGTTTGTCTGACAAGGTTAGTGTCTCTCTTCCATTCCGCTTCAGCCATGGGAGCAAGTATAGGAGATTCACCTTGTGTTATACTGTGGATGCGCATTAATAATTTACGAGGAGAAGGGTTGGATAGAATATTTTCTAATGCAGGTAGCGCCGGAGGTTCCTGGGGAAAAGTTGTGTATAGGGCTGGACATGCCGCCCTAATCTGATAATAAAGTAACATATCTGACGCTCTAGGTGGTTGAGTATTGCAAATTTGTTGTAATGTCAGGAAAGTTCCATCTGGGTACAAATTACTAGCCTTCACCAATGCAGGAGCCTTAGCCCGCAACGTGGTCGCTTTATCTGTTAATGGAGATAACAACGAATTACCCCCGAGTGGCATTGAGGGAGTATACAATTCCTCAAGTTTTGCCCTTTTTGCAGTCCCTCTCCTTGCCCAATGTGTAGTTTCAACTGTGCCTATCTCCAATTGTGGTCTTTTATAAGGCTGATAACTGCTGTATTCAATGGAATGGGAGCCACTCTATCAATTTCTATCGCCACATGGGGCTCGTATGGTGTCGGGTGCTGCCAATAGTGTAGGAACTGCGCCTGAGCGCTGTACGCATATAGCTCAAAATCCGAAGCCTCTAGGCCACCCTGTGTAAAAGGTAATGCCAGTAGTTTCCACATGACTCTAGGTTGCTTACTGGCCCATACTAATTCAAGCACATGAGAGCGAAGTTTTCTTAAAAAGTGGGTGTTCAGCGCATAGGTATATTTACAAATAAGTACAACAGTTTGGGCAGAATCACCATTTTGACGATAGCTATTCCCCCAATCAGTGATAGCGATTCAGAAAAGGGGGTGGTGATGGACAGAGTATCTGAATTAGGCAGAACACTCATACCCAGTCAACAGATCAGGGCTTGATCCATCACCGTTTTTTAGCTCACTGCACCATCCCAGCTAAGAACCTGACTACATGCAAATTAGTCTGTCCCTGGCCCAGTGCATCATGGGAACAGGGCAGTCCAAACTACCAAGCCAATTCTTTTACTGGAAAGGAAACAAGCTTCCGGGGACCGGTTTCTGGCATTACAGCCGTCTTCGGCCCGGCTTGCTTGAATCCTGATGGTGCAGTGAGCAAGGGACTCACATCTGAGTATACCCTTCCACGCTTATGGTGGACAAAACCATTCAGAAAAGGGGGTGGTGATTGACAGAGTATCTGAATTAAGCAGAACACTCGTACCCAGTCAACAGATCAGGGCTTGATCCATCACCGTTTTTTAGCTCACTGCACCATCCCAGCTCAGAATCTGGCTACATGTAAATTAGTCTGTCCCTGGCCCAGTGCATCATGGGAACAGGGCAGACCAAACTACCAAGCCAATTCTTTTACTGGAAAGGAAACAAGCTTCCGGGGACCGGTATCTGGCATTACAGCCGTCTTCGGCCCGGCTTGCTTGAATCCTGATGATGCAGTGAGCAAGGGACTCACATCTGAGTATACCCTTCCACGCTTATGGTGGACAAAACGATTCAGGAAAGGGGGTGGTGATGGACAGAGTAACTGAATTAAACAGAACACTTGTACCCAGTTAACAGATCAGGGCTTGATCCATCACCGTTTTTTAGCTCACTGCACCATCCCAGCTCAGAATCTGGCTACATGCAAATTAGTCTGTCCCTGGCCCAGTGCATCATGGGAACAGGGCAGACCAAACTACCAAGCCAATTCTTTTACTGGAAAGGAAACAAGCTTCCGGAGACCGGTTTCTGGCATTACAGCCGTCTTCGGCCCGGCTTGCTTGAAGGTATGCTCAGACATGAGTCCTTTGCTCACTGCACCATCAGGATTCAAGCAAGCCGGGCCGAAGATGGCTGTAATGCCAGAAACCGGTCCCCGGAAGCTTGTTTCCTTTACAGTAAAAGAATTGGCTTGGTAGTTTGGTCTGCCCTGTTCCCATGATGCACTGGGCCAGGGACAGACTAATTTGCATGTAGCCAGGTTCTGAGCTGGGATGGTGCAGTGAGCTAAAAAACGGTGATGGATCAAGCCCTGATCTGTTGACTGGGTAGTAGTGTTCTGCTTAATTCAGATACTCTGTCCATCACCAGCCCCTTTTCTGAATGGTTTTGTCCACCATAAGCGTGGAAGGGTATACTCAGATGTGAGTCCCTTGCTCACTGCACCATCAGGATTCAAGCAAGCCGGGCCGAAGACGGCTGTAATGCCAGAAACCGGTCCCCGGAAGCTTGTTTCCTTTCCAGTAAAAGAATTGGCTTGGTAGTTTGGTCTGCCCTGTTCCCATGATGCACTGGGCCAGGGACTGACTGATTTGCATGTAGCCAGGTTCTGAGCTGGGATGGTGCAGTGATCTAAAAAACGGTGATGGATCAAGCCCTGATCTGTTGACTGGGTAGTAGTGTTCTGCTTAATTCAGATACTCTGTCCATCACCACCCCCTTTTCTGAATCGTTTTGTCCACCATAAGCGTGGAAGGGTATGCTCAGACATGAGTCCCTTGCTCACTGCACCATCAGGATTCAAGCAAGCCGGGCCGAAGACGGCTGTAATGCCAGAAACCGGTCCCCGGAAGCTTGCTTCCTTTCCAGTAAAAGAATTGGCTTGGTAGTTTGGTCTGCCCTGTTCCCATGATGCACTGGGCCAGGGACTGACTAATTTGCATGTAGCCAGGTTCTGAGCTGGGATGGTGCAGTGATCTAAAAAACGGTGATGGATCAAGCCCTGATCTGTTGACTGGGTAGTAGTGTTCTGCTTAATTCAGATACTCTGTCCATCACCACCCCCTTTTCTGAATCGTTTTGTCCACCATAAGCGTGGAAGGGTATGCTCAGACATGAGTCCCTTGCTCACTGCACCATCAGGATTCAAGCAAGCCGGGCCGAAGACGGCTGTAATGCCAGAAACCGGTCCCCGGGAGCTTGTTTCCTTTCCAGTAAAAGAATTGGCTTGGTAGTTTGGTCTGCCCTGTTCCCATGATGCACTGGGCCAGGGACAGACTAATTTGCATGTAGCCAGGTTCTGAGCTGGGATGGTGCAGTGAGCTAAAAAACGGTGATGGATCAAGCCCTGATCTGTTGACTGGGTAGTAGTGTTCTGCTTAATTCAGATACTCTGTCCATCACCACCCCCTTTTCTGAATCGTTTTGTCCACCATAAGCGTGGAAGGGTATGCTCAGACATAAGTCCCTTGCTCACTGCACCATCAGGATTCAAGCAAGCTGGGCCGAAGACGGCTGTAATGCCAGAAACCGGTCCCCGGAAGCTTGTTTTCTTTCCAGTAAAAGAATTGGCTTGGTAGTTTGGTCTGCCCTGTTCCCATGATGCACTGGGCCAGGGACAGACTAATTTGCATGTAGCCAGGTTTTGAGCTAGGATGGTGCAGTGAGCAAAAAAACGGTGATGGATCAAGCCCTGATCTGTTGACTGGGTAGTAGTGTTCTGCTTAATTCAGATACTCTGTCCATCACCACCCCCTTTTCTGAACAATCAATGATAGCGGCAGTGATTTCCATCACTGTACTTTACACTCTATCCAATCCACCACTCTTCCGTAGTTTGCTAGCCATATTTATTGCAGTGACCTACTGACCCATATTCCCAGGTACTTCACCTCTCTATTAGCCAACTGTATGGGGAATTCCGTGTCGAACGGGACTGTGGCATCGGTAAACGGGACTATTAAGGACTTCGACCAGTTTATTTGAATGCTGGTTAGCCCACCATATCTGAGCAGTTCCCTCATAATGACTACAAAGTTATCCTTTGGATTTGTTAAATAGACAGCCATGTCGTCGGCATACATCGTGATCAATAATCCTCTGGATGTGAACCCAATACTTCTTTGTGTGTGGTGTTGTCGGAGCCTAGCTGCCAATGGTTCGGTCGCGATTGCAAACAATAGTGGCAACAGAAGGCAACCCTGTCGTGTCCCCCTCATTACGGGAAACGGATCCAATATCTGTCTGTTTACTCTGACTCTCGCCATGGGATTAGTCTATATTAGTTGAATCTGTTTAATAAATAGAGGGCTAAGCCCCATACGGGGCAGCAAGGTAAAACGAAAATTCCACTCCAAAGAGTCAAACGCCTTTGTGGCATCTAGTAATGCAGCAGCTGCCTCCATATGTGGGGTCAAGTAATGGAGGAGGTCAAACACTGTTCTTAGATTATGAGCCGTGGAACGACCTGGTATGAAACCAGATTGCTCCGGCGGATGTATGACGTTAGAACGCATACATTGACAACGCGTACCTTTACAACGCGTTCGTAACAACGAAAGTTGTTACCACGCATTGCGCTGGGGTGCGCAAAATTGATTAATTTAATTTACTATTCCAACACCAGTCCCCGTGGATAGTAGGGAAGGTGTTGGGATAGTAAATTAAATCATTTACTATCCTTGAGCGCCCCCCAGTGCAATGCGTGGTAACAACTTTCGTTGTTACGCCCGCGTTGTAAAGGTATTCCGTGGTAATGCTTGTGTTCTAAATGCTGCATACCGCTCCGGCAATGCTATCTGCGGTAGCATTGGTTGCAACCTATTTGTAATGAGTTTGGCATAAATCTTAGCATCCAAGTTGATTAGGGACAGTTGGCGGTAAGAATCAGGCACCATGGGATCTTTGTCAGGTTTCAGCAAAGTAATTATTGTGGCCTCGAGCAATGTAGGGGGGGAGGATGCCTGTTTCCATCGCTTCTAAATACATCTTTAATAGGCGGGGGCAAGGACATCTACATATTCTTTGTAGAAAGCTGCTGTCAGACAATCTGCTCCCGGAGCCTTACCTGTTGGTATGCTACTTATTACCTGCCTGACATCTTCAACAGTTATAGGCCGTTCCATATACTGCCTGGCACCATCATTCAACCAGGCCAGTGCTAATGTGTCCAGGTAGTCCACAATATCAGCCTGAGAAGGACTGTATTTGGAAGTGTAAAGTGCTTTGTAATAATCCAACATTTTACCCAAAATGTCTGGTGGCGTTCTAGCTAGTTCACCATCCCCTGTTATCATTTTGGTGATAAAATCTGCACCTCCAGGTGGTATGAGTAGGCCTGCCAGCGTTTTCCCGGCTCTATCTCCCTCACCATACCGCCGTGCTTGGGCATGTTTGTGAAGGTATGTTGTTTCCCTCTCTGCCTCTGCCTGAAATTCAGTTAATTTGGCCCTAATCTGTGCCATAGTGTCGGGGGAAGGGGACTGTAGTTGCAATCATTCCAACTCCCTAAGGTTGCCCTAAGGATAAGGATAATTACGCACTTATATAGCGCACGACTACCCGTAGGCATCTCTGCGCTTGTACGAATACCACCAAGGAACCCTTCCTGGCCTTTCCCTGTGAGGAGCCCACTCCTGGGCACCCCCAAGGTGAAGTCAGGCATCCTCAGCGTTGTTGGGGTCGTTGTAGAGATTAAGCAAGCTATTGCCCAGAGGTGCAGAGTGGGGCTCATGATCAGAACAGGCACCGAGGCGAGAATTATCAGGTCCGAGGAAATTGAGCCCGAGACCCACCGAGGCAGGAATTGAACCCTGGTCCCGGCCAGACTCCTGCATCAGGGTCTGCCGCTCTAACCATTGAGCCACACTTCTCTACTACTCTACTACTCCCTCGAGCCGCTGCAATGTGTTGTGTATATCTCGTAGGACTTCCTGTCTTAAGTGCTATGCAATCGCTACGTATCACTACTTTGAACGCTTCCCATAACGTTCCAGGAGATTCTACCGTACCCTCATTGAGTGCAAAATAGTCATCTATTTTCCCTCTTAACTCTTCTCTGAAAACTTGGTCAACCTCATCTGGCCTTGACCTTTGTGCATAGAGATTAGCAGGACTCTAGCACAAGATCAACTTCCCACCCCATCCCCACCCACACCAACCCCCCAATCAGGTTGTGAAAGTCCCACTCCAACTCCCCACAACTGTAAACCAATTCTCCACAGAAGTGAGCCAAAAGGATTCATCCCATGGGGGAACGTGGGGCAGTCGGCATACTACCCTGCACTCTTGGCATTGAACAAGGAGCACCTTATACTGAAAGTCCTTGGTAGTCTCAGCATGCATGCAAGTGGAGGCCAACCCCACGAACAACATCAGTCACATATGCATGTAGTCATCGAGCCAGCTTTAGCTGCAGCAAACGATACCCCCCAATACCCCAATACATCATATAAAAATGTCTCTGCTTATCCAGCAATTAGTAACGTGTCTCTCAATCATTGTCGCTTGGGTTGTTATCGGCTTGGGAATCACTCGACTGTTCTCTTTGCTTTGGTTCCTTGGCCAGTTGCTTTGCATATGTCAAAGCCGCATCTGTAAAGAAGGTGGGCTTCCCATGGCTCTGAACTTGTAGCTTGGCTGGATAGATCAAAGAGTATTTAGTTCCGACTTTGCTGAAAGATCTTCTTTGCAGGCATGAATTCCCTGCGGGCCGCTTGCACTTGTAATTTAAAGTCTGGGTACATTGCAATGTCATTACCTTTATACTGTATGGCCTCTTTCTCCCGTGCTAGTCTGAGGATCATATCCCGGTCCCTGTAGTTGTGCACTCTTGCCAGTATGGATTTCGGAGGGGCCACCCGGGCACAGCTGAGGGCCCAGCGTTCTGTGTGCACGTTCGATTAAAAACATGGTGGATAGGTCTGATCCAAAAAGATCTGTCATCATTGTCTCTATGTATTTCTCCATGTTATGCATGTCTGTAGTGTCAGAAATCCCTGTGATTCTTATGTTATTCCTCCATGATCTGGCTTCCAAATCCTCGTTCTTCTGCTGGACATCTTGCAGCAGTCGGTCCACAGCACGCAATTTCTTGTCCATGTCCGCTTGTCCTTCTTCCAACTCTGTCATCCTGGTTTCAAGAATGCTCAGACGACCCTCCTGCTTCTCAACCCTATGCGTTATCCTGTCCATTCTTTCAGCCAGGGTATCCATTTGGAGTCAATGCCCTGAAGACTCGTCTTCAGGTCCTCAAACATTGAACGGATGTCGTCTTCTGGTAGAGGGGCAACTGCATTTTCTTCAGATTGACTCTGTAAATTGGATTCGCCCTCCGCCATCTTGTTAGATTTCTTATCAAATGCGATCTTCGGCTGTCGCGTATCAGGTTTACCCATCGTGGCTCGCAGTGGCTACTGCGAGGGGGCACTGTAAGTAATTATGGCGCACTTTGTATGGAGCTGCTTTTTCAGACGGGCTGCCCAGCCTAACTATTATCTTCTGTCCACTGCCTAGTAGGGGCTTCTCTTTAACTCTCACATAGTGGCCGTAGTATTTTTATTTAAAAACAAATCTTTTTATTAACAAAACCACAAAGAAAAACATTGGGTGACAATAGCCGCATTCACATTTGTCATAAATACATTTCCATACTTCAAAATAATAAATACAGAATATTGTTAAGGGATCACAGGGACTCATGCGTCTCTACCTCCTCCTGACCTATCAGGGGACACACATATCACCACGATATCGATTCCAATTCTCCCAGACCTTCCCCCATTTTGCAGAAACCCCTGGCAACGTAAACCGACCTCTCTCTGAACATGCACCAGTCCAGGTCTTCCATCCACCTCTCGACACGAGGTGACTGACTAGCTCCCCACAGCTGAGCAATGTTACGCTTGGCTACCATACATGCCAGCGTTACCCATTGTCTCCCATACACACTCAGATCCATGGGTTCCCAAACATTCAAGATACACCTGCGGGCCTCCGGAACGATCTCCGTACCCTAGAGCACTGCGCATCTCTTCGTGGATCTTTACCCAGTATTCCTGTATCTCCACACAGTACCACAAAATATGCATGAAGGTTCCAAGCTCATAGCACCCCTTCCGACACTCCCCACTCTCCGCCCGACCCATTTGAACCAGACGGGGCCCCGTGACATATGACCTGGGGAGAATCTTCAATTGCTCTAGTCTGAGCCTCATCTGTATAGCCATCACCTTTGAAGAGAAGACCGCCTCCCTCCAGTCCTCATCATCCAGCTCCACCCCATCAGCATCCCACTATGTCCTAATAGTTACCAGAGGGTCCTCCATATTGTTAACACGTTTTTTGTATATTAATGAGTCTTTTCCGGGAGGTGGTCTTTTCCGGGAGGTGGCCGTCTAACACTGATCTTCCAAGGGGAGGCGTCAGGGAGTCCAGTGCCTCTAGGGATGTGTGTGAGTAGAGCATGCCTGACATGGAGGTAGCGGTATTGCTCGCTTTATTGAAGGTGGCACTATTGCTGTGATCTGCGTGATCCCAATACGATCTCATTTGTCAAATCCCTTGGATTTCCACAAACTGCCCAGCTTCTCCGAGCTCCACAATGCAGTGGCAAGTGTAAGTTTCCCCTCCCACTTAAGGTGTCGATTGGCCGCATGTCACACCTGCACTGCGTGTGCCGACGGTCCCGCAAGGGAGAATCATCTAGGCCAGGCATACAATGCCCTTGTGAAGTCGCCACCTGGCACCTGCCAACGGTCCATACCGTATCCAGGGTCTCCGGGGGGTCCGTATATGGCATGGTTCACCGCCGCTAACTGGGAGGCCCAATAGTACTTCCGTAGATCCGGCAATCCTATCCCACCATCATACCAGGGGAGAGTAAGCTTGGAGAAGGCTATACGAGGCTTGCCGTCCCAGAGAAGCTGCCTCTGAAGGGCCTCTATTTCCCTAAAATAGGACAATGGTACAGGGTCCATCGCGTTCTGAAAGGCGTACAAGAATACAAGAATCGAGGAAGGGCCATCATCTTGAATAGCACTGCCCTACCCAAAAGGGAGAGCGGAAGTGCCTTCCACCTCACCACATCTCCCTTAAATCGCGTCAGAGGGGGGCCCAAGTTGTTGGCATATCTTAACTTTGGGTCAAATGTAACATAAATGCAGAGATGTCGAAACCCCACCGGTTCAATTTGTATAGGTCAAGTACTCGGGATTACGAGGGGATCTCCTCTAAGGACAAAGAGCACTGATTTCGACCAGTTGATTGCAAATCCGGAGTATCTCCCGAATACAGCAAGTACATGAAGACAACAAATCAAGGAACCCCTGGGATTGGTAAGGTAAAGCAGGATATCATCCGCCTATAACGAGATTTTGTCCTCCCATTCCAGCGTCCAACGCAACCCTCTGATCGATCGGTCCCACCGAACCCACGCTGCCAAAGGCTCAAGAGCCAGGGCAAAAAGGAGCAGGGACAAGGGACATCCCTGCCTCATGCCTGTACCCAGAGGGAAGTCATCGGACTTACGATTATTCACTATTACTCTGGCCAGGGGGTCAGTATATAACAGAAGGACCCAGTTGATGAACTCTGGTGGAAAGCCCATCTTCTCCAGGACTGCGAACAAATAGGGCCACTCAATCCTGTCAAAAGCTATGGTGACATCTAGGGATTCCAGTACCGCCGGCTCCTGTATCGTCGGGGCCCTGCCCATTATTCTGTGCAGCCTTCTTCGCAGGTTAAGGGCCGTGTTCCGACATGGCATGAAGCCGGATTGGTCTGGATGGATCAGGGTGGTGATAACTTTAGCTAGCCTCGCCACCAGTAGCTTCGGCAGAACTTTAGGTTCAGCGTTGAGCAACAAAATAGGTCTATATGAGGAGCAGAGTGTCCTGGGCTTACCTGCTTTGTGAATGACCACTATATTTGCTACCCGCTGGTCGTATGGGAGCTGACCCCCCTCTTTACTCTCTACAAACATGGACCAAAGAAATGGAGCAAGTTTATTTGCACTCAATTTATACAGCTCTATAGGGATTCCGTTCGGCCCGTGGCCTTCCCGGAGCGCACTCCTCTGATGGCCTGTGCCACTTCGTCGTTCCTAAGTGGGGAATCTAAGTATTTCTGGTTATCATCCGATAGTGTTGGCATCTGAATGTCACTGATCATTGCTGCGTTGTCGGCCTCCGTGTATAGCCCCGCAGAGGTATACACTTCCCCATAGTATTCCGAGAATTCATTTGCTTTGGCTTGCGGTTCAGTGATCTTCTCAGAATCACCTCTCTGCAACTCCGGTACCAGCCGCAACGCCCACTCCCCCTTCTCAAGCCACGCTATCAGTTTGCCCGCTTTATCCACATGTTCGTAGATCTTGTTTTGATCTCATCGTACTGTACTCTGGCCCTATCTCTAGCAAGGCCCATATAGTCATCCTGGTGCAGTTTTAACTGGTGTATACCTTCCGGAGTCGCGTCCCTGGATACCTCAATCTCCAACCTAGTCACCTCTGCCTCCGCCTGCTCTATTGTGGCTTGCTGCTTCTTCTTTTCCCCCGCGACCAAAGATAAAACCTCCCCATGAATAACAGTCTTATACGCCTCCCACAAAGTCTGTGCTGAATCCACTGAATCCTTATTCTCTTGGAAGTACCTTACCGAACTTTTAATAATTTCCTTCTTAATGGCGGGGTCTCTCAAGTGCCATGCATTGATAGGGGCTACTCTGGCTACAACAGATTGGCCAGTTTCCAACTGGAACCAAATTGGTAAGTGATCGGAAACTCCCCTTCCCAGGTGTTGCACCTCCCGAACCGCAGCTGCCTGAGCTGCCAGTATCAATACATAGTCTATTCTAGACAGGGCGTGATGTGCGGCGGATGCGTGTGTATAATGCACCCAGCTTAGGTTTCTCAACCTCCAACCATCAATAAGCCCTGCTGTTTCTAAGAATTCGGGAAGCCACCTCTGCGCCGGCCTCAGAGTTCGGGCCGGAAGCCTGTCTACCTCTCCATCCATCACTGCGTTAAAGTCTCCCCCCCATCACCAGTAAACCCAGAGGCAAAGTCAGGAATATAGTGCCCAGATCCCAAAAAGTATCTGAAGGAAGGCCTGGCGGAACATAGACAGACATGAACATGACAGTTCTTCCCTCCCACTGCCCCGACACTCCGATATATCGGCTTCGGTTATCAGCCCACGTGGCCTGTATGGTTAGGGGAAAGGAGTTTTTAACCAAGATACCGACTCCCCTAGACCCTGTGGTGAATCCAGTGTGTGCCACCAATTTATAACCCCCCTTGTGTAGGGCCATGCCATGATTACCAACTAGATGAGTCTCCTGTAGTAGCACTACTTCTGGGGAATGTCGCCTGATCAACTGGTTTACCATTCCCCTCTTAATTTTGTCTCATAGACCGTTCATATTCCAACTAATCACATTTATCCCTGATCCCCATCTAACAGCTGACATTGTAATGGTAAGGAATCAACCCAGTCTTAGCATTGTCACCAGATGCAAATAGGAAAAGAAGACAGATTGCAAAAGATACTGCACTCAATACAATCCCAAATTCGAAAAACCCCACCTGTCCCAACCCCCATCCTCCCTCCCTGCACCCCTGCATATGGCTGTCGCCCTTCCCCAACTTGCAGTGTGCCTGTCACCCAATACCTAACCTACAAGCTAACTAAAGGTAGTAGAAAGGAAGAGGACCAACAACCCGCCCCCTCTCACCAGCCCCCCAAACACTTCCCCGGAGTCTGGGGCAATCCACAGCAATAGTACTGTTAGATGAGTCAAGCAGAGAAACTGGCTGCCAACCCGCCCCACCCCCTGACATCCCAATACTGCATGCAAATTCCTACGGCATTCTTCATTCTTGTTCTCGCTGTTCATCTCCTCCGCCTCGGTCTCGTTCCTCTGGCCCGCTCGGATACCTGCTGTCCACCCAGTCCGATGCCACCTTGGGGTTATCAAAAAACTAGGCCTCTTCTTTGAGTTCTACCCGCAGGCGAGCCGGGAACATCATGGCATATTTTAGTCCCTTGTCTCTGAGTTTCTTCTTCACCGGTAGAAAACTCTGTCGTTGTTTCTGTACCATCTGAGTAAAGTCTGGGAAAAAGGAGAGCGTCGCATTTTTGAACCGCAGGGGAGTCCCCGCTCGAGCCGCCTGTAAGATTACATCTCTGTCACGAAAATTCAGGACTCTCGCGATCATCAGGCAAGGGGGGGCTCCAGGCCTGGGCCTCTCCCCCAGTACTCTGTGAGCGATCGCAGTTGTGAAAAGGTTGCTCAGTCCCTTGGGCTTGAGGTGATTGAGGACAATGTCTTCGACAAACAGATCTGGTGCCGGGCCTTCTGATTTCTCGGGCACCCCAAGGATGCGTATGTTATTGCGCCTGACCCTTCCCTCATACTCATCAAGCTTCCGGTCCGTCAGAGCACGTGAGGTCTTGAGGTCTCGTACCTCCTGTTTCAGCAATGCCATATCATCGATTAAGCTGGCAGTCTTGATATCAAGCAATTTAACCTTTTCACTGGCTTTCGTAAGATCTGCCCGTATCAAGTTGACCTCAATCGTGACTGTATCTAACTTATTGTCCAGAGCTTCCATTTTTTGGCCCAGGAACACCTGGAACCCACTTATGGCTGCCATGACATCCATGAGTGTCGGTTCAGTGGGAGGGCCCACGGAGTCACCCCCCGCCGACCGAGCCCCTTTCAAGTAGGGGAGCCTTTGGGCATAGTATAGCAATCCAAATTGTTAGATTGAACATTTTTAGACCCGTTGGAGGATCCGGGCAAGGACTTTTCGGTATCTGGCTTGGTCGCCATCTGAACGCCGTTCATTCACCCGTTCCAGCCGCAGATCTTAAGAACGTGTCCGGGGTCTGGGATCTCAGGGCTTACTGTGTGTCCTCTGGCCACTCTGCGTCTGTACGCCGCGTAGCAGTGTTCCGATGAGCCGTGGCCAGTTAACGTCCAGGCCCCCTAGTCAGCCAACAAGGGGGCAGTCTTCCCAATGAACGCTGCGCCTATACTGGCTATTCAATGAGACAATTGTCAGTTCATCACTATGAGTGCCCACAACCCCTGCCACATAAAGAAATCAGTGCAGTCCACCGTCTTGACTGCTGGGTGCAGGAATTGTAGATAGCACAGGGCCACTCATGTCTTGATGCTCCACCGTATTAACCAGCCGCCCGACGATACACAGGACTCCAACAGACAGTGCTCAATGTTCAAAGTCCCAGGGGGGCGTCACTCGCCTCCTGGCATAACTCAGTCACATTCGCCCCTCCGCAGCCGCCTTCACCAGAGGATTACACTGCGGCACCCAGTCGCCGCTGCACGGCCAATCACACTCGACCTGGGCCCCTCCCGGGCCAAACTGCCCCAACAGTCCGTAGCTCCTCTCTCCACTGCCAGGCGTCTCCACTGCCACCAGCCGCCCGCAGATCAGTTAAATCACCTGGCGCCAAGTGTCCTCTGTTCCTCCCTGCCACTAGTGCTCAGTGTTGGCCCCTTTGCAAGTCCGGGGCAGTGCAGCACAGTTACTTCCACCCCGGGGGGCCAACACTGCCAATCCACGGCCTGCCGGGGTCACAGCATGTCATGTGCCCCCTCCTCCTATTGCAGCTCCTCACCTCTGCCGGTCCCGGGCCGCCCCACTCTGGGGCAATACTCCGTCTCCACACGAGGTGCGAGGCTGCGCCTCTTTTCACATTCCTCAGGGCAATTAGAGCCGACCTCCCGGGGGCCCTCCACAACGGTGCTGCCCCCCTCTGACACTCTGCTGAGCCCTCCGCAACCCCGGGCAGTCAGCCGATGAGTCTCGGGCCAGACCGGAAACTTCTGTTTTTCGGCCCCGGTGTTTGTGACCTTGGCGGCGGGCACTCCTGCCACTCCAACTCCCGGGTGCAGGCGTGTATAGGCCGCAGATCGCCAGGCGACATATCTTTGAACCTGGGTGTCACAGGCGGCCCAGAGACACAGCGGCAAAGACCGCTTCTTCAAAGCAGTCGGGTGGTGGAGTTAACGCTCAGGATAAATTCCAGGATGATGAGGCTGGACGAGGAGGTCAACGGAGCCGAGCTCTAACGCGGCCATCTTGGTCTCGCGCGTCGCTCCTGCGGCCTTACTATGTTTTAACAAGAAAGTGGCCAATTAGCTGCACAGCACACAGTTTCTCAGCAGATCCTGCAAGTTTCGCTCAGACAGCGACAGCAATTGTTCTCTGTATCATGCTGTACCCCAGTTCCTCCGGCAAAGATGTTGTCCATGTCCGTTTGTGGCACCTCTCCAGCACCTAGGTCATACAGACCCCCTCCTCATATAAACACCACTCGCAGCTCACAGTATTCCAGGTCTGCGTGTCCTCAGATCACCAGTTCCAGCTTCTACCAGCGAGCTGCTGCCTGTATCACCCTGTTTCAGCCTCTGCAGTACAGCACGCTTCCACTATGCAATGTCACTAGCAGCCTATCCGGAAATGCCTCCTTATTGCCTCCTTATTGTGCCCCCACTCAGCCGCTGCATCGTACTGTGGACCCTGCACGGCCGCTGCCAGCCCCTCAGGCGCAAACAGGCATGGTATAGCAATCCCAGGTACCGATATTGACCTGCGCTCTCCTTACAGCAAATCAGCGCGGGACCGCCAGCAGACGCCTCCCTGAGCAGCTCCTCTCCTTGCGCTGCAGTGTGGATCCCAGGTTTATTGCGCCACCGTGCCCCACACAGCCCGTACCCGACGGAGCCCAACAAAGGCAATCAGGTACTCACATCTTGTATAGGGCTGCATTTAATCAAACCGCGACCCAGTGTTAACAAAAGTCCTCTGGGCCCGCTCCGCTGACCAGAGCCGAGTCGCACTTACGGACCTCCAAAGCACCCCACAAAATGGCAGTCCCCTCAGACTCCTATCATACGCCATTAGGCATCAGGTCACAGGAGTGTAACGACCCTCCACGCCAGCACTCCAGAGCATGCTAAGCACTCTTTTTTACCAGCAAAACAGTTTATGTCACCCCGGTCGCCACACAGGGTGTTGTCAATCGTACGTCATCCCTGGGAATTGCTCGCCGCTCTTCCGACCTCAGGGCTGCATCCCAACCTTCGTGGTGGCGTATATCCTCGATACCATATAACACACTCAGCAGCTGCTTCTATGAAGGTGTAAGACAATTGACGTGCGGGCACCCTCGCACACATCCGGCACCGCTGCTTCCGCCTACACTCTGCCCACTACCACTCCGCGTGGCCCGGGAAGACGATTACCAGAGTCTTCGGCTCAGTGCGGCTAGCCTTCAAGTAGGCCCTCCTTCCTCGCTCGTCTCCTCTTGCTCCGGTTCATCTGCAAGTCGCCTCCTCCTGCCGCTGCCGCTTACACAGTGTGTGTTCCAGTAATAGGCTCAATATTCAGGCAAAATGGAACGGATTAATACCAGATTAATTAGGCTCGGCCGACGGAGCCGCTTTAACTTGTGGCCATCTCGCAGCCCAGCAAAGCCACGCCCCTCCATGTTTCCTGTTTTTAACTGGTTCCACTTCCTGTCCATCACTGTAGCTTTTAAATCAAGCTAGTTTTCATGAATCTAAATAAACTCTTTTATCCGTTGACATCTTTCAACTGAAAATATGGGCGGAACGGGGTGGCACGGGTTATTTAGGACGGGGACCGAAGTAGTTAAAATAACAGGCAGTGATGGGCGGAGTGGCACAGGCAAATTCCTGAAAAGAAAGATTTACAGGCGTGTTTTCAAGCAGGTTTTGGATTTGGTCAGTTTTGTTTAGTCTCGCATCAGGTACTCGATGCGCTGCCTCTATTGAAACTCCACCCATTCTTTTTGTTTTGTCCCTTGCCATTGGTGGAATCAGGCATTGCTGTACTTATCTTGCTCATTGTTGGCTGGTGGTCCAATACATCACTTCCCTTTTCTTCCATTTCTGGAGGAAGCAGCATCGACCAACTTCAGTTAACTTAACGCTGCTGGCTGTTCTCTTTTATTTAGGGACTACTTTTTTTCTTTGCTGTTTTGCATTTCCACATCTGGCAGCATCCTGCCTTTACTGGAGCTGTTTATATATTTACGTTTAATTTATTCAGAATTGAAACAGCTTAAATGATGCAGCCCCTGCCGAGGCTCGATCCTTGTTTTCCTGCTCCAAAGTTGGCAGCGTTATATGTTGAGCCACCTCCTCACACTGATTGAATTACTGGGTTTCAGATGCTACATTTGTCCGTCTCAAACGTGTTTTAAAAAAATTGTATCTCTCTCCCTCCACGTGTATTATTTTTTTAATTTGTCTCTCCCCACCCCTCCCTTCGAGATCGCTGTTTATTTTTTAATAGTTAAATAATGCAGCCCACGCCCGATCCTGTTCTCAAGCTCCAAAGTCAGCAGCTTCAGCACAGCCTGCCATCTGTTTTGGGTCAGTTTACAAATGCCTTCACTTTCGCTGCTTGTTTGCGCACTCTTTGATTGCATGCTGTTTTAGTCAAACTTGTGCGCCATGCATTTTTGTTAAGCCTGCGCGTGATGCGTTCTTAGGTTTTCTTTCTATAATATGCTATCTTTGTTTAGCAAGGCTTTCTTATATCTGCAGCATTTTTTTTAATGTTTTTTTTTCTGTAGGTTTCTTTATTCCGTATGTTGTTTTTGCTATGGCTCTGACATTTTAAAGAGACACTATCTTGGCCTGCCAGAGAAGAATACACTGGAATTCCATTCGTTAACGCTTGCACTAGTACAGTTGCATTTTTTTTATCCCGGAGTGGAAGATAACCAGAGAGCCAGCAGGTCGAATGCCTGGATGATAAGTCTCGAGCAGCCCCCACCCATGCCTTCTACCCCACTGGCTGGATCCGCTCCCTGGAACTCCAGTGTCTGTCTTGGAGATGCTTGTTTCCTAACTCCTTTCGTTTGTAAATTAATTGAGTCCACCGCTGGATGTAGCAAGTACAGTTGAGAGATGTGCCCAGAGTGACGCTTTCAGCTTCCTTTCTTAACAGTTAGTTGAAGACTACAAGCCATCGTCTTTCAGGAAACCTCCTGCAGAGTCCAGTAGGGCTGGCACTGAGTTTGTCATATGCACCCACCTGCAACACATGTACATAATTAGAGAAATCTAGCGACCTAATCATAAAGCCAGCGCCCCCACCCCCCTGTTTTTAGTCAGAACACCACTTTCAGGCTTAAAATTGCCTTTCTTTTTTCCTTTTGAACCGAGTTGACAGCTCGATGTCTCTAGTGATTTGGGTGGATAATGTGTCCTCTGCATCCTGTTTTTTCCTTGTGCCCAGTAGGGCTGGAGCAGAGTCAGTCTGATTTACCAGTCTTTAATGGATACATGCTGTTTGGAAAGATTCTAAATGGTCCCACGGGGTTCCAGTTTTTAAATTAACCTTTTTATTGGCGTCCTATTAAAGGCACAGAATCTAAATCTCGTGCTACACAATCAGGATATCTTGATGTACTTATTTAGGATTTTGTGCAGTGTATAAGAGGTCATTTAAAATATGCAGTGCAAAAAATTAAATCGTGAGATTTGTAGTCATGAGGAAAGGCGATGCAAAGATTCGAACTCCGTTCTCCACGGAGAAAGGCTGCAGCTGTATTTGTCATGCCGCATTCTCTTTCCAATAGATTGGGCTTTTTTTGCTTTTTTGTCTCTGCGGGCTCTGCTGAGAAAGCACCGAACGTGTAAAGAAGAGGGCTATTTAAAGATCCATTCCAGACAAAAGAAAGCGTATGAAATTTAAGCAAAAGGTAAAAATATTCAGAGTGCATGATACCCACTACACTTTAATTATGGCGGTTAGACTTCTCCTTCACTTTCTAAACAGCAACGCAGAGTGAATGATTTTTTTTTATATTTGCTATAATAAAAGTTAAATTTTTAACTTCTTGACTGCTTCCTTATGGATACAAGCAGTGCCTTATTTGTAAAGATTCAAATGCAGAGACCCAAAGGTTGGCTAAAAAGTCTGCTTGCGGTGCTATGAACATGGGAGGGGAGGGCGTCCAAATTTCCAAGGCTGCGTAGTTATAGTTTCACATGGTGCCTCTTTCTTTCACCAATCAATCAATCAATCAATCAAAACACTTGTATAGCGCGCTACTCACCCGGAAGGGTCTCAAGGCGCTTGGGGGAAGGGGGCCGCTACTGCTCGAACAGCCAGGTCTTGAGCTGTCTCCTGAAGGTGAGGTGGTCCTGGGTCAGCCGAAGGTGGATGGGGAGGGAGTTCCATGTCTTGGCCGCCAGGTAGGAGAAGGATCTGTCTCCGGCGGTGGTTCTTCGGATGCGTGGTACGGTGGCGAGGGCGAGGCTGGCGGACCGTAGCTGGCGGGTGGGTGTGTGGAAGGTCAGGCGGTCATTGAGGTACTTGGGGCCCATGTCGTGGAGGGACTTGTGTGCGTGGGTGAGGAGCCTGAACGTGATCCTCTTGTTGACGAGGAGCCAGTGCAGGTTCCTCAGGTGGCTGGAGATGTGGCTGCGTCGAGGGATGTCCAGGATGAGTCGGGCTGAGGCGTTCTGGATGCGTTGTAGTCTTTTCTGTAGCTTGGCTGTGGTTCCGGCGTAGAGGGTGTTTCCGTAGTCCAGCCGGCTGGTGACGAGGGCCTGGGTGACCGTCTTCCTGGTTTCGATCGGGATCCAGCGGAAGATCTTGCGGAGCATGCGGAGGGTGTGAAAGCAAGAGGAAGAGACAGCGTTGACTTGTCTAGTCATCGAGAGGGAGGAGTCCAGGATGAAGCCCAGGTTGCGTGCGTGGTCTGTCGGCTTGGGGGCGGTGCCCAGGGCTGGGGGCCACCAGGAGTCGTCCCAGGCGGAGGGTGATGGTCCAAGGATGAGGACTTCCGTCTTGTCTGAGTTCAGTTTCAAGCGGCTGTTCTTCATCCACTCGGCGACGTCTTTCATCCCTTCGTGGAGGCTGGTTCTGGCGGTGTCGGGGTCTCTGGTGAGGGAGAGGATCAGCTGGGTGTCGTCGGCGTAGGAGATGATGTTGAGGTTGTGTTGGCGTGCGATGGCTGCGAGAGGTCTCATGTAGACGTTGAAGAGGGTGGGGCTGAGTAAAGATCCTTGCGGGACGCTGCAGATGACTTCGGTGGCCTCGGAACGAAACGGGGGGAGGCGGACTCTCTGTGTTCTTCCAGCGAGGAACGAGATTATCCACTTCAATGCCTTCTCTTGGATGCCGGTGTTGCTGAGGCGTTGGACTAGGGTGCGTTGGCAGACAGTGTCGAACGCGGCGGAGAGGTCCAGGAGAATGAGTGCCGCTGTTTTTCCGTTGTCGAGAAGGGCTCGAATGTCGTCGGTGGCTGCGATGAGGGCGGTCTCGGTGCTGTGGTTGGCTCTGAAACCGGACTGCGAGGGGTCGAGGGATCCATTCGTCTCGAGGAAGGCGGCAAGCTGTCTGTTGGCAACCTTCTCGATGACTCAACAGGCACTCACTGCCCCTTGGACTCGCACTTTCAGGTTCTTTTTCATGCCTACTTCCTCCCTTTGTCACACAACAGGAGTAATATTATAATCCTTCACGCCATCCAAGTTTGCTTGCTATTATGAACAGCAATTCAAAGGTCTTCATGAACGGTTCTCATTATTAGTGCGGTGGCCACTTCATCCTTACATCATAATTCAGTTCACTTGGGGTAAAATACGCCATGCAAAACTAAAATCTTGCGATTTCTATGCACGAGAAGAGGCGATGCAGATACTCAAACTCGGTTCCCCAAGGACAAAGTCAACAACTCTACTCTAGTTGTTATGCCACATTCTCTCTTCGAAGAGCTGGGCTTTTTTTTGCTTTATGTCTCCATTACTCCCACCTAGGGCTCCATAGAAGTAGCAACTCGAGTTTCTGGCCGTCTACATGGAAATCAGAAAGAGCGCACATGCTTTCGTCAAGGAAGACGTCCTGTCACCCACGCCAAACACAAACCCGGCTAACTACACAAGTACGCCCCTCTTCTCCAGGGATATCACTCAACTCCCTCTCCACTTCACCTAAAGAGATCATATAACATCCCATTTGTGGAGCATCTCCCACCATAGTTTATAGTGTGCTTTTGTATGTGTGTTTCTGTTGTCTACGTTTGTAACTTGCTCGAAGCCTAGAATGCAGTTTTTTTGCAGGAAGGACCCTCTGTGCATTTTGCTCATGGTGCTCAATTTAAAAATAAACCATGCACAGAGACTCTACTCTGCTGCACAATGCAGATGCAGTGAGGTCTACAGAATAATGTGCAGCTTGGTTAGAACGCCCTGATTTGCATATTTGATATACATGCAGTGCATTCCCAATTTACATGAAAATACAGTAGCAAATGTTCCAATAAATTAAAATAAATGCAGAAAATTAACATTTACATTTTTCTGTATGATTGCGATCAGCTTTTACAATGTGAGAGATAACAGAAAAACACACCAGGAAGCAAATCTTTCCAATCCACTCGGGTAATGGATGTCTTCCGGCTGTTTATTGTACAAGTAATCAGAGTAATTTATTTCTCATTTTTCTGAGAAATACTGCTATTAAGTATGTATCTTTGACTGTACTTCTGCTCCAAGGGACGAGTGTGGCTGGAGTATACAGATTTATTCCACTTTCCTATATTATTAAGTGAATTACATTATTTATCATTTTGCCATTATCGATCTGAGTGTCCCTCGGTTTATTTCATGTTCATATATAAAATATGGCAATGCAAATGTTGGTTCCAGCAGCCCTCAAACACTTGTTCCTAGTGGGGCTGCCTGTCCTGTGCCCCCCCCATACGTTCTTTTTCACAGCGGTCAGGAATGCAGATGCATGGTTTAGCAAGGTGATGCAATTCCAAGCTGTCTATTTCTTTAGGTTTGCATCAGCTGACAGTATTTTCAGCTTTTGTTCAACGGTTTTGCTACTTTTAACTAAGTGCACGAACAGGGGAGTCGGAATATGCTGCAACCCAATCATACCAACACCCTGTAGCCTGCGTAACCAAATTACAGTATAATTTAACATCCAAATGTCACTGCCTGGCGCTGTGTGTGTTGGTAAAGTCTTGTCAGCGACTCCTGGATTTTTTTTCAATATTTCTCCTGCTTATCAGTACGTTCACAGTGCCAGGGAACCATGCACTCTATGGGCATTTATTAAAGTATTTGTTTACTTTAAACCGGATTCCAGTAGGTTATAATTACTCATTTTAGCACTGATGTTTTTGAGGGTACAAGAGTCACATCTTCTTGGTGGATGGGATATGTTCAGAAACTTTAAGCCTAGGGATTTAGATTTCATGCTCTGATAGTTGTTGTATGTTCTTACCCAGCCTTTGGTAGCACAGCCATTTAGTACATGAAACTAGAGTGTGCAGGTAAGACTGAAGACGTGTGTGTATTCCCTCTCTGTTATATTATTTTCAACTGATTTTTGTGAGTGTAATTATTTTCCACTGAATAAAACTGGAAACATGCTTTAGCTCGGTTTTCCTTTTGTGATTGGGCAATAAAAGCCTTTTTAGATTTTTATGGGATGCTTTTTCAACTCCTTGGGAGACATTTTTAAAAGTAGTGTTTCCAGAAGAGGGCCACCTGAACTTAGCAGAATACCTCACATATCATTGCTTTGCCATAATACATAGTGCATTACTTCTGTACTTTTCCATGGTGGCTCATTTACAGTTCTGGAAATTTGTGTGGACTTTTTTCCATCACTTTTCAAACAGATAGTGCTATTATTTCTTGCCAGAGCGCATCAAGGTATTTCTTGTCACTACAAGAGAACAAAAGTAGGACTTGCATTTTAAAATTAATGCTCTTCTGTATGTATCACATGGCTGACATGGGATGCATTTTCTTTTAACACAGTTGGCGTACATTTCTGAGCAACAACATCCATTGTCTATGTTCCTGATACAAAGGACGTTCACACAGTGTAAATGCTTCGTTGACAACACACGTGGATTGATGTGCTATTATGTTTGTGTTTTCAGGAAATGTAGCTGGTGTGCTTGCATCTAAGTTCGTGTATTTCACAGCAAAAGTAATTCAAGGTGTGTGTCTACCAAGTGTTAAGTATTAATGTACCTTTCAGGCTCCTCCAGTGGGAGTGTTTTAGGGAATGGCAATAAGTATTTTAGTGTCCCTTGCAAGGTCTCTGTATGCATGGCTGAAAGCAGTTCCCCTACAGGAGTTTTTATTTGTAAAGCATTCAATGTGAGCTAATTTTTTGTCAGGAAGCATATTACTCTTGTTACTGTTTTGCTCCCTCTCATTCTCGTGTGCACTGGAAAACAGGAGCAAGGATAGTTTTTAATGTTCTTTGTGGCTCTTGTGGCTAATGTTAATGTGATATGTACACATTTTAACTTTTAACTGCATCAGGTCCCTGTGGCTTCTTCCAGTCCCACCCCTGTCTATTTTCCTTCTTCCCTTCACATCTCCTTTGTCATCTCCCATCTGTGACGCTTCAAGCAAACACCAAACCAAAACTCATGGGTAAAAGACATCGTCATTTACATCGCCAATAGCTCTACCTCTCACAAATGAGAGACCTATTGCATTGCAATTGCTTGTTTTTTATTGCAATCTGAGACGAAACATGAAGCACATGTCCACATGAAGAAGGTGCCGTGCTGATAGAGGACCGGAGTCAAACAATAAAAATCACAAGAGACTTCCAATGTAGTGCCTTAAAAAGATCAGAATCCAGATGCAGCACATTGTGGCTTGGATGTTGATAACTCGTGTTAGTTGGCAGAGGGTAGCAGTGGGCTCCTCTATTAAAAGACCCTTTTTGTTTCTCTGACCTCTGACCAAATGTCAAGAAGGCGACTCTCTGCCAGTTCTGCACTGTACTTTCTAAGACTTACCAGCCTAGACATATAATGGAGAAAAGAAATACAGGACCAATGAAAATACGTGTGTATGTGCTAAAAAAATTTGGACAATTTAAAAAGCTTTCACTTTAAGGTCAGTAGGGTTGGTATTATTGTGGAAAATCTTCACAAAAAAGAAGCAGTATAAAAATGCAGCTTTAGATAAAATTGTGCACGTTATATATCATATGTATGCAGTGAGAGAGTCTTTTTCTGGAGGTGGGGGGAGTGTTATATAGTGCGAACTTGACCCACAGATATTAGAGCGCCTTAAACGATAGTAAATACAATATAATACAGACGTATTTACAGAAATACAGTTGTAGGGTAGGGATGAGGTAAGATGAGTTTTAAGATCTTTGTTTTTGTATGCATTGTTCCTTAAATGCGTTTTTAATTGTTGAGCGAGAGAATGAGCGCATTTCCATCAGAAGAGACTTCCAATGTAACACTTGAAAAGATCAAAACCTAGATGCAGCCCATTGTGGTTTAGATGTTGCTGACTCAAGTTTGTTGGTAGAGGGTAGTAGTGGGCTCCTCTATTAAAAGACCCTGCTTCTTTATTTGACCTCTGACCAGATGAAATGAGGGTGACTCTACCAGTTCTATTTCTTCGGTCAGACCTTTAATAGAGGAATAAATATAAAGGACCAGTGAAACAAGGGGGAAAAGGGTTAACGACCTGCCCATGCTGCCGCTGGAGTTAAGAGGCAGGCAGCGGGGGTAGTGCTTGGAAGTGGAGAGGTGGGGTCACAGTGCAAGGTTTCTTAGCCCTGAGAAACCCATAGCTGTGTGTGTTCTTGGAGGGTGAGAGGAGTGCTCCAAGCACAACGAGGGAGGGAGAAAGCCACACATAAACAGGCAGCAACGAAAGTAAAAGTGAGAGGTGCCCTAATAGCAATGTGTCTAAAACTTAAAGCAAGGCGTCTGTGAGGCCATGCTGATAGACGAGCGAAGGGAAAGGAAGAAAAAACTCAGCCACAATGGGCTTGGGAGGGGTCTGCTTCCGAAAGCCAGCAAACAACCTTCCAAACACAAACACGAGCTGAGGCAATCTAAAGGAACACAAAAAGGAGTGGTGGGGGCTGGCACACGGAGATAAGGAGGCCCTGCAGATGCCGCTGTGCGCGGCGCTGTTGCACCAGCAGGAAAATGCCATGGGAGTGAACCTTTCAAAGAGGTGAGACATGCACCCACCTTTAGCCATTTACAGGCTTTGATTCTACAAAGACACACACAAAACCCAATCCAATGTGAGGGAAGAGTAAGACCCACACAGAGAAGATAAGAGTAGATACAAGAAGCCTCGCAGGGCAGCGCATGCGCGCTGCGCTAGGCTTGACCTCAAAATGTGGGTAGTCACAGCAAAAAAGGATGACGTTCCTACAGATAAGATATGAGATAAATAGAAAATGGGATGCTCTAATCCATCACCCGCTTAAAGCTGTAAGAGAACAGCCCCATTGACCCAGTCTTAGGCGTCGGTCTCAAAAATTAGTTTCTCATTAGGATCAGTATGGTTCAAAATTGGGCTTGAGTAAAGGCTTGTTTTAAAGTCGGAAGGAGTTTTTGGCTCTAGAGTTCCCCTGGAAACCTTGGCTAAACATTTCCTTTTCTAGCATGCTGGTTATTTTACAGGTTGACCAAGTAAAATCACTGACAAACTTCTGATACAAATTGTCAAACCCGAGGAAACACTGGATGTCCTTGCTGTAAGAACAGGTAGCTCCATCCATAATGAGAAAAACAATAATAATAATCTTTATTTAGATATAAAACATATCTTTAAAAGAATTTACAGATTCACAGCCTGACCGAATATTAGAATAAAAACTTCTAGGAATAGCAACACGAGTGTAGATATAAAGGCACGATCCATTAACAAACATTATAAAAACAGGGATTTTATCTCATAGTGTATATTAAAATCACAAAAATTGAAACAAGGCGCCAGATTGCATTGGATATAACCAAATTATGTCTAACGTTGCTGAGAATAATGCCAGTTAATACTGTTTTCGGTGAGAAAAGAAAGACTGAGCACTTTAGCATGGTCTCCTTAAGTTAAAGATGTGATATGCTCGCTGGATAAATTTTATACATTTTATGTTTAGCACTGTGTTTTCCGGGTTCAGAGCTGCCATGATGGCTTGCCTGCAGGACCGAACCCCCAGCCTATTCCATTCTAATTTTAATCCGGACCTACGTTCTGTGTTAAGGGCTGGGCAAAGGCAACTTACATGCAACATGGTTTCCGCTGTTTCCCCACACCCTCTGCAAGAGCGATCTTCCGATGTACGTCGCCATGATGGTAAGTCCTGCAAGAAACGCCAGTCACCCAGTCTGATGGCAATAAAGCCGCGTTTCAGGTATAATGGATATGTGCTGGCCAGATAGCAGGCTGGGACCGGGTGTTTGTAGGAATTTATCGTGACCCAGCCATGGCTGCGTTTCAGAAAAAGTGCTTTGTCAGTGAGACAAGAAGTCATTCTCACACATTTTTTTATAGCTTTTTTAAATGCTATCTGGCCTGGGTTTAGGGCCCACAAATCGCTTGCTGACATTTGGTTAATGGCGTCTGTAAAAAGACGTCCGTACAAACCCCCCGGATTTATCTGGCTGATTTCTTGCCAGACTAGGGATTCTAAAGTACCTGGCTCAGCTTGTCTTAACTTGTGACACAGGTTAAGGTATGCCCCAGTGGCTGAGGCCTCGTAGTTTATTAGCCACATCTCCAACCTGATCTGCGCTGCAGAGGCGGTCTTTGGCAACCGGAGCACCCCTTTGTAAATTTTAGTGGTCTGTTGGTTCAGGGTTGCGTTCATTTTACCACTGAAAATCTCAACACCGTAGGATAAAGTGGGGCCAACCTTTGCTCTCATTACCTCCAAAAGGGGAGCTAGGGTTGGACCGGAAAGATCTTTCGCAAGTTTGCCCAGTGACACCATTAGGGTCACTGCTTTGACTCCGATCTCTTTACGCTGTTTTTTGTAGCTACCTTTTGAGTCCAGGTGGACGCCTAGGTATTTATAGGACTGGCCAATTTCTAAACTAACATTATTGAATGACCAGCCGCCCCCTGTGTGTCGTTTCTTGCCGAATGTAATTACTTGCATTTTCTTTAGGTTAACCTCGAGTTGGTTACTGATCGTATACTCAAACCCTACCCTGGTTAAACTAAAGAGAGCCAGGTCGTCGGCATATAAAAGATTGCTTAGAGTCATGCCACCCACCTTCGGAGAGTGACTATTAGTGGCGTCTAGGACCGCTGACAGATCTGCTACAAATAAGTTAAAAAGGAGAGGGGCCAGCACACATCCCTGCTTCACTCCTCTAGTTGTCATTATTTTACGTGAGAGATGTGTGCCGGTCCCCAGCTTCACCCGCACCCACGTCCTAGTGTGGAGCTGAATTATTCCCTCTAGTAGTTTCTCTGGAATCCCCCACATCTTTAGTTTGGCCCATAGGGCCTCCCTGGGGACTCTATCGAATGCTGCTTTGAAGTCAACAAAGCAGCAATGAACTAATCTTGAGGTTGCAACTGCCCTGTCGACTACAGTTGTTATTGCTAGCAAGTTGGTACGGGTTCCTGAGTGTGCCACTAACCCTGTCTGGTTCATTGGCAAAAGCTTATTGTCCTTTACCCATAACCTTAGGTCCTCTAATAGAAGACCTGCATAATGTTTTGCTTCAATGTCCAGGAGGGCAATGAGTCTATAAGTGCTCGGGTGTGCATGAGATCCAGATTTATAAATTGGGTGTATTATGGCTCCCCGCCATGACTCTGGGATTGTGGCTGTTCTTAATGCGTAATTGAAGAGATTGGCCAATGTTCCTGACCAGAGGGTAATATCTGATTTAAACAAAGTTTGTGGCAGGCCGTTTGGGCCTGGCGCCCCGTCAGATCTTACTTTTGACAGTAGATTCGAGACCTTTTCATGTGTTATACTCCACGAAGGACCATGCCCTTGGCTGGTCTTAATTACGGTGGTGTTCCCAATAGGGCTTGGATAATCAGGAGACTTAAAATGATCGAGCAGGAAATTTGCCCAGTCTGATTCCGGGATGTTGGCCGACCCCGTACACACTGTTCCTAAGCTGGTGCGGTTAATAAGCGCCCAGAATTTCCTCGAGTTTTTTTGCTTACTTTCCCACACCAGTTTACTCCAGAATTGGTTTTCATGTGCCCATTTGTCCTTTTTAATCGCTCGCATGAGTGACTTTTGTGAGGTTTGATAATTGGATATGCAATCACTGTTTCCCGGGAGTTTGGCCAGTGCCCGCAGGGCCTTATTTCTCGCTTTCTTTAGTGACTTCGTCATCTGAGATAATGTTAATTGATGTGTCGAGGTTGCCCTTTGGGCTTGATGCCTTGCAGGGAACAGATGAATAAGGTGGGAGCATAACATGGACCATTGTTCAGTTGGACTGGCCTCATGCTCCTGGCCCAGTCTTATTATGTCCGAGCTTGCCTGGAGAATATTCAAACTGATTTCTTCAGTCCACTTTAGGCGCTTTAAGTTTTCTGTGTAAGTTCCCTGAGGTGTCGATGGTGCCTTTTTGTGATACTCTGGGTTTCTGTTGAAGACTGTGACCTGGGGCCTGTGATCACTTTCAATTCTTGGGTGTATTCTGAAGTCAATGATACAATTTAACAGGGGTGCGATGCAGATTGTGTAATCCAGATGCGATTGCTTTGAGCCGTTTGTCCATGTCCACTTTGGTGGAGTGTCCCCGGCTGTTCTGCCGTTGATAACAAGATAACCTGCACTATAAAATTGGCTCACGCATAGGTCGCCTAGATTAGTTTGGGTTTGTATGAGCGGTTTAGTTTGCTTTGTGGCCTCGATGATTTGGATTAGAGGGGGCCATCATTATCTGCTACGTTCCCCTGAAATAGGTAGGTGTTAAAGTCCCCAGTAACTATGCAGTCTGAATTGGGTTGGTCCGTGGCAAAATCATTCATAATCTCGGTTAGACGAGTCAGATGGACGTTTTTTGTGCGTGTACTGGGGTTAATGTACACATTTATGAGAAAGAGGGGACGGTGTCTCCGCCAGGGATCGATCTTGACCCCTAGGATCCAGTCTTCATTAAGGGGCCATTGTGTTATTCGGGCTTTTATAGAGTTTGATACATAAGTTGCCAGCCCGCCTTTCGAGTGGCCAAAGCGACTGTCCCTGGTTGCTGGATTCCATGTCTCAGTGAACCCGAGCACTGGGCACCCCTGTAAAGCCCAGGTTTCCTGTAGTGCTATTACTGAGTGATTCTCCAAGAAAGATTGCGTGTCTGGGTCCCCAATTTTTTGGTGTAAGCCGCTTATGTTCCAGGAGCATAGTAGAGTAATTTGTTCTGATGGTGAGTTGGATGCTGCTCCTGACTGTGGTGGCTGCGCTGGAATGTTTATGCCGATGGCATGATCATAGGATTAGATGGTCATTCGTGGCTTTTAGTTGATAAAATTGCTGGGAGCCAGTCCCATTTTGGCCAATGTCTTTGGTGGCTACCTCTCTGAATTGGATGTTGCAGTCTTCTTCTGGCCCTAAGGCATTTTTTAGAATTGAGTAGGTTTTTTCTTGACCCTTCTGCCTTGTTGTCCTAGTTTTTTTAGGTGAATGTAGTTGGTTGAGGAGTGTGATTGGGTAGCCCGGCAAAGAGTATGGGTAGACTCAAATACCCCATTCCCTTAAGGTTGCTTTGTTGTTCAAAAACGTGGATGCCCACTTTGCCTCCTTGAATGTCACCAGAGTTACCTACGATGATTGTGTTCCTCTTAGTGGGAGGAACTCAATAGCCTCGATTTCATCCGATACTAAGCCCATGAATCCAGGGATCCCCTCTATCAGTTTGAGTATGTTTGCTCTGTTGAGGATGTTGTGGCGGCCCTTTGATTTGTATTCTGGGGCTAGTATGATGCAAGAGTATGATGTAGCATTTGCAGTCTCAGTTTGATGGTGGCACATTATGTTTTTATTAGGTCTCGTTCCTTCATTTTGCTTGTTCTCCTGTACTATCAAGTTGGTCCTGGTCTTTGGCGACCAGCAATGATTTGTGGGATGATCTGGGCTCTGAATGTGAAACGTTTTAGTCAGATTCTGACCCATCATTGTAATGTCACCCTGAACAGGGGGTTTGACGTACCCGGTTTTTGGAGACACTTGGGTTTCTTTGATTCTTGATATCCCTTTTTCGTCTTTTGTCGAGTCCTTGTTTATTGAAGCCGGACCAGACTCTTTTTTGGCTACTCGCATTGAAGGATCACTTATTTCCTGGGGACTCCCCATTATGGGTTGGATGTTAGTTACAGGTAGGTCCTCTTTAGTCTTGGGCGCAGCAAGGTTTCCTGGCAAAGGTGGTGCATCTGTCGCACTCGGAGCTTGTTTGCTTGGTAGCGTTGAAAAAAGCGGGTAGTATCCCGGGTTGGCAGCAGTTCTTGGTGCCTTGGCCTTATTTCTTTGTTTACGTTGGCGCTTGCGTTCTCTTTTGCTTAGCTGGGGTTCAAAACCTGACTGATCGTCCTGGGTGGTGTGTGTCAAACACTGGGGACTGGCCAGTGGACCCTTCGGTGAGTTAGCCGAACTGGTGGTACCTCTATTTGGCGACCCCGTCTTTCCCTGCTCAGCTTCTGCCTGGCCGGGTTGTGTGTGACCTGGGGTTGGTTGGTCCCTTGCCTGGTTTAAGCGAGAGTCTGTGCCCTCGGTTGGCTTAGTGCCTTCTTTGGCAACTGGCTGGGAAGTGGCATAATCCTGGGTCCAATATGATGACTTTTGAGTTGGAGCTCCCGGTGTGGTGCCTGTGCTGCTGCTCCTCAACTTCCTTACCTCCTGTAGAACACTGGCCAGGAAGTCAGGGAGCGATGATAGAGAATCGATTATTGGGGAGCAGCAGCATACCGACTGAATTAGTTTTGTCGACGCTTGGGCACCCATAATTAGATTGTTCAGTTGGTCTAATTTATTATCTATCCCTGCCGTGAATACGGCTAGCGTGTTTAGGAGATCAACCTGTACGTCCAGTTTGTCCGAATGGTAGTGTAGGGCATTGACTGTTTGTTGAAAAGTCTGCAAAAGTTGGGGCCAAACGCTGGAAATTGTTTGAACATCATGATTGGAGTTTAAGACGGTAGGAGAGTCATTTGCAGGGTTTTGGGTATCTTTAAAAAAATAGGACAGATCTGCTAGGAGCTGGTCACTTGGATCGATTTTAGTAGGGGTCTTTTGAGACGGGGGCATAGTTAGTTCGTATGGAGCAAATGAATGCAGAACCGTGGGCGATGGGCATTGGCTTGGCTCCGTCAATTGAGCGGTAGGGATACTAATTAGGTGAGGAATTTGAGCAGTACTATTGCTCAGTGCGGTGCTTTGGGCGTGGATTTGAGCACAGATTATCTTCCGGTGTGGGTCCGGCAAATCTTCTGTTGCAGTGGGAGAGTCTTCTTTTCCTTGGGAGGTTGCCAAAGTACATTGTTTCTGGGTTTTTGTTGTGGAACCAGTCTGTGTTTTCAATGGGCTCGTCGGAGAGGTTTGCGACAGGAGACCACCCTGGGTGTCTGACGCCAGATGAGCCGGATGCTGACCCAAAGCCTCACCCGAGAATATATTCTGTTGGCTGTTGAAGTTACATGGTTCTGGGTTGGCACCACCCCGGCTTTCAAGACTTCCAAGACTGGGCAGTGGTTTGATTGGAGTGGCGCCAAAGGTGAATACCTCCCTGACTTGAGCTGACTTGATGTGTTCGCCTTCCCAAGGGTGGACGTTCGGGTGTTGTTGAAGAGGGGAAGTTAGTTTCCACTCCCAGAGTGGATTCCTGCTCCTGGTTGCCTCCTGGGGCTGGGACTGTTGAGCAATTTGGGTGTAGTTAAAAAATAATTTAAAAGATCAGACTGCTTTCCTTCGTGTGATTTGATCTTGGTCGTGACCTTTTGGGAAGAGCCGCGGAAACCCTTCGGGTGGAATTCCGTCTGCTGGTTGGGTTTCACTGGCTGGATGGGGGGCCATCGCCGATATCGGTTGCCTGGTCCTTTTTCGTTTTGGGACTGATACCGCCTTCCTTACTTTCCCAGACCTCATCTTTGTTGTGGCTTTTTGTTGCAGCTCTGGTCTTCACGCGGGGGCAACAGTAAGGCTGCAGGTAAATTCCTCAAACTGGAGACCGAGTGATAAGAAGGACTCTAACTGCTCACCCCCAGCTCCCAGCTCTCTCCACTCAGGGAAACAAGACCTGAATCCCTGCCGTACTGGGGGGCTCTTGTGACTCTGGCTGGTCTGGCGGTACTTGCTGCTTGCTTGCTGCGCAGTCTCATGCAGGTCACGGGAGGAAAATTTCTTCTCCCTCCGCTCCTCGCCACCTGTCTCTGCTATCTCAGCTTAAATGCCAGGAGCACAAGTCACTCAAGCAGTACCATTGATGTAAGACCACGGGCTGGGCTCACTGACTCCTCGCTGGATGAGCACCGAATAACCCTGTGTGCTCTCACTGTTATTCGCAGTTGTTATATATATATATATTTTTTTGCTCTACAGACTCGATGCTTTGCAACCCCTATTGCACTCGAAGCTTTGCGCCCCCCTGCCGCGTCAGGGGGTTGAGACCTCCACTTGGTCCACTCCGCCCTCCGTGCAGGAACCCAGGTGAGCAGACTCGCAGCTGCTCACTGTCCCATCCACACGGGAGAGAAAGGCAAGGGGCTGAAAGGTTCCTTGTGGATCGTGGCTCCTCTCCTTGAGGTTGGTCAAGCCCCCATGGGGCCGCGACGAGATGGAACTTTTGCCGAGGCTAGGGTGACGACAAGAGAGACGGCTCCTGTGGGGACCCGCTGTTCGTGGAAGAAAGCACTCAGCCGCTCCTGCTGAGAAAACTCCCACTGCATCAAGGGTCTCCTGTCCCCCGTCCCCCGTTACTCGACGTGCCTGGAGCTCACCTGAGCCAGCGCAGTTTTGCCTCTAAGTTTCCGGCCTCGCAGCTCGCTCAGTTCGCTCGGCCACAGAATCGGGACCTGGCTTCTCTGGCGGCAGTGGCGGTGCGGGGGCGCGGTGCGGGGGGGCGGCGTCGGCGTTGTTCTCACAGCGCTTTGATCGGCGCTCACGCCCGACCGCACCCGTAGCCTCCTCGCCTCTCCTCTGCTCTGCTCCGCTCGCACGGCGTCTGGCTTGCTGGCACCTGTTCACCTATTCCCCAGGGTGCAGATTGCAGCTCCTCCTCCGCTGACTGTCTGGCTGGATGCGGGCTACCAGTTCTACTGGAAAGTTTTGACAGGTGTTTTGCCTGGGGGCCCGACTCACAGGACGATCCTCGGGCTGGCTCGCCGCGACTCCCGTCTCCGTCGGGCCGTTCCCGCCAATTCCGCAATTTTTTTAGCCTTGAAGAAGCCCTCAAGAAGCTCCCGCAGCTGCTCCTGGGCAACTCGCTGCTCGCCAAGGCTCCCGCCTCTCTCGGGCCGTTCCCGCCGTTTCGGCCGTTTTTCGGCCGGCGTTTCTGCGAGGAGCGCTGCCTGCGCCCGTGCCTGTGCCTGGAAGCCGCCGCCGGTGCTCACCGTTGCTGTCAGGGGTCCCTGTGAAGCGGTGGTCAACGGTCGGCGGGCGGGCGGCTCTGATGGACGGCAGACACGGACTGTGAGGCTCTGTGATAGTGTCCGCCCTCTGCACATGCGCAATGGATGTGTGGTATGAGAGAAACCTTTTGAGAGTCCATGGATATACCTTGGCTGTTCAAACGAAAACCAAAATATTCTACCTTGGACTGGTCAAATTCAAACAAATGGTTGTGGCAGAGTCTACTTAAAACTTACCTGATATACTGATGATGCAAATAAAGAAGCATGTTATCTTCAAGGTAGATTACAAGGAACTGGTTTAGCATGTCTGCAAAGACGTGGTCCGTGAAACGCTAAAAGCTGGCTGCTGCATTGAGTATGAAATGTGCCCCTTTGTGCATGGTTACCCCCCACGTTTAGCCTGATTCTGATGCACTTTGACTGAATGTGTACTGGGATTCTGCTAACTATGTTCTCAGTGTCTGTGTCTTTTCACAAAACGGTTCCCTTGTTTCCTCAATTGGCACACCTCTGGCCAACATATAAGTCCCTTGTAAAAGGTACCAGTAGTACCAAGGGAACTGTCACCAGAGAGGGTCAATAAGGGCCACCCTAAGAGACACCTCAGCAAAAAAATATAAACTGCCACTGCAGCCTGCGTGTTTTGGTGCAGCTAAAAGTAAAGAGCTGACCTGGCGCACATCCCTGTGTGCCAGACCTGCCAACACTGTAAGAGGCATAGGTAAGTCACCCTTACAGCAGGCCTTATAGCCCTAAGGCAGGGTGCACTATAGCCTCATAGTGCCTAAGTCCATTCTAAGACATTATAAGGGCGTAGTGAAGCCATACTGTGTACATGCGCTGAGAGCTTCTCAATACAATACAAGTCCCACAGATCCATGATGGCTTTACCAAATCCTAAAATGTTTGGTACCAAACGTCTCAGATTAATGAGCCCACAATTATGTCAGTGTTGGATTCATTAATTAATTAACTCAGAGGGCACCTCAGAGGTATCCCTCAAAAACCTACCAAATCAATAGCGTGTGCCAGACTGGTCTGCACCAGCCTGCCACTACTAGAGATGTTTCTGACTCCCTGACGTGGGAGCTTTGCACTCTCGTGGGTCAGAAGCATAGCCTGCTCTGGGTGGAGGTGCTTCACAACTAACCCCAAGCAGGGGCAGCATTGAAGGGTGGTGAACCTCAAAGGCTTACGGCTCTTTGATATGCTAGACAGGGCCTCTTCAGTTAGTCGAGATGTCCGCCCCCGACCAAGCCCCACTTCTGGCGGCAAGATTGGCTGGAAAATGAGTAAGCATTAGAGGTGGGTCCCCTCTCAGCCTGGCCCACCCCAAGGGTGTCCTGACCTGATGTGAACCCCTTCTTTTATAATCCTTCCACAGTCATGAATTATTATAGAACCTTAGCAACAGGGGAACTAGCTATGTATTTTTCCCATGATTTTACATAATGGGAGCGCTCGCTCCTTTTTCGTTTCAGGGTGTGCACAATTTATTAGTCCCATTTTCTCCAAAAGTGTGCCAGACCTTGAGGAGAATGCAGTGTCATTATGCCTGTGTGTTAATCATTCTATTCAAATATAAATGTCCTTTACTTTTTTGGGTGATTTGCATAGTTTGTCACGTAGGCACTCTTTGAAACCCTTGTTAAGAAAGTTAGCGTTCCCACGGTATATAGTAGCGCTCTTCCACCTATAGTCTTTAAGCTCTCCTGAAATTTGTTACTGTGTCTGTGCTGCTCTGAAGTTGGCCATTCGGGCAAGAAAAACAATGGCTGGGTAAATGTATGATGTTTTTCTCTTTGTCACACATTTGTTTTGTAAATTCATGACAGAGTATGATTTAGGTTTTATAAAGTCTTTTTAAATCAGCATAGTTTTATTCAGTGGCATATCTAGACACTTTGCCACGAGTGGCAGTCCCTGCCTTTGCCACATGTAAGAACTGGGTGGAAGGCCGGCGCCCCCAAAACTTGTTCTGCCCCCCCCCTCTTTTTTCGCCACTGGTTTTATTGTATTAGACCGTAATGGTATTTTAGAGGTTGTATCCCACAGAGTCGGATATGTATCTCAATTATTTTATTTATTTATATTTTGTATTCTGTCAATTCTTTTATGACCTAAATAGGTCGAATAAATATTTTGAAATTGAATTAATAAATGGACTCAGAGCGCACCTCAGAGGTGCCCCCTAAAAACCTACAAAGCCACTAGTGTGTGCCTGACTGGTCTACACTAGACATGTTTCTGATTCCCTGTGGTGAAAAACAAAGCCTGTCCATGCTTAAAAGTATCCTGATAGAAATCAAAGGCATTAAAAAGATGAAAGTAGAGCAAGGCTTCAATATGGAAGCACTGGCATAAAAAGTGAATGCGTTAGATGCTTGCGTCATTCATGGAAAACCACAAATTGATGGTTACTAGACTATCCTGATTAGAAAAGCAAGCTAAAGAAACAGCAGTCAACTCTGATGTTCAGATCAAAATCTTAATGTGCAAATGTGAGGATCTTGAGAATAAATCAGATGTTCCAATATATGGATAATATGGGTACTGAAAGATACTGAGGCAAGAGCGGCAAATGTGACAACCTGGATTGCCGAACTATTGATGGAAAATATGGGTGAATAATCGGGTGGAGTAAAATTTGGATTTTGTAATACATTGAAAGAGAACATGGAGTGCCTACAGATCAGCCTGAAAATGGCATCAGCCCAGGATCATCATCACCTACTTTCAGATCTATGAAGTTAAAGAACTGTTGCACAGTATTGCTAGAAAGAGAAGATGGTTTGTATACAAACATGGATTTCTTTTACTGTATTCATGGATGCTGCTTAGAGACACCAAAGAAACAACATGAATGTTGTGCCTTAATCCCAGAATTTAGAGCACTACCGACATCTCAAACAATGAAAGAAGCATATCTGAACAGTAATTGGCAGAGATCATTAGCAAAGCAATAGGTCTCGCATTACTGAAAGTTTGAGCTATTGGAGTTCCAATATAATTTGCAACTCCAATAGCTCAAACTTTTATTATTGCAAGATCTATTGCATTGCAAATGCATGGCAGTTTCTATTGTTTGTAGTAATCTTTTTAAGGGCATAAATTGGCACACATTGAATTGCTAAAAGAAGGAAGATTAGCTCAGACAAGAAGTCTATTATAGTGTGAACGAGTTGAATTGGGTCTTTATATATGTAGAAACAAGTGAGAGCTGTTAATTAAGCTCTGTGTAATTGTGGCTATCAGTTTCTATCCGGCAACCTTTACATTACAAGCTGTTTACAATGTGCACACGCCTTATTGGTAAAATAAAAAAGCATGCGCTTGCAAGAAGTCTATGGTAGTGGTAGCAGTTGATATTACTTTATATGTGCATTTTATTGGCAACAATGGTAACGGTTTCCATCAGGCAACACTTATATTGGTCGCTGTTTCAAAAATGCACGCACCTTGTTACTAAAATATAAAAGGATGTGTACAACAAAAAGTCTGTGTTAATTTTTAATTTCTGTTAAGCAAAGGTAAATAAAGGACAGCTGCAGGTAAGATCAAATATTTTTTTGGTAAGAGTGGTTAAAATAAAAAGAAAGCTCCACGAGGCGCACATCCGGATCCGAAAGTCAAAAAGCCACACTTGGTGCAGGTAATCCGTTTTTTTGGGTAATAGTTGGGTTAGGTGGGCAACGGCGCTATTGTGAAGGTAATTTACAGACTTTATTGGAAGCTCTTTGAAAGGTTAATGCACCTTATTGCTAAAAGATAAAAGGGTGTTTGGGCGCCAAGAAGTCTGAGGTAGTGTGAGCAGTTGTTTGTTCGTTTGTTGGAATGTTTGTAAAGGTGTTAATGCATACATATTTTATTGTTAAAAGAGACAAGAGTGGGTGAGACAAGAAGTCTGTGGTGGTGTGAACGGGTTACATTGAGTCTCCATTTGTTGTAAAAAAAAAGCTTTGTCTATAAAAAAAATAAACAAGCATTTACAATGCAACGGTCTCGCCTTTGCAAACGTTAGAGCTATTGGCATTGTAAATGACAACATTATTATTTATGTGTTGGTTTTGAAAACAGATAAATAAATGGCATTGTCATTTACAATACCAATAGCTTAATCTCTTGCAAATGCGAGACCTATTGCATTGTCACCCGCACACACACAGAGCCACACACACACACAGCCACACACATCCACACACAGAGCCACACACACACACACAGAGCCCCCCACACACACACACAGCCCCCCACACACAGAGGCACACACACAGAGCCACACACAGAGCCCCACACACACACAGAGCCCCCCCACACACACTGAGCCCCCCACACACACAGCCACACACACACAGACACACATAGCCATACACACACACAGAGAGCCACACACAAACACACACACACACACACACACACACACACACACACACACACACACACACACACACAGAGCCACACACAAACACAGAGCCACACACACACAGAACCACACACACACACAGAGCCACACACACACACAGAGCCACACACACACAGAGCCACACACACAGATCCACACACACACACAGAGCCACACACACACAGAGCTACACATACATACACAGAGCCTCAGAGCATAATTCCAAGAGCCAATGTAGTTTAAAAATTACTTTTGAAGAAGCATCCAGGGCACCGTGAAGGCGTTGACAGCTCATTTGCTATCGTGCGCCCAGGGGTCCATTACAGGGTGCTGAGGTAAACACCCTGCATCATGAGGCCGCCAGAGACCTAAACAAAGCCTCGCTACTCCCAGACCCACCCTTCCTGTCACACACTGAAAACATTTTAAAGCATTTTAGCAGATTATGTTACAAAGAGGTGTGCAGGGGGAGGGGACACACTTTTTTTGGTAAATGAGTGCTCGGCTTAAAAGGGAATGAAGAACCTTTGACCATAGATTGGTCATGACCCATATCGGAAAATCTTTGAAACCGATAGATGTTGCTTCTAGGTAACTCCATGTCACTGAAATACATGATGTTTAATGAACGGAGTGCATTCTGGGAGCGGTAGTCTTCATTGGGGTATAAAAAAACTTGGAATAAACATGCCGAATATTGTCAGAGCATACAGGAAGCAGTCACCAAGGCAAAAGTAAGAAACTGCAACAGGTATAGGCATCCCAAGAGCAGCTTAGCAGAAAACCCCACTTCTCCCAGGCCTCATCCCTCCACTCATCTCATGCAATGAACGAGCACCAGCACTGCGCCCCCCACCAAGCCCCACTCACGAGAGCTCTCGGGGGTCCCTCGACAACTGGACGCGCACGGCTCACACCGCGGCTGCGGGAGCCCTGCCTCTGTGATTCCTGAAAGCTTCATTAGGGCAACATCACGGGGCAGGGTTCAGGTAGGAGGCATCAAGGGCAGCAGTGAGGCAGGGGAGTGAGGGATGCACAGGGTTCAGGTAGGAAGCATCAAGGGCAGCAGGGAGGCAGGGGAGTGAGGGATGCACGGCGTTCAGATAGGAGGCATCAAGGGCAGCAGGGAGGCAGTGGAGTGAGGGATGCACGGGGTTCAGCTAGGAGGCATCAAGGGCAGCAGGGAGGCAGGAGAATGAGGGATGTACGGGGTTCAGGTAGGAGGAATCAATCAATCAATCAATCAATCATGACACTTGTATAGAGCGCTACTCACCCGGAAGGGTCTCAAGGCGCTGGGGTGGGGAGGGGTACGTTACTGCTCGAAGAGCCAGGTCTTGAGTTGCTTCCTGTAGGAGAGATGGTCCTGGGTTAGCCGGAGGTGGAAAGGGAGGGAGTTCCATGTCTTGGCTGCCAGGTAGGAGAAGGATCTTCCACCGGCGGTGGCTCTGCGGATGCGTGGAACGGCGGCGAGGGCGAGTCGTGGAGAGCCTTGTGTGCGTGGGAGAGGAGTCTGAACGTGATCCTCTTGCTGACGGGGAGCCAGTGCAGGTCTCTCAGGTGGTCAGAGATGTGGCTGTGTCGGGGGATGTCCAGGACGAGTCATGTGGAGGCGTTCTGGATGCGTTGGAGTCTTTTCTGAAGTTTGGCTGTGGTTCCGGTGTAGAGGGTGTTTCCGTAGTCCAGTTGGCTGGTGACGAGCGCCTGGGTGACCGTCTTCCTGGTTTCGGTGGGGATCCATCGGAAGATCTTTCGGAGCATGCGCAGGGTGTTGAAGCACGATGATGAGACGGCGTTGACTTGTCTGGTCATCGAGTGGGAGGAATCCAGGATGAAGCCCAGGTTACGTGCGTGGTTCGTTGGCTTAGGAGTGGTGCCCAGGGCAGGGGGCCACCAGGAGTCGTCCCAGGCGGAGGGAGATGATCCTAGGATGAGAACTTCCGTCTTGTCTGAGTTCAGTTTCAGGCGGCTGTTCTTCATCCACTCGGCGAGGTCTTTCATCCCTTCGTGTAGGCTGGCTCTGGCGGTGGCTGGGTCGTTGGTGAGGGAGAGGATCAGCGGTGTGTCGACGGCGTAGGAGACGATGTTGAGGTTGTGTTTGCATGCGATGGATGAGAGGGGGCTCATGTAGACATTGAAGAGGGTGGGGCTGAGTGTTGATCCCTGTGGTACGCCGCAGATGACTTCGGTGGCCTTGGATCTGAACGGGGGGAGGCGGATTCAATGGGTTCTTCCCGCGAGGAACAAGATGATCCACTCCAGTGCCTTCTATTAGAATCCGATGTTGCTGAGGCGTTGCACTAGGGTGCGGTGGCAGACAGTGTTGAACGCTGCGGAGAGGTCCAGGAGGATGAGGGCCGCTATTTCCCTGTTGTCGAGCAGGGATCTGATGTCGTCAGTGGCTGCGATGAGGGCGGTCTGGGTGCTGTGGTTGGCGCGAAAGCCGGATTGCGAGCGGTCGAGGGATCCGTTCGTCTCGAGGAAGGCAGAAGCTGTCTGTTGACGGTCTTCTTGATGACTTTGGCAGGAAAAGGGAGGAGCGAGATGGGGCGGAAGTTCTTGAGGTCGGTGGGGTCCGCTGTTGGTTTCTTAAGGAGGGCGCTGAGCTCGGCGTGCTTCCAGCTTTCCGGGAAGGTGACGGTGTTGAAGGAGGCGTTGATGATGTCCCGGAGATGGGGTGCGATGATGGAGTCGGCCTTGTTGAAGACGTGGTGGGGGCAGGGGTCGGTTACGGATCCGGAGTGGATGGTGTTCATCGTGCGGGTGGTGTCTTCAGAGCTGACCGGGGTCCAGGCGCAGAGGGTGGTGGTGGGGGGCTTAGGTTTGGTCGTTGGATGAGTGGTTGTTGCGCCGAAGCTGTTGTGTATTTCGGCGATGTTGCGGTGGAAGAACGAGGCGAGAGAGTCGCAGAGGTCTTGCGAGGGAGTGATGCCGTTGTTTCCGGCGCTGGGGTTGGAGAGCTCTTTGACGATGCTGAAGAGTTCCTTTCTGTTGTGGGCGTTGTTGTCCAGTCGTTCTTTGAATGCTGTCGTGGTGGTGGTGCGGATCAGCTGGTGGTGTTTGCGGGTGGAGTGCTTGAGGGCAGTCATGTTGTCTGTGGTTTAGTTGTTGCGCCAGGCTTTCTCAAGGGTGCGGCAGTTTTTCTTGGAGTTCTTGAGTTCGTCGGTGAACCAAGGGGCTTTCTTGCTGCTGTATTTCCTGGGAGGGGTCGTCAGTGGTGCGATGCCATCTGCGCAGTTGGTGATCCATTGTGTGAGGTTGCTGGCTGCTTTGTTGGGGTCCGTTGTGCTGGTGGGAGGGTTCTGGCTGAGGGAGGTGGTGAGCTGGTTGGCGGTGATCTTTTTCCAGTTCCTGCGAGGAGCCTGTTGCGGGTGGTGGTGGTTCATGTTTTTTCTGAAGCTGAAGTGGACGCAGCAGTGGTCAGTCCAATGAAGTCCGGTGGAGTGGCTGAAGGAGATGTACTTGCTGGAGGAGAAGACTGGGTCCAGCGAGTGGCCGGCGTAGTGGGCGGGGGTGTTCACCAGTTTCTTGAGCCCGAGGTTGGCGAGGTTGTCCAGCAGGGTGGTGGTGTTGCTGTCCTAGTTGTTCTCCAGGTGGAAGTTGAGGTCCCCTAGGAGGATGTAGTCGGCGGAGGGGAGGGCGTGCGGGCTGATGAAGTCTGTGATGTCTTCGCTGAATTGTGCGCGTGGTCCCGGGGGTCTGTAGATGAGGGTGCCTCTGAGTGTGGTCTTGGGGTCGGTGTGTATCTGGAAGTGGAGGTGTTCCGCGGCAGTGAAGGTGTCGTCGGAGCTGGTCGTGATGCGGATGGTGTTCCTGTGGACGATGGCGATGCCTCCTCCAGTCTGGTTGACGCGGTCTCTCCGGGTGATCTTGTATCCGTCCGGGATGGCGATGTCGGGCGCTGAGGAGGCGTTCATCCAGGTTTCTGTGATGAAGGCGACGTCTGGTGATGTTGTGTCGAGCAGGTTCCAGAGTTCGACGGCGTATCTGTGGACGGAGCGGGTGTTGAGCAGGATGCACTTGAGGTTGTTGCTGCTGGTGCTCGCCTTGGTGGGTGCGGTGCAGGTCTGGAGGCAGGTGTATTTGCAGGCTTGGCAGGTAAAGGGTCTGTGGGTGCGCCTCGGCGTGGCTTGGTAGCCGGCGGGGGTTTGGCCGGCGTTGAGTGCCTTGAGGGTGGCGGAGTCGTAGGTCCGTCGTGTGGCCAGGCGTCGGCGGGGGCCAGGAGTCCTGGTGCTGGGCGCGGTCCAGGCATGGACGGGCATAGACAGGCTTGCCTTAGGCACGCCATCGAAGCGCCATTGGCGCGCCCGCTGCGCCCGAACACTGCGCATGCGTGCGGACTCTGCCATAAATAGCGTATTGGGAGGGGTGGAGTGGGAGGGAGGAGCAGCTGGGAGGCGGGAGCGGGGTGGCACAGGGAGGGGATCGGGGTACATTAGGCAAAAGGGGGGGTGGGCCGAAGGGGAGCAGCAGCAGGGAGCGGGGAGGGCGAGAAAAGACGGCGAGAACGAACCAAAAACAAGCACTGGTAGCAAGCAGGTAGAGGCAGGTAGGGAGACCGGGCACACTCATGGAGAGCCGTGCGGCTGGTGGAGCGACCGTCACCGACCAGGGTCAGGTCAGGTCACAGCTCCCCGTTGGGCTGGAACACCTTAAGTATCCAGAGGGAGGGAGGAGCAGCTGGGAGGCAGGAGCGGGTGGCACGGGGAGGGGATCGGGGTACAGAAGGCAAAAGGGGGGGCGGGGCCGCAGGGGAGCAGCGGCAGGGAGCAGGGAGGGTGAGAAAAGACGGCGAGAATGAAACAAAAACAAGCACTGGTAGCGAGCAGGTAGAGGCAGGTAGGGAGACTGGGCACACTCACGGAGAGCCGCGTGGCGGGTGGAGCGACCGTCACCGACCAGGGTCAGGCCAGGTCCCAGCTCCCCATTGCGCTGGAACACCTTAAGTATCCGGAGGGAGGGAGGAGCAGCTGGGAGGCGGGAGCGGGGTGGCGCGGGGAGGGGATCAGGGCACAGAAGGCAAAAGGGGGGGTGGGGCCCCAGGGAGCAGCGGCAGGGAGCGGGTAGGGCGAGAAAAGACGGCGAGAACGAAACAAAAAGAAGCACTGGTAGCGAGCAGGTAGAGGCAGGTAGGGAGACCGGGCACACTCACAGAGAGCCGCGCGGCGGGTGGAGCGACCGTCACCAACCAGGGTCATGTCAGGTCACAGCTCCCAGTCGCGCTGGAACACCTTAAGTATCCGGAGGGAGGGAGGAGCAGCTGGGAAGCGGGAGCGGGGTGCCGCGCGGAGGGGATCGGGGTACAGAAGGCAAAAGGGGGGGTGGGGCCGCAGGGGAGCAGCGTCAGGGAGCGGGGAGGGCGAGAAAAGACGGCGAGAACGAAACAAAAACAAGCACTGGTAGCGAGCAGGTGAGGCAGGTAGGGAGACCGGGCACACTCACGGAGAGCCGCGCAGCAGGTGGAGCGACCGTCACCGACCAGGGTCAGGTCAGGTCACAGTTCCCCATCGCGCTGGAACACCTTAAGTATCCAGAGGGATGGAGGAGCAGCTGGGAGGCGGGAGCGGGGTGGCGCGGGGAGGGGATCGGGGAACAGAAGGCAAAAGGGGGGGCGGGGCCGCAGGGGAGCAGCGGCAGGGAGCGGGGAGGGCGAGAAAAGACGGCGAGAACTAAACAAAAACAAGCACTGGTAGCGAGCAGGTAGAGGCAGGTAGGGAGACCGGGCACACTCACGGAGAGCCGCGAGCCGGGTGGAGCGACCGTCATCGACCAGGGTCAGGTCAGGTCACAGCTCCCTGTCGCGCTGGAACACCTTAAGTATCATGAGGGAGGGAGGAGCAGCTGGGAGGCGGGAGTGGGGTGGCGCGGGGAGGGGATCGGGGTACAGAAGGCAAAAGGGGGGGTGGGCCGCAGGGGAGCAGCGGCAGGGAGCGGGGAGGGCGAGAAAAGACGGCGAGAACGAAACAAAAACAAGCACTGGTAGTGAGTAGGTAGAGGCAGGTAGGGAGACCGGGCACACTCATGGAGAGCCGCGCGGCGGGTGGAGCGACCGTCACCGACCAGGGTCAGGTCAGGTCACAGCTCCCCGTCGCGCTGCAGCACCTCAAGTATCCGGAGGGAGGGAGGAGCAGCTGGGAGGCGGGAGCCGGGTGGTGCAGGGAGGGGTTTGGGGTACAGAAGGCAAAAGGGGGGGCGGGGCCGCAGGGGAGCAGCGGCAGGGAACAGGGAGGGCGAGAAAAGATGGCGTGAACGAAACAAAAACAAGCACTGGTAGCGAGCAGGTAGAGGCAGTTAGGGAGACCGGGCACACTCACGGAGAGTCACGCGGCGAGTGGAGCGACCGTCACCGACCAGGGTCAGGTCAGGTCAGGCATTAGGGGCAGCAGGGAGGCACAGGAGTTCAGAGAGGACACAGGGGCCACCAGGGGCACTGGGTATGCACACGGTACAGAGATCCAACAAGGGCAGAGATGAAGTATGAAGGGCGTCAAGAAGGCACAGGGGGCAGCAGTGAGGCCTGCGCCCATAATCTAATGATTCGCCGGCCTAAAGGTCTTGGAAACTGAGTAATAGGGCAGGGGTTGTATCGGCTAACTCACCTTCACGAGATAGCAGGCTCCGGCACAGGGCTGCATCCGGGGCGCACAGAGCTCATGCCTGCGGTGGCACCGCTCTTGCAGAGGACAGCACGGAAGGCAATTCCGTGAAGGCCCAGAGCAGCTGCCATCAGTCACCGTCATGTATAATGCACAGCCCCCCTGCATTCAGTGCGCAAACCTTAGAAAGAGTCGCATCTCCAGCTACAATACTCTTCTGTATTTTACACCGCACGTCACAAACTTAAGATGCCAATAAATTATGATTATCGTGAAGGATGAACGTCTGCAGCTACAGGATACGTCCATTTTTTCAACCTCGAGGTGGCAATCGCAGAGTGCTCTAAATTATGTAAATCTTGAACGGAATATCATCTCCAGCTACAGGAGCCTTCTGTGAGCCTTCTGTTTTCAAACCACATAACGTCAGTTTAGAAGACACCAAAAATGAGGTTTTGTAAATTGTGTAAAGAGCCCAAAATTAGGATTCACAAATTATTCAAAACGTCAAAGGCATAACATGTCCAGATACGGGATTCTACTAGCTTAAAAACACAGGGCACAAAGTCAAATGCCGCATACCTTATGCAGATCGTCGAAAGTGTGACGTCTACAGCTACAACAAACATTAGGTGCTGCATACATTGTGCAAACTTCGAAACAGTAACGCCTGCTGCTGCAAGATTAGTACACCCCATTATGCCAAATCAGGAGTGCCGCATAAATTATGCAGGGTTTGAAAGTGTGATATCTATAGCTGCTGAATTCTTCTATGTTTAAAAAAAACACTTTGCAACCTTATAGTGTTGTTTAAAAAATAAACATATTTAGAAGAGCAGCACGTACAGCTATAGCATTCCTTTATTATTAAAGCCAATCCTTCTAGAGTAATAGATGCATTGTGCTAATCTTTAAAAGATTTGTATGTACAACTAGGTTGTTGTATTTTAAATATGATCGTCACAACAAATATAGATTAATTTATGAAACGGTGACATATACAGCTATAGCCTTCTGTTATTGTTAAAACCAATTCCCAGAGTAATCGATATATTGTGCTCATCTTTGACAGAGTAACATCTACAGCCTCAGCATTATTTTATTATCCAAGGCCATAAATCGAGTCATAGGTAAATTGTGCTAATCTTTGTCAATCTATCATCTACAGCTACAACATTATTTTGCAGATAAAACCCGTTGATTGAATAATTGGTAAATTGCGCTAATCTTAAACATAGCAACATCTACAGCTAGATTGTTCTATTAATACAAGCATTTGCAGTGCAGTAGGTCTCGCAGTTACACGAGTTAAATCTATTGGAATTGTATATGACAATGCCTTTTATTTATGTTTTTAAAATGAAAACAAAAATAAAAGGCATTGTTATTTGCAATGGCAATAGCTGAAACTTGCGTAAATGCGAGACCTATTGCATTGGAAATGCCATTTGTCATTTTGATAACTTTATTTCGGCCAAGGCCATAAAAGCACAGATAAAATATGTACATACAAAATAAAATACATAGAATACATAAATAGTTAAAAACCTTTGTTAAAAATGATTAAACAATAACTTATCAAATGAAGGATGACAGTCGGTTCAATTAATCACATTTTAACACAATTTATCAGAGTAGACCTTCTACGCCACATACCAAATAAAAAGCGAAGGACCGAGAACACAATAGGGGGTGAAGTATCGAATCTTAAAATTCTACAAGCTTGAGCACATTGTTTTAAGCCCAAATTTCTGCACAGCAGTGCCAGCCAAGATCTCCGTATTGCACTATAGGCAGGGCAGAAGAACAAGACATGGACCATATCTTCTTTACTGTTGTTGCACGCTGGGCAGATTCCCTCTTCTCGTCCCGCCCATTTGCAAATCAATGCCCCAATCGGCAAACAGCCGTGTCTTAATTGTATATATAGTTTTCTTGCAGTGGGAGGCTGTATTAAGTCCATGAACTCCTCCCTCCTGGGCACAAGTTTAACCTGCAGACATTCTGTAGACAACCTGCCCATAGTTGACGAACAATGCAGCAAACCTAGATTATACTGTCTCAGGGAGGCCAGCAGCTCAGTTCTCCGCACCGCTAGGCAACTCTCCTCTGGTGTCTCCCATAATTGGGGCAAACCTATTTGGTATGCAACAGCTTTTATATGGGATAACCAAGGTATATTTCTGCTCTTCAGCCGCCCCCAAACTGCGGAGAACTCAGCTCTGTAATCATCAAGCTCGGGTACTGTCCAGAGCCTTCTCCAATACAGGAGAGGTTGAGCCGCTAACAGTTCTGAAATGGGCTCTAAACCCAGGTCTAGTCTCAAGGGTATGAGCGGAGTGCTCTGGGGGAGGCCAATCAAGTTCCTCATAAAGGCCTGCTCAACCCTCAGGAGGCTTGATATACGCGTATGACCCCAGAGCTCTGCACCATACATTACAGCTGGTCTGGCTTGAGCACCATAGATTTCAAGCGCTGGGGAGACTGGCTTGAAATGGGTTGTACTCTGGAATTTACGAATACCCCCTACAATCTGCGAAAGCCTCAGGGCGGACTTGGCTACCTGTGGGCCCCAGCAGAAATCTTCAGTCAGGGTGACACCCAGGTATACAAAGGTTCTCACCCTTTCAAGCGGGGTGCCATTTAGTACAGGGCTATGGCGGGTGCGTTTCGGAGGACCAAAGATCATGAATTTCGTCTTCTCTAGATTAATCTCGAGTCCCCGCGAGACGCAGAATAATACGAAACCATCCAGAACCCGCTGGATGCCTGTTGATGTTCGAGACAACAATAAGGTGTCGTCTACGAACATCAGAGCAGGCACCCGACCCGACGCCAGCCAAGGGGCATCGCTATCCCTGACATTGTCTAGTTCACCCACCAAGCCATTTGTATAGAGGCTAAAAAGTGTGGGTGCCAGGGCACAGCCCTGGTGTACGCCTCTAGTTACTGGGAAGCGGGCTGATAATTCCCCATTCTTCCTGCACCTGACCTGGGCATAGTTCCCTGCATGAAAACGCTTCAGGACATCTAACAGATAGGCCGGAAGGTCTAGTTCTTTCAAACCCTCCATAAACTCTCCCTGGGCACAAGATCGAAAGCGACCCGCAGGTCTACGAAGACAAGGTAGAGGCTGCCACCCTCAACACTTACTGTCTTCCAAAAAAGGACCTGCAGCCTAAAAAGTTGGTCCAGGGTCAAGATCGCGGATCTAAAGCCGGCCTGGAGGGTGGTCATTACTTTATTCTCCTCCGCCCATCCCAGTATTCTATCCAGAAGGATCCGGCCCATTAGCTTCTGAGTAGTATCCAGAAGGCTAATAGGCTTATAATTTGAGGGGACAAGAGGGCAGCCCTTCTTAAAAATGGGGACAATCTATGCCCCCGCCCAGGTATCCGGTAACTTGGCTCCCAAGAGGACTGCATTAAACAATACGGCCAGGTACGGTGCCCAAATTTTTGGCTGAGAGCGAAAAAGATCACCTGGTGTCCTGTCAAGGCCTGGTGCTTTGTTAGGGAGTTGCCTGGTAATCTCAAGTTCTACCTCCTTGAGTGAGATACTCACAACACTACCAGAGGCCACCCTCGCCCCGATATCCCACTGGTCTGTCTCGTGTCCCAAGCCCGAGGCCCCCGCAATCGACCCTCGTGCGGGAGGCCTAGGACTGGGGAGGTCAGAAGAGGACCATCTGGCTCTAATATCCTAGTCCTATCTAAGTATTCAGGGATTTCAGTCACAGGACTAGTGTAGAGTGCAGCAAAATGCACCTCCCACACTGAGGGAGCAATATTTGGTAAAAGAGTCTTGCCTCCCTCTCTCGCACCAGAGTTAACAAGTGCCCAGTATAGTTTTGCATCCTTTGTCGCAAGGGCGCCCCTCAGTTGTTCCCACCTGGCTTCTTCCCACTCTCTCTTGCCCCTAGCCAGCTCCTTTTTATACATCAGTCTAGTAGCCCTAATGTTCACTTTATCTTTCGATTTGATTGCCGCGAGAAGCTCCTTTTTTAATTTCTTGCAGGCATCATCAAACCAAGGATGCGTTTTCGGCACGGGCCTCTTAATTCTACTTGCAGGGTAGAACACATCCCCTAATACCACAACTAACTGCTTATGTGTATCTAGTGTTGTTGGCCAGTCGAGTTGCCCATCTGAGCTATAAGGGGAATTGCAAGTTGGTAAATTTTTGCAAGTTGTTGAGGTGAGTCTGCAAGATGAGGCCATTTAACCCTCCTTCTATTGTTAGTCAGCACAAGGGGGGGGGGGGGGGATCGTCATAGCGGATTTAGGGTCAGGATTAGTTAGTCCAAAGGAACCTGGGTTCAAAGTTAGGACCAAGGCATTGTGGTCGCTATCCTGTCTTTGTACAACCCTAAATTCCTTTAATTCGTCCCAGTTTTTGGCATCCACCATTAGATAGTCAATGATGGATGTTTGGTTTGTCCTGTTAAATGTTGGAAATGCTTGTTTTTAAAGCAGTTAGGGGCACTGGTGTAACAAAGCACAAGGTATGGAGAGAGCGCAATCTGAAGCGCAGAGGTGGGCAAACGGGCAGGAGATAGAACAAAATGGAACTGGATGGACAAGCAAATGGGCAAAAAAGCAAGGAGGAGTGGGGAAGTGCATCAAGGACGGTGTGGGGGAGGCACACTGAGCAAGAGACAGCAATACAGAGTGTGGCACAGAGTGGATGAGAAGTACATAAGCAAGAAAGCCAGAAAACATGCATTCTTGTGGATTGCTTAATCAAACTGAAAATAAGCTTTGGCAAAGCCAATAGGCTTCAGCTTTGGGACTTATTACATATGCCAAAGTTTTTTGTAACGCCGCACAGCTACATGGTTAAAGAACTGAAGTAAAAAGATTTTCATACACCCGGTCACGTTATATAGGCTGGCACCCACCAAAGTTGGATTAACAACAAAAACATGGGAACTCTTTTTTTGTATTTTTTTTGTTTTTTAGCAGCTGGGAAGCAACACATAGGGTGTGAGGGAGAGGCAACATGGAGGGCACAGGTGATGGGAAGAAAACAGACAGCAGAGTTGAGCACACAGGCGAGAAAACAACATGGGCATGTTGGTGAAAAGCACATAGCTAATAGAGGAACCTGGAGTGCAGCGGAGGGTGAGGGGGGAAGAATACATGAAGAATACAGATGGAAAACACATGCACTCACAGAATGTTTAAATAAAAAGAAAAAAGAAGAGTCGTGCCTGAAAAAGTGAGCTGTGGAAGGACAAAATAATGTGTTTATGCTCCAGGGGATGGATAGACACAAGATGACGAAGGAACGCACAGAGAACCAATGTATAAGAAGCAAGTAAATGAGTGACAATGACGTAAGCCAACAGCAAGTAACGGACAGGCGTTAAGATCCACGTAAGCCAACAATATGTCTTGCAATGGACAGTGCATGTGGTGTTTTAGGTGAGACCTTAAAAAGTAGTGCCTGAAAGAGTGAGAGACATGAATGACATCTGTGCCTCTGTGGACCAGACGCGCAATCCTCGGTGTCTTTAAGGAAGAGGGAGTGTGGGGTCAAATGAAACTACGGATCTTGTAGTAGGAGCCCTTCCCCAAATACAAAACACAAAAATATGCACTGCGAGGATTCCATCCGGAAATGTTTTGAGGGGTGTGTAAAGCGTGCAGCTTCCCTGAGAAAGTGACTCTTAACATCTCCGCTGGTTTCTGTGGTTCGTTTCTAAGAATGTAAATATATATCTCATTAATCGTTTTGCATCTTGCAGGCTCAGATTACTAGGAAATGATTAATAACATTAAAACATTCACCCAACCAAAATATGTCCTGTATGGGGCACCCAAAAAACAATAGGATAAAATGCCTCCATCATACTTCCCCCCCACCACCACCCCCAGTGACGCAGTTGAAAGCTCCCCCAAGTGAACAGCCCTGCTCTCAAAGCACTCATCTGACCCTATACCCACTCATTTTCTGGGGTCGCACTCTACCAGCATATAAATAAATCTATATTTCTGCACCCTCCCCTCTCACTGGGTCAAAACCTTACCAGGAGAAACCCTCTACTTGCCCCCGACGAAAGACAATCTTACCCCAAGCACTCTCCCATGTTAAACCCTCTGCGATCACGTCCCATGGAGGCTGAGTCCTACTTATGGTCGCTTTCCAGTGGGAACCCGCATCTAATTAGCACCAACGACAACCGCAGGAAGTTGAACACAGCCCGAAGCGATGAAAGAAAGGCTCTCACCATGGCCGAGTCCCCGTCCTCTCTGCCGCCTTCTCAGGCCTGAACTCATGCACCTGCCACACGCCGGTCCTCGCTCTCACTGACTCCTTCATGTGCTGCACACAGACCCCTTCCAGAAGGGCCCGGCAGGGAAGGGAGAAAGCAAGCAGGAAGCAAACGGGAATAAGTGTGGTAAGGCACCACAAATGAGCTTGTGATGTAAAATGAAAGTGCTAAAAGGCATGGGTGTGGGCTGCGAAAAGTTTGTCTAACAAAAGAATGTATTATGGGCAGGATTTAAGGTGCAGTGGTCTGTGAGCAACTCGGGAATACGGTAGTTTGTGGGGTAAAGACCTGTTTGAAAACAAACATCGCGGCACCTGTGCTTCACATCGGGCCGGGGAGGAGACAGGGGGGGATAGGAGCGTGAGGGCTGCTCGCGCATGCGCTGTTCCTGGATCTGCAGCTCGTGCACAGTGGCGGCGATGCAGACTTTAGAGGGCTCCTGTGATCAAGACGGAGTATGCCGATGAAGACACGAGACCAGCGCAAAGTCACCACAATTGCTGATAAGTAGGGTATATCTACATTTAAAACATTTAAAGACTTACATGTTGAATGCTGTGTTGTTTACTGTCCACTAAAAGCCTGGTGTAAGTGCAGTGTCGACGCGAAAGTGAGACTGCATGCTTTTGCCTCGGGACAGGAGATGTGCGCGACCATAGACCACAATCTGCTCGTGCCCCGGTCTGTCTCCCTTGAGAGGCATCTCAACGACAATAGGTCTCAAGATCCGAGACCTAAAAAATGGGGCAGATTTACAAGCCCCTTGCAACACTTTTGCACCGCCATTGCGTCACTTTTGTGACACAGTGGTGGTGTAAATAATGCACCCAATTTACAACAGGACGCATCTAGGGAGATGCATCACGTTGTAAAGCCCTGTGTCTCATTATACCTGCATCAGGTATAATGTATGCAGGGTGGGCGTTCCCACGCAAGAAAGCCTTGTAAAAGTGACACAGTGAAGTCTACCAGATGTCACTGCATCAAATCCTTGTGCCTGCTTGAAGCAGATGCAAGGAGTGAGGCAGTGTAGTGGGAATTGGCCTCAAAATACATTGCTGGAGTTGTCATGTGCTTTCGGCACAACTCCAGCAATGCGTGACTTTTGCCCCAACAGATGCGTCAGAATTTCTGACACATCTGTCAATCCTAGTGCTATGGTGCGCTGTACTGTAAATAACTTGTTACAGTGAAGGAGTTAGGTCCTTGAAAAATGGGGAAGGCTGGACCTTGATTAAAGTATTTGTAAAGAAAGAGTGCCCCCCCACTTGTTTTTCAGCACAGCTCTTAATTATGAGCAACACATCCACTAGAATTAGATATGTTCGGTATATTTATTTGTACCTTGAATCCAGCAATTATTTAGAAAATTCTGTACATTTCATGTCAGACAAAGAACACCACAAATATAACATAAGTTTTAAACATAAAAAAAGGAAAAAATCACTAAATACATGTACTGTACAGTACATGTATTTAGTGATTTTTTCCTTGTACAGTACATGTATTTAGTGATTTTTTCCTTTTTTATGTTTAAAACTTATGTTATATTTGTGGTGTTCTTTGTCTGACATGAAATGTACAGAATTTTCTAAATAATTGCTGGATTCAAGGTACAAATAAATATACCGAACATATCTAATTCTAGTGGATGTGTTGCTCATAATTAAGAGCTGTGCTGAAAAACAAGTGGGGGGGCACTCTTTCTTTACAAGTACTGTAAATAACGGCACATCTATGATTGCGCAAGGGTTTTTCATGGTGGCGCAGGGAAAGTGACGCATCTCTACATATGAGCCACTTTTTTGTAAATCTGCCCAAATATGCACAAGTCGCATAGTAGTTTCTCTCGCTATTATTGTTTGTTGCATGTCGACCAAAAATACAATTGCCATGGGAATTATTGTCACAAGCTGCACGTTGCAAAAATAAATGACCAACTGTATTTAAACATTTTAAATAGAAAGAAATGCTCAATAATTCTTACAAACGTAAAAGAAACAATAAGTTCCCAGCTGCATGCATACATTGTGTTTAAAACAGACAGTTATGGCTATGTTGAAAATTAAAAAGCAATTGCAATAAGCATTATTGTTTCCAGCTGAACGTGGGAAAGAAAAGTTACAGACCGTGTGGCAAAATATTAACTATAAAGAAATTGGTAATAGTTGGGTTAAGTGGGCAAGGACGCCATTGTGAAGCTAATTTACAGACTTTATTGGAAGCTCTTTGAAATGCACATGCACCTTGTTCCTAAAAGAAAGAAGAGTGCATGCGAGCCAGGAAGTCTGTGGAACTGTGAACAGTTGCTATTGTTTGTTGCAATGTTTGTGAAGGTGTGAATTTGCACGTGTTTTATTGTAAAAAAAAAGAGTGGCTGAGACAGAAAGTGTGTGGTGGTATGAAGGGGTTGCATTGAGTCTCCATTTGTTGTGAATAATGTTTATGCTTGAACAAAAAATGTACAAATTGCACTCTAGTTGCGATCAATATTGATTGTCCACTGTATGTTGCCCAAAAACACAATTGCAATGGGTATTAATGGTAGCAGATGCACTAAGTCGCACTGTATTTATGATCAATAATATTGTCCACTGTATGTTGCCCAAAAATGCAATTGCAATGGGTTTTCTTGTTACCAGCTGCACATAGGAAAAAAATTACAAAGTCGAACTGTAGTTGAGATCAGTATTATTTCTTTCTGGATTTCGCTCAAAAATACAATTGCAATGGGTTTCATTGTTACCAGCTGCACGTGGCAACAAAAATTACCAACAGCATTGCAAAATAATGAATTGAAAGCAATACTCAATAGTTCGTACAAATTTGAAAAGAACAATACGTTACCAGCTGCAATCATACAATGTGTTTAAAGCAGTTACCGAAACAAAAAGGCAAAAATCGCACTGTATTTGCCAGCTGCACGCATACACTGTGTTTAAAACAAGCAGTTATGGCTGCACAACTGCACATCGCCAAGTAAACAAAATAAACGGAAAAAAAACAATCCCTGTAGAGACCAGGAAGAAGGGGACATCACACACTGTGTACTGTGTGATGGCGTACCAAAATGCAATGAAATCGCCGGAAAGAGAGCTCAACACAGAAAGGAGGGACTTTAATAGAAATACACCAATAAGAAGCCAGCATTTCTGAGTGCCAACGTAAACAACCAATGGCAATTGGTGGGTTTGCCAACCCCACAGAAACAATACAAAAGGTCGAACCTGACCTAATAAAAAGGGCTCTTTGTGGACCAAGAGCTGGCTTTCTGCCAAATATGGTGTAATTCTGTTCACCAGTTCGGTCTGTAGTCTTGTTAAAAATCCCTTTAGGATATTTCATGGGGAAAGCCTGCCAGGATGCTTCTTCCGAAGCGACAGTCGCGCTTTATAAATACCGTTTCCAATTCCAATTCCAATTCCAATTGGGACCCCCCCATTTTTCTCGGCCCACCTAATTATTCACCCTAAAACTTTCCAGTGAAAAAGTGTGCATGTCTCTGGAGGGCTAGTGAAAGTTCAGTCGATGGTTGATGTAGGCAGGTTCTAGGTCATGGAGGGCTTTGTAGGCACGCATAAAGGTCTTGAACTGGTATCTCTTCCTGATGGGGAGCCAGTGGGGGTCTCTCAGGTGGGGGACAATGTGGATTCTTTTCAGGAGGTCCCGGGTGAATCTGGCTGCAGCATTCTATGTGGTCTGGAGTCTTCTGAGGAGCATGGGTAAATATGCCAATGTAGAGGGACTTGCTGTAGGTGAGGCAGCTGGTGATGAAGGCCTGAGTGACGGTCTTTATGATGTTGGTTGGGATTCATCTGAAGATACTGCAGAGCATGCAAAGTGTGTGGAAGCAGAAGGAGGTGAATGTGTTAACTTGTTTTTTCATTGTTAGTTTACTGTGAAGGATGATGCAGAGGTTGAATGCATGGCCGGTTGGTGTGGGCCCGAGTTCTGTGGACCACCAGCTGTGGTCCCATGCAGAGGTGTTCTTCCGAAAGAGCAGTACTTCAGTTCTGTCAGAGTTGGGTTGAAGGCAGTTGTCTCTCATCCATTTGGCTACTGTAGCCATGGTGTTGCAGATGTTGGCTTTGGAGGGTCCTCGGTGCGTGAGAGGATCAGTTAAGTCTTGTCTACATAGGCAATGATATTGAGTCCGTGGGATCTGACAGTGTCTGTGAGGAGGTCATGTAAATGTTGAACAGGGTGAGGCTGAAGGCAATCCTTGTGGAACTCCGCCTATGATATATTTGTGCGCAGAGGTGAAGGGAGTCAGTCAAATGCTCTGAGTGCATCCTGTCAGTGAGGAGGCGATCCACTTGAGGAAGTCTTGCTGTATGCATATGTTGTAGAGTCAGTTGATGAGGGTGTTGTGGGAGGATGCTGCAGAGAGGTCAAGGAAGAACAGAGCCACTGTGTCTCCGTGGTTGAGGAGTATTCTAGGGTCATCTGTGGGGGCAATCAGTGCTGTCTCAGTGCTGTGGCTCGCATGGAATCAAGATTATGAGGTGTCCAGTATTAGGTTTTGTTCCAGGAATTTGGTGAGCTGCTGGTTGATGGCTTTCTCAAGTACTTTGGCCAATTAGGGGAGCAGGAAGATAAGATGATATTTCTTTAGATTGCTGGAGTGGGTTCAATCTTTCTTTAGGAGGGGTATGACATCTGCTTGTTTCCATGTGTCCGGAAAGGTTTCAGTGGAGAGGGAGTAGTTGAGGATGCTGGTGAGGACCCCATCCCACAGGGCCGGGTATCAGAGTCAGGAGGAAGGAAGGATGCAGCCTCTCTCCTAAGGCCAATTTTGACACTGGGGACCCCACCCCCGGCAACTGTGTTGTTGTTAAGGAGAGGGGGCACACAGCCCCACTTCCTGGGCTGATTTCAGCCCTGGAGACCCAACACCCCGGGTGCTACTGGTGGGAGAGGGGGCACATAACCCCTCTACTCAGACCATTATGGGCCCTTGGAACCCCATACTCAGGGGAATGATAAAATTATAAGGGGTAGGTGGGCACACAGCCCCTTTCCTGGGCCAGAAATTGGCCTCAGGATCCCCATCTCCCGGGCATAGCATCATCATTAGAGTAGGACAGCACACAGCCCCCCTTCTAAAGCCAATTGTGGTCGCCGGTAACCCATTCATTAATGCATTAATGTTTGGAGGAGGGGACGCATGGACCCCCTCTTCGGGCTGATTTTGACCCCATGGACCCCATACCGTGGCCCGGCAATAGTATTTGGGAAAGGTGGCATGCAGACCCACTCCCATGGCCTATTTCAGCCACGTGAACCCCATCCTCTCGGATGTGGCACAGTTACTTGGGGAGGCTGTTGTGAGCCCTAACCGGCTCCCAAGAACCAATGGAAGGTGGCATTGCATCCATCCAAGGGAGCAGTGAATAATGCTGCTCCCTCCAGGTGGGAGCAATATTTAGATCTGTTTTTCTGTGGGCAGATCTCAAGTCTTCCCAGAGTCGGCAAAAACATTTTTCAAGCTCAAGCCACAGGGAGCGGCCTTGGTGTTTGCCCCCGCTTGGCGATGGATTTGAAAATGCTCCTCCCTAGTGATAACAAACACAGGTTTCCCTGCGTGCAACTATGTCTGCGGGCGGGTGAGACCCGGACATAGCCTCTGAGGCCTGTGGGTGAATGGGATCCTGTGACAAGGACTCAGGGAATGGGGCCTTTGTTGCCGAAACTGGCTTGGAGAGTCACAATGAGGGCACTCTTTACAAATATGACTAGGCCCCAAGGGTTGGTGTCCCCGGGCCTAAATCGGCAGATGGAATGGGGACGCTTGCCCTTTAATCACAAAATAGGATTGGGCCCCAGGGAATAGGAACCCTGGGGCTAAAATCAGCCTGAGGAGGAGGCGACTTGTGCCCCTCCCCCCAAAATGTAAACACTTGTTCGCCATGGGACCCGGCCCACCCGAGGGGTTCAAAGAAAAACAAGCACAAGAGAACTTGTTTCTTTTTTTGATGTTTGCTGCTGGTCTTCCATGAATTTGTGGAAAAATAAAAAGAAAACATTTCTAGTCTTAGGGGGGGGGGGTCCCTCTGGGAATCCTACCCTGGCTTTTGTGTCTTTTTTCATATTTTTTTCAGGACTCAAGACCAAGACCCAAGTCCTAAGATGGCTGCCAACACTTCCTGGTTGAGGTGGTAGCAGCCAATCAGATATCAGTTTAGATATCTGTCGGGATCCATGGAACCTCCGTGTCCTTAGATATACAAGGTTTTTTTAATAAATCTTTTTATTGATAAAAAGAAACAGACATATCAAAATAAAATAAAATGAAATAGTGCACAGGTACTATCACAGCATTAGGATAGCATTGCAGTCCGACATCTGTAACACATCACAAAACATTAATCATAACATCTTGACCAGTACAATCATGGAGTCATGTTCTTTTGCAGCGGGGAATTGAGAAACAGTTCACACAGCCTTCCCCTTGATTTATTACAGCTACGCCAGATCTTATTCCACTTGTGGGCAACCCCTCCCTTCATAAACCACCCTCTCCATCTGCATACACCAGTCCATATCTGGTTCCCATTCTCGGAGAGTGGGTATTTTATTGCCCACCCAAGTTCTGGTTATGTTACGCTTTGCAACAACATTCCCAAGGGAAACCCAGATCCTTTCTTTAGCTGTCAGGTCAGTAGCTTCCCATATATTCAAAAGACAAAGCCAGGGCATGACCTCCATACTTTTCCAACTGACTTCCCACACTTTTGCAGTAACTTTCCTTCAGTACTGTCCTATACATGGACATTCCCAACACTGGTGTAGGTAATAGGTATGTGCCCTACTGCCCACATCCCCGGGCACACGAAGGAGAGCCCAAAACACTCATCCTGGCCAACGCAATGCCTGTATACTCCCTGTGTAGGAGTTTAAGCTGGACCAATTTAAATCTAGATAAGATTGAGAGCTCGGTGTTTTATAGAGACCAGTAGTTGTTGGTCTCCTTCGACATTGAGAGTCTTTACATGAACATCCCGCAGGATGAAGCACTGCTGGTGATGGAACTAGTATTAGATCAAAGGAGTAGGCCACACCAGGTACCGACCAAATTCATTTTAGATCTGGCAAGTATCTGTCTAAAAAACAGTTTCTTTTCGTTCAAAGGGGTACTATATTTACAACTGAAAGGGGTAGCGATGGGGTGTTGTTTTGCCCCGGAGATAGCTAACCTTCTTATGCACCAATTTGAGGGGAGATATGTCTTCGGTGAGGCGAACCCATTTCGGCATTGTTTGGTGAGATGGGTTCATTTCTTTGATGATATATTCCTGATTTGGAATGGCAAAAAGGAAGATTTGGACCAGTTCCACGGATGGCTAAATTCATGTACACCTGATCTCAAGTTTACTAATAATTTTATAATTTTAGTAAAGAGAAAATCAATTTCCTAGACTTGTGGATTTTTAATAACGGTGGCCTACTGGAGGTTAGTCCCTTTACTAAACCCACCAATAGAAATACCTTATTGGATTTTTCCAGTGGACACCCGAGGAGCCTCAAAGAGAATTTGCCCTACGGGCAGTTTTTGCGTATTTGACTCAACTGCTCTAATAAGAATGACTATTTTGACAATGCAGAAATTCTCTTTAAATTATGCTCCAGAGGTTACCCTAGGAAATTGGTTAAAGCTTCTCTAAAAAGAGCCTGTGAAACCTCACTGACTCCAAAACAACAAAAAAATGAAATAACTGCAATGACTTGCGTCCTGACGTTCAATCCAAAGGCCAACAAAGTTAAGCAGATCCTCTAACAAAACTGGAGGCTCATTGAACATTTGAATATCCCTAAACCACTCTTTGCTTTCCGAAAAGGAAAAAATATAAAACAACATCTAGTTAGAGCAAGCAGAGAACCGATAATCAAAAAAGATACGAGGACCCTGTTAGGCCTGCCGGCCGTGATAGGGAATTTCCGTTGCATGAATTGTGCAGTTTGCCCAAATTCAAAGGATTTAAAAAGCATTTTGATCAATGGCCAGACTCATACTATGCGCTCCTTCTCCAACTGCAACAGAAAAAATGTTGTGTATGTAGTGTTTTGCCCCTTGTAACTATATAGGGCAGACTACGCAATCTATTAAAATGCGAATTGGCCAACATAAGTCCACCATTAGGTGCAAGACCAGCGGGGGTCCACTAGTACCAGATTACATTAATTCTGGGCACAGTGAAGAGAACTTGACCTGTGCAGTGTTAGTGACAGTGGCAGCTAAGAACAGAGGAGACCTAGAAATGAAATTGAATTGTAAAGAGGCTAGGCTAATTGAGAGATATCATACCACCACAAATGGCCTAAATGACCGTGACGAATTATGGGCATTAATTTAAAGAGTCAGGTAGATCTTGTATCCATGGACAGTAGCCTTAGTTGGTTATGTTTATGTGTTCTGACAGAATTTGTCCTCAGTTGTTAAGTACACGGTTTAACTGTGAATATTCATTAAGAGGTCCCCTGCTTCTCTTCTTCCAACTCTCTATAAACCCATGAAGGTACCACCTAGGTTTGGGGTACCTCCTTGGTTGGAAATATAGAAAGTGACCTTTTTGTAAATATAGGTGAGCAAATATATATCTGTAGTGGTTTGCTTGTAGTTCGTACTGCTCTAACTCATTGTTGAGTGTAATTCGAAACTGTTCATCATGTATTTTGTGTGCAATACTGATATCAGATTGTAAATCTGTATGTGGAGATGCAGTGCCTGTAATATACTGATTTCACACTTTTGTGGTGATCGGATTGTAGTGTAGTTCCTATATTCCCAACAGGCTCTGCGCATTGGAATAATATACTCAGCAGTGTAGACGTAGGACTGAGGTCGACTAGGTCTCTACTGACTATATTAGAATTAAGGTTTGCCAGCTAGCTCAGAGGTCACTAGAAACTTTCTTGAATAAACGAGGAGTTTAACCTCCCTGGAAAGACAAGAAGGGATTAGCTTCTGACAACCATATAACATGACAACTTTGCGCCCTCAGAATAAGAGTGTATCTCTAGAGTTGTGTGAAAACAATAGACAGCTATTTCACTCAGTCAAATGTGCGTACTTAGTTTCACCAGAGTGCAGAGAAAAGAGAGACGGGCGTTTTCAATAAAAGGTGTAATTTATTGAGCAGTCTTCTTTCTCATGCAAGAGAAATGAATTGCCATAATTGCAATACTTAATGTAAAGTAAAGTGCGTACAGTAAAAAGAGTATTATGAAATAATACTGCAAAAGCATTGATATGGTTTCTTAGCCATAAGATACTTTAAAATGGATAAAATATATACATACATATATACATTGACTAACGTACTTAACTGGTGCTTCTAGAATATGCCTACCCAGGTGTACCTGACCTAAGCCTAATACGTGGGAAGGAGTAAGTAAGTAGCAGTTTAAGTTAAGTTGGTTTTGCCAAGAATCTGACTCAAGAATTCTCTTTAAGGATTTAGTCAGCTCCGTACCTGGGTAATAGAATGCAGGAGGTCTGGTATCTCTCTTTCAGTACTCGATATCCCAGCAGCCCGCGAAGGCGGCTGAGAACACCGGAGCTGGATTTCTCGGCAGGAGAAAAGACAGCGTCTCTCTCAGTGCGTCAAAGAGGAGGGACAGCGTCCGTGGGCTCTCGCATCAGCTGGGCTCTCAGGCAAGTAGATAGCTGCTCGGCTCCAAAACCACCACCGTGTGTTTGCCTAAGGCAACGTTGGTATATTTATACCCGAAAGGTGCCGAGTTTGACGTAAGGCTTTAACATAAAACGTCAATAAAGATGTCACTAAGAACTGACTGTTCCTTTAGTGTTCGCAGGAGTTTAATGACAAATCAAAACAAAAGCAAATGGGGATTTCCCAGGTTGCTGGAGGTTTGGTGTGTCGAAAGAACTCGTTGTGCTTTCTAGGAATCCAAGGAAGTAGCTTTTGCCGTGCTTTGGACTGCAAGGGCTATTTACTTAAATTTGGATATGATTCTTATGCCATTATAGGGATATTATTGATTATAGCCGTATAAGGGCATAAAATAGCAATATTGATTCAGGTTCCTAGATAAAAACACAATACCCACTCCACGATCTAATGTCCATCATTACTAAAACTAAGCAATAGTAAACATTTAAAGGTGCATGTGTATTCCAACCCACCCCAAAATACATTTTATGCATTCGAAATGGTGTATGCGAAATACACGAAAATGATTATTGGTACTGTACGCTTTTCAAGCAGTGCAATCATTCAGTTAAAAATGCTTATATATATTAGCTGAACGATTTGCGAAAATTACACATGAAATGGCTCTTTAATATAGAAAAGAAGGTCAAGACCATTTCATCACATATAAATACAGTTGCTGTAAATGTGCTAGAGGCTGGGGTCATATATTGTCTCTAGAGTTTCCTAAAAATAGAAGCTCTGTTCTTTAAGAATAGTTCTACTTTAAGCAGAGTGCATGTGCCAGAAAAAGGTAAATATTTTGGAAGTTTTTTGAAAAAATAATTTCGCTTTCAGGGGAAAAAATATTTCCAAATGTTTTCAGTGGCTTTTGTTTATCAAAGCTGAAGGCCAAATTCAGAGTTCAGGAGAACGCTGTGTGCTCGTTGCTTAAAAAGTTATTCTTTCTGTTAGGGGAGAACATAATTTCAGACAGACTCGCAAAAAATTGGTCTACGACATCAGGTGAAAGTTCGACCAAGTTTGAAAGTGCTGCAGCAGTGCATTCGTGAGAATGATTGCTATCATCGATGTCAGGATCAGCAATGCTCACAGAAGGTCGTACCTGGGTGATGCTGCTCTCATCTCGTACTTCACTGCCACCTAATCGTAGTGGTGAAGTCTCAACGAATGCCGTCATCAAAATGGGTAGCTGCTGGGGACAACACGATGCATGAGCCGTTATCGGACTTAGCAAAGTATCTGTATCCAATGGTACTGCTGATGGTAGTGTAAGACAGACGTCCAACACGCATTCTTCTTCGCATAGCATACATCGAAGCACAGGTAGGATGCCATTTTGCTAGATAGGTCTGAATGAAAGAAACCAGGTCATATTCAGATCTCTTAGCCGGGGTAATCCAAGGACTTTAGTTATGCGGTCCCAATAGCGTATAGCTAGGATCGTTTCTTCCATTGTTGCTGGAGTCTTGTCTGCGACTTGGCTTGCCATATCAGAGCAGAAGGGTCAAAAATAAAATTCCTGCTACGAGTCCCAAAAGTAGTGGTAGGCCACCAAAGACAGAATGGACAAATTTGGGAAAGATGCCCAGAACTGCTTCGAAGGGTGTTAACAGTCCCGAAAAAATTGTCCTAAATATATGTGGGATACCACTGGCATCAGACATATTTAGGATTTGGCTTATTGTTGATAAAAGGGTATGTATCTCTGCAGTTGTCCTTGCAACTAGAAGATCATACGTTTCTTTTGATGACGTTAAAGGCACGGTTGTCTGTAAAAGAACAGACTTCATTCTGCTTAAAGTGTCAATTCGTATAGAAGAGATATTTAAAGAAGGCCAAATCATCGCCTCCGTATCTGGAGAGCTGTTTGGATACAATACTTGCATACAGCAAGTGACCATGGAACTAACGCTTATGAGATAGGCTTTCCCTGGCACCATGCTACAACAGCTGTGGTCCATTATTAGAATATAGCTCCAGTTAGAAAGCCGTCTAAAGAATGGCTCTATTTGTGTTGCAGGTGTGCCGTGCTGGTGACATGAAAGGTTATTTGAAGTCCCCTCACAGGCCCCATGCAAATTAATACCTTGGCACAGAAGTATACCGCTTAGTGATTGTTTACAATTGTTACCACTAAGAAATACATTCTGTTTCTTTTCACTATAACATGTGTGTAAGGCAATTTCCATGATGACTTAATGTACCCTTTACCCAACCTTTCATACTGGCCCGCTGGTATATACTCTTGGCAGTATTTAAATTGGAAAGTTGTTATCAGAATTGTAATTATTCCGTGTATTATCCATTCAATGACAGGTCTTTCTGACATTGTCAATGGTAATCTCTCACGTTTTTCAATGCTCAGAATCGTATAGTCTGCTCCTTTTTGTGCCAAACTGATTTGTTTATCAGTAAGGTTAAAGATAGAGAAGAATGACGTTGTGTTTATCAGCCTGAACGCAGATTTTGCAACGTCCAGCCGAGCTGTACAATAGAACGTAATTGGGACTGACCCTGTTGTAACATTAGTAAGTCCTGATCTATTAAATTGATAGCAGAGGATACAATACTGTCCAGTAAATATATTCTGGAGGACAGAGTCATTAACCCATTGTCCACAACTTAAAGTGATTTTTCCAAATTAATACGATAAATTTCTCGTATTTGCTCTGCTGTCTCAATTTGAGTTACTTTCCAAGCTTCGTTGTGCGCAGCATATATACCGGCCGCTATGAAACGTTTTTGACGCTGTTTGCGTGGTCCTATTATGAAATCACGCAAGTCAGCACCGTCTTTAAGTAAAGTCAAGTGATGCTTAATTTCAGCCAGTGTGGATGTCTGTAGCCATTCAAGGCATAGTTTCCCTACACTGTATGCTGTTACTATCCCTGGATGTTGCCTCTGGGAGTATCTAGGGTCTGGTCTGGTCATTTTGAACCCCTGTTTTTTGTTCAGGAATCTATCTTGACAGTTATTTGTGTCTGTGGGCCAGATCAACCACTTTTTCCAATCAGGATGTGTTCTGTTTTGGTGTAAAATGTTGGATACGTCTATCTCAACATCTGTAGTGGTATTACTATCAGGTATTGGCTTTGGAATAGACGGTTTGTTTAAGTCTTTAATCTTAGCTAGGCCAAGACAAGTAGTCTGTTGAATGGTGCCATTCAAGAATATTATTTGTTCTGGGATCATGCAGGCTCTAAATAATGCTTCTAAACCTTGGACCTGCCAATTTTTTGTACCCCAGATGGTTTTCGTTGTAATGTTGTCTTTCCAGAAATCAAAACCAAAGGTAATTATTTTATCATAAAATGTTTCAGAATAAATCAATTTAGTATTTGTCAACATTGTTTTTATCCCTGTCTTATTTAACAGTTTAAAATAAATCTTTCTTCATCACTTGTGTTAAACCCTGAGAAGTATGGGAATTTCTCATAGAATGTTTTCGAACTGCTTTTAGGTGGAGTTGCACAATGTTCCCATTGATTATACTTAAAAAATTTCTAGGTTGAGCAGATTTATGTAAATAGTGATGTGCAAAGTGCTTGTAGCAGTACATTTGTTCATAATTTGACGAACGCTGTAAGTAATCATGTTCTGTAAATTTTGCTGACATTATTAAATCTGACATCATATTATTTATGCTTTCAAAGTCCCAATCATCAGAGAATGTACTTGGTTTTACAAAGTCACTTAATGAAACCTTTAACTGATGTGGATATTTCAAGAGTTCAACCGGGCCATAGATTTCGTAATCCGTTTTGTCCCAAGCTACCCCACCGGGTATTGGAATGGCTGTGACATTCACTGATGATAGTTCTCTTTTCTCGATGTGAGATGATTTGTGTGGCTTTAGGACCAAGTTGATGTTCTGACTTGCTGTGTCCATTGTACTGTATTTTCCTTCAATGAATTTTCCCAAACAAAGTACCATGATGAGGCAAAGAAGGAGGAAAAGTACACCTAACACAATCCAAAATTCAAACCATGGAGAAATCAGATAGGTTTCTTTGAGCTGATGAAAGAGTTTAGTTAATTTATCTTTGAAAGTTTTTGTCATTGGCATTTCTTCAGGTTCAATTTGATCTTCAGAAAAGTTATCAAAATTGATGAAGTAGCCAGATGCAATTCGGTCAATTGTTTGAATTGCTTCCGAATTTTCCTTTGCTTTTTCATTTTTTCTTTCATTAGTATAGTCTGACGCTATATCGTTGTAGACAGGTGTTTCTTGATGAACTGTTTCAATTTGGGTTTCAAGAGGCACAAGTTCCATGGCATTGTTTCATAGTCCTTTTTTATTCACTGCAGGTTTATCAAATGTGATTAGTCTCTCAGTTTGAACCTCTTGGATTGTAGCAAATTTTGGTATTCTGCTATTTCTTGGGAGTCCACTGGGCCTACTACTTATTATTGGCCACATGATTGTAGTTTTACCAGGTCGATGGATACAACTCGGTTCTCCTTTTTACCATCAAGGGGCGGTAGTACAACTGATCTTGTTCCGCTGACATCTAAGGCAGGTACTGCTTTTCTGTAAGAAGGCCCAAATTCCTTCTTCACCACGATCTTCTCTCTGACCAGATCCCAAATCTTTGGAATCCAGACAGGCCTTGCTGGGACAGGTGGTTTATCTTCAGTGGCTGTTGGCTGCTGTTTTAACTTTATGTTGCTGAGGTCTTTTCGTTTTTCATTTAAGTCCTGTAAAACAGCCAAACGATCTTTGATATCAAAGCATTTTCTTTCTACCACTGAAGTCTGACTATCTAAGTCCTGAATATGCATTCTAGTTCCGAACAATAGTTCGTACGGGCTGAAACCTTTTAGAGAATTTCTTGGCAGATTGTTAAGACTACGTTGAACACTTGTTAAATGTTGGACCCACCCATCACCCGAACCTAATACCCTCGCCATTATAGATTGCTTTATGTCCCGGTTTTTTCTTTCCACAATCCCATTTCCCTCAGGATGGAAGGGACAAGAGTACCGCAATGCAATGCCCATGCTGGTCATGGCCTCCTTAAAAGCTAGAGAGCTAAAAGCAGGACCCTGGTCAGAATGAGCATGCCAATTGCGTATGTGCCGATAAAGACTTGCAAAATCTTTTATAACAGTTCTGGCGTCAGCCGAGCACCGGGGCCACATCCAAATGAATCTCGTGCAGGAATCCACTGCGACCATGATATATTTATAGTTAACATCCCTTTGTAAGGGACCACAGTGGTCCAGGTAAACACAAGCTAAAGGTCTATCTGAGATTAGAAGGGGCGTCTGTGCTGGTCGCTTCACTGTTGACACGTTCATTCTTTGGCATATTTCGCATTCTAGAACATATTTCTTAGTTTGTATTCTCATGCGTGGCCACCAATATCTCTGTTTTAATAATGATATTGTGGCGGAGACACCAGCATGTGCAGAAGCGAGCCCTTCATGTGCCGCTGTAATTAGTCCTAACCTGTGTTCCATGTTTGGAATTGCCCTAGCCCCTCACTCCAGGGATTAGAGCAAATGGAACATTATTCGCATCAGTTATGTATGAGTACTTTACTGGAAAGCCTTTCGGGAGTGTTTTTCTGTCGTGTTTTACTGACGCACTGACAGCTTGCATTATATCGCAGTCTATTTTTGGTTTTGACCGGGTGATAGCAGCTACGGAAGCCGTTTGCACAGCTGCCTTAGCGGCTTCATCAGCCAATGAATTCCCCGCAACGTGAACGCCATCAGGTTGATGACTCAGTGTATGTATCACAAGAGTCTTTTGTAGTTCTTTCTGTAAAAGAACTGCTTGTTCCCAAAACGTTTTATGCTTGATTATGCCACCTTTTGCATCTTTGAAACCGTTTTGAACCCAGTTCTGCAAGTATTCATTATAAGACTGAACGCAGTAATTTGAATCGCACACTATTAGTGTGGGGAATTCGCGATCGGTATTTTCAAGCGCCATCTTAAATGCTAGTAGTTCATCTCACTGAGCTGTACAATCTCCTAGAGATTGCGTTTTAGTGACCAGTGGTCTAAATTTTCCTTTGTGCCAACGACCTTTAACAATCGCGCATGCAGCACTGTAAGCTTGTTTACCCCCAACTGCGGGTTGTGCTGATCCGTCTGTATATATTATACAGCCATAGTGTTCTAGCGGCAGGATTTCGGTTGGCAGAGGACATTCATATTCATATTGTAAAAATTTTTGTGTTTTTAAATTAGGATCAAATTCGTATACCACGTCTGTTGCAGCAAGAGAATTAACCCATTGGTCCATCTCGGATGTAGTGCTTTAGCATTTGGAATGCTTGCTTTTGTTACCGCTTCTAGGGCTGGTACCGGTGTAACGATTATTATTTGTTTACCTTGTGCTAGGGCTCTTTCTTTAGCTACAGCAGTCTGAACCGCAGTTAGAATTTTTTCAGTTGAACTGAATTTCATTTCAGCTTTTGTGTACAGATGTGATTTGTAAGCTATTGGTACCCTTTCTCCCTCATTAGAGGTCAGGTACGTGAATCTGCATCTTCCTGGAATTACTTGGATTACAAGGTTGCGTGTGTTGTCGCGATTTTGTAATTTTGTTTTAGCTAACATGTCTGTTTGCAATGATCTAAAAATTTCTGTGTGTTTCTGAGTCCAATTCATTGCTTTAAAATCAGGTTTTATTAATTCATAGAGAGGTTTAACCCTCTCTGCATAATTTAGAATGTAAGTTCTTCCGAAATTCAGGAAAACTAGTATAGATTGTAAGTTCTTCAGCGTTTTTGGTGCTTGGAGTACAGCGCACTTTTCTAAGAAGTTGTCTGCTAGGCTTTTGCCTTCACTTGATATTTCATATCCTAAAAATAGGACAGTTAGAAGGGCAGTTCGTGACTTTTTAAAGTTGAATTTGTAACCCTCTGCTGCGAACCCAAGTATTATGGTGTTCACTCTTTTCATGTGAGTATCCAGGTCATCATCTGTGAGATAGATGTCATCGACATAAGATAATGCCTCATCATCATACATTTGTAGTAACTCTGGTACCCTTGCTGATAATAATCCTGGGCTATTCTTGAATCCCTGTGGGGGTCGACAGAAATTTTTCTGTGACCCCATTATTGAGAAAGCGGTTAAATACCTGCTTTCAGGTGCAATGTTTTGACAAAAGAATCCTTTAGAGATGTCTAATGTTGTTTTGTATTTTTTGCGAACGATGTTATTCATTAGTGCTGCACTGTGTGAGTTTTGCACAGCAAATGTCTTGCAATATGAGTTAAGGTGTCTGTAGTCCAAGACTAGACGATATGAATCGTCTGGTTTGGAGACAGGAAACAAAGGATTGTTCATTTGAGAGGTGCATGTTTCGATCACCCCTTCATATTCAAGTTGATCTAAGATCTTTAGCTTCTTGCTTAATTGGGTACTTCCTTTGTGCAGTTGGTTGACATTTTAACTGGCTTTTGTGAGGAGGGGAGTCCTCATCCCATCCTACATGATTTTTATATAATGCAGGAGCTTGGGCTACTGCCCATTTTCTTGCATATGTGTATTTTCTGTGAATTGGAATATGATTTGAGAAGGCAGGCATTATCATTTCTTTGCCACGAGGGCACTCCCTGACAAACTCTGGCGGCCAGTATTTCTCAGCTAATACGATGTGATAGCCTTTTGAAAGGTTATCCCAAAACAGACCCCTTACTTTCCTAGTCTTATCTCCCTCTATACGCAATGTTATTTTGCATATTTTATGAGGGTCGCTAAGTCTGGTATCTGCAGTTTCCACCTGAATGTATTCATTCGTGTCCACTGTCTCCAGATGATTCATCAGGATCTTGAGAGCTATTGTCACTTCTGCTGCGCTGTCTAGCATTGTCTGGGCCCACTCTCTGTTTTTCAGCTGTGTCCTCAGTATCCTCGGCATGTTTGATTATTTTAATACTGGCTACCTTCTTTCTTGGAAATTGTAATTTTTTACTTTGAACAGGTTCCTTGTCTTTGGACTTGACGTGCTCTTCCCTGTGTTCTGACCGTCCTCTTCTTTCCGATTTCCGCGAGGAAGTCTGAAAAGATCGAGAGGGACTTGTATCAATATCTTGATATCTATCAGGCTTTTTCAAATTATCCCTATTTCTAAGGTTGTATCTTTTCTCAGAGGGCTCCTTCTGGGGAGACTTGTGTCCTTGGTCCGGAGATCTTTCTCTCCGCCGAGGAGACCTTCCTCTGGACTGGAATCTTTTTTCTTTGGGAGTGGATTGTTTATTTCCATCCCAGCTCTTTTTTGGAGTGTTTAGATTATTTGTAAAAAATATCTTTTCAGGATTTTCAGTTAGTTGGGGTTTTACCGGTTTCCCACCCAAACTATCTCTACCTAGTTCTTCATAGGATTTTTCTATGATTCTGGCAAGTTCAATTGGTTGGTCTGCTATATCTGTTTCTTTCAATTTCTGGCGGATCGCCACAGATGCTTCTTCTCCTTTTATGTTGGCTAATAATATAGCCGAGACCTGCTTGAAGTCTTTCAGTAATTTCATACCCAGAGTTAAAGCAGGTTCTGGATCATATTCATTTTGAATCTGTCTTAGCAAATCTGGTATTACCGCCATGGACGGAACACCATGAGTTTTTGTGTAAATGGAAGCAAAGACTGTGCCCCAAGTGTCACAATCCTCCACATGTGGTGCGATCCCCATTGGAAGGCAGATAGTCAGAATTCTGTGTTTCTCACTAGGGGTAGTATTCGGAAATACCGCCTCTATTTGAGTAATCCTTTGTGCTAGCCAGAATGGAATTTGTTCCTGTTTTGCAGGTGTTTTAGCAAGACATGAGTGTATGTTCTGTGGTGTAATTTTGTTTGTGTTTCCCTGATGAGGGTTCAGCTGTGGAATGTTAATAGCTGGTTGGACTGTTGAAGTCCGCATTACATATTGCACTAATTGTCTATGTATTTTAATTAGTACTTTTAGCTGGGCTAAAATTTCCTGATCTGACATTTTTTTGATGTCTGGATGTGGTGTGTAGCTGGCTAGAACTGGCCACTTTGCTCCTGGTCTACCTAGAGGACCGAGCCTGGTTATGTGATTATTATGTTTTAGGTTGCCTTTAAACCAGAGCAGGTGCTCTTGGTAATTTAGTGGAATTTCAACATCCTCGAAAGGAGTGTATTCATCCGGAGGTTCCTCTATTTTGTAATAGTGGAAGTCGTGTGTTATAGCGTTTGCTGCTGGAAAGTTTATCCATGAATAGAATACCTCTGTCTGCCGATATTCATGGGCCTCTACCACAAATATGACTGTACCACCTTGTGATGTCAGTCCCTTTTCTATAAGCTTAAGAGTTATCGTTTTTCTTATGTTGACCGGAATGAGTATAGCATTCAAGTCATTCTGTAGGAGACTCGTGTCATCCTCTAGGAGTTGAGCTGCTATTCTAGCTGTCTCCCTCTCTTCTTCACTTTCCCCCATTTTACTGGTAGAAAGGTTTTTGTTGCAGATCAAGTTTCAAGGAAACAAAGATTAGGTGCACAATATTTTGGAACACTGTATCCTTCAACGTTGACTAAACCAAAACTATACATAGGAATCTCTTCCTACTAAGTTCCGGCGGATTTTAACCTTTTACCCACTCCAGACGTCTTTTGGAGTATTTACAGGAAAAAGGGTCTGTGTGAAAAAGCACGACTGAGTTACTCTAACGTCTTGCGTTAGTTTTATCGCCTTACCAAAAGTTGGGCGCCATGTAGCGTAGTTCCTATATTCCCAATAGGCTCTGCACATTGGAATAATATACTCAGCAGTGTAGACGTAGGACTGAGGTCGACTAGGTCTCTACTGACTATATTAGACTTAAGGTTTGCCAGCTGGCTCAGAGGTCACTAGAAACTTTCTCGAATAAACGAGGAGGAGTTTAACCTCCCTGGATAGACAAGAAGGGATTAGCTTCTGACAACCATATAACATGACAACTTTGCTCCCTCAGAATAAGAGTGTAATCTAGAGTCGTGTGAAAACAATAGACAGCTATTTCACTCAGTTAAATGTGCGTACTTAGTTTCACCAGACTGCAGAGAAAAGAGAGACGGGCGTTTTCAATGAAAGGTGTAATTCATTGAGTAGTCTTCTTTCTCATGCAAGAGAAATGAATTGCCATAATTGCAATATTTAATGTAAAGTAAAGTGCGTACAGTAAAAAGAGTATTATGAAATAATACTGTAAAAGCATTGATATGGTTTCTTAGCCATAAGATACTTTAAAATGGATAAAATATATACATACATATATACATTGACTAACGTACTCAACTGGTGCTTCTAGAATATGCCTACCCCGGTGTACCTGACCTAAGCCTAATACGTGGGAAGGAGTAAGTAAGTAGCAGTTTAAGTTAAGTTGGTTTTGCCAAGAAACTGACTCAAGAATTCTCTTTAAGGATTTAGTCAGCTCCGTACCTGGGTAATAGAATGCAGGAGGTCTGGTATCTCTCTTTCAGGACTCGATATCCCAGCAGCCCGCGAAGGCGGCTGAGAACACCGGAGCTGGATTTCTCGGCAGGAGAAAAGACAGCGTCTTTCTCAGTGCGTCAAAGAGGAGGGGCAGCGTCCGTGGGCTCTCGCATCAGCTGGGCTCTCGGGCAAGTAGATAGCTGCTCGGCTCCAAAACCACCAACGTGTGTTTGCCTAAGGCAAGGTTGGTATATTTATACCTGAAAGGTGCCGAGTTTGACGTAAGGTTTGGACATAAGACGTCAATAAAGATGTCACTAAGAACTGACTGTTCCTTTAGTGTTCGCAGGAGTTTAATGACAAATCAAAACAAAAGCAAATGGGGATTTCCCAGGTTGCTGGAGGTTTGGTGTGTCGAAAGAACTTGTTGTGCTTTCAAGGAATCCAAGGAAGTAGCTTCTGCCGTGCTTTGGACTGCAAGGGCTATTTACTTAAATATGGATCTGATTCTTATGCCATTATAGGGATATTATTGATTATAGCCGTACAAGGGCATAAAATAGCAATATTGATTCAGGTTCCTAGATAAAAACACAATAGGATAATTATTAGAATTCTTTTTTACTTTCGTGCACTCTAGGTTTCCTTTAAATACTGTTTAAATCGAAGGACCAGGGTTCCTTTGGTATTTGTTTTTTATATATGTCGGGATTTGTTTAAACCCCATTGGTGTGGGCATTGTTGTTTCTCCTTGGGCTTTGCCTTAGTGCAGCATTATTATTTTGAGTAACGCAATTTTGGTACATACATTTAGAGCCCCTCCTCTCCGGTCCCTTATTTGAGGGCGATGTAATTGCAGTCCAGGCGATTAATTCCCTGTTTTTATTGCTCGAGTGCAGCAGTGTTGTGGCTGCCGGAGAGACTGAGTGCAACGTAATTCGAAGTCCCTCTTCTCTGTCGCCCGCTGTGAGGGCCGTGTAATCGAACCACTGTCCAGGCAATCAGTCTTCGTTGCTGTTGCCCCCCCCCGAGACGCATCACGCGTGACGTCATCGCGCTTTTTATGGCGCGTCCAGTGAACCGGGTTTCACTCGAATACACGGATATTTGTGCTGCCCTGTAGTTCCTGGAATGCGGTTGGACTCTGCTCTGCGGCCTTGATTTCAGAATAAGGTATGATTGGGACTTAGCTTTGTGAGTTATACCCCGATAGATAATTTTTTGGTCCCTGGGCCTCCGTGACTGACAGGGGGTTGCCCTGTGTTGTTTTCTGTCTCTTTGCATGACGACACCAGGAGGTCTCAGGACTGCACATACTTTGATATAATCTCCCCCAGTAGCCGGATGAGCGAGTGGACATTTGGACCATTTAGCGGATGCCCTTACCCACTGGAGGTATGTGAGAGCAAGAGCCCCCATGAGTAATAGGCGTGTGCTTTTAGTTGTAGCTCTGATTAAGGATATGTTCCCTGTTTGCTTTCTCCTCTGTTCAGGGCCAGCCTTGTGTGCACTAGACGATGAAGCTTTCCTTGTCCCCAGGATTTATTTCCCTGTGTGGATTACACATTTCTTTGAAGGTATTTTGAGTTAGCTTTGGCCTTGTTGTCTGGTACCCCGGGTGTCTCTTTAGTTGGCCATCTACACTTTTGCTTAGCGCACGCTCTGGTATTTTAAACTTAGGCACGGTGTCAGTATTAGCCCCCTAGGGGTGTATCTTGGATATGGTGTCTGTAATTTCTTTCTTTATTCTTTCTTTTTTGCCACCTGTTGTATCCTAAGATTTACATTACTATGTGAATCAGCCTAGGTCTTCCTAGCTGCTCAGCCAGAGCAAGAGATGGTGACGATATGTTGGTGTGTCTGTGATGAATGGAATGCCTGGGTGCCTGTGTGTATGAGTGTGTGACAGTTGGAGATGGGCTGAGCAGCTAGGCAGGCTGCTCCTGGTGGGGCTGGCAGGGGCTGGCATAGGAGTTACTAGAGCTGGATTACAGCTGTACATGTATGATCCCTGTTTGATGTTGCTAGACATGGATTATTAAAGAAGACTTCAAGAAACCTACAACCTGACTACAAGTGTCTTCTTATACAAAGTACAACATATTTTTGGCAACGAGGACCAAGGACAAGACCCAAGCCTATTTAAGGACTGAACACAAATCCAGAGACTCCTAAGAAAACTTTGTAACCAGCGTAACTTGAAGGAAAAAAAAGTAAGAAAAAGTATGGAGTAAAAGGCAAGTCAGCCCCACCAGTGTCCTGTCATCGGACGGCCCCAACCAGTGTCCTGCCTGATTTTACTCCATGGACTTGACCACAGGTATGGCCTGTATGTTAGGGTATGAATGATTTAAGATTCACCCTACCACTTCCTTTAGTATCTGCAGTATGGATGTATCCACTGAGCAAAGGAACTGTGGCTGTTTCTAGTTATGAGTTAAGTCCTAACTCAGTGAAGTGATTCCAGAAGTGCCACTCTGGAGTGGTGTGGAAATAAGATTTGTGCCGTTAGAGAACAATTAAGGCATTTTTACAAAGAGGATATTGGTCTGACCCTGAACAATTGTTCGCAATCTGGAGTCTAGTGCACGTGGAATGGATGACTGGAAGCTTTTTAAGTCTTGTGCTTTGTGTCAAGGAGTGCACTATTTTTGACATTTAACAAAGTGGAAACTGATTTGATTCTCCTCAAGCGCAGGGACAGATGTCGCCTTACTCAATTTATGCTATGGAGGAACCACAGATCAATATTCAGTATAGCACTTCAAGTTTTCTACAGTTGTGCACTACTTCTGATGTGCCTATATGGTGATTTCATGTCTTAAGCCGTCTGATCAACTTTGCCTGTACTGGATTAGAGCGGGGAGTTTATGTCTTCACTGCGGAAATTCTGAAGGATATGCCTGTGGATATGCTTTACTGGATCGAAATTCTACAGTAAAAGTTGGTGGCTATGGTGAATCCAAGCGCTCTTTTTGTGGTTTCTTTTGGAAATGTGCCTGTAATCTGGAGTCCATTCCTCAGAGAGCACCGTTTAATATGACAGTTCGTTTTTGCTGTGGTGGTAATTTAAAGATAGCAGTCGTGATGAGAAATTTACTGTCTAAAAAATATTTTTACGAGTGAAGTACAATAAAGTTTCAACAAGACAGTTGGTGACCTGTCACAATGAGGTGTTTGTGTGGGATACACGGACGTCGTGTCAAGAATGGAAGGTCTCTGTGCCTCATACGACAACCAGGTACTTCACTGTAGTGCATGTCCACCATTGAAGGGAACATTTAATTTTATTTTGAGCGTTTGTTATTTGTTGTACGGCAACTCACACAAGCTGTTATGCGTTAATATGATTTGCAAATCTTATCGGAGTCTCTGTTCCCACGAGTGCATTGTAGGAATTGTGTTTTCTTTCATTGCAGCATTCACTGCGCTGTATAATGCTGCCATCTAGTGGCTATTTTTCACATTTTTCTTTTGGATGTTGCTGTGTTTAAGTAAATTTCATTTGCAGTATGCATGTAGCTATATTTAATGTATTACTTCAAGTATAGTGTTACTATACAGTATTTCAGTTTACTTGCTCCAGTGTTCCTGGATGTGTGTTAGTATTATTACTATGCTACTGTTTCATGTGTTGTACTGCCACAATTTTTACGCTATTTATAGCTTAAGACGTCTTAGTCTTCTGCTGGGTGGTCATCACTGATTCTCCCTTAGTTGAGGGTCGTTCTGGTTTTGGTGGGTGGTTCCCATGTTATTGTGGTGTGTTTGTAAGTCGCATTGCGCTGCATGTCCGATTTGTTTGCATGTGTGTAAGTCACCCCACGCCTCACATGTTGTCCTGTGTAAGTCGCCCTGCGCTTCAGATGTTGTTGTGTGTAAGTCGCCCTGCGCCTCACATGTTGTCCTGTGTAAGTCGCCCTGCACTTCAGATGTTGTAGTGTATAAGTCGCCCTGCGCGTCACACGTTGTTCTGTGTAAGTCGCCCCGTGCTTCAGATGTTGTTGAGTGTAAGTCGCCCTGTGCCTCACTGTGTGTGTACCCTCTGTGTGGTCCATATTGTGGTGCACGTGTGTTTGTAATGTTTGTACACCCTTGATGTTAAATTCTGGCCTCAGGTGTTCGTCGTGGGGTGTGTGCATCTTTCTCTTCATAAATGTTTCTTTTGTGCTTTTGGGAAAGGACGGGGTTATTCCTATTTGTAATGTGATATTGCTTTACATTGTTTTTCCTTTCCTTATTGCAATTGTGTGATGCTTTATTTCCAATGAATCTTAACAACTTTCATTAGTGAAGATGGGGGTTTTCGATGCATGTTTTCTTTAATATGTCAATATCATGCCCATCTTTTCTTCTTAGCTTTGTTCTCTCTTTGGTGATGCTTTAAGCTTTCTTTTCATCCCTTAGATATGGACATCTTTGCTTTTTGTCTATAGTTCCTTTCTTTGATGATTGTAAGCTTTGTTTTCAGTTTTAAACAAAAGGGGTAATGTTGTATCCTAAGATTTACATTACTATGTGAATCAGCCTAGGTCTTCCTAGCTGCTCAGCCAGAGCAAGAGATGGTGACAGAGTGTTGGTGTGTCTGTGATGAATGGAATGCCTGGGTGCCTGTGTGTATGAGTGTGTGACAGTTGGAGATGGGCCGAGCAGCTAGGCAGGCTGCTCCTGGTGGGGCTGGCAGGTGCTGGCATAGGAGTTACTAGAGCTGGATTACAGCTGTACATGTATGATCCCTGTTTGATGTTGCTAGACATGGATTATTAAAGAAGACTTCAAGAAATCTACAACCTGACTACAAGTGTCTTCTTATACAAAGTACAACACCACCTCTTGCGGACCGTTTAAAATTTAATCGTGGTCCCTTTGTGTGTTTCCTTTTTGTGCTTAGCACTGCATTATCACAGACGGGTGAGAGCTGAGCCGGCATTGGTTATCTGTTCTTGTATTACTTATGTTTTTTAATATATTATTTCAGTATCCTTGTCCCGATGAAGCCAAAGGAGACAACTGGCGGAAATGCGACCGCGACTGCGTCAACACCTTTGTGATAAGGAGTCCCCATATTTTGTATTTTGTGTTTGATGTCAGGCGCCTTGATCAATATGGATTTCTTTTGTTAAGGAGAATTTACAACTCAGGCGCTGCGAGGACTTCCTTTTTAGTGATACTTCACTCTAAGTTAGGAGTGGGTATTGTAAAAATTTTTATCACTTTTTTATTTTTAGTTTTTTTGTAGGGTATATTGTTATACATATAGTGTATATATTGTATATGTAGGTTATTGTATATATTGTATTGTTTTGATTACTAGGTTGTTTTGTGCCACCTTGTCCTGTGACTCATATATATGTCCTCCTTAAATTGTACAACTTGATGCAGATACAAATAATTGTAAAAAACAGGATAATTACATATATCTTGTTGTGAAAGTAAATGCTTAATTGATTCCTCAGTACCTTTCTTTTCTACTTCCTCATCTTTTTGATGTCCCTTGCCTAGGTATGGGAAGGTCTCTTGGGCAGAACCTCTTTATAATTTTCTATTATTTCTTTACACTTTGTTAAGTGTGAGGGTTGTTGGTATTATCAAATATACCATTTATATGGACCAATATCTGGTGTTGTTCATGTTTGTCTATACGGGGTCACTTGTTTGGGTGGCTCATGTACATTTGTTGTAATATATATTGTTGTGGTTGTATGTTTGATTCCTCACTGTGTCTTTGCCATACCTATTGCTCTCCCTGTCTCATGGTAATTTAAATCTGCTGTGGAATCCCACGTCAGATTGAAGTCATTTCCTTTACTTAAACAGATACCCTCTTTGCTAGGAGCCGATTTAGTTGGCGATAGACCATTAAGCTCCGATAAAGGAGAGAGATTAATTCAACTAAAAAAGAAAAATACCCGGACACAGTTGCATGCTGAAGTGCTGTTAGGGCATTTAAAGACAAACACCATCCCAGTGGCGTTACAAGTTAAAAATATTCTGGTTATCTTCCTTCAGGATAAACTGTATCTTATTGACTTCAGTGGGCTTGGAACCAAGTGATCACAGGACTGGATAGTCCTATCAATTAACACCGCTTTACGCATTAGCGAAGAAGAATTGAAGGAAATAAAGAAGTTGGAGAAGGAGATAGAAGGAGACTCCACCATAGCTGATGCGAAAGGTCTTCTGGAAAGTATTAATAAAGCCCTAGCTGATTTCAAAACTCATACAGTTAACTTAAAAACATCAAAACTCAGTAAGGATATAAAAAACTTTAATCAAGAACAAGAGTATCCTTATCTGAAAGAGGATTTTTTCAAAAACACCAACCCAGGGGCATGGAACTCCCAATATAAGGGGAGATCACGGACAAGGTTCCTAACATTTTCGGATTCCTCCTCGGATTCGGACCACAGTGGAGGAGCCTATTATCAACCATATCAACAGTATCAACCCATCAATCGATACCAACAAGGGCCGCCACCTTTTTTAGACAGAGGGAGACGTCGAGGCAGGGGTTTCAGAAGGGGATGGAGACAACCACAGTTCCAACCTTCCAGCCTTTCCCACAGCCACCGCCGGCCCAGAACCAGAATTTGTTCTGAGCCAGACAACGGGTCTATATGCGGTAGAGAGAGTGGAAAATTCAGGGAGTGCCCTCTCCATGTTGTCTCCTAAAATAAATGACATGGAGGCAATTCCTATTTATAATCTGTCAAAACAATCTCTGTTACCTTTAGAATTGAACGTTCTGCAAAAGGGCCTATCGTTTGTGCCTTTAGTTGTACAAGACCCTGTTGATACTAAGACAGAAGTTTTATAGTTCCTAAGAAAAATCAGACTTAAAACCTATTTCTTAGAACGAGAAGAGAATGAACAATGGAATGTAAGTGGTTTGAAACTCAAATCGACTTTCTGCCCAGACAGTGCGTGTATGCCCGATGAATTGTGTTTTTTGAAAACTAAGTCCTGAGGGAAATAGATAAGCTGAATACTAAAAAAATCTCCTTTAAACCCAACTTTAACAGAGACGAACAGCAGGCTCTAGTTAACCTAGCTAACAACCCTTTGACAGTAATAAAACCTTCTGACAGGGGTGGGGGGATTGTGGTTTAGGACTGTGATGAATATGATAATGAAGTGGTAAGACAACTTGGTAACCCTATGCATTACCGTAAAATTCTAGACAGCTCTGCCCCCAACCTAAGAGCTGAGATCTTACGTCTTACAACTGAAGCACTGGATGGTGGATTTTTAGGGAAGAAAGAATATGAATATTTGAATACCTCGATGCAGAAAACACCTAACCTGTACGTACTTCCAAAAGTACACAAGGATGCCGCTAAACCCCCAGGTCGCCCAATCATTGCGGCGTGTGGGTCTATGCTTGAGCCTTTGGCGAAATATATAGATACATTCCTTAAGCCATTTGTATGTACCACACAGGCTTATATAAGGGATACTATGGATTTTATCCATAAGATTGAGAGCTCGGTGTTCAATGGAGACCAGCAGCTGTTGGTCTCCTTCGACATTGAGAGTCTTTACACGAACATCCCGCAGGATGAAGCACTGCTGGTGATGGAACTAGTATTAGAGCAAAGGAGTAGGCCACACCAGGTACCGACCAAATTCATTTTAGATCTGGCAAGGATCTATCTAAAAAACAGTTTCTTTTCGTTCAAAGGGGTATTATATTTACAACTGAAAGGGGTAGCGATGGGGTGTTGTTTTGCCCCGGAGATAGCTAACCTTGTTATGGACCAATTTGAGGGGAGATATGTCTTCGGTGAGGCGAACGCATTTCGGCATTGTTTGGCGAGTTGTGTTTGTTTCATCGATGATATATTCCTGATTTGGAATGGCAATAAGGAACATCTAGTTAGAGCAAGCAGAGAACCGATAATCCAAAAAGATACGAGGACCCTGTTAGGCCTGCCGGCCGTGATAGGACATTTCCGTTGCATGAATTGTGCAGTTTGACCAAATTCAAAAGATTTAAAAAGCATTTTGATCAATGGCCAGACTCATACTATGTGCTCCTTCTCCAACTGCAACACAAAAAATGTTGTGTATATAGTGTTTTGCCCCTGTAACTTAGCCTATATAGGGCAGACTACGCAAGCTATTAAAATGCGAATTGGCCAACATAAGTCCTGCATTAGATGCAAGACCAGCGGGGCTCCACTAGTACAACATTACATTAATTCTGGGCACAGTGAGAAGGATTTGACCTGGGCAGTGTTAGTGGCAGTGGCAGCTAAGAACAGAGGAGACCTAGAAATGAAATTGAATCGAACAGAGGCTAGGCTAATTGAGAGATATCATACCACCACAAATGGCCTAAATGACTGTGACGAATTATGGGCATTAATTTAAAGAGTCAGGTAGATCTTGTATCCATGGACAGTAGCCTTAGTTGGTTATGTTTATGTGTTCTGATAGGATTTGTCCACAGTTGTTAAGTACACTGTTTAACTGCGAATATTCATAAAGAGGTCCCCTGCTTCTCTTCTTCCAACTCTCTATGAACCCGTGAAGGTACCACCTAGGTTAGGGGTACCACCTTGGTTGGAAAGATAGAATGTGACGTTTTTGCAAATATAGGTGAGCAAATACATATCCATAGTGGTTTGCTTGTAGTTTGTACTGCTCTAACTCAATTTTGAGTGTAATTCGAAACTGTTCATCATGTATTTTGTGTGCAATACTGATATCAGATTGTAAATCTATATGTGGGGATGCAGTGTCTGTAATATACTGATTTCACACTTTTGTGGTGATGGGATAATTAATAGAATTCTATTGCAGGACAGGAGGCTCCGATTATGCTAGTCTCATGTTGAAAACCGGACGAAAGGTCCGGCGCAGAGATGCCTGTGCCTTATCCAGGCCACTGAAGGTATTGACGAAGTTTGTCAATTCTTTTAAAAATGGATGTCCAAAAAGCAGACCCTGAGCCGCAGGGCCCGACTCTGAAGTCGCCAATTCTGCCAGCTTAGGGTCTAGTTTGAGTAAGATGGAACGGCGCCGCTCGCTAGAGAGCGCACAGTTGGCATTACCCAACTGGCAAATGGCGCGTTGAGCCCACTGAATGAGCACATCAGGGTCAACCATCCTGTTCGTACTTTTCGCCAGAAAGCCAAGGTCCAACATTTTGGTGAGGGGCCCCAACAGATCTAAAACCTTGTCTTGGCAAGCCCGCCAAGACCTATCAAGACCCTTTTTCGGATCTTTCGCAAATTTGCGCAAATATGTCGTCATGGTGGGATCCACTTCAGGGGTCTCCGCCAGGTGGTCAGCCAAATCAGGGCGAGGACATTCGGAACGGAGGCGGGCACGTACCTCCTTTTCGAAGGGTTGACGAATGTGCTGCTGGACGTACTCCGTCACAGCCGGGGAAGGAAGCCAAGCCGTGGACTGGGGGTGGACAATGTCCGCCGACTCAAAAGTAAGGACAGGTGGATGCGTCGACGCATCGACAAAATGTTCTTTACACTTCTTCTTCTTGGGAGAGGGAGGAGCGGGGTCCGAGGACGAAGAGGACTGCAGGTCATCACTCTCATCCTCTTCCACAATAGTGGTAGGCTTGGCAGATGTTAAGGACTGTGCCAACTTCTTAAAGTCCGAAGCATGCGGATTAGCAGGCGAAGAGGAAGAAGCCTTCTTAGCCGCAGGGACCCAACCCTGCTGTCTGGCATATTTAGTCAAGTGCCGCTTTAGAGGCGTGATAGCACGCACAAGAGCCTTATTCATGGAGTGTTGAACTCCCCGGTCTAAAGCCTCCACAAGATTCTGCTCCATGGTGTCCGGAGCCTCTTCATCAAACTCCTCCTCCTCCTCATAATAGTATTCACTCATGGTTCACAGGTGTTGTGAAAATTATGCCCACAAAGGAGGAAGGAAAAATAAATACAAGCCAAAGGCCAATTCAAAGGGGAGTGAAAAAACCCTCACAGCAAGCCCAACTGTAGAAAAACGACAGGCAAAATACGAATAAAGAGTGGAGGGTCGGCTCACTGTCTCAAAAAACGTCACTCAAGGCAAAGCCTATGCAAAATTATTACAGCCGGAGTCTTTTGCCAGGCTCCGGCGTCCACAGGGGTTAATTCTGAAGGCTGTGGGCGCTAACGTCGTGAAAGACGTCTGTCAGAGAAGCTCCGGTGCAATGTAAACACGGAGCGCCGGAAATGCCAAAACGCGCATGCGCGAAGACCGGCTGCCTTACAGAAAAGAGGAGAGCTCGCGCAAGCAGCGCGAGGCCACCAAACCCCCAAACAACCACTCCGCAATAAACAGAAAAGAGCGCAGGCACAAAGCGCCTGGCTCCTGGAAGGAGTAACCTCGCTCCCAGCCGCGAGACGCCGAAAATCAAAACGGGAGCAATAAACACAACGCGGCGAAAAGCGCAAACAGAGCGCACTATAAGGCACACACAATGCAGCAATTTAAGCACAAGAAAGCGCAACAATAATGATAATAAGGTAACTGGCTGCGGAACAGCAAAGAGGAAGTGGGATTGTCTGTATGCTTATTTATACTACAAGACTCTATGGTTATCACCCAAGTGTTTCTGGTTAATGTGGTTTTTTACTTGGCTGCTGGGCATTTCAATAAAGAAATGAGACTAGCATAATCCTCGCCTCCTAGTCCTTAATAGAATTGAAAATTCTTGTCACGAATGTTTGCAAATTTTGAATTCTTTTTTACTTTTGTGCACTCTAGGTTTTCTTTAAATACTGTTTAAATTGAAGAACCAGGGTTCCTTTGGTGTTTGGTTTTTATTTATGTCAGTATTTGTTTCCTCACCATTGGAGTGGGCATTGTTGTTTCTCCTTGCGCTTTGCCTTAGCGCAGCATTATTATTTTGAGTAACGCAATTTTGGTGCATACATTTAGAGCCCCTCCTCTCCGGTCCCTTATTTGAGGGCGATGTAATTGCAGTCAAGGCGATTAGTTCCCTGTTTTTATTGCTCGAGTGCAGCAGTGTTATGGTTGCCGGAGAGACTGAGTGCAACGTAATTCGGAGTCCTTCTTCTCTGTCGCCCGCTGTTAGGGCCGTGTAATCGAACCACTGTCCAGGCAATCAGTCCTTTGTTGCTGTTGCCTCCTCGAGACGCTTTCAGTCCTTCGTTGCTGTTGCCCCCCCCCCCCCCCGAGACGCATCACGTGTGACGTCATCACGCTTTTTATGGCGCGTCCAGTGAACCGGGTTTCACTCGAATACACGGATGGTTGTGCTGCCCTGTAGTTCCTGGAATGCGGTTTTACTCTGCTCTGCGGCCTTGATTTAAGAATAAGGTATGATTGGGACTTAGCTAGCGAATTATACCCCGATAGATAATTTTTTGGTCCCTGGCCCTCCGTGACTGACAGGAGGTTGCCCTGTTATGTTTTCTGTCTCTTTGCATGACGACACCAGGAGGTCTCAGGACTGCACTTACTTTGATATAATCTCCCCGAGTAGCCAGACGAGCGAGTGGACATTTGGACCATTTAGCGGATGCCCTTACCCACTGGAGGTATGTTAGAGCAAGAGCCCCCATGAGTAATAGGCGTGTGTTTTTAGCTGTAGCTCTGATTAAGGATATTTTCCCTGTTTGCTTTCTCCTCTGTTCAGGGCCAGCCTTGTGTGCACTAGACGAGGAAGCATTCCTGGTCCCCAGGATTAATTTCCCTGTGTGGATTCCACATTTCTTTGAAGGTATTTTGAGTTAGCTTTGCCTTGTAGTCTGGTACCCCGGGTGCCTCTTTAGTTGGCCTTCTACACTTTTGCTTAGCACACTCTCTGGTATTTTAAACTTAGGCACGGTGTCAGTATTAGCCACCTAGGGGTGTATCTTGGATTTGGTGTTTGTAATTTCTTTATTTATTCGTTCTTTTTTGCCACCTCTTGTGGACCGTTTAAAATGTAATCGTGGTCCCTTTGTGTGTTTCCTTTTTGTGCTTGGCACTGCATTATCACAGACGGGTGAGAGCTGAACAGGCATTGGTTATCTGTTCTAGTGTTACTTATGCTTTTTAATATATTATTTCAGTACCCTTGTCCTAATGAAGCCAAAAGAGACAACTGGCGGAAACGCTACAGCGACTGCGTCGACACCTTTGTGATAAGGAGTCCCCATATTTTGTATTTTGTGTTTGATGTCAGGCGCCTTGATCAATATATATTTCTTTTGTTAAAGAGAATTTACAACTCAGGCTCTGCGAGGACTTCCTTTTCTGTGATACTTCACTCTAAGTTAGGAGTGGGTATTGTAAAAAATGTAATGACTTTATTATTTTTAGTTTTTTGTAGGCTATATTGTTGTACATATAGTGTATATATTGTATATGTAGGTTATTGTATATATTGTTTTGATTACTAGGTTGTTTTGTGCCACCTTGTCCTGTGACTCGTATATATATCTTCATTAAATTGTACAACTTGATGCAGATACAAATAATTGTAAAAAACAGGATAATTAAATATATCTTGTTGTGAAAGTAAATGCTTGATTGATTCCTCAGTACCTTTCTTTTCTACTTCCCCATCTTTGTGATGTCCCTTGCCCAGGTATGGGAGGGTAACTTGGGCAGAACCCCTTTATAATTTTCTACCTCAATTTAAATCTAGAGCGCACCGCCACCTCCCGGGGAGACTCCAGTGCTTCTTCCCACTCCTCGTCATCCATATGTCCCACATCCTCCACCCATTTAGAACGGATCTTCACTAGAGCATCTGGTGTGTTATTTGAAATCTTCTGATAAGTCAAGGAGATTACTTTCTCCTTCAAATAAACATCTAGTAACCTATTTGCTAAGGGCAAGGCAGCCGGTAAGTCAGTTACCATGGGGACAGCCTCATACAATGCATTTCTCACCTGCAGATATCAAAAAGTTTCCCTCGGGTTAAGATCGTGTTGACATTGCAAATCACCAAATGGGACCACTTTGCCTTTTGGCCACATATCACCCACTTTTGAGAGCCCAATGAAATCCCACTTGTGAAACCCAGGACTATGAGCCAGGAGTCCCAACCTTTCAGAGTCAAAGAGAGGGGTGACCAGGGTAATCTTATTTTTCCAGCCCAAGGAAGCGGTCGTAGAGTGCCACAGCGCCACTGTGGTTGCAGTTGGCGTGAATATCGGGGCGTTCCTCCGCTCCCAATACATACAGTGCTTGTTGGTAAGAGCCATTTTTCATCATATATATATCCATCCTATAAAATATACAATCAGCCTAATTCATGAAGCTGAATTTGGCTCGCAAAGGGCCAGATTCTGAGAATCTGGCCCTTTGCGAGTGAGATTTTTGCATTTGGGATTCATCATCCCAAATGCAAAAATCGGTAATTGCGTTTTCGCAAATTTGCGAAGTATTACAGTTAAGAAATCTCTATTTGAGATTCCTTAAATGCAATTCATCATACATTTTCAAATTGCGAAATCGCAATTTCGGGCCGCTATTTACCGCGAGGTCAAACCTCGTGGTAAATAGCGATAACTCAGAAAAATGCTTTTAAAACATTTTTCTGAGTTGCATGTTGCACACACACACATGTCATTTGGACATGTGTGTGCGCAACCCCTGTTCATATTAGCATTTAAGGGGTGCTACAGGGTGTCCTTTGGACACCCCTGGCACCCTTTCAATCGCTATCTTATTTGCGATTAGCTAATTGCTAATCGCAAATAAGGAACACTCCCCATTCATTCCTATGGGCCTTTTGGCCCATAGGAATGAATGGGGAGTTATTCCTTATTTGCGATTAGCAATTTGCTAATCGCAAATAAGGAATTAGTAGGAATTGCATTTTTTTTGCATATTCCTACATGAATCCCGTTTTGCGAGTCCTTAATAGCGATTCGCTATGAATCGCTATTAGGGGCTCCCAAAACGGGAGTATGATGCATCAGGCTGTAAGTCTTTAAGCATTAATTGCTCAAAAACTACTGAATGGATTTACACCAAAACACGAAAAGCACTCTTTCTGGACCTAGATCTAGCTTACTACCAAATTTGGTGTAAATCAGTCTAGCGGTTTAGGGTGTAGCTTTGTCTAAGTTCCTATGGGAATATGAATGGGGAAAACGCATTTTGGACCCCCCTTTTTTCTTGGCCCCCTCTTGACATATCACCCCATGCAAGAAATAGGCAAAAACGAGCCATAGAGAATCATCAAGCGGCATCAAAGTTATAAGCAACACAAAAAAATGCATTTACCGGGCCTTGCCATTGGTTTAAATGTCAAAGGTGAGTTTACGGTTTTAAAGTGTATTTCCAGGCTGCCCTGGCAGTCTGAGAGTTGAGTTTTCTCTTGTCTGCATCATGGTGGCATAATCAGTACTGCAGTCGATGAGTGACACTTAATTTACTGTCCTAGGTATATACAGTACCATAAACTAGGTACTTTCGAGTAAGTTAGTCATGTCAATTAGGTGTAACCAATTCACATGTATAATTTTAGGGGTCAAAATAACTGCCCCTGAGTCTGGTTAGCAGACCCCAGGCCAATTCCAGAGTCAAAACGATTAGCAAAAAGTGGAGGTGATGATGCTAAAAGAAGGTGTTTCCTCACAGTGTTCAAGGAGTGACCTCAGTATTGTGGCTGTGGAATGGAGCACCTATTGTGAATTAGGTAAAATGGCTTGCACTAACAGAGTTATGGTGGCCACCAGGCACGCAATGCCCATTGGGCTGAAAGAGCTTCAGTCCCCCACCTCACCCCCCCCTGTGGGTTGTCTCAGCCCGGTCTGCAGGGGGCTGGGGTGGGCAGTGTTTTGAGTCTTTTCTCTGGCACGCCTACGTTTTTCACAGGTCATTTGCCTATTTATATACCTTTGTAAACTGGTTACTGAGGCTTAGTTTTTAGGTCTCGCCTATGCAGCGCGCATGTGCTGCATAAGAGGAGACATTTAGGAATCAATTTAGTTTTTCATCCAAAAAAGAGCACACTTTGCATTGCTTTGGATGGCAACGCGTGCACGTTTGGCGATTCCATCTGTTTGTAATTAACAGATGGCGTATTTGTTAACTCCCGCAAGGGAAAGGTCTCAGGAAGTTTACATCGCATACGTCATGCTGTTTGACCGCTGATTGGCGGCAGCGTTCTTGAAACCAGCACGCAGAGGAGGCGGTATTTCTCCTCAGTCGGCGCCCTTGTTATGTCTGTGTGCCATATTCGTTGGGAGTGCTGATGTGAAACACTGCTAACCATGCTCTGGTGGGGAAATGAAAAATGTTTACGGGCGATGGAAATATAATTATTCACGGTGATAAACGTACCAGTACGGCTGCTGTTGTCTTCGCTGACAGCTGCTGCCTACTGCTGCGTGCCTGCTCTTGTCGGTGGAGGCGTCCTCTTGGTTTGCTCGTTTTCAGTCACTATCCCTTCCTGTTATTTCTGTAAGTTCATTTTGAACCGCAAAAAAAAGAAACAAAAGAGAGCATGCAGGCGACAAATGACAGTGAGCTGAGACCGCCACGACCAGGGTCGCCGGTCTTTAGAGGTCAGGCTTGGAAATCGAACGTAATTTTGAGCTCCCGGGGGCAAAAACCTGGAGGGAGAATTTAGCCCTTCTCTTTATACTCGCATTGACTACATTGGGTGTGGTGCCTTTAAATTAACACTGGGCACAATGCTTCGCTCTGCCCACAGAGTGTACGTAGTGTTGCCTACTTCGCACTTTGCAAAGTAGGCGTAGTAGGCAACACTACGCACGCTCCTTGGACGGAACGAAGTTGCCCGCCTCCCTCCCGCCCTCTTCTACATACCGAATTTCAGCTAAAAAATACTGTAAAAGTAATTTAAAGGCACTTACCTGGTCTGCGGCGTCCCGGGGCTCCCTCTACTTTCGGGCCGCCCTCGCATGCACATTTCTCGCGAGAAATGCGCATGCGTTGGCGGCCGCACATGCGCATTTGGATGGAAGAAGTCGGCGCGAAAGAGAAGAGGGAGCCCCGGGACGCCGCGGACCAGGTAAGTGCCTTTAATTTACTATTACAGTATTTTTTTGCTGGAATTAGGTATGTTGAAGAGGGAGGGGCGTAGTGGGGCTACGCGAAGTGTGTGGGTGGGCTTAGCTCCATGCCCACTTCACGTAGCTTCGCGTAGCTCCACTACGCATACTACGCCCACCCTTACTATAAATTTGATTGTGAGTACTCTCTGAGAAGTGCTGGTACTCGCAAATTAAAATGATTAAATTGTTCTTGAGAAGTGCAGGTACTCTCACTCTCAAAATAAGGTGCTGGCATGTTTAAAGCACTGGATACTCTCCCAGAAGGAGGATACCTCCGCACTTCGGGGTTTCAAATTTACAAAACATTATGCACTCGTATGTGGCACCAAGGTGCATAAAAAAGAACATTTACATCTCTAAATCTGCCGCTCTGCCACTTTCATAGCGCCTGCGCATACCAGACCGCATTTTGTAACGCCCACCCATGCACCCCCAAAGCCACCCGATCATGCCTATCGTCCCCAAGTGCACATCTTCTCCAGCCCATTGCTCCACTCCTGCTGCTATATGAACCCTGCACACGTGTCTCCCGCCCGCAGGATCGGGTTCCCTTAAAGTGCCTACAACGTCCCTCGCCACCCCACCAAAACGAAATACTCCCATTCAACAATACCCAAACCTTGGCGGCTCTTTCCCTGTCTTCACCTGCCCTACGAGGCCCGGGTAGAGGGGTGCACTCACTCCCCTCCCCCTCGAGGCTCAGCCTTTACTACTCCCCATGTCCCACCTGCTGGTAGTGTCCCAGACCGCGCTCTTTGTCCCAATCCCACCGGCCTCAGAAGGATGAAAGGGCGAGGGCATGGCGACCGAGCCCCTAACCCTAACCCATGACTATAGAGCAGCTTCCTGCATCCTCTCCCTAAGCATGAGAGCTACACCAAAACTGGCAATCCTGGAGGGCAAAGGACAGATGACTCCCCACCCCCATTCCACCGGCCTATCCCACAGCGATCCGGGTTGGCCCATCCCAAGTGCGCACCTTCCATCTACTCCGGGACACGTCTACCTGCTCACAGAAGCCTGCCTCGGTGAGCACAGTGTATCCACCGCGAGAAGGCCGTTGCTGCCTCAAAGTGCCTTCCTTCCGGGTGAGTGCAATGGGTTGGCGCCTAGAACCCACAAGGCTTTGCAAGCGCTGCCCCATCAGGGGGTTGGGGGGGGTGACTGAGCCAAAGCAGTGCTATTGTTTCAGGTTAATGATCCCAGGGCCGGAGGCTATCCGAGTGCTATTTATGGTGCGTGCTGAGACCCTCCCCAGAGAGAGACCTAGAAAGCCTCTATGTGCTGTTCCACCAGATGAGGGTTAGGGAGCACCACCAACACGCCGCGGTGCCTGTTGGAGCAACCCCTCCCCCACACAGACCAGATTGAGGAACCGGCCCAGTTGCTGATAGCCAGCCCCCCCTCCTCCCCCTTATTCTCCTTATCAACAAATTCCTTCTCCTGGCTGGCCACGCCCCAACTTGCAACTAAACTTCAATGCTGCCCCTCTCCCCGCTGTGGCGCTCTTACGTCTCCCTCTAACCCACAACCTCCCCAGCGAGCCTCCAGCCATCCGAGAAAATGTCTCCCTTCACAATCGGTGGGACGGTGCTACTTCTACCCGACATGGTGCCGCTATCCCCTGCGTGCCACCCCTTTGTGCTAATGACTCCTGCTATTGTAGGAATGGTGCCAACTCATTAATTCTGGGAGCCACACCCCCTATAGTGCCTGGCGCGCAACTCCCCATGCCCCCCCACCAGATGTGAGGCAACACCTAATGGATCCATGGCATGCCCCACCCAGTCCTCCTTATCTTAAATTCCTCCTCCTGGGCCATCTAATACCACCCCCCTCCATTAACTTTAACAAGCCTGTCTCCCCCATAACCCGACTCCGGTATTGCTGCCCTTTTACTTGAGCACCCATTGGGTCACACATGGTCAAGATCCTTTTTAAGGATCAGAGAGGAGATTATTTACTCTGCCCAGGATCACAGGATGTTGACCCACGCCGAGGTCCAAACCTCATTCCCCGCTCTAAACTAGGCAGCTATGAGAATAAGCCCCCTCCCCCTATTGCCTACTGTTTTCTCCCGTTATACCTTGTACCTACAAGTCCCATTTACGAGCATCCAGCAATCCGAGACACAGTCCCCCTTCCCAAGCGTTTTCCCTGCACCCAAGCATTCCTGTGTGAACATTCCCCATTCCCATCCCACATTTGTACCAGACTCATATAACCTCACTGTAGTCCTCCTCATTCCTTCTGCCACACTTCATCCCTCACAGATTGTAACCTATTAGTGGCCTGAGCCCTGCAACCATCCATTGCCTCTGAATGGCGCTTGCAACCCCACTATGCCATCTCCCAGCATTTGTGTGCAACCCGATCTTGCCTACCTAATCTAATTCACCTCACTGTGCCTATTCCAATCCCCCTGTTGCCCACCAAAAGTCTAGGCTTGTGGCAAGCACCCCAACTCTCGCCCTCCACTCCTCAAGGATGTGCTCTTTCCCACCCATTGTCTCAGTCCTGCTGCCGGATGACTTTGCGCAGGGCGCAGTGCAGTCCTCAATGCACACTGCTGCGAGGCCCACCAGATTGTACCTGGGCTAAGCCGTTGGTGCAGCCGCGCCCTGCTGCTCAGCTTAGATGCAGAACACTCTTCGGCCAAGAGTACCCGGGCCCCACCTACTTTCATGCACTGTTCCTTTTGGCCTCCTAGCCTCCCCGGACTGCATGCATCTTCTACCCTATGTATCCTTACTGCCCTCCCCCAGGGTCGTCCTCCTATCCCGAAGGCGACTGTGCGCTCCACCCCCACCTGAGAGAAATACCTCTTCCCTCTCCAGCATTTCGCTCTCCCTGTATAGCCTTTCATTGACTTTTGGATATTCAGAGCTGTGAATAACTCCACCCCCGCACCCCCCCCCCCCCCTCTATCTCCCAGACAGAAGCTCTACAGGTACCTGGCTGCGAATAACAAGAAACCCGTGCTGCAAGAACATAACAAGCATTGGAAATGCAATAGGTCTCACATTTGTTTAAGTTAGAGTGATCTGCTTTGTTAATGGTATTGTATTTTGGCTATGTGTTATTGAGTGTATGTATGTGATATGTTGTGGATTTATGTTGTTTATGTGAGCACAAATGAAACAGAATGGAATCCACTACTCTACTTCCAGACAGCCGGGAACTGCACAAACTCGAGCACATGGCATTTCCCCGGAGCCTACGGCCAGTAAACTCGGCTTTGTCAGCCATGACTGCAGTATCGCCCAACTCACTACAGGTAATCTACTTTGTAAGAAACAAGCCTGCTGGTGTCCAGCTGTGAGGAGCACAGCCTCTGGCACTTGTCCTGCGGTGCAAAACACCTACTTCTTATGGACTCTGTTCCTTTGCACATTTCCCAATAATTATGTGTGGCCTGCTGAGTAAATCACTGACCCAGCACCTGCCCTGCAAATCAAGTCATTTTTGTTCATTTCAAAGTGGCTGCAAAGAAATTGCCTTTGCTGGATGGGGAGCACCACATCTGTTCTCATCCTGTCTTTGCTTCTTTGGCGATATTTCTTTATGTGCGATAAATTGTTGTTCCAGTAAAATAAGTACTGAATGGGCAATAAGATTGTGGCTTCCAAAAGAAATCAAAGTTAGGGGCCAAGTACAATTTTCTCTGTATCTCCATTATAGAAATTAACAGACGTTACTGACCACATAAGAATTACGAGGTTAAAGGAACACTGCAAATCTGTTTTGATTCAGCCATAGATTTCAGCTGTTGAAAATTCTTGGGAGAATATCATCAATAATAGTTACTAATTTCTTAAGGATACCTCGGGTTTCCATCTTTAATCACCAATAAACCTGCAAAGTTACCAGCACCTCCGATAAGGTCCTAAGTCTGTTACCCACGGCCTTTTTTTCTGTAGTAACTGAATAGGAGTGTGGCATGTTTTTCCTTGATCTCTGTTTTCTTTGCTGCCGCCATACGGTGATTGTAAGTGCAGCAGAAATATGCGGCTTGATGTCACCTGTGCTTCTAATGTACACTGCCTAATATCTCTTACCCGGTATCCATCTCGTGGCAATTTTAGAGGGGGGACTGGAGGGGATCTATAACATATTGGCCGGCCGAATAGAATCCTAGGGGCAGATTTACAATTACTGGCGCATCCCTACATATCGGCAGGGATGCGCCAGTAATTGTGCGCCGCAGCTCCGCCACCCATGGTGCGCCGTATTTATAATGCAGCGCACCATGGGGCAAAAACGGCACAGATGCGTCACGCATCTGTGCCTTAAAAGCAGCGCATTGCTGGAGTTGCGTCGCAACAAGCACGGCGCAGCTCCAGCAATGATCAGGGGGGCCCTAAGTGCACAATGCTGCATCAATCCTTAAGCGGGCTTCAAGCAGGTGCAGGGTTTTGACACAGCATGGGCCAAAAAGTGACTGAGTGAAATCTTGTAGATTTCACTCAGCCACTTTTGGGAGGCGTTCCTGCGCTGGAACGCCTCCCCCTGCGATGGTATGCCTCTTCTGGCGCAGGGCTTTACAACGTGACGCATCTGGGAGATGCGTCACGTTGTAAATACCCCGCACCATGGCGCATCTTTTGCCCCGTCGCTGCGTCACAAAAGTGACGCAATGGCGGCGTAAAAGCGGCGCAAGGGGCTTGTAAATCTGCCCCCTAGTCTTCATGACATGGAGCATACTAACATAAGTTCCAATCAGCAGTTGCAGCTGATGCTTTGGTGGCCATTATATGTACTATGATAGAGCTGTAATCCTCCCTCCATTGTAGTGTGCCATGACACTCTGCTTTCTTTGAGTTAATGCTCTGGCTTCACGAGCCTTTTATTCTGAGGGATGTAAGCTCTGAAGCCAAAGTTGTGCCTTGTAATATAAAGGAGGCTCTGATGGACCACCGTCATAAGCACATAATGTCAACAGCCAGTTCCTGCTTCTGAAAATGAACATGTCTCCTCGCTTATTATGAGTGCACTCAAATCCAAGGTCCACCGGTGACAGTAGACACATATTTGGTTCACTTCTTATGTCATTTGTATAATGCAAGCCTGACCGAAGTATTGCCTCAGTGCTTGTCCCACGACCCTCCAATGTTTCAATGTTTTCATTGCACACCGGAGACACCTTTTGGTTTGAGAACACCTTTCGTTTTGTGTTAAGGTGTCTTTTGATTTGTGTTGTCCATTAGGTGTAGGGTGCATATTTTAATACTTTGGAGATTGACCTAGTGGGCGATACACTTTGTTTACACATCAAATGTAGAAAATATGGCCAGTGGGCTCAAATAGACGGATCATATTGGTAATCGCCTATTTGACATGTCTAGCCTATATTATGTTTGTGTATAGTATTCTAACTCGTTTTCGACATTTGTGATGCTATTATGTGTTTATGTGGCATTTCTTGGCAAGTGTTTCTGAAGATCATACTACTAGACCATATAAAATATCTGAGTTGTTTTCTGTGCTGTTTATATATGTGTAATGTGTTCATGTGGATTGTTTGTTTGTGGCATTTCATGACTGAACTGACCACTGGGGATTTGGGTATGGCCAACTATATAGTACGTCGGAGCTGTATTGGATGTATGACAGTTGTTTGTGTTCTGTCCTATTTTTAGGTGACATATATTAATCAAAAGTATTGTTGTGAGCCACAAGATAGCTCGTTGCACAGTGTACTTTGGGTGTGTTTGGTGTATGTCATGTGCTGTGTTTAATTTGTGTGTTGGCTAAGGGGGCTGGTTGTTTTCTCTGCGTGCCACAGAGGTTTGCAAAAAATCTTGGGTCAACTAAATCAGTGATAGGCATTCAAGTTTATGCTGTGGACGAGAGGGTGGGCCAAGAGAATTGTTGTGGGAACATGCTAGTAGCTTCTGTTAGTAGTTCAATAGAAGAGAAAGAGGCATGAGACGTGAGAGAATATAGGCCTCCAATGTAAAGGGTAGTCACAGACATTAGTGCGACTTTTGTGAACCTAGGTCAAATGAATGAATGTTGGTGGTTTGGTACAGCTGGAGTGTTTTTTTATTAGGCCAAAGATAGCAATGACATTATGCAATGCCACACTGCACACTCAAATCACGAAGAGGGCAGGAAATAGCCCCCCCTCTTCCTCCTGAGCCGCAACAGTGTAATCACAGAGCGAAAGGGGTTGGAGCTGTTTGCTCGTGTTTATAGCTTGGATCATATGTAGCTCTCACTACACGCTTTGTGTCTATGTAATTTACACTTACACATCTTTTTCACTGCACTATTTCTCACTACTTTGAAGAACTTGCAGGCCGGTCTCTTCGTCTGATATTTGCAATCTAACAACAGGTCTTGCATTTGCAAGAGTTTAAGCTATTAGTATCATAAATGACAATGCCTTTCATTTGTTTTAAAACTCAAAACATAGATAAAAGGCATTGTCACTTACAATGTCAATAGCTCAAACTCGTGTGAATGCGAGACCTATTGCATTGCAAATTGCAAATTGCAAGCATTGGCATAGCGAATAGGTCTCGCCTTTGGGTCTTTATAAGTGTTTAGTCATCCAGCTCAATATCCTTGGTGCAACAACATCAACTGTTGCATGGATAAACACTTTTAAGGTCCCAAAGGCGAGACCTATTGGCTCTGCCAATGCTTGTTTTTCTGGCTCCAGTACCCCCTGTGCCCCCACTCTGCCTTCTATTTAGCTGTAGTGTAAGGATGCATTTCGTGAAAAGGAATTTAAAGAAGGTTGACAAAAGAAAAATGTCAGTCAGGTGTTGTTTAAAGGCCTTGTTTTGACTAAACAGCGTTTTAAATAAAAAAAATTTTTATTTATTTCAAATGTGACTTTTCTGTCTTTGTTCCCTTTAATTATCAGTCATGGATCATTCAGGCAGCCCTAGAACACAATTAAAATGCTCTTTATTTACATTTGCTATGCACAGATAAGTGCTGAAAATACAGCTATAGGTGACTCTTCATTAGGTCTCGCCTACGTAGCACGCATGCGCTGAGAGGCAAAAGACCTTTAGTCATCAGCACAGCTTTTCAGCCAAGAAACGTGCACGCGTTCCATTGCCTTCAATGACAACTCATGCACGTTTGGTGATTCACTTGCGGGAGCGATCTTTGGCAACATATGTTTGCTAGCTAGCGCTGGCAACATATGTTTTCTCGCTTCCACGAGGGAAGCGCAGGCCCTCTCCTCTCTCCCGCCCCCTGCTGCCTCCTTTCAGCGCGAGGCGCCCAGGCTTGTTATTTCAGTATGTTTGCTCTGCGTGTGTGCTATGGATCCAGTGATAGATGATTCTGAAAGCATACAGGAGGCTATCCCCTCTTTCACGATGTGCCTGCTGCAGGAAGATGAACAAGCCTGCAACGGCGCTGAAGAGCACCAGCCTCAAGCTTCGATCCACTTCATCATCCCTGCTGACGTGCCGCTTACACATATAGAATAACTGCACACCAGGGGCTGGAGGGAGGCTTCAAGCTCACAGGCACGCCCGATTCCTGAAGCGCGTCACAAGGCTGCGTCTGTCGCCTGAGTACGCTTGTTATTTCAGTATGTTTGCTGTGTGTGCTTGCTATAGATCCGGTGATAGATGATTCTGAAAGCATACAGGAGGCTCTCCACTCTTTCATGATGCGCGTGCTGCAGGAAGACAAACAAGCCTGGAATGGCGTTGAAGAGTACCAGCCTCAAGCTTCGATCCACTTTATCCGTCCCTGCTGATGCCCTGCTTACACATACAGAATAATTGCACACCAGGGGTGGCAGGAGGCTTCAAGCTCACAGGGCACGCATGATTCCAGAAGCGCGTCACAAGGCTGCGTCTGCCGCCTGAGTACCTATGTGTCAAGAATGTGTGCCAGGGATGCTCTGAGGCACAGTGCTGTACAGGAGGAATGGGGAATCACACAATGCTGTTCAGCACTCACTGCAACTCACTCCCACTCTACCACTCACTAAAACCCGCACTCTGACACCTACCACTATAGAATTCAGCACAGCAGTCAATGCAACACACCCACTCTCCAGCACTCACTAAACCTCTCACTACAACACACTCACTTCCAAACCTCACTGAAACCTTCATTGCAACCTCTAGACAAATCTATGCACTGTCTCACCTTATCTCTAACTGCCCTATTATAGTCCTCTCAGTCCCTGTCCGACCCTCATTGCACCCTCACAGCCCTCACTGCCTGGGTTGAAGCTCATACTTGAGCTCACTGCACACTACTTCCTTGAACCTAAACCTTCACCCCGCATTGCCCGTTTTCGACCCTATCTCTACACCACCCCCCAGGCCACCATGTTCCCTCTCCAAAACCCTTGGTGCATCATTCCAACACTCAGCAAATTATCCCCACACCCTCACTATGCCTGCTTTGCCCTCATTGGACCTTACTCTAGCTGCAGGAGCGTTGTCGAAAGGAGCGAGACGGAGTGTGGCATGGTGGGTTTTCGGGGGGAGGGGGGCTGTGGCGTAGTTGGCTTATAACAATCCCCATATGGGACGGTGAATTTATTTTGTGGTAGTTTTCTAAAAAAACATTGTACATCATTATTACTTTGTGTGCTAGTACAGTAGGCCGAGATGGAGCTGTCTGTGGTTTTCAGGAGGAGGAAACAGATACTGATGCCGCATTCGGTAATTGCCCAAAACCGTAATGCGGGGTTAATCCCTTAATTTTCCTCTTTACACTCGATATACGGGGGCTTAGAAACAACAGCATTGCTGTACTGGCCGAAAAGGGAGTATTGGTCATCCATCTGGGTAATATAATTAGGGTTTACCAGGCGTCCTAGATTTGCCCAGAGAGACCCGTTTTTTTCATCAGCTGTCCACGCAGATTTCACAAAATTTAGCTCATGCCCCGGTTTTAGAGAGGGTCGATCGAGAACGGTGGGAGGCATATTTTTATGTTTTGCAAAGCAGAGACAGTTGGCAGCTGTTTATAAGAAAGTAATTTAATAAACAGGCATGTTAATGGCTTTAAAATTGCATTTCATTTCTGTTCTTACTGCCTCTTCTGTTAATTATCTACTAAGAAGCACTGTTGTCATGTACGCTCGGTTGGAGTAAAATTTTAGTCCTTGTTCTAGTGTGGAAAATGTCCCTTTTTTTGCTTTCGAATATTTGGTCACCCTGAATATAATTTCCTCGTTCTAGTTCATTAGCAGGATGTAAATTGGCTCAGTATATGGGGCAAAATTGGCAGGGCAGATTCAGCTGGTCGCTCTTGGAACGGTAGAATAGGTATTGACGGGTAACTTAGAGCGTTACTCTGAGGTTGGTGTGAGTTTCTTGGAAGAGTGGGTCCAGCTCTTTGGTGGGGGGAGGAGACCACATGGGAGTGAGGCTGCGCATGGATGTGGAAAGGATGGGGCTGGGTCAACAGAGCGGTTGATCTAGCCTTTATCGGGGGGCATGATGACCTTCTTGTATTTACCCAATACCGGGGACTAGAGGTGCTAGATGCCAGGTTCATTTTAAAAAGAATAAGAATAGTGTATGCGTTCCGTATTCACGCCGTGAAGGAGTACACCCAGGCTGCGGGCTGACTGTCGGTATAGACAGTAAGTGGCCGTATTCACATGGCTACAGTGCTAATCGCCCCTGGGCGTTGTTTGCTCGTTGGCACTGTTGCAGAGGTGCCGGGGCGAGCACGGTAATGAGGGTCCTGGAAGTTCGGGAGAGTAGTTAAGGGTGATGAAGGATCTCTACTGCCCTGCGTACCTCACCTACCTGCCTCTCTTATGCCCCCCACTCCCTCTGGTAACTCTATTTGTCACACATGGCCATTTGTTGGGAAAGAACAAGTTCACAGGTAGCAAGTGGGGGCTTCCAACTGCATCTTACCCTGTAAGTCCCCCACTGCTCCTTTACCTGGTGAAACCAGTGCTCTGCGTACAGCTGCCTGCGGCTGGTGTACATGTTTAACAAAGTAATTGGGGGGCACCTTACAATGGCGCAGACCAGTTCAGCCGGAGGGTCCAGTGGGACCGTGGGTGATACGACATTTCTCTGCTGTACATCATGCTCCTTATTCCCCTCACACTATATCCATTTACTTGCAGAGCACAGTGGGATTATGATGTGCCCACGGGAAGGTTGTGTTACGTCAGAAGAGCCACAAGGCTTTCAGATGAATTATGTGAAGGAGAATAGGATCTGCTTACTATGGTTAACCCCACTTTTTGCTGTGTTTCACTGATTAATTGACTTTAGTCTGGCTGGGGCCCTGCTAACCAGGACCCCAGCCTAGCTGCTTTCTCTCTAAACTGATTGCATGTACATTAGGTACACTCCAGATTGGTTACTGGGTTACCCTTGTGAGTCCCTAGTATGTGGTACCATAGGTACCAAGGGCATAGGTACCCCAGAGGCCTACCAGGGGCTGAAGCATGTATTATGCCACCCCTGGGAAGCCTTCCAAAATGGCACCACAGGTCTGCTACTGCAGCCTGGGTAAGGTGGTGTAAGCACCCCTTACTAAGAAATAGTATACCTATATCAACCTATAGATTCAGACACATATAAACCTATAAGTCACTCCTATGGCAGGCCTTGACAATCCTGAAGGCAGAGTGCTTGGTTTTGTGTGAGAGGGTGCCCAAGCATGAGCTGAGCCCCCCTGCAGCTTTCTGAATCCCTTCCTTTTAGCTGTTCGAGGATACAGCCAGACCATATACTCTTAAAGTGCAATATAACCTAGCGGTAAATGGTAACTTTGGAATGGCTGCATCAAAACAGTTGTGTTTGGTGTCAAACACTTTGGAATCCTACTCCACCCCCCACCCTTCTAGAGGGAGAAGACATGTACACCTTTACTTACCCGGTAATAGTTTAAAAGAACCCCAGCATCACAAAATGGATGCTGCTGCCACAGACACATGTCTGACCTCCTGCTGCTGTACGAAAGTCCGGCAGGGGAGGTCTGGACAATAGGTTTCCTGTCCCAGGGAGATGTAACCACCTCCCCAGACAGGCTTTAGTGTATTGGGGCAGGGTGGGTGCATTCAGTGGATGCTTTTCAGACAGTGCCTGGGGCATACAAGGTGTCACTGTGCATTTCCCAGTTCAAACCAGTCGCTGGGTCACTCAGCCCCAGCTCTGGCATGATACTGGACAAAGGGGAAAGGGCGTAACCACCCCCTACCCAGGTTTTCCCATTGGTGGAACCATAGAGTTAGTCCAACCCCTAAACTTAGTATAAGTATAGGAACCCAGTCCCTAGGACTTTAGATTGCCCTGGACGAAACTCTGCAACATATATCCTGGAACTTCCACATTCTATTTCGACTAGAAAACAGAAGGATCTCCCTTGTGGTCAAGGAGTGTCTCCCCTGTTCAAACAAGCACCAAAGAAGTTCCCAAAGAAGAAGATCCCAAAGAATCTGCGACACATGACATACACTTCTAAACATCTCCGAGGCCGACACAAGATCCCAGCAAAGCTGAGACCTGTAGCCATCTCGAGAGACGTGGGACCAGAACTCCTGGACATCATGCATATTTGCTAGTGCATCTACTTCCAGAGGTTTCCCGAAGTTATGCATTGGGCTACTTGTAGTCCAAGCCCTGAGCACTATCTGCACTGAAAATTGAGGGCCTACACTCCACGAGTGTTCCGTGGGCCCGCTTCTAGCAATTCTGCTCGAGGCTCCTTCTTGATCCCTGGTCCGTCGACTGGTGGGTCCCCATGAAGTCAACTCTTTTGTTTCTTGGGCTTTCCTGGTTGCTCCAGAGGTGCCCTGACTCCCATCCAAAGGGTGAGTCCCTCAGACCTTGCTGGTCTGCACCGAAGAGAATCTTTGCATTCTGCATGGGTTGCTGTTGCCTAGATTTGTTGGGTCAAATATGGATACATTCACTGTAGTACTCGACAGCTCGAATCCAGCTCCTGGTTGTCGTTGACGCCTCCTGGTCCTCGTGGCTACAGATTAAGTAAACCAGACAGTGGTATTTTTTTTAGGTAAACGGCGCCACATAGATAATTCACACAAATTATTATACAAGAACCCTGTATTTGACGGTGCTATAAGGTAAGGATAAACCACCCCTCTCTTCAGGATAGGCCACAGCCTTCTTGAACAAATAACACTCCTTAGCACCCATGATAGTTTAAAAAACACAAGTATGTGAGTGTTTCCACAAAAAGATGCAATATTGAACAGAAGGTAAGTATTCTTTCTTCTTTGTTGGTCACATTATTCAGTGTAATTTTCCCCAGAAGTTCTCAACAGCCAACACGTGTTTCATCGTAATGGGGAAATCGTCCCACGACTTTCTCAAGGCTGTGTACTTATAAAAAGACAATAAGAAAAAACTGTATGTATACTGGGGCTTTCACTTTAGTCCCATTAAATACAAAACTGCCCATACTGTAATAGTACCGGGAGTCACTAAAACAGTGAAACCTAAACTAGTGGTATTTTAATGATCAGAAATAAGAAAGCCATAATAACAAATACCCTATTTGTAATTTACACAAAGAAGTACCTCTTGTGGAACAGTAGGTCTATGAGCCTAATAGCAATGGAGAGACCAAGTACGTGCGTTTAGGTGCTGTTTTGAAGGTGCGCTGCTTGTGTTTGTATTGAAGGTCGTGAGCGATGTGAGTCACTCCTGGTGCTTAAACTTAATAAATGCGACGTGTGCCTTTAAAATTTCAGATCCAGTGATATGGTGAAAAAGTGAGGTTTCAGAACATCAATAAGAGCAAATCTGTAAGATACATATATAAATACCTAATTCCTGGAAGCAAGTATATCCTGAAAACCAAGCAGAGGGAATATGTATAAATCACTCGATATCTTGGTTATAATAACCAAATTTACTTTAAATTAGACTATTATACTGGACATACTTAATATGCAGTGATAATTCCAAACCGCATAGGGTTTCCAAAATGGTATCGTCCTTTGGTATGGGTCGGTGTCTCTGGTCTTTTAATCATGTGGTTTTAACATTCTTCAGTGCTGCAAAAATATTAGAAGTTGCTAAATAAAGCCTGTCATAATCTATGTTTCCTACTTAATCCCCTAATGTTTAATGTCAGCGGCATGTCTAGTTTCAAATTTAACATATAGTTGTTGCAATAACCAAAGTTTGGGACCCATTAACATTACTAAGTTCAAGAGACCAGGCTAAATATGGCCATATTATCAAGTGTTATCGGTATAGAAACCAAGAGTGTGCAGGGTTAATCGGCGCACCATTGTACTATTGTTATTCTATGTATGGCACTATTTTGTCAGTGATGCTCTAATTTCGTATGCACCCGTGTCAGGTACACTTTAAAATATTGGCGTTTTGTTTAAAAAAATGCCTGTTCCGAATGTATAGGTATTTGCCGTAAATTAATGGCACTGTTAGACCGTGTTAGAATCCAGCAAACTGTAGTAGCTGGTACCGTGGTAACCCAGAGAATATTGTCAGGAAATTAGTTATAGGTCAAGTTAAACATTTCAAATCGCGCTATATTGTCTGAGATTCTTACCTTCTTCTTTGTTGAAATCCTCCGAGATGCCACCAAAGGTCTTCGAGGCAGAGTACGCTCGAGTGAGGAACTTACAAATCTCATTTAAATGTCGGAGCCGTGAGTCGGTGTTCACCGTAGAACGTCATTTCCCTCCCCATCCAGAGGGTGTAAACAGCTTAAAAGGACTTCTTGATCGTTTCGAAAGTAGCGCCATCTTTAAAAAGAGAAGACCCTATGTTCCGCTTTATTTGTGTTCTTTCACTATTGGGTATGTTGAATTGCCAGTGGGTTTGCCCTCACTAATTAATCCAAAAAATACTGCTATATTGATTATTGAATAGCAACTCAAGTATCAATATCAAGAAGAACTTTTGAAGCAGTAGCAATTATTTTCCATGATGGTCCTTCTACATCATCTGGACACTACTCTGCCTATTTAAAATGTGATAAGGGATGGACATATTGTAATGATGCTCAATTGGTTTTAAACAATGTTTGCCTAGCGAATTACCAAATATTTTTAAAGCCATGGTTTTAGGAACATATTTCGGCCTCTGAGGAATTTATTAATATGTATTAAAATGATTTCTATTGGATAATTTCAAAATAAAGGATTTCAAGAATACTATTTGGGCCAGAGGAACAGTATATATCGGAATTAAGGACTTTCTCTTGCACATTCTGTCAGCATATATTTTTAAAGAACATTATTAACAGTGTATGACAATTAAAAATAATTGTTCATCGTATTATTATTTGAGTTCTTTCATATTCAAGTAAGACATTTCTCTTATAAGAAAGCATTTTACATATGTGTGATTTCTATTATATGGTTTGTAATTGAGGATGTAGTTTTTGTGGACTGTTCAGAAATAGTTGGGTATATGATAAATATGTTACATGTAGTTTTTCTTTTTTTTAAACAATCTTATTGATTGTTATTTTTTTGCTCGCTGTTATGTGATGAGTGCGATTGAAATCACTGTTTCTAGTAAAATTCAATATATTCTGAGAACAGCAAAAAAGGCAAAGAAAATAATTAAAAAAATGTTAAAATTATGATGTGTTGTAAAAAATATAATATTATATATTATATTTGTATTTTTTCTTTTCTTTCACCAATCCTAATTATAAAATATGACATTTTCAAAAAGTTAAATTATGAAAAACAACTAAAAAAATGTGTCGCATTTTTCATTTTTATTACTGTGAAGGTAAGTTTAACTAAGTATTCATAAACACAATGGCCTGTGTTTGCACACTGGTGAAGAAAGGGGGGCTGGTCGGAGTAGATATGTTTGGAAAGATGCTCTGTGGGCATTTTAAGTTACAGGAGAAAGTTGCCTTGAATCATGAGTGTCGCTGGGGGCCAACTAACCCACCAGATATGTGCAGAAAGTGCCAGAGGGTTGCATTGCAGAGAGGTGTAAAATGGGACTTGGCTTCTGACCACCTCTCTGCAATGCAGCTGTGTGGTGTTCAATAGAGAGACATGGTGGGCTAGTAGGACCCAAGGACTTTCAGGATTAAAAGAGACTAAATTCCTTAACTTAAAACACGTCACAGAGTGTGTTTGCACATGTCACATAAGGCAGCATCCTTTCCCTTCACCACTCTATAAACATGTCCTATCACTTTGCCGAAGCCTAAGCACTTATACGTTTATCTTGTTCTCTCTTTGCAGTACTGAAATTACTCTACTTATTACTCATATAGTTAAGGATTGGCCTAGCCATTAATCCTACTACGAGTTAATTTCTTTATGTACTATGCAAGTAGATCTGCAAGAAGCTACAAAGTATTAATACAGTCTTCAAAACTCCCAGTTTATACCTATGTAGTTTTTGAATCTCCCTGTCATAGGATATCGTGTAACCTGAATTTTGAGGTTAGCAAACTGTGGACATATGTCCAGATGTTCTGAGAGCGAAGCAGCAGCAGAGGTGCTTTGAGCTGCAGCTGGAGGGTTTTCAGCCAGTCTTCTGCATTCCTCCTTTGCCAAGTACACAGGGTGCTGCGTCTTAAGATGTTTATACAAACTTGCGGTCCTGCAAGAGTACTATTTCATGGGGTCACCTCTTGACTGGACCCTTTTGCAGGTTTTGCAGGTGACTTTCACTGCATTCACAATTTTTTTGCCCCTCCAGTATTAAAAAATACTTTCACACCACTGAGGTGTATCTCTCTGGACATGGAGGTTCTTGAACAAATTCATCATCCGAAGAGTGGTCAGATTCAGATGGTAGCTGCTGTCCTGAAGTCATTGCAAGGAATAGCAGGTGTGCAGTAGAGAGTTGTTCCTCCAAAGAAGGTCTAAGAAGAATGATTGAAAGGGTGGGGTCCTTCAATAGTTAGAATAGGAAGGATTGTGAACTAATCAAATCTCTTTTTTTCAGGTCACATGGGGTCTGCGCACCCTACGCACAGGCAGCACGCACCCAACGCGACTTCGCGAAAAAGCATTAAAACTAATATAGGTTTATTAAAAGTAAAAGTTTATTATTTTTATGATTAGCTCAGATAATGTCTTGCATTAACATTTATATTAAATACATATATATATTATTAGACCTTAAAATTTTTTGCAGGAGTCGCGCACCCACCGCATCGAACACGTATGTGATGTCACGCGGAAGCACGCAAGCGTCGCGTAACATAATACGTATGTGTCACGTAGGGGCCTGGAGTTGGGTACCGGTTGCATAGTAATTGCACAGGAAAATACGTACTCATCGCACACCCTATGTGGATCTTATACAACAATCGTGAAATGGCAGCTGGGTTCCGCACAGTGATCCAGAAAGGTACGCTTTGGGTGCGCCACTCCCCCAAAAATTTGAAAAAAAACTATAAAAAATTGTTATAAATATATTTTTCAATTTATATGAAAAATATGTAATGTAATTTAAAAAATAAAATATGTAAAAATAAATAGTTTAAAAATGTACAAAAGCAGTATAAAAAAACTAAATATAACAATTAATGAATTTAAACATTATCATTTAAAAAACCTTTGAAATTCACAGAAAAAAACATAGGTTTCAGGTATGTTATAGTTAGGAATTAGTATTTAAATAAACCTTAGAAATTCACTGAAAAAAACATAGGTTTTAGGGGTGTTATACTTAGCTGGACATTTCACTCATACAAAACCATTGAAATTCCTCCGTTATAGTTAGTTGTACTAACTATAACTCACACGCCTGCAATCCACTGCTGATGATGTCACATATTACATCATTCATGACTTGGTCAGTGACATCACTGATGACATCACTGATGACATCACTGATTACATCATCCACGTGACAATCTAATACACGTCATCATTCACTAGTATAACCTTTCGTTACTCACTATAAAATATAGAGTACCATGTTTAAACCATTGACACATCAACACAAGTTTCTAAAAACCCACTCAGTGATTTGTAGATCTACACACACATCTAAACACTTACCTATAGTTTCGCTCATACATGCTGACAAAGATCAATAGAACACTATTAGATATACTTATACACCTATATCAACATTATACACCAGCACACACCCTATTCACTGATGCAGTCATCCTACTCACTTATGCAAATAATTGATCATACTTACACTTATGCAAATAATTGATCATACTTACTCAGCTACACACTTATACAAACACCACTTTATTTATTCATATATATATAGTAACTCATACTTAGGGCCTCATTAGGATAGTAGGCGGAAAATCACCCCGACCGCCATGGAGGTGGAAAACAACGGCCCGCCAAGACCGTGGATAAACCGGCAGCCAAATTAGGATGAACCGCCACAAAAGACCGACCGCGGCGGTAGCGGCCCTACCAAAACCGCCTGACGCAGGCGGTGAGGTCTAAAATGCCGACCGTGGCGGTCGGAAAAGCAGCGGAAAAGCAACAACCTGCCGCAAGGACAGCGGAGACACCGCACGGGAAATTAGGATATCCCTGAGGGTCCCGCGGTCGGAACAGCTGTTCCTGACCGCCGCGGTCGCACACAGGAGTGAATGGGAGAGATAGCGGAAGAGCGGCAGCATAACCACCGCAGCAGACTGACCATGAAAAACATGGCGGTCTATTCCAAAACACCGCAGTGATGCCAAACATTGCACAAATCAAAGTAGCCATGCCCCCCCAAAAACACATACAAATAAAAATCAATGATGCAAATAAAAATATAAAAGCACAGGACTAGTCCCACAACACACCTGACAGCCAAATTCCACGTGGACACACCCACACAGCTGAGTATAAAACTACCACCTTCACTGACCACAATCCTTTGCAACACTCCAGAAGGAAAGGTCATACACCACATCTGACAGGAGAGGCAAAAGAGCACAGCACACACACACATCCACCACCACTATCACTACCACCATCACACCAGCACCAACAATCCCCCAGCACACAAAACACCTCACACACTAACACCACAACCCCCACCCACAGACCTGCACCCACAAACACTTCAACCACTACACACCATGACATCACAGAAAATGCTCAAATTTACAGAGTGAGTTGACAGTCATGGTCAATGAGATAGTGAGAGTAGAGCCACAACTGTTTGGTAGCCTGGTCCAACAGACACCATTAGCCACGAGGACACAAATGTGGGAAAGTATAGTCCAAAGGGTCAATGCTGTAGGGACCACCCCAAGATCCAAGAAGGAGATCATGCCACCGAAGGAGATCATGAAGATCATGAAGCGGTGGCATGATCTCAAGAGGGTGGTCAAAGAGAAGAGGAGCAAGAACTGGCATCTGGCGAACGTGACTGGCCGTGGCCCTCACATCCCACCGAAAACATTCACACCATGGGAGGAGAAGGTGCTTGCCATACAGCATCCTGAGAGTCTCACAGGAGTAGCCGGGGGAACATAGGCTGGTAAGTACAAAAAAAATGACAACGACCACATTGAGAATTACTCCCTTGCACAACCAAAACCCCATTACACTGTCCACCCTCACCCAACAGGTAGCTAGCCATCTTGCATAGGAGGCCTGTATGGGGGAGACAGGTCTGTACAACGACTCACACCATACCCCCTCTACCACAGCCTACCAAGATGTATAACCCCTACAGCAACACCCTGAAGCATGTGTCAGTCATTGCACTGTTCAACAAACAGACTTACAGGTAGGTAGCCATCTTGTATTGGAGGACTGTTTGGAGGTGGGAGGCCTCTATCACTACTCCCAGCATGCCTCCTGTCCCACACTCCAGCAGCATGGAGGCCTCCCCCACCCAGGAGCATGTGTCAGCCATTGCACTGTTCAACAAACAGACTTACAGGTAGGTAGCCATCTTGTATTGGAGCACTGTTTGGGGGTGGGAGGCCTGTATCACTACTCCCAGCATGCCCCCTGTCCCACACTTCAGCAGCGAGGAGGCCTCCCCCACCCAGGAGCATGTGTCAGCCATCGCAATGTTCAACAAACAGAATCACAGGTAGGTAGCCATCTTGTATTGGAGGACTGTTTGGGGGAGGGAGGCCTCTATCACTACTCCCAGCATGCCCCCTGTCCCACACTCCAGCAGCATGGAGGCCTCCCCCACCCAGGAGCATGTGTCATCCATCGCACTGTTCAACAAACAGACTCACAGGTAGGTAGCCATCTTGTATTGGAGAACTGTTTGGGGGTGGGAGGCCTGTATCACCACTCCCAGCATGAACCCCGTCCCACACTCCAGCAGCCTGGAGGCCTCCCCCACCCAGGAATATGTGTCAGCAATTGCACTTTTCAACAAAAAAGACTTACAGGTAGGTAGCCATCCTATATTGGAGCACTGTTTGGGGGTGGGAGGCTTGTATCATTATTCCCAGCATGCTCCCTGTCCCACACTCCAGCAGCATGGAGGCCTCCCCCACCCAGGAGCATGTGTCAGCCATTGCACTGCTCCCCCTCAGCTAACATGTAGGTATCCATCTTAACTCTTCCTGATGTGTGTGAGACCTGCATCCCTACACAAAGCAACAATTTCATGCAGTGCATCGACATCTGACATGAATGAGTAAATGATGTTCCTCTGCACTATGAAATTATACAGAGTGTTGCCATCAGTAATACTAGTGGAGACTTCATAATTGTGTAGTGTACAGACAGTCAATGAAACGCAGATGATACAATACTTGCACAGTGCACAACACTGACCATTCCCCATCTAATCCACAGGTGATGAAGAACTCACTGCTGAGGACCAGAACATCGACCAGCAGAGCCAGTCTCCACCCCCGGTACATGGACTCTCAGATGTTGACTCCCAGGACAGTTTGGACGATGAGCTCCAGCCCGGCCCATCTGAAGTGCCACAGACCCAGAGGTCCCAGGACACCATCCTCCCCACCACCACGTCTGCTGCACCAACAACAGCACAGCAGACCCCTGCAGTCACGGCCTCTGCCTCCACCACCGCCACCACTACCACCACCACCACCACCAGTACCACCAGTACCACCTGCAGCACCCCCCCTGTCCCAGGGGATGACCAGGCCACACCAGCAACTGTGGAGGGCAGGGATAGTGTGTGTGGACCCAGATTGGTGAGGCAGCAGGTCCGTGTCAGCAGGGCAGGTGGTAGGGCCAGGGTCACCACCAGACCTTGGGAGGAGTGGACACCACCCCTGGATCACTTCACCAGAGTTGTGGAGGCATACAAAGAGGTCCAGGGACAAAGTGGCCGGTCTGATGAACTTTTAAGGGAGCTCATCCTGCTGATGAGGTCCATCAAAAACCTCCTTGGACAGATGGTGGACCTCATAGGCCAGCAAGTGGCGGTGCAGAGGGATAGGCCTGTGTCCCAGGCAATACCACAGCCCCCTCCTGTTGTGCCGCAGGATGACAGTGCACCATCCTCCCCTGCGCCAACAGAGAGGGACAAGTCCCCTGATGTCGCTGGCCAGTCAGCAGACCCCCCACCGCCAAAAATATCAATGGGGGCGTCCAAAGAAGAGCCTGGGAGTCTCCGGAGGCAAAGCACCTGCCACACGCCAGTAAGGGAGCCAGCCCTGATGGCAACCCTCTTCCCCACTGCACTGACTGTGTGGACTGTCTCTCCCCACATTTCCTTGGCAATGGCACTAGTCTGTTGGACTGGGTCACCACATCCATGTGGTGTCTACTCTTGCATCTCATCGACCATGACTGTCAACTCACTGCTCATTCCCCACCTTCATGTGAATATTCACGCACAAATCACATGTCCACTTTACTAATAAAAAACCTGACGCACCACATTTTGTGCAGAATCTTTTTTAGTACAACATTTTTAGTGCTGACAATGTCCATGATGTGTCCAAATGATGTACTGTATGTAGGGCAGGAGTATTCTGAAGCACCTAGGGAGACACAACAGAACCACAGTCACTGGTGTCATTATGGCATCACAGACAGAACACTACACAAAACATACACAAGACACTACTGGCATACAAGACAATGGGCTGTAGGTGTGAACAAATAGAGGCCAGCATACGTCCCCATATGTAACGTCAATGTCACATTAACCACACACAGGTGACTGTACGTGTGCCTATCTGTTACATCTGCGCATAGCCATTCACAACAACATCAACCACACCAGACAATGTACACGTCGTACGTCGGCACCCACCTTCAAGTGAAGTAGCGGTGGATGAGCTGTTGGCGCAGGTCAACTCCTTCCTCCTCTCCACTGTCCTCATCACTGGACTCAGGTCCTTGAGCAGGTGGTGGCATTGGTTCCTCTACAACAAACAAAAAGATAAGTGGAGGGTCCGAGGGAGTGTTTAATGACCTCAGCACAGTTACAAACCCCCTGACAAGCTATAGAAAACACAAAAAGTAACTGTAGGTCTTTGACAATGGGAAGGCTATGTGTGTGTGTGGAGATGACTATGTGTATGCTTCCAAGTTGGAGCAGACTACCGGACATTTACCCTATATGAAAAAATGTCCATCAGTTACTCTTCCTGTACCACCTAATTCATCATTTGGTCTACTTCACATAGTAGGTAGTTCGTATTTTACCATCTCCAGAGATGTTACAAAGAGATGGTTGGTTTTGGTGATGTTACTATACAAGATGATTGGTGGATGTTGTTTGTTCGTAACTGAAAGCAGTGCATACGTGATTAGTGAAAAGAAACAAAGAAATGTGCTTGTGGTAAAATTGGATAGTGTACGCAATATAATTTTATTCTGGAGTCGTGCACTTCCAACAATAAAAACAATAGACTGCAAAAAAGTCAGATGGTTCAAACAAATAACTTCTGACTGGGTTATCTGGTCATACCTTCCCAGGCAAGTATGCCAGTGCACCTCCTGTCCTGTCAAGGCAGCGGAATCTTGACTTCGGCACGCCAAAAGTCCGCTTAATTACACGTCCGGTCCTGCCATGAGCCTCATTGTACCGGATGTCAGCCGGGGTCCTGGGATTCCTTAGCGGGCTCAACAGCCAAGGCCTACTAGGATATGCAGAGTCACCTGTGAATGACAAACACCCATTGCAATGTTGCACAGCCAGAGTGCAGCAGGTAACACACAGCACGCAACATCAGTAGACATACTCACCCACAATCCAAGCACGCTCAGGATGCAGATTTTCCATCAACCAGGGCACCATACTGTTCCTCATGACGTAGGAATCATGTGCAGAGCCAGGAAATCTTGCACACACATGGGAAATGGTCATGTCCGCAAGGCACACCACCTGCACATTGTGCTCTTTTGCCTGTGGTGGCACCAGACCTACATGGATTCAATCGATGGCACCAACAACATGTGGGATGCGCCCAAGGATATAGAAGTCACCCTTCACACCGGCCAATTCTGCTCCCCTAGAAAAATGAATGTAGCAATTCCTATGGAGCATCACGGCTGCAAGAACATCCCTCAGCACCTGGCTGAACATGGGCTGCAACATCCCTCCAGCGCTAGCCATGGTCTCCTGGAAGGAACCTGTTGCAAAAAAAGTGGAGGGTTGCCATCACCTTATATGTGGGTGTGAATGCAGTTGGATAGTGACGGCGAGGCTGCAGGTGGGGCTCCAAAAGATCAAACAGGATCTTCAGTGTTGGTCTGTCCAGGCGGAATTTCCGAATTATTGCAACATTCTCCAGGTCCTCCAGCACTGTCAGGTGACGTAGGAGATTTGGCCTCCTCCTAGTTGAGATGTAAATTAGAATATGTCAGTGACAACCATCATAAGATGGCCTCAGCACATACCATCAACGAAGTCATGGAAATACAAAGACTGCCTGAGAGATGCATAGCACACAGGTTACAAGGGTGGCCTTTTGATACACACAGAGGGCACACCTCTCCACTAACAATACACGAGTGCCACAAACACATTGGTGAATGTGAATGCACACATACTGAACCACACATGTCACATGTGCACGCCAGGTGCTGTGACATCCGCTAATTTGTCTGAAACTACCATGCCTGTATCATACCCATCTGCTGTACCTGTCACACCTCAATGCATCATGTAAAGTCTGCACATATCTATCCACACATTCATCACAGTAGCTGGAAAACTTTCAGTTGTGTGCATGAGCTGATGTGAAAGCACCAGTCTAGTACGAAACCATACAGTGGCACAAGCCTTGTCAAGGTCAGCAATGACCCACAACACATTGATTTCTTCAACATCATTGACACCAGCTCAAGAGTGTCAAGCATCATCAACCATCGAATGCATAACTAACATGGCAGGGACCACAGACCAAAGGGTGTCACACGAAACGTGCGTCCACCTGTGGATGACATGGAAGAATGGCATTGTGCGTACAAGGATGTGCCCTTCACCCTGTTGCTGCTGGGTACTGATACAGTGTTCACGATGGACATAGCCATTTAATTTTATGATAATGGCGGTAGCTACCGTCTGGCCCCGGCGGTGTGACACCAGCACCACCCCCTTCAAAAGCGCGGTAGCCATTGGCATGGAGACATGTGTAGATGGCGGTGGGCATGCTCCGCCGCATGAATCGCGGAAGCTACCACCTGGCCCCGGCGGTGTGACACCAACACCACCCCTTCACAAATGCGGTAGCCATTGGCATGGAGACATGTGTAGATGGCGGTGGGCATGCTCCGCCGCATGAATCGCGCTAGCTACCGCCTGGCCCCGGCGGTGTGACACCAGCACCACCCCCTTCACAAGTGCGGTAGCCATTGGCATGGAGACATGTATAGATGGCAGTGGGCATGCTCCGCCGCATGAATCGCGGTAGCTACCGCCTGGCCCCAGCGGTGCGACACCAGCACCACCCCTTTCACTAGTGCGGTAGCCATTGGCATGGAGACATGTGTAGATGGTGGTGGGCATGCTCCGCCAACGTGGAGGCTGTCATTGGATACTTTTGAATCGCGGTAGCGCACCCCGGGCACCCGCAGTGCGTGACCCATGGAGCATTGCCTACAGCCAATGACAGCGATGATCCCGGTGGCATGATGCAGATTTGAAAATCGCAGAAGGTGTGCACCACCACCGCAGAGGCGTCATTGGACACTTTTGAATGATGCACCATCGCGGTAGCATACCCTGGGCAACTGCGGTGGGTCACCACCATGGAGCATTGCCTACAGCAAATGGCAGCGATGATCGCGGTGGCATGATGTAGATTTGAAAATCGCGGAAGGTGTGCACCGCCACTGCGGAGGCGGTCATTGGACACTTTTGAATGATGCACCATCGCGGTAGGGCACACCAGACACCCGCGGTGCATCACCATCATGGAGCATTGCCTACAGCCAATGGCAGCGATGATCGCGGTGGCATTATGCAGATTTGAAAATCGCAGAAGGTGTGCACCGCCACCGCAGAGGCGTCATTGGACACTTTTGAATGATGCACCATCGCGGTAGCATACCCTGGGCACCTGCGGTGCGTCACCACCATGGAGCATTGCCTACAGCCAATGGCAGCGATGATCGCGGTGGCATGATGAAGGTTTGAAAATCGCGGAAGGTGTGCACCGCCACCGCAGAGGCGGTCATTGGATGCTTTTGAAATAGGCAGCCCTGGACAAACCATTGCAGCAGCTTTTCAGCTTCCAAACGACCCCAGGGGGCTATAAATCTGTGGGAGTGAGCCTCACATTTCCACTGCTCACAGAGCCTGCTGCCTGGGACCCTCTCCTGCTGCTGCCTGAAGAGCCTGCTGCCTGGGACCCTCTCCTGCTGCTGCCTGAAGAGCCTGCTGCCTGGGACCCCTCACCACTCACTTCCATCACAGGTGCTCCATGTCCACAGGGATGGCAAGGACAGAGAAGATACGTGCCAGTCCATTCACAAGTGAGGAGCTGGAGGTTCTTGTGGACGAGGTGCTGGAACAGTACCCAAGGCTGTTTGGTGGTCCCAATGTTGTGGTAAGTCTCCATGAAGGTAGCTGTAGGGCAGGGGGCTGTCAGACATGTAGTTGTGCAGCTGTAGTGTATGCCTGAGGATGTGGACACTGACAGACAAGCTGTCTCCAGGGTGAGGGAGTGTGTGTGTGTCCCAATGTCACTCTTTTCGATGCCTGTACTTGTATGTGTGAGTGGGGTGTGTTACATAGTCGGCCATACAGAGCCAATGGATGTTAGCCATGTAGGTGCCAGGACAGTAATTGCTTGTGTGAATGTTTCTGTGTGCCCCTGTAGTCTGAGTCAGTGTGACCCACAGATTAGGTTCAGTGGCTGCCCACCCAAACGCTTAAACATCACCAGACTCACATGCTCCTGTTCCTTCACACTGAATAGTAGATATGCCCCATCTGTGCCCTGTATAATTTCAGAGTTAAACACTTCTGTTGATGCATATTGTGTAGAGGCATCCTGCATTTGTGAGATTATCATGGAGCCTATACGCCCCAATGTGTGCCTGCAATCACAAATGTTTGGGCCATGCAGAGTGCCCTTGTGAGGGGTCACCACGTTTTGGAGGGAGGGAGGTTAGAATGAGTCCTGAGTCTGTGTCTTGCCACTGTACTGATAGATGTTGTTATTTGACGTTGTGTAACTGTTCGTTTACCCTTCTTTTCTCTCATACCTGCAGCTCAAAGTACGTAGTATATATATATATATACATATATATATATGTGTGTGTATATATATATATATATATATATATATATATATATATATATATATATATATATATATATATATATATATATATATATATATATATATATTCACTGAAAAAACATAGGTTTTAAGAGTGTTATAGTTAGTTTGACATTTCCCTCATACAAATCCGTTAAAATTCCGCCACTTATAGTTACTTGTACTAACTATAACTTGCGCGCCCGCAATCCACTGCTGATGATGTCACATATTACATGATTCATGGTCAGTGACATCACTGATGACATATATATATATAAATGATTTGCCTATAACTTTGGCGCAGTTTGGTGCAGGAAGTTTCATGGTGATCTGTCAGCTGGAGAAAAAGGGGGGTTCAAAAAAGTGTTTCTATGTTATTTCCCATAGAATTTTTAGACACACCTGCAGCCCGAACCACTAGATGAAATTACACCAAATTTGGCAGAAAGGTAGATTTTGGTTTGCAGATCACTCGTTCGGTTATTTGGTGTAAATCAGTATGGTAGTTGTTGAGAAATTTAAGGAAACTTTAATTTCTTTATGTAGGATTGCGGATAATTGTGACAAATCACAAATTTCCACACCAACAGGAGTGCCATGATTGGCTGGCCAAAACATTCACCATTTTACCTTATCGTAACACTCCCCAGGGTCTCAAACCAAATGACAGAAAGTGGCATAAGGGGTCAGGTTGGATGTAATACGTTTATTGTTTGTACATTGTTAATAAAAATCTTTACAAAATTGTAAAAACACCAATATATACATTTTAAAAGACGTGTATACTTAGGCGTATCAGATTAAATTAAGTTAAAAGTGAAGAATTAATTGAGATCAGTTGGTGCTAGCCCTCGGGCCGTGTAATGTTCGTCAAGCACTGTTTAGTCTTTTCTTAGCCGAATCAAAGAACCTCATGACCTGACAGTTCAATTTAAAGTTATAGGTGTTAAAGCACAATTTGAATGCCTGCCTGCAGGACCGAACGGCATGTAGTGTAAAGAATGGTAGTAAAAAGTTATGCCTCAGGTCTTTTAGTCTAGGACAGATGCAAATCACATGGACAATGGACAATGTCCTCCTTGGCGGTTTTACACAGGCGACACTGCCGCAAAGAGTTGTTTTTTTTCCCCAGGGTGGAAGGTGAGGGAATATGGGGATCACGCCTAGGCGTAGTTTTAGAAGCTTTTCTTTGAGTTTCCTTTTCATACCGATATTGAGGTATGCTTGTGGTTGTATTTTTCCATAGTCACCCAACGTTATCCAGCCGTGGGCCCGGTTTGCTCGATCCTGCTTGTCTTCGATCACTGGAATAATGCGCGCCGATTTTTGGGCGATTTTTGTTAGGGACAAAAGGTCTAATGATGTTTCCCAGATGTCGGTCAGGCCAAGGACTTGGATAGATTCAAATAGGTAGTCTCTGGGGGAGGGTTTGCGTTGCCGAAGTAGCTCTTCCCATACGTTGGAACTTAGGGAGCCCGTCTCTGCTATACAGATCTTGTGCCAGCTGGCTATGCACACTCTCCGCCTTTCTAGGGTTTGTTTGAGGATGCCGAACTCTAGTCGAATTTGGGCTGGAGAGACGTATTTTGGGAGATTGAAAATACCCCTGTATGCGTTGGCTATGACTGTATCCAGTAATACGGCATCCTTCCCATGGAGCGATTCGCTGCCGTATGTGAGAGTGGGCTGTAGTGTTGCACGCAAAATTTCAAGGAGCGGTTTAAAGGTGAGATCAGGTAGTTTGGCCTTTAATGGTTTTAATGGCAGTTAGATCGTCGTCGCCTTCCCTAGTAAGGAGTCAAGTTGTACCCAAGACGTGTTTTTGGAGTCCAGGATAACTCCCAAGTATTTATAAGACGTCACCCGATCAAGCTGTTCTCTATTCAAATGCCAACAGAGATTTCTTTTTTCCCTGTGGTTCACGGCCATGACCTTTGATTTGCTAAAATTAATTTGGAGGGAGTTTTTTGCTGAAAAAGTGTGAGTTGCTTTCAAGAGGTGTTGGAGGCCCGTTGGCGTCCGACTTATCAGCACCAGGTCATCCGCGAATAAAAGGTTAGAAAGGACAATTTTCCCCAATTTGGGTTCGTGGTTAGGGCATTTATCGAGGACCCCAGGTAGGTCGGCTAGGAAAAGATTAAATAGTAGTGAAGCTAATACGCACCCCTGCTTTAGCCCTTTTGTTGTCCTGATGGCGTTCGAAAGGTGCGTACCTGCCCCAAGTTTAATTTTGATTCAGGTTTCTGAATGGAGCATAATTAGCACATCTAGGAGGTGTTTCAGTATTCCCCAGTGGTCCAGTTTCTGCCATGGTTTGCTGCGGTCCACATGATCTATTGCCGCATTATAATCGATGAACTAGAGGTATAAAGATGACTTAAACTCTTTTCCAGCTCCCATCAGCAAGGACAATGCCATGATGTTGGTTGTGGTCCCTTGGCCTTTGGAGAAACCCGTTTGATTTATTGGGATAATTAGGTTTTCGGATGCCCATGAAGTTAGTTCCTCCAGGATGACTCCAGCGAATTATTTGGCCTCCACATCTAGTAGGGCAATGAGCCGGTAGCTGCTGGGATGCTTCTTGCTATGGCGTTTATAAATCGGGCTGATGAATGACCCGTGCCAAGACTCTGGGAGAGTCTGAGTGTGCTTTATATTATTAAATATTGGTGCCAGCGATTCGCTCCAGAACTCCACATCTGATTTATACAGTATTGGTGGAATGCCATTCGGCCCCGGTGCCCCAGTGGGTCGCCCCCTCGATATTTTCTGTTTGATGTCTACCGGCAAGATATCACACGATGGGCCTGGCTCGATAGCCTTTGTAGGATCTTCATCCGTATTGGATTTTTCAAATATTAGTGTGCTAGTGACTCCGTGGGCACACTTTCCCTGGGCTTCTATGCCCGTGTTATTCGAATTTCCTTTTGATTTTGACCTTATGGGTTTGAAGAAGGATTGTTTATAACGGCACCCTCCATGGTGTCGTCATTATTGAAATGCGTTGATAGGTATTTTGTCCATACCTCCTCTGAAATATTTGAGTTTTGACCTAAATGATCAGGGTTCTGTAGTCTTTTAACCATTTGCCAAAGCTTGGAGCAGTTTTTCTGTTTCCCTTCGTAGAGAAGTTTTACCCATAGATCTTCATTTCTTCATTTCTGCTTTTCCCATTTCAACCGTTTGAGTTGGCTTTTTGCTGCCCGTAGATCACTTTGTAGGCATTGGTTTGTCTGATCCTTCCGCAATTGCCTCAGTTTTTGATTTATTAGTCGTTTTTGTGTTTTCATTTCTAAGGTTGGTTTATGTGAATTTCCCTTCCCTCGACGTGAGTTTTTAGGCATAATTTCTTCGTTTTACTCTCTGATGGCATGAATAAAGTTTTGCCAAACATCCGACACCTTGGTTGAAGAGCTGGTAATTTCATTGAAGAGGGTTTTCGCTTTGCAGCTTACGGAGTCAATATTGCTGACGTTGCACCGAAGCCGCTTTAAGTTGGAGCTGACTTCTGTGTCGGGCCTGTAAATGGTGCTATTATCAGTTGACAGTTAGATCTTAATTTGGCTTCAGGAGGCAAGTGGACACTGAAGTCGCTCGTCCCTATTGTAAAAGTTGTCACCCAACAAAGCATGTTTAAAGATATAGACATGTAATCGAGATGAGAAGATTGTTTGTTGGAGTGGAAGGTGGCTACTGGTGGATCATACTCAACGTAGCGACCGTTTAAGGCCCTTATGTTAAGTTGCTCCAAAGATTGTAATACGTTTTTTGAGTGCTTTGTTGATTTCTGATTTTTTCTTGGGCCTTATGTTGGTACGCCCCATGCTGCATTGAGATGTTGTATAAGGGTCATTGTCTTCATCTTTTTTGATGAGGTGCATGTTGAAGTCGCCAGCCAATATGAATTAGTCGAACTCCCTTGCTTCCATTATTTTTCCCAGCGATTTTGCCAAGTCTTCCACTGCTTTTTGTTTCTGCTTGGGGTGGATGTATGTGTTAATTATAATTACTCCCTTAGCCTGCTTTTTTAACCGAAACATGATCTTTACCAGATGTATGGCACTTGGGGGAGTTATGTAAAAATTCATTATCTCAAATTCGCCTATTGTAGGTATTGAGGCGAAGAACATTAACCCTACCTGACCTTCGCCCAAAGATGGTGTTTTTGTTTGCCGGAATACAGCACGAAGTGAACCCTTGGAGCTCGAATGCTTTTTCTTCCCAAGTTTCTTGGAGCAATAGAAGGTCAAATGCACTCAGGTATTGAAGACATTCGGTATTGTTGCTTTTACTAGCTAAGCCGTTGATGTTTCAGGAGCAGATTCTGAGTTCCCTGGGCTTGCCTGAATGGGTGGTGAATTCTTCCCTTTTTTGTCAATTATCGGCAGTCGTTGTGATGATTGTACGTTTTATTGACTTCCAGTTATGGATGGTTTTTGGCGATAAATGGCTGCCTTTAGCTTGGTTTTGACCAGGCCGAGAACTTTTTATGTCTAGTGGCAACAACTCCGGCGAACTACTCCTTGCTCCGTTGAGTATGGAGTTAGTGATTTTTTTTAACCAACGGTCTTGTCGATGGTAGGAGAGGTGTCGGATAGCGTGGTCGCTGTTTGAACCTCAGTTCGATCCCCCATTGCTGGAATGTTGCTCCTTCTTCCATAATTTTGTGTGCTATTTCTTGTGAGTGCCATCCTGCTTTTGTTAGGTCTGGGTGATGAGGCTCAGTATTTGGCTGAAACGCTATTTGCATAAGGTCTTTGGAGCTAATGGTTGCTAGGTTGGTCACTGAGCATAGGAGTCTTAGTATATTACTCCTATTCAGTATATCATCCCTACCTCGAGATGTGTATTCAGGGATGAATAAAATTGATGTTGGGCTATTCACATGCTCTGGTGTTGGTGAGTTATTTGAGGTCTCTCGTAGCCCTGTTGAGTTGGTTGAGGGGAGTGACTTGGGCGTACCATATCCAAGTAATTTGGGTGTTCGTTTTGGTCGCAGTCTATCCTTGGTTCCCAGGTTTTGGTATTCAACTTGCGTACAGATTGCTGAGTTGACTCCGCATTGATAGCTATAGCATTTTCATCTCTTCCTATTATGGATGGAGTTAGTTCAGCATTATAAGCGTTATGTACTATTTGAGTTGGTTTGAATTGTAAAAGTTTCTGTTTCAGTTTTTTTTTTTGGTACAGGTTTCTTAGTGACGCTAGCTGTCAATTTTACGCGATGTGGTGGGGCTCTAATGAAGCATTTTCAGTGACCTTGCACGTGGGAGGCGATTGATCGTTATAATTTGGTGTCCTGCCATCGGTTGCTGATAAAGGAGAAGAATTTGATTGTATTTCAATTGGGTTTAATCTTGTGTCCGTTAGTAGTCGATTTCTTCCTTTCCTTTTTTTCTTTCTACAGATCCTGCTAGAGGCCTGTTTCACTGCTGGCGATGATTCAAATATAGTCGCAGAAGTGGTCATTAGCTCTATTTCCGTAGGTCTAGACGATGGTATTTGGACTGAGGGCAGAGCAATTACTGAGCTCTGCTCAGCCCACTGCTCCTTCGTTAGGTCTATTGGCACCACTGGGGGCTCTAGAGGTGGGTCTGAGGTCTGCAGGATTCTGGTTTGTAGAACTGTCGATTTTAGGGCGGATATCAAGTCACCTAACATTGATGGTAAGAATGATAATTTATCTAAGATTGGTTCACAGGGTAGTAATTGTGATGGAGCTAGTTGAGCAGCAGAAACAGTCACTTGACCCCTTCTTATCAGACGGTTTAGTTCCTGACATTTTCCAGTCGATTCCTGAAATGGAATCGGCCATTGTCTGCAGAACAGAAAGCTGCAGGTCCATTTTATGAGACTGAAATTCCAAGGCTGTGGCCGAGTGCTGCAAGGTGTTCAAGATAGTTAGCCATATAGGGGGCTAGCTTTCCTGGATTACTATTCCTCTCTAGTGTTGGAGATGCATCAATGGTTTCCCTTTCGATGGGTTGAGGCTATAAGTAGCAACTAGTTCCTCCCACTCCTGTGTTGCTATGGAAGATATGTCATTATTTATGGAGTTGTTGATTGATTGAGAATAGTTGTATGGTAGTAAGGTACGGCGTTAAGATGGATTTGGCGTTGCTAGCTTGTTGTTTGAGACTGTTTGTTCAGGAGTGTTACACAAGTTTAGTTGAAGTGACTTAGTTTGGGACAAGGTTGTGTTTAAGAATGGAAGTGATTGAGTGTCACTTCCTTGCTCTTCAATAGCTGTAAATGGTTTTGGTCGTGGGTCTCTAGTTTCCTTCGTTGCGTTGAACGAACTGCTAAGTAATTGAGAAGAAGATATGTCTTATCTTTGCTCCACATTGTGGATCAGTACCTTGACTTTCACTGACATGTCTTGATTTCGTATGGCGGCAAGCTGTGCTTCCCAGGGTCAATCTCGGCCGGGCCAGTTGGATGAGCAGCAGTTACTGTCTCTAGAGGCTCAGCTTTCTTTGGTAGACTCCAATCGTTGATGGAAATTTTTCTAGTAGACGCCATTTCCGAAGTATTGTAATCAGTGGGGTCTAGGTCTCCTATATGAGTGAAGACTGCCACTCTTCTAGAAGCAGGTGGTGCTGGTGTTGTTGTGATAGCGGCAATCTCAATTCTGGATGAGTCGGGGGCTTCAGCTAGTCGGGAGTTGACTATTTGATCACTAGCGGTCCGGCTACAGTCGAATTCGCTTTGGGGGAGCGGTGTGTGGAGTCCACTGATGTTTCCTATATTGGAATAAATAGCTGTCCCAGGATCTTTTAGGAATGAGAACTTAGTGTAAATCTTTGGTTGGTGGAAACATATGCTTTTCTTTGCTGGCATTCCATCAATGATTACCAGATTATCTGAAACCGTTGGTGCAGGCTTTGATGCCAAAGGTAATGAGGTTTGTGTAGGTCTCTGCGGTTGCTGAAGGGCTGTAACTAGACAAGGGGATGCAGCAGAGAACTTGGTTTGAGCATTTTTATTTGTTATTTGAATTTGAATTGGGGTTGAATTTTGGCTTACTGTTAATGTTGTTATTTCCACCAGTGCGAGAGTTGCGTCCTCTTTTATTTTGTTGCAGGCGGAGTGGCTGTCTTCCTGCAAATTGTTTGGATGTAGTGGGGATGCTAGATCCAATTTCCCCAGTTTCCTTTTCCGTGATTTAGTTTTAGGTTTAGAATTGGATTTTGGTTTTGGTATCTGTCTAATTCTTCCAGGTCTCATTGTTCTGCTTTTCCTGCTTTCTCCCTTCACTTCTTTTTTTGGCTTGTTGAGTCCTTGCTTAGTCACGTCGCTGGCGATTTGTTAGAGTTGGACAAGTAGGTCAAAGCAGGTCAAATGGGAACAGCTGCAGGGTTTCTGCTTCGGCTTCCCAGTTTTTTCCCCAGTTGATGCCTGGTTGGTGCTCTGGTTTCTGACTATGGCAGACTGGTTATTAACCAACTACAAGGGCTATCCAACACCCCTGAACCAGGACAACTAATTATAATAACAAACAATTGGTTCAGGTGAACAATTGTAACATGAATGAATCACAAAGGAAAAAGAGAAGGAAAAGAAGAAGCCTAAATACACATAAATGAATTTACAAAAGCAGGGAAAATTTATTATGTATGTATTTCATTGTTTATATAAAAAACACTCCTAGAAACATAAACGCTCAAGAAAAATGTTGGCAGAACAAAAAAAAATTCACACGCCAAACAGGTGGCTAACAAACAAACATGATATCTACAAGGAACAACAAAGACAAGATAATGTGTTCATCTCAAAATTATGGCCACACAGGGGCGTCAACTGCGTTTCGACCACTGGGTTACTATTCGGTCATCATCAGGACAAAAAATAACTTGTGCAAAGGAAATTTGTGCTGTATACAATAAAAGATATAAACATCTATCAGTCATATATTAAAAAATTAAAAAACAGACTTCTTCAAAGGAAAAGGCTAGAAAAGAGAGACCACCAATTAAAGATAATGTATTGAAAATCAAGAAAGCTACCACCACACCAATCGAGATACCAACGTCCCAAAGATAAAAAAGGGAGATAAAAATCACCTTAAAATACAATCGGCCGATCAAAAATTGTAATGGGCCTTGAAGAGAATTCCGGACTCTGTGAATGAAATATATATATATACTTAATAAACATGGCCGTAACCTATGGCAGGAACAATTCGGATTATATAGAGAAATACGCTCAACCACTTACTTAGTGGATTCCACAAGAGACACATACATTTATCAAGTAGGCGTCTCAATACTGCCTCCAATTGTGGGTTCAGCAGGTGGCGTCTTCAAATTATGCCTACCGACTTGTCCAATTGAATTGGCTAAAAAGTAATATGAGGCAAATGAATGGCCTAATCCTGTGCCACATATATTTCTAGACACAATGTCAAAGGACTATATACATAAAATCAATACGTCCAAGAAATGTGTAGATGATAAGGGACAACATCGATCAGAACAATGACGTATGAGTCCCATATTTAAAGTTAAATAGCCCAATTTTAGAATACAAATGGGCGCTGCTTGCACGTAATTATCAATGACAGTCTCCATTTGTCAAATATTAGAGCAAAGGACCTATCTGATGTCAAAACAGTCTTGATCAACAAAGGGACTCACACATTCACTCACAGACCCTCTCAGACACTCACGCACCCACTCAAAGACCCACTAGGAGACTCGTGCATCAACACACAGACCCACTCTGACACTCACGCACCCACTCATAGACCCACTTAGACACTAACCCATGCACTCACAGACCCACTGAGAGACTCACGCTACAAGTCGCACACCCACTCAGAGACTTACAAACCCACTCATAGACCCACCCAGATACTCACACATCCAGTCACAGACACATTCAGATAGTCATGCAACCACTCACAGAACCACTTAGTCACACAGCCACTTACAGACCCGCTCAGACACCCACAAACCTACTCACTCTCCCACTCAGAAACTCATGCACCCACTGAAAAACCAAGAGAAACTTGTGCACCCATTCGCAAACCCATTGAATTACTCTTGCACACACTCAGAGACTCATGCACTCACTCACAGACATTCTCACCAATGCACCACTTACACACACATTCAGACACTAATACACTCACTCACACACCCACTGAGACACTTATGCACTATATTTCCCACAGACTTTGCTCTGTACTGACCCAACATAGACATTTTATCATTCTAGGGCTTTGAACAACATATAGGTGGCCTAGTAACTGTTGTGCATGGTCTTCACCTTATGTGCCACCCATCATAAAGAGCATTTTATCTCTAGACTTCCATGTACCCTTCGGTTTTAATGCCCATACTATGCATAGGCTATGCCCTGTACACAACTCTTCACGGACAGCCCATTTGCCACCCAAACCCCGTCAGGTGGCCTTGTCCCTACTATGCATAGTGTTGACCCTCTAGTGAACCCTTTGTGCATGGCTGACGTCTTGTGTTTGAAACAATAAAAGAAGGCAAGTACATGCTGAGTGTGGGCTACACCCTGTGCACAACATTTCAAGGAGAGCAGACTCCCTTTAGACATATACCTTTATGTTGGACAGTAGCATAGCTCTTTGTGTGAGCATGTGTGTTAGTAACTACCTGTATCAACTAGCAAAATATTCAAAAGGCACTCAAACTTTGCAGGAGCAAGGGGCTGTAAAGCTTTTGTATATTCCTGAGGCCTGCTTTGTTCGCATTTCACACTTCTACAGTGGAATTCTGTAATTGTTGTCAATACTATCATAGTAGTGTCTACCGGCCATTAAAAGCCTGCTCTCTTGTTTTATGCCATAGTGTGCCTTTTATGATTAGTATCTACGACTACATCAGACTATAAGGATATGTAAGTGCATTCTGTTGTCATGTAGCATAAATTAAAAGTTTGCCACAGCATGCTATTGTAATTATTTAAGACAAAATTAATTATGTGTTTTCTTTTTGCTTACATTTACAACCGTAGACTTACCTTTTATTGTTATGCACAGGCTGCTATACCAGACTATTATTATAGAGTAACATAAATAGTGAGACATGACAAATAACACTACATTTGTCTATTTTTAAACCAATAAAGGCGGCTCCAGAAAGACCCTATTTGGAGTTTTTGAAACTATTTCATAATTTTATTGGGTTTTTAAAAAACATTTTTAGGGGAAAAATGAACTATAAGGGCATTTCAACTTGGAGTTTAAAAATATATATATATATTTTAGTGGAGTTGATGGGCAACCTTTCCCTAATAGACACACTTTGCTTCCTCAAAACAGCCATCTTGGAGAACTTGCTGCAGTAGAGAACCATATTCTGGTAAACCGGGTTCACATCAATCTGCCTCAGCTGCACTTGAGGTGGAACAGTGTCTTCAGCTCCAAGGGAAGATCCAGCAGCATATGTAGGCACTTCCTCCTCTGTGCAACTTTGTTCGGCATAAGATAGGTGTCTGGGATACCATCCTTTCATCTGTTTTATTCATCCCAGAAGTACTGAAGGAGTACTTGTTGCCAGTACCCTTACTGAATACCTTGTGGCAGAAACTGTGTGTCACAATCTTTGCTGACACTTTCTTCTATCCCAGAACAATTGAGAAAAACATCCACACCACAGACTCTCTAATGGTCTTGGGGTCTCCTCCTGCTCATCTTTCAGGTCCGCGGGTCTTTCCCCTCCAGATGCAATTCTTTTTAAAGATAAATTCCTCTCCAAAAATGTGTCACCCCCCTAAAAAAAGAGCAGGGCACAGCACAAGATCTGGACACACACAAGTACTAATCCCAAATGAGATTGAAAGGATGTGAACTTTTTTTAAATGGAGCGAGACAGTGATTTCATCCAATCGGCTGCCATGACTCGTTGTGTCATGGGTCTTCATCACTATATTCAGGTACTATGGTACCGTAACACCCAAAAACATGAAAACTTCAGAAAACAACGCAAAACATCCTAATTTATTGTGTCGATGAAAAAAAGCTCAAATGGAAGTAAAATCCACCTGTGATTCCCTTGGGACCCTTATATTCATTCTATGAGTCCAGGGAGAGTATCTCAATGTCTGTGCAAAGTAAGAAAAAAAAGCAGTCATTCAGTTGAGAAATTAAAAGACACTATTGAAAATGTAGAGGAATCCTTATACTTAAGATGAACTAATATGCTTTAACTTTACATAAAAAACCTAGAAATGTACTAAAAAATTAAATTGACATCTTAGTTGGGTATGGTAACTACAGCTGTATGTTAGAAAATAACTGAAAAATTAACTGAAAAGAACAACGGGTAAAGTGGCATTATACCGAGGTGTTGAAAAAAATCATAACTTATGTTTTAAAAAAGACAAGAGATTCACTGAAAATTACATAGGTAAAGTAATGTTATAATTAGGTATGAAAAAAGACCTTAACTAATGTTTACAAAATCCTAGAAAATCACTGTTAAAAACATAGGGTAAAGAGACATTATAGTTAGCTGACAATATCAATCGTAAGTTAATGTTTTAAAACCAAATGTTGTCAATTATAATTAAGTGAGCTAACTATAACTTGCTCCCCCGCCATGCACTGCTTATGTCCTCATATATTGCATCACTTGTTCAATTACATCATTGATGACATCAGCAATGATATCTCAAATGACATTATTGATGACATCAACCAACTTACTAGTGATCAAATTACTTTATAAACCAGTACAACATTTCACACATGAATGTAACTAATAAATGATAAAGGATCATGTCAAGCATAAATTACCAGAAAGCGTGTGCATGTACAAAGTAGTGCTAGTACTGGCCTGAAGGTAAGAATTTTTCACTGTGATGAAATATAAATGCCACACAATATAACTACCATTAAAGTTTTCAATCCAAACAATACTTCAGAAGAACAAGGTAAATACTGCACACATATAGTAAAAGTTACATTTTAGATTTTATATTACATCAATGGGTAATTCTCAAAGAATTAAGAGAAAAAGAAAAGTTACCCTTCTCCATAAATTGTTTATCGATATATCTCTGTAAACAAGGCAACATGATAGAGTAGTGAGGTCAAATCTACTGAGGCTATTTTGTATTCGCAAAGGGTCCGATTTACTAATTTGGACCATTTGTGATGGCAATAGACCTTTTGGTATGTAGCTAACACAAATTGTGATTTGGGAACATATTACCAAATCACAATTTTGGTTGGTGACTACATACCGAATAGATATTTGGCAGGGACCTTTTAGGGTGTCCCTTCTGAATGCCTTTCGGAATGAGATGTAATAATGTTTTGCTACCGAAATCAATTAGAAAAACATTAAACCGAGTACATCAATGTAAAGGCATCCCAATCGCCAACCAGAAGATTTTCCTAAGGCACCTCTCCTTGTTTGTGAATGTGGACAAAAACATTTTAACAGTAGGCAATGGTGCAGTGGAAAAGACGTTGCAAAATAGTACACCCATTTAAAGTGTAAACAGTACTTCAGTAAAGCACATTAGAGACTGAGCGCATCTTGTGTGAATTTGCAGATGTACGTTTTAAACAGATTGTGCATTAATTCAAAGGACTATTACCAAAAATATATCAAAACAGCTAACGATTCTCCTTATAATGTATTATTGTATGCTTAAGTAAAAACAGTTGAACAATACATAATCTGAAACTAAAATTGTTGCTCTGATTCAATCATAGTCAAGATTATCAGGATTCTCGACACACACGGAAGCTAACTCGATCCAGAGCAGGACAGGTGACACCAACTTGGGTCATCACCATAAGCGTGAATAGATACGCGTGGAACCAACGGTGTGGGTTCTACAAACATCCTGAAGTATCACAATTAGTACTTGGTGGAACTGAACAATGTCCGGATAATTATCGCTCATGTGCATCATTGTCAACTGACATCCTGGATCCCACATGGATATGTGTCTGTGCTGTACTGTCCCCAGAAACACAGTCCTGAAGAGACCCCATATCTAGAGAGGGTCGAAACGCCATCGACACCATAGAAAAGGGAGGGCCCGATTCACAGAACTAACTTAAGACAAAATCCTAAACTTACTACCATTTTGGTATGCATAGAAGGCATTTACTCATTTTAGTATTCACAGAATGTACTTACTCATTTCGGTATTCACAGAAGTTAGGACTCCTAACTTTAGGACTCCTAAATGCCTTTTGTGAATACCTAAAGTCTTAAAATTAGGATTTCTCTCAATTTAGTAGTAGTAAAGTTAGGACTCCAAACTTCTGTGTATACAGAAATGAGTAAGTGCGTTCTGTGAATACCCAAATGGTAGTAAGTTTAGGATTTTGTCTTAAGTTGTTCTGTGAATCGGGCCCAGATAGCCTGGATTAAAATATTGTCTATTGTATTAAGCTCGTCCTTTTGAATTTCACCAATATCCTTCTCAGTTTTTTCACCATGTGACACAGTACTCACTAAAATAGGATATGGTCACGTTACTGGGGTTCGCAATACCACTCAGAATGTGCATCTCAATGACTTATGTTTAAGAAACACGTCTGTGGTACAGACTACAACTGCAAAACAAAATTACCTACTTCGGCTGCAGTTAGATATACCTTTATTTAAAACATTTAGTGGGCTTTTTAAGGGTTGTGAATGCATATGATTAATACTGTGACTTAATAGAGGGTCATTAATGAATCATGATAAGTGGAGAAGTGTGACTCACTGGTTAGAGCAGGCAGACCCTGAAGCAGAGGTCAGACCTGGGACCAGGGTTCAATTCCCGACGCGGCAGGGTCTTGAGCTCAAATGTCCATGGACTCGATAATTTTCGCTTTGGTGCCTGACCTAATCATGGGTTCACACTCTGCAACTCTGGGCATTAAGCTTGCTTAATCTCCACAACGGCCCCCCGCGGCGGGATGCCTGGCTTTCACCACAGGGAAAAGCCAGGACGGGTTCCCAAGGCAAGCGCTTAGAGACCCCTGGGTGATAAGCGCTATATAAATCCAATATACAATACAATAAGCTTGTCTATGATTGAATCAGAGCAACGATTTTAGTTGCAGATTCTGTACTTAAATGAGTTCCTTGTGAACATTGTATTGTGCTTCTGTACTTACCCAGCTCACAAGGACGTATGGGTTGCTCTTGTTATTTAAAATAATAATAAGTAAAAACAGTTGACATGTAGTGCTACAGACAATTTCTATAAAAATAGAGGCTTATAAAGTAGAACCCTACACTTTCAATTGTTCATTCAAAATTGGAAACATGAGGCTAGCAAGATACCTAAAGCTGTATTTAGGCCAGGCCTAACTGGCAAGACAGCTAAAGCTATCTTTTTGCCAGATCAAAAGAATTGCTAGTGCATTAAGAAAAGGAGGGTAGCCAATCATAGGAAGGGAACATCAGTATGCTTACAGGAGTTGCTGGGCATGCGGTTTCGGCCTTTAGGAAATCAGCGTGGTGCACTCTACGTTTAAGTCGAAAACTGTGATAAATCACATACCAAAATCGCAGAGTCCTTCGTTTTTGCTCAGTCTTACAAAATAGAGCTTGTTCCACAGCACACACAATAGTGTTGGCGCTTTGCACTTAGGAACGAGCTGTGTAAATCCCAAAGCACAGTGGCCCAAAACAAATAAAGAAAGGGTATGCAAGACAATGTTCAAAGTCAAAACCATGAAGGCATATATAACATTGAGAATCGTAACAGACTTCCTTCATAGAAATGAGCAAAAATTCTGGCAAGGGTCTGAGAAAAGAATAATATAGATAAAGGTTCCTGTCCCCCACATGTAACTTACCTGCACCTGATCTTTACGACCTGAAATACCCTTCTGGACCCTGCACCGGAACCTGTGAGAATGCCTACCTCTCTCCCCAGTTGCCCTCCACTATCGCTCTCTTCTCTTGCCCCCTCTCTTCTGGTGTCTTTTATTGGTACTTGAATTCTATCTCTGTTTGTCTTGTTTAGTGCCTCTGTCTTTGCCCTGTCTCTGTTCTTGTCGGTCTGCCTTCCTTATTGTCTCTGTTTTTGCGGTATTTTTGATGGCCTGTGTTTCCGAATCTCGCTGCTTTTTGTGCCTTTATCACTAGGTTTTTTACTCTCTCACTGTGCAATTTCACTCCTCGTCACTCTTTCTCTTTGCCCACTTATCCTCTCACTCTTGTTTCTCGCTTTTTGCTCTCGGTTATCTTGCTTATTCTTGGTACTTTTCTTAGATCATATTTGCTCTTCTTTCTTGTTTTGATCATTTTCCATTCTTGCCTATTTTTTCTTTTTTTCTCATCTAGCTTGTTTACACACTCTCCATTTTACCCCCTTACATTATTTTTTGGCAATGTTCTCCTCTCTTTTAGGCCTCCCTGCGCACTGCTTACCTGTCCCACCTATGCCGTTCTTCAATCTCCCGCTCCCAATACCTCCACCCAGCCACACCCACCACCTCCTGCTCTTCTTCCCCCTCCTGTTCCTACCTAATGGTTATACCGGCCTGCACCAGACAATAAGTTGGAGCCTCTACTTCCACACTTGAGACATACCTGCACCGGCTGGTCCTCTGATCAGGCAAGGCCCCTTTGGGACCAGCACCAATGCATGTGAGGCTTCCTGCCTCCCTCTTCAGCTGTTCTCCAGTGTCACTCTCTTCTATCCCTCTCACTTCTCGCTCTTGCTTCACTCTCTCTTCTGGTGTCTTTTATTGCTGCATGCATTCTATCTCTGTTTGCTTTGTTTGGTGCTTCTGCCTTCGCCGTGTCTCAGTACTGGGCGTTCTGCCTTGCTTGCCTGGCTTGCTCCTTCACCATCTAGCAGCTTTTTCTTTTTTACTGTTTTCTCACCTTTTTGGCCTAGCCATGTGCTCCCTAATAACTTTTTGGCCTCTGCCTTGAAGTGCTCGCCTGCTTTCCAATTCCAGTTCCTCCTGTTAGCCCTGCCCTCCACTCCCTACTCTTCTCCCAGCTCCAAGATCTAATACATGGTGGATTGGAGCACAGCCACACTGCTGAAGGCACACCAAAGGCAAGATTCTGCATCCATCCACTCTCGTCTGTTCCCCTACCTATGCCCAGCCATCACCCTCCATGCAATCAACCCCAGATGCTGCTCATGCATTGCTGCAGCATGACACCACTCCTTGCAATATCGAAGGACTCATCTCCTACGCCAGTTGCAAGTTCCCCTGCACTCCCACCAGTCACCACACCGTACTAACAGTATCCAATACCTGATTGACAACCACCCATTCCAGACACCCACCACACCATGATCTTGGACCTATTTTGTGACCACTCACCTGACCTGTTCTCCCTCACAGAAACCTGGCTGACCCCAACATCGGCTCCGAAATTTCAATGGCCATCCCTCCCCTGGACAAGACTGTCACCCAGGAAAGACAATGCAAGCCCAGAGGTGGAATCGCATTGTCTTCAAGGACTGAATCAGATGCACCACCACTACAGACACGACCCGAAGCAACATGGAACACCTGACCTTGAAGCTCCACATCACTGCCAAACTTCACCCTGAGCAGCAATCTCATCTACCGGACCATGCACCAATTTTGCCAGCACTATTGTGTGTCAGAAGTTGGCCTGGTATATGCTGACGACTAATTATAGTGGGTACCTTGTACCAGTGTAGACAACCCTTATTGATGATTAGGTTAAAGACAACCTTTATTGAAAACTATCCTAGTGGTAGCTATGGAGAGCAGCCTTCAGGCTAAGTCTCGAAGGAATGTAAAACAGCTTCTTTTACCAGATCAGAACCTCTCGAATGACCAAATGAAAGGTGAACCACACAAGGAATATATAAAATATATGTATTTATTACTAAACACTATTTACTAACCTCTTTATGAGATTAGAGAACAAAGCACACAATATTAAATCACTAGAAGAACAGCAAATAGCACAATACACAGTGGGCTCCAGGGCGAGACCAAACCATATACTCAGAAAGTGGTATAACAAACATGACTTGACTAGACACAGTGCCTAGAGTACATAGAATTGCTGGGACCCCAAGGAACTACCCAAGCTAGTGACACAGGGGACCCACAGAGGACGGGTGCAGTGTGAGAACACAGGAGCGAGCTCCGTACAACCCTATGGGAAAGTCACAGTTGGAATTTTAAAGAATAAGGACACTTAGGAGAGGACTTTGAGCAAACCCTTTCAAACATAGAAGGTTCTCAGGCCAGCACCCTTATGAGCACTGGAGTACTTGTGTTACCTAACCCGGAAAGCCAGGTGCATAGGTGTCAAGTGATGTCGGGAATCTTCGTTGTTTTCAATGGCGTGATGCTGAAAAGTGCTGCTGCTGTGAAGAGGAAAAGTGTCCGGTGGAATCCAAGCCTGGATTCGAGGTGAGAAAAACCTGAAAGCAGAGGGGACAGAGTCTGGTCACTTCAGGGTGACCAGGGGCTCGGTAGGCGAATGCCCACTAATGTTGGGTGCTTCAGGTGAGTTTGCACGATGCTTGACTCTGCAGCCATGGGGACCAGGAGACTTCGAGGATTACCAGAGACCGGAAGTGAGCTGTCCCACAAAGGATGTCGAGTGCTGGGGGGTTCAGTGTTAGTATGGAACACCAACAAACCTTGGCAACTGCAACCCAAGCGGTCAGAGGAAATCAGCTTCAGTGGGGACCAGCAAGGTCCTGGGGACTCTCCAAACAATGGAGAGTCACGGCACGTCTGGAGCAGCCAGTAAAGCCAATGGAAAGTCAACGTTACCTTCACAGGCACTCACAGGCCAATGGACCAGGGATCGCGAAGGGACCTCAAGAGGAATCACAAAATATCAGCCCACTGAACACTCGTAGAGTGTAGGCTGGAAATCTTCAGTGGAAACATTGCTTGGGGTCAGGATTACAACTAGCCCAAATCACAGACTCAGGGGTGAACGGAAAGCATATGCTGTTGCAAAAGAACACAGTGCACAGGGGTTCGTGTTGCACAGTCCCCACTAGGGATACAGGCGTCAGAATTGCTGAGAGCGCAGATCAAGCTCGGAGACCTTGGGAACCCACCTCCTGTGTTGCAGAAATCTTCGAAGTCCTCAGGTGCTTCAGAGATGCAAACCAGTCAGATGCATTTTTGGTGCCTGCTTCACAGGGGTGTAACTCCTATACTCCAAGGGATATTCTTCAGTCATCCAGTGTCGTGCAGATCGTTGAAGTACTTGGTTTCTGTGGCAGAGTTTAGTCCAGGAAAAATCTAAAGTCCTGTAATCAGGGGTTCCTACTTTATACCAAAGGAAGGGGTGGGACAAACTCTGGGGACCAACCTATGGGAGGGTCAGGACAAAGGGTTGGTTACATCCATGTCCTTTGTCCAGTTTCACGCCAGAACAGGAGCCAATAGCTCCTGCAACTGGTTTGAACTGGACTATGCACAGGGACACCAAATGTGCCCTAAGTGCAGACATTAAAGCACTATCAGAGCCCCCCTAGCCCCAATACACTAAAGCCTGTCTGGGAGGTGGCTAAACCTCCCTGTGACAAGAAGCCTATTGTCCAGCCTCCCCTGCTCGAGCTCAGCTCAGCAGCAGGAGGGCATCCATTTTGTGATGCCCAGGTCGAGAAAGTTGGTACCGGGTGTACCGGTGTGTCATATGCATCCGTTTAGGAGGGTGGAATCATACATCCCCACCAGGTACTGGCGGGGAGGTATGATTCCAAGGTGTTTGACGCCAAACACAACATGTATCTGAGCAGCCTTTTTAAAGTTAGCATTTACCGCAAGGTTATAATGCACTTAAGAGTATATCGTTGGCTGTATCACAGAACGAACCCAGAGAATAGATTCCGAAGGCTGCAGAGGGGCTCTGCTGATGCATGGGCACCCTCTCACATAAAACCCAGCACCCTGACTACAGGATTGATAAGGCCTGCCATAGGTTTATATGTGCAGTGATATAAGGTAGATATAGTGAACCTACATCTAAGTAAGGAGTGCATGTACCACCTTACAGAGGCTGCAGTAGCAGACCTGTGGTGTCAGTTTGAGTGGTCTCTCAGGGGTGGCACAATACATGCTGCAGCCCCTGGGAGGCCTCTGGGGTACCTATGCCTTAGGTACATAGTATACCAAATACTAGGGACTTATAAGGGTTCACCAGAATCCAATTTGGAGTGTACCTGAAGTACATGCAATCAATTTAGAGGAGAAAGCAGCTAGGCTGGGGTCCTGGATAGCAGGATCCCAGCCACACTAAGTCAAAGCATTGAAACATATGCAAAAAGTGGGGAGTAACTATAAGAAGCACATCCTACTCTCCTACATTGTGGACTTCATCTCATTACTCATTCTCAACTCAAGCACCTTCACCCTGTTCTGAGACCTTAACTACTACCTAGAAGACGACACTGAACCTAACTCTGCCCCCCTACACGAAGACCTGGGAAACCATGGCCTCAACCAACAAGTGTAAGGACACACTCACGCCACTGGACACCTACTGGACCCTATATTTTGCGGCATCATGGTAAACAAGACAAGCCTGTTTCCCTCAACCAACCACCCCCTTCAGATTCATACTTCCCATAGCATATCACCATAAAACAACCACCACAAGACCCACCTGCGGAGAATGGACCAAGGTTTCGGAAGCATCCTGAACTCCTGGAGCACCAGCCACTTCCCAGTAGTGGTACAAAAGGGGGTGGTGATGGACGGAGCATCTGAATCAATCAAACTTTTACACCCAGTCAAAAGATCTGGGTTTAATCCATCACCGTTGTTTAGCCCACTCTGCCACCCCAGTTCAGACATGGCTATATGCAAATCAGTCTGACCCTGTGCCTCATGGGAACAGTCCAGCCCGAACTGTCAAGCCATGTCTTCCCTGGACCGGAAACAAGCTTCCGAGGACCGGTTTCTGGCCTTCCAGCCGTCTTCAGCCCGGCTTGCTTGAATCCAGTGGCAAAGTGAGCAAGGGACTCACGTCTGAGCATACCCTGTCACACTCATGGCGGCCAAAAGCGGTACAAAAGGGTGTTTTGATGTACCGAGCATCTGAATCAATCAAACACTCACACCCAGTCAAAAGATCTGGGTTTAATCCATCACCGTTCTTTAGCCCACTCTGCCACCCCAGTTCAGACATGGCTATATGCAAATCAGTCTGACCCTGTGCCTTATAGGAACAGTCCAGCCCGAACTGCCAAGCCATGTCTTCCCTTGACCGGAAACAAGCTTCCGAGGACCGGTTTCTGGCATTCCAGCCGTCTTCAGCCCGGCTTGCTTGAATCCAGTGGCAAAGTGAGCAAGGGACTCACGTCTGAGCATACCCTGCCACACTCATGGCGACTGATTTGCATATAGCCATGTCTGAACTGGGGTAGCAGTGTGGGCTAAAGAACGGTGATGGATTAAACCCAGATCTTTTGACTGGGTGTGAGTGTTTGATTGATTCAGATTCTCCATCCATCACCACCCCCTTTTGTACCGCTTTTGGCCACCATGAGTGTGGCAGGGTATGCTCAGACGTGAGTCCCTTGCTCACTTTGCCACTGGATTCAAGCAAGCCGGGCTGAAGACGGCTGGAATGCCAAAAACCGGTCCTCGGAAGCTTGTTTCCGGTCCAGGGAAGACATGGCTTGGCAGTTCGGGCTGGACTGTTCCCATGAGGCACAGGGTCAGACTGATTTGCATATACCCATGTCTGAACTGGGGTGGCAGAGTGGGCTAAAGAACGGTGATGGATTAAACCCAGATCTTTTGACTGGGTGTGAGTGTTTGATTGATTCAGATGCTCCGTACATCAAAATACCCTTTTGTACCGCTTTTGGCCGCCATGAGTGTGGCAGGGTATGCTCAGACGTGAGTCCCTTGCTCACTTTACCACCGGATTCAAGCAAGCCGGGCTGAAGACGGCTGGAATGCCAGAAACCGGTCCTCGGAAGCTTGTTTCCGGTCCAGGGAAGACATGGCTTGGCAGTTCGGGCTGGACTGTTCCCATGAGGCACAGGGTCAGACTGATTTCCATATAGCCATGTAAATCCGTCCATCACCACCCCCTTTTGTACCGCTTTTGGCTGCCATAAGTGTGGCAGGGTATGCTCAGACGTGAGTCCCTTGCTCACTTTGCCACTGGATTCAAGCAAGCCGGGCTGAAGACGGCTGGAATGCCAGAAACCAGGCCTCGGAAGCTTGTTTCCGGTCCAGGGAAGACATGGCTTGGCAGTTCGGGCTGGACTGTACCGTTGAGGCACAGGGTCAGACTGATTTGCATATAGCCATGTCTGAACTTGGGTGGCAGAGTGGGCTAAAGAACAGTGATGGATTAAAACCAGATCTTTTGACTGGGTGTGAGTGTTTAATTGATTCAGATGCTCCGTCCATCACCACCCCCTTTTGTACCGCTTTTGGCCGCCATGAGTGTGGCAGGGTATGCTCAGACGTGAGTCCCTTGCTCACTTTGCCACTGGATTCAAGCAAGCCGGGCTGAAGACGGCTGGAATGCCAAAAACCGGTCCTCAGAAGCTTGTTTCCAGTCCAGGGAAGACATGGCTTGGCGGTTCGGGCTGGACTTTTCCCAGGAGGCACAGCGTCAGACTGATTTGCATATAGCCATGTCTGAACTGGGGTGGCAGAGTGAGCTAAAGAACGGTGATGGATTAAACCCAGATCTTTTGACTGGGTGTGAGTGTTTGATTGCTTCAGATGCTCCGTCCATCACTACCCCCTTTTGTACTGCTTTTGGCCGCCATGAGTGTGGCAGGGTATGCTGAGACGTGAGTCCCTTGCTCACTTTGCCACTGGATTCAAGTAAGCCAGGCTGAAGACGGCTGAAGTGCCAGAAACCGGTCCTCGGCAGCTTGTTTCCGGCCCAGGGAAGACATGGCTTGGCAGTTCGGGCTGGACTGTTCCCATGAGGCACAGGGTCAGACTGATTTGCATATAGCCATGTCTGAACTGGGGTTGCAGAGTGGGCTAAAGAACGGTGATGGATTAAACCCAGATCTTTTGACTGGGTGTGAGTGTTTGATTGATTCAGATGCTCCGTCCATCACCACCCCCTTTTGCACCGCTTTTGGCCGCCATGAGTGTGGCAGGGTATGCTCAGACGTGAGTCCCTTGCTCACTTTGCCACTGGATTCAAGCAAGCTGGGCTGAAGACGGCTGGAATGCCAGAAACCGGTCCTCGGAACCTTGTTTACGATCCAGGGAAGACATGGCTTGGCAGTTCGGGCTGGACTGTTCCCATGAGGCACAGGGTCAGACTGATTTGCATATAGCCATGTCTGAACTGGGGTGGCAGAGTGGGCTAAAGAACGGTGATGGATTAAACCCAGATCTTTTGACTGGGTGTGAGTGTTTGATTGATTCAGATGCTCCGTCCATCACCACCCCCTTTTGTACCGCTTTTGGCCGCCATTAGTGTGGCAGGGTATGTTCAGACGTGAGTCCCTTGCTCACTTTGCCACTGGATTCAAGCAAGCCGGGCTGAAGACGGCTGGAATGCCAGAAACCGGTCCTCGGAAGCTTGTTTATGGACCAGGGAAGACATGGCTTGGCAGTTCGGGCTGGACTGTTCCCATGAGGCACAGGGTCAGACTGATTTGCATATAGCCATGTCTAAACTGGAGTGGCAGAGTGGGCTAAAGAACGGTGATGGATTAAACCCAGATCTTTTGACTGGGTGTGAGTGTTTGATTGATTCAGATGCTCCGTCCATCACCACCCCCTTTTGTACCGCTTTTGGCCGCCATGAGCGTGGCTGGGTATGCTCAGACGTGAGTCCCTTGCTCACTTTGCCACTGGATTCAAGCAAGCCGGGCTGAAGACAGCTGAAATGCCAGAAACCGGTCCTCAGAAGCTTGTTTCCGGTAAAGGGAAGACATGGCTTGGCAGTTCGGGCTGGACTGTTTCCATGAGGCACAGGGTCAGACTGATCTGCATACAGCCATGTCTGAACTGGGGTGGCAGAGTGGGCTAAAGAACGGTGATGGATTAAACCCAGATCTTTTGACTGGGTGTGAGTGTTTGATTGATTCAGATGCTCCATCCATCACCACCCCCTTTTGAACCACTTTTGGCCACCATGAGTGTGGCAGGGTATGCTCAGACGTGAGTCCCTTGCTCACTTTGCCACTGGATTCAAGCAAGCTGGGCTGAAGACGGCTGGAATGCCAGAAACCGGTCCTCGGAAGCTTGTTTACGGTCCAGGGAAGACAAGGCTTGGCAGTTCGGGCTGGACTGTTCCCATGAGGTACAGGGTCAGACTGATTTGCATATAGCCATGTCTGCACTGGGGTGGCAGAGTGGGCTAAAGAACGGTGATGGATTAAAACCAGATCTTTTGACTGGGTGTGAGTGTTTGATTGATTCGGATGCTCCGTCCATCACCACCCAGTTTTGTACCGCTTTTGGCCGCCATGAGTGTGGCAGGGTATGCTCAGACGTGAGTCCCTTGCTCACTTTGCCACTGGATTCAAGCAAGCCGGGCTGAAGACGGCTGGAATGCCAGATACCGGTCCTCGGAAGCTTGTTTCCGGTCCAGGGAAGACATGGCTTGGCAGTTCGGGCTGGACTGTTCCCATGAGGCACAGGGTCAGACTGATTTGCATATAGCCATGTCTGAACTGGGGTGGCAGAGTGGGCTAAAGAACGGTGATGGATTAAACCCAGATCTTTTGACTGGGTGTGAGTGTTTGATTGATTCAGATGCTCCGTCTATCACCACCTCCTTTTGTACCGCTTTTGGCCGCCATGAGTGTGGCAGGGTATGCTCAGACGTGAGTCCCTTGCTCACTTTGCCACTGGATTCAAGCAAGCTGGGCTGAAGATGGCTGAAATGCCAGAAACCGGTCCTCAGAAGCTTGTTTCCGGTCCAGGGAAGACATGGCTTGGCAGTTCGGGCTGGACTGTTTCCATGAGGCACAGGGTCAGACTGATTTGCATACAGCCATGTCTGAACTGAGGTGGCAGAGTGGGCTAAAGAACGGTGATGGATTAAACCCAGATCTTTTGACTGGGTGTGAGTGTTTGATTGATTCAGATGCTCCATCCATCACCACCCCTTTTGAACCGCTTTTGGCCGCCATGAGTGTGGCAGGGTATGCTCAGACATGAGTCCCTTGCTCACTTTGCCCCTGGTTTCAAGCAAGCCGGGCTAAAGACGGCTGGAATGCCAGAAACCAGTCCTCGGAAGCTTGTTTCCGGTCCAGGGAAGACATGGCTTGGCAGTTCGGGCTGGACTGTTCCCATGAGGCACAGGGTCAGACTGATTTGCATATAGCCATGTCTGAGATGGGGTGGTAGAGTGGGCTAAAGAACAGTGATGGATTAAACCCAGATCTTTTTACTGGGTGTGAGTGTTTGATTGATTCAGATGCTCCATCCATCACCACCCCCTTTTGTACCACTTCCCAGTAGTAGCCTACCCAACTCCATGTCCCACCTCAATGAGTGGATCACTGCCTGCACTAACACCGTGGCACCCCTGAAATTCAACAAAACCACAAGATCCAAATCACATGCCAGTTCGTACTCGAAGGAGCTTAGGATAACCAAATACCATTCAAACAACTGGAGTGCTGATGGAGAAAGAGCCAGGACAACAAGGACAGGAACACTTTGAAATCTCTCGGACGCTACCAACAGAAGATCCAAGCTACCAAATAATCCACACTCGCAGACCGAATCGATGCCAACAATAACAGCAGCAAAGAGATTTTTGCCATCGAGAAATATTTCACCTCCCCAACAGCCAGCTTACTCCCTCGCAGCACCTATGTACCAAACTTTCCCAGTTCTTGTGCTACAAGATAGCTAACTTATAAGACACTTTCGATCCCCAATCAGACAGTGCTGACCTTGCAGTGCTCCTTTCCATATCAACCAAGGAAACACAATAAAGACCTGGCCAGCCATCACCATGGAAGAAACTGATTCCACCATGCAGACCACCCACTCTGGGCCCTTTCACACTTGTCTCCACCACATCGTTGTCAAATTACTGCAACCCATCAGTTTGATTGATTCGATTGAATTTTATTTAGATCTCTAATGCCCGGAACCGTCTTGACGCTGCTGCTAATCTGAATGCGAACCATAAAACGATGCTACTCAAATAATCTAAAAGCCAGGATGTAAGAGATTTCCTGAAGGACAGGAGGTTGAGCAGTAATTTAGATCCATGGGTAACATAGTTCCATATCTTTGCCGTCCTCAGCAGGAAGCTTCTGCCCCCACCATGATGCATGTTTGGTCCTTGGGAGCACTAAACACGTAGCTTCTGAGGAGCTAAGTTTTCTGGATGGAAAATACCAAATGAATCTGTCCTGGAGATAGCATGGGACCATTTTATGCAGTGCTATAAAAGCTATGCAGAGAGCCTTAAATGCTATCCTCTTTACCAGTGGCCGCCATATAGCTGAATCAAGTCCTGAGACACAGACTTTTATTTTGAGGTGCTCAACAAGAGTTGAGCCGATGCATTCTGTAGCATCCGAAGTTTATGAAGGAATCTTTTCTTGATGCCTATAAATAAGGTGTTCTCATAGTACAGTCTGTATAGAAAAAGAGTGATGCACACTGTTTTCTGAAGGTCTAAAGGTTAAAGGGACCTTGAGGCACCCCACATAGCAAGCAAAACCGATAAGAGATGAAATCTCCTAATGCTACATGTTGCACTTTTTTAGATATTATCAGAGTGCTCATACTTGATACAAAGGATGCTCTGGGACCAGGTGGGCAGTATATCAGTGAACATCAAAAGGCGTGATGTTTCATGAGCTCTATTTATAGAAAAGAGTTTCACAGATAGAACTACTTACATCCTGAGAGCTACTTATGGAAAAATAGTCACATGTAACAATAGCCAACCCACCTTATCTCTTACTAACTGTATGTACATTAACAATCGTGTAACCAAACAGGACTACCTGAGCCAAATCAGGACCAGATGTATTATCCACACTGGTTCCTGTGACAAAAATGTTATCTAACTTATTTGTCACTTTAAATACTCAAAAAGTATAATTTTGTGCTTAATTAATGATCTTGCATTAATCAAGGTACAGTTAAAAAATTAATGTGAGGAATCTCTAGGAACTAAAACAGGCCTTAGATTGGGAAGGTTCTGAATTTTGGCATTTGTAAGAGTCAGGTTACAGTGTGGGCAAGGTGTGGTTTAAGGGAGTGACAAAGCTTGTTCATACCATCCAACTTGAGAGCCGAACTTCATTACTTGAATACAGTAAAACGGGAGACTTTCCTGATGTGAAAGGACCTAGGGTACAAGCCCTTGGCGAGATCCGCACATGGATGGGAGCAGATGGTCTTTCCTTAGGAGTGCCTTTGATGTGCCAGTGGTGAAGACGCACCAGCCCAGTCATTTGTAATCCCTCCCAGCCCAAAGACTAGTGCAGCAACCAAAAGGAATGGCGTACCCACTCTAACAGGCGGGTACCAACGAGGTGTTCAGAATGTGCAAAAAAGCAAGGATGATGAAGGCACATTAAAACTTAAACATTTACAAAATTAAAACTTAAAAATATCAGCTTTGAAAATCATCTATTTCCAACTTTGTTCAAGCTGTGATGCACAGATGTGTCAGCCCTTTCATTTGTAGTCTCTTCCAACCCAAAGACTAGTGTGACAGCCAAAAGAAATGGCAGACCGGTTTTAACAGGCAGGTACCGACTAGGCATTCAGAATTTGCAGAAAGGCAAACATAATGAATACATAAGTGTACTTACAACATTAAAACTTACAAAATATCAGCTTTAAAGTGCATCCAGTTCAACCTCGGTCAGGTAGGTCTGCAAGGGTGTGTCAGCTCGGCCATTTGTAGTCCCTCCCAGCCCAAAGACTAGCGTGGCATCCAAATGAAATGGCAACTGCTCACACTGATCCTGAACACCTTAATCACAACAGCCATCTATCCAGATGCCTGGAAACATTCCACAGTTCCCCACTCCTCAAGATGCCATCCGCCAACCCGACAATGCTAGCCAACTACAGACCCATCTCTCTGCTACTCTAACGGGCCAAAATCCTGTAGAAGCTGAACAAAAGACACCTAACCAGCTACCAAAATGAAAACCATCTCCATGATGCCAATCAATACAGTTTTAGACTTGACCACATCACATAAACAGCTGCCATTGCCACATCAGAAGACATCCAAATGATCAAGGACATTGAAGACACAGCTGCTCTCATCCTCCTAGGCATCTCTATGACTTTCCACGCAGTATCTCACCCCGTCAGTCATCCAACGACTGCATGAAACTGGAATCTGAAGACCTGTGCTCTGCTGCATATGATCTTTCTTGATTGGTCAATCCCAGTCACTTAGTTTGTCCTCCTTCTGCTCGAAAGCTCGCAACCTCATCTGTGGAGTACCACAACGCGCATTGCTCAGCCCAACCCTCGTTAATACCTGCATGATCCTGCTTGCCAGCATCATCTGCACCCATTGACAAGGCTTCTTATCCTAGGCTGATGACACATATCTGATACTCTACCGCTCAGTCCCAAAAAACTAACACTTAGACCAAGTTTCCTGCTTGCATGACCGAAATCGCTGACTGGATGAAAACCGACTGTCTTAAACTGAAAACTGACAAGACAGAAGTCATGATTTTCAGCAGAAATCCCTCGCCGTGGGACTCTACCTCTTGTTCAGCAGTCTAAGTTTGGCATACAAATGTATTATTTTGATAGGGTATCTTAAGATGACTGTAGTCTGTTGGTAAGCAAGATATATGTTTCATTTATGGTGAATGGCTTGAATATTATTTTACAGGTTATGTTTGGCCTGTTCCAATATGGCAGCATAGTTTCTATGAAGATATGAGAACCATACAAAACATTATGGATACTAGTATAGTTTGGATGAAGAATGTGCTGATATTTTCACAACCCCATTTCTTATGTGTTGTAATTAATTGGTCAAATGTATTGTACTCATTTTTTTATTTTACATTATGTTAATATTATTTGGGGTTATTTATTTCCTTTTTTGTATTGGTATTAAAAGTTAAATGCTATACTGTAAGAAATGTGGGATGGTCTAATTTTCATAAAAAATGATTATTGCTATGAAAAGTCGTGCTTTGAGTAAATGGAATGATAATTAAATGATGTCTTTGTAGGTATTTGTGTGTCAACTTAAAATTCTTACCTTTATATTTTTATATCCATGCACTTTACAGAAACATTTTCTACATATTGCAGGTTGATAAGAGCAATTACGATATTGTAATTGTGGATTCCTCATGACATATTAGGAATAAGATGTTGTTACACAACGGGCTGTAACCTGACCCAAAGCTTCTCCTGCCTCACTGCAGTGGGCCCTTATTCGACCTGCGGCACCTATTTCAAGACACCGGGCACTAAGACGAGCTTTGCTGCAATTGTTTCCTTAAGTGCACACCACCAATATAAATGGCGGTCTACCTATGGCAAAACGATACTCAACTGATATCATCCATAGCTGCCTGCAGTCTTGTTCAGGGGCCATCTTTCCCTGTTCTTTTTCCCTTCCTCTGCCTGGTTCCCAGAATTCCTTGGGTTTTTTTTTTGTTCACCATTCCAAGATGGAGGTTTCTCTTTCTTTTTCCTTTTCCTATTCCAAACCAAGATGGTGGTTCTACTTACTGTTAAGTCACTTCCTGTCTTTGGAAATTTAAGGGGCTGGATCCTCATCTTTCTTGCGTTGTGATCCAGCGCTACTCCAGAAATAATTTCTAAAATCATATCACCTTTCCCTGAATCACCAAATCATGCATTTGCTCATCAGTGGGGCCCGTAACACTGTGAGCTACTCACAAAACACTTCCATCTTACTTCATGGATCGGTGAGATTCAAAGGAGAGCTGCTGTATCATAGAGGAGTGTCTAAATTAAAACTAACTATTTATACTATTTACACCTGCAGTTTCAAAGGAGTTTTACCATGGTTTTTATCAACAAAACATTTTATTTAGACACACCACCATTATGGTCGACAAATCTGCTAGTAAAAAATTAGGCGTAGGAAAATACAAAACCAGCTTAATTCTCCATTTATCTAATTTTTATTAAAAGCAAAATTTAGCATGCCTAACAGTTTAAAAGAATAAAAGTTTTATCTCAATCAGTTATATTCATTCATTTTTATTTCAGAGGTTCGAAAATAGACATTATTATTTTAGATTTCAGAACACAAGTATTAGCAAAAGACAAAAAGTTCCCAAAATTCATCTTCTCCTAACTTCCCTAACTAATAACCTCATCTAAGCTCATTTCTCATTTAAAGAAAAAAGACAATTATTCAAAGTCTACCTCTGAAGAAAATCAGCATACCGACAGCATCTCAGGAGGAAATCGGGAGAGTTTTTTCTTAAGGAAAATCAGCACTTTTTATTCCTTTTTCACTGACTTCATCTATCTACAAAAGTAACTATCAGCATAAACTCGAGTTCTGATTGGACAATTTGGGGTGGATGAGCTTCACCTCATCATTCTAATATTCAATTTCCGTTGTGTCAGCTGAATTTTAGAGTCCTTTGTTTAAGAAAGTCTTTGGCCTAGTCACATCCTCAACTAACAACTCCATGAACTTTTCCCACATTCAGTAGCTCAAACGTCCATTCTTTTTGGCAGTCATCAGGACTTCCAGTGCATGTTGTCCTTGAACTGGTTTCGTTCAGGCACATGCACCTCACATTCAAACTCGGACTTGGGCTGTGCATGCTCAGTTCGTCTTCTATTCACAGTTAATAAAGCAGCCATATTTTCACTAGGCCTCACAGGCCAGAATGGGAACTATCATAGAAACAAACACAAATAAATGTTAATTATTGAACGATAGCCCTTCTGTTTACCTCCCCCATACTAAGGTTTCCTTATTAGTTGTTACCTAGCAAAATTTGCAACACATATGTGTAATATGCTCACCTGTCTTCATGTGTTTGCCACAAAATACATAAACAGAAATCACATTTATGCCGCTTTTGATTAAATTAAAGCTTTGCATTAGTAAACAATATGACGACATTACTAAATTAGTCAGTTATAGTTTTTCATGCAAGCAGATTAGTATTCCCAAGTGTATTTGTGCGTGCGTTCTGTAATATGTTGATTAATGTTTTCCACGTCACAGAATTAATAAAGGTTATAGTTATGAGGAAATTATTTCGCGAGGGGTATACAAAATTTTGTTTCTCCACCTCGCTCCATCAGTTGCAACACTCTTCATTCCTGTTGGTGTCTCTTCTCTACCGTTGGTGATTTTTCACCCTTATTGGCATTCTTGGCTCCTGTTATTCTTTTACTGGTGATTCTTGCTCCAGTTTGATATTTTCCAGTGGGCTCCTCCTTTTCACGGTTCTCTCTTTCCCAGGTCTGTTGTCACCTTGCTTCCTACCATCGTTGACATGTCCAGCTGCCTGGATTCTGGAGTCACTGCTTCCACCAGAGGTTTTTCCCTTTAGGGTTTTTTTCTCTCGGGTACTCCGTCGAGGAGGCTCAGTCTGCCCTGATGTTGTATTGTCAGCAGCACCATGGTTACAAGAAAGGCCGCCCTACCTTGGACAAACCAGAACCCTCAAGACCTGAAAAAGGGAAACATCTACTCGTCTAAAGGTCGTAAGAAAATGTTCCGGACCTGACAGATGTAGTTTTATACCTCATATTATGACTGCTAAACCAAAAAGAGTTTAATTGGACTATTTCCATTTATAGGGGACTGTCGAAATAATTATTATGACTTTAGCTTGGACTCAATATACATTTACTAAGTATTGTTTTAGACACCAACAATTTGGTAAGACGAGTGGTATCCTGCTCTCATTTATGTATACTTCTTTCTCTGTGTTCTGGACTCTGCTGCTGAGACATTGTGTGAGTGATGTCACAGAGGGTTCTTGTGTGTATGACTGAATGAAAAGTCAGTTGCTGTATGTGGGCTGAGCAGCAGGGATGCTGCTCCCAGTGGGGCTGAAACTTCTACAACTACCTTATCATCAAATGTTCCTGTCCTGATTGAACTGAAGAATAAATCTACCTTTTTGATATAACTCCATTTCACTGTACTTCTTTTCTTGCATTTCACAGTGGGCTTTCTCGCAACTGATCCTACAGCCTGGAATGACCTGCTGCTACACATCTGAGCTGCATCTTCAATTCCCGACATCTGAAAGAAGCTAAACACATGGCTCTAGACTTTCATTAGCCCAACCATAGGACAAGCCAAGATTCCCCATCAGCACCAAGATATCCTCCCGGGTGATTGAGCGCTTTGCGAATGCACATAACATAGCATAAAATGTAGGTGAACATCTTAGAAAATTCCCAGACAAGTCTGGCACACATCCCAGAAAAGTAGTGGAAGATCATTTTCTTGGCATAGTGTGAGGTGGTACAGTTGGACTGTATTAGCTAAAATACATAGGATAAACCCATCTGAAATCGCTGAAATTGTGTTGTGAAAAATAGACTACTTTAGGGACCACTCAGATTATTAATAATGATCCCGTTTAGCCTAGATACAAGGAAAATTACTTTGAATGACTGAACAATAAACCATTTAAAATGAATAAACAAACAAATTTGGCAGCAGGCGTCAACAGCTTTCATAATTGCAACATTTAAGAACATCTCCGACCAGCTTTACTCCAAAGGTACACAGTTAAATGTGATACAAGAAACATCACCATGAAACGAATCCCATTGCGGCTGCTTTATGGAAAGGAAAAACACAGAAGAAAAACATGCACATCGTGCAACTTTGAATGTCATGTTTCTTCAGCAACTTTAAATGTCGATGTAAACAATCAAGAGGCTCAGTATATTATTTTTGCAGGCTAGTTATGCTAACTTAAACACAAATAAATAAACATTATTTCCAAATTAATAAAACTCTTCTGACAATATCTTTTGATTTATGAGTACATTACCTATGAATTATGGCACTGCAGTACACTGGAAATTTTATTTTGACAGTGCTAGCTGGTGTGATCAAAAACGAAACAGGAAGAGCTTTCTGTTGTCATTTGCTTTTGAATGGGATCCTGGTGCAGTTCGGGGTTTACTTTATGCCGATAAGACTTGGTGAAAAACACACGGAGGCCATTTTGCAGTGGCAAACTTTAATACTCACTCCATAAACAGGAAAGGACCGTTCATAACCTGATACCGTCTATCTCGCGGACACTACAAAATAACACAGTGCACTAGAAGTCCTTCAAGTGCAAATCCATTACAACACAATATGCTCCAAAATATGGATATAGCTTTTAAACATTTGTATGACTGATTTTTAACTGAAATGCATGGATGTGACAGTACTTAGGGGTGTGGGCTTCGGCAAAACGAAATGTAGAGGGGGAGAATCATGTGACCCATACTGCCATTAGTTTTCAACATCTCAGTCAGAGAAGAGGTGATCCAACGGCTTACCAGCAATGAGTAATCCAACTCTATATACTCACCTGGGCCCACACACACAATTCACTATAACCTGGCAAAAACCGCTGGGGTCATGTTCTATGAATTTCTTACCATACCAAGATTAGTTACTGCTGGCTCCTAACCAATCTTTCCCTTCCTCAAAAGGTTCTTTCCTCTGGTCAATGGACCATTAGTTGATGGTGAAATGACATAGATCAATTTACCTGTGAATGTTAAATGATCACAAAGTCCGAAAGTGTTTTAAATCTTTATCTAAGAGATTAATTTCATATGAATCACTTACAAAATACAGACCAGTCTCCGTCTATTCAAGGAAGGTTGAATCAATCAATCAATTATCAAATACATTCCATTTTACTACTCAATGTTGATGCATGAAAGGAGAGGATAGAGAGAAAAGGACATAGGCACATAAACAGACAAATAGTTATAATTACCAAGTATAGTGTGAAAACCAACCCAATGGCCAAGGTGTTTGGAAGGGTCCCCAAGGGAAGATCAGGCGGCCAAAGGCTTCAGGACAGGAATTAGGACAGAACAGATGACCTCTCTATCACCAATGCTTCCGTAGCACCCCTCTCTGACACTCTCTTCCTCCACGAGATACTTTTGTGATCTTCTTCTAAATTAATTAGCTTAACCCCTTCGCTGCTAGGCCTCCCCCGTGCTAAGCCTTTTTGGGGCTGTTTGGGTAGTTTGCGCTTAGGCCCCTGTAACTTTTTGACCAGATAAGGTATCCACGCCAAATTTGTGAATATAGCAACATTTAGTTTTTTGGGGGTAAAATGAGAAAAAAGCGCTACAAATGAAAGCATCTGGATTTTTTCCCTGCAAATGGTATCAAAAAAGGGTTTGTGGGGCTGAAATCACCATTTTCCCAGCTTTTAGGGAATGACAGACTTTTCTCAGAAAACCAAAATATTTTACACAGTTTTGGCAGTTTTCTGGGACATGGCCTATTTTTGCTATTTGTTGTGCTTTCAACATCCTTCCAGTTCATGGTAGAAATGGGTATGAAAGCAATAATGGATCCTGGAAAGCTATACATTTTAGTAAAGTAGACACAATTTTGAATTCAGAAAGGGGTCATTTGTGTAGATCCTTCAAGGTTTCTTTATAGAAACTAATAGTTAAATATAGGACAAATTGAAAATTAGTTGAAAAAACAGCTTTTGTGTCACCGTTTTCACCTGTAACTTCTTCTAATTATGACAGCTCTTTGAAAGCAATATATTGTTACATCAGCGGGACCTTACTGGTTGTGGGGATATATTGGACAACCAGTAAGACAGGCAAGGGCCCAAATCCTATTGAGGCAACATCAAAATTACCCACAACCCAACCTGGTTTTGCAAGAGGGGTCCCATGAGCTTTTCACCCTGGGCTCGGCAACCATCAAGGAAAACCCACCAAACTTACACATTTCCAGTCACACATTTCTAGTAACTAGACACCCGGGGTAATCAAGCAAGGTATGTCTTGAGTGGGTCCCCCAACATTCTCCTACCCAGAATCCCCTGCAAACCTCAACTTTTGCTGAAAAAATAACATTTTCTCAAATGTATGTATTGGAAAGTTCTGGAATCTGCATGGATCCACACGTTTCCTCCCACCCAGTGTTCACCCAGGTCTCCCGATAAAAATGGTACCTCACTTGTGTGGGTGGGTCAAGTACCTGTGACAGGCAAGGGCCCAAAACCTATTGAGGCTACATCAAAATTACCTATCACAACAATAAATGGCGTGGTTCTCCTTTCATTTGGTCATTCACAAGATTATAGACTGGAAAAAGAAGCTGCTTTACATTCCTTCAAGACTTAGCCTGAAGGTTGCTCTCCACTGCTACCATTAGGATAGCTTTCTATGTAGGTTGTCTTTAAACCTACCATCAATAAGGGTCGTTTGGACTGGGGCAAGGTGCCCACTAGAATAGTAGACAGCATATGCCAGGCCAACTTCTCACATTGGTGTGCACCGTGTGGGATCCCAGCTTGACATTATTTTTCCAGATAATCTCAAGTGTGTGATCATTTGAAAACCACTAAAGGTACCAGAGGTACATATAATACAAGCTTCAATACAGTAAGTTCTATTGAACTTAGAGTTGTGTGTCAAGGGCTTAGGCACACCCTTTCTACAACTCGAGAGAGGTTTAGTAGGTAAACAAGTAGTGTAGGTAGTGCATACACCACACCTCACTAGTAATGACTTCAAGGACAGGACCTAGTGGGTCTCTGCCAGATTTCAGTCAAGTACAGACATACAAATATGACACATTCCCTTTTCAAGAGTTAAGGGCTGTGTGCTATGAGGATATTGAAGCCAGGACAAAATCCCAATACCAGACGCCTCATAGAGGCATTGCTGCTTGATGACTTTACATATAAACAATGAGAATCCAACTGTAAATAGAGTGTGTTCCCTACAAAGGTGGGGAGCACACAGTGTTTGTAAAATACCCCTCACATTTGGTCTTCGCACCCCTCTATGGGATGCGGCGTGCTACGACCTACGACTACGCGGAAGCACTTACTTTTGTATCTATGTGTGGTGCATGTGAGGGTTTCAAAAAATAATGATGTGCGTGAGTTGTAGGGTTATCAAGTGAGTGATAATTAAAAAGGACCTGGCTCGTGGGGTAGACACAAAAAAGTTTTAATGGGCTCCCGGGCTGGTACTGTTAAAAAGGTGAGATTGGAGGTGTTTATGCAGTACAATGTGCATTACCTCCTGTGTGCGTCAACATTGTACTGCATAAACACCTCCAGGTCGTAGGTCCCACCAGGAAGAGTTGAGGGTGTGCCTAGAAGACCCAGATCACCTTCAGTGGAATCTGATAATTCTGACACATCTGTAGGGACTTCTGTCTCTTCTCACAGGAGGGACACCTCCTAAGATAAGAAAGAGAGACAGCTGAGGCTTGAAGAAGCTCAACTGTGGATAAGGAGACACAAGGTCGCCTTAGAAAGAGAGTCCCTGGAGCTTGAAAAAGCAAGAAAAAAGATGGGGCTAGAGCCCCATGTTGGCAGCAACTTCCCTAGTGGTAGGGAAAGGTCTTATGACCATAGAAACTTAAACAAGATTGTCCCTCCTTACCAGAGTGGGGATGACATCCACTAATGGAGAACTGCACTGGAAAGGGCCTGAAAAGTACAGAAGGTTTCCCAGGAGCAGTGGGCAGGAATCTTGTGGCTTTCCTTTGCAGACAAAGGTAGAGACAAGATCCTCACTGTAAGAGAAGAAGATGCTGATGATTACAAGGTCCTGAAGAGTGCTCTAATAGATAGGTTTGGCCTAACCACTGAGCAGTATAGAATACAGTTCAGAGATACTCAGAAAACACAGACTCAGGACTGGGTTGACTTTGTAGATTGTGCTACTAAGGCTCTGGAGGGCTGGTTACTGGGCAGTAAAGTTTGTGATTATATATATATATATATATATATATATATATATATATATATATATATATATATATATATATATATATATATATATATATATATATATATATGGGGCAGATTCTTAACAACTGTCAAAATCAGCTGTTGCATCAGCACCTGGTAGACTCTGATCAGATCTCTCCCCAAGATTTGGGAAAGAAGGCAGACAAATGGGTCAGAACCAGGGTGAAGCAGACGGTACATAACCAAGGTGGCGACCAAAAGAAGGAAGATCATAATACGGGTGGGGAGAAAGGAAAAGACCAGAAGTTTTCACAAGGACCCCAAAAAGCTTCTAATGGTGGGGATTCCCAATCTTCTAAAAAAGGAAAAGGCCAAAAGAAACCATGGTGTAAAATCTGTAAACAGAATAACCATTGGACTAGTGATTGTACCAAGAAAGATGCAACTCCAGCAACCATTGCCCCTAAGGCAACTGTTCCCCCTTGTTCACCTTCAAGTGGTGGTACCCAACAGAAGGGTGTAGTAGGGTTAACCCTGGGTACTGAGATGGGCTCTGGCCTATTCAGAGTTCCAACTCAGGCTGTGTTAGTCTGTGATGGAGGCATGGATATGACCTCCTCTATGAATCCCAGTAACGTGGGCAAGTGCAGGCAACAGCCTTTGATTAATGGAAAAGAGACTTTGGCCTACAGGGACACGGGGCAAGTGTCACAATGGTGACACAAGACTTTGTGGACCCTGGACAGATCTTACTTGGGGAGATGTACCAAGTGACCAATGCTAACATTGTCAGGACCAACAATGCCCTGGCAGTTGTTAATTTCTCCTGGGATGGGGTAACTGGCCTCAAGAAGGTTGTGGTAAGTGCAGACCTCCCTGTTGAATGCTTGCTTGGCAATGATTTAGAGACTTCAGCCTGGTCTGAAGTGGAGTTTAGGACCCATGCAGAAATGTTAGAGATCTCAGCACATGTACGTGCTGTGACTAGGTCACAGGTCAAAAAGTCTAACACTGGAATATGGACCAGGTGCCTTCCAAGAAAAGGAGCAGTAGGGTAAAGGCAGTGCCTTCCCCCCTGACTCATAGTGATGGTCAGTCTCTTGAGGGAGATGGTTGTTCTCCTGAAGAAGGAACTGTCTCAGAGGAGCTTGAGCCTGATCAGGTTGAGTTATTGGGGCCAGGGGGCCCTTCCAGGGCAGAGCTGAGTCAGAAGCAGCTGAGCTGCCCTTCTCTTGACCCCTCAGACAGCAAGCTGTTGCTGAGACTGCTGGGAATGCTTGGGGCACCCATAAGATTTATTGGGATGATGGATTCCTGTACTAAGAGAGTAGAGACCCCAAGCCAGGGGGTTGGTTATACCTCTAAAGTCCTGGGGCTTCCTATTGACACTAGCCCATGATGTTCCTTTAGCAGGACACCTAGGCCAGAACAAGAGCGACAAAACTCCTTTGTGTCTTCAGATATGTGGGGCCAGTGAAAGTGAGGGACAAATTTGTCCCTCACTTTCACTGGCCCCACATATCTGAAGACACAGAGGAAATTTGTCGCTCCTGTGTCACCTGTCAGGCCAGTGGCAACGCAGGTGGAACCACAAAGGCCCCCCTGATACCACTACCTGTGATGGGGGTTCGCTTTGAGAGAGTGGGGATTGACAGTGTTGGACCAATGGATCCTCAGACAGCATCTGGGCGCAGGTTTATCCTAGTGATGGTGGACTATGCCACTAGTTACCCAGAAGCTATACCCCTTAGGACCACTACAGCACATGTGGTGGCAAGAGCCCTCTTGGGAGTGTTCTCAAGAGTGGGTTTCCCTAAGGAGGTAGTATCTAACAGAGGTGCAAACTTTATGTCCAGTTACTTGACTGCAATGTGGAAGGAGTGTGGAATGAATCACAAATTCACCACACCCTATCACTTACAGTGCAATGGTTTAGTTGAAATATTCAACAAAAACTTAAAGGGTATGATCAAGGGTCTCCCAGAAAAGCTCAGGCGGAGATGGGACATCCTACTACCCTGCCTTTTGTTTGCATCCTACTACCCTGCCTTTTGTTTGCATACAGTGAGGTTCCTCAGAAGGGGGTTGGCTACAGCTTTTTTGAACTTCTGTTTGGGCATCCTGTAAGAGGACCATTATGTCTGGTGAAGGAGGGATGGGAGTTACCTCTCAAACCCCCTAAACAGGATTTTGTGGGCTATGTACTTGGTATATGCACCAGGATGACTGAATACATGAAAAAGGCAACTAAAAACCTTGAGGTCATCCAGGAATTACAGAAAACCTGGCATGATCAAAAGGCTGTACTGACTGTTTACCAGCCAGGACAGAAAGTGTGAGTGTTGGAGCCTGTGGCCCAGCAGCTCTCCAAGACAGGTGGAGTAGACCCCACACTATTGTTGAAACGAAGGGAGAGGTTACCTATTTTGTAGATCTTGGAACTCTCAGGAGCCCCCATTGGGTGTTTCATGTCAACAGATTGAAACCATATGTTGACAGGGCAGACATGGACTTGCTCATGGCTACTGATGAAGGACAGTAGGAAGAGAGTGACCCTCTCCCAGACCTGCTCTCACAGAACCCTGATGATGGGTCAGTAGATGGTATAGCCTTGGAAGGCAGCCTCACTGACCAATAGCAAACTGATTGCAGTCAAGTTCTCAACAGTTCAGACATATGTTTTTACTGACTCCAAGTCAGACCACCTGGTGTACTCATGACGTGGACACTGGGGACAGTCTGGATATTAAACATAAAATTTACAGGCAACCTGATCATGTCATGGACTGTATCAGGACTGATGTCCAGAAAATATTGGATTTGGGAGTTATTGCACCCTCAGATAGCCCTTGGGCTAGTCCAGTAGTCTTGGTACCCAAACCTCATACCCAGGGTGGTAAGAGAGAGAGATGAGGTTTTGTGTTGACTACAGGAGTCTCAATGAAGTCTCTAGGACTGATGCACATCCAATCCCAAGTACAGATGAGCTTATAGATATGTAGGCATCAGCCAAATTTCTGAGCACATTTGATCTTGCAGATGGTTGCTGGCAGATCAGACTAGCTGATGATGCAAAGCCAAAAACAGCATACTCAACCCCTAGTGGGTACTATCAATTTGTGGTAATGTCCTTTGGTCTGAAGAATGCACCTGCCACTCTTCAAAGGTTGGTGAATAAAGTCCAAACAGGCCTGGAAGACTATAGTGCAGCCTATCTAGATGATATTGCTGCCCTTTAGCTCCACCTGGGAGGAGCACCTGGTCCACCTGAGAAATGTTTCGAAGGCCCTGCCGAAGGCAGGCCTAACTATCAAGGCTACCAAGTGCCAGATAGGGCAGAGTCAGGTTGTGTACTTGGGCCACCTTGTAGGTGGAGGCCAGGTTCAACCATTGCCGAGCAAAATCCAAACCATTTAGCAAACCTCCAACTACCCAGACTCAGGTCAGAGCTTTCCTGGGCCTGACAGGAGATTTGTTAAGGGGTATGGTTCCATTGTGACACCCCTAAATGCCTTAACTTCTAGGAGAATGCCTAGGAAAGTTCAGTGGACAGTAAGCTGTCAAAAGGCATTTGATGACTTGAAGTAGGCCATGTGCACTGCACCAATTCCGCAAAGTCCTAACTACTCCAGAGAATTAATTGTCCAAACAGATGCATCTGAGTTGGAGGTAGGGGCTGTGCTGTCACAATTGAATGATGAAGGTCAGGACCAGCCAGTAGCTTTTATTAGCAGAAGGCAGACCCCTAGAGAAAAACGTTGGTCAGCTATTGAAAGGGAGGCCTTTGCTGTGGTTTGGGCTCTGAAGAAGCTGAGGTCATACTTGTTTGACACTCACTTCACTGTTCAGACTGACCATCGGCCCCTCTTATGGCTAAAACAGATGAAGGGTGAAAACCCCAAACTTTTGAGGTGGTCCATTTCCCTACAGGTTGTGTAGGAGAGTAGGATCTGCTTACTATGATTACCCCCACTTTTTGCTGGTGTTTCACTGTTTTTCGACTTTAGTCTGGCTGGGCCCCTGCCATTCAGGACCCCAGCCTAGCGGCTTCCTCTCTAAATTGATTGCATTTACTTAAGGTACACTCCAGATTCGTTACTGGGCTACCCTTGTGAGTCCCTAGTATATGGTACCTTAGGTACCAAGGGCATAGGTACCCCAGAGGCCTACCAGGGGCTGAAGCATATATTATGCCATCCCTGGGAAGCTGTCCAAAATGGCACCAAAGGTCTGGTACTGCAGCCTGGGTAAGGTGGTGCATGCACCCCTTGGTAAGGTATAGGATACCTATATCTACCTTTCAATCACTGACACATATAAACCTATAAGTCACACCTATAGCAGGCCTTATCAATCCTGAAGGCAGAGTGGTGGGCTTTGTGTGAGTGGGCTCTCAAGCATGTGCTGAGCCCCTCTGCAGCTTTCGGAATCTATTCTCCGAGGCTGTTCTGTGATGCAGCCAGACCATATACTCTTAATGTATGTATAATGTAACGCATACTTGTAGAGCGCAGACTGTCACCCAGAGGGTATCCTGGCGCTTTGACCCTGTATATACCTGCGCGAGGTGCATTATAACCTCGAGGTAAATGCTAACTTTGGAATGGCTGCATGGAAACATGTTGTGTTTGGTGTCAAACACTTTGGAATCCTACCCCCCACCAGTTCTGGCAGCAGGGGTAGAATTCCACCCTTCTAGAGGGAGAAAACATGTACACACTTACCTGTCCAGTAATAGTTTAAAAGAACTTCAGCATCACAAAATGTATGCTGCAGCCACAGACAAGAGTATGACCTCCTGCTGCTGGACAGAAACTCCAGCAGGGCAGGCCTGTGCAATTGGTTTCCTGTCACAGGGAGGTGTAACCACCTCCTAGACATGCTTTTGTGTATTGGGGCTAGGTGGGTGCAGTCATAGAATGCTTTTCAGACAGTGCTGGGGGCACACTTGGTGCCCCTGTGCATGCCCCAGTTCAAACCGGTTGCAGGGGTGCTCAGCCCCTGCTCTGGCGTGCAACTGGACAAAGGGGAAGGGGTGTAAGCACCCCCACGCTGGGTCCTCCCATAGGTGGGACCCTAGAGTAAGTCCAACCCCTAAATTTAGTATAAGTATAGGAACCCAGTCCTTAAGACTTTAGATTGCACCTGGGCGAAACACTCAACATATATCCTGGAACTTCGACATTCTATTTTGACTAGAAGACAGAAGAATCTCCCTTGGGCTCAAGGAATGACTCCCCTGTTCAAACAGGCATCAAAGAAGCATCTTGCCGGTCTGCATTTCCAAGGCTCCAGCCGGATCCCGAAAGATTTGCGACTCAGGTCATGGACTTCCGGACATCTCAGAGGTCGACACGAGGTCACAGCAAAGCTGAGGCCTGCAGGCCTCACAAGATACGTGGGACCGTAACTCCTGGACACAGTGCACATTTGCTAGTGCATCAACTTCCCAAGCTTTCCCGAAGTTGTGCATTGGGATACTTGTAGTCTAAGCCCTGAGCACCATTTGCACCGAAGATTGTGGGCCTACACTCCACGAGTGTTCCGTGAGCCCGCTTCTGGCATTTCTGCTCAAGGCCCCTTCACGATCCCTGGTCTGTCAACTGGTAGGTCTCCATGAAGGTAACTCTTTTGTTTCTTGGGCTTTCTTGGTTGCTCCAGATGTGCCCTGACTCCCCTCCAAAGGGTAAGTCCCTCAGACCTTGCTGGTCTGCTCCACAGCCAATCTCTGCCTTCTGCGTGGGTTGCTGTTGCCAAGGCTTGTTGGATCCAATCCGGATCCCAACACCGCAGCACTAGACATCCAATGTAGGACAACTCAAATCCAGCTCCTGGTTGTTATCGATGCCTCCTGCTCCTCATGGCTGAAGAGACAAGCTTCACCTTTTGCACCTGAAATAACCCGACATCGGTGGACATCTGTTCATCGCCTTCCTGGTCACTGGCTATTGACCCAGACTCTGTCCACTCTGCTTTCAGTTTCTTCATATCTCTGATCCACCCTTGGATTTGTCCAGACACTTTCCACTTGGTCGCCTGCAGCACTTTTCCGCAGCTCGCCATAGAAAACAACGACGAAACCTGACACGAAAAGACACCTATGCACCCGGCTTCCCTGGGTAAGGTAACTCGAGTACTCCGGTGCTCCAGTGGGTATTGACTCTAGAACTGCCTATTTCTGAAGGGGTTTGTTCCTAGTCCACTTCAAAGTGTCCCTAATCCTTAAAATTCGAATCGCAACTTCCCCCTTAGAATTAAAGCTGATTTGCGGCTGTATTTAGACACTGCACTTGACCTCGTGGGTCTCCTGTGTCACTACCTTGGGTGGTTCCTGGTTGCCCCAGTGGTTCTACAGGCCCTAGGCCTTGTCTCTATGTCTATTGTGGTTCTTATATCACTCTCTTAGTATATGGTTTGTGACGCCCCTAGGGCTAATCATATATTGTGCCAATTTACTAAGTGCTAAATATGTTTACTGTATGTACTTTTGCTTCTAGCCTCATAAAGAGACTAGAGGGATGTCTTTAGATTAGATACATATATTTATATATATATACTTGGTGTGGTTCTTCTTTCATTTGGTCATTCACAAGATTATAGACTGGTAAAACAAGCTGCTTTACATTCCTCCAAGACTTAGCCTGTAGGCTGCTCTCCACAGCTACCACTAGGATAGCTTTCTATATAGGTTGTCTTTAAACCTACCATCAATAAGGGTAGTTTGGACTGGTGCAAGGTGCCCACTAGAATAGTGAACAGCATATGCCAGGCCAACTTTTCACACACACAGATTCCAGAACTTTCCCACTTTCCCCAGAAATTTGAGAAAAAAGTAATTTTTTCAGCAAAATTTGAAATTTGCAGGGGACTCTGGGTAGGAAAATTTTGGGGGACCCACGCAAGACATACCTCGCTGGACTTACCCGGGTGTCTAGTTTCCAGAAATGTGTGGTTTTGGTAGGTTTTCCTAGAAGGCCGCTGAGCCCAGGGCCTAACACTCATGGGACCCCCTTGCAAAACCAGGTTGGTTTGTTATAGGTAATTTTGATGTCGCCTCAATAGGTTTTGGGCCCTTGCCTGTCGCTGGTCTTTAACACACCCGTGCAAGTGAGGTACCATTTTTACAGGGAGACCTGGGGGAACGCTGGGTGGGAGGAAATTTGTGGATCCACGCAGATTCCAGAACTTTCCCACATAGAAATTTGAGAAAAAATTAATTTCTTCAGTGAAATTTGAGGTTTGCAGGGGATTCTGGGTAGGAGAAGGGTGGGGGATCCACGCAAGCGTATCTCACTGGACTCCCCTGGGTGTCTAGTTTCCAGAAATGTGTCGGTTTGGTAGGTTTCTCTAGATAACCGCAGAGCCCGGGGCCAAAAACTCAAGGGATCCCCTTGCAAAACCAGGATGGTTTGTGATAGGTAATTTTGATGTCGCATCAATAGGTTTTGGGCCCTTCCCTGGCGCAGGTTCTTGGCCCACCCATACAAGTGAGGAACCATTTCTATTGGGATACTTGGAGAAATGCTGGGGGGGTTGGAAATTTGGTGTTACTTTATGCAGCGTGAAAATTTGAGCACAATAATGCAAGGAAAATGTCACAGTAACATTTAGAGGTTTGTAGGGCATTGTGGATAAGATAACTTGTTGGGATCGGTGTTTAGTTTACGACAGTGGTTCCCAAACTTTTGACTCCTGAGGACCCCCATTGACTCACCACGGGAAGTCAGGGACCCCCCAGCAATTTGTACGATTTACATTTCAAACATTAAAAGAGTAATAAAAAAAATAAACACATGTGCACACAAAACAAATACTCGAATTACTAAGGATTTTAGTATTTTACATTGAAAGAGTTTGCAGAAAACGGGAAACTTTAATTGGAAGGTTGGTGCTGCATCTCTGTGATTACCTTTTAAATGGTTACTTTTATTTCGCAGTACATGGCTCCTGCTCCGGCCAGAGCCAGAGTGGAAACCAAAAGCAGCCTAGGCAAATGTTTTCAGACCAGTCCCCATACAGTGCACACCAGTGAGTGATGTCCTCCCCCCCCCCCCCCAAGAATATTTAGGATACAATGGTGCATTCTACAGCACATTTATCATTATATATTGAATTGTATTAGCTTTTAAAGATTAGTAAATGATGATCTTATTATGCACCAGGATACAACAATCTTTGTTGGAGTTCTTCAATGATACCCTTATTATCACCCTTCAACAGTGCCTCTCATTTCCCCAAAGCACATCTGTCACATGTATATCATTTGTTTTATAGCATCTCTCATACCATTGTAGGATGTTGGAGCACTTTACGTCACACACATATAGAGACACTGAATCATACTTCCCCCTCTATTCTTGTGGACAGACTGAGGGGGATAGGGGTCGAAGGGAGTGCCCTGAGCCTCCTGTCCTCTTTTTTGCACCAAAGAAAGCAAAAGGTGAAACTCTGTGACTTTATGTCCTCCACTCAGGCGGTGCAATGTGGAGTCCCACAGGGCTCGGCGCTAAGCCCGGTTCTGTTCAACATATATGTGACCCCCCTTGCAAAAATAATAAGAGCATTTGGATATCAGGTGCTATCCTGCTATATACACAGATCATCGTCTCAACAACCCATTCGGGGCATGACTGTGCGGCAAAATTCAAGACCTGTATGGAATCAGTATCATCATGGATGATAAGGAACTTTCTCAAGCTCAACAGTGAGAAGACCGAGGTTCTGGTATTTGGTGGGAATCAAGATCTGTGGAGTGAGGAATGGTGGCCTACCTCCCTGGGCAAATGCCCTCGTCCCGCCAAACTTGCTAAAAACTTAGGTGTAATTATATACCCTACCCTGTCATTTGATCTACAGGTCAATAAAACGGTTGGCACCTGCTGCTCCATCATTCAGACTCTAAAGAAGATAGCCCCTTTCTTACCCCCTGAGGCGCGCAAGCAATCTACGGTTGCCCTGGTATTGTCCAGGATCGACTATTGTAACGCTCTCTACGTTGTAATAAATAAGAAAGCGATCCAAAAACAACAGGTAACTCAGAATGCGGCTGCCAGGTTAGCTCTGAACTTGCCTAGACGATCGTCAGCGACGGCGGCTAGAAGAGAGCTACACTGGTTGCCGATTCAGGCGAGAATATCATTTAAGATTCTTTGTTTTGCCCATAGTGTGTTCTTTGGATCAGGTCCTGAAGGGGTTAAATCCTTACTGACACCCTATATCCCCAGCAGATGTTTGCGATCTGCCTCAAAAAATCTGCTGATAGTTCCGAGGGTCAACAAGGCTAGATGGGGTGGTAGAGCATTTTCATTGTTGGCCTCTAAATTATGGAATTCGCTTCCGCCAGAAATTGCTAGTCAACCTTCTTTGATTATTTTTCGCAAACTTATAAAAACTTGGCTGTTTTCATCAGCTTATTAATCTCAACACGATTGGCGTCCCTACTCTGTTTCTGTTTTTCGGCCTCAGTTACGTTTTTGTCTTTTCCATCTGACAGCGCCTTGATGCCCTTTTGGGGTTAAATTTTCTTGCGCGATAGAAATAATCACTCATTCATTCATTCATTCATACTTGTAAATAAGTGTAGAGAAAATATTACATAGGGCAAAGGGGTCTACAAGGTGTAGATTCACATGTCATTCATACTGATAGGCATTTTTAAAGAGTGCTTGGTCTGGAAAAGCACAAACTCGGGATTCAGAACCTAACACAGTGGTTAGCATTGACTTTAACAATACAAATGTATTTCCACCCAAATAAACCCCTTTAGCAGCATCAGGATAATGAAAGACTGGGAAAAAACATAAGTTACTAACTTGTACCATGCAGTGTGTAAGCACCTCTTTGATGGCAGTTTATAGGTCACTGTGCAAGATTATGATTGTCTCTTATGGGCTAAAGAGTAACAAAAGCCTTTCAGGCCTTCTATGCATCGTTCTACAGCACATACCCATCTCTAGACAAAGAGGGGGCAGCTTATCCGAATGAGGCAGCGGTCACTGTGCTCAACGAGGCGGGTGCTACCTCCTTAGATGCACCTATCCGGACGGAGGAAGTGATAGCGGCGATATCACGCCTAAAGCCTTTGAAAGTGCCGGGGCAGGACGGCTTCACCACCTGGTTTTTTGTCCTCAGCTGGCGCCCCTCTTGACTAAATTATTCAATCCATCCCCCCCAACATGCTGGCGGCCGATGTCATAGTACTGCGCAAGTCGGGCAAAGATGCTTTGCATTGCGCCGCCTACAGGCCTATATCTTTGCTCAATCTCGATCTAAAGCTCTTTACGGAGATCTTGGCAGCTAGACTGGGACTGTATTTACCTGGCATCATAGAGCCCGACCAATCCGGATTTATCCCAAATAGACAGTGCAGTGACAACACCACACAACTTCTACATGTCTTAGACAAAGTCCACTATAACAACTCTGATGTGGTGCTCCTCTCTGTCGATGTTGAGAAAGCGTTTGACACAGTGGATTGGGGCTTCCTGGACAAGTCGCTCATACGATTTGGTATAGGTGATCGCTTCAGAGCCTGGGTTGCCAGCTGCTTTGATGAGCCCCGGGCATCTGTCTGCGTCAACGGCATCGCGTCACAACGGTTTGACATTAGACAGGGCACTAGACAGGGGTACCCCCTCTCGCCTTTACTTTTTGCGCTATGCATAGAACCACTTGCGCAAAGAATCAGGGACAACCCCGACATAACCGGCATCACATTTGGGGGCGAACCGCATACCATCAGCCTTTATGCCGATGACATTTTGGTGGCCCTGGATAATCCCTAGCAGTCCGTGCCAGCCTTCCTGAAAGAAATTGAGGCTTTTGGGAAAGTATCTGAGTTCAAAATGAATACGAATAAGTCCTTGATCCTCTCTCTGGGCCGCAATGCTTGTAAGTCCGCTAGCGGAACCTTGACATACGGGGGATTGTCTTCTCGCACCTCGATCCCCTATCTGGGAATCACCTTGGCACCAATACAACGCAGACTGCTGACCGAAACTATTCGGATCTCTACTCTCAAATCCAGGGAGACCTGAGGAAATGGCGACAACAACCGCTCTCGCTGCTGGGTCGTGTAGCGGTGATCAAACTGTCCCTACTGCCCAACCATCCCTGTGACTCTACACCTAGGAATGCTAAAGAAGTTGCAAGACACAATACAGCAGTTCTTGTGGGTGGGGAAGCATCCACGGATGCGTCGAGATCTCGCTCAATGGGCACGCAGGAGGGGGGCCTGGGGATTCCTAACCTACTGAGGTATTTCCAGGCGACACAGCTACATTATTTCTGAGAATGGAACCGCCCTGAGTCAAAAAAAGAGATGGCTCTTCCAGGACTTAGTGATGGCCCAGATGTCGCTTTGGAAGATCCCATTCCTGAAACGATCGGATAGACCAGCATACCTTAAGAAGTCTCCCATTACTCGCATGATACTCAGAGTGTGGGATGTGGTGGCGGTCAGAGGGGGACTTACCACTTTCCCCTCACCTATCACACCACTGTTTGACGAAGCCTCAGGCATTCGAGCAATGGAGGGATTCTGACTGCAGGTCAACCGTACACCTTTTTGACCTAGATGACTTCATCCAACTCGATGACCTAATAGACATGCCCAACGGCGTTTTCAATATTTTCAGATCAGACACTGGCTGACACAGCCCGACACGCGGCCCCTAGTGGAAAGGCGACTCATGGCCTTCAAAAAATGGCCCTTCACGAAAAAGACTGATAGTAAGGTGATTACGGATCTTTATAAAATGATCAGTCCCGAGCCATTTCCACACCGCTCGGCGGGCCAGAGAAGTAGGGAATCCGAGCTAGGGAGAAGCCTCACGGATAAAGAGTGGGGGGATATCTTTTACAGAGCACACCACACAGCCAGAAACACGGCCAGTAAAGAAACAGCCATTAATGTTTCTTCCTTTTGGTACCTGACGCTTGCCCGACTAAATAAAGGCAATCCAAGCTGGAGCCCCACATGCTGGAGGGGCTGTGATGAAACAGGGACTCTAACCCACCTACTGTGGGACTGCGTAGAAGTGAGAGACTACTAGACAAAGGTTCTAGATGACATAAACCCACACGTTGACACTGATATTCCTTGATTTCCGGCCTACACTCTTTTGGGTCTTCCAAATGCACTCACCTTCCCCTTAAAATCCATCAGAGGAAAGCAAATGGGGTTGGCAATGGGAGCGGCGGTTCAGCACATCCTCTCGCTTTGGGGTACTTCGAGGCGTCCCTCACACACAGGCTGCCTCTATAGACTCTGGTATATATTGGGTATAGAGCGAATTCAGGCAACCCTCACACAATCATCAGAGTCATTTACTACTGTTTGGCAGCCTTTCCTGTCCCTGCTAACCAGAGAATTCAATGAAATCACCTGCCCAAAGTACCTTCGCCTGCTGCGGCTTACCTTCGTACCATCAGCCAAGAGCGTCCTTGCATGATGAGTTAAGACAGACAATATGTTCCTAAACCCACACAGGACAAACTAGTGACACACCGGGTGGAAGGGAAGGGGAGGAGGGTGGGTGGGGGAGTTGGGGGTTTGGGGGGTTTTGGAGGGGAGGGGGGCGTTGTTACTTCATGGGGAGGTTGGGTACATCGACTGCTAAAGCCTGCCCCCTACGAACTCTTATGGAAACTATACTTACCTACACATTTTTGGCATGTACAATTCCTGCTTCGGAGGGGTATTTGAGCGATGACTGTACAACAGGGGCATGTGATTATTGTAATGTACCGCACCTAATGCAGCAGAAACTTAATAAAACAAAGTTAAACAAAAAAGAAAAAGACGGTCACAGTCAGGGTGATCTCAAGGCAACGCCAAAGCATTATCAACCAATTGCAGCATACGAAGCAAAAGTAAATACTGATTACAAGTAATAATTGCAGGAAATATGGCTGTTGCCATCAAGGGACTGGTAGACCAATATGAAGCCATGGACGACTTCCTTCTCAAACCCATCAATAAACTCAAACCAAAAAACTTCTTCATTTCTTCCAGATTTGTGGGAGGCCAAATACTAATGATAAAGTCAGAAAAACAAATGTTAATTTAAAAAATAAATGGTTTCACTGTATTCCACCTATTTTTATTCTAACCCTATTTACTTATTAATGCTTTCCCTGCGTTAGCATTAGTAAAATAACTTGTTTTAGTTTTCAGCAAAGTAGCTGCCAAGCATATGAGTTTCAAAGCAGCAATCTTGTCAGCAACTGTGCAAGTGCAAGAAATTCCCTCCAAGCAAAAGTACGTCATACTACATAGATGCAGTAGACGCATGCGTACAAAAGATTTTCAGTTAGCAGCCATTTTAGAATCACACTTGAGTAACTGTTTTTTTTTAAAAACCTTTATTGATAATCAAGCACATCAAGTTACAATGTACATAGACGGGGATTCCGCACTAAAAGAAGAGAACCACATCTGGTACATGCATCATGGGAACAATTGTACATAAGCAGCTCATAACAGTACCTGGAGAGAAATGACAGGTGCTGGAGTGAGAAAGGGATAAAGGGTCGCCCTGAAGAGGTCAAGTGCTGGTGTGAAAATCAGCAGGGAGCGAACAGAGCGCACGGAGGGGGTGGCAGTGCCGTATGAGCCAACACCGGTGACCCGTCGCTGGCAGAGGCCTGAGAGGTACGTGGCAGAGGCTGCGGGGGTCAGAGCGCTCTGGTGTAGGAGGTAAGAAATGAGAGGACCCCAGATGTCAAGCATGCGGGAAGCCCCTGGGCATTAAATCCAGTAATTCGGATAGGAGTGTATGACAACGTAAGTCGTCCTCAAGCCAAGCACTGACCTTGGGCGCAGGTCTCTGTCCCCAATGCATGGCAACCCTACGCCATGCGAGAACGAGCAGCATAGCAGTGAGCCAGAATCCGGACAATATTTCACAAAGCCTAAAAGACAGAGCAGCGGCTCAGGCGTGACAGGTGTAGAGGTGATCTCAGTGATAGCGGCACACACAGCGCACCAGTATGCAGAGACCTTTGGACACAGCCGGGCAAGATGGGAGAAGTCAGCAGCAGGGTCAGAGCAGTGGAGACACCTAGCTCTAGAAGGGAGGCCCATTTTGTGCAGCTGGACAGGGAGCGGTACAGTCTATGCAGATATTTGAAATGTATGAGGCTCAGGCAGTAGTTGGGGGACAGCCTATTGGTCTGCTTGCAACAGTACAGCCAGTCTTCCTGTGAGAGATCAGTTCCTAGGTCCTTGCTCCAGTGGAATCTGGGCCCCCTCCAGCACGAGGGCATAAAGTCTGGAGACCAGTTAAGCTTGGGGAGGCAGATGTATATGAGCAGTCGAGGGCAGCCAATGGAGGGGAGGCTGAGGAAACGCGGGTTGCAGCTCCCTGCAGGACGCTCTTAGTTGATAATACAGCAGAGTTTCCATGGGGCCAGACTCGGCTGGAAGGAAAAGAAGCCGCCGGTTGGATAGAGGTCAGACAGCGTGGACAGCCCCAGGCGCGTCACACGTTTGGCCTTACTGGCAGTTTGCAAAGGGGGAATACCGGGTTGTGTGCAAGGGGCATAGCACTGGCAAAGAGCGTACTAGCGCTGGAATATCTACGAAGGCCATTCCAGGCCCATCGCATGGTCTCCAAAGTGTCAATCTCACCACGTGGGGGTTTTACTGGGGCAACAACGCCAGTCTGGAGTGGCCAGGTGGCTGCAAGATCAGCTTCCACTGCACTGTGAGGCTGGAAAGGAGTAGGGTGCAGCCAGACGTGAAGGAAGCTGGCCTGGGAGCTAAGGGCATATAATTTGAAATCTGGGGCTCCCAGTCTACCTAATGATGAGGGAAGCGTGAGGATATTGTAAGCGATTCTAGGCTGATGCCCGGCCCAGACAAGAGAAATAATAAGGGTGCGAAGTTTACTAAAATAATGAGTAGAGTGAGGAGGATGGGAATTTCAGAAAGAAATAAAGACATTTCTGGAGCACCACCATCTTAGCGATGGCTATGCGCCACGGCAGAGGCAAGGGCAGGCGCCGCCAACGGTGGATCTTAGTTTCCAGCCAGTCGACCGCCCGTCCGAAATTGGCCCTCCAGAGTTCGTCCACGTCCCTGCTGAGACAAATGCCCAGAAATCTAGTGTGCCCTGATGCACATACAAATGGATACTCCGGAGTGAAGGGAATAGTGGTGTCCATCAGGGGGAAGAGAATAGATTTACCCCAGTTGACCTGAATCCCAGACAGAACCCCAAAGCACACCATCTCGTGGACCACGGGGCCAAGATTCTCTTGGGGGTTGCGGACATGGAGTGTGACGTTGTCCGCATACTTGGAGACGACCAAGGCTCGAGCAGCAAAGCCAAGACCCCTCTAGGTGTGATGCTGCCGGAGCCTGGCAGCGAGGGGCTCCATAGCTACAGCAAAAAGCATGGGTGAGAGTAGACACCCCTGCCTCGTGCCCCAGTGACAAGGATAGGCTTTGTGATCAGACCATAGTTCCAGAGGCGAGCCGTAGGGAGAGAATAAAGAAGGTGGAGCTTGAACAGAAACACTGGGCTAAAGCCTAAGCAAGGGAGAATATAGAAGAGAAAGGGCCACTCAAGAGTAACAAAAGCTTTGGTAGCATCCAGGAGGGCACCACGGCTTGGGAGTGCGGGGTTGATTTGATGGAGAACGGCAAATATAGTCCGGAGATTATGTGACGTGGCACGACCCGGAATAACACTGGACTGGTCTGGGAGAGCTATCAGGGGCATGAGCGGAAGGTGGCGGGAGACCAACAGCTTAGCGAAGATCTTATTATTGGTGTTAATGAGAGACAGAGTGCGATAAGAGTCCCGGAGCTTGGTAGACTTGTCCGGCTTCAAGAGAAGTGTCAAAAGGGCCTCACAAAGCAAAGGAGGGAAGTGGCTGCACTCAAAGGAGTCGTTGTACATAGGGGCAAGATGCAAGACCAGTAGGGGCGCAAAGGCTTTGTAAAAGGGTGCTGGAAGACTGTCGGAGCCCGGAGCCTTATCACCGGGTAGACCGTTTGTGGTAGCCAGGATCTCCTCCAAGGAGAAGGGTTCGTTGAGATACTCCCGGTGGCTGTTACCAACCCAGAGGAGCTCCGAAGTGTCAAAGTATTGGTCAAGGATGTCGCGCCAGGGAACAGCCCCAGCGGTGTGGAGTTGAGAGTAGAAGGCCATCACTGCCTCGGGAGAGGTCGTTCTGTCTGGGCCGGTATACACCTGTTACAACGCATTTGTTACAACGCAATACTGTTACAACGCGACCATTACAACGCATACCATTACAACGCATTGCGCTGGGGGGCGCTCTAGGATAGGGAATAAGTATAATTTACTATCCAACACCTTCCCTAGGGTCCACGGGGACTGGAGTTAGAATAGTAAATTATACTTACCACTGTCCAGCACCTCAAAGCGCTATGCGTTGTAATGGTATGCGTTGTAATGGTCGCGTTGTAACAGTAGGTAGTTGTAATGGTATGCGTTGTAACATGGTACATCCGTCTGGGCCACCATCCTGGAGCACTTTAATATAAGAAGCAGCGTGAGGTTGGCATAGGAGATTAGCTAAAGTCTTGCCCGGGCGATCCCCATTACTAAAACGGCGCGCCCTTGCCTCCCTACCCAGAAAGGAAAGTTTCCTGTTAGCCTCATCATGAAAGTCAGAAAGTTTGCCCGGAGCTGCGCAAGGATGTCGGGGTTAGGGCAGAGAGAATGTGAAGAGTCAAGAGTCTTGATTTCTCCCTCTAATCGCTCCAGGGTAGCCCAAATAGTGCGCAGTACTCCAGCCTGCTTAGAGATACTTGCACCCGAATCACTACCTTAAAGCCTTCCCAAAGTGTGGAAGGGGAATCAACGGAGCTGGTGTTAAGGCCGAAATAGTTCACATTTGCGATTCGGATCTCATCGTAGAACACTGAGTCCCGGAGCGCATTGGAGGCAGCCGCCAGGCAAACATACAACGCGCTGAATGCGGGCAGAGCAAGCTGAGGCGGACGGGAGAATGGTCGGAGAGAGTATGCTATTTTCAATCAAGGAGAGGGGAGAAGGAAGGTTCGTGGTCCCTTCAGCTTCCTAGACTAGTTACAAAAAATCAATGATGAGGGGAGAAGGGATCACTTGTCCTGAGTAACCAGGGTTATTCTTAATTTTCATTCCTATACCGATAAAAAACCCTCATTCACGTACTTAGGATCGGTTGGCGGTATATCTTGTTTCTCCGCCTCATTTGTTACGTGATAGCATCATCATAGGGTTAGTTGTTGTGCTTCCTCCGCCAGGAGGTGAACCACTGGTTAATACAGTAGTGATGAGAAACAATTGTGATAAGTGAAATTAAAGAAAAATGTTAAAAAAAGCCCTAATAACCATAGAAAAGTGAAATGTATTGGGTCTTGTTGTGAGGCTTATTAAAATGATATCGTGCGTAGGAAGAGTGATTAGGAATCTTCCGCACTATTATGTGTCCAGTAAAAAGGTCAAGAGAAGGTATGCGCCATATGTTCTATGGAGGTGACCCAGAGAGCCCATAACGCAAGTGCCCTCACACGCCCTCGGATGGGTATGCTGTTGTTAGTATGGAATGTAGGAGAGAGGTGGCACATGGTTAGCGGGGACCCAGAGCGATCAAGGGTGGCCGAAGGTATAATGTTGAAATCGCCCCCCCCCCCCCCAAAGCAGTGTGGCATGGCCCAGGGAAGAGATGTGTTGCCAAACCTGAGCAAAGAATTTTGGGTCATCGGAGTTGGGACCGTATTTCGCTGCAAAGATCAGGGATTGGGCAAGGAGGTTGCCGCAAAAAATAATAAAGTGCCCCCCAGGGTCCGCAATGATCTGAGATGTATGTCAGGAAGCCCTTTATGCAATAGGATGGAAACCCCGCGAGAATAGCAAGAATAGAAGGACGAATGAGTTTGACACACGCAGGAGCCGTGAATGTGGCCTGTGATGCAGAGGGTCAGAGCCACCACAGTCCGCAGGATGATGTCGGATAGAAAGGATTGGCCGGCAGAGCCCACTCAGAGTGCGGCCATCTTGCAGCTGGCTAAGCCACGCCCCCCACTCGAGTTACTGGTTAGTAAAACACATAGGCAAGCTTCTTCTTGTGTGTAGTTTTTGTTGTGCATATTAAATTTCACAATACGAGGTTAAGACGGGGTTAAAGGTTACATGATTGAGTGATTGAGTCTGAGCAAGTCTCTTCTCTACGAGTCCTTGCTCCATCAGAGGAATACTTTTTATCTCTTATAGAGGTCAAGGGTGATATTGGTCGCCCATGTTGGGAAGGGATGGGAGGCGAACTTTTACTTCGGAGGGTTCTGGTGTGGAGCTGAAGCTCACTTAATTTATCATGTGGCGAGGAAGACTTACGAAGAGGTAATGCACTTTACACATGCCATACATATAAGGTTTCTGTGTTGATGCACTTGCAATTAATGCACATCTTCTTTCAGATGCACACGTTTAATTCGGTCAGTTGTTCTAATGTTTGTTGGGGACCTTTTGAGGGGAGTTAAGTATTAAAAAGCACTCCTTCTACAATGCTTATTTATGTACATTGGGCCCTTGTGCCTTTCTTTCTATAAGCAGGTGATTTGTTAGCATCCGCTTTAGTGCATGTGCCTTTAGAGTTAAAGGACAGACAGCGTACATGGACACCGGCATCCACTTTTGTTCTTTCCGCAACTTTCCCAATCCTTTTTCAGTGGACATTGGTCGCTAGTACTTGGTTACTTATGTGTTTTTGTGTTTTTGTTGGCAGTGGTGTGATCACATAAGGGTTAAAGACTTTGCCATTACAATGACATAGCTCTAACTAAAAAAAAGAGCTAAACCTATTGCATTTCTAATGTTTGTTCGTTTAGGTCATGGGTAAACATTTGCAGAGCGGTCCCAACTATGGTCTGTGGTTTGACCGAGGGCCTCACTGTGGCGGTAGGAGGTCTTAGGTAGTCCAGGATTGCATAAAAATGTCTACAAAATTGTTAAATAAACGGGCAAACATTTTTGTACAGGTTAACTAAAGTTAAGTAGTGCAGGACACCACAGTAGTTTCTTCATTTGACCTGCAAATAGATGCATGCCTCTTTATTTTAAAAACAAATCTGAATATTAGTGCTCAGCAGGAAAACAGCAGCTTGCGCAACTTTTAACCAGGGGGGCAATTGTAAAGGTCGGGAGGGCCGCAAGAGGTCCTGGGCTGTACTTTGAGTATCACTGGTTTAGAAGTTTGGCCGTCTTTGATGAGGTAGGTTGTTGGTGTGGGTTCGTTTAACTTATTTGTCGCTGATGATCAGGTGCAGAGGTGCGGTAGTTGAACAGGCTTTAAGTTATTTTATTTAGAAAGATTGTCAGTTTAAAGATACAGTTGGAAGGGAAACAAAAAAGGAAAGTGTTGGAGGACTCGGAACAGTTTTTGGACGGTGAAGTTTGGAGTGAAGAGGTTGGAGAGTGCATGTTAGACAGGGAGCATTATGTGTAATGGGGTGGTTAGCGTGTACAATGTCTAGTAGTGAGGCCGAGCTTTTATTAGCTGTAAGGCGAGCGCCACTGTTTGTTTAATTTGAATTTGCACCTGCTTCATTAAAGAAGCCTTTTCCGCATTTGATCTTGGCTCCCAAGGGTTTTAAATGTGCCATCCCGCCCGAGGTGTTCCTGATGTGTGACTGGAAGTCAGCTTATGAGCTGGGACATATGTGCTTCTCTGACTTTTATCCTAAAGCCCGCCCTAGCACTAATGTGACACCTTTGCTATCCAGGCCTAACAATATCCCTCTCCGGGCTCGGACAAACCTGTTAAGCATTGAGTCTTCGATTCCCGCTGGGAGATATGCTCCTCTGTCTTATCTTGATGAAAATGATTGACTCATTGCTGGGCAGGTTTTATGCAATACTGGGGAAAAGAGGGGCTCTGCACCAGCTGATATAGGTACGGAGGTTTTATCCATTGCTCAGTGTTCTGAACCTAGTATTAGTGCTAGTACAACAACGGTACAAGATAATATTTCATCCATTCCCCCAGTTACTGCGCCAGCCCAGCTTGCGGTAATAAACCCTCATTTGTTGGACTCCAAGTACACTAAGGGGGTCATTATGATTGCGGTTTTTCCGCATCCTCGGGCCGGCGGAAGCCACCGCCGGCCCCGAGGATGCGTAAAAACCGCAGCGGACTGACCAAAGACCCACCGCCACATTAGGATGGCTGGTGGGTCCTGGTTTCTGTCCGCAGCTTTTCCGCCGCGGTCGGATTACAACCGCGGCGGAAAAGCTCTAATATGGTGACGGTGTCTCTCAGACACCGTCCGCCATATTAGGATGGGCTATCAATTAAGCTTTTCCGCTGCGGTTTTCCACCGTGGAAAAGCATACGGAACATCACTGCGGGGGCCCATTGCGGGTCCCCCAGGTGAAGAGGGGGTGGGGGGTGCACATGGGGGGTACCTATGGTACCCCCCTGCATGTGCATGCAGAAAGCGGCAGGCACCGCGCAGTGCCTGCCTCTTTCTGCATGCACATGCAATGACTGCATTTTTAACATTGCCGCGGGTGCAGCTTGAAGCCGCACCCGCCGCAATGTTAAAAATAGAGGATGTGACCGCCAGGGTGGCGGTCACATCCTAATTGCACAGGAGGGAACTCCGCATGCCATGCGGAGGTTCCCTCCTGCTCTGGGGTCGCGGACGGATGCAAGTCTGTCCGCGATCCTAATGAGGCCCTAAGTGTGTAGGTTGGAACATAGCCGGGCTAGAGTCCCGCTTGTGCATCCCTGACTGGGTGGATTTTATAGATCAAGGGGATGTTTGTTCCTTTCAAGAAACATGGTCACTTTTGCCGGTATTCCGGTGGGGTTTTTAAATTTCAGTAAACCCGCTACAAAAAGACAAAAAGGGCGCCCCGCTGGAGGGCTGACAACATGGGTTCGCCAATGTGAGGGTGTATGGGCTGAGGAAGTTGCCATAGAGAGTCCAGATATATTAATAATTAGGATTAGATCTTCTAAAGGCTTAAATATCCTTTTAGTTATTATTTATGTTAGGGGCCTCCAGGGTGGTAGGGTTTCACCCACTATTCTCCTCCTGGACGACTTCCTCTCTAGAGTATCTGAAGAGGGGCATAAGGTTGTGTTGGGGGACTTTAATACATGCTTTGAGCCCCTGGGTATTGAAGATGGTTCCCTTACGGAGGAAGAAGATATGTCGTGGGTAATATCACAGCTCGAGTTACCACCGATTGGGAAATGGTCTTGCTCCGCCACATTTATCAAGGGTTTGTGCCTAAATTTGGGCCTGAGAGCAACTAATGGTAGGGTAAGATCGGATAGGATGGGTAGGCACACATTCAATAACGGCAGACACAGTAGTCGTATCAACTATATTTTAGTCGATGTGCAGCTGTGGGTTGCAGTTGTTGATATGGAAATCATGGAACGCCCTGAAAGTGATCATGACCCGCTTGTATTGGCTTTAAGGGATTTTAGCTTTCAAAGGATCAAGAGTTGTGAAACATACGTAGTCCTAGCTGATGTTACCCTAAGTAATGATATGAGAAGGGTGCGCTGGCCTAAAATAGCTGTGGATGAAGGGGCGAGAAAGGAGATTAGAACTTTAGTGTCCAGCTCTTTGGAGCTTTTGAATAATTGTGGGTCGCAGGACGAGATTAATGCAAATCTTACAAGTATACATACCGATCTGTTTCTCGGCCTCAAAAAGCTGTTTATTAAGATTATCCCTAAACAGGTCAGGAAGGCGAAGCCTAGAGTAGTCACATGGTATGATGATGAGTGTCGACGGACTCAAGGGGACTTGTTTTTAGCAATCAAATCTAAAAACCACGGACGAATTAGGTCCTGTAGAAAAGTTTACAATGAAGCAAAACGTAAGGCTAAAACTAACTGGGATGAGGACCGGTGGTTAACCTTGACCGAAGCTTGTGGTTATCGCAACATGCAACAGTTTTGGCACCTATTAAAATGGGGGAAATGCCAGGATGATCACCCTAGCCCAGCATCGATTGGTCAACAACAGTGGGTAAGCTTCTTTGAGGAACAATTCAGGAGTAACAATGTAGTTTTGGTTGATCTCCCATGCTCCGTTTCTGAGGAATCACTCACGTTTTCTATTCCCGAGGTTAGAAATATTATGAAAACAATCCCGAGAGGTAAAGCACCTGGCCCCGATTGCATTCCTGCTGATGTATTCCTGCAGGATCAGGATCTCTGGGCCCCATATATTTCCCATCTGGTAAATGCACTTGCTTCTGGAGGGAAGGTCCCAGATTCCTGGTATGGGCTGAAATTCTACCAATCTATAAGAAAGGCAATCGCTTGGTTCCCTCAAACTACTGACCGATCAGCCTCATCGATGCGGTGCAAAAAATAACAGCCCCCCTCGTATTAGGTAGGATCCAGGAATGGATTAATGATTTTGACATCCTCACACCTCTGCAGGCAGGTTTCCGGTCCTATGTGAGCACTCTTGACCAAGCATTCCGTTTTGTGCTCCTATATTGGAAGACAGTTGCTTTTGGCAAGGGCAAGCTATACGCAGCCTTTGTGGACCTAAGGTCCGCATTTGACCTCGTTCCTAGGGCCAAGCTGTGGGAATGCCTATTGAAAATGGGAATGCCTGCTGTTCTTGTGCGACTCTTAGTGAATTTACATGCCCACACTTTTGCACAAGTACGTTGGGGTAAGCCCGGGGAGGTTACGGATAGATTTCCAGTTGCCAAAGGTGTTAGACAAGGGTGTGTTCTGGCCCCTACTTTGTTTTCCCTATTTATAAATGGGGTCACCAATTATTTTGTGAACCACTCCACGGATGCTCCTACACTGGCGGGGATGAAAGTACCTCTGCTCATGTTCGCGGACGACACCCTGTTAATATCTAAGACGAGGCAGGGTCTCCAGCAGGCCCTGTCAAGATTTGAGCTGTTTTGCCGCAAGCATGAGCTGGAGGTTAACGTGTTCAAAACAAAGTTTATGGTGCTGAGAGGACCATCTCTAATTGCTGCCAGGGTTACAATGGGTGGTACCTCCCTTGAGCAGACTACGCTATTCACATACTTAGGTGTCACTTTTAGTGAAAATCTTAGTTGGAAACCGCAAGTCGAGCTCCTGGCACTAAAACATGCACAAATAGGAGGAGCCCTCCTCAAAGAACATAAAAGTGCTTACACCCAGCCAATGTCCCCGCTCATGAAAATCTATGGCACAAAAATGTTACCCTCTGTTTTGTATGGAGCAGAGCTTTGGGGCTACAGCAATCTGGATCCCCTAAAGGTAGCCCAAAATAAATTTCTCAGGGCGGCGATTGGTTTACCAAAATCCACTCCGCGCATCCTGCTCCTGTACGACTTAGGGTGCCAACCAGTGGAAGACCTAGCGAGATTCAGACCCCTAGCATTTTGGCGGCGTCTGTGGACCACACCAGAGCTATTGCTTTATGCCAAAGCAAGTTTAGAGGTAAGGGATTCCCTGGGCTCTGACAATATAGGATGGTTCAAAGGGGTAAGATCTTCTCTTTGCGCCATGGGGCTTGGTGAACTATGGCATAACCCTGACTCGGCCACCTTCCCTCCCAAAAAAGAGCAGAGAAATCTTTACTGGAAATGGGTTGTTGGTAAAAGACATTCGGAAATGACAGGAAGTTCTCTTACAACGACATTTGTTCTTCTGAAGGATGTCTCTTCCCTTGAAAAGTACTGGGATGTCATCACCAAGCCCCTGGATCGCAAACTATTCCATCAACCGAGAGTTGGCTCGTTACCACTGAGGTGCCTAACTACATCATGGGGTAAGGGAGGGCCAGAGCACTGCCCACTGTGTACTAGGCAGGGTGAAAGTGTGTGTCATTTTCTCTTTGTATGCCCCCTGTATGTTGCCCCTAGACAAAAGTGGCTACGCCCATTACGTAGAAGTCTGGGCACTCGTTCAGCATCTACAGCCTGTAGAATTTTAAAATCTGATCTATCGCCCTTGATAGTAATAGGGGTTGCAAAATACCTTGGTTGGGCTTGGATTCTACGCTTGAGGTTGATTAATTCGCATCAAGGTCCCAGTTAAATAATCTACAAGGTCCAAATTGGACTGTGATATCTTGTATTAACTGTTTTTTATTATGTTTAACTTTTTAAATCTGTAAATGAAGTCGTGTATAAGTGATTTAATTCTGTCTTAGTCATGTTTTTAACATCATATTAAATTATTTTTTTACTAATTATGCTTGCACTTTAGAAATTGAGATATAATGTTAGATGTGTAGCATGTCTTTTAAGATGAACAATCGAATAAAGACTTCTTTTGACTTGACTTGATATGTGCTTTTCTGTGTACAAAGAGAAACATACAATATACTTGTGTGAGAAGACAGCCATTGTGAACTGCAAAAATAATCAAGGGTGCTTTCATTGAAGGACCTTGTAAAGAACTGTGGATCTCCTGATTCACTAGGCAGAGATGCAGGTCCCTGGATCCACTGGAGTGTATGTCTTAAAACTCCTCTTAGGCATCAAGACATTGCTTATGTAAGCTACAGAGCAAGGTATAGGAGTTTTAATGACAGCAAATCAGGGATATATTAGTTCAGATCAATCATAATTGTCTTTATTTGACAATCAACAATGCAGTACAATCAAGGTGGTGAATCTTGAAAACACAGATCATTTCTTCCTTGCTGGTTTAGTTTCCTACATCTGTCACACTTTTCAACCACTGCCAAGCAAAATCTATGCCAGGCTGGCTAAACATAATTATTTAAAAACAAACTTTGGATATCCTGTCGTCCTTCTAGTTCGCAATGCTTATTCAGAAGACTGCCCAATAAAATTCTGCAAAGAGTACATTTTTTATTTGCTTTTGTTCAACAAGGCCAAAGCATTTCCCCCTGACTGAGGGGGTGCACCATTTCTTTAAACTACTCTAAATTGTTCCACTTACTCCACTACTTGCCATTAGTAAAATTGTTTTTTTAAGGACAGGAGGTTATTTGGAAACTGTTTCTGAATATGCCCATTTTGTAAGGCTGTCCCCGTCCTCCTTCAACCGACCACTGGTAGACTGTCAACACCTGTCTGATCTGGGAGCGGAAACGTCCCCAGATGTAGTGAACCAGAATCAAGGACATCTGCTCACAGAATTGCTTTTTGTGCATGTAAGTACTACACACACGCAAATTGAACCCAAAGAATGTAATATAACAAAATTCAACTGATAATTGTAAAGAAACATCCTCTAAATATATATATTTTAAACTTCTTACATTTTATACTGAACTACTGTTGACTATGACAGGATGATCTTAAAAGTAAGCACATATCAAAAAAAGTCTGTCGTATCAGGGCTTTTTTAGCTTATCTTGTCGAAGCAGCTTTGAAAGAACAGTTCTCAGCAGCTTAACACAAATGTAGATAACCACAGCAGCAGATGTAAATAAGAAGGCCATAACATCCAACAAACATTGCTGGTACCACGGTTGTTGGAAGCTGTATGGGCGGAGATGAGCGCCTCCCTTTGACGCGATGATGTGTTCTATCCATCGAACTAACTTCTGGTCGGGTGGAAGGGGCTCAGATCGGTGAATTTTACTCTGAGCTGTGGCCGCTAACTTGTAACTAAAAGAAAAAACATACAGTGTCACTCCACCATTTGAAATGCTTACTTTTAGTACATGTAAAAAAGTTACACTATCTTTTCTAATTGTAGTATCTCAAAATGCCAATGTGTGAGTTCCGATCAGCAAAAGCAGATTTGATTGTTTACCTTAGTCAGTACACGACATATGACAGTAGCCACAATTTCTTGGGATATCTCAGATGATTTTTTTGCTAGTTGTCTTAGGCAAGAAAAAAGACTGGCTTGATGGAAATCGAGGCAAATCAGTCCAAAGGCCTTGGTGTGTTATGGTAATGCCCCCAGATGGTCAAAGCCAAATCTTAATATATTGTCCTGATATATTTATAAAAACAATGTTAAAAGTCTTTGGTGTACACTAAGGTTGGAAGGCTACTAATTGATGGACCAGGAAATAATTTTCGCGGTACATTATCTATCATCTGATCAGAGAATTTAAAAATTCCACAGCATCTGTACAGCACCTAGGCTCATGGTTTAACCTCGAAGAACCTAACCTTCTACAAAGGGATTGCACGAGAAGCTGTCTGGGTTTCTTTCTAAAAAAGACTCTTGATTGCATCAATGAAGCTCAAGGTGCTGATAAAATCAACTTACCAATCAATCAATCAAAGATTCAATCAGGAACTTTTAAAGCACTGCTACTCACCCGTGAGGGTCTCAAGGTACTTACTAGTACAGGCATTGAAATTGGAGATGGATGAAGGCGGCACTTGGACAGATCAATCTCTGATTGGCCCAGCAGTGCCTGTGGAAATCTATGTGTTTGCCGGACAAGGATGAACATATAACAGTTAGGCGTCCAAAAAGGACTTAAAATGTCAGTTGATTTTTATCTCCTTAGCCATAGGTTTCTATCGTTTTCAAGAGTTGGTGCTTGTAAATCAATAGTATGGATTATTCTTACATAATGGCGCAAGGAGTTTCCATCTGTATTTTATGATCTCACAGGGATCTATTCCATTGTAATAAGTGGACCATACTGTGTCAGGTGGCTCTATATGTACTACCTAGTCCTGATAATTATGCGTTCTATAATCATATTTAGGCAGCATGCAACTACCTTCTTACTTTATGTTTTTGCAGCTTGGGATTATTTGGCCATTTTGCTAAATTGTGCAGTTTTTCAATCATGTTCATTTTGGCCTAGAATGATGAAGTGGTAAGTTTAAGAACGGTTTCTACATATAACAGTAAAGTCTTAATATTTGGGACTGAAGTTTCTCCAATTTAATCATGATGAACTACCCTGGGTGGAACACTGCTTAGTTCAATGCAAAATACACTATGGGCCCGATGTAGGTAGGGCTTTACCGATCGGTATCGGCCGAAAATACCGATTTTTGGCCCTTACCGATCGGTAAACAGCCATCGAGATGTAGGGAACCAAAAACAGAACGAATCGGATAGAAAACCGATTCGGAATGTGTACCGAATGGGAAAGATTCCGATACGTACATACCGAAAATCGGATATGTAACGAATCGGAAAAACACCGATTCGGTCACAAAGACCGAATCGGTCCATGTACCGAATCGTTAGTGACACCGAATCGGAAAATCACCGATTCGGTCCTACTACCGATTCGTTAGTGACACCGAATCGGAAAATCACCGATTCGGTCCTACTACCGATTCGTTAGTGACACCGATTCGGAAAATCACCGAATCGGTCCTACTACCGATTCGTTAGTGACACCGATTCGGAAATTCACCGATTCGGTCCATGTACCGAATCGGAAAAAATACCGATTCGGACATGAACCGAATCGGAAAACATGCCGATTCGTATGAATCTCCGATCGGGAAATTCCCCGATTCCGACAGTTGGGGAGATGTAGGGAGGCACAGAAACACCGAAAACGGCTCAAAATCGGTAGAATTCACTCGGTATTTACCATGGATTGCAATCAGGTGGTAACCAACTCCAACCCATATAAACAGTCCCAAAATGCATTGCAACTTGCAGGATGGCAGCTTTCTATGTCATTGCGAGGCGGCTACGGCTACAGCAGGAAGGACAGAGGGAATGGCTAAGAAATGAACAGGTCTACAGACAGAGGATAACCCTGTTCATGCTCACTGAGGCTGAGATCCTACAGAGATACAGGCTGGACTCTGACACCATACTTGAGCTCATCAGGGACCTTAAGCCATACTTGGACCACCACACCCCAAGGGCACACGCCATCCCTGCGCACGTCCAGGTGCTATGCAGCCTACACCTGGTAGCGTCTGGCAGCTATCAAAGTGGAGTAGCAGCAGCAGGAGGGGTGAGCCAGAGCAGCCTGTCAAGGTTCTTCCACATATTCCTTGACGCCATGATTGACAGGATGGACCAATACATCTCATTCCCTGCAACCCACGCAGAACTGCTACAAACCAAAGCGGACTTCTACCAGATGGCACACTTTCCCCAAGTCATCGGTTGCATAGATGGCACGCATATTCCGATTTGCCCACCAGCGGACACCGAATACATATACCGCAATCGGAAATCTACACACACCATCAACGTGCAGGTGATCTGCAATGCCAAGTGCACCATCACAGACCTGGTAGCAAAATTTCCAGGAAGTACCCATGACTCATATATATTCCAACAGAGCGGCATATATGCACGGCTGATGGCTGGCGATTTTGGAGAAGGATACCTCCTAGGTGAGCCACATCATCAGACCCCCATAACACATAGTAGGTAGGTGTAATACATGTATGCATGTGTCTAATGTGACCCCTTTCTCTTCCAGGCGACAGTGCATATGCCCTCCGCTCATTCATACTCACCCCCTACCTCAACCCCTCCACACCCAGCCAAAGGAGGTATAACCGGGCCCACATACGCACCAGGAATGTTGTTGAACGGACCTTTGGCATCTGGAAAAGTAGATTCAGATGCCTGCACAAGAGTGGAGGTGCAAGGCAGTATACCCCCATCACCTGCTGCAAGATCATAGCTGTATGTGCAATGTTACACAACCTTGCGGTCAAGAAGGGCACTGAGGTGGAGTTGTCTGACTACGAGGACTATGACGACGACGAAGCTGTGCCACTGACACAGCCAGCTGGGGTGTGTACGCCATGTGATGGCAGATACAGACGTGAGGAGATCACTGAGAACTATTTCTGACTGAGTACAGATGCAAAGACAGCTAAATGTTGCTTGGAAAAATTTTTTTTTAATCAAGATGCACCACAGTTACAGCACTGATGTGCATCAAATAATGGAGATTGTCAACTCAAATAAAGTCCAGGGTTCTGGTTTGCGCATCCCCCCTTGCCAGCCTATTTTTTGGCCCGCTTTCCAGACCCACTGGGGTGTCCCTCGGCCCCCTCCGAATGGCCAGCAGCATCAGCGGATCGCCTGGTGCTCCTCCTTGGCTCTGATGCAGCGCTGGCCGGGCTGCTGCGGCTGCTGCTGTCTCCAGCATCAGCCAGGTCCAGGGCAGGATTGGAGGCGGCGTTTGATATTAACATGGCCTCCATGGCCGTGGTGATCCTGGCCATCCCCCTAGTCAGCTCAGCTGTATGCTGACTGAGCGCCGATTCCTGATTTGAGCTGCGATGGCACAGCTGTGCGGTCGCCGCTGCAAGGCGGGCCATGGCCCGGTTGAGCACCCGGGCATCCCTCCTGCGCGCAACCTCATGCTCCTCCTGCCTGGCAGAGGAGTGGGTGATGGCAGTGGTCAGCCTGCCCAACCCTGCTGCCACCTCCTTGTTGCTGTCCACAACAGCCTGGAAACCCTTCACCAACTCCCCCATCTGCAGGTTGTGCTGCAGGAGCTGGCGTTGGCAGGCCATGGTGGATTTGGCCTGTTGGCGCTGGATTTTTACCATCTGGCCCTCCAGGCCCAGGAACACACTGCCCTCCCGTGCTGGTGCAGCAGTGGTGGTGGTGGTGGCACGGCGTCTGGCACTGCTGCCTCCGGCCTGCTGAGTGGGCTGGGGTGCCACTGGTGGTGGTGTGGTGCTGGCCGGTCCCGGAGCCCCTGCTCCCACGACAGGTTGGACGGGTGGCAAGGCCACGGTTGTGGCAGGAGCTGTTGTCGGCGGAATGGTCTGCCTTGTAGGGGAGTTATCAGGTGAAAATTGCAAGGGGGGTGAGCTGGGCAGTACTGGGGAGTGCACTGCCTGGAAATCAATCACCAGGACTCCCTCCATTCCAAGCCCTGGGGTGTCTCCTTCCTCATCCTCATCCTCCTCCTCCTGGCCAGGCTGGCTGGTGCTCGGCCCTGCCACTGCAGTATTTGATGTCGAAGCTCCCTCTGCTGCCACAGTGGTGCTGCCTGATGGTGCCCCTAGGTACAAAGAAGCATTTGTAAACTGAGTGCCGATGTATTACAGGCAGTACAATTATGGCATTCCACATGTCCTAGCATCTCCTTACACCGTGTCACACTGTTTCCTGTCTTGTGATTCTGCACTGACATATTTGGCTAACTTCTGCTGACTACATGTACCATGATGCTTGTCTCTTGTATGTTGGTGACAGTACAGTGCTGGTGTTTGCCTATGCATTGTGTCTAATGGGGAGGTGTCTGGTAGGGTGTGTCATGATGCGCATGCTTCTTACCTGTAGCTGTGGCCATCGCAGTGCTGTCCAGGGTCCCGATCCCTACGATGCTCGCCCTCTCGATGGTGCTGGAGACAATTTCCTCCAGCTCGGTGAGGGGTGGCGCCGGGTTCTTGCCTCCTCCGGTGTGTCCAGCCTGCCTTTGGAGGTCGGCCAGCTTCCTCTTCGTGAGGCTGCGGAGGTCGTAAAACCTTTTCTTAAGTTCCTCAATGGACCTGGGGGTGACTCCAGCAGCATTGACCTTCTGGGCGATGTCGGCCCACAATCTCCTCTTGGTGCTGTCTGGCACGTTGAGGGACAGCTTGCCAAAGAGCTGGCGGTGCACCCTCACCACCTCCTCAACCAGCACCTGCAGTTCTGTGGTGGTGAATTTGGGCTTCCTCTTTTGGGAGGACTTCTGGCTTCCTGCCTGATCTGCCATTTTGCTGCTGTTCAGTCTGCAACCTCCTTCTCCCACTGCTGCTAACTGTGTGTTGGGCTCAGGCAGGCTTTCCAGAAACTTCTAGAAACTTCTTAATTGTCTGCACCTGCCAGGGTTGCCACTCCCTGTTTGGGTGGGGGAGGGGGAGCCACCTCATTGGCTGAATCGCCTATTGCCGAGTCGGCTTTTACCGATTCGGTAATATCCGATTCGGTAAAATCTGATTCGGTATTATCCGAATCGGTAAAAGCCGAATCGGTTCATGCAATGCATTCCTATGGGCTTTTTCGCCATGGGTCTATGATTGCCGATTCGGTTTTTACCGAATCGGCTTTTACCGAATCGGTATTCGCCGAATCGGAAATATCCGATTCGGTGGTAGCCGAATCGGTGTTTTCCGATTCGTTGTTGGCCGATTCGGTAATTTCCGATTCGGACCGAGCTGAATCGGAACGTACCGAATCTCATTACCGATGCCGACCAAATCGGTTTTCATTCGGTATTTTTTTCCTACATCTCGTTTTCCGATTTCAGAATACCGATTCGGCCCGCCTCGGTATTTTGAAATCGGAAAATCGCGTTTACCTACATCGGGCCCTATATCATTAAAAAACAACAGATATGTGGGATAGACAAGACAGGCTTGTACCCCCTGGACTTTTGCTCACAGGGTTACTTTCTCCATCCAAAAACTAAGAAAGCAAGCAATAGATTCCTAGACTTTGCAGTATCATTTGCCAAGAGAGCCATTGCATTGACTCAGAAAATGCCAGTGGCACATCCCATGGGGAGGTGGGCCAAAACTGTTGTGAAGTGGGTAGGAGTGAGAGTATGGTGCTGCACAAGAAAGATAAACAGGGATTACACAGAAGACCATTAGCCCCTGTGTAAAACGAAGTGTTGTTATTTATTGAGGAAAAAGAACTACCTACAAGCCTGGGTTAACAGGCTTAACGGAGTGAGAAAGATACAGAATAGCCCATGTCATTACCAGGGGAGAACCCACGACCCCACACCAGAGAGCAATGTACCAACTCGCAGCAGCGGAATAAACCCCTCTCAGCCTCAGTGGTCAATGATCAGGGCTCACCCTGAGACTCTGTTTCACCTGCCAAGAGGATAGCAGACAACCACCTGATCCACATTTGTTCCGGTGTTGGATCATGAAAGCAACAAACTGGCTAAATGATTCTTCATTTGTCAAAAATAAACAACAACACAATAAATTAGAAATAACACATGCCATACCTCTTTACTTACCCACTTTGAAAAGCCCGTGCACAATTACCTATGTTTAAATTCAATAACAAATGTTTTTTTAAAGAAAACAAGAGATTATGTGGTAGCACCCCGAAATGCATGAAAAATAAAGGAACGGGAGGCAAAACCACATCTTTGATTTATTCCCAACCATATTTGCTCAGTGTTTTCAGGCTGAAAAGAGATATACATGAAACACTGGCCCATAAGTTGAAGGAGACAGAAAAATAACAATAGAAGAGGTCTCGCCTACAGACACCCTAACTCTCAGTTCCTTGCTCCTTACTCAATGGCTATCTTTACTATTCTTGCGTTTGGTCTGCCGAAGTATTTGAGTCTCACTGTGTTTTGACTAGATGAGTTATATCTTTCTGTTGTTGATCTAAGAAACTTGCTTACATTAGAGCCCATAAAGGGGTTTCCCGAGATGCATATGAACCTTCCATGCTCCATTTACCATTGTATTGGCGGACAGACATCTTCAAATAGGTTTGATCCTGTGTGAGTATATGCATACATAGGCATGGTGGCCAAATTGAAATGCTTCTTTTACTTTATTATTCCAAGATGGCTGCCCCGGGTTTGCACGCATGACAGCCATCTTGGAATGTTTTTTGTCATGAATAAGGACAAAAAAGACATTGGGAAAGCTGGCTAAATCAGTGCTTGTTAGTACTGAATTAGAAGCCAGATTTTTGCCCTCTTTAATCCTTAATCTTACTACTATGGACTAGGGATGCAGGGGCTTCTCCTGGACAAAGTAAGACAACAGAATCGCACTACCGCTTATATCATTCAATAGCCCATGCTAGATGACCGGGGCATACAATGCTCTATGTCATGCTACTACCTGCTGCACACTGACAACATAAAGAGATACCTGACACCCGTTTGGATGCAAAAAATAAGGGCTGGAAAGGTAGAAGTATGTGATATGCTTTAGTTATTATATGCCTATTCTAAGAGGAAAGCAGTGCACAAACAAAGCTTTCTATTTCATGGCAACAACTGCATTGTTTTTCGAACTGTCCTCAATAGTTTAATCTGAACAGGCCTTTTGCCTGCTTAGCCTAGTGATGTTAATAAACCACAAAATATAAATATCTCATGTGGTAAAATGCTTCACACTCTAGTCTAGATACATTACACGCTAGGCAACTATGCTAAGGAAAAGACGAGCATAGAAGGAAAGAGCAGCTAGTCTCGATAAAGTATAATGTACAATTGAGGCAAAAAGTTGTCTATATTTACAAAGACCTTAGATGATAGACCGTAGAAGGTGTTAAATGCTTTTCAATGTCATGGGGAAACCTGCATGTAATAAATGGGAATGATGTGGACATTGAAGATATGGTGTTGCAGAGCAATTGTTACCCACAACATAGTCCTGCACCAACGCCTGGTGGATTATAAATTCACATACCTATGGAAGTAAGCCAGAGCAGATGACTGGGAATTAGCAAACAAAGGGCCAGATGTAGGAGCCAAAATACCGGTCGGTAACGGCCGATTTCGGCCGTTACTGACCGGTATTAAGTATTTGTCATGTAGGGGCCCTATTTTACCGATTCAGCAAATTTACCGATTCGGTAAAATACCGAATCGGTATTTTTACCGATTCGGTAATTTGCAGATGTAGGTGGGACTCTTCTGAGTCCCACAGGCCTTACCGAATCGGTATTTTACCACCCAATCCAATTGGGTGGTAAAATACCGATTCCAGGTATGCATGCACATGTGTGCATGCACACCTATGCCATGTGACAGACAGACATGCCCTTAGGGCATGTCTTTGTGCCACATGTCACACCTGCCTGAATTCGGGGTGCTAGAGGGTGTCAAAGTGACACCCCCTGCACCCTTGCAACATTCGGTATTTACCGAATCGGTAAATACCGATTCGGTAATGCCCATTGATTTCTATGGGCTTCAATGCCCATAGGAATCAATGGGCATTACCGAATCGGTATTTACCGATTCGGTAAATACCGATTCTTACAGAATCGGTAATTCAATTACCGATTCTACCTAAATCTCCCCCCTTCTATTTTACCGATTCATAAATACCGAATCGGTAAAATTCGGTATTTATGAATCGGTAAAATATACTTACCTACATCTGGCCCAAAGTCTTTGGAGCTTTCAAAAGGAGCACACAAGCAGGTTTAATAAGGGTTCCGAGCAGGAAGATCCAGTCACCACCATGTTCCATACAAAGTCAAGAGTAGATATTTCATGCCCAGGGCAATTCTTTCTAGTCACATTGTGGTTATTTGGTTGTAGAGGAATGCCACATTGCACCAGCTTTACATCTAGGTCGCCAGAAAGCGCCATTGTAATGAAGCATTCCAGATTTAAGGAGGTGCTTGGAGAAAATGGAAGTGATAAGCCTGCTCTAGTCTCACTGGGAGGGATAAAGCCTGACCCACAAATGGTAGCAGCTGTCCTCTAACCGATTAGTATTTATAGATGGTGACAATAAATGGACAGGTAATTACTCCATTGATGGATAATGGTAGATACACCAATGGTTTGTACAGCCTAGATTCTACAAGATGTGTATGTCACTTGAAGGACCAGAGCATATATTACCAATAAATAAGGTGTGAGTGGAAGTGCTAAGAAAGCAAAAAGAGAAAGTTGGTTGCTTGCTCTGAGCTAACCAAATAATTCATCCCAGGGGATGACATGAAATATTCAGAGGTGGGGGAAATGTGACTAGGTTTCAGACTGATACACTTTACAGGGACACAGCCCTTAAAATCAAAATTCTTACATCTAGGTGCCGGTGAGAAATTGTGTTCCTGATTGAGGGGGTGGTATCCCTTCTCAAGCAACGGCCACAATCTCTGTCAGGGTGAACTACAAAAATAACTACATTAACTTGTGCTTAAACCTCTAGTAGCTTGGAACGAAAGCAGTCAGGCATACATTAGAGGCAATGTTTATAGTATTCATGCAGCACTCAAATAATAATAAAGTAAAAACACAAGACAAAGTCCCAGACCACTTTAGAAAAATGGACTAAAATTTAACAAATTATTTGACACGAAAAGAACACAAATCTGTAGAACCAGAGATATGCGATTCCAAAGATGTGAGGTAATTAAAGCACCTAAAAGCACAAAGTGTCACTCATGGTTATTTGGTCATGCAAGACAAGGTGAAAGTAACAAGTTCAGACCAACTGTGATGGAGCATGGGCTGGATACAGGGATTAGGTTAGTCTCACTGAAAAAGTGACCTTTTAAAATCCAGCACAAAGTGTCCGGTTCACGATGGAGAAGGCCACGAGGAGAAAGGACAGCACCATGGATAATTGTCACTGTTGCAAGTAAGCAGGCCAGGTGTCGTCGACTGTTGTCCCTCTAGCACGAAGATCCAGCCGGGCATCATTGATGGTCGTGGCTGGAGCTTTGCGCTGGTGGTCACTGCGGGCTGTCGATGATATAGTGCAAAGTGCGTATCTGTGGCTGCAGGTCGTAGCTGGTGCTCACTCTAGTGCGAAAAGTCGGTTACATAAAAGATTCACATTGTTCATCAGCATGGTAGCAAGTTCTTAGCTTGAATAGGCCAGTTTGCAGTTGTGAAAAGCCAAAAACTTCAGAATGTATCCTTTTATTAGGAGGCAGTCAACTGATGCAATACCAAGGGTACAGGACCAGAGGGTATAGCTTGGGGATCAGGAACCAATTCCAGCAGAGCCTAGCAGGGGTCAGGCAGGTCCAGTTGTAGGTCTAGGTTAGTTCAGTGCATATGGTCAGCTGGGCAGACGCAGGGAGGCCTCTTGAACTTGTTGTTTTGCTGTAGTCCAGAACAGGAGGTCACTCAGCTGACCCTTGGAGTCATTTTAGTCTGGAATGAAGGGTGCATGTCCAGTTTTCCTTCTCAGTAAGCAGGGCAGGGCTCAAGCAGAATGGTAGTCTTCTGGCAGAAGGTCAGTCCTTCTTCTGTAGTATCAACAGGTCCAGATGTGAACGGGAGAGCGGTTCTGAGGGTTCCATTTTTAGGTCGAGGACCGTAGGCTGCGCTTGCACAGTTCGGTCCGAAGATTTAATGATTTTTAGTTGGAGGGCTTGAACCCGCCCCACTTCTCCATTGTCTGGCCTTGTAAATGCTGGGCAGCCATTGGAGGAGAGGGGCGTCACTCTGTTTAAGCCCAGTCTTTTTCGGATTCGGGGGCGTGTTTTTTAGTTTTTTTTTATCTGTGACGTCTTCAGTCACTCAAACCTAAAAAACACGCCCCCCAGTCTGAAAAGGACGGATCCCCTCCCCTCCTGGACCTCGCTGAACATGCTGCCCGACGCTGTTTTACCCGACGCTGTTTTGCTGAGGTGAGTGGTCCTCTCCCCCTCGCCCATTCCCTGCCCTGGATTATTCTTCGGCGTCCCTAGTACTTCCCAAGGGACTTTTGTAAATTTGTACATTAATTCAGCGGCCATCTTAAACGTGTCATAATTTAACATTCAATTCAGGGAGGTAATAATCCGGTTAGAGAGTACAATGTGCGAAAACAATAATAGATATTCACAGACATTGAAGCAAAATTATTGATCCCGAAAACTTTATTTCAATACCATGCGCAGCATATATTATGTCTTCGCGGATATTTCAAAATTACGTGACTGTAGCAAAAATCTTATGGAGGTTTCTATTTCTGATGCCAGTGCATGAAGGCTGCAGCTGCTTGTACGGTTCTCTAAGACACTTTTAATAATTTTTCCATGAGCGAACAGGAAGTTGTACGCCTGTCTGTGCTCGTGGCCTTAGAGAGCACTTCCGGAGCAGGGTTCCTTCTTTTCGCTGTCGACTATTTGTTACAGGCGGAGGTGAGGAACATGTGGAGGAGAAAATTACTTACCTGTGGTGTCTGTTGCGGGACCGGGGAAGGGGGGAGGTCTATTAAATTACTTCGGGTTGCTCCTCAAGAGCACGTTGAGCTCTAGAAAAGGGAATAACGACAGTAGTTGAGGATAGAGAGCCCCGACAGAGGCCGGAGGGAAGAGGGTATAATGTTCTAGCGTGATCATGGCATCTAACGGCGCGGTGACTGGGTGAATTAATGCAGCAAGGATAGCCACTGAAGAACTTTCTTTTCACAATTATCAGTTGTTTATTCAGTGCTGTCTATTGAAGTACGCTTAGGACGGCATCCTGCTGTTAAAGATATATATGTGTGTGTGTGTGGCAACATGGGATCACAGGGGATGTCTTTATCTAGCATTCTGGGGCTGGACTCCCTATACCGCTGTCCAAATAAACCCGCCTTTTCTAGATTATGCTTGGATGTTTCATAGCACGAGGGTGAATTATTACAAAAACGGTGACAGCCATGTTGAGCTGTTGTGTGGACTTATTTCCAAGCCCAAAAATTTGTTAAGCCGCATGTTGCGATGGATCAAGCAAGAACAAGCCATATTTAAATCTGCGATGGTGTGCATTGGCCAAACCTGCCGGCAAGTGATTGATTCTCTAGACTAGCTGAATCAGCAAACAGTGCGTCAGGTGCTGCAAACATGTTTTTGTATTGAATTAGAAGACCCATCTTCGCATTGCTGGTGGTTAAATTGCAGTTTTTTTTTCTTTTAAACTTTCACATTATCAGAAAAAATCTGTATATTGCAACGATACACCGGTCAAAGGTTCACTGATTAGCTCACATCTTTAGTTGTTTGAGTTGGGCAGTCTCCTATTTGGAATTCCTGGAAGTGGTTCTGGAAGGAACCCTGTGCAAAGCGATGTTAGAGTAGTCCGTATTGGAGCTGTGTTGCTTTGTAGCATCTAGCTTGTAAAATATATATCGGGGTGATCGACCTGTAAGGTGGTGCACGTCGTCTCGCAATCAGAGTTTTCATACGTCTTACTTTGTTACTTTTATATTTCACTAGTAATCCTTAATGGGTTCCGAAGTAGCTTGCTATGTGCTAAAAGACCTCATCCGGTGTAGCAATCGCTATATAAATGCACACCTTTTCCCTCTTCTGTCCCTCTACCATCCTTCTCAATCCAAACAACTAACGTATCGACCACACAAATATTTCATTATAATAATTAACCACTAATTCTTTATGGGTTTCGAAGTAGCGCTATTCGCAGAAAGTGATTTGCCGCCTCGTCATGGGTAGTAAGCGACATATAAATGCAATTCCAATACGCATTCCATCTGCAGCAACATTCATTTTCACACGTGCTGTTAATGCCCAGCAAATCCTTATGTTCCGCATGTTAACAGATCTGATGCAATCCTTATAAAAGCGGTCTGACTAAGGCAGTGGTCTTCAAACTTTTTAGCGCTCTGTGAAAAAAAAATCGCCCCAGTCAATCAATCAATCAATCAATCATAGCATTTGTATAGCGCACTACTCACCCGGAGGGTCTCAAGGCACTTGGGGGAAGGGGGGTCTGCTATTGCTCGAACAGCCAGGTCTTGAGTTGTCTCCCTAAGACGAGATGGTCCTGGGTCATCCGGAGGTGGGTGGGGAGGGAGTTCCATGTCTTGGCCGCCAGGTAGGAGAAGGATCTTCCTCCGGCGCTGGCTCTTCGGATGCGTGGTACGGCGGCGAGGGCGAGGCTTGTCGAACGTAGCTGGCGGGTGGGCGTGTAGAAGGTCAAGCGGTCGTTAAAGTACTTGGGGCCCAGGTCGTGGAGGGACTTGTGTGCGTGGGTGAGGAGTCTGAACGTGATTCTCTTGCTGATGGTCTCTCAGGTGTCCGGAGATGTGGCTGCGTTGGGGGATGTCCAGGATGAGTTGGGCGGAGGCGTTCTGGATGCGTTGGAGTTTTTTCTGTAGCTTGGCTGTGGTTCCGGCGTAGAGGGTGTTTCCGTAGTCCAGTCGGCTTGTGACGAGTGCCTGGGTGACCGTCTTCCTGGTTTCGGTCGGGATCCATCGGGAGATCTTAGGGTGTAGTGCGTAGGGTGTTGAAGCATGATGAGGAGACGGCGTTGACTTGTCTGGTCATCGAGAGGGAGGAGTCCAGGATGAAGCCCAGGTTGCGTGCGTGGTCTGTTGGCTTGGGTGCGCTGCCTAGGGCCGGGGGCCACCAGGTGTCATCCCAGGCGGAGGGCGATGGTCCCAGGATGAGGACTTCCATCTTGTCTGAGTTCAGTTTCAGGCGGCTGTTCATCATCCACTCGGCGACGTCTTTCATCCCTTCGTGTAGGCTAGTTCTGGCGTTGGCGGGGTCACTGGTGAGGGAGAGGATCAGGTCGGGGGCTGTTCTTTGTTGGCGGTCGGCGAGTGGCCATGTCCGGGGTTGCTCTGGTGACGCAGCGAGTGGGGGGGGGGCAGGACGCACCTGGGGGTCGGGTTGAGACCTGGGTGTTATGGCGTATGCCGCGGGGACTGCGCGTCTCGTGGTGCTGCAGCGTGTGGGGGGCAGGACGCTCTTGGGGGCCGGGTTTAGGCCTGGTTGTTTTAGTGCCTGCAGCGGGGCAGCATGTCGCGTTGCAACCGGGTCATGTTGCTGTATGCATGTTCTGTTTTAACTATGGAACACAACTAAATATTCACAATCCCGGTTTTTACAGTACCTTCATTTGCGTGGTTTAAAAAAACCTACTTTTTCAGTGCAAACATAGAAAAATAGAGGTGTTCTGTGTGTTTGGCTCTGTCTGTGCGTGTGTGTGTGTGTGGCTATGTCTGTGCGTGTGGCTGTGTGTGTGGCTCTGTGTGTGTGTGTGGCTCTGTGTGTGTGTGTAGCTCTGCTTGTGTGTGTGGCTCTGTGTGTGTGTGTGTGTGTGGCTCTGTGTGTGTGTGGCTCTGTGTGTGTGTGTAGCTCTGTGTGTGTGTGTGGCTCTGTGTGTGTGTGTGTGTGTGTGGCTCTGTCTGTGTATGGCTCTGTCTGTGTGTGTGTGGCTCTGTGTGTGTGGCTCTGTGTGTGTGTCTCTGTCTGTGTGTGTGGCTGTGCATGTGTGGCTCTGTGTGTGTGGCTCTGTCTGTGTGTGTGGCTCTGTGTGTTTGTGGCTCTGTCTGTGTGTGTGGCTCTATGTGTGTGTGTGGCACTGTGTGTGTGTAGATCTGTGTGTATGTGGCCCTGTGTGTGTGTGTGTGGCTCTGTGTGAGTGTGGCTCTGTGTGTGTGTGGCTCTATGTGTGTGTGTGACTCTGTGTGTGTGTGGCTGTGTGTGTGTGTGGATCTGTCTGTGTGTGACTCTGTCTGTGTGTGGCTCTGTCTGTGTGAGGCTCTGTCTGTATGTGTGTGGCTCTGTCTGTGTGTGTGTGGCTCTGTGTGTGGCTCTATGTGTGTGGCTCTGTGTGTGTGGCTCTGTGTGTGTGGCTCTGTGTGTGTGCATGTGTGGCTCTGTGTGTGTGGCTCTGTCTGTGTGTGTGGCTCTGTGTGTTTGTGGCTCTGTCTGTTTGTGTGGCTCTATGTGTGTGTGTGGCACTGTGTGTGTGTAGATCTGTGTGTATGTGGCCCTGTGTGTGTGTGTGTGTGGCTCTGTGTGAGTGTGGCTCTGTGTGTGTGTGGCTCTGTGTGTGTGTGTGACTCTGTGTGTGTGTGGCTCTGTGTGTGTGGCTCTGTCTGTGTGTGTGGCTCTGTCTGTGTGTGTGGCTGTGTGTATGTGTGTGTGTGTGTGGCTGTCTGTGTGTGTGGCTCTGTGTGTGTGTATGTGTGTGGCTCTGTGTGTGTGTGGCTGTGCGTGTGTGTGTGTGTGTGGCTGTGTGTGTGTGTGGCTTTTTGTGTGTGTGTGGCTGTGTGTGTGTGCGTGGCTGTGTGTGTGTGTGTGGCTCTGTGTGTGTGTGTGGCTCTGTGTGGATAGCTTTTTTTGTAGGTGGCTCTATGTGTGGGTGGCTCTGTCTGTGTGAGGGTGGCTCTGAGTAGGTGGCTGTGTGTGTGGGTGGCTCTATGTGAATGACTGTGGATGGCTCTGTATGTGTGTGTATGTGTGTCTCTGTGTGGGTGTAAATGCAATAGGTCATGCATATACGAGCGATTAAGCTATTGACATTGTAAATGACAATGCCATTTATTTAATGATTAAGCTATTGGCAATGTAAATGACAATGCTATTTATTTATGATTTAAAAAAAATTAAAATAAAAAATGCCATGAGCAATGCCAATAGCTCTACCTTTAATAATGCCGAGACCATTGCACTGTAAATGCTTGTTATACCTTGTTGCACAAGAGGAAGAAACATCCGGAGAATACCCCCTACAGAAGTGTAGGGGGTAATTCTCCTGCCTCCCTGTCCTGGGCCCAGTCTGTCTGCAGGCAGAATAGGCTGCTGTGAACTCCTCTCTGTGAGAGTTGAGGCAGTGTCTTGAAAGTGCAAGTGTGACAAGTGACAGCTCTGCCCCCTCATCAACTCAAGATTGCCCATCCTGTCAACATCCAGACCTTGTAATGTGTGGCAGTCTGGGAGGAATACACATAGGTCAACTGCCAACTATACCTAGTCATATGACCCAGGAACAGGCTGCAGGCACCAAATTGTTGGGGGGAAGAAAATGAAAACATTCTAAAAGAGCAAAAGGAACAAATGATGGACGGAATGCTGAACAATGCAAACATTCACCCCCCAGTCACAAAGATCTGGGTTTAATCCATCGTTCTTTGGTCACCATGCCACCCCAGTTTGGACCTAGCCATATGCAAATCAGTCTTGACCCTGTTCCTCATGGGAACAGTCCAGCTCGAACTGCAAAGCCAGGCCCTCCCTGGACTGGAAACAAACATCCTAGGACCGGTTTCCGGGCATCACCCCGTATCAGCTAGGCTACCTTTAATCCAGTGGCGCAGTGAGCACAGAACCCATGTGTGGGTTTACCCTTCCCCTTAGGGTGACAAATGCAAAAGGAACAAATGATGGACAGAATGCTGAACAATGCAAACATTCACTTTCAGTCAGAAAGATCTAAGTTTGATCCATTGTTCTTTTGCTAATCATGTCACCCTAGTTTGGACCCAGCCAAATGCAAATCAGTCTTGACCTTGTTCCTCGTGGGAACACACCAGCCCAAGCTGCCAAGGCACGTCCTCCCTGGACCTAAAACAAACATCCTGGGACTGATTTCGGGGCATCACCCCTCAGCAGCCAGGCTAGCTTGAATCCAGTCGTGCATTGAGCCACATCTGGGCATATCTTTCCCACTTAGGACGACAAATGCAAATGGAACAAATGATGGACAGGATGCTGAACAATGCAAATAATTCACTTTCAGTCAGAAAGATCTGGTTTAATCCATCGTTCTTTTGCTCACCAAGTCATGTCAGTTTGGACCCAGCCATATGCAAATCAGTCTTGACTCTGCGCCCAAGGGTTCTAGTGGGAGCAGTCCAGCCCGAACTGCCAAGCCAGGTCCTCTGTACCTGAAACAAGCATCCTGGGACCGGTTTTGTGGCATCACCATTCATAGCCAGGCTCGCTTGACTCCAGTTGCGCATTATGCACGGAACCCACGTCTGGGCATACCATTCCCACTTAGGGCGACAAATGCAAAAGGAACAAATGATAAACAAAATGCTAAACAATGCAACCATTCACCTTTTTGCAACTTTTTAAAAGTGGCATTTGTAGTATTGGGACTTAAAATCCGACGTTACCTTTAAACAGCATTTTAAATTACATTTCCTCACCGCCAAACATGATAATTCTATATGCTCCCAAACAAAGGTTCTCTCTTCTTAAATGTAATATGGTAACGCAATGTTATCCAATGAAAAAGTTACGTCTTCCAATAGTAAAAAATTATTTTGAGTGATTTTCACTACCAGACCATGTAAAACTTAAAAGTACATGTCCCACTTTTTAAAATACAATGCACCGTGCCCAATGGACTGTGAAGGGCCCACACTAGGGGCGACGTATATTTATTACAAAATTAAGTTTAGGTTGGGCAAATGATTATCTTGCCAGTTTGAAATTACAGTTTAAAACTGCACACACAGGCTCCAACGGCAGGCCTGAGACATGTTTTCAAGGGCTATTTAACCCCTCCCCTGCTGATGACAGAACCGCTCCGTCATCAGCTACAGTTGAGCTGTGCTGATGACGGAGCGGTTCCGTCATGGCCCAGCCGCCGCACCTGCGCGGCGCTGATTTCGCGCCTGCGCGGGCGTTCTAATGAGCGGGGCGGGTCATGACGGAACCGCTCCGTCACCAGCATAGCTCAACCGCGGCTGGTGACGGAACGGCTCCGTCACCAGCATGCGGCCGCCGCGTGGCCGCCCCGCCCCTTTAGCGCTGCGGCGGAATAGCCGCCGCAGCGAAGGGGTTAAGTGGGTGGCACAATAAATGCTGCAGGCACACTAGTAGCATTTAATTTAGAGGCTCTGAAATTTTGTAGTACTACTGTACAAGGGGCTTACAAGTAAACTAATAGGTGTAAGCCAATCATGTTTAAGGAGAGAGCACAAGTTCTTTAGCACTGGTTAGCAGTGGTAAATTGAGCCAACAAAAATGAGTTCAGTGAAACAGAAGGGGTGAAGGCAAAAGGTTTGGGGAACAACCACCCAAGGTTGCCATGTCTAACGGTGCCCTTAACAGAGACCTCAAATTTTGCTGTCTCTGAAGCATTTGGGGGTTGAGCTGCCATAGGCACACTGTATGTCCTGGGTCTAATGCGGGATGAGGAGCAGCCAGAGTAAGAACTCTGGTCCCTGGTTTGGCTAAGACTCATTGAATATATATGGATTCCATCCAAAGTAAAAAATTGGTTATCAGTGATAGGTTGCAATTTATATGGTATAATTGCCATACAAGAGTTGCTTTTGATTACGCCGATGTTTATAAGGAAGATTGTTGAGGCATTTTAAGGGCAGTGGATGTGGATAAATATAAACAATGATGCTGTAACTGTCAAGATTTCCAGGCTTGTGGTAAGGCAAGAGGAAAGGTAAGCACATCCCTGGTGCCACAGTGTGTGGAGTGTTCTCTTCCAGATAATGGAGATAAAAACTGTTTGTCCCTTGGTCTAAAATGAATTCTGGGGAAAGAGGCCTATCTTTTTGGACAACAATAAAGCATAAGGTACCAAGAGGTAATATCAGTGAGGTTACGTTACGTTACGTTAAAATTATTTATACCGCGCTCTTTCACCAACGGTTTCATGGCGCTCTTTGACAGGTGCAGTGATCAAGGGTGAGGGGGGTTATTCATAGGCAGATTGAAAGAGCAGGGTTTTTAGTAGTCTACGAAAGCAGTCATAGTTGGAGCAAAGACGAAGTGAAGGTGGCAGGAAGTTTCAGGTAGAGGGGGCCAAAACAGAGAAACTCAAACCACCGTGCTTCTTACGTTTGAATTTGGGACCACTAGGAGGTTGAGAGATGCTGAGCGAAGAGCTCTAAGGGGAATGTGGCGAGTCAAGATGGAAGAGATGAACGCAGGGGCTTCATCAGAGAGGGCCTTGAAAACTGAGCATGCCAGCTTGAAGGTACAGTGTTTGGAAACAGGGAGCCAATGCAGACTGCGGAGGAGGGGGGTGACATGCTGGTGTTTAGGCTGGCGGAAAATCAGGCGGGCAGCCTGATTCTGCACCAGCTGCAGTCGGTGGAGGTGGCATGCAGGAATCCCCACGTACAACATGTTGGCATAGTCTAGCCTAGAGGTGATGAGAGCGATGATGACTTGAGTCAGGGCATCTCTGGTGAGAAACCTGCTGATTTTGCGAATCCGCCTAAGCTGGAAGAAGCAGGATGAGGTGACAGAGTTAAGTTGTGGTCTCATTGAAAGGTCATCAGAGATAATCACCCCCAGACTTTTCACTGTGCTCACTGGAGTGGGTGCCTTCCTCAGGGATGTTGGCCAGAAGGTGGAATTCCATGGATGATTGGGAGCCCCCACAAGTACAAGCTCAGTTTTAGTGGGGTTCAACTTTAGTTGGCTGTGATACATCCACTCTGCGATGGTCATCATAATCGACTGAAAATTAAGGCGGGAGGAAGGGAGGGAGTTGATGGGAAAAATTAACTGGAGGTCGTCCGCGTAATTAAAGATTGTGACCGGGGAGTTGCGGAGGGAAACTAAGAGGGGTTGCAAATACAAGTTAAATAGAAGGGGGGATAGTACAGAGCCCTGTGGGACACCGCAGGTGAGGGAGGTGTAGGGTGCAGAAAAGGTGGAGAGGTGAACAGATTGTGATCGCTGGTCAAGGAATGATCTGAGCCAGTCAAGGGCCACCCCCTGGATGCCGGCATTTTGGACACGGTCGATCAGGATGGTATGATCGACCGTGTTGAATGCCGCCGAGAGGTCTAGTAGGACAAGGGCCTGAGAGATGTTTTTGTCTGCACCTTTCCTAAGGGTGTCCATGACTGCTACTATGACCGCCTCAGTGGAGTGAAGGGGTCTAAATCCAGCTTGTTGGGGGTCCAAAAAGGAGGATTTCTCTATGAAGGAGCTCAGACAACGGGTGACATAGGTCTCCAGAATTTTGCCTAGGTAGAGGAGGAGGGAGATGGGTTGGTAGTTGCTTAGAATTGTGGGGTCCGCATTAGTTTTTTTTAGGATGGGTAAAACGGCTGCTTGCTTAAAGGAGCGAGGGACCTCCCCAGTAGCCAAAGAGTTATTGAGTAATGCAAGAGGTGGGTCTGGACACACAAGGAAGGCTTCTCTTAGGATCTGCGGGGGGCAGCAGTCATTAGGAGAACCCGAGCTGACTTTGAGAAGAAGAGAGGAAAACTCTTGTAGGGAGATCGGAGGAAACTCCGTCAGGATACTGGTGTTACTGGGAGGAAGGGGAGGGGGAGTAGGAGACGCGGGGGTTGGGATGTTATTTTTTATAGTTGAAATTTTCTCAATAAAGTAGGAGTTTAACGAGTCGCACAGGGTTTGGGTAGGCTGGGGTTGGGGGGTGACCCTGTCAGGTAGAGAAAGCTCGTTGACAATAGAGAAAATCTCCTTGGTTTTGTTGTTCGAGTCCATTATTTTTTGAGAAAAGTATGCCGTCTTGGCTATCAAAATCGATTTTTTATAGGACTTTAAGGAGTCAGTGTAAACGAGTTTGAGCTGTGGGTCATAGTTGCGGCGCCTACGGCGTTCAGCTTGTCGCAAGGCAAGTTTGTCTGCTTTAAGTTGGTCCGTGAACCACCGCTGTGCGTCGTGAGGGCGCTTAGCGTTGATCTTTTTGAGAGGAGCAACTTTATTACTAGCCTGGCGTAGCCAATCATCTAGATGGTCCGCCTGGTCTCCTAGTGAGTTGGATGAGGTGGGTGCAGTGGGGGCCAGTAGATCATGGAATTCAGGTAGATTGGCCCTTTTCCAGTTACGAGCCACGAGATTCTTAGCACGGGGGGGAGGGCACATAGTGTGCAGATGAAGTTGAAAGGAGATGGAGCAATGATCGGACCAAGAGCAGGGAAGGACATCAGGAGGTGAGATGTCAAGATTGGACGACCAGACTTGGTCAAGGATGTGCCCCTTATGATGGGTGGGGGTGTGAACATGCTGGGAGAAGTTCATGCTATTTAGAAGGTCTGTAAATTCCGCGGAGGATTGGCTTTCATGGGCGGAAGATGGCCAATAGTTAAAGTCGCCAATCACCAAGATGTTGGCGTGATTGATCGCGAGTTGAGCGATCGACTCGCTAAAGAGTTGGGGAAAGAGGGGCATATAGTCGGGGGGGTCTGTATACGATAGCACAGATAAAAGACGACTTGGCAGATGTCTCTGAAAGCACTCCGAACCCAGAGGGAAACACAAGGAATAAGATTCCTTATGTTTCTGATCAATGATTAGAGTTCACATGACTCCACTGGTTAAGTAGTGGATTCTATTTTAGGTTTAAGGAGAAAGAGCATTACATTTTGGGAAAATATAGAGAAAACTTCTTGGTGAGACGAAGCAATGTATGACTAAAAAGCTTGACAGAATTAGATTACAAGCCCTATTTTTTCAACGTTTTTTAATCTTGTGTCTGTCAGCCCCAAATTGCAGATTACAATATGACACAGGTGTTCCTGACACAATATCAATATAATATTGTTATATTATGTTAATGCAACTGTAAAGCGCATGGTCACCAGAATAGTCTCCTGGCACTGAGGGGGAACAGAGGTAATATAAGGGTGCAATACTATTATCCAGGAGAGCTACAAGGACATCAGTTTAAGTGTGGGCTTGCCTGAATAAACAGGTTTTCAATGCTTTCCTGAATTTTAAGTAGCAAGATACTTATTTCAGTGGAGAAGGTGTTCCAAAGGTTATGAGCATTGACTGAAAAACTGGTTCTATCCTGTCTCTTAAACCTGAACTTGGGAATAGACATATAGTTCCAGTCGACAGAGTAATGAGCATGTAGGGGTGTATTTATGTAGTCGGAGGTGATAAAAGAAGGTCTTTTATTATAGAAGCTTTGAAAGTGATATATACTACTTTCAATCATTCTTTGTTCTACAGTCAGCCAATGGAGATTTTTCATGAGTGGAGTGATATGACAATGTTTAGGTTGTTTATGGATAATTGTTGTGAGAAAGTGCCATCTTTCTTGCATGGTATGCCCCCACTTTTTGCTGAATTGCTGATGTACTTTGAGTGTGCCCTGGGTTCCTGCCAATCAGGTACCCAGGACCTGTGTTCCTTCCCTAAAACTGCATTAAAGCCTAAACCCAATTGGCATCTCTGGCTACAGGTCAGCCCCTGGTAAATGGTACCCTGGGTACCCAGGGCACTGTGGCCAGAGAAGACCCCTAAGGGCTGCAGCACATATTGTGGCACCCTTAGAGGCCCTGCACCCTGACACACACACTGCCTGAGTGTCTTGGTGCAAAACTAAACAGAGAGTCGACATGGCACACATCCCTGTGTGTCATGCCCACAAACACACTGCCCTGGCATACCTCAGTCACCCCTCTAGCTGGGTGCATTATGCCAGTGGTGTGGGCACAGGTGCATGAGCCCTGTGCCCCTACAGTACCCATGGCCATTCCTGAGCACTGTAAGTGCAGTGATGCCATTAAGAGTATATGGTGCTGGGAGGTTGCCATTACGAACTCCACAGCACCATAATGGCTACACTGAAGACAGAGAAGTGTGGTATCAAACTTCTCAGCACATTAAACCCGCACTTATGCCAGTGTGGGATTTAATGTACAATGCACAACAGAGGGAAAGTTAGAGTTGCCCCCTGAAACCAACCCACATCCTGTGTCTGGACTCAGAGCCTGCCTAGGCTGCCACCCAGCACACATGTTGCTGGACCCCTGGGTAAAGAGCCCTCCGCTCTCTGGGGCCTGCAACAATGCACATCCTGGGACAGGGTGCTAGGTCTCATCCCCCAGGATGGGCAGGGGAAGCTTCAAAGGCAAGCCACCTTTGTAAGCTTCTCCAGGCCACTTGCTGTACTCAGCAACTGGCCCCCACCGGTTCTGACCCCCACTCTGGAGGAAAGACAGGCGGGAAAGACATAGGAAGGAAAGGGTGTGTGCCAGTCTCTGCCAACCCCCTCCCCCCCTCAGGTGGGGGAGGCAAGAAAAAACACAACTCCGGGCTCTCGCCATTTTGAGAATGGGGAGCCCTACCCAATCAGAATTAGGCTCCAGCCCCCCTCCCACTGGAGAGTGGCAGGATAGGGGGTGTACTCACCCCAGGACAGAGACCCATTGGTCCCTGCCCTTGCCCTACATGTAACGCCCCTGATTTTAGTATTTAGGGGCACCCTGAAACTTCCTTCCACAGATCCTGATTTTGAAACAAGAAGAACAAGAAGAAAGAAGACCGGCTGTGCAGCTGCTAACTAGAGGACGACACCAACAGACTGGCCCCAGCCCTACCGGCCTGTTGATCCTGGTACCTGCTCCTGCTAAATCCCGGCGTCTCCTGTGGTCAGCAACCTCGAAAACCCCGGAGGACCTGAATATCTTGCTCATCTAAAGACTGGGACTCCCACAAGCAGTGGTTCTGCTCAAACAACAACAAACCCTGGTGGCAGCCAGGAACCACGAATGCAGCACACTTTGCACCCGCTGAGCCCAGGCTGTGCCTAAGGGGACACATCCTATTGAAATACATTGGGCACCCGAAAGCCCAAAAGCACCCTGCACTCAGCCGCCCGAGTGGCACTGGAAGTGCAGCAATTATCCTACCTTACTTCCTCACTTCAATATGATCAATATTTGGATCATCATCTTCAACCTACAGTCCAGTCTTTAGCCAGCTATATTCGAGACACCACAGACTTGTTGTGCAAACTACAAAGCAACAAAATTGAACCCAACGAACAGCTATGGCTATGCACAGCTGACGTCAGCTCCTTATACACCTCAATCCCACACCTGGAGGGAATTGAGGCTATGGAACAGGCTAACCTTAAACTAGATATGGAAGAAACCATTAAAGTATTTCTAATGGAACTCGTTATGTGTACTCTATATCAGAGTTATTTTAAACATGATGAAGACTGGTTTCAGCAATTAGTGGGCACGAGCATAGGAAATAGCGCAGCTCCGGTCTACGCGAACATATTCATGGGTGAATTTGAGAATACCAATATTTGGTCCAACCCCATCTGGAACAAACATATCAAGATGTATGTTCATTTTATTGATGATTTATTTATTCTTTGGAAAGATACAAGAGAGAACCTTGAGCAAGCTTTACACACCTTGAATTCAGACAACCAACAAATTCAATTTACATGGACAATTGATCCTCAAACCATAACATTTCTGGATGTTCTCATCACTTTAAAGGACAACCATATCACAACAGATATATTCCGTAAACCTACTGACCGGAATAATGTTTTGCACTACACAAGTTTTCACCAGGCATCTTTGAAAAAACACTTACCCAAATCTCAACTACTAAGGGTTAAACAAATCACTTCTGATCCCAATGTGGCCAACATCATAGCAGAAGAAATGACCAACAGATTCCGAGAAATACCCAGAACAGATACTAGACACAGCCAAAAACCAGGTGAAAGATCTAAACCGTTTGGATCTTCTAAAACAATCTAAGGCGAAACCACAAAGTGACAGAATGGTCATACTATCTAAATATTCAAATGTGAGCTCTATGTTCAAAAACATATTGAAACATTGGCCAATGTTGCAGATAGAGTCAGACTTCAAAGACATGTTCAAGCCAAGACCTCTCTTTGCATACACAAGAGCAAGAAACCTGGGAGAAATTCTAAAACAACCCAAAATCATTAACCTACCCTCACGAGGTACCAGACCATGCAGTAATTGCAATAACTGCAATAACATAATCACAGGCAACAAGGTGATGCACCCAATGAAAGAATATGAGATAGCCTTGAACGTTACGGCCACCTGCGATACCAACAATCTAATATACCTGTTAAAATGCCCATGCGGCAAGGTATATATTGGGAAGACCGAGCGTAAACTCAAGATTCGTTTAAATGAACACAAGTCCAGCACCAGGACAAAGAATTTGAAATCATCAGTGGCCAGTCATTTCATAGAAATGAACCATAACATTTCTCAACTTAAGTTCATGGCGTTGGAAGTGATTGACAAAATTGAGGGAAGAGACAATAATAAAATGTTACTCCAACGAGAAAATTACTGGATTTACAGACTTAATCCCATCAAGCCCCACGGGCTCAATGAACATATTGAATTTTCATGTTACCTATAAGATACTTATATATTGACTATTAGGCCCACTTTTATGGGCCCAATTGTTCTGGACCATCCCCTGACCGTGTTTTTAATTGTATTTGTTTTACCTTATGTTTTTACACCTATTGTCTAGTGGTTACTAGTGTTTAGTTTACCATTTATTAGTTAATACACATTTCACACACATGCCATATGCCATCATTACATTGCAACTGAAGCTTCCGGCACCTCGTTAGTCCCATTTTTACCCTAACGCTCTCACGATCACATGACCGGTAGACGTTTCCACTTCATTAATTGAGCCCGCTTTTTCGCACCAGTACCCGTTTAAACAACTGCGAGTGTGAGTTGCACCACTCGAAACAGCAGAACGAATACAACATCGCATTGACAATCTCTGTAAGTAAGCACAAGCGTTCCGATCACGCACCGCAGCATGTAAAGCGCTGTCATTGTTTTTGTTATGTTTCACTTCATTTTTTTATTTTTATTTTCACTCGAGTTTGTTATCAGTAGCATTCCGTCTTGACATACACCACCTTGTAAGTCTTTATTTGAGCACAGCCTATCGAACAGCATGACCCTGGCCATTTTTTTCGTACACTCACCCAACACTTGTAATAGCATGAGACAGTGACCTCCATTTACCTTTTCACTCGGTAACTGCACTTTCCAGATCGACGGTCACAACGATAATTTTTCAGCACCAACACAATTCTACCCAGTGCGTGTTTAGCCACAGTTGTATTATGATATTCGACAACACAGATGTGAGATGATGTATTTTCCACCATATGTCGTTTTTTGTAGATACTCCCCTATGAAGGGCGTTGCCGAAATGCATTGGAGCAGGATTAAATAAGCTCGTCAATGAAAACTTTATTGACAACAATGAAAATACAGGCAAACATGTATTAATGAATAAGAAGAAAATAAAATTTGAATTCTTCATGTGAAACACTACCAGTGTAAACCTTTTTTGATCAATAGAGGAGGATTTCACCACATATCAGTGTGCCCCGAGGGATGCCATCAGTTTCCAATTGATGACACTTTCTTTCTATCAGGAGAGATCCCAGTGCTGTATCTTTGAGGCCAGCTCTGAACCTGTAAAGTAATTATAACCGTGATTTTCCGTTAACCTAATTTTCCTCCATAGGAATACATTGCCTGGGTTTTGCCAGTGTCAATTTTCAAAACTTACAAATATTCCTTAAAAATCGCATGTGTAACAAAAACAATTTCTTTCAACTGTTTACAGGAAATGCACTAGGGCTGAATCCAGGATCCAGCCCTGAGTAAGAAAACCATTTGTAAAGTGATTTTATTGCATTTACTTAAAACTTCCCTTTGAGCTCAATATTATTTTGTGTTTAACTTGTGTTGCATATTGCAACAACTGTAACTATTGCATTTAAAAGTATATTGCCATTTGAAAGTATTATATTGCAACATCTCATTCTGAGAAAGTATTTATGATACCTACTTGTGGTTCTAAAATAAACAGCTATATATTTTTACATACAAAACAATTGGCCTAGAGTTCAGTTCTTGAGTGTGTGAGACCATTTGCTGACTGAGTGTGTACATTAAATGCTTTACACTGTCCTCTGATACTGCCTTACTGCTCTACCAAGCTACCACTTTAGAGAGTGAGGTTATATCTAACTTTAGCCTCTGCAATACCTCTGGGGACTGTAGACTCTGTGCACACTGTACCTTACTTTGGTCCAGTATATACTGAGCCACTTTCTTACAAACGTGCTGCCTGGCTCTGAATGATTTAGAGCCTTTTGTTTTAAATCAGTTTTTATTTTCATATAGAGAACAAAGGGGGGGTCTAGGTAGGGCCGGCTGAGCAATTCAGAAGTGTCTCGAGGGATTTCGGGGAGGCTTATCAGAACAGCTTGTACACAGCATGTCGCCTACATTCCTTGTTGGGCCGGCTGCATGATGCATGTAGCGTAGCATTAGATTTATATTCATGGGTGAGTTTCAAGACCAATAGTTAACCTGGACAATAACCTAACAAACAAAAGGACAGAGGTTGTAGGCAAGAGACCTACGGAAAGAAAGTGTTAAGGAGCAGACAGGTAGGTAGCGGCAAAAGAGTAAAAAGATCAAGAGAGAGAAAAGCCCCTATAGCGAGGGAGCTATGTTGGGAAGACGATGATGGGGAAAGGGCAGGCGAGAGGGAGGGGGAGCAAGGGGAGCCAATGTCGTGTACTAGCCAGGCCATGGGCCAGTATACGGGTCATGCGGGGCTATGAGCAGGGCCATTATGGTTGTGTAGGCAATCTATCAGGTATCAGGTGGAGTTACAGCATCTTCAAATAGGCGTAGGGCCCGAAGTTTCGGGGGAAAGAGACGCACATGTTCTATTTTACAGAGATATGTAACTAATGGATTCCAGATTTTGGGGAAGTGGGTGTCGCGGGACTGCAGTCGCGCTGTGAAGAGTTCCATAATCACTACGCGCCATAGGCGCACAAACCAGGCAGCAATTGGGGGGGACTCAGCTTTTTTTCCAGTATAGCGCTATGAGTTGCTTAGCGGCTCCTAGCATATGGAGAGCTATGTGCCAGTCACCACAAGTAAGCGGTTTTAGGTTGTCAGGCTTAAGGCCTAAAAGGACCGTGGCTGTGGATTAAGACAGAGGAAAGCCCAGTGCCTCCTCAATATGACTAAGAACTTCCTTCCAGAACAGGGTCAGGAGAGGACACGCCCATCAGATGTGAATGAAGTCCCCAGAAGCATTAGAACATCTCCAGCACAACGGTGAGGAAGTGGGAAACATCCTGTGCAATCGAAAGGGTGCATAATACTACTGCGTCACGATCTTATATGCAGTTTCTCACTGCGATATACTGGGATAGACCTTCCGTATGTCTTGTCAGAGGCAGCTCCACTGAGCTGGTGTAATTTCCGTGGGGGACATTGATTGCCACTGGCACAGGTATGGGTGAATGGTTACTAGCGGAGGGTGTTGCAGGATCTGGTACGTCTGAGAAAAAAGACCCTTTGACTCATCAAAGGAGTGTACCAATCACTCAAAGGGGATGAATGGATGGTTGGCAGCCTGCTGCATCTCGGGCGAGGATAACCAATGTCACAGCTGTGCATATTGGAGCCTAGCTCCCATCGGGGGTTGAAATTTCTCTTTTTATTGAGCAAATGTTTTGAGTGTGCCCACAGCGTACAGGTCGATGATGGTTCTGCAACCACCTTTCAGCCATTGTGAAAATGCCTGCGGGTAAAGGGCCGGAGGGAATAGCGGGTTACCTGCAATGGGAGCATGAGGGGAGGGGAAGGCCCCTTAAATACTGCCACTTTGTCCCATATATCCAGCACTGTCTTAGTGGGCACAGCAAAATAAGTGCTGCGAGAGCGCGCAGTCCGATGGAGCCAAGAGAGATCCCAGATGGTTCGTCCGGTTACCACCCTATCCAAATGAAACTAGATCTTCTCGATCTCAGTCGTTATCCATTCCAAAACAATACGAAGAAGGGAGATCCAATAGTAGATTGGGGCACGCTAGCCCCCCTCTATCCCGTGGGAGCATGAGGACTTTGTGGGAAAAGCGCGGCCTACGCCCCCCCCCCATATGAAACTGGTGAGATCTTGATGAAGGCTCTGGATCTGGTGTTGTGGGTGAGTAGGCATTGGAACAAATACAGTATTTTTGAGAGTATAAACATTTTTATAGTGTTTAGACAGCCTAGCCAGGATATCCAATGCCTCAGGTCTTTCAAGATAGCTTTCCTACATTCCCGCCAATTTGGTTCCATGTGGCAAGAGAAGGGGTCAGCTGGAGCCCTAGATATCGAATGGAGTTAGTGGCCCACTGGTATGGGACGAGTGCTTGCAGATCAGTATCTCCTCCTCAGGGATCATAAGGTTCAGGGCCCAAGACTTCCCATTATTAATTTTAAGACCAGAGGCCCCCGAAAAGGACTGCAGCAAGGAGTGTAACGCCGGGACGGATGTATGCGGCGAGATAGCGTAAAGATGAGGTCATCGGCAAAGACCACCACTTTGTTTTGTCGACCCCCAAGTAAGAGGCCATGTATGTCCGTTGCTTGCCTAATCATCACAGCTAGATGCTCTACCACGAGAGCAAACAGCAGAGGGGACAGGGGGAAGCCATGCCGCGTGCCCCTGTGTATGGAGATAGGGTCCGTTAGCTGACCATTGACTCGCACCAGAGCCTGCGGGGAGAGGTAAGGGGCCATGATCCTAGCTATCATGTTCTGGCCTAGTCCGATTTTCTTCAGTACAGCTCGTAGGAAGGCCCAATCAAACTGATCAAACGCCTTCTCCGCGTGTAGCGATAGAAGGCATGCTGGTATGTTCCAGTTTTATGCCTTCCCCACAAGATGGGAAATTCTGCATACATTATCTGCTCCCTGTCGATTCTGGATGAAGCCGACCTTATCCGGTTCTACAAGGCCAGGCATGTGGGGATCGAGGCGATCGGCCAGTATTTTGGTATAGATTTTAAGGTCTGTGTTCAGGAGGGCTATTGGACGGAAAGATGAGCACAACGTGAGGTACTTCGCCGGCTTGGGAATAAGGGCTATTTCTGCCATTCCCTTAGAGAGGGTTGGTCCCTCCGTGTCAGAGAAAGACTTAAACAGCCGCAGAAGATAGGGTTGGAGTTGTGTTAGTAACAGGTGATTGAAGGCCAATGTAAGGCCATCCTGGCCCGGTGATTTTCCAAGAGGGAGGTCCTTTAGTGCCGCAGCCAACTCTTTTGTCAGGGGTTCCTTCAACTTCTTGGCTTGATGGGGATTAAGTGGGGTCCAGGGACATTGGTCTAGGATAACTTTGATCTGATCCGGGGACTGCTCGTCCACCTTGTACAGGGCTGAATAATATGCCTGGAATGCCTTGTGTTTGGCCCTTTCTGCGGTGGTCCTCTCACCGTCAGGGAGCTGGATGTTAGCGATATGTGCCCTCGCAGTGCGAGCTCTCAGGCGTTTCGCCAGCAACCTACCCACCTTGTCCCCCCCCTCAAAGTGATGCTGCTTTAACGCTAATAGGGCCCTCTCAGCCTTATTGGTGCGGAGAGAACGGAGTTGCCCCCTAAGGTTTGCAAGACATTGTTTAGGTGCAAGTGTGGGGTGTCCCTGGTCCTGCCTCTCTAGATCTTTAATGTCCTTGGAGAGATTATCCTCCAGGAGACGGGCCTCACGCGCCAGCACAATTGCCAGGGATGTGATATGACCATGGATCGTAGCTTTCAAGGCATCCCATACTAAAGGTAAGGGTGTTTCGGGGATATCATTCGTCGTAAAATAAGAGTCATTGGCAGTCCGTATGGTCTCCACATTCACTGGGTTCCGTAGAATGTGCGGCGGCAGATGCCATCGTGGGGCATGGGATATACAAGTGGCTGGGTCCTGCAGGAGAAGTTCAACATGAGCGTGATCGGAGAGCTAGATTGGGGACATAGGTGCTGAAAGCGTGTCGCTGATCAGGGCGTGAGAGATATAAATTTAATCTATGCCTGAGTACGAGCGATGGACGCTCTTTGTCTCCTGAGGGCCGAGGACATGGCCCCCGTCCCATGCAAGGAGGCTTCACTGCGGTCTATTTTAGGGTCCCACACCAAATTGAAGTACCCCCCTAAGATTAGCGAGGGATCGTCCTGTGGTAGGTGTTCCCTAAAGGTTGTCCGGAGATAGGAATCCTGCATCTGGTTGGGCGCATACACATTACACAGCATGAAAACGTGTTCTCCAATCCGAACCCTAGCCCTGATGAAGCGGTCATCCATGCTACGGAAGACCCTGGATTCCCTCTACCTGATGCCAGCTCTGCAAAGGATTGCGACCCCAACCGTTTTAGTGGTATGAAATGTCCATGCTTCGCAGTTTGTCCGTGACCGGTTTAAAATCTCGGCGTCTTCGAAGGGTGGTAGGTGCAATGTCTTGGAAAATCTGGATCTTGATCCCGTTGTAGGTGAGGTCCGGCTTGGCACGTGCAGCCCTGAGAATTGCCTCTTTTTCTGTAAAGAAGTGGACCCGGGTCAGGATGTCCGGTAGAACACCCAGCCTGCCAGCAGGGCCAGAGACCCAGTGGGCCCGGTCCAGGGCCGGTGGAGAGGCATCCTCATCTCCCCAGACCTCGTACAGGAGCTGTGCCACATAGGTCATGATGTCGTTCCCCTCCGCCCCAAGAGGAACCCCCGGATACGGAGGTTGTTCCGGCAACTCTGATTTTCCAGGTCCTCCTGCTTCAGTTGTAATTCGATGTGCTGCTCCTCCAGGGTGACCAGGCGTTGCCAGAGTTTCTCCTAGTCCTCGGTTCGGGCATCTACAGTCTTCTCCAGCCCATCCACCCTATCTACGAGGTCTGTGACCTCCTTCTTGAGCTCCTGGAGACAGGATTGGACCTCAGTACGCAGAGAACCTATTTTATTTTTAAGCTCTGACATAAAGGTGGCCATAAAAGCTTGTGTGACAGGCATCTAGTCCCTTCCAGTCTGTGAAGCCATCTCCACAGGAGCTGGTGCGCCCACTTTGCCCCACATCGTGGCGGCAGGATTGTCTTTGGGGGGTGCCGCTGAGTCCTTCCCCACTTTGGTGCGTGTCATCTCCTGTGTATGTGTGGCCCTCAGCAGCACCAAGGGTAGGAACCAGTGGGTGGTCGAGGGGTCGTACGGGATCAAGCTTGGGCGTCAGGTGCGCTTACCTAGTGCCGGCTGGTGGAGATTGGCATGCATCTCATCAAGGTCAGCAGTGAATAGAGCAATGCGTACCAGATCTGTGGTGTAGGACCACTGTTCACCTAGTTGTTCTTCCCTCAGCTCTCCATCTGCTCAAGAGGTGCGCTATCCAAAGGGGTGGCAGGGCTATCAGGTCAGGTACAGATGCAAGGTCACGCTTAGCTGCTCCCTCACCCATCCGGGAGGTAAGAACCCAGAGGCCGGGGGCCACACAGATCTGTCCAGCCCCACCAAGGGCCAACAGCCCACAGTCACCTCAGCCAGTCTGCTGTATCTTACCATGCTAAGGGGCGCGTGTTACACTGTCAAGGTGCTACCAGGGTAGGTTGCAAAGGGGCTGCAGTGTCCAGGCCGGAGAGGCAGTCCGCCGGGATCAGTTCAGAGGAGGCCCCAATATTTTCTGTGCCCATGTCCTAAGGATGCTCTGAGCTCATGGTGTGCCCCCCTGAATGCGCCTGCCCTCCAAGGTTCACAAGAGGATGGTTAGAGGCCACTCGACGTGTAGATAACTCAGGTGAGGCCGCGTGGATCCAGCCCCACCAGTTCCCTCGGGGAAGCCACCAGTATCAGGAAGGCCAGTCATCAGGGGCCCGCCGTCGGGACAGTCGAGCTGTCAGTTGGCCAAGCTAGGCAAGAAGTAGGTGCAGGGCGATGGGGCTGCATAGGGCAGCAGGGCGCGGGGAAGGGAGGGGATATGGAGAGGTGAGTCAGCAAGATGCGTCCCCACCCCTTACTCCTCACCTGCGCAGCATGTGCATGTTGCCAGGGTCCAGCATCTGGCCAGCGGAGGAGATCACCACCTCCAGTCCACCACCAGGTCTTCCAGGCATTCACGCTCACCTCCTCCCGATGCCAGAGGAGCAGATGAGGCCCAAGATGGTGTTCTCAGCCGCTCAGGAGGTTGGGGTGTGTCGCAGGGCAGCTGAAGCGTCCATTCAGGGAGCCCCTCACAGGGCTCACAACATTTCCCAAGGCCCGTGCGCCGTGCCTCGCAGCAGCCACTCACAGGATAGGGCGCTTTGAGTCTGACACATGTAAGATGGCGGCCACCACTGCGATAAGCCCCCGAAAGCAAGGGGCCCACGCACAATTCAGCCATCACTCCACAGCTCCCTAGATGTGTCTGCCGGGCTGGGGAAGGCAGTCAATGGCGGATCATGCTGGGGGATGTCTCAGGCCCAGTATTTAAAATGGCATCTCAGGTCTGGGTCAGAGGTCTGTTTGGCTGCTCCAGGCCAACCCCAATCACCATCCGCTCCAGCGTAAGCGCCCCAGCCGCTCCACCGTCCGTCCAGAGGCGGTGCAGGTACAGGGGGGCCCCTGAGTGCCCGGGAGCAGCTCTTGTCAGCCATCAGGAGGATCCAGGTCTAGGCGCCTTAAAATGGTGGGCACTCGGTCCGGAGGCCAAAGCTCTGTAATTTTATTTATCACTGCTGCCGCTGCCCCCGCGCAGTCCTCATCTCTGCAACAGATGCCTCTCACCTTCGCTGAATTTGCACCCCCAGGAGCAGCGTCAGTGAGCCCCCAGCTCCGCTATAATTGCTTCAAATAGCAGCGGCTGGCCGGAGTTCCCACAACGTGCGTCTCAATGCATTCCCAGTGTGACCACGCCCCATTTAGAGCCTTTTAACAAGGCATTTAGGTAGTTCCGCATACAGGGAGTTGGCATAGTCGATCCTTGAGATAACAAGACCGAATCCGCTTGGATGAGGGCCTCCAAGGTAAAAATGTTGGCGATTTTCATGATTTTATGCAGCAAGAGAAAGACAGATGATAGCCACATGTTAAGATGGGCTATTTAAGTGAATTGCACAATCAGTGTTGCAATCTGTGTTCATATCTATCTGCCAGTAACCTGAAGTTAGGTCCAATATACTCAGATATTTAGCTGCCGCCAACCTGTCAATGAGCTCATCAGCTCTTGATATGAACTTGGTATCAGTCTTAATGACTGCACTGAGGTCCCTGTAGTCCATACAGAACCTTATCTCAGGTTTCTCTTCTTTGGGTTTGGGATTGAGCTTGGGTACCAGTGCTTAATCACCCCAAGCTTCAAGATCTTGGTGACCTCAGCCTTGATATTGGCTTGACCTTGTCAGACAGCTTGTATATTTTGCTTTGGTCAGGGAATCTGTCACCGGTTTCCACATCATGGGTATGCCATGTTGCCAGACCTTGGGTCAGAGAAAACAGTCCCTTTGCTGCTGGCATGTGACGGTGGAGTAGAGAACCACTCCCACCATATTACCATCTTCAGCATTGGAGAATTAGAGGTCTGGTAGAGGTTCACCCGCTGCTTCCTCTCCCCCATCTGTCACCTTCAACATCATGATGTCTACCCTGTTGTGGTGCAACTTGAGCCTGTTCACATGGCTGACCCTATGAGGGCTCCTGGGAATACCCAAATCTACCAAGTTGGTGACTTCCCCCTTCTTCCCTACAATTGGACACAGCCCTGCCCACTTATCGTGCAGTGTTCTGGGTGGCACAGGCACCAAGACCCACACCAACTGTCCTGGCTGGTATTCCACCATGGAGGACTTTTCTGGTCATACCAGTGCTTCACAAGTTCCTGGCTGGCCCCTACATTCCTATTTACCTTCTTCATTTACTGAGCCATCCTGGAGCGATGGCCAAGTACATACTCCACTATGTTCTGCTTGGGTTCCTTGAGGGGTCTCCACCAAAACTCTCCTAGCAAGCTGAGTGTGCCTCATACATGGTGTAAAAGAGAAGCTCTAAAGCCAATCCCTTCTTGGGAGACTGCCCTTTAGGCAAATAGCAGTTATGGGAGAAGGAAATCCCACCCCCTGAGTTTTTTAGGCAACCTATGGCCATGCTTTTAATGATTTTGTACAACCTCTCAACTAAACTATTTTCTTGGGGATGGTAGGGTGTGCTGAACTTGTAAGTTACATCACACTTATCCCACATGACTTTCAGCTAGGCAGACATAAAATGTGCTTCTCTATCTGAGATTACGTCTTTAGGAAACCAAACCCTGATGAAGATTCCAGGAGGGCTCTAGTCACTGCAGAAACATTGACTGTTCTAAGGGGAATAGCTTCAGGGTTCTTAGTGGCATGGTACACTACCACTGGGAGGAATCGGTTCCCTGAGGCTGTTGAAAAGTCTAGGGGACCAATCATTTCAACCCCCACCCTCTCAACGGGATTCTCCAACAATTGGAGTTGTATGAGGGGAGCCTTGCAGGTAAGATAGGAGTGACAATACTCATTTACCTTCTCACACATATGGGTCCAGAAAAAGTGATTGGCCAGTCTTTCCCAGGTATTGGTCTCGCCAGCTGTCCAGCTAAGGGGATAAAATTGACCAGGTTAAGGAAGAACTCTCTGTACTGCTGGGGGACCACCTATCTTCTGGTTGCTCCTGGTGTGGGGCCTCTTGGCACACTGACAGAAGTCCCTCTCCTCTGAATACCTTATGGGTACCACTGGTATCCCCCTGTCCTGTCTGACAGATGTGTGCCAAAGTTCTTCCAGAGTGAGGCATGTCTTTGTCTTTTGCTCAGGTCCTCTGTAGAGGGACCCACATCTTCTTAGAATGTTGTCACGTCAAGCAAGTTTTCAAGAGCAGGCTCTTCCCCAGGCACCATGCCTTCCTCCAGAGGGTTAGGCTACTTCTGTGCCTGTGGACTTGTGGAATCTAGTCAGTCTTCCTGTTCATTCTCCTAGCTTAAGGACCTAGTCCATCGTTTTAGGCTCCAGGATCCCTTGATTCTCCCTCAGGACCTCTGTTCTCTGGTAGCAATACTCACCAAGTCAGGTAGACCCAGCATTGATACATATGTCCTTCTTTCCACTTCTGATCAAGCAGAGGTTTTCAGACCCAGAAGATGTTCTACTGGAATGAAAGGGGGCACAGCTACCTACTTTGAGTGTGTTACTCTACCCCACTCAAAGTCCACCACAGTTATTGGATGGGCCTATGTGACATTGTCAAGATTGACAATCTTGTGCACCTGCTCTGGAAGGATCAGGTCTGGGGAAACCAGTTTGGCCATCACCACTGGACCTGTATCCTATGAGCCTTCACCTCTACCCCGTTGAATTTTGGCCACTGCCTATACTTCTCCATGTGAGGAGGAAGCCAGTGGGCCAAATGTTAAATGTTCTCCCCACCCGTGGGCACTAAGGGGGCCTCTGTGTACCCTTTGGGATTTCCAAGGACAACTTCCCACCCTATCGCTACATTAGCCAACCCTTTTGCCTGCTCATTAATGGGTTCCTTTTTGGTGCACACTGCATCTCCCCTCTTGTGTCCTGGTAAATTACAGTCAAAACACACTACGGCCTTTGAGGGGTCAAATTTCTTCTCCAGGTACCCCCTTCTAGACCTGGGCTCTACCCCTTTATCATTGGGGGGACTCTTTGGTACTTTTTATTCTTATCCCCCTCTTCCCTGATGGGGGGCCTGTCCACTTTTCTTTTTGTCACTTCCCAGGGACTTTGTGATGACCCTGGTACACACCCACTCATTAGCTGACTGCGCAATTCCCTGTGGCGATACAGTTTAGACTCCATCAGATGCTGGAGCCCTTGAAATGTTTCTACTTGTTGACTTTGATCCAACCATCTAGTGCCTTAACTGAAGCATCAAGAAACAGATCCCAAGCCTGTGTTGCCCCCTTCCATGTTGACTTAACATTCTGCCTTATCTTTTCAGGGGTCAAAACAAAGAGTTTTGGCTACACTTCTTCCACCATCTTCCATGGACCCAAGGCCCAGCCTGACCCATCTTTCTTCAAAGGTCAATCTCCTCAGCCAGAGCTGGAGCCCTCTACTCCAAGTCCAAAGCTGCAATGTCCTCTGAAAGGGAACCTCTGACTAGTGATAGAGCCTGCTCTGGAAGTCACATTGACCTTGTGTAGGAGTGTAAGCTCTTACCGTCCAAACTGACTCCACCCAGGATACTGTTGTTATGCTTCTCCACACCATCTTTTTCCCCACTACCTTGGGGTAATTGTTTTCCAGACTTGGAGGTACTCGGGACGCTTGTATCCTGATATTTTCGGTAAATAGAGGTGCGGGTGTTCTCTTTGGGTTCCATTTAGTGCTAACTATATTTTGATGCTAATGGAAGTCCGTCTGTCTTTTGACGTTTTTCAGGTGGTATCCAAGCATAATATATGAAGGAACCATCTTGCTGTTGCGATATACTGCCGTTTTATCAGTGTGACTGAGGAAGATTAAATTCTGTTTAGAACTATAAGGCTTTTTACTTTACCGTGTGTCATTGATGGACTTTATAAAAATATACAGATGTGAGTATAGGACTGTACTTCTTAAATTACTATTGCTTCTTAGAAGACCTTTACTTATGGGATATTTTTGTTTATATTGTTATTTCCAGTTCAACTGTGTACTCGTATCAGTCCATTGCTGTAGTACCTGAGAGATTGTCCAGGTATTTACCACACTGCTGTTACAATCACTGAGTAAGGTGGGTTTCCTCTGCTACTAGGTGCTTGCAGGGTTTGGTCGATTCTAATGACTTGAATATAGTTAAACGGCGAATGTGCACCTTATGTTTTTATGTACTTATCCCTTAACATATAGATTGCCGGTGACAAGGAGCTGTTATCTCGCTGGATGAGAGACGCTTTTAAGACTTAGGAGGTATTTACCCCGAGAAGCTATGTCTAGGAAGTAGTCCTTAAGGTATGTGAGCATTAACACGTTGATTCTAGATAGATGCGCACATGGTGTTTCTGTTGCTCCCCTTAGCGGACCCTCTACTAGGATGAACTCATTGTCTCATCTCTTGATTTTTGGGTCACAGTGTAGGTGGTAATTTTGGCCTCTAGGGTTAACCATTACTATCAAGCCCATAAGACTACTTCTAGGCATATGTGTTCAACTGTAATTATGCATTATGTAAATAAGCCTATGTGTGTAAAAAATGTATTAGAAAATGTGTTTCCTTTATTTAGGAACATTATTGTATTCTCTGTCGTTATTTATTATGTTTTGTTTTATAGTCAAAACTTGGATAAATTATTCAGGTCTGTCAAATGCTATAAAATGTGCAGTTTATCAAATGTTATTAAATGTGCAGTTTGTTATGTATATTTATGTTGTTTTGCTAATACTGTTGAAAGAAACTGGAGGCAATGTAATAATGTAATTAAGAGATGTGTTGTGCAGGGTTCTCATTGTATACATATTGAAAGGTTTTAAAATAATTTTTCTTAAATTACAGAAACTTTGGGAGACATAACATGTATTCCTGATGAAGGTGGTTTTATTAGATGATCCACCGAAACGCGTTGCATAAGAAAAAGGAGGATTGTTTCATAAATAAACTGGAGAATAATTCTGATGTTTCGCTGAATTAATTTTCTCTGTTGATACCTCCTTTTTATTAATAGGAACTTATGGTTTCTTTATTTAATATCTATTTCCTTCTTTCCGGAGACTTGTACGACAAATGACTCATGTTTGGAATGATGTGTTGACAAACGTTAATGGTAAAGAAAACGGAAAAGACTGATATGTGATATAATGAAGGAATGTACTGTATGACATACTATAACAGTCACGAATAAAGAGTTTTAAAAAAAATCTATTTCCTTCTTTTTAAATTATTTTTAAAAGAAAAATCTTTTAACATTGAATTGTGTAATGAATAAACTGTTCAGTATTTTTCATAATTCTGTTTGTGTTTACATTTTGCCTTGCTAGTACAGTATTTTGTTAGTGTCTATTTTGTGTATGTGTCTTTGAGAATATTTATTCTAACAATAAGGTGTCCCAAAGGGAATATTTGCTTGACTAAAAGTCTTTTGTGGTACTCCATCCCTTTGGTTGTGGGGTCCCTCTATCTTTTATTAGAGGATTCTCAATGGTCTCAAAACCTCTATAACAAATGTATGGTACTGCTAAACAAATGTTCTCGATCCCACTAACAGGCACCAATGGGAGGAAATGGGGTATATTATATAGAATAGGAGAAAAGGAGCTCAGCGAGGCGACGCGACAAAAGAGCACGCCTGCGGAGCGTTGTAAGCGCAAAAGGAAAACAGGGGAAATTACCTGTCCACGCCACTTGCCATCTTTCGCTGGGAGGGAGAAGTGACCGGAGACCGCGAGCACCAGGCACGCCACCGCCGCTCCGGGACTACAGGTCCCGGCAGTCTTAGCGGCGGAGGCGCGTTCCCTGACGCCTGACCAACGGCGCCAGGAGGGGCGTATATAATCACAAAGCCCTCAACTACGCGGGACGAAAAGGCCAGGCTAGGCCATTCCCTTGACATCTTCCGGCTGATTACTAAGGTACTTTTCCCAGTCTGATATTTTGCTCAACACACTGTATTGTTGTTATTGGCCTGCCATTGTTCTGTCACTGACTGCCAGCCATATCACTTCATTCCATTGACTTCTATCGAATCCATCTGAGCTGAGCTTTCTGTAGGCTGTCTATAGCTACAGCCCCAATAATGGTGAAAAAACGGGTACCTGCCCCGGCTGAGACTGTGAATACTTTAGATTCATATCTTGTACAAGTGGTCAACGATATTAACAATAAGCGAAGGCAATCTTTAGGTTTGAGTCAATCACCTATCTTGCCTTCAGAAAGCCCCTCGACAAGCGTACTAAGTACAGCGACATCTGAACTACCGCTAGAAAATCCTCCACTAAACCCAGCAGTTTTGAACCCTCTAGATAACGGAACTGTGGATGATGTTGATTCCGACCCTCTAATAGATAGACTAGATTTAATAGATTTATCAGACAATGCTATCAATGATTCAAACCATCAGACAGCTGTTACGGACGAAGCCCCACAACCCCTGCAGCCCGCTACACGGGCTGTCAGAGCTTGTCGAAAATCCGCAGCTAAACGAGGGGGAAAACATCTAGGTAGGAAAAAGGCCACTACCCCACCCCCTAGGCGGGTAGGGAAACACGCTGATCTCGATATTGATACTGAGGCAAGAAGTATTACTGATGATGACCTTTTTAATAGGATCCAAGATATGATAGACATCAAAATCAGGACTATTATTAAACCCCTGATCGGGAAACTGGATAAGCTAACATCTGAGGTCAAAAAGTTGGGTGTGGTACATAGCAAGGTGGCTGACGAGGTCGAAAATCTATCTTCCCTCGTTACAAATCTAATACCCACAAATGTGGAGGTTACCCCAACTGAAAGTAATTTGCAACCCATTCAGCAAGGGCCGCTGCTTCCGCCTCCATTACCATCATTACAAGACAAAGTAGAGTCCAATCAGGATCTAAAAGATAAAGCGTTACATTGGCTCACTAACAATATGCACATGACAGAACATGGGTTTGATAAACTGGCAGGGGACATCGTCATGTCTAGGAGGGTATCTTGGATCGGCAGCAAGCCAAAAAAGTTTAAAGGGGATTGCGTTATTCTAAACTTTGCTAATGCTGAGGTCCTTCCAGACATTTTGAGCAATGTTCTCCCACCCCAACGTCGCAGTGGCTCTATAATTCCTCTCACCCTCAAGTTCTTCTTTGATGAGACTAAGTTTGTCACCTTACCCAAATTCCCCAGTTATAACAGACATACTAAAACTAGCAGCTGGGGAGGGGGCACCAGATTTCGACATCCCAATGACTGGTTTCAGCCTATAGCACATCGGGAGCCAGGAAGATTCAATCGCCCGAATGAGTTAAACATCAGGCCTGTCTTGGCACAAGAGCCAAGAGGAAATGTCTGGGGTTCTGGCTTCCTGGGTTACGATCACAGCGCCCGGGGCTTCAGGCCAACACACTGGCTGAGAAACGATCAGTTCTTGACACATCCAAATACTCCACAACCCATGTGGAACTCAGCTACATATGGTCAGGGTCAGGTAGCTACTCCCTTTGAGTGGGGTTTTGGTACTGGCAATAGGTTTGCTCCTTTATCTGATTTAAATACCTGTGATTGACTTGAACCAGGAGCCGATCAAGTAAGGGAGGTGTCGAACGATACTAATAAGTGGTGGTCTGGTATCGCAACAAACAGCTGAAGGAGTATCAGAGGGCGTAAATGATTCAAGGTTACCCACTGACTCTTGTAAGATTATAAGCTGGAATGTTGCAGGTTTAAATGCAAAACGCCAGGATCAAGCTTGGCTGAGCTTTGTCTCAAAATATCACATCATTGCCCTGCAAGAAACTTGGGACACATCTAACAACCTCTGGTGGGATGGGTTCACCAGCTTTACTAAACCTGCAGTCCCTAGCAGAGCGGGCAGAGCTAAAGGGGGCTTGGTGATTTTGTTTTCATTGGCTCTAAAAGGTAGCTATAGGCAGATCAGCTCTGATTCTGATAACATCTTAATGGTCGAAAGGGTGATCAACAAAGATAGCAGGACATTATATGTCAACTTTTATAATTCTGGGAACAGCGAATACAGCGGCCGTAATATCGCCAGCTTGGACAATATTTTAAACACAGTATCACAGGATATCAACTTAGCTTTTGAGTTTATTTTATTAGGCGATTTTAATATTCACTTATGTAAATTAGCCTGCAAGGGAAGAGATGTCAACGAGGCCGATGATGCAGCCCTACAGGGACCTCACTTCGAACACTCTGCAGAGGGGCAGGAGCTTGAAGATCTACTTGCTAACTTTGACTTATACGAACCTGACTGTGGCCTGAGAAATCCAACTTTTACTGGCGCCCAATATGGAACAGTGATCGATTATATTTTTGTCTCATCAGGCATTCTAAATCGGTCTATGGCCTACCGTACAGTTTCAACACACTACAGTGACCACAACCCAGTACTACTCGAAGTGGCTTGGGGAGCCCATATGGGGGCACCACCAGTAATCGCAAAAATGGCACATCCCCTGAGGACCTCTGACCAAGATAGACGAGTAAAGTGGGCTAAAGTGATCCCGGAAAACTTTTATGAAAAATGCTTCCCTAAAATTAAAGCCTAGGTAGAGCTCTGTAGAAATCCGGGCACTCAAGGGAATACTATAGTAGTAGCTTACGAGGCAATATGCGATCAGGTCTCTAAGGATCTTCTAGCCAAACCCATCCAGGGAGCTCAAGGACATAAGCGATGGTTCGACCCTGCATGCTCGAAAGCCCACAGAGAATTGCTGGCGGCACTAAAATCTGTTCCGAGAGTCAAAGATGATATTTCGAGACTAAGGAAAATTTACAAAGCAGCCATAAAGAACCGTAAAGACATTATTAAACGTGAAACATGGGATAATCTCCTTTCAGCGGCAGTACTGAAGGACAGTAGGAGATTTTGGGAGATCATCAAACAGCCCCTATTTTCGGATGATAGCAATGCACCCATGGATTGCGTGATTACCGACGAAACATGGCTGTCTTTTTTCGAAAACGTATATGGGGGCGATGATGATGAAGGATCTAAAAAAGGCCAACTGCCCAACATAGATGTACATCCTATCATCTTTAATCCTCAAGAAGCGGAAAAAGCTCTCCTGGCAACCACTAAACATAAGGCACCTGGTCCAGATGGAGTACCCGCTGACTTTTTCATGTTTTCACCTAAACTGTGGGCTGAGGTTATGTCAAATGTGTTTAATGCAGTTAACGGCAATTCAGCCCCCGCCTCGTGGGCCATATCTACCATCGTTCCCATTTTTAAAAATAAAGGACGGCGGGATGATCCCGCGTTTTATAGGCCCATATCCCTCTTGGACTCAACCATAAAAATCTTGGGCAGAGTCCTCTTATCCAGATTGAGGGAGAACGTTGAGGGTTGTGGCGGGTTGTCTGAACTGCAATATGGCTTTAGAGAGAGAAAAGGGACGATTGAACAATGTATTAATCTGCACTTACTCATCTCTAAGTACACGGTTGCCAAGGAGGGTTCCGTGTTTCTTGCATTTATGGACCTTTCATCGGCGTTCGACCTTGTCAATAGGTCAAAACTGTGGGCGATCCTGTTGGAGTTGGGCATCGATGAGGCTTTGGTTACGTTCATGGCCACATTGCATCAGGAGCTCTTTGCAGCCGTACGAGTGTCAAACACTGGCAGATGTACTCCACTGTTTAAATCTCTAAAGGGGGTACGGCAAGGTTGCATTTTAGCCCCCTCGCTTTTTACCATCTACATTAACGGCCTGGGGGCACACCTGCGTGGCCAGGACGCGGACGTCCCGCGCGCAGGAGATGTACAAATTCCGGCACTCCTGTACGCGGATGACGCCGTGTTGATCGCCCGCACTGGTGTTGGACTTCAGCTCCTCTTGGATGCCTTTGGCTCTTTTATGGATAATTTGGACCTGAAGGTTAATGTTTCCAAATCACATACGATGGTAATGGGGCGTGAGTGTACCAAAAAAAGACATAAATCATTCTTTTGCAGAGGGGTCCCTGTTTCAAAGGTAACCACATTCCCCTATTTGGGTGTATTGTTTGATCAAAAGGGAACATGGGGGCCACAGATAAGAGCAAAAAGGTTGGCGGTAACTAGATCTTCCTCAGCGATCTTGGGCTTTGCGGGTAAGTTGGGAGCTAGGCCCATGGAAGCCCTTCTAAAAATCTATAAGTGTAAGCCTGTGGCCATTGCACTATATGGATCTCCTTTGTGGGGCTATGTAAATCTTGACCCTATCCAGAGAGCAGAAAATAGATTCATTAGATCTCTTCTCTCTGTACCCCAGTCAACCCCAACTTATTCGATCCATCAAGAGGTGGGCTTACCCTACTTGTCAGATTTATTGAGCCTAGCGCCCCTGATCCTATGGCTGAAAATGTGGTTGAATGAAGACCTCCCACTGAACCATAAAATACTGAAAGATGTCCTATCTTTAGACAAATATAGCAGTATCCCATGGCTGGCCTACTTAATTAAATCATTCACAGATTTGGGTCGCCCAGAACTTTTTTCCTGCCCAGAAAAAATCAGGGCTTTGGACATAGGTTATATAAAAAAGGCATTCAGGGAAAGGAAGGAAGCACGACGCGAGGATGTTGAACTACTGAAGCCAACAGTTAGGTCACACAACCTTTTGGTTAGTGTCCCCTCTCTCGCACCTTATCTTAGTTTCGTTACATTCCCTTATCACAGGTTCTTACTAACCAAGTTTAGGTTTAACCTGTTACATTACTACTTAGGTTTTTTTAAGTGCTGGCAGAAGCCAGACCTAGCCCCACCTTGCAGTTGTGATGATTTTTCGGTGCAGGACACAATGCACTTTGTCATGTTTTGTAGTCTGTATCATGAGCAGAGGAAAAAATATTTGCTCCCCATCCTGAAAGAAGCGGGTTTTACACAGGTACGCCCGGCGCTGCTTTATTTACAGCTTCCGACAAATCCCCGCACAACCTTTTGCATTGCTAACTTTTTAGTGGCTGCTGCTAGGGTGAAAGCTGCTGGCCAAATTTCGCCTTAGTAATTTTAAAAGGGTTACCATGTTTCTCTTGACATGAACTGAAAATGTATTTTCTTAATTTTGTATATAGTATTTTAAATGTGCATGTAGTTTGATGCTTTTTAGGAAAACGTGGGGTTATGTATGTATCCTATGTCATGTTTTATTGTTTTTGTTTCTTTGTATGACTTGGAATAAGTCGAATAAAGATATCCTGACTGACTGTCCTGATATTATATAGAATTGTATGACCTCATAATGTAATACACTTACCAACACCTTTAGGGCGAGTAGGTTTCATTTGTTAAACCCTCTAGCTCAACCCTGGGTAGATGTGGCTCTAAGGAGCAAGTGTAAAACATTTAAACTGCAACAAAACAATAGAAAAAATAAATGAGCCACTGAAGAAATCTGGCACCAATTTAATAAAAGTACATTGTATTTTTAGTCCGCACAATGAAAAAATGTTCACTAGAGAATTCCAGAGATATAGATTTTACAAAGTACAGTAAATAGATACTTTTTACTCAACCGCAAACCAGAATTGCCAAATTCAATGAATTTGATGGAAATACTTTTTGAACAAAAACTTTGGCTATTTTTATTGAGGTCGGTCAGAGTTACTCTGAGTGACCAGTTCTGACAGAAAGCCAGTCATGTAGACCAGTAACGTCCTCAGAAACTGTTACCTTGGTAGGAAAAGCAGTCTTCAGTCAGTTCCAGACACTTTTATCACTTTACTGTAGGCCCCCATGGAAGTGGTCCTGATGCAAGTGATATATAATGCTGAAGATGCTCAAAGATGCTAGTGATGCGAAGAGGTCAATAGGGGTCCTCTTGTGGCTACACCTTGGTCCACGAAAGTAGTGACACCTTCCTGACCACGGGGTCAGTGTCCCTCAAAGTCTTCTTGGTCCTGGTAGAAGTCCAGTACCAACTGGGCTACCTGACCCATAGTCACAGCCAAATCCTTCCCTGGGCAATAGCGCATCTTCTGGGTAGCCAAGCTACCCTCTAACAACTCTACCTCGTCCAGCGGACTGAGGTGCAACTTTGAGCGCTGGGCTGTGGTCTCTGGTGCTTACTGGCAGCCACTGGTGGTTTCCTCAATATTCTGGGCTACCAACTTGCCACAGCAGGCTTCTTCAGCTGTTGTGGCCCTACGCTGCAAACAGGAGGTCAGACAACTGACTTTTGGAGTCTCTTGCTTTAGCTGGGCTCTGGAGATGGCCTCCCCGTAATCAGGACACAACAGGCACAGTTCCTTCTCCTTTGCTACCTACCAGGACCAGTCAGCTGGGGCAGTCCATGCTGGTGCAGCCTCTTTATGCCTGGTCCTCAAGGCAGCAAAGCAGTCCTCCTTGGTCCTCTCTCAGTCCAGTCAAGATCTGATTTCTGTGTTCTATTGATGCCCTTTTTTTGCTCAGAAAGTGCCACTAGGGCAGATGCTGTCAGAAGTCAATGGGCAGCTAATTTCCCCTTCCTCGTGGTGACCACTTCCTGGGATGTGTGGCATCTGGCTATCCCAGGATCCACCATTCGGTCCCCTACAACATGGCAGAATGCCTCTCTCAGTGTCCAGAGCTTTCTAACCCAACAAAGAGGTGTGGCTACCAAGGGGGCTACATGCTCCTGCAAAACCAGTTTGGCAACAGTGTAACCCTTCCCTATCCCAAGTATCAGCCTATCCACCTAAACAATAGAGCAGCACTTGTCTGGAGTTGTTCCGAATCGCCCTTTAAAGGCGGCTTCTCCCATGTGGCTTACTGGAGGAGCGAGGTAACATCTCTCTCTTGTACAGGCTTCTATTGTAACCTTTCCTGGGAGTCATTAGCATGCCTCCCCAGGAGGGCAAAAGGCTGTCTCAGAGACAAACCCCCATGTGCAACCGTTGAGGGTGAGGGAGACTACAGGCATCAAAGTGGCAACTTTACAAAAGTTGCACACAGCGATAAGTTACATTAATTCTGACTATGACATCGGGTCAGGCTGAATGCAAATATTTGTTCGATACCTTGGTGTATCAACTTTGGTTGCACCATTGTTGAGTTAGCACATATGAGGGGTTGGCAATGTAACTGGGTACTTGCCAAAGTGGAGACCACGTTTTTCCACAGTAAAAACAACAGTTTTGTGTTTCCACAGTCAGAACACGTAAACAAAACACATGTTCTTCCTGTGTAATATGCTGCAACCTGCCTTAGGGCTCAGTAAACCTGTTATAGGGGTGACTTACATATATGCCAGGGGGACGTCTGGCTCTGAAATATCTTTAAATGGCATACCCAGGCCTGGCAGTTTCAAACTGCTCTTCCAATCTGCAGTGGCAGACTAGCAGACTCGTTTTGCCTGTGTCACAATGAGGGTGGTACAACCAGTGCTGCAATCCCTGGGGGTAACCCCCTAACTTACCTGTCCTGGGTACCTTTGGCATCAAATACTACAGACTTATACGTAAGTTAGCTAATGCCATTTGCGTATAAGCCAATGCATTATATGTGTTTTAGGGTCAGGGTTCGGGCACAGGGGTCTGGTTAGCAGGCCTCTGTGCACTCTCAGAGTAAAAAAATCCAGCAGCATCAGTCCAACATTTGGTTGGGACCATAATAAAAGAGCAATTTTCTTACAGTTCCCAATTGAAGATGGTGCCAACGTTTTTCCTGTGAAGTCATGTCCTGTCTGGACCATACGTTGTCTTTAGATTCATGTGTCACAATGCATTTGTTGCTTTACTTTTTGTCACATTCATCGCCTACTTTGAAATCTTTCTGTCCCAGAATTTTTCTCATATAATAGCAAGAGGAGCTTAGAGGGAATAACGGGTACTATTAGGGAAAGCCCTCCACTCAGTGAAATTCAATCCAAAAAAATCCCTGTACCTAGGATTCAAGTTAGCAATTATCTAGCGGGCATGAGAACCTTCTCCACTGGAATCTTCTATCGTAAGATTCGGGATATACCTTATCTTAATTCTATGTTTAGGTATCTATTGTCTCTAATGCCCCACTGTCCCAGACAAACACCTTGTTTGTGAGCACTAACAATTGAACTGAACTACTTTATTAATAAATGAGGAATGCACTGTTGAGTTAAAAAGGCTGGTAGCTTATTGTCGCATACCACTACCTGCAACCAACATGTTTCACTGCCCAATATAAATTACGGCAGATTCATCAGGGTTAACACTTTGTTGCTGCACCCACTTCAGGTTCCTGGGATGATTTACGGTCCCTCAACAAAGGCTGTACGGTTGATGCTACAACCGACAGCAAAGGCGGAGAATATCTGATCAGCTGTTACGAGTGAGCATAGCTGATCTAGGCTTCCTGTTTCAAAGATGTCTGAAGTGGGTGCAGCAACATAGTGTTACCCCTGATGAATCTGCCGTAATTTATATTGGGCAGTGAAACATGTCGGTTGCAGGTAGTGGCATGCGACAATAAGCTACCAGCCTTTTTAACTCAACAGTGCATTCCTCATTTATTAATAAAGTAGTTCAGTGGGTCTGCCTGTTGATTTTACTTTATTTTCACTCTGTACTGTTTTGTCACGTATAGGAGCTATGCTCTAAGCTCCTTGCTTTGCACCTCTTTCTTCAAACTTTCACTCCTTATACTTCTTGATTTTTTCACAAAATCTGGATAAGGAATGGTCACCTATGATGAGAAAGGGGCTGAGTATTTGGTAAATATCTGACCAAATTTCCCCGAGGGTGTTCGCCCGTGAGGTACCTTCCTCTCCGCCACACATTTATTCTGTTTCAATTGTGTATGTGTGGGTGTATGTATGGCCTTATTCAGGGCTGCCATCATAGGTTGCACCGAGTTGAGTATACAGTGAACCCCCAAAACAATTGTTAGTGCCAGAATTTTTCTCACCTTGCCTGCAGCCGCATACCTTATTCGGTTTCTCTAGTTCAAAAGATCTTTTGCCTGGCTTTTTGTCCGTTCAGGTTCAGAGTAGTTTTGGTGACACTGTAACTTCCATGTTACGAAATCAAGAATCACCAAGACTACTTAGTAAAATGTTTTACCTTCATGTTTTTTTGCTCTTAAATGGGATCCTGTAAAGGAGACACTTGGCCCCATTCATGTTTATAATAGTCTTTGACACTTATAGGGAGCTTGCTATTTCTACATCGAGGTTGTAGACTGGAAAGGAAACACATAAGTGTAATTTGTCCTTATGAGAGACAGATTGCCTTGTTTCCTCTTTCAGCTACTCTACAAATGTTATGCATCCCTCAAAATGACAGACATTTCAGTGCTAAGGAATATGGGCCAGAACTTAGTAAGAAGAGAATTCAGGTAGCATAATTTGATGTATGTTTTTAAATTATATTTTTTGTGTTCACTTATCAACACAATGCTTTTAATATGTGCAGTATATTTGTATCCACTATCCACTAGAACAGATATTAATAAAATACTACTTCAGTTTTCTTGTGTGTGCTCTCTTGGGAGAATGCGTGAAGTTACTTAAACATCTGTTTCTCTGACAGGTAATGTTGCATTCCTAATTTTAATTACCTCTGGGTAAGATCATTGGAGTTTTCATGGGGCACACAAGTCTGTTTTTTACACTCTGAAGGATACGTTGGAATGGCATACTTCCTTCGGGCTAACGGAAATGTATTAGATGGTCAGGATCAGCAGCGGCTCCTCCGCTAAGGCAGAGGAGTGACGCCCCACAAGAAAAATTAAATGATATTAGCACAATGTTATTATCATTTTATTTTTACCGTACTGGCCCATGTGTGTATTTTAAGGTGCGTGGCAGGGTTGGGCTGTCAGTCAGCAGGAGGAGGAGTGATATGTGTACTTAAGTGTGCATGACTGTTTGGCCGGCTGTCTTGGGCCAGCCAAACAGTAATGCTCACTTAGTATGTTCTCCACCGGCTGTAATACACAGCCTGGGTAGAGAACATGCCCAGGCTCCCACTACCTGTTTGAGCGCCGTGCCACGGCACTCCGACCAATCACAGCACTGCTATTAGCTAGGGGCTAGGGGATTGGCTAGGAGAGTCTGGAAGCCTGGGTGCTTCCTTTTTCTAGGCCACCAACAGCAGAAGAAAGGAGGAGAGGCGTCGGACAGGTAAGTGGAATTTTCTTGCTTTTTAAACACAGCCACCCACCCAACTACCACTGCCCTGTATCAGCCGCCACTGGTCGGGATAAACCTGGTAATGTAACATTCAGACAAGGCCCACAAAGGAAATGCCAAGCTCAGGCCAGCACGTATGATTATCTCTTTATTTATCCAAGCTAGTTAATTTTCCTTATAATCGGTGTCAATTTGTCAAATATGAAGGCTTGCATTGATTCCGGCATCCGTTCTAAGTAACCAGTCTCTGACTTGAATAAATATATGAACGTAATACTTATAAATGATATTATTTATTATCTTGTATTATTATTATTATTATTATTATTGTATTAATAACTGCATCATGACTTCATTTTGTAGAGAAGAACTGTTGAACACACACCGAATTATCAAAAAGGTCTGAGTATTGATCTGTAAATCAAACATATGCATATGTTAGAACAATCTGTAACACATTTGATATACCTTGGATCTTCTATGAGTTGCTTCATTGCCAATGTAAATCTCTGCGCGGTGAGCTGCCCAACAGGAATTGTAGTGCCAATTTTTTTTGCCACGACTCGAGCCATATTGTCAAACTGATCTCCAAAAAGGGGAATCCCCAAAACAGGAACGCCGTGATAAATGGATTCCCACAAACTGTTCATTCCACCATGGGTAACCATTAGCCGGACCTTAGGGTGCCCTATAATCAAAATATGCCATATTTACAATTTTTATTTCAAATCATCACATGCAAGATATCAGAATTAAGAAACATTAGCTTGTAGGCTCATTCTGATGTACAGTAGAAAGCTTCTTGCTATCTGTGGTTAATACTGATTTAGAGTTGCACTATTCTGTGTGGGTGGAGAATCCTCCAGTAGGAGTAAATCTCCAGCTGGGGTAGTAAAGAAACTTACAGTTGGCACCCAACTATAAACATTGTTCTGTGTGAGAGCAAGCATAAAATTAAGGAGGCAATTCACAAACTGCATTTTTACTACATGTAGTAGTACTAAAATATGAAACCTACCCCTTTGCCACCCGGACTGTGGAGACCTCCACACCCATAGTTATACGTCTTAGAACTAAATGTGGGAGAACAGTGGGGAGTGTCTAGAATTTTTTTTACTACTACAGGCGAGAGGCTTGAAGTGGACAAGGGGCGGGGGGGTTAAGAGAGGGCTAGGAAAGGGTTTAAGGAGGGTTAAGAACCAATCCAACAAAAAGAGTAAGCACGTTCATATACTCAAACTGAATAGAAAGGTGCTAAAGTTACTAAAGAGCAAAAAGAAACCCAAAAGCTCAGATCTGGAGTAAGCACAGTACAACACTTGGTCACTCACAGGTACCGCAAGACCCTCTTTTAGGAAATAACGGAGGTAGGAACTTCAAATAGAACGCTTTAGGAAATAATGTTAAAAGAAATTAACTCATTTTGTTTCTGAAAAATATATAAAAAACTATTTTAGTGTTAAAAAAATAATATACAAATTAGAAACAATTATTTCATTTTAAAATAATGGATTAACTTTGTTTCAATTAAAAAAAAATGTAACCATTTTAAAGAAAAAAATGTCGTTAATTTTATAAATAACCTTCAGCTTTTAAATCAGAATAAAGACATACAAAGAATTTTCATTAGGTGGATTTATGGCATGAACAATGAGGCATGTCACAACAAAGTACTCATGAATCATAAATCTTACTTCTTAACATCTTTACAATGGTAAAGGAGATTAAAGTCAAAAGAAAAGTATGTTATTTCACAGTTTCATGAATGAATTATAAAGGCATTTGAAGTGACTTACCTGCAGATACAACTCAAGCTGATTTATTTATTAACTAGTTATCAAAGGCTTCATTAAATAGAATTAATGATGTAAGCTTATTTAGACATATACTATTAAAAATTTGGATGTACAAGTGATTAAGTCCAGTCACGACCGGGTTTAGATAAGTGGCTCAACTAAACAGATCCTCATCAGCATAATTAGAAAATTGTTGATGCCCTAGCCAGCCTCTGTGGCCAGTAAATAGCAAACATAGGGCCAGATGTAGGAGCCAAAATACCGGTCGGTAACGGCCGATTTCGGCCGTTACCGACCGGTATCTAGTAATTGGCATGTAGGGACCCTATTTTACTGATTCAGTAAATTTACAGAATCGGTAAATTTACAGAATCGGTAAAATATCGAATCGGTATTTTTACCGATTCGGTAACTTCCTGATGTAGGTGGGACTCTTCTGAGTCCCAATGGCCTTACAGATTCGGTATTTTACCACCCAATCCAATTGGGTGGTAAAATACCGAATCCAGGTGTGCATGCACATATGTGCATGCACACCTATGCCATGTGACAGACAGACATGCCCTTAGGGCATGTCTGTGTGCCACATGGCACACATGCCAGTATTTGGGGTGCTAGAGGGTGTCAAAGTGACACCCCCTGCACCCTTGCTGGAATCGGTATTTACCGAATCGGTAAATACCGATTCGGTAATGCCCATTGATTCCTATGGGCTTCAATGCCCATAGGAATCAATGGGCATTACCGAATCGGTATTTACCGATTCGGTAAATACGAATTGTTACAGAATCGGTAATTCAATTACCGATTTCACCTACATCTCCCCCCTTCTATTTTACCGATTCATAAATACTCAATCGGTAAAATTCGGTATTTATGAATCGGTAAAATTAAATTACCTACATCTGGCCCCAAATGCCTCAGTTGAGATCATTTAACTCTGGTAGGGGCCAGAGTGGGAATAGAACATGACAGGGCCGAATCAAAAACATTACTAGTCCAACAGGAGGGCTCACAAAATGCATCCCCTCGATCAGCCTAAATAGAATGGATCCCGGCTAGCAAGCATCCAACCTAAGAGACACTAACAAAATTGGACTGCAAAGAAGAAACGTTATGCAAGGATAGCAAAATCCTACACAGGCAGCTAGAAAACAGACTATATAGCAAGACAAATCACCTTGTCGAGAATAAATGAACAATTAACGAGGAAAACCAATACCCTTTCTGAAGTGGATAAGATGGTAATATCTAGAGGCCTCTTTCAGAGTCTTCTGCCATCAATTCTTCATCAAAGCAACTCACTTGAGACGTCCCAGAAGCTCCAATCACTACTGAAAATCAGGGAGGATAGTCAAATAAAACAGCCTGCCAATTACAGGTACTTTTTTTTTTTTTTATTTCTTTTTTTATCCTCATTTTGCGATTGTATAGATAAGGAGGTTTCTGGAGAAACTGATGATCTTTCTAGGAAACTTTGCCTTCACAGCCCCATCGCTTTCCGGAATTGTCTGCCAATTACAGGTACAAGAGGAAATGAGGGAGGATGACTCAAAAGCTCTTCTAGAAAGGCTGGTGCCTAAGGGACACCACTTCTCAGGTCCCCTCGAAGACAAAACCCTACTCCACAACCCTCATCCAATAGAGAGCCCACTTATAAAAAACTATTTACAGGAGTTGAATATCCCTGATCAGTTTCGTTATGCACAATGTATTCTGAAGGCTGCAGGAGTATATTATTTTCAATACAAGCAAAGATATACCCTTCTAAGTCCAGTTCTCCAATCTAAAATGCAACCCGTAGATGGGTAAGTACAGCCTACTAAATCCAGACCAATGTCAAGGAACGTTATTCTAACTGCTGAGAGTAGGATTGACCCCACTAAGTCCTCATTTAAAAGTATGCTGATAGAAACCAAAGGCAGTAAAAAGGTGCGAATAGAGCACAGTTTCAAGATCAATACTCTAAGGCGCATGTGTGAGGATAGATGCAGACATGTCAACATAATTATAATTGAAGTTCCGGAGGCTGCAGAGGCAAGGGTGATAGATATGATGACCTGGATTGTTGAGCTTTTGTTGAAACTTACAGGTGATGAATTAGGTGGAGTAGAGTTGGGTGGATCTAGCAGCTGCAAGAGCCCAATGCATGCCTACAACTATGTCTAAAACAAGCAGCAAACCCAGGACCATTATTGCTTACTTTCAGGTCTAGAAATGTGAGAACTGGTCCTCACTATTGCAAGATAAAAAAAAAAGAGTTGTAACCAAGCATGAATTTTCTCTCACAGTATTTCTGGATCTCACTTAGGAGACTGCAAAGAGACAATGTGAATTTAGGGTCTTATTCCCAGGATTTAGGGCACTATTGATCACTTTAACAATCAAGGATCAAATATGAGAATCCATTCGCATGGATCCTTTTAGAATGTCACATACGTGTCCAAGCAATTTATGCTACAGGGGAAAAGCCCCATAATATTTATTTTAATAAATGAGGCTCCAGATTTGACCTGATAATACCTTAGAAAGGAACTTATGAGCAAATATTATCATGTGCTATGTCAAAGGGGTGAGTGGGACAGGAGAGGCTATATTTTGGATTTTTTCAGCTTTCATGCCATAAAAGTTTCCACATCATCGCAGGCCATAGAGTAAAATAAAATAAAATAGGTAGATAAAACATATAAAGTACTTAAGATACATATATTCTATATTTTCTGGATATAGTTCCAAGCATTCAATAGGAAGAGAGTGGGAAGAACTCTTCTACTGGCTAGACCAGCCCCATGAGATAACAGACTCCATGGTAAGAGGTGCCAGGAAAGCAAATGAATGAAGAAGGGGGAGCAAAACAATAAGCAGGAGATGATGAAACTGTTGCATACTAAGATCTCTCTGCTGCATGGGTGCCAGATAACCAATTTATGTTACAGGCCAATTGGTTACACTGGCTCAGAATATGCCATATGATGCCTAAAAGTGCGGGCTTGCAGAGTCTCTCTCTTGGCCCTGTTTCCTCTCAGTCTTCTGGCTGTTGCTTCTTCTCTCTTAAACTCAAATAAAATGGAAATCATTTGCCTAAGGATTTTCAGTTGCTTTCTAAGGTAACCCCACAGCTGGTGAACTTCAGATTTTCACACTCTTTTCTTTTCCTTTTTTAGCATGGCTGATTCTTCTTTGGGGTTTTCTTGACTCTCCCAGTCTATTATGTTTTTCTGTAATGTGGTGCTTGATGTCATTTCCTTTTCCTGTCTGATTGGACGATGCATCACATGTTTTCTCGCTCCCTTTACTTGCTGATTTTGACTTTTCAGTCTTAGGACTTCCTCACCTGGATACTGGACTCCTGGTTTTCTGCATCCATATGAAGGCTTCATCAGCAAAGTATTTTTTTATGATTTGAATTTTTCCTCCTGAGAAGGTGGAAACTTCTCGAGGGCACTTGCCTACTAAATATTCCAGTGTATGGTGACATTCTGGCTTCTAGAAACAGTCGCTCTTATCTCAGACAGCAGAAGAAGCGGTTTAAGATTACAGGTAAGCGTCCAGTCCTGAACAAAAACCAAGGTGTGTGGATGACCTATATACCCAGAAAGGATTCAAACCTAGATAACTACCTTTAATGTTAAGTGTCTACATTCTAGTGTGAAAGGGCCTTTATTTTTTTACTGAATCTAATTATGATTGCAATCTTACCTTTGTATGCCTGATATTGCTTGCCTCCTGGAAATAAGAGTGGCGAAGGACAGAATTCTATATAGGAGATTTGGAACTACAGTCTCAGTAATAGTGTCAGGACACTGGGAAATACCTCACAAAAGAGTTAGGAAACATTACACATAGAGAATGGGACAATGGAGTTTACAATCATCGAGGAGATAAACTTTCTGTGTTCATTTGAAAACACACTGCTAAAGTCACCAGCCACTACAGGGTCACTATTTGATTTCCAGGACAGATAAGGCATAGCTCTATAAAGGGTTATGTGAACAATAGATATCTGGCAACATTGTTTGTTTTTCTTACTATTTCGCCACCATATTCAATCCTTCATCTTTGTTGTTTTGCCCTTGTCTGTCCCCTTTATTTTTCTTCTGTGTCCCTCTTGGACAACAAGAGAATTGACTTTTCCTTTGGACACCCTTCTCTGTTTGCAAGACCAATTGTGCTTCCTGTGGAGCACAGCCCTTCTTCAGTTCTCAGGCAATGTTCCAGATGTGCCTGGGGGCTAGTTTCAGTGCATCTCCTTACCTCACCAGGTGTTCATTCACTGTGTTCATTAACAGCCTGTGTGTCTTGTGAGATCATGTTGGTCATCATGCACTTACTGTCTTTCTGTTACAACAGATAGGTTGTGCTCTGTAATTTGCCTTGTGAAGCTGTGCCATTCCTTAACTCAGAGAGTCCAGTCCACGTTTCCATCACCCAGCCTACTGGAACACGTGTCTCCTTCCCTCTCAGTCCCATACACCCTTTCCCCTTTCAAACAGCTTCTTAACATTTTTGGAATTACATACAGGCTAACAAACAATGGGGAAGGTGGAACTGACCTTATTGTCCTATGGCAGAGATCCAATCATAGTGATAGATAGCTCTTCAGAGGCTACTATTAAATGAACGTTGATTTTACAATTTAATTTCAATAATCAAATTATTTAATATAGATCAGATCCTGGGGTGGTGGGTGATATATAGCCTAAAAATAGGAAACAGTACTATGTATATCTGCTGCCTGAATGCTCGTAATGCGGATAATTAAAACATGTAGATCACACACAACTAAGGAGGAAAAGGGTAAGCTCCTACATCAACCTCCCCTACAAATGTATACAAAAAAGAGAGGTAAGAGTACTGGAAATCATGCTGATCATTCTGGACGACCTTGCCCCTCAGAAGGTAAAAAGAACACAAGTCAAAGACAGGAACCTCTGGTGCACTGGTTCCCTCAACATGGAAAGGAGGTCCTTACGACAATGGGAAAGAATATGGAAACAACACCCCTCTGCGATGCATCTTAAACTTCTTCGCCAGGCGAGAACCTCCTCCAACAAGCACATCCTCAATTCCAAAAAAGAATATTTCAGATCTGAACTGAGTAACGCCAAGAATAGACCCCGTAAACTCTGGTGTGGTCAAACACCAGTCCAACAAACTGGCTAAAACACCGAAAGAATCCCCCAAATCTCTAATATCGTCAGAGGAATTCTCCTCTTTCTTCACTGATAAATCCACGGCTTTAGGAATTGAACTCAGTACCGCCTAATATTCACTTCCCCTTTCCCCGCTCAACACCCTCTGGTCTCTCCTAAAAACCAAGCCTGTTGGCCCGACTTCGAATAATATGACGAAGACTCCATCTCCAAAATCCTCTCCACCCTAAAACCTAACAATCACTTTAATGACCCGCTTCCGTCCAACTGCCTCACTGCTGTCTCTCAATCCATTGTTCCTTGCTGGACCGCATCCTAATGCCCCCCTAAAAGTATCTTCGTAGGTTTGAAATATCCATGGGTGCAGAAGAAATATACTAATTGCAACTCGGAAAATGTAATTTACCTAATTAAATGTTGCTGTGGATTGTTATACATAGGGATGACAACCCGTAAATTCAAGATATGGTTTACGGAATATAGGAGCAACAACAGATGTCAGAAAGCAATGATGAAATTTACTACACATTACCTGGAGAAAAAGCACACAGTGGACGGCTTCCATTGGACAGTACTAGATAAACCAAATATCCTGAATAAAGTGTGAGACACCAAAAGGATTTTGCTACTCAGGGAGCAGAAATGGATTTAAAGGATCCAGAGCAATGACAATGGTTTAAACAACAGCATTTTGTGGATTTTACTCAATAGGTTGTGAATCCTAACAGACCTGTTCCCACATGTTACCTGACACATTTCAGGTATGAGTGCCCCTGTGAAACTAAATACTACAATACTCAGACTGACTGTTCCATTACACAGAAGCCTAGGATGAGGAATGTGCCCACAATGATCAAATAGGGGGTGTATACCATTCATACACTTGAGGCAAGTTTGCTACTTAGGTGGGGCAATCCCCGGTTTCATCCTACCAGTGTCTGACCCAACACACATGTTTGGTTAGAAAATTAACATGTGTACCTTTGATATATATTAAACAAAAGACTATAATTGATACACTGCCCTGAGATGAGTACATTATAAACTGCAATCTTGATACAGATATTATCTACTGAGACAATGGTACTTTCTTTTCATTAAAAATCCATTGGGAAAGAGCCCCAAATTTGTACTATTTTTAAAAAAACTATTAGAATGCAGGTGAGAATATTACTGCAAGAACTTAAGCCTTATACTTTCAAGATGGTGGATGAAGAAGGGCAGGACAGAAAAGACATCCTGTGCTAGCCCCGATATTGTGACTGCAATGGAAGACCACATGATGTAGTAAAGCAGAGTGAAACGACCAGTACCTACATGGTGTGCGGAGGGAACAACAGGGATGACGGCTTCACCTTGCCATAGTAAGGAAAGCTTGGAGAGGGGCCGATCTACTGGAGACTAGAGAGAACAGAATTACACTGGCCTCATTGCACCAATGCTTTAAATCCTGACGATAAAAATAAATATGCAGACGGGATGGACCTTCTGGCTACTAGAGACCACCGAAACATAAGGGATGCAGTGTACTAGTGCCCCCATACTTGACCTTGAGAATACATAGATAAATAAACGGGCCCGGGTGGGGGGGCAATGCTGGACAATGCTTATAATTATGTGTATTATTTCCTAATGTAAGTAGTGTTTGACTACAGGGAGCCACATAACTCCTGCGCCTTTTTGAGCTTCAACTACTGAGAAATTCAGTAAGATTTAGTCAAGATTGATGTTTCAGGTGTCCAACCTCTGTCTTAACTATATTCCCACTGGTCAGGGGTTGGTGATTGGTGTGGGACTCTATAGCGATAAATGACTATTTGTATAAAATAGAAAAGCCAACAGCAGAATTGTAACATACAGTTAATAAAAGAAAGAACCTGTATTCATGTTATCTAGGGCGTTATGCGAACAAGACCTCGAGAGGTTTCTACGCTTCGAAAGAATGAATGAACTTTCAATATTGTGATAAGAAAGAACCTATGCATGCTATCTGACTGTACAATTCAGGTAGCCAGGTCTCTCAGCGTGAAACTGTGATTATGACTGCAACATTTTCATTTACAGGTACTACTGTAGTGTGTTTAAGCAGCCAAGGACCTGAGTGGGTCTATCCTCAAACCTACTACAGTAGGTTAGAAAGTAGGGGAATATAGGGGAGCATAGATCCTGATGAAAGCCGTAAAGACCCATGTAAGGGCTATGTCCAATCGGCTGAAACATGTTAACAAATATGCAGTGCATCCTATATTTATTTTAATACTGACCAGGAGATCCATGAATAAAGTATATAGGTGGATATTCCTTAGCCAGTTTTAGATTCTATGTTCTCACTAATATTTCAATTTTGGATCCCTACAATTTTATGTTTGTATTGTCTTCCCCTTCTCTTTTGCTCCACCCCAGGGGTTGGTATGTTCGACGGTGTTGCTTAGCAAGCCCTATGAAGAAGCAGGCTGCATTTTGTGGGTGAGAGTAGTTTTACAACACAAAGCACGTGCCACCAAGTACAGCGGCGTGTATTTGAATAATCTTACTTCTTTTTTGTGTGTGTGGATCCAAAAATGTACTCAGAGATTTTGGAAGTCTTCCTTTCGTTATCTGGATATTATGTATTTACACATGACTTTAACTGTAAGCAGAGTCAAGTCAAGGACACTACCAATACCATAGGTCTCACCCAAATGTCTAAAATGAGACAGGCTTGTCATCATTAATTGATAGCTTAAAGCTGATTGAATAATGAAGATGGAGTGATCTGAACCCATGAGTATATGCTGTCTTTTCTATAGTCAATACTCAATAGATTTCTTTCTGGTTAGTAAAAGGTTAAAGATATAACAGTTAGTATTTACCTAGCCTACAGTTCAGATTATGCCCTTTAATCACTAGCATGAGAACTTGCAAATAATGTGCAGCATAATGTGGTATACAGTGAAGAAAGCTATTCGGGGTTTGTGCAAGAATAGGTAGCACAAAGACAAAGTAGAATTCAGGAAGATCAACAGCAGACAATGAGTAGTCTTGTGGAAAAAAGTAACAGCTGAACTGAATTAATCAGCAGGAAATTAAGTTACAGCAGATATTGATAATCAGAGCACAGATTAAAGCATTAAGGGCCAGATGTACATAGATTTTTTTTGAACTCGCAAATGGCCTCATTCCCAGAATCGGGCCAATTGCAATCACAAAAAAGCATTTCTATATGTACAAAACCCTAGTTCCAGATTCGATAAACTATTACCAAGTTGTAAAATGGGTTTGTGATTTGGTATTAAGGGCGTCCCTTCCTAATATCGACTTTCAGTGGTATATGTGTAAGGGGGCCTGCATCACTGGCCCAGGAGAGATCCATCTGGTCTTTTGAAGTCAGCTGCACAGAGTCCTTAGCCCATCAGGGGCATTGGGTTGCCTGCCTTCCAGCTGAACAAAAAAGTGATAGATAAAATGCTTGAGTACATCTCAGCCACCAGTAATTACTTGGGCTACATCCCAGGCTATCGCTATTCTGTACACCATGCATGCTTAGCTTGAACCAAGCCATATGCAAATCAGTGTTGACCATGCCCAGCCCAAACTACCAGGTTAGTTCCTCCCTGAACTGTAACACGAGCACAGCAGGACTAGTTTCACCCTTATTTTATTTTAAGAGTTTTACATAGCGCTGGCTAGACCCCGATGTATCAGAGTGCTTTACATGAGGCTCCACAAAATTACAAGATTACATCAGTTCCAATTTACATCAGTTGCTAGACAAACAATTACAAGAGCATAGAAGACGAGGTAAGTGAAGTGTAGAGGGGAAGGGGTGAGGGTAAAGGGGTAGGAGGGAGATACGGCAGAAAGACGGAGGAAATACTGCCCAAAGTCCGGCTGGGTAGGTGACGGTCAAGGGGGAATTCCCAAAACCCATCTCCTATATTGCCATCAGGTAGCTCCACCGGGCATTGGCCAAATAGCTAGGTCTCAATGGGAAAACATTTAAAGACCATGGAGGGCAAAGTAAATGGAGCGTAGAGGGGAGGGGGCAGGGAAGGTGAGAAAGGGAGGATAGGGGAAGAGACAACAAGGAGAGACGAAATGAAGTCTGTTTAAAGGACGACTGGGTAGGTGACGACCAAGGAGGGAGTCCAAGGCCCATCTCCCCTATAGCTAAACCAGGTAGCTCCATCGGGCATCAGACAAAATAATTTAGTCTCAATACATTGAGAGAGGAGAGAAGGAGAGACATAAATAGAGGGAGGATGCGGGAAGAGACGACAGGAGAGACGAAAGGAAGTCTGGCGAAAGACTGACAGGGTAGGGGACGTCCAAGGAGGGAATCCCTGACCTGTCTCCCCTATAGCTAAACCAGGTAGCTCCATCGGGCATCAGACAAAATAACTAGCTCTCAAATGACGAGGGAATATTCAAAGATAAGCAGGGTGGGGACTAAGGGCTAGGACAGGAGAGGGTAGAGGTCAGTAGCAGGAATGTGGAGAGGAGTAGAGCGGGGAGGAGGGAGATACAGCGGAGAGACAAAGGAAAGTCTGTCCAAAGTCCGGCTGGGTAAGTGACGGCCGAGGGGGGAAGCCCCCAGCCCATCTCTATTATAGCTATCAAGGTAGTTCCACCGGGCATCGGCCAAACTGCTAGGTCTCAACGGTTCGCAGATTCAATGTCTTGATGGGTGCGCCGGATAGGGGATATTCTTGAGGACTGGTCGATGACCAATAGTAGTAGCACAATGTGGTAGAGGACCAGTATGGATCCAAGGGGGTCGCTGGTGAGTTGATGAGGCGCAGGTATTTGGTAGGTTTTCCGGTGTGGTTTCTGGTCCCGTCGCGTTCTGTGAGAACCTTGGTTTCCCCATTATGCTGCGTGGAGCTGGTGTCACCTGATGGTCCAGTGTAGTGCACTGCCTGTTGTCTATGCGGTTCCCCAGCTCAGAAAATCGTGTGTGGCCTCCCCCTCAATAGCTTGGTTCAAGTGACACAGTGTGCAAGGAACCCACATCTAGGAATACCCATCCCACAGAGTGCGACAAGCTAAAGTGTATCAAAAAGTGATAGATGGAATGCTTGAATTTATCTCAGCCACTGGTAATTACTCAGGCCACTTCCCAGTCCACCTTTTTTCTGCACACCATGCATTCTTAGCTTGGACCAAGCCATATGCAAATCAGTCTTGACTTCGCTCTTGTGGGAACAGTCCAACTCAAACTGTCAGGCCAGGTACTCCATGAACTAGGACCTGTTTTGTCTTTTTTTAGCTCTCATCAGCAAAGTATGGCTTGATTACAGTGGCACGGTGTGCACAGGACCCAAGCCCAGGCATACCATCCCGCAAAGGGCACCACACTAAAGTATACAAAAAAGTGATGGATGGAATGCTTGAATTCACCTCAGCTACTAATAGTTACTAGGAACCATCTCACAGTACATTGCTATTCTGCCCACCATACCACCTCAAGTTGTACCCAGCCAAATGCAAACCAGTCTTGGCCCTGCTCCAATCAAAACAGTCCAGCCTGACCTATCTGGCCAGCTACTACCTGAACAGGAACACAAGCAACCCAGGACCTGTTTTGCCATTATTAGGGCTTATCAACCAGGTACCGCTTGGTTTCAGTGGCACAGTGTACAAAGGACCCACATTTGGGCATACTCGTCCTACTTAGGGTGACACAATAAAGTATACAAAAAAGTGATGGATAGCATGTTTTAATTATTGTCAGCCAATGGTAATTACTAGGGCTGTATCCTACTCCATAGTTATTCTGCACACCATACCATCTCAGCTTGGGGCCAGACATATGCAGAGCAATCTTGACCCTGCTCCAATGGAAACAATTCAGCCCAAACTGGAAACAAACTATGCCTGGCAAGGTAAACATTGGTTACAATGCAGGGATTACATTGCAATGCTATTACATCGCGGTTTTCACAACGCAAGTCGTTACAACGACTTGTGCTAAATGGCACTCTAGGACAAGGAATAGTATAATTTACTATCCAACATCTTCCCTACTGTATGTAGATTGGAGTTGGAATAGTAAATTATACTACTCCTAAGTCCAGTGCCCTCCAAAGCAAGTCGTTGTAACGACTTGCGTTGTAAAAACCGCGATGTATCGTACCGCGATGTAAATGTATGCGTTGAAACATCATACATCCCCTGGCAGATTAGTCCTATTATGGGTGAAATCAGTCCTGGGCTGCTTTTGTTCCAGTTCAAGGAGGATTTGGCCTGGGAGTACAAGATGAACTGTTCTCAATACAGCAGGTTCAAGACTGATTTGCATATGGCTGGGTCCAAACTCAGGTTGCATGGTGGGTGAAAATATATGGATTGGAATGTGGACTGGAGGACTGCCAGTGGCTGAGATTTATTTCAAGCATTCCATCCATCACCTTGTTTTGATGCCATAAATGTGATGGGTATGCCCAGACGTGGGTCCTCTGTTCATTGTGCCACTGGAACCAAGCCATACTGGACTACTGAGCCTTAATAAGGGCAAAACTAGCCTTGGTTCCAATTCAGGCAGGGCCCGGGCCTGCAGTTCAAGTAGTACTGTTCCCATTGGAGCAGGGGCAAGACAGATTTGCACATGGCTGCGTCCAAACCGAGGTGACATAGTGGGTGAAAAATGAAGGATTGAGATGCAGCCCAAATGTTTGTCAGTGGCTGAGATTAATTTAAGCATTCCATCCATCACTTTGTTTTTGTTGTCCTTTCAGCTGGCCATTGTCCTGGTCCAGGTTCTTGCTCTCTAGCTTTCTCTTGTGCATTGCTTTTAAGGTTTAGGTAGAATGTTGTAGATGCCAGGGAGCCCTATTCAGTCCTAGCATGTCACTTCCTCCCTCCAGCCCTGTTCCAACCCCCTTGCATGGCATTCTGGAACAACCTGATATGGTGTTGTCAAGTTTTCTCTGTACAAGGCTCCTATGAGGGCCTCAGCGCCACCCCTAGCAGACATAACTGCCAGCTACCTTCACACCAAAACTTCAAGGGGGCTCCTGTGTTTGGTTCTGAATGCCTGGCTTCCTCCTTCCATCAGTGGACCTGATTGAGGTGCAGGGTGGCAACTAAGATGCAGATTTGCTTCCCCAGCCCTTCCTTCTGAGTCAAGCACTGATATTTCTGATTATTGTTCCTTTTGAAAGGGGAGACCTGTTTTAGTAGTAGAGTAATTAACTTGGTTCAGCAGGAGGAAATAGCCTGGAATCTGATTCTGAGCTGAATCAGAGAAATTTGACAATCCTAGATGGCCCCTAAGCTGTACATGTATGTTAATGGGACCTGCATATTCAAAAACAGCATGCATGTTTTACATCAGTTTAACATCTCACTGGACTGAATAGGCATCAATGGAGCGAAATTGCACTTTCAGGCAGATTTCACATATTTGTACATATGGCTACCTGTGTGCAAATACCAGGCTGTGAACAAAGGTAGTCTCAAATGACACAAATAGCACCACCTAAAATACCCCAAGTTCCCCAAGCCTTTTTTGCATCTGATAGGGCAGCAGTCAGCAGGGTAGCAGTTCTGACAATGCAAAAGAAGTGTATCAGATGGATGTACCATGTTACAACGCATACCATTACAACTACCTACTATTACAACGCGACCATTACAACGCATACCATTACAACGCATAGCGCTTTGAGGTGCTGGATAGTGGTAAGTATAATTTACTATTCTAACTCCAGTCCCCGTGGACACTAGGGAAGGTGTTGGATAGTAAATTATACTTATTCCCTATCCTAGAGCGCCCCCCAGCGCAATGCGTTGTAATGGTATGCGTTGTAAAAGTTGCGTTGTAATAGTAGGTAGTTGTAAAAGTTGCGTTGTAACAGGTGTATACCGTATCAGATTATTAGGGACCCCTAAGGAAGGTGGATTATAGTGAGTATATAAATAGTAAACGAATCCCTCCATATAAACATATTTGATGGCCCTATTGAGGATGGTACAACTGCTCTAGAAGAGTTTTATATTGCTCTTCTTCCACTTCCAGGCTTTTTGGTGCTGGGTGGAGGAGTTTAATATCTTACAGGACATAAAGCTGGATTCATCCCATATTTAGTTTTTTTTTTATTTTACATCTGTGGGCTAGGGGGAAGTCTCACATACTGACAAATCCCTTTTCAGATCACTCTGTCCTGATGATAGAGCTAAGGGTGAATATTGAACAGGCTGAGTAAACACGATGGGCGTTATAGACAAGGCCTTGCTAACTGATAACGGGTGGGTAGCAGTCATGCAATCCAATCTTGCATATTATTTAGTAGAATACAGGCTCAGCTTCTACATTTTTAATCCGGCAGGGCATGCAAAGCTTTCATTAGGGGCAAAGCAATTTCCTACAAAGCTAACATATGCAAGCTAAGAAAGGACAAATCTGTGGCACTTTAGCAAGATTTAGACCAAGCAACACAAATGCATTTGACATGCTATTTATTCCTTGATAACTGAGTTCAGGCTGAGGGAAGTCAGACTGTGATTAAAAGATCATTACGAGTCCCAGCCAATAGTTAACCAGAACACATGCTTTTAGCAATACTATGAAGAGAATAAACATGCTGGGAGGTTTCAGCCTGGGTCAGTAAAGAAAAGGAGCAATAACATAGCCATCAAATCGATGAATGACTAGGACAGGGGTCATAGGGTAGATCATGCTGAGGATATAGTTAGGGTTTTCCTTACACCCTATACTAAGCCATATGCCTTCCCACACACTGTCCCCCCCAAAAGAAACAGCAATTACCTTGGAGCAATCAGCCTGCGTACTCTCAGTAGAGAAATGCTACCTCAGGCAGTAGCTCCTATTATGCTTACTGAATTCCAGGGAGCTATTAATACCGCTCCCAATTGAAAAGCCTGTGGGAGCGATTGATTGCTCACCAAGTTGTATAAAACGTTCATGGCCCAAATTGCGGAAATATTGGTTAAACTGTTTAACAAAATACTTGAGGGCTGTCAGATACCTTGTTCCTTCAAGGAGACCATAATTGTTAGCTTTTTGAAAAAGGACAAAGCGCAGACTTGCTCGGTTCCTTTCGCCCTATTAGCCAGTTAACAATGACTTTGACCTACTTACAAAGATCATTGCTTCAAAAAAAAACACCCTGAATGCAAGAAGTTGTCTATAGCGACCAGTGTGGCTTTTTACCATGGAGATCAATTGCAAATGACACAAACTTCCTGCTACAAGCTATCAATTACCTTGCATACAACAGTGGTAAAGCGGTGATCATCATGATAGATGCTAAGATAGCTTTCGATTTAGTTCAATGGGAGATTTTATTTGCCATTTTGCATAGGTTTAATTTATTCTTTAAACTGGTAAGGCTTCTGTAAAATTAATACTACATGGTAGAAGCAAAAATCATTATAAAATTGCATACAGCTGGAGCTTTGAGAATTAGTAGTGGCACCGAACAGTACTGTCCCCTGTCCCCGGTGCTGTTTCTACTCTATATTGAACCCACCCTCACCAAGGACCCAAATTCCACCAAAACCAACCTCCAAGAAGGAATGAAAGTCGTAGCCGAGTGGATGAAGAACAGCCGACTGAAGCTAAACTCAGACAGGACGGAAGTCCTCATCCTCGGATCCATACCCTCTGCCTGGGATGACTCCTGGTGGCCGACTGGGAACAGCTCCAACACCTACCGACCTCGCATGCAATCATAGGGGTCATTCTCGACTCCACCCCCTCCATGACAAAGCAGGTCAACGCTGTCTCTTCCTCCTGCTTCAACACCTTCCGCATGCTCCTCAAGATCTACAAGTGGATCCCCACCGAAACGAGAAGAACAGTCACCCAGGGCCCTTGTCAGCAGCCGGTTGGACTACGGAAACGTCCTCTATGCAGGATGAGGTTCCGTGACAATTGTAAGTGGTGCTTTCGACTCGTACGAATATGGTCGAGTCTGGTATCTATGAACCGCAAATGACGAGTTTAGTAAGTATGCGCAGTTTCGCTGTGCTAACCTAAACGATTCGTCTGTTATGGGGGTATTTCTATCTGTACCCACGGGTTCCATCTTAGATACGGCATCCATTTTGTCTCTTGCCCTCAAGTAGCCAGCGAACGGACGTTGTCCGCTTCGCGACCCTGGGACTCCCAAGATATTTGCGGAAGACACATGTCCTTTGTAAGTGTCTTTATGATGAGGGGGATGCTACTGTAAAGCAGATGGCGCCGCTCGAGGCTCATCTTGCTGCATGGACTTATTGTCTCAGCCGTGCATCTCATTAGGCACGTCCCTTTGATGCCTGTATCTCGTGTTTCTCGATACCTCCCCTTTTTCACCCTTTCCGATTCCCCACTGTCTCCGTCTTCCTCTACACCTGTTTTTGTTCCTATTTCGATCTGTTTATTACCGATTGGAATGCACTAATGTTGGGAAGATGGGTTTTTACAGTTGGGAACCGCCAAATGTTTCCGCACTTATGATCCGGACCTTGTGTGTTTCAGAGTGACCAAAGCGACCCCTCTGGGGGATGATTGTGGGAACCGGGTCATAAACTTTTGTGTCCAATGTAACCTTATGGGGAAATTGTGTATAAAAGGAGCGATTCACAGAACCAATTTGAAGCAGTCTCCCCAAGTTGCACGTGTGTTGCTTGTCGTGACTACTGTATTCCCTGCAGTAAATAAACCTTGAATCTTTGACGCCGAAGGAAGTGTCCCGTGTCTCTGTGATTCGTACGCCGGAGCAGGTTACCCACGAAGGTTTCAGGTGTTGTGCCCTGGCACCGCTGGGTCCTACAGAACCCAGTCCTTCAGTTGGCGCCCAACGTGTGGCTGCATCAGTGGTACCGGTCCAAGCCCGACGATCGTGAGGAACTTCGTGTGAAATCTCCGAGGGAAGGTGCACCCCGCTTCATCGATCCTGTTGTCGAAATAAGTGGCCCGAAGACTTTTCCCGCGAAGATTCCCGCCTCCTGACGGCTGCGACGGACTGCTGCCCTGACTGTAGACCTGTTTTGGCGCCTGGCGTAGACCTTGGTAGAGCGAGACGATAGACGGGCCTTCCTGGTGACGCCATTGATCTTTGAGTTAAGTATTTGTGGGTCGCTCCCAGAATCCTTGGTTGTTGACACTTTAGCGAGTGTTTTGTTGTTAATGCTGTGAGAGTGTTTTTGTCGATGACACTTTTCTAGCGTTTTTGTTGTTGTTGTGTTGTTTTACGACTGCAGCCGCCAAAAACCGAGGGTTTTGTTCTTGCTGGGACTTGGTAAATCCCGTAACCCTTGAAGTTTGTGAAACTCGGCTAGTGTGCAAGATGCCTGGTCATAGTACTTTGTTTAGTTGTTTCAGACCTTGTGGTACGGATTCCCGACTGGAGGACTCGTGTCCGATACCTCCGGTTGGAACTCCCACTTATGAACTATATAGTAAACATGGACTAGGTCCGATTACTTTTAATGACTATTGGATTAAATATACGAAGAAGGACGGTGACCTTCGTTGGCCACCTCATGGTAGCTTCGAGGCCCCGATCTTAGATAATCTGGAAATTAAATTGTTCGAAAGAAAGTCAAGGCCGGCCATGTTTGATGCCTTTCGGTTGTGGCGTAAAGAAGCCAAACAGAAAGAAATCAGACAGACTAAACGAAATCAGAGAGATAATGTTGCTACCATAGTGAAGAAAGCAGAGCAATTTCAGCGCGACAAGGAGGTTAAGGATAAGGAAGTGTTTGATAGACTACAGCGTATGACCATTGATAAATGTTATCCCGCTTTGCCTACGGAGTCGGAAAAGAAGGAAGAGCCAGTTGAGGATCCTTTAATGTCTTATCTTATGAAGTCGCCACCACCGTACGTACAGGGTACCGCAACTCCTGTGGTTCCTGCAGTACCTATTCTCCCACCTATTCTTCCCCCGCCTGTTCCTCAACCTGCACCCGCTCTTCCGACTGTTCCTGCTCCTCTGCCTGCTGCTATCCCTACTGCTCCACCACTTCCACATACTCCTGTTCCCGCTACTGCTCCTGTTTTGTTAACTCCTGCTGTCGCTACTGTTTCTACTCCTTCACTTGTTAGTCCTGTGTCCTATACTTCTCCCTCGACTCGTTCTCGTACTACTCCTCTTGCGGCTAGCTTCTTTCATTCGCTCGGACCTGTTCATGGGTCCGCTGGTTCCGATGGTCCTCAGAGACGTAGTCAGCTTCCTGGAAACAGAGAACGTGTTGCGCTATATAATATGGCGATGGGTTGGATGGTGAACCCTCTTAGAAGTCCACCCCGTGTTGTACTCGAAACGTTTTGTGAATTCAATATACCAACCCAAAGATACGTGTTCGATGAAATGTGTAAGTTCCTTCGCGATCAGATATCGGCTGATGCGCCTGACGAGGTGCTGGCCGCTTTGTCTGATCTTCAGCTTCAGTTCTCAAATGGACTGATAGTGGATACCAATGTGCGACGTGCTGTTGAGCGGTTGCTATCTTTTCGTCCCACTCCGATACCTCATGCATTGTTTGTTGAGGATATTGAAAGACAGCCAGATGAGTCTGGTCAGTTTCCCATGCGTGAAGTGCCACCGGTGTGGATGCCAGCTGATCCTAATGCTAACCCAGCGACGTTGGCGCATTTCCAGAGAGTATGGATACATCTCCCATGGAAACGCTCAGAAGTGCTACAGGTGAAGCAATCTTTGCCTGACCCTCGCAAAAATCCTACTGGGTATTACAAGGAATTATCGCAGCTCGTAGATGCTACGATAATGAATCTTGCCGATATTGATATGTTGTTCGGCAATGTTGTACCGCAACCTGTATGGGCTAAGATTCGGCAGGAAAATCATCCGAATGAATTAGGTGGTGATTGGGCTGCCATTGTGGCGGCGGATGGGTTACAAACTGGTGGGGCTAAACCCGAGCAGATGATTACTGCTCTTCCTCAGCGAATAATAACATTAATGAAAACTCTTATGCCAGCTATGAGGGTAAATTGGGACAAACTATCAGCTTGTAAGCAAAAGAAGGATGAGAGTGTTTCCGACTTCTTTACGAGGTTCGAGGAAGCATTTATTGACCACAGTGGACAGGATATGGGTACCGAGGGTGGTCAGCGATTGTTTGTGGATAAATTTGTTTCAAACTTATTGCCCGATTTGAGCAATAAATTAAAGAATTCGGAGAGTGCGTGGGCCGTTTCTACCTCAGCTCAGATATTGGCTACAGCACAATATTATGAGAACAGAGAGAAAGAAGAGAACGACCGCGCGGATAAAAAGACGAAAGAACTAAAAACTAAAGTGTTGCTGCAACAAGCGTATCCTCCGCGTTCAAATCAGAATGCATCCCAACAGAATAGAACGCAGTCGCAATCGAATCGATCGCAGCCGCGTAATGATTCCTCCTCCCAAAGATCGTCGTTAGGGTACAACCAATGTGCTTATTGTAGACAGGAGGGACACATTAAATTCAATTGCCCTGTTTTGAACGATCGAAATAGTGGTAATTCGTCCAAAGGAGGTCGTGGTGGTTCTCATCAGGTATCACGTGGTAGGGGTCGTGGTGCTCAGAATGATCGTTCCGATAACTCCTCCAACTCTAATAATTGTTTCGATCAACGTGGATCATCGCAAGGACGATCTGCGCAGTACAATGTAGACGATTATTACGTCGATCAGGCCACTGACGACAGTAATTACTAGGACAGCCAAAGACAAGGAGAGGGAGTGGTATCAGTTCCGGTTGATCAGAGAGGGCCTTACGTCGCAGTTGCTACATCGGGCGTCGTCGAGCCTTTTCTGTTGGACACTGGTGCAGCGAAAAGTTCCATCAAGCATTCGAAACTCCCTGGCGCACCTTTGTCTGGCTTAACAAATGTTTCCGTTGGATTCTCTGGCGCCCCCGTTAGCAATCCAGTTTCGCGCCCTTTGCCCCTTACAATTGGGCCACGCGAGCTCCAAGCTCCGTTAATTTTGACCACTGGTTGTGGTGAAAATCTTTTGGGCCTGGATTTGCTTAAACGTTTGTATGCAACTTTGTATTGTTCTCCTGTGGGTGTAAAGCTTACGTTAGGAGAGAGGGTTGTCTCTCCTATGTATTTGTCTCTCGATAAGCTTCCACCGGAATTGAGTTCTCTTCCTGCGTCTTTGTGGGCAACAGGTCCCAACGATGTGGGCCTGCTTGACATCTCCCCTTATGTTGTTCAGTTGAAATCTAATGTGCGATTGCCACGTATTCCCCAGTATCGTATCTCTCTTGATGGTGAACGAGCATTGTTAGCGATCATTTATGATCTGATCGAGAAAGACGTTATTGAAGAGACTCAGGGAAACGTGTGCAACAGCCCTGTACTGCCCATTCTTAAACGTACTGATCCTTCAAAACCGCCTGTTTATCGTTTTGTTATTGATTTGCGGGAGGTGAATAAAATTGTGGTTCCTCAATTCCCTGTTGTGCCTGACATCACGGCGCTACTGACTCTGATTCCAGCTTCTGCATCGTGGTTTTCGGTGATTGACTTAAAGAATGCGTTCTTTAGCATCCCGATTGCCGAGGAGAGCAGAGACCTTTTCGGTTTCTCTCTCGGTGGACGTAGCTTCCGGTTCAAACGCGCTCCTCAGGGCTACTGTGAAAGTCCATCGATTTACAGTCAAGCCTTGAAGGGTCAACTGGATGCGTTTAGGTTGCCGGTCGGTGCGGCTTTAATCCAATATGTCGACGACTTATTGGTGGCTGCTGATACTCAGGACATTTGCAAACTTGCTACGGTGTCATTGCTGCAACATCTCTGTGAGTTGACTCATAAGGTGTCCCCTTCTAAACTCCAATATTGTTGTCAAGAAGTAACCTATCTAGGTCACTTATTGTCAAAGGAGGGAAGGAGGTTGACCCCAGAAAGAATTGCAGCAATTGCGCGAATGACTGTGCCAGCAACACAAAGAGATGTGCGTGCCTTTCTAGGTATCACGTCGTACTGCAGGCAATGGATTCCAAATTTTTCATTGCTAGCAAAACCATTGGTGGCTCTTACGTGCAAGGATGTTTCATCTCCTTTACCATGGACGGAAGAATGTCAGAAGAGTTTTTCTGAACTGCGTGATGCATTGTGTTCGGCCCCTGTGTTGGGTACTCCCGACTACAGTAAGCCGTTTACATTATATGTTCACGAGAGAGAAGGTTGTGCTTTGAGTGTCTTAACGCAACCTTTTGGTGGTAAACAGCGTCCATGTGCATATTTTTCCTCGACCTTGGACCCAGTAGCTAGAGCATTGCCGAGTTGTTTGAGAGCAACTGCGGCAGCTGCGGTCTCCATCCGACAATCAGCAGGATTGGTCATGGATAATATGCTTACGGTGATGGTTCCGCATGCAGTCGATACTCTTTTGAATCGTACGAAAACTCAGCACTTGACGAGTGCGAGGTTGTCTGGGTACGAGCTGACGTTACTGGCAAGTCATATTCAGATAAAACGTTGCAATGTTCTGAACCCGGCAACTTTGTTACCAATTAGCGCAGAGTCAGATGAAGTAGCAGAACATGATTGCTACTTGAGGACAGAGGAAGAAACAAAAGGTCGAGTGGACCTTAAAAACACCCCATTGGAGGACCCGGACGGTACACTGTATGTGGATGGGTCATGTTTTAAGTTGCCGAATGGCGATGTGACTACTGCTTACGCTGTTGTAACGTTGAATACTGTTGTTGAGACTGCAAGGTTGAATCAGAATTCTGCCCAAGCTGCAGAGTTGATCGCTCTCACTAGAGCGTGCGTATTAGCAAAAGGGAAACGTGTGAATGTGTTTACCGACAGCCAATATGCGTTTGGCGTTGCACATAGTTTTGGACGATTGTGGAGAGAGAGAGGTTTCTTGACGTCGCACGGTACGAAGATTCAGCATGGACAGCTTGTGAATGATCTTTTGGATGCACTGACGTTGCCTAAGCAAGTAGCGATTGTTAAATGTAGTGCGCATCGTAAGGTGACGGATGATGTTGGTCGTGGTAATGCGTTTGCAGACGAGATTGCTAAGGAGACTGCCCGGAACCTTAGCACTCGGATGTATGTGACGAGTTCGGTTAGGTGGCCTACAGAATCGAGCATGTGTGAAGACACTATTGAAAGTGTGGAAGAAATTCAGAATGAGGCCACCGAGACTGAAAAGATGAAGTGGAAAGAAAGCACGGGAAAGTTGGATGTGAATGGTTGTTGGATTGATTTGTCGGATCAGAAAAGATGGTTGTTGCCTGATGCGTATGTGCTGGCCGTTGTGACAATGGCACATGGGTTAGCACATATTAGTGCGAAAGGTATTTGTAAGCTGTTGTCTCCTGTGTGGAAGAATGATGGTATCACGAAATGTGCTGAACGTCTGGTGAAGAATTGTATGGTGTGTATGATGTACAATCCTGGCAAGGGAACCCCAACTCCTCCTGGCAGTTTTGCTCCCCCTTCATGTCCCTTTGAGGTGATTCAATTGGACTTCATCCATATGGAGCGATGCAATAACCTGAAATACGTTTTAGTTGTGGTTTGCGCATTCTCCCGATGGATCGAGGCCTATCCTCTCAAAGACAATACTGCTTTGTCTACTGCGAAAATCCTACTGAAGGAATATTTTCCTCGGTACGGAATGCCTAGAGTCGTGTGGTCAGATAACGGAAGTGAGTTTGTGGGTAGTGTGATGAAGAGTGTGTGTAAGGGCCTTGGAATTAATCAGAAATTCCACAGCGCCAATCATCCCCAGTCAGCTGGTTTGGTTGAAGGGTATAATGGTACCCTTAAATTAAAGCTAGCGAAGATTCAGGCTACGACTGGTCTTTCGTGGCCTGACGCTTTACCTTTAGCATTACTGTCAACTAGGGCGACTGTACACTCCCGAGTAGGGCTTAGTCCCTATGAAATAGTGTTCGGTCGTCCTGCGAATGTGTGGGGGGTTCCTAGGCCAGGTATTTTCTGTGATCTTGAGTACCCAATGTTGATCGATTATCTTCATGACTTGACTGCTACACTGAGGTTAATTCACCAACAGGTTCACGAAGCATTGCCGACGCAGACGGAGGGTCCAGGCCACCAGCTCCAGCCCGGAGACTGGGTGGTGACGCGGAACTTTTCGCGCAAGAATAACTTGGACCCGAGGTTCACCGGACCCTACCAGGTCCTCCTTGCCACGAGAACTGCGGTTCGTCTTGAGGGGCGGAAGAATTGGGTGCACGCCACCCACACGAAGAAAGTCCCCATCCCGTTGCCAGCAGACTCGTGGGTGAGGAAAGGCATTGCATCAACTGAAACCGAAGGATTGCCGGCGTTTGTACCTTTCAGCGACGCACAGCCTGTTGGAGAATCCTCAGCACAGCAGAAAGACTCTGTTGAACAATTGTCATCAAAAGACTCGAGACCAGAACACTCAACTGATCAGCAGGACACTGCCTCTTCAACGGATCCTTTGTTCGACGAGCAGACACGTCCTGGGAAAACTCGATACTTTTTCCGATCCCGCACTAAAGACTAATAAAAGATCCTGTTCTGTTCTTTGATAATTGCATTATCCCGTTTTCCACGATCAGTTTGAACATTCATATTACTGTGATTATTCTTGTATATACACACTGAGTTTCATTCCTTATACTTTTTGCTTCCACAGCTGAGAGACTTTGTTTTTGCATATATATATATATTGTGCATTAAAGGCCGTAGGGCCGCGCGCGTACTTCCTTCTGGGAACTCCTAGGAATTGACTATTGCTACACAGAACGAAGTGCGTCAAGAAACGTTGCGGACGGTCGTAGGAAATGGCATTCTCGAAGCTGAACGATGTGGAAGGAGCACAGGCTCATAGATTCAAGCTGCAGCAACTTAGTCGTACCAAATGTTTTATATTCCAAATATGTTTATTGTTTTTGACTGCTTCTGCATTATTGGCAGGTGGGGTGTATTATACGATGTCTTACTTCTTACTTTCTGCTACACCTACTCCTACCCCTGACCCTAGACTTACTTCCACTGCTTCCCCTCATTCTTTTCATATCTTACCTGAACACGAGCAGGCTAGACGTGCAGAATTCCGCAATAATTCCTTTATTCAGCTCCTTCATCAGCATCAGTTAGTGGTTAACACTACTAATTGTTGGGTGTGTGGGTTGATGCCACATACTACGGATAAGGGAATTCCATATCTGGTGTTACCATATAGCTCCCAAGGGTCAGCTCGAGCATTTCAAACAATGTTTCGAAGCGCACTGGGTTTCCACCCCATTCGAGAACCACGTTCCCCCTACTCTGGTCCTACTTCGTATCAGAAACCTTTGTCGATAGCAATAGAGGACTTAGACAGCGATATCTATGATCCCTCGCTTATTCCCGAAGAAGAGGTACAAGCTTACAGGGTCCTGAGTAGAGGCGAGTATAGTGTGTTCACGAGTGAGAAGCAGCTTAAAAGCTCACCTCCGATATGGGTCGTACCCCACATTGGTAATTATTGTCTCATGGGTCGTGGCCGAAGATCGCAAGCCCGACTTGGAGCGAGTGCTTGCATTGAAAATTACATTCTGCCGATGTTCTCGTCCCCTGTGTTTCTGGCTGCCAAGGGTACATACTTCATCTGCCATGATCGTGCATACGCATGGTTGCCCGCTGACTTCATGGGCTCATGTTTCATTGCAAATCTGTTGCCTCCGACGTTCACTGTAGATGCCGATTATCACAAGACTAGAGTTGTGAGAGGCGTAATTAGCGAAGAGGACACTGCCGGTCAAGAGGCAGGAGACTTTTTCAAGGGTTTCCTCCCGTTTTGGGGACCTATGGTTAATAGTAGGAACCTGAGACAGTTGACTCGAGTGGTAGAATCGACAGCTAATATTACTGCCAGTGCACTTGGTAATATCACCACAGAACTTCAGGCGGATAGACTAATGACGTTACAAAACCGTATGGTTTTAGATGTCATCTTAGCAGATCGAGGTGGGGTATGTAAGGTGATCCATTCGAGCTGCTGCATTTTCATTCCAGATAATGCTCCAACTGTCTATCAAGCCATCTCTAAGTTGCATAAGATCTCTGAATCCATACACGTGGATGTAGGGGATTGGACGCTACGTGGGTGGTTTTGGGGCCTAATGTCGACTTGGGGTTGGAAAATTCTGATGATTATCGGAGTTGTTGTGGTGTTCCTGTTCACGTGTTGTCTTTGCGTGCAGTGTGGTCCTGCCTTATGTGGCCTCTGTGCTACAACGTGTATGAGACAGCCGCCTGTTACCAATGGGACTCGATTGGACAGAGCTATGCTACAGCAACATCTAGATGGTCTGATGAATATTGAGTATGATTCCGACTAGTGCTTGCCTACATGAGGGCAAAAGGAGCGTCTGAGGTTCCGTGACAATTGTAAGTGGTGCTTTCGACTCGTACGAATATGGTCGAGTCTGGTATCTATGAACCGCAAATGACGAGTTTAGTAAGTATGCGCAGTTTCGCTGTGCTAACCTAAACGATTCGTCTGTTATGGGGGTATTTCTATCTGTACCCACGGGTTCCATCTTAGATACGGCATCCATTTTGTATCTTGCCCTCAAGTAGCCAGCGAACGGACGTTGTCCGCTTCGCGACCCTGGGACTCCCAAGATATTTGCGGAAGACACATGTCCTTTGTAAGTGTCTTTATGATGAGGGGGATGCTACTGTAAAGCAGATGGCGCCGCTCGAGGCTCATCTTGCTGCATGGACTTATTGTCTCAGCCGTGCATCTCATTAGGCACGTCCCTTTGATGCCTGTATCTCGTGTTTCTCGATACCTCCCCTTTTTCACCCTTTCCGATTCCCCACTGTCTCCGTCTTCCTCTACACCTGTTTTTGTTCCTATTTCGATCTGTTTATTACCGATTGGAATGCACTAATGTTGGGAAGATGGGTTTTTACAGTTGGGAACCGCCAAATGTTTCCGCACTTATGATCCGGACCTTGTGTGTTTCAGAGTGACCAAAGCGACCCCTCTGGGGGATGATTGTGGGAACCGGGTCATAAACTTTTGTGTCCAATGTAACCTTATGGGGAAATTGTGTATAAAAGGAGCGATTCACAGAACCAATTTGAAGCAGTCTCCCCAAGTTGCACGTGTGTTGCTTGTCGTGACTACTGTATTCCCTGCAGTAAATAAACCTTGAATCTTTGACGCCGAAGGAAGTGTCCCGTGTCTCTGTGATTCGTACGCCGGAGCAGGTTACCCACGAAGGTTTCAGGTGTTGTGCCCTGGCACCGCTGGGTCCTACAGAACCCAGTCCTTCAAGGAGCCTCGGCCAAACTCCTGACACGACTTCAACGCATCCAGAATGCTTCTGCACACCTGATCCTTGACATCCCCTGCCACAGCCACATCACACCCCACCTGAGAGACCTGCACTGGCTCCCCTTCAACAAGAGGATAACCTTCAAGCTCCTCACCCACGCACACAAGGCACTCCACAACACCGGGCCAGCAAACCTCCACAGACAACTCAGCTTCTACACCCGCCAGCTTCGCTCCACCGACCTCGCCTGTGCTACGGTCCCCCCGCATCCGAAGAGCGACCTTTGGCAGCAGATCATTCTCTCACCTCGCCGCCAAGACCTGGAACACCCTCCCCACCCACCTACGGCAGACCCATGACCTGCTGACATTCAGATGACTCCTCAAGACCTGCTTTTTGAGCAGTAGCAACATTCCCCCCCCTCCAGCGCCTTGAGACCCTCACGGATAAGTAGTGTGTTTTACAAATGCTCTGATTGATAGATTGAATGATTGATTGATTGATTGATTGATTGATTGATTTCTGCACCAAGATCTCCAAATTTTGGCACCTTTACAGGGGGCACCTAAACTGAATTGTTTGAAAATGATCTGATTATCTATCTGGATGCAGACGAACAAAATGTTGTGAGAAGTTTTGCCAAAATTAAAACATTTTCGGATTTAGAGGGTTATAGAATTAACCATACAAAGTCTGAAGCCCCCTTGTACGACTGTTCTGACCAAGTACTACCCATCGATATGCGATCCCAATTTCGGAGGTTAGGTTCCATTAGATATTTGGGTATTCCATGCTTTTATGCAGCTTTATCAACTAAAATATTTGCCAACTCATCTAAAAGCTCAGAATCTACTTTGACAATGGCCCGCTTTCAGTCATTGGATGAATAGCGTTAGTCAAGATGATTCTTCCACTTTTTCTCTCTTTATTCTCCAATGTAATGATTAAGGTTCCCCAAAAATACTGGAGTAATTCAGAGCTATTTTTTTTTTACCTGCAATTTCGCAATTTTTTTGCAAAAGATTTAATCTTCAGGAGATACAGTAGCCTCCTTTATTAGCCAGTCATAATATGTCTGTGGAGTAATGGGAGGGGTAACTGGTATTGTATATTACAGCAAGAGCTACATGCTAGCATCGCACCAACATCTTTGAATAAAATACAGTCCTCCACTGGGTGTAAGATCAAAATGAATTCCTAGAAATTGTAAAACAAATGGGCCCATAAAGCCATCAGAGGGGCCAATTTTAAACAAAAGGCTTATTTTTAATTGACTGCTTTATTATACGCTGTCTCACCTACATAGAATGTTGCTTTCGGTATGTGAGAATTGTTTCAGGTGTAGACAAGATACAGGTGATTGGTTGCCTGTATGTTTTACCTGCCCAGCTCGCTCAGATTTATGAAAGAGAGCCTTTCAGTAGCTTAGAACCATTCTCCAGGTCTCCCTAATTCCAGATCCACCAGGAGCCCTTTTGGCATTAACGTCCCACTAAATCTACCTGTTCGTCAGAAGCAATTAATATTCTTTGCATCCCTAGTGGCCAAATCAAAAATGGAGATTGGTAGAAACTCGTCCTTCTATTCATGGATTTATAAGATGAAGCAGGTGATATCTAAGGAAGAGCTGTATTCCCAAAGAGTAGGAGCTTTAGTGAAGTTCCCAAAAATCTGTGAAGGGGAGAATGTCGCTGTTGTCAAAAAATGGAAGGGTTACAGTACTGCAGCAGGTTTTCTAAATACATTGATTTACTTTAGGAATATGTATTCTAGTTGGGGGATTGTAGGACATGGATCAGGTAATGTATTGCATTTTTTCTACCTGTGACACAAAATAAACACATTTTAAACAATGCAAGAGTGGATGCAGAGGAACACTCACGCCTACTCAATGCAATGTAATACAAGGCAGGGCTATTCACTGTGATACATTACTTTTTTTTTTTACAAAGGTATGCAGATTAGGCATTGGGTGTGTTGCATATGTGTTCTGGTCATTTAGTACGCCAGGATTATTTTGCTTTTTGATCACCTGGTTTGGGTGAGTCATACTATCTGAGTTTCACCCACAGTAAGAACAAGATAATTGGACTGAGTGTGGTTACCACTTGTGTCCGCCTTTTAGGTATGGCTGCTGCAGGGCAGATAGCGAAAGGGGCTCTGGACTGGTTACATGTGAACATATGTACATACTTGCATCCACACATGTATGGGCTGCGCATGTGAGACTACCTTTTTCACAGCCCGGTATTTGCGCACAGATAGCCTGGTGCAGAAGGGGCCTTGTCAGGGTAAGTTCTGACCTGGAGTAGGCCTTATAATATTAAGGGGCATTCATAGTTAGGTCAGTGTTGTTTGCTAGAAAAGCTGCTGTGTCAATCTATTATACACATAGGTGAAATCTGCCTGAAAGCACAATTTTCCTCCATTGAGGCCTACTAAGTCTAGTGAGATGTTAAACTGGCGTGAAACATGCATGCTGTGTTTGAATATGCAGATCAAAATAACAGAAATGTACAACTTATGGATCATCTAGGTGTGTCATATTTCCAGGCCATTTTCCTCTGCTGAACCAAGTTAGTTACTGAACTACCCTGAGGCGGGAACAAAGGTCTCCCCTAACAAAAGGAGCAATTATCAGAAATATCAGTGCTTGACTCAGTTCCTCAAAAAGAAAGAGCTGGGGAAGAAAATTTGCATCTGCTAATTAGCTCTCACCCTGCACCTGAGTGAGGTCCACTGACGAATGGAGGAAGCCAGACACTCGGAACCAAACATGTGAGCAGCTCCCCATTGAAGTTTTTGTGTGAAGGTAGCTGGCAGTGATGTCTTTGAGGGGTGGCGCTGAGGACCTCATAGGAGCCTTGCACAGAGAAGACTTGACAACACCATATTATATTGTCCCAGAATGCTATGCAAGGGGGTTGAAACAGGGTTAGAGGGAGGCAGTGGCATCCATGGACTGGGTAGGGTTCCCTGGCAACTAGGACTTTCCACCTAAACCTTAAAAGTCCTGCTCAAGGGAGATGTAGGGAGCAGGAGCATGGGCTGAGACAGAATCAGAATCATGGCCAGCTGAAAGGACAACAAAAACAAACTGATGGATGGAATACTTACATTAATCTCAGCCACTGTTAATCATTCAGTCCGCATCTGAATCCATAATTTTTCACCAGCCTTTTCATGGCAGAAGAACTGATGATTAACATTGGAACGTGACTGTTAAAGTTAACTCCTTCAATGTCCAACACCTTCCCCAAAATGGTTTAGGTTGGTGTGAGAATAGTAAATGTAACCCCTTTAGTGTCAAGAACCTGCCAAAAAATGTTTTAGATTGGGGTGGGAATAATACGTGCAATTCCTTAATGTCCAGCACCTTCCCCAAAATGTTTTAAAGTGGCGTGGGAATGATAATTGCAATCCCTTTAGTGTCCAACACCCTCCACAAAATTGTTGATTAGAGTAGGAACAGTAAATTTATTCCTTTAAATGTCCAATACCTTACTTATAAGGGTCTAACCCATTTAGTGTTCAACATCTCCAAAAATTATTTAGATTGAGGTGGGAATAGTAAATGTTATAATTTATGTATTGGTACAGTCCATCTCCCATCCCGTCCTATCCCAGTTAGTATGTACCATGCCTTGGTTGTGTGAACATTCCAGTTAGTATGTACCATGCCTTGGTTGTGTGAACATTCCATAGCTGACTCCAGCTGACTGGAACCTGTGGTGGTGGAGAGATGAAATAAATATTCTTCTTGTACCTACCAGTGTCATCTCACTTTGTAACACTGGTGATGATTTACAGTGTGGGGACGGTTCATCACCACCACTCCCAACTTCTTCTCCAGTGGCAGCCTTACCCTACTTGCGCAGTGACTCTGTGGTGTTCGACTTTCATGCCTTTCGCTCTACTGAACAATGTATTCACGGGTGGACAAGTTAAGGTAGTGGTTCAATTTAATCCTACTTACTGACAGTGTGCCTTCCTAGTACCTAAGGCAGTAGCGTGTGTCTGCATTGCCTTGCCCTTGCCCTCCTGCTGTATCCTCTTTCAACTGCTGTTACCCACTTTCCTGGGGGTCCAGCTCCCCTTGTTACAGTGGTTGTGGAGAAGTGCTGCTGCCAGCTGTGCCTCCCTGCGTGTGGACGCCGCTGTATCTTGCTATCCCAGCGTGAATGCGGTGTGCTGTAGACTGACACCGGCATTTCTGTGTCTTTCGCTGTCCGGCACTCCCAGCAGGAACTTGGTGTGCGTGTTCCCGGCACCCGCTCTTAAGAGACGCTTCTACAGAAATCCCTGCTGTCAGCTCTCCCTGTGGGAGGCCGGTGTGCATTGATCCGGTGTTAGCTTGTCAGAGATACCTCTTCTCCATTCCGTCAGCTGCCTCTGCAACTTCGTCCATCCTCCCTGGGCAGGGCCACAGCATGGGAGGTCATCTACGCTGTTGGGCCTCCCTCTCCTCAGCTCTTCATGACAGCAAGCGGGTGGGGGCGTTGCTGTTTACACGCTTTCGGTCAACGTCTTAAGGGAATTACTGGCAGTGTTGGTGTTCCTTATTCACCTGCAATCTTGTCATTATCACGCTGATGGTCACAGCTGTTCCTTTGTTGGTACTACGTCTTACACATTTGATTTCCTACGCTAGCAGTTGAGTTTCTTTCAGCCAGTTGGCATTTCTCAAGCTGATAGGCTTAGCTTCCGCATTAAGCAACTGTTACTTAGCCAATAATATTGCTTGTCAAGCTAAAACAGTTGTATGCCACAAATGCATTAAGAGAGGTCACTTGGCAAGGGTTTGCAAGGAGCTACATACTAAACCTTTGTCGGCTGTTAAACAAGACTATTCTCCGATTCTAAACTAGTTTTCCAACTACAGAGCAGTGATGAATTAATGGGTTTCCCATCCTGTAGCATTACATTAGATAATAAACCTGTTAGGTTGTTGGCCGACTCATGCTCTCCATACACCTTGGTGGATGTAAAATCTCTATTGTGAATTATTCCCTGATTTTCATAAGGTCTTACAAACACCAGACATTAAACTGGGTGGTTACAATGTAGACCCCATACCATTGTTGGGTACGACAACCATTGAAACTGGGTTCAAGGGAAGAAGTACTGTGGGTAAAATCTATGTCACGCAGAAGGGATCTAACTTATTGGGTTGGAGACATCAAAAAGAACTTGGAATCAAGTCAGACCCTAGGAGTGAAGTAAAAGTGTGGCCAGGACTCAACCATTTTCAGGAGGGGGACTCGCTGTCCCAGGAAGCAAGACAGTAGCAGCAGGAGGAGAGGAGGTGGAGTCTGCCGCTTGATGCACGCTGAAAATCTCAGCTGATCTCCCATGGTGCGGGAATTGAAGTGCAAGTGTGGCCAGGACTCAACCGTGTTCAGGAGGGGAACTCGCTGTCCCAAGGTAACAAGGCAGCAGCAGCAGGAGGAAAGGAGGCTCCGACGCTGTGCACGCTGGAAAGAGCAGCTGATCTCCCTCGGCGGGGGAAGTTAAGTGGAAGTGCGGCCAGGACTCACCCATGTTCAGTAGGGGGACTCGATGTACCTGGAAAAAAGGCAGCAGCAGCAGCAGGGTGAGAGGAGGCGGAGTCTCACCCGTCATGCGCGCTGAAAAGCTCAACTGATCTCCCGCGGCATGTGACGCGCATGGGCCGTGTCCGCGCCCGTCAGAGCCTGGAGGAGGCTGGGCTGGGCCACCCTTCTTGGATCCTCCATTGTACATGTATACCTACCCGACTGGATAACCTGGGTTGCTGGAAACCACTGAAGTAATATGGTGCAGCAAGGCGAGATGAAGTGGGGGACTCGTATCCAGCTAAGACCGACGACTCGGGTAGGAAAGGACGGTGTTACTTAGTGTTACCCCCCCTAGCATTTTTATTGGTTTTGCCCCGTGTTTAGATGTTTGTAACTCCAGTAGCACTTAATTTGTACATTGACCCTTTCTAATTATTTTTACATCTCCCTCTACGATTCTGCAGCAGTGGTAGCAGTTTCTGTTTCTGCCACTGTTTTAGCAGGCCTTAGTAGGAGAGTGCAGAGCAGGCTGTGTTCATTTTTCAGACCATTAGTGGGGAAACGTAAGGCGGTGTTGTTACCTGAGAAGGTGACAACCAGCACCGTAATTACCATGGACTCCTTTTTAGGTCTCGGCTAGCGTGGCTGCGCACATGTGCAGCTCGCTCGGTGGGATCTACAGCCTGATTCATCATTCTCCCGTTTTGCGAGCCCCTAATAGCGATTCATAGTGAATCGCTATTAAGGACTCGCAAAATGGGATTCATGTAGACATTGCATAAAGAAATGCGATTCCTACATATTACTTATTTGCGATTAGCAAATTGCTAATCGCAAATAAGGAATAACTCGCCATTCATTCCTATGGGCCCATTCATTCCTATGGGCCAATTCGCAAAAAAAAATGGATGATGAATTGCATTTAAGGAATCTCAAATAGAGATTCCTTAAATGTAATTCCTCGCAAAATTGCGAGATCGCAATTAGCGATTTTTGCATTTGGGATGCTGAATCCGAAATGCAAAAATCGCACTCGCAAAGGGCCAGATTCTCAGAATCTGGCCCTTTGCGAGCGCAATTTTGTTTGATGAATCGGGCAGCTAATGATATAGAGTAACTTCTGTAAAGAGCTTTAAGCCCGGCCCCTCTTTTCCATTGGCTGGCTTCACCGCTTTGCTAAACGGTGGCCAGCCATTGGAAAAGAGCTTTTTGTGACGTATACTTTGGACGGGCTCGTCTGCCTTACGCGCGTCGTGAAAGCTTTATTATCTTCATGAGGCCATGTGTTCAAAACACATGGCCCCATAAAGACAAGAAATTGCGAGGATCAGCACTTGCTCTCTTTGAAGCGTTGTTTGTTAGCCTCGAGGTGGGGACCGTGGGCGTCCCAATGCCCCAGGGAGCTGGCTCAGTCAGGGGCACCAGGGGTCCTGGGTGGGAGCTGTTCGCCATTCTCTCGTGGAGGGGCAGCACGGTGCCCTTCACAGACTGAGTGCCACTCCCCGGGGAGGGACGGGTCTGGGGCTCTGTGGAGCTCTGATAGCTGTTTTGGCGGCGCGGAGCTGTGTGTGTTGGCGTTAGGGAGGATTGTGTTTCTAAGGTGGTGTGTGTCTCTGAGGTGGTGTGTGTCTGCTTCAGTCAGGAGCCCCTGGGTGAGGGGTTTGTGCGTGGGCCGGGTATGGACTCATCGAGCTCTCGGTGAGGAGCACAGACCCCCCCACCCCAGACAGTGCCAGCTTTCACTCTCCATGACATCTAGTAAGCACCAGTTGAACTGCAGCTCTTTGTAGAATTATTTTGATATTGTATACTATATAATATTCACTGCCCACTGCTAATCTCATCCCATAATGCTTTGCAGGGCCTTTGGTTGGGGAATGTTTTTTTGTCAATAAATGTGCTTGGGGTGGTCCTAAGAGTATGGGACTACCACCAAATTGTTCAATTAGATGTGCTTTTTTGTTTTTTAAGGCATCTGTTTGGTACTCCCCTAGGTTTGGGAGGATCCCAAAATCATCACCTCTCTCACTGCTTGCTAATTTTTCCGTTTCACTTTTGTGAAAGTATTAGCATATGAAGATAGAGATACTTATTTTATCATAACTGGCACTGTGCAGGATGCCATTTGCAATTATTTTGCAATTTTTTCACAGTGCAGACAAGTACACTGTGTCATCAGCTATGCTACACAGACTATGTGTACTACGTGAAGTTCAAAGTATACTACGTGAAGCTACGTGTAGTGCTGCTACGCATACTATGCCCAGGCTTAGTGTCGAGCTCCGAGGGGAGGGGGGGTTGTGTACTGTCACCCTGTGGGGCGGCTGCTCATGTCGAGCTACAGGGGGCAGTGTGCCTGTCCCCCGGGGTGCCGGCTGCTTGTGCCTCTCCCAGGGCCTGTTTACTATTGGTGGGAGTGGGGTGTTTCAGCCCTTGAGCTGTCGGTGTCGTCCTGTCAGCGTGGGGTCGCATGGAGACATGGATGGGCCTCCCCCTGTGATGGGCTGTGAGGAGCTGTCAGCTGCCCCGTTGTCCCGGGGGATTGGGAGTTTCCCCAACTCTTGCTTTTTCTCCTGTTTGCGACTCTTGTATGGGGGCGTCTAACTTCCTCCTGTGACGGGCTCGGGCCAGAGGGGCTGAGCTCTGAAGAGCCCCCCCCCTCCCAACTGCCCCCTTTCAACTGGGGGGGGGGGCATGGCCCGCCGGGAAACACCGACGAACTGTGACTGAAACGGATAGGGGGTGAGCATAATTCCACACACAGTCAGCGTGGGCGGCACAACCCGCTCTAGAGGAGCACAGGGTGTTAGAAGGTGCAGTGTACGGGGCACCATGGTGGACAGGGATGAGAAGCAGATCGAAGCACCAAGTTAGGGAGGATTGTGACAAACCTGGGTGGAGCCAAGAGCAGAAGGGCTGGCAGGCAGTGGGTGGCACAAGAAGACTGCACGAAACCAAGGAGGGCATGGAGAGGGCAGGCACGAGAGAGCGAGTAACTAGGGGAGGTGGGCAAGGAGAAACTTAGAGATATTAGAGGGGTGAAAGAAACTAGATAGTGGAGATAAGTTAGCTGGGAGAGACTAGTATGCGAGTCGAAGAGAACGCCGAGCCCAAAAAACACATAGGCAAGAGGTAACATAAAAGGCAGTGTGACCGGAAGACAACTGGGAGAAACCTGCGTAAGACAAGTGGACTGTTGAGGAAAGCTATGGGAAAGAAGGGACAGGCACGACTGGAAGTAAAAGGTGTTGCTGCCTTGTGCAAAGATTTAAGAAAATGCAAAAAATAAGAAAATAGTTGTGCAGTGGGGCGGACCGTGAGAAACTAGGGTTGGACAAAAAATGTGCTATTACTAGGGAAAATGGGGGCTTGGGTAAGAAAAGGAGCAAGACTTGTCTGGAAAAATAGGATTAAATGGCTAAAACAAAACAGTGGTGAATGGCAGTAAGAGAAACGAGTTGAGGGCAATGCATAGGGCTGTGTGCTGAGCTGTAGGTAATGTCGTTGTAAGTCGCAGAACTGCTTGTGTCGGCTGTATACATCTCCGTTCTACTTTTCGGTGCATCAGCGATACAAATATAAAGAGCATTTTTATTTGGATTGTTTTGCCAAATGTATCCAGAGTGGTAGACATGGGTTTGTTACTCATTTTATTATACACAATGTCTGAACGGTTCTCACTTAAGACATCTGAGTCTAAATAAACCACAGGGGCTCATGTCATTGTCTGGGCATCAGCCCCTCTTCATTTTGGTGTCTGGGTTTACATACAAGTCCTTTGTGTTTTTTGTTGTTGTTTTCTTACAATTGTGCACACTAATAAATAGGGGAAGGGAACTTATGCCTATCCTATCCCAACTTTGCTGGGAGTCAAATTCAGATCTCCCTCAGGTGTAATTGAGGATTCCCCCATAAAACAGAATGTTCAAGGGGCAAATCTATTTACGTCACAGGAACATGTGGAACATAGGAACAAGAAGTACAATGTGAGGTCGACTGATGCATTTTGAAAGGCAAAGCACCGGCCACTTTGCACTGTATTGTGACTATAGGATTCCAGAAAGGATACCAATATTCCAAAAACTCAAACCGAAGATAGATAAAACCTTTTGTAAAACCGTATTGGATGTTTTTCCAAACAATTATGCCAAAACGCTTCTTTAATCCTTCATAGTTTCTATGGTTAACCTTTTTTCTACAAAAGATCCATGCGTGTATCACCAGCTCCATATTGGGATCCATTCCTAGCTCTGGTGTCTTACTTTGGCAGGGCCAACTGCATTGACTTGTCTCTGGTAGCTTAGAAGAATGGCTTCTTCTGAGATGTTCATGGCCACATAGACTATGGTTCTAGCGATCTCAGTTGAGCATTGGCTACTACTGATGGGAGGCTCAAGCATTTTGTGATTCTGTGAAAATCACGAAATCTCTCTGTGCCTAAAAAAATATTTAAAAAATGAATGTGGTCGTCTATAATGCAACTGGTGGTCATGTAAAGCGCTCTGATACCTTCAGTTTAAGTTTGCACTATATAAAACAGCATAGAGACACGCGCGCATGTACATACACACACACACACACAAAAATAGAACTCTTGTTATTGGTGTGCAATCCTTTAGAATGCGAGGCATTTCATTGTACCGAGGTGGCTATTAGAAGTGACAGGTTCCAAACACGCGCATGAAACCATGTATGCCCCCTCTGCAGTGACAACCATGCTGTTTGTGAACCTATAGGCAAGCCCCCACCTTATACATGCTTACACAATGAGATGATTGTTAGACTTGAACCTTTTTTTTTGTCAAATCGGTTTATTGGCATTTTAGGGTTTCTTACTACGGTATGAACTTCAACCATTTCAGCAAAGCTATCTGGGCATGTCACTATGACACAGTTGTGGTATCTCAGAGACAGAGGATAATCGCCCCAGGCTTGATAGACGTTAGAGTACATAAGCAGGCAAAACTCCAGAATTGTCCATGACTGTCCTCGCGCTGGGCCCTGTAGCAAGGGTTTGGGTGTGCCCCCCAACCTGGACTTGCACATAGAAGTAATATTTATACAACAACAGTAAATAAACTGAAACAACAGCGGCAAAACCACAGTCACATACTAACCCCCCCTCCTGAACGTAAAGTTGTATCTGGTGAAAGCGCATGTTTCTGCAATGCGTCCCGGTTTTTTAAGGATTCTCTCCCACTCCTTGTCAGAAAGCGACCTTCCCAGGTCACGCTCCCATTCACCTGTGAGAGGGGCCAAACTGGGCACCGTGTGCGTCCGTAACGACGCAGCAAACCAGGGGACCGGGTGTTTGCCCCTTCCCATGACATGGAGATACTGCATGGCGAAATGCTGTTCATGCTCCGTCGCCACATCGCCCCACCGGGCCGTCAGCTTCGCTACCAGAGAGCGATGTAATAAGAACCCCCGGGGGGGAACCCATCCTCAGAGACCAGCGTCTCATTTGCCACTAGCGCTCCACCTCTGTACTGATCACCAAGTGTCTGGACGTCTGCCTCCCTCCACTGCTCTAGCATGGGGCATGTGAGGACCCCCTCGCCACCAGGGAACCCTCCAGAGGTATAGCAGGCACGTACGGAAGCACCCTATGTGTGAGGAACATTGCTCTACAGAAGCATACGCCACTGCCAGCAGTAGCGGAGTGGGTCGCTCAGGTGCTGCCAGTGGATGAAAGAGTTTGGTGACACACTCCAGAAAATATGGCGGCAGGTCTGTGGCTGTATCATCTCTGCCCCTACCCGCCAACCAGCAGGCGACCCATTGGAGCTGCACGGCCAGATAGTAATGTTCGAAACAGGGGGCGGCCAGTCCCCCCTATCCGTTGGGAGGAATAATTTCACCAGTGCCAGTGGGTGCCAGGACGTACCCCAAATAAAGTCCTGCAAGACCGCAATAAGCATTGAAAGAAGAAGGCCGGGACAAATAGAGGCAGATTAACAAAATAGTACAGGAGTCGGGGGAGTCGGGGGAGCATGACCATTTTGGCAAGGGCCACTCTGCCCGTGGTCGTCAGCGGGAGCGTGGACCAAAATCATATCTGAGACCTGAGCGATGCAATCGCCCGTCCCAGATTTCCATCAAATAGGTCAGTCGGCTGAAAGTAGATCTGGATCCCCAGGTACCTAAAGGTGTCAGCCTTCAATAGTAGTCTCGTGCCTTCAAGGCAATACCCCGGATCTTCTACCACTCTGCCAAAAGCATAAAGGCAGGATTTACCCGCATTCACCCGGAGCCCCGAGACATCTGCGAACTGATGAAGCAACTGGGCTAGTTGTTCCGGTATGCATCCCACATCCCTCACAAACACCAACAGGTCATCTGCATAAAGCGATACCTGATGGGTTGCATCGCCCAAAGGCATTCCGTCGCCTAGATTCTGCCACATTGCTGCCGCCAGAGGTTCAATAGCCAGTGCGAACAGTAAAAGGGACAGGGAGCATCCCTGCTGGGTGCCCCGGCCCACCGCCACCGCCCGGCCGCACTCGGACTACCGGGTTTTTGTAGAGGATATTCACAATCTGCAGGAATTCTATGTCAAGCTCATAGCCCGTTAGTACCGCTGACAGGTAACCCCATTCCAGGCAATTAAAGGCCTTCTCCAGGTCTAATATCAGGCACCCCGCCCTGGGCCACTCCCGCGTTGCCTCGGCTGCCAACCTGAAGTACCTCCTGAGGTTCAAGGACGTGGATCTCGCTGGCACAAACCCGTTTTGGTCAGAGTGTATTAAGTGGGGGACCACCAGCGCTAGCCGTTCCGTGAGTATTTTTGGGAAGACCTTATAGTCCACGTTGAGAATTGCCAATGATCTATATGAACCCAAGGCTTTGGCTTCCCTCACGGCTTGGGCAAGGAGACCAGGAATGCTTCCCGCATGGAGGGAGGTAACAAGCCCTCATCTATTGCTGTGTTATATAGCTGAAGGAGTAAGGGCGTAAGGGTATCTCTGTTTGCCTTGCAGTATTCGGCGGGCATGCCATCCGGCCCTGGAGTTTTTCCCGATGCCATAGCCTCAATCGCTTCTCCCACTTCCTCCAGCGTGAGAGGGGCACTAAGCGCATCCCTTTGTTCCTCAGCGGCCACAGGCAAGGTAACAGAATCTAGGAACCCTTCCAGCATGTGTCTGGGGCCAGTACCTCGCTCTTTGTAGCGCTGCTTGTAGTGACCGGTCAGAGCACAATGTAATTTGCGTAGCGTGTACACCATCCCCCCTTCTGCTGTGCATAGAGCTCCTATCAGGACACCACGTCCTTCTCTCTGTATCAACTAGGCTAACAGCCGGCCGTCTCTGTCCGCCCTGGCGTGCGTTCTAGCTGTGTGTGCCTCATAATTATGGCACCTCAGTTGCTCCAGAAGAGCTGCATTCTTAGCGCGGAGGTCGCTCAGTGTGTGTGAGTGCTCACCTGTCCCCTCACCCCCCGCTCGTACCGCAGAAGCTCAGCCTCCAGGTGTGCCAGGGAAGCCGAGAGTATTTTGCGTATGTTCCACGTGCCCCCAGATGGCTACTTTATACGCGTCCCACTCTACCAAGGCGTTACTCGCAGTCCCTTCATTGACCTCAAAGTGGTCAAGGATGACCATGCCCAACGAGGAGCGGAACTCTGCATCCTCCAGCGCGGTGGGCTGTAGCCTCCACATAGGTACAGGTGGGCGGTCTGCTTCCCAACTAATCTGGAACCATAGGGGGTTATGATCAGAATGTGTTCTCCCCAGATACTCTGTTTTGGAAAGGAGTGGGAGCAGGGACTGGGTGCCAACCATCCTATCTAACCAGACATGCAAGCCGTGAACTGGTGAGTAATAGGAGAATACCTTATCCGTTGGATGCTGCGCACGCCATAGGTCATGTATCTCCTAGTGTGAGAGCCAGTCCTGGAACGTTTGCGCATTGGACATCACCGCTGCAGCTCGGAGGGGAGGGAAAGACCAATCTAGGTGCACGTCCAGCACCATATTGAAGTCCCTGCCAAGCAGCCAGGGGAGACCAGCATACTAATGAAGGACCTGATTCAAGCTCGCCAGAAAGGAGGGTTGGTCCGTGTTCGGGGCATAAAGGACTTCCTGACCATTCAGCCGCCCCCGCAATAGGGAGTACCTCCCCTCCTAATCGACCTTTGCTTCCTTACAAATGAAGGGGACACCCGCCCTCACCAAAACCAGCGTGCTGCGTGCATGCGCAAGAAAGGCTGTGCCATAAATTTTACCCTCCAGCGCCTCCGGAGTCTGTCGAGCTCTATCTGGGTCATGTGGGTCTCCTGGAGGAGGGCAATCTCCACCGCATGCTGCTGCAGATAGAAGACAGAATAACGGCCTGATGGGGTGTGCATACCGCGGATTTTCCAGGTTAATATGTTAGTGTGTGTCATGTGTCTGGACACGCACAGGACCGGGGGAGCACCTCGGAGGGGGGCCTACGGGCACCATCAGGGAAGGGGGTATCATTGTGCCGCAAATGAAACATGAGAACAATTACAAACAGTATAACTAAAAGGGGGAGTCCCCAATGGGACACACGTCCAAACCTCAAGAAGATCCACCTCCTAGAAAGTGTTAGTCCAGCGCAGAAGCTGTCTTGGTGAGTGTGCTGTCAGCAACCCAGCTGCATTACTCCCCTGTCACAGACCTCCCGGGCGTTCAAGAGGTGCACGAGGAAGTACAGGTAATTTAAACGCGCAGGGCCGATGTGGGCCACTAGCGGGAGAGCCCGCGAATGCAGTGACTGCACAGTGTTTAACTGTATGACATTGCATGACAGCGCAAACGCACTTGGCATAGAACACATTGCAACAGCGCGCACATCAATATTTCTAGATGGATACAAAAAGTAGAATATTCATAGACAGAGGTCCTGAGTGACCGCTATAGTCCACTGTTCAGTCACATAAGCTGGTCAGCCGTTTTGGGTGTCACCACAGGCATGTTCATGTCTTCTGAAATCACTGTGGAGGGGGACGAGGCGCCACTCATTTCCAGGTCGCTGTGTGGCTGGGAGTCCAGGCGGGTAGTACTGTTCACTGCTCCCAGGGTCGCAACCGCCACAAGTGCTTCCTGCCGTTCCAGTCGCATCTTCTCCAGAATGGGCGTAACTGGGCTAAGGCCCATGCCCTGATGGGCCCCTCTCCTTCTGCGCCTCCTCGGTCCCTGCTCCTGCCACCCACCCTCCTCCGAGCCTGCAGGTCTTGCTCCTTTCCATTGCCCCGTCTCCTCCAGCCAGTCCCAGACATCCGATGGGGCATCAAAAAAGCGGGCACCCTCCTTCGAGACCACACGAACGCGAGAGGGGAACAACAAGGAGTAGGGGAGCTCTAGTTCCCTCAGTTGTCGCTTCACAGCCATGTACTTGCCCCTCCTTCTTTGTTCTGCTGCTATGTAATCATGGAAGAACATCACACGGCTGTCTCCACTGTGAGATCACCAGTGCTTAATTTGTGCCGGTGCTTAGCACCGGCACTTATTTCTCAGGGCCGGGTCTACGTCGGAAAATATTTCAAATTGAATGCCTCTTTGATGCATGCATTGTTAAGCGGCACATTCCGCCTCCTTGAGGAGGGACTGCCCGAGACCGAGAGCATACAATGAAGCAGTGCCTGCCCATGATCCTAAGGTGACAACGATCATTCTTTTTCCCGGCTGTAAGGCTGTAATCACGTCCCTCCTGCCATAAACAACGCTGCCCAGCCTCCAGGGAAGAGCCTGGGGGCACGGCACCTTCCCCCCACGCTCTGACTTCAGCCGCCTCTCTGTTTCCGCTTCCTGCCCCTGCCATGGTCCTGACCTGAGGTCACTCGAATAGCAGCTAAACTTTTAAAGGCGGGCATTTCTGTTATTTAATTCCTCTTCCACGCTTAATTCAATAAATATCCACAGTCTAGTCAGTCTGTCACCATAGGACGGCCCCGCCCAGGACTCACAGGAGTCAGGTGAGGGTCGCGTGAACGTGCCCAGCAAGACCGGTGGTGAAGCGTGAACCTGAACAAACCTTTGGAGCAGCTGCCGTCCAATCAGTGCACACCATCCCAGTGCCCAGGGAAGAAAGCAGGTGAGCTAAGGCAATAATATATTTTTTTAAACGACGTATGAGTCAATGTAATCTGCCCCCTCTCAGCAAGAACTGCGGCGCAACCACGAGGCAGTTCACACACAATGCAGAAGTCACGTCACCTGCACAGCGTCTGCTCAAGTCTTATGCATTATTTAATGAATGCACCTTGTCGCCCCACTCTGGTAGCTCCGTCTGCAAGCAGGTAATGTCTCCGTTCCAGGTCCGGAGAGAGCACTCAAAGGCCGCCAAAGGTGCTCGCTTTGTGCAGCCTGCCCTTCCTGACTACTTCTTTAATACTCCTGCTCAGATAAGGATGGATGTGTGAAAGATGAATGCAGGGCTTGTGTCGAGGGTAGACGGGGCGTGCCAAGACGTTGGGCCCCACAGAAATGTGCAGAACTGGTCATGTGTTGGACCCGGCCCTTTGGGCAGGTTCACCCTGAGACTTTTTGCTTTTTCCTAGCCTGTTTCTGGAACCTGGTGGTGGTGATTTTAGGCCTCTGCACACTTTTTCACTGTGGTACAGTGTAAAGTGCTTGAGCTCTCTGTGTATGTGTGGTGAGTGACCTGCCCTCCCATAGGAATGAATGGGAAATATGTATGCCCATGGTAGTTTTTGATGTGTGGGTAGTGCAGGGGCGAGTTTGGTATGAGAGAACTCGTGAAACTGAATGCTGCGAAATGGTATATGCGGCATGAGTGTGTCTAGTCTAGAAGTGCCACTTTTAGAGGTTGGCATATTTGTGTAATTTGTGTCTGGCGTGTGATTGGCTGGTGAGCCTGGGTCAGGAGTGCCTGGGCCTGCTTGTGGATTGACTGTCTGGTTTGAGGGTGACAGGGGCTGGAGAGTCCAGGAGGTTGTCTGAGTCAGCCCATGGATGAAAGGCAGCATCTGCTGCCAGGGAAGTGGGAGGAGATGGCACCTGATAGTGAAGGGCTGTGCCTGCCTGACTACAAAGCTGGCTCCACCTCCCGCTGGGGGACTGTCACCTCTGTCCCTGATACTGACAGGACTTCCCTATAACCAGTTCTAGCTGGTTCTCACACTGCCTACACAAAGGCTTCAAAGACTTTTCTGTGTATAAGAAGGGGCTGTGTGCCCTTCCAAAATGTTCTTGTTTATGAACTTGAATCTTGCATGGGGCTGCTGCTGCTTGGGCCCAGGGGAATCCCTTCGGCCCTGCCCAGCCCCTGGACCTCTGATGGACTTTCCTGGACTCCTGGGGGACCCCTCTGCCTTGCTGGGCTGATGGGGGGACTTGGCTTTGCCCCCTGGGAATCTCTGGGACCTATGCAGCATGGAGAAGCTGCATTCTCCTTCAGAGAACCTTTTTATTGCTTTTGCCAGGGCTTCTTATAGCCTAAAGCGCCTGGAAGCGCTTTGGTTGCTGTTATAGCGCTAGGAGCGTTGTGGATTGGCCTTTAGCGCTTTATGTGCGAGTGCTGGTGCCCACCCGGCACCTTTATTTAATTATTTTTATAGATGGGTGCCACCCCATTTATTTCATTGCCTAACGGATGCTCACCCTGTTTCTACTTTTATTTTGAATTTCAAGGGTGCCCACCCCTCGTTTTGCCACTTTGAATCACTGCCGCGGCCGGGCCGAAAACAGGAAGTCAGGCGGCATCGCGCCTGACTCCGGGCGGGACTTCTGGTTTTAAAAAGGAAGTCCCGCCTGCCGCCGAGCACTGATTGGGTGCCCGTTTGATGAGAGAAGGCGAAAAAGAGTGATGGCCGCCCGGGGCTCCCGTGAGCTGGGGAGAGCCCCGGGCCCGCCAGGAACCAGCCGCCGAATGTCGCGGGGCTCCCTGGACCAGGAGGGAGCCCCGGTGGAAGAGGAGAAGCGCCGCCCCGGGAAGCAGCCTCGGAGGAGGAGCAGACCCCATCCCGTGAGCCGGTGAGTGGGGCCCTGGACTGTGTGAAGGAGAGGGGGCGTCAGGGCACATTGCCGGTGGCCCCCCCCTCCAATGTTGCATACTCCTTGTGGGGGCGCTGAGAGGCCCCTGCGAGGCCCCAGGGATTCTCAAGCCCAGAGAGGCTCAACCCGCCTATTTTGATGTACGAGCCTGCGAGGCTCGTGAGGGCATTTGTTTGTGTCGAGTCCCCCGTGAGGGACTCCAACGAGGCGGCAGCATGAGAATTGGACCCCCGAGGCTCCTGGTGGCATATTTGATGAGCCCTGCGAGGCTCCCCGCCCACAATTGCTGAGAGGGCCTGTGTGGCTCAGAGGGGCCATATTTTGTTTAAGAGCCTGTTTGGCTCCAGCGTTTAGCCATATTTAGTTAGAGGGGGTGTCGGGGCACATTGCCGGTGCTCGCCCTCTCCTGCCTGCAAGGAATGTGTTTTTAGAGCCTGTGGGGCTCCCACAGTGGGTGCAGTTTGCGCCCAAGGGTCAGGCAGAATGGTGGTTTCTGCCTGGCTTTGGTGTCAGCCTTAGCCTACCAGAAATAGCCAGTTCTAACATCATGTTGTATTTTTCCTGACACTTTCAGCAGCGCCTGCACGTTCTGCTTTTGTCCTCAGCAGCAAGGTGCAGGGGGGAGGGGGTTTATCAGATGACTGCTTCGCCCATAACAAAATCGTAAATTAAGGGGGTATCAGGTCTCTTTTTCCTGGAGTATCCTGGCTGGGTCACATTTTAAATCTTCCAGGTATTTATCAAGGCAATGCTTTTGACATTGTTCGGTCCCAGTTTATATGAGATATGCATACACTGTAAGAATGTCAGATGTGTTGGTCGCCCCAGTATTTACACGAATGACAATTTAAATACCACAATTTTTTTTATTTCTTTAAAGCGCTTTAGCAATACTCATTCCTCTGCAGGTTGTCAGAGTGCTTTACATCACAGGTACATTGACAGTAAATCGGGTGTGTACATCAAGATAAAGAATGTGTTACATAAGACAGTGAGGGTTATGAGGGGTAGGAGCCACATGCCCTGGCATCAGCGCTATAATTAAGGTAGACTGACTGGCCTACTGCCATTCTGCATGCACAAGTGGTCTCTACTTTCAGCAAAACCCGGCAGCACCCTTTTTAAGGTAACGTTTCCTACTTTATTTTATTTATGTAAAAGGTAGTTTCCCTGTCTTTGTGTAACTGATGGAGCGGGTAAATGAACAATATTTTGTTCAGGCTTGTGAAGTCAGACTTCCATAATGTTTAATAAAACTAATATGTTTTGCTGCATGTTATTAAACCAACTTAGAATAAACTGTGCAACATCAATACATGGGATTAACAATATGCTTATTTGTGCAAAATGCAAAAGAAATAATACAATAATTGGAAATGCTCTTTTTCACTTATTTCTGTTAATGAATATTATTTCTTGAATTAAGCTCTCTTTATAAATGCTGAATAAACTTTTCTTTATGACATTTTCTAATACTTGTTTAATAAAGTTCCAAAGCCTAAGTTTTCATGAATATGTTTGAATAAAACTTACTAAATGACAAGCTGGTCTTGTTTATTGTAGATAGTTTAAACAACATATTAGATTAATTCGCCTCAGGATTCAGCTGCTCTGTTATTTTTATGGGCCTGGTATTGATTGGTAAGTATGGTGGTAGATGGTGACATCATTTATGCAGAATTTTCGTAGGAGCGCTGGATCAGTTTTTGGTATAATTCGTACGGTTGTATGTTGTTTTTGACATACATGACATATGCATGTTACATACATGTCAGTATAAATTATAGGATTAATGTTTAACATATGTTGAGTTTTTGATTTTGTCATACTGTTATATGTAGTTGTAAGGGTTTTTCCAGCAGTGAGAAAAATTCCTGGTTTGCCATGGCAAGAGTAGTGTGACGCTGTTATCAGGACGCTGTTATCAGGTTACACAGTTCATTTGTTCTGCTTCAGAAGGTGATATCGCCGCATATCACTGTGTTGTGGACGTGCAACACAAGTTTAGGGTTCTATTCTAGGTGTGTTGAGTACATTGTATGTATGATTGTGAGGATTGTCTAAGAAATTTGAACTTTGAGCATAGCGACTAGGCGCCTGTTTTAAAACTCTCTGTGAAAAGAGTCAAAGGCATATCCAAGCCGCGCTGTAATTGGCTGAAGCGGCACAAACAGTGCTGTGATTGGCTGAGATACTCTGAGTGGTCGCGCTGCTATTGGCTAATGCGCGTTACCCCTGTCGAGTAATTGTTTACTTTTACAAGTGTTTTGATGAGATTTTCCTTCTCGCTATAACCGCGCCTTGCGTGTCACAGCTGATGAGTGTTTTGGCGGCTGACAAATGTTGTGTCACAGGCGAAATCGATTTGAAGGTCACTGTTTGTGGTGTCCCACGAGGGTAGCGTGTGATTTGTTGACAGCAGTATTGTATGGACGAGGTGCATTGGGGAGATCGCGCTGTGTTTGAAGTGGTCATGCATTATGTTTGGGCTGACGGCTACACTTAGATTACGTTGTTGTGAGCTGATGTGCTTTTTCTGTCAAGATTTGAATGAAGATTACAACTGGTTGCTGGTTGACTGAGCGGTGCAGAGAATATTTCTTGAATGTTGGGTTAGAATGGGGTAATCTGAATAAATGGAAAACAAAATGAACGAAGAAAAAGGAGAAGGAAAAAGCAAATTTAGCTTTCGTAAGAGAGTGTAAAAATCCACGGATGCAGAATGAGATAAATCAGCAGCAACAGCTGCTGAATCAACAGCTACAAATACAGCGACAGGAGGTGATTCAGCAGAATGAGATACTTCCGCCGCCATTTCCAAATTATGTTAATGAGCAGAAATACAATACAGATACAGGATTCAGTGGAGACCAGGAAAACAGACCAGATCCACTTAAAATTGCAATCAAGCAGGGAATTGAGTTTCCTAATGTTACACAGTTCAAGATGCAGCCAGAAACAATTGAAGGAATCATTCCAGTTATTGAAAATTTCGTTAAGCAGGGTGTCCTAAAAGAGATTGAGAGCAGTCTTTGTAACTCACCAATTATGGGTATTAAAAAGCCAGATGAAGCATACAGAATAGTACAGGACCTGAGAAAGGTTAACGAGATAGTTATCCCTTGTTGTCCTATTGTGCCCAACCCAGTAGTGATCCTTTGTCAGATACCACATGATGCTGAGTGGTATTCGGTAATAAATCTATGTAATGCCTTCTTTACTGTCCCAATGCACCCCGAGAGCCAACCAATTTTTGCTTTCAGGTTCCAAGAGAGAATTTTAGCATGGTGTTGCTTTCCTCAAGAGTTCACTGAGAGTCCTTCTATTTTTAATGAATTGCTGAAAAGGACCTTAGAGGATTTAGAATTACTTGGTAAATCAACATTGGTCCAATGTATAGATAATTTGCCTGTAGCAGCAAAAACAAGAGACAATTGTGTAACAGACACCATTACACTTTTGAATCGATTGGCAGATGAGGGACACAAAATGTCACCTGCAAAATTGCAGTTTTGTAAAAAAGGGGTTAAATACCTTGGACATAGAATTGCAAAAAGAACAAGACAGGTAACTATTGAGAGAATTAAAATGATTCAGGCAATGGAATCCCCAAAGACACAAAAACAGGTAAGAATGTTTCTAGGCATGGTTGGATACTGTCGCCAATGGATTAGTGGTTTCTCAGTAATTGCGAAGCCATTGCAAAGATTGACAAAAGCAGGTGGAAAAGACCCAATTGTCCTGACAAAAATTGAATTTGAGGCCTTTGAGCTATCCACAAGGATACACGCTTAGAAGACTGGATCGCCAGACCGGGAGAGGTGGTGGATTGGCCATCATTTATCGAGACAGCTATAAATGCCGTATTACACCCACCACCTCACCAACTTGTGAGAGCTTCCATTTTTCACTAGACTTCTCACCCACTACCACCTTTTCTGGCATCCTAGCCAATCGCCCACCTGGCGCGCTTAACAATTTCATTACTAAAATAACAGATCTTGCTGAAAGTCTCGTGTTGTCCTCGCCCAATTTCACTCTGTTGGGGGATCTTAACTTACATCTAGATGATCCTCACGACACTACAGCTAATAATCTTCGCTCCAACTTACGAGCCTTGGATCTACATCAAAAGGGCTTTCACACAACCCATAATAGGGGTCATCTTCTTGACCACATCTATAGCAATATAGACGCCCTTGTGGTGGATCCCCCTACACCACTACCCTGGACCGACCACTTTTTGATACCTTTCACGTGGCGCACAAACCCCCCCTCCCTCGACTCTCCATCCTGCTAGACATCGAGGTAGGAAGTGGTCCTCAATCCCCCTCCCTGCATGGGAAGACGCCCTTGCTAGAGACCCACCTAGGAAGGTAACGAATCCCAACACAGCCACCAACAACTTCGATGGCTGGATCTCGAGCACACTCGATCTGGTCCTCCCCATACAATCTAGTAACTCCATAAAAAGACCCAAAGCAGCCCCATGGTACACACCTTCCCTTAAGACCATGAAATTAGCTTGCCGGAAAATCGAGAGAGCCTGGAGACAGGACTACTCCCAACTCAGGAAAACTGAATATAGAGCTGCCATTAAGCTCTACAAACAGGAGATAAAGGTGGCACAAGCTTCTTTTTACGGTGGCAAAATTAACGCAGCCGCTAATGCCCAGAGGGAAATTTTTAAAATTGTCAAATCCCTTATTTCACCCCCTGCTGAGTGTCCCTCTGCCGAGGGCGCCCAAAATCGTTGTAACGATTTGGCTGTTTCCTTTTCCCCAAAAATCGAGACCATATACTCCTCTTTCAGGGACGCTAACAATGATACGGAACCCCTCGTATCTACAACTTCCGATTCCTCTGTCCTTTGTACGCTTGATACAATCCCACTTTTGGACATTCCTGCCTTGAATAAACTCATCCCCAAAATTACCTCTGGTTCCCCCAACGATTCAGCACCCCCTCAGACCCTCACTAAGGTCACGGACATTATTCGCCCGGTCATATTGGACGTTCTCAACACATCCATCACCTCTAAATCCGTACCACCTTCATGGAAGTGCGCGATGGTGAGGGCTCTGTTGAAGAAGCCCAACCTCGACCAGAACAACTTGGCGAACTACCGTCCTATCTCCTTACTCCCCTGGCTGAGCAAACTGCTAGAGAGGCACGTAAATAACACCTTGATGAACTATTTGGAGTCTAATAGTCTTCTGCAGGCCTCTCAGACAGGGTTCCGTCCTCTGCATGGGACTGAAACCGCTCTCTTAGCGGTGACGGAAGAGGCAAGAGCTGTGTTGGACCGGGGTGGAAAAGTCGCCATCATCCTTTTAGATCTCAGCGCCGCGTTCGACACTGTGAACCATGTCACGCTATTACAACGACTGGCGGACATGGGCGTGTCGGGCGCGGCCCTGGAATGGCTGACATCCTTCCTGGCTGACCATTTCTTCCAGGTTTTTGAGGGCGAGGCGGTGTCTCCTAAACACCCACTCAGGTGTGGGGTTCCTCAGGGCTCCTCCCTGAGCCCTACCCTGTTTAATGCCTACATGGAACCCCTAGACAGGATAGTCCATCCCTTCGGTGTGTGTATCGTCACCTACGCGGACAATACCCAACTGGTGGTCTCTCTAGACCACTCTGAGGGATCGTCCCACACCTTAGGCCCCTGTCTGGAGGCTGTTGCCAGATGGATGCAATCTTCCTGCCTAAAACTTAACGGGGAGAAGACAGACGTCATCCTATTGGGCAATCCTTCTCCCTCTGTTCTTGCATCCATCTGGCCACTATGTTTGGGCCTGCCCCCCGTCCCCAAGTCCCAAATAAAAAGCCTCGGGATCTGGTTCGATAAAGCTTGGGACTTTTCAGTCCAAGCCACAAAGACCGCCGCCACCTGCTTTGGGCTTATGAGGATGTTGCGGAAGGTGCTCCCTCTGCTCCCATTCCAGGCAAGGAGGATCCTGGTCCAGGCCCTCATACTCTCCCGCCTGGATTACGGGAATGCCCTCTACATGGGAGCTCCAACCTTTGCCACCCAGAAGCTCCAAGTTACACAAAATAGTGCGGCGCGCCTACTCTATAATCTCCCTCGCTGGCAGTCAGCGAGGAATGCCCTAAGGGAGCTTCACTGGCTCCCTATAGTGGCAAGAGTACAATTTAAGGCTATGTGTATCCTACACAAAGCCTTTCATCGCACAGGTCCTGCCATTCTGCATCCCTTGGCTACTCCCTACGTCCCGTCCCGTTCCCTCCGCTCCTGCACCCTCCGGCTGGCCACTTCCGCCAGAGTCAGGAAAGCTCGATGGGGAGGCCGCTCTTTCTCCCATACTGCGGCCAAACTCTGGAACACCCTCCCTCTATCCCTTCGAGGCAACAGTAACCACCTGTCCTTCAGGAAAGCCTTGAAAACACAATTGTATGCCAAATTCTGCTGACCTGCCCTGAGCCTGCGTTAAGCAAATTCAGTCACAAGCGCTACGAGGCCTCCGGGTAGTTTAGCGCTATACAAGTGCAATTTTCATTCATTCATTAAAAGGGAGTTTATGTGAAGCTCCTGCTCTGGGCATGCCTGACTACAAGAAGGAGTTTGAGCTTTACTGCAGTAAGAAAGAAAGAAGGATGTGCATTGTCAGCATTGTCAGTTCTCATTCAGAGATATGGGGAATTAAGGAAGCCTATCGCCCATTTCTCAGCTGTTCTTGACTCAATTGAAAAGACATTTCCAGGTTGCTTAAAAACAGTGGCAGCAACAAGCATGAGCTTGGAACTAAGTGAAGGAATTATCATGGGTTTTCCTGTGAAAGTTTTTGTTCTGCATTCTGTTGAGATTCTTCTCACCATGAGTAAGATGCAGCATTTAATGAGTAACAGACTCATCAGGTGCGAGAAAATTAATTTAGGTTCAGATAATGTCTCAATTTTCAGATGTGCAAATTTAAATCCTTATACATTACTGTCACATATTTTTTAAACAGAAATTATTATCGCTGAAAATGACCATGAGTGTCAAGATGTATTCGATTTTTGCACAAAGCTCAGACAAGAGAGTTTTATAGATGGATTTGAGATTCTTGACCAATTAGCATTGCTGAAATGTGCTGCAAATGGAGAGAAAAATAATTATGTCTCAAAAGGCAATGAGTACGCAGGCATTATTGCTAAGTTCTGTGCTTGGGAGAGGGTTGCAATCAATCGGAAAGATTTAATGAACATGTTTCAAGCATTCTCATATTAATTTTTGTAATTCAGACATGGCAAGAATTAAAACAATTACAAGATAAGGCAGATGAGGAGGAGAAAATTGGATGGCTGAGACAGGGCTAAGAGAAGGTGATAAGATTTGGGTTTACAAAGATGAGAGATTGGTCATGTCAAACAGCATCATTTCAGATATGGCTCAAATGTATCATGGGGAGGGTCATGTAGATCGAGATGACATAATGAAAATGTTCAGAAAGACATGGTACAATCCAAAGTTCAGATTAGTTGTGGAGTCATTTTGTCAAAGATGTCTGACATATCAGAAATACAATCCAGGTCAAACGACAATTGAGAGTTTGGGAACCATAGGCCGGGAGGGTGGTTCATTTACAAGTATTCAAATAGATTTCATGAAATGCCCCAACATAACAAACTGAGATATGTCCTAGTCATCATTTGTTTATTTTCAAAATGGGTAGAAGTTTTTCCAACAAGAAAAAATGACACAATTACTGTGGGAACAGATGTGATTTCAAAAGAAAAGGAGCAGGCTCATGATCTTTTGCCAGGAGACTGGGTCAGAACAAAGGTTCATCGGAGAAGGAACTGTTTGTTACCCAGGTGGCAGAAAGCAAGGCAAGTGATTTTAGTAACAACTAATGCTGTCAAGTGCAGGGGCTTGAAAAGGTGGGTGCATGCAAACCACAGCATTCATGTACCACCTCCTGATAACCCTGATTCAGACTCAGAAGAAAGTTCTGAAGAAAATCCAGATCTTGAAGATCGACAAGGTGGTCGACATCTGGATGATGAAGTCAATGTGAATGAAACATTGAATGAAAAAGATCTGGAGATTGTGATTCTAGATTCAGAAAATGATGAAGATCTGCTGGAAAAAGAAGCAGAAAAAGAGTCAGAGACTGAAGAGATTCAAGCTCAGGAGAGTATTGAAAAGCAGATTGGAAGCTCTGAAAGCTGGAACAGAAATTCTGGAACTGGGAAGTTAGAAGTAATTCCAGAAGAAGAGGACGAATTGCCAAGTACCAGCTACAGAGATGTTGTTTCTAACGGAGTGAAGCTGCAGAGTAAAGAAATTCCTAGATACAGTATTGAAATCTCTGAAACTGACTCAGACGAGAGTAATGAAGAGTCTGAAATAAGAAAATTCAGAAAAAGGGCTTATGAAATCGAGTCTAAAAAGAAACTCTTGAGAAAAGGTGATGTCTGGCCAAAAGAAGACTTGAAGTTCAAGTTGGTGAAAAAATCAAAAGAACAGATTAACGAGATATCAAGTCAAAAGAGTGAATCTGACAAAAAAGAACAAACTGGAAAGAAGATTGAAGTAATTACTAGAAAGAGCAAGAGATCATTAAAGCCAAATGACAAGTATAAATCTCCAGAGTGGGCCTATATTTTGATTCCACCAGTAGTCGAGGTTAGCAATAGCAGACAAGAAGATTTGGAAGAAAATAGTGACATTGATTAGGATTTAGCTTTCTTTAGGTTGAGGTTTATTTTTGGCATAAGGCTGAAGAAATTGTGTTAGGTGACACAAGGTCGAAGAAATTGTGTTAGCTGGAAACTCTTTTATGTTAGACGCAAGGTCGAAGAAAACATGTTTTAGAATAAAAAAAATTAAAAAAAAGAGGGGGCATATACTATATATTAATTTTTCAAAAATTAAATTTATTTTGTTTTGTTTTATAATACTCAGATTGATGTTTGTTTTGTTGGTGCAATTCAAAATACCTATAAATTCATTGGGGGTTGGGGATTCAAAGGTGGAAAAGATCAAACTTATCATTTTGTAGGACTTAATATGAGAGTTGCAGAAATATAGATGAAATTAGAGTTTAAATACTAATCCTGAATAAGCCTGAAACATGTTCAATAGGTAAAATTTGTGAAATTTTTAGGTGGTGTTTGGTGATTTTTAAATCACCAGATGAGGGAGTTGATGGAGCGGGTTAATGAACAATATTTTGTTCAGGCTTGTGAAGTCAGACTTCCATAATGTTTAATAAAACTAATATGTTTTGCTGCATGTTATTAAATCAACCTAGAATAAACTGTGCAACAATATGCTTATTTGTGCAAAATGCAAAAGAAAATAATACAATAATTATTGTCTATTGTCTATTGTCTTTGACATAAACTAACTGCTGCTGTCAAAAAATAATAGCATGTGCTTTTAAATGTGCTTCTGTCTTGTCTTTTCTGTGACAAATGCAGTACCAGATCGGATTGGTACATCAAAGGTAATATATGCTGCTTAAATGCGCTTTTGCTAGGTAACATAATGAATGAGTTAACATTTAGCAAAGGGGGTGGGTAACAGAACAAATGTCAATTATTTAATTAATTGATGTTTTATGTTTGTTTAAATAATAGTTTACTGAAAGAAGCATAGAGTTGGCTGCAGAAAAATAACGCATTCTGAAAAAGTGACGCAAGCTAAAGTGGCGCAGACAAAATTGACGCTTTCTGAAAAGAGGCCTGCTGATGAAAAGCCACAAGAGAAAAACTTATTTTGAAAAAGATCAGAAGCCTATAAACTTTTATTGTGAAAAGTTTGAAAAGTACTGCCAAAGGCGATCCTGTGGAGAGGTTTGCTATTGTGCCCACGAGAAGCACAGAACGGACAGGCTCAAGTCCAGGATGTGAGTTGCGGAATTTTTGTGCACTACATGAGCATCTTTGCTACAAAATGTAGCAGCCTAAGGAAGTGCCGCCAGGACTCTGTGCATGAACAATGGCTTTGTGTAAAAGCCCGGACCTGAGGTGGAAGATGTCACAATTTACTGTGGCATGAGGTGGTTCAGCCAATGGGGAGCCAGAATTCAGCTGTTGGAATGTGAAAATAGTTAGTTTAGCCTTAGTTTTAGGGTATAAGAGTTGGCTCAAGGAGCAGACTTTTGCCTACGCTTCTTGATTCCAGAGGGTCGTGTTCTGCTGATTGACGAACGCACGTAAGGAAAGGAGACTTTTAAAGACTTTGTTTTCAGGCGATGAGGGTAGAGACAGGGAAATAGTTAGGGTTTGGAAATGCTCTTTTTCACTTATTTCTGTTAATGAATATTATTTCTTGAATTAAGTTCTCTTTATAAATGCTGAATAAACTTTTCTTTATGACATTTTCTAATACTTGTTTAATAAAGTTCCAAAGCCTAAGTTTTCATGAATATGTTTGAATAAAACTTACTAAATGACAAGCTGGTCTTGTTTATTGTAGATAGTTTAAACAACATATTAGATTCATTCGCCTCATGATTCAGCTGCTCTGTTATTTTTATGGGCCTGGTATTGATTGGTAAGTATGGTGGTAGATTGTGACATCATTTATGCAGAATTTTAGTAGGAGCGCTGGATCATAACCTCTTCCAAATCATCTCCCCTGAAGCTACAGGATTATCTCTTGGACAAATTTCTAAATGTTTCTTATTGCTTCCTAATAAATCTGGTCCCCCTGACTCCTAAGTCACCTCCAATATAGTTCCAGAGTTAAAAAGGGCTAACAGGGATAGTACCCTATGTTACAGACCTGCATCTTTGTTGGACTCAGTGGTTAAGGTGGTTGGCTGTGGGGGACGTGGCTTGGTCGAGCAGCAAGATGGCCACTCGTTAAGTGGGCTCTGCCGACCGGGCTTTCTATCCAACAAAATCTTGCCATCAGCAGAGAAATCGTGCCCTTAAATGATAGGAGCTGAACTCTGTGCACTACGCTGCATGGAACAAGCCTGCTTTGGAAGCCCAGGGCTGCCGAATGCGCAAGAAATGACCTGTGATGCACTGAGACTGCTGCAGGCGCGGATGCTTTGCAGCCCTACCTTCTAGCCGAGCCTCCCTGGATTGGTGGCCCATTTCATCGGAAACCTCGGGCCGCTGCAATTAATCTTCTATCTTTAAGTTGCGGAGTGCATCAACTATTCTGGTAAGGGGTTGGCATGGCCGGGAGTGCTAAGCCTAGGTCCAGCAGCGAGGAGGGCCATGTGACGCCACAACGGCAGCTCGGACCAACTCGCAAAGGATTTGCTGCTGCGGCCATGTAATCAACATGCTGTACGGCTGGGGCTGACCCTGTTAGATCTGAGCGGCAATCTGCCCCAAACGCCCTGAGGTGTGATGGGTAGGATCAGGGAGGCTGTGGCGGAGATCGCGGCCGGGGGCATTGCCCAGTGCTATAGCTACGGACCCGGACGCCCTAGCATGTGAGTGTGAGTGGCAGTGCATCTGGGACCTGCCTTGGCAAGGCCCTGCCGCCGGGTGAGGCACTTCCTGACAGAAGCTGTTCCTGCCTTAGGAGTGAGGTGCGATAGCTCATTCGCCAGATTCTGGTCCCTCCCAGAGTACCTGCACGGCGGCGAGGTGGATTGCGGAGTAGTGTCGCCATCAGAAATTGCCTATGATGCTTGGTAGGAGACCTTCCAGGTCAAAAGTGAGTGCCCATTCAGGCCTACGGGCTTCAGCGGGCCTGTGTGCATGTGGGCTGACCCTTTGGCGACATTGGGGCTGTGGTCTGCTGCCCCTTCCCTGATAGCTGAGGGCGCTGTGCGCTGCTCGCTGGTCTGCGGGCCCTGTGTACCTGGGGTTGCTCTGTGGCACTGGCGGAGGCAGAGGCAGGTGTTGGGTCAGAGCACAGGGTACCCGGTGCAACGGGTTCCTGAGTACTCTGTATCCCCGCAGAGACTGGGGCCTGTATGCCACCACATCACACGCTGCCTAAGAGCCTAGCACTGGCGTCTGCCCCACCTGGAGCCCTGCTGGAGAAACTCTTGTTTGCTCAAGATGTTTAAGAGAGGCACCTCACGGTGCTGGGACAAGAGACGTCGCTGTGTGTAACACTGCTGGCATACAACATGGGGAAAAACGACTCAAAGCAACCCAAGATCACGTTTGAGAATAAGCGGCACACTCGCACAATGGACTCTAGCTTTGAGCCTGGCCATGAATCTCAACCTAACGGAGACCCATAAGAGGAAGATTTACGTTCTGTCATGCTAGAAGTACGCACAAATCTAAAATCTATTGAAATTAAACTTGTCGGGCTCACATCCAGGTTGGACTCAGTGAAGCATCAAGTAGATTCACACGACACCAGATTAGATGCGTTAGAAAACCGTGCGACTAAAGCTCTCAAATTCCAAGCTGAGTCCAAGAAGCATGTTCTCAATCTGGAAAAAGTCCTGTCCGTAATCCAAGCGAAGAACAAAGACTTGGAAACGCGCTCTAGGCGTAACAACCTTTGCATAGCTGGAATACCGGAAGCCACAGCCATACCCAAACTGGAGCCATACGTCGAATCTCAGCTGCGTGAACTGTTCCTGACTGCACTATCGGCCATGTTCATGGTAGAATGTGCACATAGAACGCTGGGTCCTAGACCACCTATTGCCGGCATGCCCCGGCCCATATTGGCGCATCTCTTGACAGGGACTCAGTCTTAAAAGCAGCTAGAGACCACAGCCCCATTAATCACCGGGGCAATAATATTTCCCTCTTTCCTGATTTCAGCCTCCTGGTCCAGGCGGCACGCAAAGAATTCCTCCCTACTAAACTCCTCCTGCAGTGTGCAGAGATCCTGTACGCAATGTGGTACCCGGCCAAGCTCAAGATCTCATACAACAGCCAGGCCCACTTCTTCACTGATGCCAAATGTCTTAAATATGCCAAATATGTTTGCTCCGTACAGCACTCGCCTTGCCCATTACATACCGCCAAAAAAGACGCAGGACTTAGTGACAATGACTGATGGCAAACTACTTCCAGGCTGCAATGCAATGCGCCACGCGGCTCGAACTGATCCTGCGGTTAACACTACACATTGCTCTTAGGCGCTGTTCTTTAACACACCCGTACCTGTGGCTCACTTGACTATCCTGTATACCTTGATGAACCCTTCTCAGTAGAAGACATTATTTGAGTAATTAGAGGTCTGCCTGGTGACAAAGCTCCTGGTCTCTACGGACTGACACTCTCCTTTTATAAAACGTACGCTGAAGAACTGGCCCCTCACTTATTAGCAGTTTATTAGGAATTACTTGACAGTGGCTCCCTTCCCCTACAATGCAAGAGGCAGTGATAATTACTATTCTAAAACCAGGCAAACAAGCCAATATGTATGACGCTTATCGCCCTTTGTCTCTGATAAATATTGCTGCAAAGATACTTGCTAAACTGATCGCAGATAGACTGCAACCGCTTCTCCCGACTGTTGCCAGACCAGACCAATCGGGGTTTCTACCGGGGTGCTCTACCTCACATAATTTGCACACTTTTTTCTCATTCATGCACCAAATAGACCCAGACCTACCTGTCTTGGCGGCAATTCTGGATGCCACCAAGGCGTTCGATTCCTTGAAATTGCCATTTCTTTTTACTCTACTACCTAAAATTGGCCTAAGTGTTAATTTTTTAAAACTTATCCAACTACTTTACCCTTGCCCTACAGCCAGGCTCAAGATAAACAATTTAATATCGAACCTGTTCCCTGTGTCCCACGGTATCAGGCAGGGATGTCCTCTTTCACCCCTGCTATTCGCAATAGTGATAGAGCCTTGCGGCCTGGTTGAGACAACATCACACTGCTAGGGGACGGGGGTTTTCGGACAGGGGCCTGATAATATCGATGTATGCCAACAACATCACTCTCTATATACGAGACCGGGAATCTAACCTTAACCCGATACTACGGGACATCCTGTTGTTTGGTGGCATGAAGGGCATACAGGTAAACTGGGCCAAATCAATGCTACTTGCCCTAATGCCAGCCCCTATAACACTTGCGCTGGACTTCCCCCTGACCTGGGCAGATGGAGCAGTAAAGTATCTGGGAATATGGCTAAGTAGGGACCTCCAAGAAATATGGCGTCTGAACTATGGCTGGTTGATAACTTGGCTCGAGACCAAAATAGCCATCTGGGCTAAGATGCCGCTGTCCTTAGTTGGCAGAATTGCTATTGCAAAAATGTTAATTTTGCCTAAACGCCTGTATTTGTTGCATAATAGACCCCTCATTCTCACACAAGCCTTTCCCCGAAAATTATGCTCTCTCCTTATCACTCACACTTGGGCAGGAAAACAACCTCACATCTCCCGGGAGGTGCTGACACTGCCGCTCAAACAGGGGGGGACTCGGAGCACCAGACATTGAGGTCAATGCGCTAAGCGCACAGGCGTAGTACCTACACTTCTGGTCGCACCCCACGCTCTTCCAGCCTAATGTTGTGATTGAAAAAGACATTGCCTCACCCATCCCATTACCAGCAGCACTTTACTCTGCATACAAAAGACCGAGGGAAAAAATCAACACAGTGGAGACACTGCGCTGGGCATGGGAGGGTCTACTATGCTGTGCAAAGCTGCCATTACTACATTCTGCATTGATATAGCTTGCACACCACCACAGCATTCTTGTTATGCAGGAGACTAGCTCTATTCAATGTGCACGTCAGTAGGACTAGACACGTTTAGGGACCTCTATCCAGACAATAAATTCCTGGATAATCCGTACAGTCCTACGAGTGTTCAGACCCCCATCCTGGAACTGTTTTCATATTATCAACTAAGAGCTTCACTCCACCTTCCCACCTGCACCAGCACCACTAGACACTCTAGAAAACATCCTAACTCGGCCATCACCCACAAAACGTATTACTCGTATATACAACATGACACAGCGCACCTCGCCGGTCACGACACCCTCATCATTGGAACCTTGGAGCAGAGATCTAACCCCACCTCCTATTGAGAAACAATGGGCATAGTGCTGCGCCAAGCTCCTTCGTCTTCCACCCAACTGTAAGCTCAGGCTCATCCATTTCAAGTACATACATAGGCTGTACCACACGCCCATACAACTACACAAAATTGCACTGAGACCAGATGCGCCACAGCGCAGAACTCCTTCCTCCATTTAGCATGAACATGCCGGCCTATCTTCCAATTCTGACACAAAGTATTTGATATCAACTTAGCTGCACTCCCCTCACTGCTTTGCTGGGTCATGTGGCGGAGGCGCCTCCAGGCATGGGTCGCCTGATGGCCATAATGCTCCTCCTTGCCAAATGGTGCATTGCAATACAGTGGGGAAAAAGTGCACCCAACATAAACAGGTAGATACAAGACATCTCTTACTGCCAGGAGATGTTGGCGGCATATTGGGAATTGATGCCCATGGCACCTAGACCCAAAGATATCTGGGCTCCGTTCATCCCCTACAACTCACGAGCCTGGCCTCTTAAGCCTCAATGACACTGCACCACCTCCCACTGAACTGGGACCTAGCCTAGCTCCACTAGCCCATTGGCCCCCTCGTTGCACCCCTCTGCTGCACCACTACACAAGAGCGAACTGAAGTTACACATACTGCAGATGTCAAGAAAGGGGGGAGCTAATCTCCTGTACTCACACCAGTTTGTTTCCCACAGTCTCATAACAGGATAAGGCCTTGATGTAATATTTGACGCCCCTTACTACTTAATTTGCATATGTATGGTGTGTCTGCACTGCTGTCTTTTATTGTCAGACTATATCTGTTTACCTAACATTGCTTGTGGTCTACGTCTTGCTGTGATGTACCTTCTATATCTTATAAGATGTGGATTGGTTGCAAAATATATAAATAAAGTTAAAAAACAGGTGGTTGCCTGTGTTATTGTAGACAGGTTAACTGGCACAGGCAGTACGAGGGCTATAGACCAGAGCCCTGACTTCGCTACGGTGACGTCCGTGCTTTGTTTGCTTGTTTTAATAATTGTTAAAAACTATAATGCTTTTTAGACTTGATTTTAAAATTGCACCACTCACCCCGCATTGATTGTAGTCTCCCCTGGTCCGCCGCGGCTGGTGCCGTTTGCGCGGAGGGGACTGATTACACCATTTCCCTTCCCTCACAGTTCCATAGTGAAGTTAGCACTCTAGTCACTGCGGCAGTCCCGCTCACATCCTGCAATCAAAAGGGAGTGCGCAGAGCGGACATGAAGCTGACACGTGCAGTATGAGGCCAATAGACCAGAGCTCTGATTCAACTACGGTGACGTCCGTGCTTTGTTTGCTCATTTTAAAAATTGTTAAAAACTATATTGCTTTTTAGACTTGAATTTAAAATTGCACCGCTCACCCTGCATTGATAGTAGTCACCCCTGGTCCGCCGTGGCTGGTACCGTTTGCAAGGAGAGGATCGACTCCACCATTTCCCTTCCCTCACAGTTCCATGATGGGGTTAGCACTCTAGTCACTGTGGCAGTCCCGCCCACTTCATGCAAACACAAAGGGAGTGCGCAGAGTGGATGCGCAGCGGACACAGGCAGTATGAGGGCAATTGACCAGAGCCCTGACTTGGCTAAGGTGATGTCCGTGCTTTGTTTGCATGTTTCAAAACTTGTTAAAAACTATATTGCTCTTTAGACTTGATTTTAAAATTGCACCGCTCACCCCGCATTGATTATAGTCTCCTCTGGTCCGCCGCGGCTGGTTCGGTTTGAACGGAGGGGACCGACTCCACCATTTTCCTTCCCTCACAGTTCCAAGGTGAGGTTAGCACTCTAGTCACTGCGGCAGTCCCGCCCACTTCCTGCAGCCAAAAGGGAGTGCACAGAGCAGAAGCGCACAGCAGCGTGCCGGCAGCGAGCAATAGGCAAGCCTGTCTGTGCCCATCCGCGCATGACTGTCGCCAGCTGCCAGCCCCTCTGCCTTTTTCTCTTTTCCCTTAAACATTATGGTCATATCTTAGCCCTCATCAATACCAGTGATGACGATCCTCAGATATACCAGCCAGGAGTTACAGTCCTTAAACAAAACGTGTACCCGGGGAACAAACGCCTTTCCTTCCTCTACTACCAATATTCCGGAGTGCCTAGACATCACTAAGGCAGTCGTACCAGTAGTACACAACACCACTCTCCCACTGCCCACCGGTCCAAAGCCAGATTCGGAGTTTTTAAAGGCACTATATTGTAACTCAAACACTCCCTCCCCCAACACTCACTTGAAGTCTGGTCTCTACTGGAATCAGAGAAGCCAGACCTCTACTTTTTTTTTTTAAACATGGCTAAACGAGTCCTCATAGCCTTATGTAGCAACAGCACTCCCCCTCGACTACCGAATTATCAGGCATGATAGGATAGGGAAGAAAGGAGGAGACATAGCCATTGCATTCAAAGCAAACAACAAATTACACACCATAGAGGCTGTCCAGGTGACTGGGGCAAAATCTGTGTCTTTGCAATAGAAGGCACAAGAAGCGAAACATTGAAAGGTGCGTTCTTGAACAGACCCCCAGGAAATAAAACCCACTTCTCAAATAATCTAACGGAAACTATTGCACCACATGTTCTCGCGACAGATACGTTTATACTCCTTTGAGATTTTAATCATCATGCCGAGCTCGAAAATGACCCCTATACAGGAGACCTGATCACCAATCTGGCCTCACTGGGCCTAAAAAAATTGATTACAGGCCCTACCCACATCGCTGGTCACACTCTAGATCTGCTATTCACCAACTCTCATCACATAAAGATCAATCAAATTCTCCCCATCCTATGATCAGACCATCACCTCATAAGCTTTCAAATGGGACAAATGTTGTCTCAACTTACCCCAAAGAAAGAGCAGAAGCTGAGTCGACCATGGCATTTTTGACAACCTTTGTCCCCATCCCCACTTCTGAAATGATTAACGTAAATGAGGTTGCGAAAAAAATTGATGCGGCCATTGTCACATCCTTAGACTCTATTGCCCCGAAGAAGGAAAAAAAACGATCACCCTGGTTCACTTCTGTCTTGAAAAGCACTAAGGTAGCCGTCAGAAAGGCAGAACGCAAATGGAGACGCACAAAAAGTGAAATAGATAGGCATAAATACAAAACACTACACCAACGATACCTGGATAACATAGCCACTGCCAAAAAATTCTATCTTGGAGTACGTATCAATCAAGCCTCCAATTCCCACAAGGAACTTTACAAAATTGTGAAGGAATTCACCCCCCACCCCCCTAAGATACACCAACACATACCATCTCACAGGAGTGGGCGGACTCACTCTCAACTTTCTTTGTAAATAAAATAAACGATATCCGCAAAGGTTTTCCACAGATCACCAACACACTTTATAGTCAGAACAGAACCACACTTCATAACACTTATTCTCTCATAGAATTTAAGAAACTTACAGACGAAGACACCTCGGTTCTACTCAGTAGGATGAAATCTGGTTCACCAACTGACCCTGCATCCACACAGATCCTATCCAAAATTGGTCCAGCACTCATCCCCAACTTAACCCTTATGGAAGAATGCTATTATCAGACCAATCTTTAAAAAAAACAACAGCTGACCCGAAACAACATGCTAATTATAGACCTATCTCTCTCCTACCCCTGTTTGGCATGGTAATGGAAACAGCAGTAAACCAGCAATTATCTACATATCTGGAAAAAAACAATTTATTGGACCCTTCCCAATCAGGCTTCAGGTCTTATCATAGTACCGACACAACTCTGGCAGAGATCATTGATAATATCAGGCTTTCCCTGGATGCCAGACAGTCGGCTATTCTCATCCTGCTCGACCTATCAGCGGCCTTTGACACCATCATGCATGTCATCCTTCTGGAATGTCTATGGGAGCTTGGTGTCGAGGGCCCAGCCCTGAAATGGCTAGATAGTTACTTTTCTGAACGCTCTACACAAGTTCAAATAGGGGGTTTCTGTTCCAAAAGTCAACTTATCGATAAAGGCGTCCCCCAGAGATCTATTTTAAGTCCCACACTTTTCAACCTTTACGTGTCACCCCTGGCCAACATTATTAGAGACTATGGCTTTGATACAGTCTCCTACGCCGATGACACGCAGTTGTTGATCACTATCGACCCAGATGCTACTGACACATAATGCAGATTTAAACACTGCATGTCATCAGTAAATAAATGGATGTCAACTAATCACTTGCTCCTTAACGCGAGCAAAACAGAAATTATGCTCTTTGGAGACGCACAACACATATTGACCCCAGACTGTTGGCCTTCCTCACTGGGACCATGCCCTTTGCCCAAAATACCAGTTTGTAATCTGGGAGTTATCATGGACAACAAACTCTCCATGACGGACCACATCAAATCCTTGGTTCATACCAGTTACCGAATAATGCGCCCCTTAAGGAAAATCTTTAAATGGATTCCCCTCTGCTCTCGGTTGCCCCTTTTTACAGGGCTTAATTATCAACCGATTGGATTATGGCAATGCGCTGTTTGCATCCATAAATGAAAGACTCCTGTCAAAACTACAAATGTTGCAAAACACAGTGGCAAGATTGGTCCTGAATCTGCCTTCCCGATCCTCATCAGCTCCGAGCCTTAAAACGCTCCACTGGTTTCCAATAAAGAAGAGGGTCTCTTTTAAACTATGTTGCCTGACTCACAAAACCTTGAACAACCAGGGTCTGATCTATCTAGCTAAGAAACTGGTTAAATATCAGTCAGGCCGCTCCCTCTGCTCATCCAACAAGCACTTGCTGAGGATCGCCAAGGTTCAAACTGTAAAAAATGGGGACAGGTCTTTTTCTAAAACTGCACCAGAGCTATGGAACTCACTGCCACTACAACTTCGCCAGGAAACAAACCATAAAACATTTTGGAAAGATCTCAAAACATGGCTATTTTAACTCTGTTTCCTCCCTCTAGCTTCCTGTGTTTGACAAAGTCCTATGAGACCTAAGGGTGAAATATGCACTTAATAAATATCTACTACTACTACTACAAATTGGACAGATGAAAATAACATCTTAACTGATATCCAGTACGGGTTTCGTGCTGGACGTTCAACCATCGATTTACAAAAGGGGGTGGTGATGAACAGAGTGTCTGAATTGAGCAGACCACTCTTACCCAGTCCAAAGATCAGGGCTTGATCCATCACCGTTATTTATCTCACTGCCCCATCCCAGCTCAGAACCTGGCTATATGCAAATTAGTCTGTCCCTGGCCCAGTGCATCATGGGAACAGGGCAGACTAAACTACCAAGCCAATTCTTTACCAGAAAGGAGACAAGCTACCGGGGACCGGTTTCTGGCATTTCAGCCGTCTTCGGCCCGGCTTGCTTGAATCCTGATGGAGCAGTGAGAAAGGGACTCATGTCTGAGTATACCCTGCCACACCTATAGTGGCCAAAATCGATTTACAAAAGGGGGTGGTGATGAACAGAGTGTCTGAATTGAGCAGACCACTCTTACCCAGTCCAAAGATCAGGGCTTGATCCATCACCGTTATTTATCTCACTGCCCCATCCCAGCTCAGAACCTGGCTATATGCAAATCAGTCTGTCCCTGGCCCAGTGCATCATGGGAACAGGGCAGACTAAACTACCAAGCCAATTCTTTACCAGAAAGGAGACAAGCTACCGGGGACCGGTTTCTGGCATTTCAGCCGTCTTCGGCCCGGCTTGCTTGAATCCTGATGGAGCAGTGAGAAAGGGACTCATGTCTGAGTATACCCTGCCACACCTATAGTGGCCAAAATCGATTTACAAAAGGGGGTGGTGATGAACAGAGTGTCTGAATTGAGCAGACCACTCTTACCCAGTCCAAAGATCAGGGCTTGATCCATCACCGTTATTTATCTCACTGCCCCATCCCAGCTCAGAACCTGGCTATATGCAAATCAGTCTGTTCCTGGCCCAGTGCATCATGGGAACAGGGCAGACTAAACTACCAAGCCAATTCTTTACCAGAAAGGAGACAAGCTACCGGGGACCGGTTTCTGGCATTTCAGCCGTCTTCGGCCCGGCTTGCTTGAATCCTGATGGAGCAGTGAGAAAGGGACTCATGTCTGAGTATACCCTGCCACACCTATAGTGGCCAAAATCGATTTACAAAAGGGGGTGGTGATGAACAGAGTGTCTGAATTGAGCAGACCACTCTTACCCAGTCCAAAGATCAGGGCTTGATCCATCACCGTTATTTATCTCACTGCCCCATCCCAGCTCAGAACCTGGCTATATGCAAATCAGTCTGTCCCTGGCCCAGTGCATCATGGGAACAGGGCAGACTAAACTACCAAGCCAATTCTTTACCAGAAAGGAGACAAGCTACCGGGGACCGGTTTCTGGCATTTCAGCCGTCTTCGGCCCGGCTTGCTTGAATCCTGATGGAGCAGTGAGAAAGGGACTCATGTCTGAGTATACCCTGCCACACCTATAGTGGCCAAAATCGATTTACAAAAGGGGGTGGTGATAAACAGAGTGTCTGAATTGAGCAGACCACTCTTACCCAGTCCAAAGATCAGGGCTTGATCCATCACCGTTATTTATCTCACTGCCCCATCCCAGCTCAGAACCTGGCTATATGCAAATCAGTCTGTCCGTGGCCCAGTGCATCATGGGAACAGGGCAGACTAAACTACCAAGCCAATTCTTTACCAGAAAGGAGACAAGCTACCGGGGACCGGTTTCTGGCATTTCAGCCGTCTTCGGCCCGGCTTGCTTGAATCCTGATGGAGCAGTGAGAAAGGGACTCATGTCTGAGTATACCCTGCCACACCTATAGTGGCCAAAATCGATTTACAAAAGGGGGTGGTGATGAACAGAGTGTCTGAATTGAGCAGACCACTCTTACCCAGTCCAAAGATCAGGGCTTGATCCATCACCGTTATTTATCTCACTGCCCCATCCCAGCTCAGAACCTGGCTATATGCAAATCAGTCTGTCCCTGGCCCAGTGCATCATGGGAACAGGGCAGACTAAACTACCAAGCCAATTCTTTACCAGAAAGGAGACAAGCTACCGGGGACCGGTTTCTGGCATTTCAGCCGTCTTCGGCCCGGCTTGCTTGAATCCTGATGGAGCAGTGAGAAAGGGACTCATGTCTGAGTATACCCTGCCACACCTATAGTGGCCAAAATCGATTTACAAAAGGGGGTGGTGATGAACAGAGTGTCTGAATTGAGCAGACCACTCTTACCCAGTCCAAAGATCAGGGCTTGATCCATCACCATTATTTATCTCACTGCCCCATCCCAGCTCAGAACCTGGCTATATGCAAATCAGTCTGTCCCTGGCCCAGTGCATCATGGGAACAGGGCAGACTAAACTACCAAGCCAATTCTTTACCAGAAAGGAGACAAGCTACCGGGGACCGGTTTCTGGCATTTCAGCCGTCTTCGGCCCGGCTTGCTTGAATCCTGATGGAGCAGTGAGAAAGGGACTCATGTCTGAGTATACCCTGCCACACCTATAGTGGCCAAAATCGATTTACAAAAGGGGGTGGTGATGAACAGAGTGTCTGAATTGAGCAGACCACTCTTACCCAGTCCAAAGATCAGGGCTTGATCCATCACCGTTATTTATCTCACTGCCCCATCCCAGCTCAGAACCTGGCTATATGCAAATCAGTCTGTCCCTGGCCCAGTGCATCATGGGAACAGGGCAGACTAAACTACCAAGCCAATTCTTTACCAGAAAGGAGACAAGCTACCGGGGACCGGTTTCTGGCATTTCAGCCGTCTTCGGCCCGGCTTGCTTGAATCCTGATGGAGCAGTGAGAAAGGGACTCATGTCTGAGTATACCCTGCCACACCTATAGTGGCCAAAATCGATTTACAAAAGGGGGTGGTGATGAACAGAGTGTCTGAATTGAGCAGACCACTCTTACCCAGTCCAAAGATCAGGGCTTGATCCATCACCGTTATTTATCTCACTGCCCCATCCCAGCTCAGAACCTGGCTATATGCAAATCAGTCTGTCCCTGGCCCAGTGCATCATGGGAACAGGGCAGACTAAACTACCAAGCCAATTCTTTACCAGAAAGGAGACAAGCTACCGGGGACCGGTTTCTGGCATTTCAGCCATCTTCGGCCCGGCTTGCTTGAATCCTGATGGAGCAGTGAGAAAGGGACTCATGTCTGAGTATACCCTGCCACACCTATAGTGGCCAAAATCGATTTACAAAAGGGGGTGGTGATGAACAGAGTGTCTGAATTGAGCAGACCACTCTTACCCAGTCCAAAGATCAGGGCTTGATCCATCACCGTTATTTATCTCACTGCCCTATCCCAGCTCAGAACCTGGCTATATGCAAATCAGTCTGTCCCTGGCCCAGTGCATCATGGGAACAGGGCAGACTAAACTACCAAGCCAATTCTTTACCAGAAAGGAGACAAGCTACCGGGGACCGGTTTCTGGCATTTCAGCCGTCTTCGGCCCGGCTTGCTTGAATCCTGATGGAGCAGTGAGAAAGGGACTCATGTCTGAGTATACCCTGCCACACCTATAGTGGCCAAAATCGATTTACAAAAGGGGGTGGTGATGAACAGAGTGTCTGAATTGAGCAGACCACTCTTACCCAGTCCAAAGATCAGGGCTTGATCCATCACGGTTATTTATCTCACTGCCCCATCCCAGCTCAGAACCTGGCTATATGCAAATCAGTCTGTCCCTGGCCCAGTGCATCATGGGAACAGGGCAGACTAAACTACCAAGCCAATTCTTTACCAGAAAGGAGACAAGCTACCGGGGACCGGTTTCTGGCATTTCAGCCGTCTTCGGCCCGGCTTGCTTGAATCCTGATGGAGCAGTGAGAAAGGGACTCATGTCTGAGTATACCCTGCCACACCTATAGTGGCCAAAATCGATTTACAAAAGGGGGTGGTGATGAACAGAGTGTCTGAATTGAGCAGACCACTCTTACCCAGTCCAAAGATCAGGGCTTGATCCATTCCGTTATTTATCTCACTGCCCCATCCCAGCTCAGAACCTGGCTATATGCAAATCAGTCTGTCCCTGGCCCAGTGCATCATGGGAACAGGGCAGACTAAACTACCAAGCCAATTCTTTACCAGAAAGGAGACAAGCTACCGGGGACCGGTTTCTGGCATTTCAGCCGTCTTCGGCCCGGCTTGCTTGAATCCTGATGGAGCAGTGAGAAAGGGACTCATGTCTGAGTATACCCTGCCACACCTATAGTGGCCAAAATCGATTTACAAAAGGGGGTGGTGATGAACAGAGTGTCTGAATTGAGCAGACCACTCTTACCCAGTCCAAAGATCAGGGCTTGATCCATCACCGTTATTTATCTCACTGCCCCATCCCAGCTCAGAACCTGGCTATATGCAAATCAGTCTGTCCCTGGCCCAGTGCATCATGGGAACAGGGCAGACTAAACTACCAAGCCAATTCTTTACCAGAAAGGAGACAAGCTACCGGGGACCGGTTTCTGGCATTTCAGCCGTCTTCGGCCCGGCTTGCTTGAATCCTGATGGAGCAGTGAGAAAGGGACTCATGTCTGAGTATACCCTGCCACACCTATAGTGGCCAAAATCGATTTACAAAAGGGGGTGGTGATGAACAGAGTGTCTGAATTGAGCAGACCACTCTTACCCAGTCCAAAGATCAGGGCTTGATCCATCACCGTTATTTATCTCACTGCCCCATCCCAGCTCAGAACCTGGCTATATGCAAATCAGTCTGTCCCTGGCCCAGTGCATCATGGGAACAGGGCAGACTAAACTACCAAGCCAATTCTTTACCAGAAAGGAGACAAGCTACCGGGGACCGGTTTCTGGCATTTCAGCCGTCTTCGGCCCGGCTTGCTTGAATCCTGATGGAGCAGTGAGAAAGGGACTCATGTCTGAGTATACCCTGCCACACCTATAGTGGCCAAAATCGATTTACAAAAGGGGGTGGTGATGAACAGAGTGTCTGAATTGAGCAGACCACTCTTACCCAGTCCAAAGATCAGGGCTTGATCCATCACCGTTATTTATCTCACTGCCCCATCCCAGCTCAGAACCTGGCTATATGCAAATCAGTCTGTCCCTGGCCCAGTGCATCATGGGAACAGGGCAGACTAAACTACCAAGCCAATTCTTTACCAGAAAGGAGACAAGCTACCGGGGACCGGTTTCTGGCATTTCAGCCGTCTTCGGCCCGGCTTGCTTGAATCCTGATGGAGCAGTGAGAAAGGGACTCATGTCTGAGTATACCCTGCCACACCTATAGTGGTCAAAATCGATTTACAAAAGGGGGTGGTGATGAACAGAGTGTCTGAATTGAGCAGACCACTCTTACCCAGTCCAAAGATCAGGGCTTGATCCATCACCGTTATTTATCTCACTGCCCCATCCCAGCTCAGAACCTGGCTATATGCAAATCAGTCTGTCCCTGGCCCAGTGCATCATGGGAACAGGGCAGACTAAACTACCAAGCCAGTAGAAAGGGACCCCTTGTTGTAAATATTTTTGTCCACCCTAAGCGTGGAAGGGTATTCTCAGATGTGAGACCCTTGCTCATTGCACCATCAGGATTCAAGCAAACCGGGCCGAAGACGGCTGTAATGCCAGAAACCGGTCCCCGGAAGCTTGTTTCCTTCCCAGTGTAAGAATTGGCTTTTGTAGTTTGGTTTGCCCTGTTCCCATCATGCACTGGGACAGGAACAGACTAATTTGCATACAGCCAGGTTCTGAAACTGGGATGGTGCAGTGAGCTAAAAAACGGTGTTGGATCTAGCCCTGATCTTTTGACTGGGTGAGAGCTTTCTGTTTAATTCAGAGACTCTGTCCCTCACCACCCCTTGTTGTAAATATTTTTGTCCACCCTAAGCGTGGAAGGGTATTCTCAGATGTGAGACCCTTGCTCATTGCACCATCAGGATTCAAGCAAACCGGGCCGAAGACGGCTGTAATGCCAGAAACCGGTCCCCGGGAGCTTGTTTACTTCCCAGTGTAAGAATTGGCTTTTGTAGTTTGGTTTGCCCTGTTCCCATCATGCACTGGGACAGGAACAGACTAATTTGCATACAGCCAGGTTCTGAAACTGGGATGATGCAGTGAGCTAAAAAACGGTGTTGGATCTAGCCCTGATCTTTTGACTGGGTGAGAGCTTTCTGTTTAATTCAGAGACTCTGTCCCTCACCACCCCTTGTTGTAAATATTTTTGTCCACCCTAAGCGTGGAAGGGTATTCTCAGATGTGAGACCCTTGCTCATTGCACCATCAGGATTCAAGCAAACCGGGCCGAAGACGGCTGTAATGCCAGAAACCGGTCCCCGGGAGCTTGTTTCCTTCCCAGTGTAAGAATTGGCTTTTGTAGTTTGGTTTGCCCTGTTCCCATCATGCACTGGGACAGGAACAGACTAATTTGCATACAGCCAGGTTCTGAAACTGGGATGGTGCAGTGAGCTAAAAAACGGTGTTGGATCTAGCCCTGATCTTTTGACTGGGTGAGAGCTTTCTGTTTAATTCAGAGACTCTGTCCCTCACCACCCCTTGTTGTAAATATTTTTGTCCACCCTAAGCGTGGAAGGGTATTCTCAGATGTGAGACCCTTGCTCATTGCACCATCAGGATTCAAGCAAACCGGGCCGAAGACGGCTGCAATGCCAGAAACCGGTCCCCGGGAGCTTGTTTCCTTCCCAGTGTAAGAATTGGCTTTTGTAGTTTGGTTTGCCCTGTTCCCATCATGCACTGGGACAGGAACAGACTAATTTGCATACAGCCAGGTTCTGAAACTGGGATGGTGCAGTGAGCTAAAAAACGGTGTTGGATCTAGCCCTGATCTTTTGACTGGGTGAGAGCTTTCTGTTTAATTCAGAGACTCTGTCCCTCACCACCCCTTGTTGTAAATATTTTTGTCCACCCTAAGCGTGGAAGGGTATTCTCAGATGTGAGACCCTTGCTCATTGCACCATCAGGATTCAAGCAAACCGGGCCGAAGACGGCTGTAATGCCAGAAACCGGTCCCCGGGAGCTTGTTTCCTTCCCAGTGTAAGAATTGGCTTTTGTAGTTTGGTTTGCCCTGTTCCCATCATGCACTGGGACAGGAACAGACTAATTTGCATACAGCCAGGTTCTGAAACTGGGATGGTGCAGTGAGCTAAAAAACGGTGTTGGATCTAGCCCTGATCTTTTGACTGGGTGAGAGCTTTCTGTTTAATTCAGAGACTCTGTCCCTCACCACCCCTTGTTGTAAATATTTTTGTCCACCTTAAGCGTGGAAGGGTATTCTCAGATGTGAGACCCTTGCTCATTGCACCATCAGGATTCAAGCAAACCGGGCCGAAGACGGCTGTAATGCCAGAAACCGGTCCCCGGGAGCTTGTTTCCTTCCCAGTGTAAGAATTGGCTTTTGTAGTTTGGTTTGCCCTGTTCCCATCATGCACTGGGACAGGAACAGACTAATTTGCATACAGCCAGGTTCTGAAACTGGGATGGTGCAGTGAGCTAAAAAACGGTGTTGGATCTAGCCCTGATCTTTTGACTGGGTGAGAGCTTTCTGTTTAATTCAGAGACTCTGTCCCTCACCACCCCTTGTTGTAAATATTTTTGTCCACCCTAAGCGTGGAAGGGTATTCTCAGATGTGAGACCCTTGCTCATTGCACCATCAGGATTCAAGCAAACCGGGCCGAAGACGGCTGTAATGCCAGAAACCGGTCCCCGGGAGCTTGTTTCCTTCCCAGTGTAAGAATTGGCTTTTGTAGTTTGGTTTGCCCTGTTCCCATCATGCACTGGGACAGGAACAGACTAATTTGCATACAGCCAGGTTCTGAAACTGGGATGGTGCAGTGAGCTAAAAAACGGTGTTGGATCTAGCCCTGATCTTTTGACTGGGTGAGAGCTTTCTGTTTAATTCAGAGACTCTGTCCCTCACCACCCCTTGTTGTAAATATTTTTGTCCACCCTAAGCGTGGAAGGGTATTCTCAGATGTGAGACCCTTGCTCATTGCACCATCAGGATTCAAGCAAACCGGGCCGAAGACGGCTGTAATGCCAGAAACCGGTCCCCGGGAGCTTGTTTCCTTCCCAGTGTAAGAATTGGCTTTTGTAGTTTGGTTTGCCCTGTTCCCATCATGCACTGGGACAGGAACAGACTAATTTGCATACAGCCAGGTTCTGAAACTGGGATGGTGCAGTGAGCTAAAAAACGGTGTTGGATCTAGCCCTGATCTTTTGACTGGGTGAGAGCTTTCTGTTTAATTCAGAGACTCTGTCCCTCACCATCCCTTGTTGTAAATATTTTTGTCCACCCTAAGCGTGGAAGGGTATTCTCAGATGTGAGACCCTTGCTCATTGCACCATCAGGATTCAAGCAAACCGGGCCGAAGACGGCTGTAATGCCAGAAACCGGTCCCCGGGAGCTTGTTTCCTTCCCAGTGTAAGAATTGGCTTTTGTAGTTTGGTTTGCCCTGTTCCCATCATGCACTGGGACAGGAACAGACTAATTTGCATACAGCCAGGTTCTGAAACTGGGATGGTGCAGTGAGCTAAAAAACGGTGTTGGATCTAGCCCTGATCTTTTGACTGGGTGAGAGCTTTCTGTTTAATTCAGAGACTCTGTCCCTCACCACCCCTTGTTGTAAATATTTTTGTCCACCCTAAGCGTGGAAGGGTATTCTCAGATGTGAGACCCTTGCTCATTGCACCATCAGGATTCAAGCAAACCGGGCCGAAGATGGCTGTAATGCCAGAAACCGGTCCCCGGGAGCTTGTTTCCTTCCCAGTGTAAGAATTGGCTTTTGTAGTTTGGTTTGCCCTGTTCCCATCATGCACTGGGACAGGAACAGACTAATTTGCATACAGCCAGGTTCTGAAACTGGGATGGTGCAGTGAGCTAAAAAACGGTGTTGGATCTAGCCCTGATCTTTTGACTGGGTGAGAGCTTTCTGTTTAATTCAGAGACTCTGTCCCTCACCACCCCTTGTTGTAAATATTTTTGTCCACCCTAAGCGTGGAAGGGTATTCTCAGATGTGAGACCCTTGCTCATTGCACCATCAGGATTCAAGCAAACCGGGCCGAAGACGGCTGTAATGCCAGAAACCGGTCCCCGGGAGCTTGTTTCCTTCCCAGTGTAAGAATTGGCTTTTGTAGTTTGGTTTGCCCTGTTCCCATCATGCACTGGGACAGGAACAGACTAATTTGCATACAGCCAGGTTCTGAAACTGGGATGGTGCAGTGAGCTAAAAAACGGTGTTGGATCTAGCCCTGATCTTTTGACTGGGTGAGAGCTTTCTGTTTAATTCAGAGACTCTGTCCCTCACCACCCCTTGTTGTAAATATTTTTGTCCACCCTAAGCGTGGAAGGGTATTCTCAGATGTGAGACCCTTGCTCATTGCACCATCAGGATTCAAGCAAACCGGGCCGAAGACGGCTGTAATGCCAGAAACCGGTCCCCGGGAGCTTGTTTCCTTCCCAGTGTAAGAATTGGCTTTTGTAGTTTGGTTTGCCCTGTTCCCATCATGCACTGGGACAGGAACAGACTAATTTGCATACAGCCAGGTTCTGAAACTGGGATGGTGCAGTGAGCTAAAAAACGGTGTTGGATCTAGCCCTGATCTTTTGACTGGGTGAGAGCTTTCTGTTTAATTCAGAGACTCTGTCCCTCACCACCCCTTGTTGTAAATATTTTTGTCCACCCTAAGCGTGGAAGGGTATTCTCAGATGTGAGACCCTTGCTCATTGCACCATCAGGATTCAAGCAAACCGGGCCGAAGACGGCTGTAATGCCAGAAACCGGTCCCCGGGAGCTTGTTTCCTTCCCAGTGTAAGAATTGGCTTTTGTAGTTTGGTTTGCCCTGTTCCCATCATGCACTGGGACAGGAACAGACTAATTTGCATACAGCCAGGTTCTGAAACTGGGATGGTGCAGTGAGCTAAAAAACGGTGTTGGATCTAGCCCTGATCTTTTGACTGGGTGAGAGCTTTCTGTTTAATTCAGAGACTCTGTCCCTCACCACCCCTTGTTGTAAATATTTTTGTCCACCCTAAGCGTGGAAGGGTATTCTCAGATGTGAGACCCTTGCTCATTGCACCATCAGGATTCAAGCAAACCGGGCCGAAGACGGCTGTAATGCCAGAAACCGGTCCCCGGGAGCTTGTTTCCTTCCCAGTGTAAGAATTGGCTTTTGTAGTTTGGTTTGCCCTGTTCCCATCATGCACTGGGACAGGAACAGACTAATTTGCATACAGCCAGGTTCTGAAACTGGGATGGTGCAGTGAGCAAAAAAACGGTGTTGGATCTAGCCCTGATCTTTTGACTGGGTGAGAGCTTTCTGTTTAATTCAGAGACTCTGTCCCTCACCACCCCTTGTTGTAAATATTTTTGTCCACCCTAAGCGTGGAAGGGTATTCTCAGATGTGAGACCCTTGCTCATTGCACCATCAGGATTCAAGCAAACCGGGCCGAAGATGGCTGTAATGCCAGAAACCGGTCCCCGGGAGCTTGTTTCCTTCCCAGTGTAAGAATTGGCTTTTGTAGTTTGGTTTGCCCTGTTCCCATCATGCACTGGGACAGGAACAGACTAATTTGCATACAGCCAGGTTCTGAAACTGGGATGGTGCAGTGAGCTAAAAAACGGTGTTGGATCTAGCCCTGATCTTTTGACTGGGTGAGAGCTTTCTGTTTAATTCAGAGACTCTGTCCCTCACCACCCCTTGTTGTAAATATTTTTGTCCACCCTAAGCGTGGAAGGGTATTCTCAGATGTGAGACCCTTGCTCATTGCACCATCAGGATTCAAGCAAACCGGGCCGAAGACGGCTGTAATGCCAGAAACCGGTCCCCGAGAGCTTGTTTCCTTCCCAGTGTAAGAATTGGCTTTTGTAGTTTGGTTTGCCCTGTTCCCATCATGCACTGGGACAGGAACAGACTAATTTGCATACAGCCAGGTTCTGAAACTGGGATGGTGCAGTGAGCTAAAAAACGGTGTTGGATCTAGCCCTGATCTTTTGACTGGGTGAGAGCTTTCTGTTTAATTCAGAGACTCTGTCCCTCACCACCCCTTGTTGTAAATATTTTTGTCCACCCTAAGCGTGGAAGGGTATTCTCAGATGTGAGACCCTTGCTCATTGCACCATCAGGATTCAAGCAAACCGGGCCGAAGACGGCTGTAATGCCAGAAACCGGTCCCCGGGAGCTTGTTTCCTTCCCAGTGTAAGAATTGGCTTTTGTAGTTTGGTTTGCCCTGTTCCCATCATGCACTGGGACAGGAACAGACTAATTTGCATACAGCCAGGTTCTGAAACTGGGATGGTGCAGTGAGCTAAAAAACGGTGTTGGATCTAGCCCTGATCTTTTGACTGGGTGAGAGCTTTCTGTTTAATTCAGAGACTCTGTCCCTCACCACCCCTTGTTGTAAATATTTTTGTCCACCCTAAGCGTGGAAGGGTATTCTCAGATGTGAGACCCTTGCTCATTGCACCATCAGGATTCAAGCAAACCGGGCCGAAGACGGCTGTAATGCCAGAAACCGGTCCCCGGGAGCTTGTTTCCTTCCCAGTGTAAGAATTGGCTTTTGTAGTTTGGTTTGCCCTGTTCCCATCATGCACTGGGACAGGAACAGACTAATTTGCATACAGCCAGGTTCTGAAACTGGGATGGTGCAGTGAGCTAAAAAACGGTGTTGGATCTAGCCCTGATCTTTTGACTGGGTGAGAGCTTTCTGTTTAATTCAGAGACTCTGTCCCTCACCACCCCTTGTTGTAAATATTTTTGTCCACCCTAAGCGTGGAAGGGTATTCTCAGATGTGAGACCCTTGCTCATTGCACCATCAGGATTCAAGCAAACCGGGCCGAAGACGGCTGTAATGCCAGAAACCGGTCCCCGGGAGCTTGTTTCCTTCCCAGTGTAAGAATTGGCTTTTGTATTTTGGTTTGCCCTGTTCCCATCATGCACTGGGACAGGAACAGACTAATTTGCATACAGCCAGGTTCTGAAACTGGGATGGTGCAGTGAGCTAAAAAACGGTGTTGGATCTAACCCTGATCTTTTGACTGGGTGAGAGCTTTCTGTTTAATTCAGAGACTCTGTCCCTCACCACCCCTTGTTGTAAATATTTTTGTCCACCCTAAGCGTGGAAGGGTATTCTCAGATGTGAGACCCTTGCTCATTGCACCAACAGGATTCAAGCAAACCGGGCCGAAGACGGCTGTAATGCCAGAAACCGGTCCCCGGGAGCTTGTTTCCTTCCCAGTGTAAGAATTGGCTTTTGTAGTTTGGTTTGCCCTGTTCCCATCATGCACTGGGACAGGAACAGACTAATTTGCATACAGCCAGGTTCTGAAACTGGGATGGTGCAGTGAGCTAAAAAACGGTGTTGGATCTAGCCCTGATCTTTTGACTGGGTGAGAGCTTTCTGTTTAATTCAGAGACTCTGTCCCTCACCACCCCTTGTTGTAAATATTTTTGTCCAACCTAAGCGTGGAAGGGTATTCTCAGATGTGAGACCCTTGCTCATTGCACCATCAGGATTCAAGCAAACCGGGCCGAAGACGGCTGTAATGCCAGAAACCGGTCCCCGGGAGCTTGTTTCCTTCCCAGTGTAAGAATTGGCTTTTGTAGTTTGGTTTGCCCTGTTCCCATCATGCACTGGGACAGGAACAGACTAATTTGCATACAGCCAGGTTCTGAAACTGGGATGGTGCAGTGAGCTAAAAAACGGTGTTGGATTTAGCCCTGATCTTTTGACTGGGTGAGAGCTTTCTGTTTAATTCAGAGACTCTGTCCCTCACCACCCCTTGTTGTAAATATTTTTGTCCACCCTAAGCGTGGAAGGGTATTCTCAGATGTGAGACCCTTGCTCATTGCACCATCAGGATTCAAGCAAACCGGGCCGAAGACGGCTGTAATGCCAGAAACCGGTCCCCGGGAGCTTGTTTCCTTCCCAGTGTAAGAATTGGCTTTTGTAGTTTGGTTTGCCCTGTTCCCATCATGCACTGGGACAGGAACAGACTAATTTGCATACAGCCAGGTTCTGAAACTGGGATGGTGCAGTGAGCTAAAAAACGGTGTTGGATCTAGCCCTGATCTTTTGACTGGGTGAGAGCTTTCTGTTTAATTCAGAGACTCTGTCCCTCACCACCCCTTGTTGTAAATATTTTTGTCCACCCTAAGCGTGGAAGGGTATTCTCAGATGTGAGACCCTTGCTCATTGCACCACCAGGATTCAAGCAAACCGGGCCGAAGACGGCTGTAATGCCAGAAACCGGTCCCCGGGAGCTTGTTTCCTTCCCAGTGTAAGAATTGGCTTTTGTAGTTTGGTTTGCCCTGTTCCCATCATGCACTGGGACAGGAACAGACTAATTTGCATACAGCCAGGTTCTGAAACTGGGATGGTGCAGTGAGCTAAAAAACGGTGTTGGATCTAGCCCTGATCTTTTGACTGGGTGAGAGCTTTCTGTTTAATTCAGAGACTCTGTCCCTCACCACCCCTTGTTGTAAATATTTTTGTCCACCCTAAGCGTGGAAGGGTATTCTCAGATGTGAGACCCTTGCTCATTGCACCATCAGGATTCAAGCAAACCGGGCCGAAGACGGCTGTAATGCCAGAAACCGGTCCCCGGGAGCTTGTTTCCTTCCCAGTGTAAGAATTGGCTTTTGTAGTTTGGTTTGCCCTGTTCCCATCATGCACTGGGACAGGAACAGACTAATTTGCATACAGCCAGGTTCTGAAACTGGGATGGTGCAGTGAGCTAAAAAACGGTGTTGGATCTAGCCCTGATCTTTTGACTGGGTGAGAGCTTTCTGTTTAATTCAGAGACTCTGTCCCTCACCACCCCTTGTTGTAAATATTTTTGTCCACCCTAAGCGTGGAAGGGTATTCTCAGATGTGAGACCCTTGCTCATTGCACCATCAGGATTCAAGCAAACCGGGCCGAAGACGGCTGTAATGCCAGAAACCGGTCCCCGGGAGCTTGTTTCCTTCCCAGTGTAAGAATTGGCTTTTGTAGTTTGGTTTGCCCTGTTCCCATCATGCACTGGGACAGGAACAGACTAATTTGCATACAGCCAGGTTCTGAAACTGGGATGGTGCAGTGAGCTAAAAAACGGTGTTGGATCTAGCCCTGATCTTTTGACTGGGTGAGAGCTTTCTGTTTAATTCAGAGACTCTGTCCCTCACCACCCCTTGTTGTAAATATTTTTGTCCACCCTAAGCGTGGAAGGGTATTCTCAGATGTGAGACCCTTGCTCATTGCACCATCAGGATTCAAGCAAACCGGGCCGAAGACGGCTGTAATGCCAGAAACCGGTCCCCGGGAGCTTGTTTCCTTCCCAGTGTAAGAATTGGCTTTTGTAGTTTGGTTTGCCCTGTTCCCATCATGCACTGGGACAGGAACAGACTAATTTGCATACAGCCAGGTTCTGAAACTGGGATGGTGCAGTGAGCTAAAAAACGGTGTTGGATCTAGCCCTGATCTTTTGACTGGGTGAGAGCTTTCTGTTTAATTCAGAGACTCTGTCCCTCACCACCCCTTGTTGTAAATATTTTTGTCCACCCTAAGCGTGGAAGGGTATTCTCAGATGTGAGACCCTTGCTCATTGCACCATCAGGATTCAAGCAAACCGGGCCGAAGACGGCTGTAATGCCAGAAACCGGTCCCCGGGAGCTTGTTTCCTTCCCAGTGTAAGAATTGGCTTTTGTAGTTTGGTTTGCCCTGTTCCCATCATGCACTGGGACAGGAACAGACTAATTTGCATACAGCCAGGTTCTGAAACTGGGATGGTGCAGTGAGCTAAAAAACGGTGTTGGATCTAGCCCTGATCTTTTGACTGGGTGAGAGCTTTCTGTTTAATTCAGAGACTCTGTCCCTCACCACCCCTTGTTGTAAATATGGACGTTCAACCATGGCCCATGGTCCTAATTAACATCTGATCCTCAACAAGTATACAGTCGCCCGCCCTGGTACCATCTATTTGGCCATTATGGATCGGTCTTCCGCAGTTGATTGCTTGATTACAACTAAGCTCTGGCGGACCATGCTGTCCATAGGGTGGATGGCGATAATATTCATTTTCTTGATAATCTCCTCAACGATACCAAGGCTGAGGTTTGTTACTCACAAAACCTTAAGGTATTGCACCAGTTTCCAACCAATTAAAAGAGGAGTGTGCAAAGGGTGTATCCAGGCTCCCTTTTTCTTTAATTTATATATTAATAAATTACAGCAGATTGTTAGAGACTAAGATAGATTGCCCCCATGTGGGACAGCGTGGCTGGCAGGTTTCGCTCTATGCGGACGATGCAGTCCTTATGGCCAGGGCAGCCAGGGGGTTACACTACCTGCTTAACTCTTTCTCTTCTTTCATGGAAGATTTGGATTTGTCTATAAACATCTCCATATCTTATGTGATGCAGGTGGAACCTCGTACAAAAAAGCGGTACCAGTTTAGGGTTGGTGCCGCACTGGTTCCCCGCACAGAGGTTTTCTCTTACCTTGGGGATCTAATGGACGATAAAATGAAATAGGGGCCTTTAAATTGGAGTAAGGAGGGAGAATTAGTACGTGCTAACACCTTTGTTTTTAACCCCTTAAGTGCTGCGTCGGGGCGTTGGCCGACGGCAGCACTACCTCCCCAGTGCTGCGCACGACCATTGGACGTCCATTCAGCACTAGTTCCAATGGACAGCGCAGCACTGGGGAGGGATATTTGCGAGCATCTATGAGGTTAATTTTGCATCCAAACTGGATACGAAACCGATTGCAGCACTTTTGCAGATATATTAGGCAAAGTGCATTGCAAACATTTCCTATGGAAGTGAAATTCGGGGCTACATCACCATGGATGAATTACAAGTGGTTGAAAATAATTTTCTTAAACACCTCCTGCGTGTGTCACAGGGTACCTCAAGCTATATGGTTCATGAGTAGCTGGGGGTCTCTTATCTGTCAGATCTGTTGGCTCTTCGGCCTCTTTTATTGTGGCTGAAGTTATGGTTGCACGAGAGACCGACCCTACGCAAATTAATTCTAAAGGAGTGTATGGGTCTTGATCGTGCCCTCTATATCCTGTGGCTTAGCTAGATCAAGAAATGCTTTGAGTGGTTGGGAAGAGAAGAACTATTCTCCAACCCAAAATCTGTGCACAAAAAGGACCTGGGCTGGGTAAAGGAGACCTTTTTTATTTGGAGGATTGCCGAAAGGGAAGGGTGCGAGCTGAGGAAACTGAGCGTTTGTAGGTTTGTTATTCTGAAAAACGTACTAAGCCATATCTATTAGGGCCTTTTAGTAGCCATGATCATTTCATTACTAACTAGGTTTCGATTTGACCTCTTCCACTTTCCTCTGGCTCAGCCACATTAGTGTAGTAGAGGTCAGAGCTTATGGTCCTGTGGCTCCAACGGTAAGTCTCCACAGGACGTGCTTCAATTTTTAATGTTTTGTAATTTGTATCCCCCAGAAAAATGTCATTATTCCAACCCTGAAATTACTGGATTTTAGGCAAGTGCATTCAGCTTTTATATTTTTACAAATGTTATCTGGTGACAGTATTCTATCTGTCCTTAGATTTTTTAAATCTGCAGTGAGACTTAGTGCCTGTTGTGACTAATTGTTCATGGCCCCAAGAGACTGTTAGGCGTTTTTATGACCCGGTTTTATGTTAAATTTTATCTTATTGTGTTTTAAGTATGTATTGTATAATGTGACCCTTAAAATTTGAGCTGCTATCCATGTTACTTTTCTATATTGTTTTAGACTACTTTTATGGCTTGATGCAAAAACCGAATAAAATGATTTTGATTGATTGATTGAATGATTGATTGATTTATTGAAGTCAGATCCTAACAGTCCTGCTCAAGTTCTTTAAGTTAATCCTTCTGTAAGGGGTAAGGAGGTCCGAAGAGATTTTCCTAATGTTTTTTCTGGCAAGCTTAGGTTGTTAAAAAATTACCAACATTGCATTAGACTCAAATCTAATGCTAAACCCGTTGTATTTGGGCAAGGCATATCTCTCACATGATGCATGCACTCTTGAAAGTTGAATAGGACAGATTGTTAGCTTCAGGTGTAAGTGAACCAATAGAGAGCTCACAGTGATTGGCTCAGATTGTCCTTGCAACTAAAGCATCCAGTAAGGACGTCAGACTTAGTGTTGATCTAAAGTATCTCATTGAGAACATGCGGGTGGACAGACATCCCTTGCCAAGCATCCATGAAGTTATTACTTTAATTAAGGGAACAAGTTGTTTCAGTGTTCTAGATCTCTCCTCAGCTTACCACCCAGTTGAGCTACATCCCAAATCATGCCACCTTACTTCCTTTGTGACTCCTCTAGGGGTGTTCCAGTTATTACATATGCCTTTAAGGTTGGCCTCTGCTGCAGACACTTTTCAGAGGATTATGCAATATGTGTCATGGGACATGCCTGGGACATTATGTTTTCAAGATGACATTCTCATCTTGGGCATGGATGTGGAGGAGCACACTGTCATGCTTAGAAGAGTGTAGATTAATTTAGGGAAGACAGGGCTCACCTTGAAGAAGGAGAAATGTCGCATAAGGGTGGGTAGAGTACCTAGGGCACACCATTTCACAAGACGGCAAAAAAACGAAGTTAAATTTGGTAAAAGCTGTTAAAAATACAGCAGATCCAACCAGTGTCAAAAACTTTAAATCTTTTTTAGGCATGTTGGAATATTACTCCAAATTTGCACGGAATTATGCCAGCACTGGGGAACAATTATGGATGGTATTTAAATCCAAGGTCCCTTTTGTGTGGAATAAAGAGTGTCATAGTGCCTTTATGTCTGTGAAGGCTGGTATCATAGCAGCCCCTTCCCTGGGTAGATGTGCCTCTCGGGCACTAAAAGGGGCTGAAAAGAACTATTTGGTTGTGGAGAAAGAGGAGCTTGCTTGTTTTTGGGCGGTCATGGATTTCCAATTGTTCATGTGGGGCATACATATCACAAGCCCTTAATGTATGCCTTCACCATACAGGGTTCCAAGGATTGCAAGATGGATTTTGGGAACAGAAGGGTACAATTTCAAGGTCAAATACTTACCTGGAGCATAGAAAGTGGTTGCAGACTTTTTGTCCCGTTCTCCTACAAAAGTTGATGAAGATACCAACATTGTGGAGCATAAAGATGTCCTACTTCAATTAAGGATCATAAATAGGAAAGAGTGGGATGATTGTGTAAAACATGATAAGGAAATGGCTTCTTTTAAAGAATACTAAAAACGAAGTTCCAGCGTTAATGTCTAAATACTGAGATATGAGGTTGGAGTTATGCATACAAGATGGTACAGTGTGCAGGGGGGAGAAATGTATTCACCCTAAGAAGCTAAGGGAGTTGTGGAGTTGGCTCATGTGAGCCATTTAGGGTGTAGTCTCACCAAAAACAAAATACGCCTAGATTACTGGTTGGCAGGCATGTACACCATTGTTGAGACCAAATAAGAGATTGCGTGGATTACAGAAAGAATGACAAAACCAACCAAACCAGGAAGCCTCAGTTGTCACCTGTGAAGGTCCAGGATAGCTCTTGGTCCACAATAGCGCTCAATATAATTGGCCCCCTCAATCGCATAGTGCAGAATGAGCATTTCATTCTGTTGTTGGTGGATTATCACACTCAGGTGGTTTTCAAATGTGTACATCAAAAATACCGATACTTTCATCCAGTTCTTGAAAGGGGCATTCTTTGAAGAAGGTATTCTTGACATCTTCATGACAGACAATGGGCTACAGTTCACGTCAGAATGCATGCATGAAAGAGGTTTTGTCTGCTCTTCACATTGCTCCTCACACGACCACTTTGTATTGCTCTTGTGTAAATGGATTGGTGGAACGAATAAACTGCATGATCAAAGAGTATTTACAAAGAACGGAATTACTAGGTACTCCTGCTGCTCATGCCTTGCAGGACACATTATGGGCATATCGCTCCACACCTAAGTGTGTTACTGGGGTTTATCCTTTCATGTCATTGAAGGGCTGAGCTCCTAGGACCAGGTTGTCTGCTTCATGGTTGATGAAAAAGGGTATGTCTGTGGTGGACCATAGTGAAATATCTAGGATGGTTTCTGAACACCAGGACAAATACAAAAACAGGTATGATCAGACTGAGCATGTGAAACCCAGGGTGTTTCAAGAAGAGGAATGGGCCACAAACCACACATGAGGCATGCTTCCAGATTTTGTGAATCAATCAATCAATCAATCAATCAATCAATCAATCATTACATTTGTGAAGCGCACTACCTGCCCGTGAGTGTCTCAAGGCACTGGGGGGGACGGGGACGGGGGGGGGTGCTGCTACTGATCGAAGAGCCAGGTCTTGAGGAGTCTTCTGAAGGCTAGCAGGTCCTGGGTCTGCCGTAGGTCGGTGGGGAGCGTGTTCCAGGTCTTTGCGACGAGGTAGGAGAAGGATCTTCCGCCGGCGGTGGTTTTCCGGATGCGTGGCACTGTGGCGAGGGCAAGGTTGGCGGTGCGGAGACTGCGGGTAGGGGTGAAAAAGCTGAGTGGGTCGTTGAGGTATGCCGGCCCGGCATTGTGTTTGGCTTTGTATGCATGGATGAGGAGTTTGAAGGTGATCCTCTTGTCGACAGGGAGCCAGTGTAGTAGGCCTCTTAGGTGGGGTGTGATGTGGCTGCATCGGGGGATGTTGAGGATCAGTCGTGCCGAGGCGTTCTGAATGCGTTGCAGCCATCTCAGGAGCTTGGTTGTTGTTCCTGTGTAGAGGGCGATCCAGTAGTCCAGTCTGCTGGTGACGAGGGCCTGGGTCACGGTTTTCCTTGTGTCGGAGGGGATCCATTTGAAGATCCTGCAGAGCATTCGGAAGGTGTTGAAGCAGGATGCGGGGACGGCGTTGAATTGCTTGGTCATGGAGAGGGCGGAGTCGAGGATGACCCCCAGATTGCGCACATGGTCGGTGGGTTCCGGGGCTGTTCCTAGAGATGTGGTCCACCACGAGTCGTCCCAGGCTGATGGGGTGGGGCCGAGGATGAGAACCTCCGTCTTATCTGAATTCAGTTTCTGCCTGCTGTTTTTCATCCATTCAGCGATGGCCTTCATGCCTCTGTGGAGGTTGTCTTTGGTGGTGTGGGGGCCTTCGGTGAGGGATATAATCAGCTGAGTGTCGTCAGCGTAGAAGATGATGTTGAGGCTGTGTTGTCGTGCAACGTGGGCGAGTGGAGCCATGTAGATATTGAACAGCGTCGGGCTGAGGGAAGGTCCTTGAGGAACGCCGCAGATGATCTCTGTGGTCTCGGAGCGGAACAGTGGGAGGCGGATACTTTGTGTTCTGCTGGAGAGGAAGGATGTGTCCAGGCCAGGGCCTTCCCTTGGATTCCTGCGTCCTGGAGGCGTGCTGTTAGGGTGCGGTGGCAGACCGTGTCGAAGGCTGGTGATAGGTCCAGGAGGATGAGGGCGGCTGTTTCTCCGTTGTCCATGAGGGTCCTGATGCCATCGGTGGTGGCGAGGAGGGCGGTCTCGGTGTTGTCGTTGCTGCGGAAGCCCGATTGGGATGGGTCCAGGATGTTGTTGTCTTCGAGGTGGCGAAGGATAGCCAGGGTAGTCAGAAATGTTGTCAATCTTGAAAATGGTCAAACCTGGGGTATCGACAAAAGTGTTTCACACAGGCCCACTGACATCCCCAGGGCGCGTTCTATTCTGGAAACATTGTTAGGGGGATGCTGTGCCTTGCGTTCCAAGGAGATCTCAGAGAACTAAATTATCTCCTGTGTGGTATAATGATTACAGTGCAAAGTTAGTTTATTTCTAAGTGTTAACTCCTGTGTGTGACTTATCTCTCCAAAGTGATGTATTCCTTTAGGCTTGAAGTTTCTTCTTCACTTACTTCCCCCTCCAAGTTTTCTTTTCCTTTCCTCCTTGTTTTTCCTCACAGCTTATTGGTCACCCTATGTAAAGGATGTGTGTTTTAATTAATGTATTGGTACATTCGGTCTCCCCTCCCATCCTATGCCAATAGGTATGTACCATGAATTTGTTGTGTGAACATTCCACAGCTGACTCCAGATGACAGGAACCAGTGGTGTTGTAGAGATGAAATAAAGATTTTTCTTGTACCTACCTGTGTCATCTCACTTTGTAACAGTAAACCACCTTCCACAAAATGTTTTGCCATTTTTAGTTCTATTTCTTTTGCATTTGTTTGTAGTAACAACACATGTCAAAGCTTGTACATGTTTTATTTTTATTTTAAAATAATTTTTATTTAATGCATACATTTGCATTTTATTTCACATTCATACTTTACTAAAAAAAAAAATTCTCATTACAGTGGTACAATATATGTTTAACTTTTTTGTATAGTGTTACAGATAAAGTATGGTTTGAAAAAGTTTTACCACATGGATATTTTTAAACATTTTCAAAAATAGGCAAATTATACTTGTTAACACATATATTTCATAAACATACTAGTTTGTATTTTTATAATAACCCCTTCGCTGCAGCGGCTATTCCGCCGCAGCGCTAAGGGAGTGGGGCACCCGCGCGGCGGCTCCATACTAGTGACGGAACCGCTCCGTCACGGCTCGCGGGCGAGCTGTGCTTGTGACAGAACGGTTCCGTCACAAACCCGCCCCCCCATCAAAGCGTCAGCGCAGGCGCGAAATCAGCACCGCGCAGGCGCGGCAAGCGGGCCGTGATGGAACCGTTCCGTCACAAGCACAGCTCACCCGTGGCTTGTGACGGAGCGGTTCCGTCACAAGCATGGGAGGGGTTAATATGATACATTTGTTTGAAAAATATGAATTAGTACTTTATAATACAATGATTTGTTTTTATTTGATACTTTACATCTACAGTTAAAGTTTGTTAATTTTTTTGCATGTTTTAAACATTTGAAAAACATTTCTACATATTTATTTTTGAATTTCTGTTGTTTTCTTTAGAAAATAGTGTTTTTCAAAATTTTCATTTGTGGCCTTTTTTTTTTACTGCTACCAGTATTTTTTACTCTGTAGGTGTATTTCCTTGGAATTTTACTTTTTCAAGGAGCACTTTTGTTAATAATTTGTTGTTTTTTTGTGGTTCCTAGTGACTGTGGATTACATAGGTAGATTTATCTTGGACATTTCATTTTTTTCATTTGTTTTTTATTTTAATTAGTATTTAATTTTGACTTATTTGTAGATTAAATATTTGTAAGATTGATGCGGATCAAGAACTGCAGCTACACAACTGTAAGTATGATATTTTTATTAATGGGTGGTAAATGTAATATTTTAATATGCATAGGTATTATCATTTTATTCTAATGCAAACGTTTTATTTTTGATGTGTGTGATTTAACTGTGAGCTGCTGTGTTTATTTTTAATATTGTATCAATTTTATGTTTGTATAAATACTGCTAATTAAGAATTAAAATCATTAATTTTTATCAGTCTTGTTTTGTAATTTATTAATATGTTTGGAATGATTTATAAAAAATATTTTTGTATAATGTATTTAAAAATGGTTATGTTACAGTGGTTGTTTTTGTTGCCCATTACTAGTGAGTATATAAGTAGATAAGGGGTTTATCATAGTGATTTAGCTATCATTCCAAGGTAGTGTGCTCCTTTGTTATTAAAAAAAAGTTCAGACTTTGAATTGCAGCATTTCAAACATTTCCCTGGTTTGTTCACTTATTTTAGGTTTCATTTGGTTTACTGATTGTTGTATCTTTAGTTGATGGTAGCTTTATTCTTATTGGACGGCTTCCATGAATCTGTAGGGTTGGGTCCCTCATAGTGTGAATTGGAAGGCATTATGCCATCTTTCCATTGCATTGTTGGTTTTGGCTTGTTGAGCCATGCTGCTGTCATTGACATTCCACCCTGGTATTTGGTATTTGTGTTGGCGTCTGTGACCAGAGCAGTGCAGTCTGTCACCATAAGGGTCTTTAAAATAGTCCATTAATGGACTCAATTTCTGTTCATTTTTAAAAAACATTTTGGTTAATTTTGGCTTTTTTAACCATGGTGCTGTCGCAGGCATTCCACCATGGTATTTTGAATGTCTATTGGCGCTTGTGTCTAGAGAGGTACAGGCTACCAAGTCAGGGGTCTTCAAAATAGACCTTTAGGGTACTTCATTTTTGTTCATTCTTTTGGTAAAATAGGGATTACATTAGCATATTGCAGCGGTTAACTACATCTGTCAGAGGTACTTATGTCAGAGCTATTAACATCTAAATCTCAATGGTAAGTTGGCTCTTTGTAGCATGCGTTACACTGAGTGAAGATTTCTGGAGCTGTCTCCAAATGCTTTGTTCGGAGTAGCTATAGCAACCTCGTACAGCTGCGTGTGAGTATAGTTTAAGTATTGTTTGCAGCATTGCCTTTTCAAAGTCTATTAAAATTTTGTGCGAAGAGTAATTATTCATTTTTCTTTTGATGTTGTTTTAGAGTTCACAGTATATTTTAAAAAGTAAAAGTAAAAAAGGGGAGAGGATGTGGCCTAAAGGTTAGGATGGTTGACATCAACTCTAGGGAACCAGGTTCGAGTCTCGGCAATGACGCTCAATATCCTGTGATTCTGGGCAAATCACTTAGTTACCCTGTGCCTAACAAAAATGAATGTACCCTTGTATAACACAACTGGTGCTCATATAGAGCACTCCGATACCTTTGGGCAAGTTTGCGCTATATAAAACTCTGAAAACAAAAATTGCACTTTGTTTGTTTTGCAGCAGTATATAAATGAGAGGTATGTATGGAGTATATCTGTGTGAATTTTTTGTTGCAAATATAATTATTCTCTCTCATTATTGTGATCGTCATGTAGAAGGAAGAGTACATCATAAGGCACATTGGTTAGGTGTCCTGAATTCTGTGAGTCTTGATATATTTAATGGGCAGCAGGGGTTTGACTTCTTGCTTTTCAGTATGTGATATTAGTTGTTTTAAAGTTGGAATTGCTGATAGATGACTCAGGTGCACAGGTTCTTTAGAGAGTATATCTTTTAAAATGTTAGTAGTGCGCTCTTGGTAACTGGTTCTTGCCTCTTTTAAATCTTGAAGTTTGTGGATTCATTCTATCTCTGTTATGGTTAAGTTCTGTGACTTTAATTATAATATTGTTTTTGTTTGTAGCCCTCCCATAGTTAATGTACTATTTATCACATTTTATTGCATTTCCAATTCACATTCTTGGTGCTTGATCTTTCCAGGCTGCGTGTGTACCCAATGTGGGAAAGTAGTTGCTCTTTATGCCATTCTGTCTGATAATAGTTTAATTATAAAATTAATTATTCTGTTAGAACAGTAATTTAGTTTGCAAATATAGTGTAAACATGCATTAAACCGTTTGACAATTTTACTTGTGTTGCACATGAGCTGTTGATTTAAGTTGCAGTGTTTTTATTTGAGTTTCTATTGATGTCGTTGAGATGTGGGTCAAGTAGGCTTTTCTGTCCTACTTGTGGAATAGTGCTTTTTAGTTACATTTTAAGCATGCAGGTTTGCTTGTTTTAGGGGCTAGTCAGGGTTTTATTTTTATTTTTAAAGTATAAGAGTTGTTTTATTTTTATGAGTGGATTTTTAGTACTTATGAAGTGATATACATATCAAAAGAGAGTTTTAAAATTATTTTTCAATTAGGGTTTTAAAATGATGTTAGGTTACATTGCAGAACTTTTAGGGGCTGATTATGAGTTTGACGGGGGCACCGTCAGCCCACCACATTGGCATTTGAGAGAACACCACCAAGGCGGCAGTATCTGGACCACCTCATTACAACATTCCGCGGTCTGGTTGTGTTGTGCCAGTGCAGCCAAGGTGCCAACATGCTTTGCTTCTAGAAGAGAACCTGAAGCCAATGCTGACCCCACTTCTATGCCACCAGCAAATCGAGTGCACTGTTGCATGCACCATATGGTGCATGGCAAACAGTATGCACAGACATGTGTGACATAGTGGGGGATGCTTGCCCTGAGGCCCTTCTCTGTGGCCCTTTCGCTGCCTTTTCACCGACATCTGCGGAAAGGCTAGTCGTAATACCCTTGCAGGCCAACTCCAGCACCAACACCATTGACTGTCGCTGTCCATACCTCTGCCACTGCGGTAGCTCAAATGTCGGTGGTGGCGGTCTTGTGGAGAAGTGTGGCTCAGGGGTTAGAGGCGGCAGACCCGGAAGCTGAGATCGGCCCTGGACCAGGGTTCAATTCACCGCCTCGACGGGGCTTGGGCTCAATAATTCCACGGACTCGATAATTCTCGCTCCGGTGCCTACTCGACTCACGGGTTCACATTCTGCGACTCTGGGCAATAGCTTGCTTAATCTCCACAACGGCCCCTTGCGATGGGATGCCTGGCTTTCACCTTGTGGATACCCTGCCGGGGTTATCTCACAGGAGAATACCAGGACGGGTTCCCTAAGCAAGCGCTTAGATGCCTGCGATGTGGGTGGTTTGCGCTATATAAATACATGTACATTTACATTTACATGTACATTACATTTACATTTACATTTACTTGTTGTGGTCCAACTGCACAACTCGTAAATTGGGCGATCGGACCGCCACGGAGGCGGCGCTCGGACCACCATAGACACCTCTATGGTCCCAAGACCGCCAAAGTCATAATCAGCCCCTTAATCTTTTAACTTAACTTGTGATGGAGCTTGGTAATTTTTTTCACATCTTCCTTTTGGCTTTTCTTCATGCAGTCTGACAGATTGTTATTTTCGTGCACTGATTATATATGTTCTGTTAAAAATCATGATTTTTTATGATTTTTTATACTGTTTGAATAATTATGCTCATATGTGTATTAGTTAGTTTGTTTTATGATTATTCTGAATGGTTAGTTCGTGTTGAATTTTGTTTTTCACTTATTGCTGTTTGTGGTGAACACTAATTAGTGCTTCTGTTTTACTTTGAAATGTGTCTGTTTGTTTTATTGTGCTATTATTACTATATATGTTTTATGGTTTGATTTGTTTTATAGAATAAATTTTTTTGTATTTGAAGGTTGTTTTCATTTTTTTAGTTAATGTATGTTGAATATATTACTTCTTACATGTTTATACATTAGTATTTTTTGTATACTAAATTCATATTTTTTATATTTATTACTTTTAATATAAGAATGTTTATAATTTAAATAGTTTTTTCTTATGTTTAACGATAATATTGTAGTTGATATGTTTTTTTAATTTCTGTTACTGTCTATATCTCTCTGCAGTGCACAATATTTTTTGTTTCGATATTTGTATTTTCAATATTGTTAAAAATAGAATATTTTTAGTTACGTAAAGGATAGTGACATTTTTAAAAACAATATAATTTTGAAGATATTTTGATAAGTCATTATTGTTTTCCACAATGTTCTGTAATGAAACCCATCCTGATGAAGGGTACGCCACACATCCTGTACTCCCAGGTCAGGTAAATCTCCCCTCCCCCACTTCTACTTAAGCTAATTTCGATGTCCGCGCTCCCACTCATTCATGATCTGTCCAGTTTAGGATCAGTTACTTGGTTGAAGTCGGCTACCAATAAAACTGTGCCTTCCATAAATCCTTTCCCCTTGTGCAGCACATTTTGCATGAAAGTATCTTAATGTGAGGTTGGGATGTAAATTGTGGCTATAGCCAGTGTTTGGCACCTCTCCTCCTCCCTTTGGAAAACATGTGGTGATGTAGTCATCATTCTGAATTTGACATTCTAGGTTCCAAGTTCTTTGGAATGTTGGAATGTGTGTGGTCAGTTGTTTTATCTGGGTTGTATGAACATCAGTTGATCCTGATGCTTTTGAAGACTGTGGCCAATAAAGATACTCTGTAGTCGAGTTTTGGCTTTTTTTAAGAGCCATAATGTTCCTTGCCAGTTGGTTAGATAGGGTTTCCACAATTGTTAGACCAACTTTGTTTCTTTTCAGAATTATCATCCTTGCATGTTATAGTGTGCTCTGTGACATGTACGTTTGTGGCGTAGTATTCCAAGAGAAACATGTTGAATTTCCCTTTTTCAAATGTGTCTACTGCACATTTTTCAGTATTCTATGATTCAAACACAGCATTGACTCTGAGCATTTTATGGGGTGTTTAGCCATGTAAATTAAATGAAAGTACTTTGATTGTGTCAGCTACGTACATTAAGTGATAGTACTTTGATTGTGTTGGACGACAAATGCTGTTGTCCTAGTAGAGTTTCATTTGCTGGTTGGTGCTGTTATCTCCATCTCTAGTTTCTCCTTCTGCACCAACACTAGACTTTTAACACCCTCTTCACCCTCTGCAGAACTGCAGCAAAAAAAACATTTCTAAATGGAGTTTCAACCTGAGCACAAGTCTTTAGCACCCTGTGGTCAAAGTATGTCTTTTCTCAGAAGATGGGGCCCATTCTCCTTTTCACCTCAGTCACAAATTTCATGTTTAGCTTACGGTTGTTTTTAAGCTTTTAAATGATCCGGTGAGTCCTTTTTGTCAAGTCTTCAGGGGCAAAGTTTCTTATCATTCTGTGCTCCGCTATGCATTTTCTCTGTCAAAACTGTATTCTGTTTTCTCATCAAACATTTCCATTGTCTTTGCCGGTCCGATATGTGTTTGTCAAGTTTCTCACGCATAGTGTTCCTCTAGTTGACATTGGCTTCTTCTACCACGACTATGCCCAGTATTTCGAAATCTCTCCCCACTTTTGTAATGTCATGAGTTGCTATGTCCTTTTGAAATTGCAGGCCTCACAGAAAGGTCCAGAAGAATCTGATATTTCGACCTGTGATTGCGCTCACCAGGGGTCTGAAGGCATTTCTCTCCCTGAGGGTATTTTGCAAGAGGTATTAAAGCAAAATGTTTTTGCAACCATTGTATGTTATAGGTTCTTGGAATTGGAATACTCTTATCAGTAAATCTTTGTGGAGAAAAGAGGACATTTTAGCAAGGATATCTTGTGGTTGAGCTATAGAATCTGCCATTTTTATATCTAGTTTATGCATACGTTTGATACCTCCTACTTCTCCCCACTTTAGGTTCCGAATCTGGGCAAATAGGAGTTTGACCTTGAATTCAAGATTGTTTCCTTTCACTTATTCTTTTATGTTGTGTATCCTTTTGTTACAGCACAATTTTCCAGATCCTGACATGTGTTAAATAGCATGCCTATTTGTTCTTTTACCTTCTTAATTTCATGTACGTGAGTAGCTTCCTATTCTTCTAATGAGGCCACATTCAAACCCATTCCTCCATTGTATTACCCAAATGGTCTAATCTCAAGGAGTATACTGCTTCCATTAGTCCTTAGCGGATTTCCAGTAACTCACTCTTTAAGTCCTATTTCCATTGTTTTCTGAACCAGTCCGTTTAGGTCCTTTTTACTCAGCAGGGATTCATCTGACTGCCTGCCCCCTCCAGTTTGGGATTCCATCTTCACTTTCTAAAATGATTTCCAGTGATTTTGTGCAGTAGGTGCCAATGTCCTTTTGCCCTCTAACTGTACGCTCAAATCCACCTACCCATACACACCTACTGTGGATAGGAGTTTCCAACTTCTGCCTTGCCTGGTGTGTTATTTATGGGTCTTGGCATGGTCTCCTGTTATACCTCTTGTTCGTGGCCTGTGCCATGTGTTCTCAGTAAGAGGTAGAGGGGATTCCCCAGCAGGATTGTGTCTTTGCTGCACACTCTAGGGAATAGGTTTGCTTTGTGGCTTGATATGTCCTCCTTAGTGCCTTTACTGGGCTACCTCCATCACCTTCTCTTCCCCGCCTGGGCTCTGTGCACACAGGCTACCTCTCCTCCTGTGCCTTTCCACTTTACATTCACGTATCTCTCTTAATAGACGCTTTCTCCTCCATGTGTGCACCAGACCAGCCCTGTATTCTTTTTTCTGCTGTGGATTTCTTGTTTGTCCTTGGATTCCTTTTCAAATTTTTTGCATTTCTGTCTGTAGATTGGGCATGCCAGTTTGGGTATCTTTCCATACCCAAGAGAAGGCCCAAAGAGTTGCAGCCGACATCTTCGGCCTCCAGGCACACCCTATGCAATGGGTTTACACAACTATGCAAATTAAGTCATCTTAATCTGGTATGATATTAAAATATCAGAACCAAAATATTGTATAGCAAAAAAATTGTGTCCGAAATATCATTTACAAAAATATTGCCCCACAGGAGTTACTAAAAAAAAATCTACAGCCAACGAAACACCATTTTTGTAAGCACTGTAACATGATATTAGTCAGACAATTATATTTATGCGATATATATTTCGCTAATGATACATAACTATGGCATAGATGCATCAAGGTAAAATCCGCTCGCAAAGGGGCAGATTCTCAGATTCTCAGGGCCTCTAGGCCCATAGGAATGAATGGGGAGGTATTCCTTAATTGCGACTCGCAATGTGCGAGTCGCAATTAAGGAATTTTAAGAAATCGCTATTTTTTTTGTGATTTCTTCATGCATTGCATTTTGCTATTCCTTAAGAGCGAATCATTATTTTTCGCTATTAAGGAATAGCAAAATGGGTTCTTGATGCATCTGGGGGTATGTTCTGTAACAGCACAACTAACAGCAAGAAGGCTGCCATAACTTGTTGGCCCACCTGGCATTACCTTTGTGTAAAAAATGGTGCTTAAATTTTGTCTGAAGTAGCACTTTTGTTATAAATGTCCCCCTAAAGCACCGGGGAAGTCTTAAAAAATAGTGCGCTATTGTGGGGCATAAAATGACTCTCAAGATTTTGTTCTAAAATCTTCCTCATACCTATTTGTTTAAATAAATTCAAGAATGCCTATTAGCACCAAATCAAGACCAAAAGATGTTGATATCATTTGAATATTTACTATTTTATACGGGAATTATGTGCACAGATTTATATTGTTTATTTTAATGCTGAACTTTTTAATGTTGACAACTCCACATTACTATGCATACATAGACTTTGTTTTGGTTTTCTTATGTTGTACTTTATAGCCTTAAAAAGCACAATATAGTGCAAGAAATGTCCGGCACTTGTATTAATTTAGCTATGGAATAAATAATTGAAGGCCTGCTAAATGACTTCAGACATGCTCCCACTCTAAAATGTATGGTTTCTTCTCTCTGTGTCATAAGCGTACTAGGTTTTGAGCAACCTACAGGTAAAGACTTTTTAAAGTTGAAAAATGCACTCAGGGTCAGCCACAGAAACTACTGTGACCACTTCTGTAAGCCCACTGTGGCCAGGTGCACAAAGACTGGTGTATGCACCAGTTGAGTGCCACAGTCCCCTGGTGAAGCCTATCTTTCTTCTGAACTTCTGCACATCCTTAGCATATGACATTATTCCCTATATGACTAATTAAACTTTGGAGATGCAAATAGGTTTAGACTGTCAGGTACAGGAAGGTTCCATCAGGATGACTTCTATTAATTGTGTTTACTTCTTGCAGGCTTTGAAACCTTTTGAATCAAGTTAAGCATGACACAACCTTCATGACTTGGGAAAGGTTCTTCCCACAGAATTAAAATTGGAATTCCACCTGGCCATTAGTAGAGAAGCATGAGTGCTTTCAAGTTGTTAAGCAAACGGACAGTACATACTTTTAAGTCTAAGGACTATTTAAAATGCACTTGACCCTTACAAGTTCATATATAAAAAATAAATACCCAATTTATCAAATCGAGTTGAAAATTGAAAATAGAAAAAGCCAATTTTAGTTGGAATTGACTTGTTTTCTTTTTCTTATCAACCATAAATAAAACAGGTAACTAGAGACTACAAAAAACAAATTAGAGGTTGTATCAGCATTAAGAATCCTGTAAGCTTCCACATTCCTACTTGCACTCAGCTTTACACAAATTGGGATCAGCCATTTAGCATGGGACTCTTAACCCATTTGATGCGTCGGACGCGGGGGTGCCGTCCGACGCACCAGTGCACATGTGCGTCGAACGGCTCTCACGTGTCCGACGCCATGGCACTGGGAATCCCTCTGGTGCGGCAAAAAGCCCACTAGATACGAGGGATTATTAAAAAAATTATAAATAGGGGTGGGGACTGTCCAATATGGGCATGCCAATGTTCTCTGCCGCAAAGCTACAGTCTTTCTGCCCCCCCTTGTGGGGCAAATCGGGACAAGAGCACCCAATCTGCCACCCCGGAGGCAGAAAGCCCACTAGACACCAGGTTTCCCCCCCCCCCAAGAATTTAGGGGTGGGGGCTGCCAACCCCTCCCCCACACAAATCCAGTATTTCTGCCCCCTGGGGGCAGATGGGGGCACTATCCCCAATCTGCCCCCCCCCCCCGGGGGACAGAAAGGACCCTAGATGCCAGGGATTCTTTTTTTTATAGACCCGGGGTGGGGGCTGCCCAGAATGGGCATGCAAATGCCCCTACCCTAACCCCCAAAGAAAACTTTCTGCACCCTCCGGGAGGCAGATGGGAGCAATAGCCCCCGGGGAGGGGGCAGAAAGCCCACTAAGTGCCAGTTTTTTTTATATAGGTAGGGGTGGAGGGCTTCCGAGAATGGGCCCCCACTCAAATTAAAAATTCTATAGTCTTTCTGCACCCACTGGGAGGGAGATGGGGGCAGTAGCCCCTGATCTACACCCCCCGGGGGGGCAGAAAGCCCACAATGCGCCGGCGAATATTCTTGCTTTTTCATACGCAGGGGTGGGGGCTAACCAGAATGGGCACAACCACCAAAAAGAATAGCCAAAGTCTTTTGGCCCTCCTCAGGGATATATCGGGGCAATAGCCCCTGATTTCCCCCCCCCAGGGCAGCAGAATGCCCACTAGGCACTGACTTTTTTTCGGAATGTACCTACCTGTGGATTTTGGGTCCTAGCGCAGCAGGCACCGAGGCAAAAATAGGAAACCTATATATTTTTGAAAACTACACACTAAGGGAAATCCAGGATGGGGTGACTTGTGTGCCTTTCACTAGGTTCTGTTACCCCGAATCCCTTGCAAACCTAAAAATTTGTTTGAAAAAACACATTTTCTTCACATTTCTGTGGTGGGCAGTTCAGGAATCTGCGTGGATCCACAAAATTCTACCTACCCCGCATTCCCCAAAGTCTTCTGAGAAAAATGGTACCTCACTTGTGTGGGTAGGCCTAGTGCCTGCTACAGGAAACTGCCCAAAACACAACATAGACACACCACATTTTCACAGTGAAAATGGCCCCTTTTTTGGCAAAGTGCCTAGCTGTAGAGTTTGAACCCTAGCTCTGCCGGCACATATGGAAACCTAGCCAACCTATACATTTTGGAAAAATAGACACCCAGGGGAATACAGGATGGGGTGACTTGACAGGCTCTCACCAGGTTCTGTTACCCAGAATCCCTTGCAAACCTAGAAAATCGTCCAAAAAAACAAATTTTCCGCACATTCAGTGGTGGAAAGTTCTGGAATCTGCATGGATCCACAAAATCCCACACACACCACATTTCCCAAAGTTTCCTGAGAAAAATGGTACCTCACTTGTATATGTTGGCCTAGTGCCCGCAACAGGAAACGGCCCACAACGCAACGTGGACAACACATTTTCACAGTGATAACGGACCCTTAATTTGCAAAGTGCCTAGCTGTAGATTTTGAACCCTAACTCCTACTGCACCTAGGGAAACCTAGAAAACCTATACATTTCTGAAAACTAGACGCCCAGAGAAATCCTGGATGGGGTGACTTGTCTGGCTCTCACCAGGCTCTGTCACCCAGAATCCCTTGCAAACCTAAACATTTGTCAAAACAAACATATTTTCCTCACATTTCTGTGGTGGAAAGTTCTGGAATCTGAGTGTATCCACAAAATTCGACACACCCCACATCCCCAAAAGTCTTCAGAGAAAAATGGCACCTCACTTGTGTTGGTGGGTCAAGTACCGCGACAGGCAAGCGCCCAAAACCTATCGAGGCAACATCAAAATTACCTATTACAAAATAACCTGGTTTTGCAAGGTGGGTCCCATGAGTTTTTGGCCCTGGGCTCAGCGGCAATCTAGGGAAACCTACCAAACCCACACATTTCTGAAAACTAGATACACGGGGGAGTCCAGTAAGGTCTGGCTTGAGTGGGTCCACCAACATTTCCCTACCAAGAATCCCCTGCAAACCTCAATTTTTGATGAAAAAATCTATTTTTTTCTCACATTTCTGTGTGGGAAAGTTGTAGGATCAATGGGCCGACACAAATTTCCTACCACTCAGTGTTCCCCTAGGTCTCTCAATAAAAATGGTACCTCACTTGTGTGGGTTGGCATAGTGGCTGCAACAGGAAATGGCCCAAATCATACTGTGGAGACTTCAAAATTACCTATCCTCAGCCGCCTTTTAGGGAAACTACCAAACCCACACATTTCTGAAAACTAGACACCCTGGGGACTCCAATGAGGTATGTCTTGCATGGATCTCCCAACGTTTCCCTACCCAGAATTCCCTGATAAAATTATACCTCACTCACGTGGGTAGGTAATGTACACGCTACAGGCAAGGGCCCAAAACGTATTGAGTAGACATCAAAATGACCTATTACAAATCAACCTGGTTTTGCAAGGGGGGTCACCAGAGTTTTTGTCCCAAGACTCAGCGGCCATCTTAGGGAACTACCAAACCCACACATTTCTGAGAAGTAGACACCCGGGGGAGTCCAGAGAGGTATGGCTTGCATGGATCCCCCAATGTTTTCCTACCCAGAATCCCCTGCAAGCCACAAATCTTTGCTGAAAAAAACACATTTTCCACATATTTTTGGGTGGAATCACAGTGCCGGCACAAATGTCCTACCCCACAGCGTTCCCCTCAGTCTCCTGAGTAAAATGATACTTCACTTGTGTGTGTGAGGCAAGGGCCTGTGACTGGGAAGAGCCCAAAACATGGTGATTAAGGGTATAGTATTTGGAATTCTAAGCACTACATTTTTTTTTAATTGGGTTTTAGCCAATTCTTTATTAGTCATCCACGCAAGTGAGGTATCATTTTACTCAGGACAATAGGGAACATGCTGTGGGGTATGACATTTGTGCCGGCACGGTGATTCCACACAAACATATGTGAAGAATGTATTTATTTCAGCTAAATTTGAGGTTTGCAGGGCATTCTGTATGTAATTGATGGTTATCCTTCTATATTTAATTATGATTCAACTCAAACACATTTTATTAGCTGCCTTTGGACAGCTAATAAAATGTGCATGTCTTCCCTTAGCTGTTCCAACACCCATACACTTTTAATAGTGTAGGGTTAATTTTTTGTAATGATTCCCTTGGGGGCTCTTTCGTTAGTCACCTCTTGTTTGTATACATCAGGTTTAAGGGAAATTTCCCTGTCTACTTTCCAGTTTGATTTCATTTCCTTTCCTTTAAACTGTTTCCTATTTCAAGCCCTTTCTTATCTTTTCTCTGTTTCCATTTGTAATTATCTCTTAGGATTATTACTTGAAATATTAACAATCTGAAAACTCCTGTCAAGAGATTACAAGTATTGCTGATTTGGCTTGGCGTAAAGGGCAAATAGTCCTATTAGAAGAAACTCATATGTTAGACAATGATATACCTAAACTAAAGAAACAATGTGTTGGATATATTTTATAATCTTCAGCTTCTGGTAACAAAGGTGGAGTAGCTATTCTGTGTCATAAGCATTTACATTCAAACGTGTTTTCAGAGGATAGACGCTCTTTGCAAACTTGAACGTTAATGACACTGAAATATGCATTGTGAATGTATATGGTCCTAATTATCCTATTCCTGGGTTCTGGTCTACCATATCACAGAAACCCATGAACTATTCAACAGATAATCATATTTTAGGCGGAGTGTGTAATCAGATATTGGACCCCTTTTTAGATTGACACCCCTGGGCAAATGTATCCCTGTTAAACATAAGGTTACTGGTTAGCAGTGGTATGTACCCTGTCCAAGCAGGTACCGCAATCCTAGTCAGGATACACACCATAAATTAACATGTGCTCATCCCGGTAGTTTTGCACAGAGCAGTCAGGCTTCATTTAATAGGCAATGTGTAAAGTATCTGTGCAACACTTTAACCTGTAGCACAGTAAAAAGACCACAAAAAGACTCAACAGGTTAGAAAAATAGATACAATTTTCATAAATAAAACAAGACCAAAATGACAAACATTCTGTAAAACAAGACTGAGTTAATGATCCTTGGTAAGTACTCCATCTGAGTTGGCCCAAATGACTTGGCACAGCTCCAAAACCCAAAGAAAGGATTAAAAGCCTGGGAGTATGGCTGGATAGGTCACTTAAATTTGACCACCAAGCAGTACAATTAGCAGCCTCTTGCTACGGCATCATCAGACAGATGCGGAAAATTCTCCCACTGCTTCCTGAAACGGCTTAAAGGACCTTGGTACAGGCACTAGTATTGTCTCGGTTAGATTATGGAAACTCTCTCTACCTGGGCACTCCAAAGGCCACCACAAGAAAATTACAGGTTGTGCAGTACTGTGTGTAGGAAAGTAGGATCTGCTTAATATGGTTACCCCCACTTTGCTGATGTTTCACTGTTTTTTTACTTTAGTCTGGCTGGGGCCCTGCTATCCAGGACCCCAGCCTAGCTGCTTCCTCTCTAAATTGATTGCAAGTACATTAGGTACACTTCAGTTTGGTTCCTGGGGTACCCTTGTGAGTCCCTAGTATATGCTACAAGGGGCTGAACCATGTACTATACCACCCCTGGGTAGCCTTCCAAAATGACACCACAGGACTGCTACTGCAGCCTGGGTAAGGTGGTGCATGCACCCCTTACTAAGATATAGGTTACCTATATCTGTCTTTAATCTTTGCACATAGAAACCTATCAGTCACCTAACAGGCCTTATCAATCCTGAAAGCAGGGTGTTTGGTTTTGGGTGAGAGGATGTCCATGCATGAGCAGGACCCCTCTGCAGCCTTCGGAACATATTCTCAGGGGCTGTTCTGTGATGCAGCCAGACCATATACTCTTAAGTGCATTATCACCTCGCGGAAAATGCACACTTTGGAATGGCTGCATGGAAACATGTTGTGTTTGGTGTCGAACACTTTGGAATCCTACCCCCCCCCCCGCCAGTCCTGGCGGCGGGGGTAAAATTCCACCCTTCTAGAGGGAGAGACACGCACACACCGGTATACCCGGTACCAATTTAAAAGAGCCCTGGCATCACAAAATGGATGCTGCAGCCATAGACACACCCTCCTGCTGCTGACCGAAACTCCGGCAGGGGAGGCCTGGACAATAGATTTCCTGTCACAAGGAGGTGTAACACAAGGAGGTGTAACCAGCTCCCACACAGGCTTTAGTGTATGTGTAGTGTAGTTCCTATATTCTCAATAGGCTCAGCGCATTGGAATAATATATCCTATAGTTTAGACGTAGGACTGAGGTTGACTAGGTCTCTATCGAATATATTAGACTTAATTGTGAGTGTCAGGTAGCTCAGAGGTCACTAGAAACTTTCTCGAATTCACAAGAAGGGATTCGTTTCTGACAACCGCATAAACATGACAACTTTGTTTCCCCAAGATAAAACTGATCTATCTATTGCTTCCACGACTCTGATAATATTTCACTCAGTCAATCGTGCATGCTTCGTTTCACCAGAGGTTCAGAGAAATAGATAGATGGGCGTTTTCAATTAAAGTATTTATTGAACATTCTTCTTTCTCAAGCATAAGAAATTAACTGCTATAATCGTAAAACTGGTTGTAAAATATAATGCATACAGTATAAAGAGTAGAACAAAATAATACTGTAAGAGCATTGTATGGTTCCTAAACGATAGATAAATACATACATAAATAACAGAGGCTAAAAGTACTCAGCTGGTGCTTCTAAAATACGCCTACCCCGGTGTACCTAACCTAACCTTAGTACGTGGGAAGAAGTAAGTGAGGTGTAGCATCAATGTGGTATTCTTTTGCCAAGAATCTGTTCAAGATTTCTCTTAGGGTCTAATCAGCTCTGTACCTTAGTTTAGAATGAAGAAGGTCAGTCTCGGGACTCGATTTCCCAACAACCTGCAAGGGTAGCTTGAAAACACTGGAGTTGGATTTCTCTGCAGGAGAAAAGACAGTGTCTCTCTCAGTGCGTCTGCTGGAGGGTCGGCTTCCTTCGGCATTCGCTGTAGCAGGATGCGTTGGGCAAGTAGATAGTCGAACTTCTCCAAACCACTGTGTGTATGCTAAGGCAAGTGTGGGAATATTTATACCTTGAAGTTGCCGAGTTTGACGTAAAGGTGGACATAACAAAGTCATTAAAGACTCTCAGTTCTTTGAAAACTCCATGAGTTCTTGGACAAGTCAGTTCTCAAGCAAGGGAAAGACCATAGCTGCTGAAGCCGAGTTTTCCAAGAAATCGTTGTAGATTTTCGGAACTAGTGTAAGTAGCCATGTCGTATTTGGACTGCATGAGCTATGTCTAAATATGGTTATGATTCTTATACCTATATAAGGACATAGTGTTTTATACCTATATGAGGGCATAAATCGGGAAATTTAAAATAGTGTCCTAAAATGGTTTACAACATATGGGGCTGGATGTGTGCACTCTGAGAGTCTTTAAAGCCTACACTGGGGGCACATTTGGTGTCCCTGTGCATAGTCCAGTTAAAACCGGTTGCAGGGGCTACCAGCCCTTGCTCTGGCGTTAAACTGTACAAAGTAAATGGGTGTAGCCACCCCTCTTTCCAAACCCTCCCATAGGTGGGTCCCCCGAGTTAGTCCAACCCCTTTCTTAGGTATGAGTAAGGAACCCCTGGCAACAGGACTTTAGATTACACCTGGACGAAACTCTGAAACTGAATCTAGGGACTTCGATGCTCTACTCAAGATTAGAGGACAAAAGAATCTCCCTTGGGGTCAAGGAGTGACTTCCCTGCTTGGCAGGCACCAATTAAGCATTTGCCGGTCTGCATCTCCGAAGCTTCCGCCGGACCCCGAAGTATTTGCTGCCTAGGAAGAGGATTTCCAGTTTTCTCAGAGGCCGACCCGAGTCCCCAGCAAAGCTGAGACCCGCAGCCCTCGTGAGTGACGTGGAACTGGAACTCCTGGACACTGTGCACATTTGCAAGTGCATTAAGAACCTTGACCCGTTCTCAGGCCAGGTCCGCTCCCCCACTGCGCCAGCGTTCCCTGCTGGTGCTCTGCCTGCTGCCCTCGCTGCTGCTGCTGTTGGAAGTTCGAGGCCCTCCACCACCCACAGGCTCCCGCCTTCGCCTCATCCCTGGTGGCCCAGTGGTGGGCGGCAAGTATCAAGTCTGACCTCTTCCTCTGTCCGTCTCTCTCTCTCTCCCGATTTCCCTCCTCCTGCTTGTCCGCTGCCCTTAATTGTATTCTGCCTTTAGCATCTGCACGTGTTATTTTTCATAAGCCTTTCTTCCTTTAGCCTGCCTGTTTTTCCTCTCACTCTCTGTTGTTCACTGCTGTTGGTTTATTTTTCAGTGCCCTTCTTCCCCCGCTGCCCCCGCTCTCCTTTCCCACCGCTGCCTTCCCTGCGGCCCCGCCCCCATCCTCTCCCATTCGCCACCCGCCTCCCAGCTGCTGCTCCTCCCTCCACCCTTCTTAATGCAGGCCGCTCCAAGTCACGCAGCGGGCGCGCCAGAGGCAAGCCCGTCTGCGCCCATCTACGCATGGACCGCGCCCAGCGCCAGGACCCCTGGTCCCGACAATGCCAGCCCACAAAGGAAGACTTACGTCGCCGCCATCCTCAACGCACTCAAACCCGGCCGGAACCCCGCCTGCTTCCGAGCTACCCCGAAACGCACCCACGGACCCTTGACCTGCCAAGCCTGCAATTTCACCTGCCTCCGGACCTGCACCGCACCTGAAAGGCCAGGCACCAGCAACAACCACCTCAAGTGCAATCTGCTCAACACCCGCTCCGTCCACAGACACGCCGTCGAACTCTGGAACCTACTCGACACAACATCACCAGACGTCGCCTTCCTCATGGAAAACTGGATGAACGCCTCCTCAGCCCCCGACATCGCCATAGCCATCCCGGATGGATACAAGATCACCCGGAGGGATCGCGTCAACCAGACCGGAGGAGGCATCGCCATCGTCCACAGGAACACCATCCGCATCACGACCAACTCCGACGACACCCTCACCGCCACCGAGCACCTCCACTTCCAGATACACACTGACCCCAAGACCACCCTCAGAGGCACTCTCATCTACAGACCCCCGGGACCAGGCACACAATTCAAAGAAGCCATAGCAGACTTCATCAGCCCGCATGCCCTCACCTCCTCTGACTACATCCACCTAGGGGACCTCAACTTCCACTTGGAAAACAACAATGACAGCAACACCACCACCCTGCTGGACAACCTCGCCAACCTCGGACTCAAGCAACTGGTGAACACCCCCACCCACTACGCCGGCCACACGCTTGACCCCGTCTTATCCTCCAGCAAGCAAATCTCCTTCTGCTACTCCACCAGACTTCATTGGACTGTTCACAGCTGCGTCCACCTCAACTTCAGGAGAACCACGACCCACCACTACCCGAAACAGGGTTCCCGCAGGAGCTGGAACAAGATCTCCGCCGACCAGCTCACCACCTCCCTCAGCCAGAACCCTCCCGCCAGCGCAACGGACCCCAATGAAGCTGCCCGCAACTTCACACAGTGGCTCACCAACTGCGCCGACGACCTCGCACCTCTGAAGAACCCACCCAGCAGACCCGGCAGCAAGAAAGCCTCGTGGTTCACCAACGAACTCAAAACATCTAAGAAAAACTGCTGCGCCCTCGAAAAGCCTGGCGCCACGACCAGACTACAGAAAACATGACAGCCCTCAAGAACGCCACCCGCATACACCACCAGCTGATTGACACCACCAAAAGAACAACATTCAAAGAATAACTGGACAACCCCACAACAGCAAGGAACTCTTCAGCATCGTCATAGAGCTCTCCAACCCCAGCGCCGGAAACAACAACATCACACCCTCGCAAGACCTCTGCGACTCACTCACCTTATTCTTCCACCGCAAGATCGCTGACGTACACAACAGCTTCGGCGCACAGACCACGCACCCAACCACCGAACCAAAGCCCCCCCCACCACCCTCCTCAACTGGACCCCGGTCAAAACCAAAGCCACCACCCGCAAGATGAACACCATCCACTCCGGATCCCCTACCGACCACTGCCCCCACCACGTCTTCAACAAGGCCAACTTCATCATCGCACCCCAACTCCGGGACATCATCAACATCTCCTTTACCACCGCCACCTTCCGAGAGAGCTGGAAGCATGCCGAGCTCAGCGCCCTCCTGGAGAAACTTACAGCGGACCCCACCGACCTCAGTAACTTCCGCCCCATCTCGCTCCTCCCTTTTCCTGCCAAAGTCATCGAGAAGACCGTCAACAAACAGCTTGCCGCCTTCCTTGAGACAAATGGATCCCTCAACCCCTCACAGTCCGGTTTCTGAGCCAACCACAGCACCGAGACTGCCCTCATCGCAGCCACTGACGACATCAGATCCCTGCTCGACAACGGGGAAACAGCTGCCCTCATCCTCCTGGACCTCTCTGCAGCGTTCGACACAGTTTGCCACGGCGCACTAATACAGCGCCTCAGCAACACCGGAATCCAAGAGAAGGCACTGGAGTGGATCATCTCGTTCCTCGCCTGAAGAACCCAGAGAGTCCACCTCCCCCCGTTCCGATCCGCAGCCACCAAAGTCATCTGCGGCGTACCTCAAGGATCTTCGCTCAGCCCCACCCTCTTCAACGTCTACATGAGCCCCATCGTGGCCATCGCACGCCAACACAACCTTAACATCATTTCCTACGCCGACGACACCCAGCCCATCCTCTCCCTCACCAACGACCCCGCCACCGCCAGAGCCAGCCTACATGAAGGAATGAAAGACGTCGCCGAGTGGATGAAGAACAGCCGCCTGAAACTGAACTCAGACAAGACAGAAGTCCTCATCCTGGGATCATCCCCCTCCGCCTGGGACGACTACTGGTGGCCCCCTGCCCTGGGCACCACCCCCAAGCCAACGGACCACGCACGAAACCTGGGCTTCATCCTGGACTCCTCCCTCTCGATGACCAAACAAGTCAACGCCGTCTCGTCATCCTGTTTCAAAACCCTGCGCATGCTTCGAAAGATCTTTCGATGGACCCTACCGAAACCAGGAAGACGGTCACCCAGGCACTTGTCACCAGCCGACTGGACTACGGGAACACCCTCTACGCTGGAACCACAGCCAAACTACAGAAAAGACTCCACCGCATACAGAATGCCTCCGCATGACTCGTCCTTGACATCCCCTGCCACAAGCACATCTCCGCCCACCTCAGAGACCTGCACTGGCTCCCCGTCAGCAAGAGGATCACGTTCAGACTCCTCACCCACGCACACAAGGCTCTCCAGGACCTGGGCCCCAAGTACCTCAACAACCGCCTCACTTTCTACATGCCCACCCTCCAGCTGCGATCGACCAGCCTCGCCCTAGCCACCGTACCACGCATTCGCATAGCCACCGCCGGAGGAAGATCCTTCTCCTACCTGGCGGCCAAAACATGGAATGCCCTCCCCATCCACTTACGGCTGACCCAGGACATCTCTCCTTCAAGAAGCAACTCAAGACCTGGCTTTTCGAGCAGTAACGGACCCCTCCCCCCCGTGCCTTGAGACCCTAGCAGCTAAGTAGCCCGCTATATAAATTGACTGATTGATTGATTGATTAACTTCTCGACTTGTCCTGAAGTTGTGCTTTGGGTTACTTGTAGCCTAAGCCCCAAGCACCTTTTACACCGAAGATTGTGGGCCTACACTCGAGTGTTCCGTGAGCCCACTTCTTGCATTTCCGATCAAGGCCCCTTTGCGATCCCTTGTCCGTAGAATTGTGGGTCCCTACGATGGCAGCTCTGATTTTCCTTGGGCTTCCCTGGTTGCTCCAGATGTGCCCTGACTCCCCACCATGTGGTGAATCCCTGGGACCTTGCTGGTCTACACCGAAGCATTTCTTTACTTTCTGCACGGGTTGCTGTTGCCAAGGCTTGTTGGGTCCAATCCGGGCAGCGACACCGCAGCACTCTACGTCCTTTGTGGGACAGGTCAATTCCAGCTCCAGGTTGTCGTCGAAATCTCCTGGTCCTTGTGGATAAAGAGTCAAGCTTCACCTCCTTCACCTGAAATCACCCGACATTGGTGGGCTTTCGACTATTGTGCCCCTGGTCACTGGTTAGTGACCCAGACTCTGTCCCCTCTGCTTTCAGGTTCTGCTCATCTTCGATCCAGGCTTGGATTACATCAGAAACTTTCCTCTACGACGGCAGCAGCACTTTGCAGCAGATCACCATTGAAAACGACAACGATTACCGACACCAAAAGACACCTATGCACCCGGCTTCCTTGGGTGAGGTAACTTGAGTACTCCGGTGCTCCCATGGGCGCTGGCCCTAAAACCCCTTACGTGTAAAGGGGTTTGCTTAAAGTCCTCTTCCAAGTGTCTTTTATCTTTAATTTTCCAACCGTGACTTTCCCCATAGAAGCTAACGGTGATTCACCGCTGTGTTCTCACACTGTACGCGCACCCCGTGGGTCCCCTGTGTCACTACCTTGGGTGGTTCCTTGAGGGCCCAGCGATTCTACAGGCTCTCGTTCTTGTGTTTAGTCAAGTCGTGGTTCTTATACCACTTCCTTAATATATGGTTTGGTACGCCCCTAGGCCTCAATATATTTTGTGCTAATTTACTGTGTTATTAAGTGTAACTTATGTGCTTTTACCTCTAGCCTCATAAAGAGACTAGTAGGGTGTGTTTAGAATAAATACATATATTTTATATATATACCTGGTGTGGTTCTCTTTTCATTTGGTCATTCAAGAGATTATAGACTGGTAAAACAACTGCTTTACATTCCTTCAAGACTTAGCCTGAAGGCTGCTCTCTATAGATACCACTAGGATAGCTTTCAATAAAGGTTGTCTTTAACCTATCACCTCTAAGGGGTTGTTTGGACTGGTGCAAGGTGCAAACTATATCTAGTGGACAGCATATGCCAGGCCAACTTGTCACACTGTGCAGCCAGGCTGCTGCACAACATCCCTGGATCACAGTCTGCTAAGCCTGCATAGAAATCATTGCACTGGCTACCAATAAAGGAACGCATAATGTTCAAATCTTCATGCATAGCGCACAAATCCCTCTGGGGTATTGGCCCTATAATGAATTTTGCCCTTATTGCCTTTCACCATCCCTCAAGAATCCTGCGTTCAGCTAATATGTTCCTGGCAACAGTACCTAAAATCAAAAGAGCATAAGCCGGAGGCCGTATGTTTGCATACAATGCGACAAGACTATGGAACACGCTCCCCATCTATCTCATTTCATTGACTCATCATCTTTCATTTTGGAAGCAACTAAAAACATGGCTTTTTCAGAACCTGCCTTGAGACTGCTCTACTTCTCTTGCTGCCGCTAGCACTGGGATGCGTAAGGGTAGCCATGCGCTTTATCAAATTTAAATTAATAATAATAATAATAATAATAATAATAATAATAATAATAATAATAATTAATGATAAGTAGAAGTCGACATATGAAGTTTTAGAGGTTTCATGTAAAAATAGAGCTTAGTAGAAATAAGCGCCTATGGCTTTGGTCATGCTTGATGGGGCAAAGTTAGGAGTTCAGGCTAACCGCAATGGTGCGCAGGCTGGATACAGGAGCCAGGCAAGGCCTGCTGAACAAAGTACCTTAAACCTTGTTGCAATTGAGAGATGCAGGGTGCAGCGGAGTGATGCTTTGGTGTCGATCCCGCAGTCGAGGTGATGTGTTGATTTTCTTCATGCAGTAGTGGCGATGTGCCGGTTCTGAAGACGATCCACTGAGCTGAGTGGATCGTCTTCTATCTGTGCCTGATTATTATCGTAGCACTCTATTGCTCATCACCATCATTGCATTGCTCGCATTGCCTTAAAAGTATTTGTGCCTGATTCGTATCGTAGCGCTCTATTGCTCATCACCATCATTGCATTGCTCGCATTGCCTTAAAAGTATTTGTGCCTGATTAGTATCGTAGCACTCTATTGCTCATCACTATCATTGCATTGCTCGCATTGCTTTGTAAATTAAGTAGTGCCTGATTGGGCCGGTGCCACTGCCCATAGCTATATTCCTCACTGTGCCCCAATCTCGTCCTGTTTCGCTTTTGTTTTTGCTGCCATTTTGTTGTTGTGCCTCCTAGCCCGTCTCCCCACCCTGCTCCCGCCTCCCAGCTGCTCCTCCCTCGCTCCGCCCCCCCTCCACTATCCACTTATGACGAAGGCATTTGCGCGCAGCGTTCACACGCAGCGGACGCACCCTATGCGCGCCGAAGGCGCGCCAAAGGTAAGCCCGTCTACGCCCGTCCGTGCCTGGACCGCGCCCAGCGCCAGACCCCCTGTTCCCCGTAAAATCCAACCCACCCGCATAACGTACGACGCCGCAACCCTCTCTGCACTCAACTCCGACCGGCTCCCAGACTGCTACCAAGCCGCCCCAGGACACACCCATGGACCCTTCACCTGCCACTCCTGCAAGTTCGACTGCATCAGAACCCACACCAAATCCACTAACGCCAAACAGAACCCCGACACCAACCACCTGAAGTGCATCCTGCTCAATACCCGCTCGGTCCACAAACACGCCACTGAACTATGGAACCTACTAGACACCACAACGCCGGACGTCGCCTTTCTTACAGAAACCTGGAGGAATGCCTCATCAGCCCCCGACATCGCCATAGCCATACCGGACGGCTACAAGATCATCCGAAAGGACCGCATTAACCATAAAGCGAGGGGGCATCGCCATCTTCCATAAGAACACCATCCGCATCACGACCAGTTCCGACGATAACCTCACAGCCGCCGAACACCTTCACTTCCAGATCCACACCGACCCTAACACCACACTCAGAGGCACCCTCATTTACAGACCCCCAGGACCCCGCAAACAATTCAGCGGAGACATCGCAGACTTCATCAGCCCACACGCCCTCCCCTCCGAGGATTATATTCTACTAGGAGACTTCAACTTCCACATGGAAAAGAACAACGACAACAACACCACCACCCTTCTGGACAACCTCGCCAATCTCGGGCTCAAACAACTGGTAAACACCCCCACCCACTACGCCGGACACACGGTCGACCCAATCTTCTCCTCCAGCAAGCACATCTCCTTCAATCACGCCACAGGTCTCCATTGGACGGACCAGCGCTGCGTTCACTTCAACTACAAAAAGACCTCAACCCACCACCACCCACAACCAATCCCCCGCAGAAACTGGAACAAAATTACCACCGACCAACTCCTCACATCGCTTTACCAAAACCCTCCTGCCTAATCATTAGACCCAAATCAAGCAGCCATCAACCTCACACAATGGATCACCCACAGCGCCGACGAATTAACACCCTTGAAAAACCATCTAAACAAGCCAGGTAGCAAAAAAGCCCCCTGGTTCAATGACGGCCTTAAGAAATCCAAGAAGATCTGCTGCACCCTCGAGAAAGCCTGGCGAAAAAACCCAACCACTGACAACATGACCACCTTCAAGAACACCACCCGCAAACACCACCAGCTGATCCGATTCACCAAGAAATCAGCATTTAAGGATCGACTCGACAACAATGCCCACAACAGCAAGGAACTATTCAACATCGTCAAAGAGTTTACCAACCCCACCGCCGGCACCAACGACATCACTCCCTCTCAGGACCTCTGCGACTCCCTAGCCTTGTTCTTCTACAACAAAATCGCTGACATACATAACAGCTTTGGCGACCAGTCCACCCCACTTACCTCCGAACCAAAACCCCCCTCCAACAACCTTTGCGCCAGGAATCCAATCACTACTGAAGACAACATCCGCTTGATGAACTCCATCCACTCCGGATCGCCAACCGACCCATGTCCCCACCACATCTTCAACAAAGCAAACTCCATCATCGCCCCTCATCTCCGAGATGTCATCAACTGCTCCCTCAACACCGCCACCTTCCCGGAAAGCTGGAAACATGCCGAACTCAGCGCCCTCCTGAAGAAACCCGCAGCTGACCCCACCGAACTCAAGAACTACCGCCCCAATTCACTCCTCCCATTCCCTGCCAAAGTCATTGAGAAAACTGTAAACAGTCAGCTCGCCGCCTTCCTCGAATCTAACGGCTCCCTCGACCCATCACAGTCCGGCTTCCGAGCCAAACACAGCACCGAGACCGCCCTCATCGCAGCAACAGACGACATTCGAACACTACTTGACAACGGAGAAACAGCTGCCCTCATCCTACTGGACCTCTCCGCAGCCTTCGACACAGTCTGTCATAACACCCTTATGCAACGCCTCAGTAACGTCGGAATACAAGGAAAAGTATTGGACTGGATCATCTCGTTCCTCACCGGAAGAACCCAGAGAGTCCGCCTTCCCCCTTTCAGATCGGAGGCCACTGAAGTCATCTGCGGTGTACCACAAGGATCTTCACTCAGTTCCACTCTCTTCAACGTATACATGAGTCCCCTCGCATCCATCGCGCGCCAACACAACCTCAACATCATTTCCTACGCAGACGACACCCAGCTGATCCTCTCCCTCACCAAAGACCCAAACACCGCCAAAACCAACCTACACGAAGGGATGAAAGAAGTAGCCGAGTGGATGAAGAACAGCCATTTAAAACTGAACTCCGACAAAACGGAAGTCCTCATCTTAGGATCATCCCCCTCCGCCTGGGACGACTCATGGTGGCCACCGGCCCTGCGCAACGCACCCAAACCAATGGAACACGCACGTAACCTGGGCTTCATCCTAGACTCCTCCCTCTCGATGACCAGACAAGTCAACGCCATCTCATCATCATGCTTCAACATCTTACGTATGCTCAAAAAAATCTTCCGATGGATCCCCACCGAAACAAGAAAGACGGTCACCCAAGCACTGGTCACAAGCCGACTGGACTACGGAAACACCCTTTACGCCGGAACCACAGCCAAATTACAGAAAAAACTCCAACGCATTCAGAAGGCCTCAGCCAGACTCATCACATATCCGGTCACCTGAGAGACCTCCACTGGCTCCCCGTCAACAAGAGAATAACGTTCCGTCTCCTCACCCACGCACACAAAGCCCTCTACGACCTTGGACCCAAATACCTCAACACGCGCCTGACCTTTTACACCCCCACCCGCCAACTACGATCGTCCAATCAAGCCCTCGCCGCGATTCCACGCATCCAAAGATCCACCATGGGAGGAAGATCCTTCTCCTACTTAGCGGCCAAAACCTGGAATTCCCTCCCCACCCACCTCCGCCTTACACAGAACCACCTCTCCTTCAGAAAACAACTAAAAACTTGAATATTTGATAAGTAACATACCCCCCTCCCTCAAGCGCCTAGAGACCCTCTGGGTGAGTAGTGCGCTATACAAATTTTAACTTGACTTGACTTGACTTGGTGCTGGTTCTGTATACGATGCCCTGGGTTTCTCCAAACAATCGAGGAGATGCGTTGACCTTCCCACACTGCAGTGGCGGCCATGCATTGGATCAGTTGCATCGGGTCTCTAAGGCGATGTGCTGGTTCTGAGTGCAGTGCTCCAATTCTGCCTCCACAACAGCAACGATGATTCAGTTTTGCTTCCTGCTGACAGGAGATGCATTGGTTTGACTGGAGAAAACACCTGACTCCACTTCAATGGACCAGGCACAGAAGTAGGTGGTCAGACTTTAAAATTCCTTAGTTTAAAAAACAGGAGGAAAGCAAACAAGCCCTTGGAGATAACTCCTGGTTCAATCAGTTCTTCCTTAGCAGAGTCAGAGTGTAGCAGGCGCAGGCTGCAAGATAGTACATCAGAAGAGCAGTTCTTCTAGAACAGCAATTCAGCAAAGAGACAGTCCTTGTAGCGGCACAGCAGGCCTTCCTCCTGACAGAGTGTCTTTACAGGTCCAGAGTGTATGATCTGGTGGAGTCTGAGTAGTTATCCATAGTTGCGCTTACGGAGTGGGGATGACTTGAAAGAAGGGTCTTTGAAGTGCACAGAGGTCCTTTCTTCCTAGCCCTGGTGCAGAGTGACTACAGAGCTGTAATAAAACCTCTGTGTGGGCGATAAGACACTGCCTATTCAGCTGTCAGTGTCAGCTACTCTCTCCCATCCTGCCCCCAGTGATGAGCCATCAGGATGCAGATGGACACTCAAACACACCTAACATTACTTTGACTGGCTGTCTAGAGGGAATGCACAAAGTCAATCTGTCACCCACCCCAGGCATGTATTGGAAACAAGGCTGCAGATGGTTCAGGGAATACTTAGCTTTGCAGTTCGGGCTGGACTGTTCCCACAAGGCATAGGGTCAAGACTAGTTTGCATATAGCTGGGTCTGAACTGAGGTGGCGAAGTGAGCTAAAGAATGATGATGGATTCCACCCAGATCTGTGACTGGGGTGAGTGTCTAAAAAGTTTCAGCACCCCAGTCCATCGTCTCCTTGTGTTTGCTTTGTTCGCCCTAAGTTTGCAGGGTATGCCCAGGTATGGGTCCCTTGCTCACTTTGCCATTCGATTCAAGCTGACCAGGCTGTAGAAGGGTGTTACCCAGAAACCGGTACCAGGATGCTTATTTCTGGTTCAGGGAAGACCTGGCTTGGCAATTCTGTCTGGACTGTTCCCACGAGGACCAGAGTCAAGACTGATTTGTATATAGCTGGGTCTGAACTGAGGTGGTGAAGTGAGCAAAAGAATGATGATGGATTCAACCATGATCTGTGACTGGGGGTGAGTGTTTGAAAAGTTTCAGCGCTCATAGAGTTTTACTCTGCAAAATTCTGTGGAGTTACTCAAAAACTCTGTGTGGTTCCACGGAGTTCCGCCAGTGGTGGAATAATTCTGGACCCAGCACTAGTAAAGAATAAAGAAGACACCACACGATCCTATGGGACAATGTTAAATTCTGCGGAATAAATCCTTCAAGTTACCAGCAGATGGAGCTCCGGTCCCCAACAAATTGGATGTCACAGAACCTGTAAATAAAGAAAGATCCTGATAGAGGAAAATCTAATCGAGCCTGCATTTACAATTTCGCTCAAGGGGCAAGAGAGCAAACAAGCATTTGCAATGCTTCAGTCTCGCATTTGTTAAAGTTAGAGCTATTGGCATTTTAGAGGCCTTGCAGTTGACCCAGCTTGTTTCTCAGCCTACACACGTGGCCAGCCACACTCTTGATCCGTTTTTTACGACTCTCTCGGATGTCCGGATTGTGGCGGTTGATCCTGTGATATGGTCTGACCACTATCTGGTGTCTGCTTGGCTTCCCCTCCCTGCCAATCCCACTATACCACCTCCTTTGCGGATACCCCGACGCCACTGGAACAAACTCAGGTTAGAGGATCTTCACCGCATTATGGGTGCTGAGCCTCTAGGTCCCCTGCTGAATGCCACCTCGGGCTATGACCGGTTCTGTAACTGGATTACCAGGGCGCTGGACGTCCTGGTACCTATCATCTCCAGCAAGTCCAGTCCCCGGCAGGCTAGCCCCTGGTATGACAGCTCGCTGCGTGCAATGAAGTCCTCTTGCAGACGGGCAGAAAGGGAGTGGCGTAAGTCGTACGATGCCGACAAAAAATCCATCTACCTGGCCTTAGTTAAGCTTTACCATCGAGCTATATGTAGGGCCCGGGCGGCGTTTTACGCAGCCGAATTCAGAAATAGCCCCAACCCGACCAAAACCATCTTCAAAACCATAAAAGACCTGATGGCAAAGAGAGTTCCCCCACAGTCGGACAGTTCCACCGCCCACTGTGAAGCCCTAGCCACCTTCTTTCTGGACAAAGTCAGGAAAATCTACCAGGCGTTTCCGAGCACACTGTCACCAGTGATTCCCTGGAGCGGCTCTAGCAGCTGTCCATCACTGCACTCCCTTCCTACCATCTCTAATGAGGAGTTTGTTAAGTGGGCCCTGCGAGTCAAGTCTGGATCGCCGGCAGACCCGGTAAGATCTGCTCTTTTCAGGGACGTTGCTTTTCAGGGACGCACAGCAGTGTGCTCTCTGATTAACCTCTCCCTGACCTCTGGCCTGGTCCCTGCCAAATGGAAGCAAGCGGTGGTTTCCCCGATCCTAAAAAAACCATCTTTGGATCCGTCGAGACCAGAAAACTACCGCCCAATATCTTTGCTCCCTTGGCCGGCCAAGGTTATGGAGGCCCATGTAAATCTGGCCCTCACGGAGCATATGACCCTAGTGAATGTCCTGGATCCCACGCAGAATGGGTTTCGTGCTGGCCACAGCACTGAGACGGCCCTTCTGGCAATGGTTGAGCATTTGCGGAGTGTGCTCGATGCAGGTCAAACGGCAGCGCTTATTTTACTAGACCTGAGCGCTGCCTTTGACACGGTTTCCCACCGCATCTTGCTACACCGTCTGCAGGACATTGGCATTTGTGGTTCAGCTCTACAGTGGTTCCGCTCCTTCCTCAGTGATCGCTCCTTCTGCGTTGCCACCCCTCCATTTCAGTCCAAGTACCATCCTTTGGACCTGGGGGTCCCTCAGGGCTCCTCGCTGAGTCCCACGCTTTTTAATCTGTACGTGCAGCCGCTGACTGAGGTCGTCAGGCAATGGGGCCTAACCATGGTCTCCTATGCTGATGACACTCAGTTGGCGGTTACGATCAGCGGGGATGCCAAGCAGGATGCCCTCAGGTTCCGAAGTGGACTGCGAGAGGTGGCCAGCTGGATGAATAACAACTGTCTCCAGCTGAACGCGACAAAAACAGAGGTGATGATCGTTGGAAGGGAAGCGGACCACTGGGGGGACGAATGGTGGCCTCCGGAGCTGGGATCAGCGCCGGCCCCTGTCCTGGAACTCAGGAATCTGGGAGTATGGCTTGACCACACGCTAAGCTTTGTGACTCACACGAAGAGAGTGGCGGCCTGCTGTTTTGGAGTATTACGCGGGCTAAGACCCCTGCTGCGATTCTTTGATGCTCCTACAAGACAGCTGGTCATTCAAGCAATGATCATCTCGCGGCTGGACTACGCCAGCTCACTCCTTTTAGGAGCGAACCAAGCCGAGATTCTTCGTTTACAGCGAGTCCAGAATGCGGCGGCTAGGGCGGTGGTTGGTCTGCCTCGAACCTGCCCTACCTCTAATACTCTGCGGTCCCTGCACTGGCTCCCGATAAGCAAGCGTATCCAATTCAAGGCTCTTTGCCTGGTTTTTAAAATTCTGAGAGAGTTGGCACCCGGGATACTCAATACACTGATCTCTCCCTACGTTCCTACCCGCTCACTACGATCCCTTGGACAGTCCTTGGTGGTCGTCCCCCGTTTTAGAATTAGTCGGATGGGGGGTCGCTCCTTCCGCGTGAAAGCTGCTACCCTCTGGAATGCGCTCCCCTTGGAAATCCGCCTCTCGAATGACTTAATATCTTTTCGTAGGGCTCTGAAAACCTTCCTGTTTTAAATGTTCCTTGCTTTTAATGTTCTGCTTTTTTGTTACTGGACTTAGTGTTGTGTTGTGTTTACCTTTCCCTGCGCCAGGACGCTCCTTCGCTGGAGCAGCTGCGCGCATTAAAAATGCAAATAACATAACATAACATAACATAACATTTTAAATGATAATGCCTTTTATTAATTTGGTTGGAGTGAATTTTTGTGGGTTCAAGTGGAATTGTTAGCTGTGGGATTGTTTGGGTTGGAATTGGGTGGTGTGTAGTGTATTTGTGTAATGAAATGATGTGAGTGTTTATCTGTAGAAGGGAGGTATTGAAAAAGTAAAAGTGCTTGTAAGAAACAGAAGAAGAGAAAGAGAGGGATATGAACAAGAGAAGGCACAGTGTATGGGGGATTACATGTGAGCGAAGAGCAAATAAATGGGATTTGCCATGGAACGAGGATTTGAAAGTGCAAAAGTAATGTGTACGTGTGTGTGTGAGGAGCATTTCTTGTGGAGGTGAGGGTAAGAGAGTGTGTGTGATAGAAAAAGGGATGGCAAGAGGAATATATGGGAAAGAAAAGAAGCTCTTTGAGAGAAGAGTGTGAGAAGAAGGTCAGAGTAGGAGGTGTGCAAAAGGAAGATGTGATGAAGTAATGCATGAGGTACAAGAACGAGAACTGTCAGGAAGAGTGGTGTGGGTGTGTGGTTAGCTTGAGTAATATGAAGAGGATAGAGGTAGCAAAGTATGTGAGGATGGACAAAAACAGTGTCTAAATAAAAGCATGAGAAATGATGTTATGTTACATAAAGGAAGGGAGGTGGAGGGGTGAGACAGGAAACGTGTGAAGATTATGCTTGTAAGAAGATGGAGAGAGATAAAAAGAGATTAAGTGAGTAGCTGTGAGAAGACATGACAGTGCAAGAGACAGGAGAGAGCAGAGACAAAGTTTGGAGAAGAGAATACTAGAAGGTTGCCTGGCTACCACCAGCATAAAATATCATATTGCCAGGATAGCGGGAAATGTGTCATCATTGACAGAGTGGGGGATATAGAAACATGTAGCTTCAACTAGGATGGCCTAAATCATTGTGGTAGCGGAAGGTGGTATAATGGGAGACAGGAGTACTAGAGAAGTAAGAGAGGGGATAAGGGAGAAATATAGAGGGGGGAGAGTGGGTGAAAAATTAAAAGAGTATGACAGAAGACATCTGTTAAAGACTACATTGGGATAGAAGAGGACTCTAGGACATGACATGGAAGGGCACTGACAGGCCTCTGAGATACAGTAGCAAGACTTTCAGAAGCTGATATGGAACATCACCTAATTGAGAACTTTGTCAGAACTGGTATAGTCCCTTATTCATCTGTGTCTACATTCATCTTAGCGAGAGTTCACCTCCAAAGATCAGTCTGTAATCTACATGTCAATCATGTTTTAACAGTACATGTCGTGTAACTAATGAAAGCTTGTATAAATCTGAACTGTGAATATGTTCTGGTGGAAAAGGAAGACTGCAAAGGCTGCCTTCTGTCAAAGAAGGAATCTTCCTTTACAACTGTCATGTTATACTTGTTCTGTGAGGAAGCTTAACATGCATTGGTGCTGCCCAATTTTTACATGTTGTATGATGGGGAACTTATTCACTGTTGCTGACCTAGCTGAGCTGATGCACCTGTCCTCTAAAGGAGAGAAGCTTGCACTGATCTATCCAAGGTGTACAATATTTGATGTGAGATACCAAGACCTCATAGTCATAAGGAACGTTTTCCATGTGGGCAACACTTGATAAGCTAGTCTGTTGTTTGACCCTAGCAGCCATAGGTCTTGGTCTGCCTGGTGTGTTTGACCAAGGTGCAAAGCGATTGTTTAAGCAGCTGCCTTTCCCATGGCTAGCAACACAATCCTATTTAAGTCAATTGTTGCAAACTGCCCCTTTAATGTTACTACTTGCCGTGGCGCGTGTAAGATAGCTGTCTACAGCAGCCCATCCATAGCGTGGGTCTTACCAATGTGTGCTGAGCAGGCGTGCAACGTCCATTGGGCTCAAAGGGCTTCAACCCCCTCCCCCATGGTGTGTGTCAGCCCAGGCGGAGACAGCTTCCCGGGCACATACAGAGCCGCATCCGAGTACTACACAGGTCTTTAAAAGACCATTTGCTTGTTAATGAGGCTTTGCTATTTTTTCACCCCTTTTTAGAGACCCTGCATCTCCACTCTGCCTATTTGCGCTGGAAGAATTAAACCCTTTCCTGAAATTGTTTCTTAGACCCCCCTCTCGAAATTTGGCTCTAATTGCGCCCCTGGGGCCTTATTTATGAAGGCCTTGCGCCGCCGGTGCGTCACTTTTAACATGGGAAAAAGTGACGCACCGGCGGCACAAGGCCTTCATAAATAAGGCCCCTGATGCGGAGCCTAGACTGCAGGTTCAAATCCTGCAGCTGGCGCTCCGTGTCTGAAGGTGTGAAACAGACGCTTCTGAACTAGGGGTTACCAGACTGCAGCGTGAAGGGCTGGGGCAGCAGGACTCGGGATTGGACCCTCAGAGGTCGAGCCTGAAGAGTCGAGCTGTCAGGACTGACACTTACTGAAGATTTAGGCGTGCAGAGCCCGACTGTGCAAGGGAGCAAACTGGAATGAAATGAATAAAGTGTGATCACCAGAGGTCCGCGTGGAGTGAAGCATTAAATCATGCTACGTGTTGGGGAGGGGTGTAGTCAGCTGTGTAGCTTTTGCTGTTTCATATGGACTCAATCTGCTCCACACCCATTTGGCCCAACAAGGCTGGTGTCATGTGCCTACTCGTTCTGAAGGGAGGCGTGATAGACATTCATGCTACCCGGACCTCTTTAGGGTCAGCTCACAGTAGTACTGTAGATATGAATGTGCTGGTATTTATTTAGCGCAAACCTAGCCGTGAAGCAATGGATTGATGTGCATAACCTGAGGGGTGGGAAACGGTCAGATACACCAAGGGGGGGGGGGGGGGGGGGGGGGGCTACACAAATACATTTAGCACGCGTTTAGGCACAGGAAAAGTGAGTTTTGTCTAGAATCACACAATGTTGGGTTTAGCATTGAGGCCAGGATTCATCCTGGGTCCCCAGATTCGATAGCACAAGATTTGCCAATGCTTTCCCCTGCTTGTAATGACACAGAGGAACTAAAATATAATGGAATAGGATGCACCCACAGTAAAGACTTCATTTGTTAATAGTTCAGTTTGACTCTGCGGTACCTACTTTTATTTCCTGTGAACTTCTCCGTGGTTTCTCGGTTACGAGTTTTGTATCTCGCACTGTCCTTTACTTCAGTCATTAGAAAGTGAGGTACTGGTCTGCACAGTTTCCGGTTTCTCTCTTTCACGTTGGGCCTGGCGGGAGTAGTGACATCTTGCCCCTACTATTAAGCCACATGAGCGCAGTTGCAGTGGGTATTTACCCACATCTGGAAGCTTCCTTAACATGGCCCCCAATGTTACTTGTTCAGGGGTTATAAACGTACACAGATGGCTCAGTGAGTTAAACACTCACCACTGACATCTATGATCTGCATTTCACCAGTATGAATCCTGGCAGAGACAGTTCAGTATGCCATTTATTTGTGTCGGAGTGAGCCCTAGCGTATGAAGAGCTGAGGAACGACATAAACCCTATGGAAAACTAGTTATTAGAATTATTTGCTTAGTCCCTACACCGAGCTCTACAATCGGGACTTTTCTTTCTACGTGCAACTGTTTGTTCCTGGACAATTTCCTTATCGCTCCAGACTCCGCTCTTCCGTGTGTCCGAATCTGAGGGCTCTGCTCGCACTCCGGCGGGTCTCCGCTGCTTCGGTTCTGGAATTTTCCCTTACTACGGGCTCCCTTCGTTCCATGTTTCTCTCCAGGCCCGGGGTTTCCCTCTCCTCAGGTTTCCCTGGCCCAGCTCCACTCTGGGCTTTGCAGACCTCCGGCACTACATACACCGGGCGCCGCTGCTGGCTCCGTGCACCATGAGCCACCTCCTGCTGCTACTGCTCGGGGCAGGTAAGTCCGTGGGCAGTACTGGGCGATATGAGGAGGAAGAAGCAGGCACCAGAAGGAGGCGGGGGAGACAGGCACCTTAAGGGAAAGAGAAGGCGCTCGAAGGAGGCTCTCCCATCACATTATAATTCGTGACCCAAGACATTCTGTATCCCTCTAGGGCCACTATAGCGTCAATATATCTCCTTCATCCCCCCTAACCCACTGGTGTCGCCATGGGTGCCCATTTTACCCTTACTGTTACACCAAAATTTTAGCATTCCAGCCTCAGCCGTCATCCACAATGAACACCGTTACAGCAATGTAAGGCTCCCTCGGAATGCTGCCCCACGGCTTCCCCTACCCCACATAGCCACTGAAAGCGCGCCACCTTCCCCGGGTGGGATGGGGGCCCCAGAGACAGCGTAGAGGAGAGCGGAGAGTAGAAAGGATGGGGGTGTGGGTGGGGGGCCCAGAGACAGCGCAGGAGGCAGTGCAGAGGAGAGCTGACAGGTCAAAGGATGGGGGTGGGAGCCCCATGGACAGCACATAAGTCAGTGCAGGGAAGAGCTGACACGAGAAAGGATGGGGTGGGGGCCCTAGAGACAGCGCAGGAGGCAGCACAGAGGAGAGGTGACAGAAGAAAGGATGGGGTGGGGGCCCCAGAGACAGCACAGGAGGCAGCACAGAAGAGAGCTGACAGGAGAAGGGATGGGGGTGGGGGCCCCAGAGACAGCGCAGAGGAGAGCTGACAGGAGAAAGGATGGGGTGGGGGCCCCAGAGACAGCGCAGGAGGCAGCACAGAGGAGAGCTGACAGAAAAAAGGATGGGGGTGGGGGCCCCAGAGACAGCGCAGGAGACAGCGCAGAGGAGAGCTGATAGAAGAAAGGATGGGGGTGGGGGCCCCAGAGACAGTGCAGGAGGCAGCGCAGAAGAGAGCTGACAGGAGAAAGGGTGGGGGTGGGGGCCCCAGAGACAGCGCAGGAGGCAGCACAGAGGAGAGCTGACAGAAGAAAGGATGGAGGTGGGGGCCCCAGATACAGCGCAGGAGGCAGTGCAGAGGAGAGCTGACTGGAGAAAAGATGGGGCCCCAGAGACAGCGCAGGAGGCAGCGCAGAGGAGAGCTGACAGTAGAAAGGATGGGGGCCCCAGGGACAGCGCAGGAGGCAGCGCAGAGGAGAGCAGACAGTAGAAAGGATGGGGGTGTGGGTGGGGGCCCCAGAGACAGCGCAGGAGGCAGCGCAGAGGAGAGCTGACAGGACAAAGGATGGGGGTGGGAGCCCCAGGGACAGCACTGAAGGCAGCGCAGGGAAGAGCTGACAGGAGAAAGGATGGGGTGGGGGCCCCAGAGACAGCACAGGAGGCAGCACAGAGGAGAGCTGACAGAAGAAAGGATGGGGTGGGGGCCCCAGAGACAGCGCAGGAGGCAGCACAGAAGAGAGCTGACAGGAGAAGGGATGGGGGTGGGGGCCCCAGAGACAGCGCAGAGGACAGCTGACAGGAGAAAGGATGGGGTGGGGGCCCCAGAGACAGCGCAGGAGGCAGCACAGAGGAGAGCTGACAGAAGAAAGGATGGGGTGGGGGCCCCAGAGACAGCGCAGGAGACAGCGCAGAGGAGAGCTGACAGGAGAAAGGATGGGGGTGGGGGCCCAAGAGACAGCGCTGGAGGCAGCACAGAGGAGAGCTGACAGGAGAAAGGATGGGGGTGGGGGCCCCAGACACAGCGCAGGAGGCAGTGCAGAGGAGAGCTGACAGGAGGAAGGATGGGGGTGGGCCCCCAGAGACAGCGCAGGAGGCAGCGCAGAGGAGAGCTGACAGGAGAAAGGATGGGGGTGGTGGCCCCAGAGACAGCGCAGGAGGCAGCGCAGAGGAGAGCTGACAGGAGAAAGGCTGGAGTAGGGGCCCCAGAGACAGCGCAGAGGAGAGCTGACAGGAGAAAGGATGGCGGCGGGGGGCCCAGAGACAGCACAGGAGGCAGCGCAGAGGAAAGCTGACAGGAGAAAGGATGAGGGTGGGGGCCCCAGAGAGAGAGCAGAGTAGAGCTGACAGGAGAAAAGATGGCGGTGGGGGCCCCGGACACAGCACAGGAGGCAGCGCAGAGGAGAGCTGACAGGAGAAAGGATGGGGGGCCCAGAGACAGCACAGGAGGCAGCGCAGAGGAGAGCTGACAGAAGAAAGGATGGGGGTGGGGGTGGGGGTGGGGGCCCCCGAGACAGCACAGGAGGCAGCACAGAGGAGAGCTGACAGGAGAAAGGATGGGGTAGGGGCCCCAGAGACAGCGCAGAGGAGAGCTTACAGGAGAAAGGATGGGGTGGGGGCCCCAGAGACAGCACAGGAGGCAGAAAAGAGGAGAGCTGACAGGAGAAAGGATGGGGGTAGGGGACCCAGAGACAGCATTCTCCACAAGGCTCTGCTCCTCTGAGGCAACACATAGCTGACTTCAGCCAGAAAGTTTGCAGCTCCAGAAATAGGATCTGCTGGGATGCATTTGAAGGTGAGAGTTAGAGCTATTGATGTTGTAAAGGACAATGCATTTTACCTATGCATTTTACCTATGTGTTTTCTGTTTACAGTGGAGGGAATGTGTGTGGTGTCAAGTGGACATATATGGTTCGGATTGAAATTGTAAGGTGTGGAATTGTGTTGTGTTGATTGGATCTGTGTAGTGAAATAATGTTGCATGGTGTGCAGTGTAATTAAGTGGTATTAAGTGGAGTTGGATTGTGTGTCTTGGAGTGGTAATATCTGGAATGGTATTTTGTGTTGTGGAGTGGTATGTAGTACAGTTTACTTATGTGGTGTGCTGTTAAATATTGTAGCATGATGTGGAATTTTGTGGTGTAGATTGGATGTATGTGGTGTGTTGTGTATTTGTGGTATTAGTCTGAATTATGTAGTTTGTTGTGAATTATGTGGTGTGGAATGGAAATTTGTAGATTTGAATTGTGTGATGTGGAAGTAGCGGTGTTGAGTGAAATTATGTTGAGTGGTATTATGAGGCATGGTGTGAAGTGTAGCTATGTGGAGTGTTGCTACGTGGCATAGACTGGATTTATGTAGAGTATATGTATGCAGTATGGAGTAGAGCATAATTATGTGGAGGTTAATTATGTGGAGCTGTGTGGTGTATGTGGAGTGTTATTATGCTGTGTGATGAATGGGGTGGGGATGAATTGTGGAATTGTGTGACGTGTGTTATTATTAGGGCTCCCGGTTTTCCGTTTATACAAATTTTTACATATAAATATAGACGGAAAACTACTTGTCTTCCGTCTGTATTTATATTTAGAAACTGTTGCCGCGCAGTCCTGCTTCAGAGTTGCCTTGCCTCCCCCCTGTTCATGATGCTTGAAATTCCTTTCAATTCCTCCCAATTAGGGTCTTTTAGTGAAAGCCCAGGGGCTGGCCCGCCTCTCCGCAACAGGAGCCGGTGTGAGAAGGCAGCAGTGCAGGTAACAGTGGCAGGTGTCAGCGAGGAACAGGGGCCACTACTCCGCCCTCCCAGGGCCTCTCGCAAGCCCTCAGGCCTTGTGCACCTCGCACCCAGCCTCTGATAGCCAGCTGTGCCCTTCACTACCCCGGCTCTGCTTGTATGCAAATATAGCTGTTATTCCGTGGTGCAGCTTCCAGGCAATGCCACAGTGATAGCAGAAAGAATGCAGGTGAATTCTAAGAAAATCAACAGGCAAAGCCATGAGCAATTGAGAACTGAACCAGGCGACTGAAAGGGCCCCATCCTAACCCTCCCCCCCCCTCACTTCCTCCTTCCGTCCTGTGTGTCTGCTTGGTCTGAGACACCTTTCCCGGGCACACACACAGCCGCGCCCGAGTACTTCATAGGTCATTAAAAGACCATTTCCTTGCTAATGAGGCTTTGTTGTTTTTTCCACCCCTTCTTAGAGCCCCTGCAGCTCCACTCGACTATTGCTTGAAGAATCAGCCCCCACCCCCACAAATTTGGTTCTAATTGCGCCTCTTGGCTGAACCATAGCAGAAATTACTAGATTTGTTGGCATACATTTATTTAGAGAAAATCTTCAATATTCAATAGCTTGAACTTCACTGTATGGAATTTAAGTTATTACCAACCAGTTGAGTCCGTACTGAAACAATTATTAACCATTCACCTTCAGATCTCCATACATAGCACACAGCCAGGCATGTTCGTTTTCTGGGAGTATTACTTTGATCCGACCGTTAGATATGTATTTTGGAAGTGGGGTGTGCAGGGGGACTCGCTGCATACGTGATGCAGTGAGACTTCACATGTGATAGCTCTTCAGGAGAGTGATTGCAGACAGACGAGTACAGCGCCACACCGAGTGGCTTCTTGGCACATGGCCATGCGTGGACGTCTGCAGCTCCCACAATGTGTAATCTCAAAGACTGACCGAGGCATTATTCATCTGCGTGCTACAAATTTCACATAATTGACTGCAGATCAGGTTTAGGTTGAGGTTTCAGCAGGGCTGGCTGTTCCTTTCATCCTTCTGAGGGCAGTTTAACTCAGCACCATTGTCGAGTTGGATTAGTAAGTGTGCCTGATTGATTTTGGTCGTAACAAAGCCACTCAGCCATAAAAACGTCTCTCATAATTCCACTGAAATTATAAAATTGTCGCACATGTCAATCTGAAACCTTGGCAGCTATGAGGGAGTCCACTTTGCTTCCAGTTAAAACAATTGGGCTGACTTAAAGCCACGTTAGAGCTAACATTTACCGTGGGGTTCGCTCTGTAACAACCGGTATTTATGTCCCACAGCCTCTTTCCTGGGTCAATTTAAATAAATGTGGAGAAATACTAGTTGTAGCGTCGTCTTTTGCTTGTCGCAAAAATAAATGTGGATAAATACAGATAAAATGCCCAAAAAATAAATATGGATAAATACAGACGGAAATGGCAAAAAAATAAATACCATAAAACCGGGAGCCCTAGTTATTATGTATCGTGGTGTATAATTATGCAGAGTGGAATTATGCAACATGTTGCAGAGTTGTATTTTGTGAAGGTTAATTATGTGTTTTAGAGTTGAGTGTAAATATGTTGTGTGAAGTGTAATTATATAGGTTGAACTATGTGTAGTTGAGTTGTGTGGAGTGTAATTATGTGGTTAGGAGTGGTAGTAAGTTGTGCGGAATGTTATTCTGTGATGTGGAATTATGTGGTATGGAGTGAAGTTGAAATATGTGTATTTTTAGAATTATAATTATGTGGTATGGAATGTTATAGGGTTAAATTATTTATAGTTGAATTGTGTGGTGTGGAATTATAAGCAGGGGCGTAACACAGGCCCCAGGGGCTTAACACAGGTCCCTGCAGCCCCCGTGTTGTGGGATGCCCCTGCGCTCCAGCGGTCCCCTCAGCTGTGCCAGCAAGCACTACATATCAGTGACCGTCTGGGATAGGTAATTAATGAATATAGGTAGGTGATGTAACTTACGCTCGCTCTGAACTTTTCTTCATAAATTAAATGGTAAAATGTAAAAAAACGAAATGGTAATGGTGCACACTGCGCAGCTTGCATATGTCTCCACCGGTACACAGACAAAATATCGAGTTTTAAATTTCGATATACAATTATATCGAAGTTTAAATATCGATGGGACATAATATAGAAGGTAAGTAATATCGACAGTCTTAATATCGATATTAGTATGATATTAGTAATATCGAAGTTTTAAATATCGATGTCAATAATATCGAAATAAATAATTCCAATGTTACTAATATCAATTTTTAAATAAATTTTGTGTATATTATATTGTATTTATTATGTTTTATTATTTATTTTTAATGTAATTTAATTAAATATTGTCTTTTAGTACTGTAGCAGGTTGTGGGTTTATAGGGGAATAGGGTGGGAAGTAATTTAATTATGTTAAATTAATTATTAATTAGTAAGAACTATTAATTAATTAATTAAGAATTAAATTTTAATTAATTTTAATTAATTGATTAATTGATACATATGTTCTGTAGCGGGTTATGGGCTTATAGGGGAATAGGGTGGGAAGTCATTTAATAATAAATAATTAATTAATATATGTTTGTAAATATTTTTAATTAATAATTAATTGGTAATTAATTAATATTAATTAGTTAATTAATTATTATAATTTTGTACATATTATTAATTATTAATTAGTTGGTAAATAATTATTATTAATTAGTCAATTACATTAATTAGAGTAATTTTTTAATATATATATTTTTTTGTTATTCTTAATTAATTAATTGGGAAAAATAATATTAATTATTAAATTAAATTAATTACAGCTAATGTGCTAATATATTTACTTTATTGTTATTGTTAATTAATAATTAATTGGTAATTAAATAATATTAATTAATTTTGGGTAAAGGAGTATTTTTAGGGTTCAGGGTCAGTTTTGGGTTTTTGGGTAAAGGGGTATTTTTAGGGTTCAGGGTCAGTTTTGGGTTTTTGGGTAAAGGGGTATTTTTAGGGTTCAGGGTCAGTTTTCAGTTCTTGGGTAAAGGGGTATTTTTAGGGTTCAGGGTCAGTTTTCAGTTCTTGGGTAAAGGGGTATTTTTCGGGTTCAGGGTCAGTTTTCAGTTCTTGGGTAAAGGGGTATTTTTTGGGTTCAGGGTCAGTTTTCAGTTTTTGGGTAAAGAGGTATTTTTAGGGTTCAGGGTCAGTATTGGGTTTTTGGGTAAAGGGGTATTTTTAGGGTTCAGGGTTAGTTTTGGGTTTTTGGGGTACAGGGATATTTTTAGGGTTCAGGGTCAGTTTTGGGGTTTTGGGGTACAGGCGTACAGGGTAAAAATAAAATAAATTTAAATTAAATCAATTAAATGAAATTAAAAAAAATAAAATTACATTAAATTATTAAGGGCCCGATGTAGGTACCAAATACCGGTCGGAAACTGCCGATTTCGGCCATTTCCGACCGGTATTTGGCCTACTGAGATGTAGGGGACCTTCTTTTGTCCGATTCGGTATTTTACCGATTCGGTAAAATTACCGAATCGCAAAGATACCGAATCGGTAATTTTACCGATTTTTTAAATTTGGGATGTAGGTGGGACTACTTTCAGTCCCACAGGACCTTCAGATTCGGTATTTTAACACCCAATCCAATTGGGTGTTAAAATACCGAATCCAGGTGTGCATGCACATGTGTGCATGCACACCTATGCCATGTGACAGACAGACATGCCCTTAGGGCATGTCTGTGTGCCACATGGCTCACATGCCTTTTTTTGGGGTGCTGGAGGGTGTCAAAGTGACACCCCCTGCACCCTTGCACAAATCGGTAATTACCGAATCGGTAATTACCGATTCGGTAATGCCCATTGATTCCTATGGGCTTCAAGGCCCATAGGAAGCAATGGGGGATACCGAATCGGTATTTACAGAATCGGTAAATACCGAATCTTACAGATTCGGTATTTACCGAATCTGAAATACCTACATCTCCCCCCCTCTAATTTACCACTTCATAAATACCGATTCGGTATGATTCGATATTTATGAAGTGGTAAATGTAGATTTACCTACATCGGGCCCTAAGTGTTTAATTTATTTAAAATTATATGTATTAGTTTTAATTTTTTAATTATGTTTAAATATATTTATTTAATATTTGTAAAATTATATGTATTTTAAAATTATTTTTACATTATTATTAATACATTTAAAAAAACGATATTTTTAATTTCGATATTTTTGTACTACGATATTAATTTTTCGATATTTTTGTACTTACCTTTATGAAGATATGACTCCGATATTTTTGATTTCGATATTTTTGTGCCGATATTTTTGTATGTAGATATTTTGTCTGTCGATATTATGTCAGACATTCCCCTCCACCGCCGTGTCTGCGCGGTCTTACTCTTCACCCTTAGGGTGGGGCTGGTGACCAATTGTAATGCGTATTGCTGACGGGTGAAGCGAGGAGGCATCCCAGAGGCCAGAGTGGAGATAATTGAGAGGTAACCTGCCAGTCCCACAGGCCTCCCCCAGCCAGAGAATCCTGCCAGTCCCACAGACCATCCCAGGCAGAGAAACCTGCCAGCCTCACAGACCTCCCCGGGGACAGAAACCTGCCAGTCCCACTGACCTCCTCTGCCAGAGAATCCAGCCAGTCCCACAGATCTAAACAAGACTTGTCTAGTCTTTCTCGCAGTGCTAGGAGGAGTCTTCCCCCATTTTTGGGCAGCTTTGCAATAGACTTTGTTACAATACACGCTGTATTGACCAGACAGCGATACCTCTTTAGCACGCTACAGATCATAATAACACGGATAACCATTGATCAACTGAGCGGTGCAAGCCCCATTTACTTCCTGTGTTAAACCTGCCAGCCACACAGACCACCCCAGGCACAGAATCCTGCCAGTCCCACAGACCTCCCCCAGGCAGAGAAACCTGCCAGCCCCACAGACCTCCCCGGGCACTGAAGTTTGCCGGCCCTACAGACTTCCCCAAGCGCAGAAACCTGCCAGTTCCATTGACCTCCCCGGGCACGGAAACCTGCCAGCCCCACAGACCTCGCCAGGCAGAGAAACCTGCCAGTCCCACAGACCTCCCCAGGCAGAGAAACCTGCCAGCCCCACAGACCTCCCCAGGCACAGAAACCAGCCAGTCCCACAGTCCTCCCCGGGCGCTGAAACATGCCAGTCCCACAGGGCTACACAGGCACAGAATCTGCCATCCCCACAGAGTTCTCCAAGAAGAGAAACCTGCCAGCCCCACAGACCTCCCCAGGCAGAGAAACCTGCCAGTCCCACAGACCTTCGCAGGCAGAAAAACCTGCCAGACCCACAGACCTCCTCAGGCAGAGAAATCCGTCAGCCCCACAGACCTCCCTGGACACAGAAATTTGCCAGTCCCACAGACTTCCTGGGCACAAAAACCTGCCAGTCCCACATACCTCACTGCCGGGGCACATAAGAGCGTTTTTCTATTTTTGAGCTGTGGCCAAAATAGAATAAGCTTACTATGGGCTAAATATTGTTGTTATGTCAGTGCAAAATTAATTTGTTCTGTTTTTTACTGGAGTTAAAGTGGATGTCTTATGGTCCGAAGTTGTAGGTCTGTTGTTTTTCTAATGAGATAGCTCCACAACTGAAATAAGAGGCATTTCTGACATCTTCACAGTGGCATAAGATAAGCCCCCGCAGCCTCCTCCGTGCAGGGTGGGTCCTCAAGCTCCAGGGGGCCTCCTCTGTAAAAGTGGTAGGTGGTGGCCTGGGGAGGAGGCCCCCTCCATGTACATTGCAGGGGGGCCCCCCTTAATTTTCGTTACGCCACTGATGCATGCATCACCGGTGGACACTGTAGGTAGGCTGCCATCATTACAGCTGGACTCCACCTGAAGTGCTCTTTTCTGCTTTCTAATATAATTGTCACAAATCTGTTTCAATACAGATTGTGCTTGTTTGTAGAAAAAATATGTAAATTCTTCAATACTTTCTATTTTTTTGTAATAAAGATATTTAAACTTTAAAAAGGACATGCATGTCTTACCTAATAGGTCATTTTGGGGCACCCAGTCAAGTAGCTTGGCATTAGGTGCCAATTTAAGCTCGGTAGGCCATTTAGATGGTAGGTACCTCCAAATCACTTTTTGGGGCATAACAGCAAGTCCTGCATTCATCTCTTCCAGTACTTTTAAATGCCTGAATGATGATATCATTGATCCCAGAGCAACTATAATAAAACCAGCATCTCCTGAAGTTGCAATGAATTCTTCCAGTTCCTAGATAAAACAGGAAATAAAACAAAATGTTGTGCTATTGTGGTATTATTGACACATAAAAGGTTCTCTTAGTATAAACAGGTTTACATCATCCTATGTTACTCTATACAATGTCATTATAATAATATAGTTTATTACATTATTAATAAAAACCTTTACAGTCCAACCTACATAAAACAATAAAACATATTCGGATCATCGAGTTTTGTCTCCTTCCGAAGATAATTTTAGTTTTTTCAAGGTTCACCTCAAGTTTATTTTGCTTTGTATATTCGAACAGAGCATTTATCAACCTCTGTAAACCCACTTGAGCGTGGCTCAGCAGGACCAGATCATCTGAGTAAAGTAAGTTAAATAAGGATTTATTGCAGAGGATTGAGGGTGTGTCAGATATCTTTACCCAGCTCTCCTCAGAGAAAACCAATTGAAAAGCAGGGGTACCATAAAGCACCCTTGTTTTAGGCCCTCTATGGTGACAATTTTCCTTGACAGGATGCTCCATCACTGTTTTGATCTCAAGAGCCCAATTGGCAACCCCTAGGATTATAACTTCTTCCAGAGCTGAGTTCTTAAGCTTCAATCAAAAGCTGCCTTAAAATCAATAAAAAACGTTTGCAAAAGTGAGCGAGTCTGGGCCGCATGATCATGTTACATTGAAATAGCCATTATGTTCAAAAGACAGCTCTGGTATTAGTGGAATCCTGTTTGATTCAGTGGAATGATCCAACATTCTTTTGCCCCAGTATTCGAAGTCCTTGTAAGGCTAGTAAGTTTGCAAAATATTTGGTTTCAATGTCAATCGGGGTGATCAGACGAAAGTGTTTCGGTTTTGAGCCCTCACCTTTGTGTATTGAATGAATTATTGAGCCCCTCCGGGAATCAGGAAGTTCTTCTACCTGCAGGATATATTTATAAAGCACAGCAAGCCTATTGGCCCATAGCATTAAAAAGTGCCTGTGGTAGCCAGGTTCGGCCTAGTGCACAAGTGCTGTGTTGTTTGGAGATTGCTACCTCTATTTCTTCACTAGAAAACCCAGTATGGAGCGTAATTTGTAAGATGTAAGATGGCATCCAACTGCCCCTGATATCATTATCTGTGCTATCATCCTAGTTACTTCTGCTGGGTTTAGCATGATTCTTGTTTTTAAGAAGGTTACCGAGGGCGGCATGGGAATCTTTGCAATATTTGCTTTCAGATGTCCATGTTATTTATGTTCATCATCAAGTGGGTGGTAAAATGATATCTTATAAAAAGTGAAAAGAGAAAAAATGAGTAATAGGTACTCTATTGTATTGTTGATCAAAATGTGTGTATTCATTTTATGGCACCTCTGAGAAAGAGATCCCGTGTTGCAGCAGTATTATCAGAGAGCCTGAGTCTCAAACTGTGTATTATAGTACATCTTTTAATACTACAAACACACTACGAAGTGTAAGTCAAAAACTACGTGCAGAGTTTTACGACCCCATATCCTATCTTTTTATGTGCAGAGATCCCTGTACACCTAACCGTGCGGAGACTCTGCAGTCGAGGCGGAGACCTCCACACATAAAAAGATAGGATAGGTGGGGTAGTTAAACTCTGCACATAGTTTTTGAATTGCACTTAAAGTGCAATCGTACACAAAGGGGCGATTCCAATCTCGATCGGAAGGGCACAAAACGCGATCCGGCTGGAAAAAGTACAAGCCGTACGCGTGTTTTCCGCCAGACTCGTACAGCTGTACGAGTGAGCAAGCACGATGCGAGGAACGTGATATTCACCGACCGTGCCGTTTCCGGTCTGACCTGCTCCATAATTAAGTAAACCTTGCTGTGCAATGGATGCGATTTAGGACCGAGCAAGTCTGATGCACAAGTCACACAGCCAGTGTGAGCTGAAGTTTCCGGCTCGCAAAATGTCCGGGAAGTTGCCTTTGGGGGTCCATGTCGGACCCCCTGTCTCCCGCAGCCTTACGACTCAGACACAGGGGGAGACCCTAGGGTCTCCTCAACACAGGCATGTACGGTGCAGATAGCACCAACACTTACCCACTGTACCGGGCGCCCTTGTGTGAGACGTACCAATTCAGTCAATGGGAGCCCATGTACCCGTCGTACGACCGGCTCCCATTGACTTCTATGGGAGTCCGACCGAACCAAGTCCGGCAGCATGCGGCCGCATCGTACTCGCTCGGTCGGACTGCAGGAATTCGACTCGGTCGGGAAATACTCCGGATCCGGCTCGGTCAGGGAGCTTTCTGACCCAGATCAGAATCGGACCCAAAGTGTAAGTTTATCTTTGTGAATCAACCCTAGTCTTTCATCCCAACGTGCTTGTGCTAAATTGTGAGCAAATGACATTGCTGCTTGTTTAACACTAGCTCTTATTATTGATTTTTAGTGCAAATTGTGCTGAATCCTGTGCACTGACAACTGTCCCTTGGTGCTATTTACTCATAAATGTGCATTTTCTTCTACAGGTATTTGCATAGCCCATTGTAAATTTTCCTTGTGCTGTGATACATTTGGGTGCATAATTGGCACCCATGTTTAGTGGAATGAGGGTACTGTACTAAGAGAGAGGTACGCGGTTCATGAAAGCATATGAAAGAAGCATTGATATTCAGTTGCCTATCAGATTGCACAAAATGGATAAATAAACTCCATGACAAATGTATCTCAGTCTCTATAATAAATCTTTACAAAGGAGGGCTGGATGTAATTTTTCATCTCAAACTTTTTAAATATTTCTTCGATCTAAGGTGCTCACTTTTTACTGCCTAGTATTGTTCAACAATCTCTTAGAACTCATTTTAGTTCATAGTTGTAATCCCATAAGTTTTCTTCTTTTGATCCACATAAGAGGAGGGAGCCAAAGGATTTCCAAAAATGAACGTCTTTTTTAATATTTTAACCAAAAAAGTGTTGACAGAGTGCACACCAGTTACTTCCTTTTTTCAACTTTTATCCTTTTTGGGTTTGTTCGCATGCTAGCCCAGTATCGTGGTCTGCCCTAAGCCACATGTATTGTGAACAACAAATTGAAATTTGGGTGACATCTCACCCCAGCTCCGGACGCACTGCGATAATATATACCAATGATACTGCAAATAAATCCAAGTTTGCTCAAAGTTTATTCAGTTTACCAAAAGTTTTATTCACGATTTCCAAAGTTCATCCATCGTCACATAAGAGACATCTTACGCTACTCACTATAACCTTAAACGTTGCACAAATGCCAACAGGCCTTGATCAGTAGCTGGTAGTGTGTGTAAGCAATCCTCATTAGTTCATCCTGGTAAGCCAATTCATTTCGGTCCTAAAAATGGCCCTTCGTCAGGGGTATACTACAATTTAAGAAACAATGTTTAAATGACAAACCTTTTAAACCATTTGCCCCTGTTCATTCATATTTAAAATGTTGCAAGTCTTTGCCACATAACTCATCCTGCCATTAACATTTTCCCGCTAATAGTGGTAAAAAACGCTACCACTAAGTTGAGGCCCAAATGCACCACCCTCATTCTCCCTCATATCTCTCACTTGTATTGTGCCTTTAAATCCCAAATATTAGTTAGCATAAGTATACATACGAGCCTTCTCCATTATAATTAATACAAGAGCCACGTCAAATCCACCCAAATAGTGACCTTCAAAGTAATCTTCAAATCACTTCACGAGTGGTTCGCATACTAAGTTCTATCTGCAATCTGTATTTAAAGCACCTGAAGTTGTATCCCCGCCCTCCAGTGACGCCTCTCTTTCAAGGGTCACTCTCTACTCTTAACTCTGCGTATCCCATCACTTTCAGTTTGAACTGTTACCATGCTCCTACCCACCTTATAACCGTAAATTATATTTCATACGGATGTCAACACCCATTTCTTCCCGTGATAATCCAAGATATTTAACCAACCATTCTGCGGACAACTAATACAATCCCTACATGTGTCCCGGCTAAAAACGCAATGCTCAAACTCCCATAATGCACTAAGTGTGACAACATTAGGTGCCTAAATTTTCAGCATCCCAAATCAAATCAATCACACTAATCATATGTATACGACCTTTTCTGGGCTTCAACCTAAACTTCCACGCCCATCCTGTTGATAATTATAACATCAATACTTGTGGTAACTCAAGTGACATGCTCTATGTTAAAAGTTAAACTTTACAGTGTTGTATAATCAATGAAAGCATGCAAACATACTAGTTAGAATAACATACACGCCACAGTGCAAACATCAAAATCTATTACAGGCAATTCCAAAAAGAGTAGTTCTAGAAATTGACTGCTGAGGCAAGGTTCGCCAGGACGCCCCTTCGCTGGGGCAGCTGTGCGCCAAATAAATGTTATTAACATAACATAACATAATATTTTCAAAAAGTCTCTCGTGTGACATCGTCGCGGAATTCCATTCACGTCTTTAATCGGTGGATGCTTAACTTGTCGAGGAGGCAGACAATAAATCAATCAAAAAAGGTTGACAGAGTGCACACCAGTTTCTTCCTTTTAACAACTTTGTTATCCTTTTTGGGTTTGTTCACGTGCTAGCCCAGTATCGTGTTCTGCCCTAAGCCACGTGTATTGTGAACAACAAATTGAAAATGGGGCGACTTCTCACCCCATCTCCGGACGCACTGCAATAATATATACCAATGATACATTAAGTTAATCCAGGATTGTTCAAAGTTTATTCAGTTCATCAAAAGTTTTATTCACGATTTCCAAAGTTCATCCATCGTCACAAAAGAGACATCTTACATTGGTCACTATTACCTTAAACGTTGCGAAAATGCCAACGGAGAAGGCTTGTATGTATATTTATGATAACCAATATTTGGAATTTAAAGGTGCACTACAAGTGAGAGATATGAGGGAGAATGAGGGAGGTGCATTCGGGCATCAACTTAGTGGTGGCGTTTTTGCCATGCTTTGAGCAAACCTGGATTAACATGCTGTATCATTGATATATATTATGGCAGTGCGTCCGGAGATGGGGTGATATGTCGCCCCATTTTCAATTTGTTTATCAATGTTTTGTCAATATTATGCACTCCAGCCGAGACAATGTGTTTCATCCTGTAAAGGTTCTACTTTATATTTCTAAACAGCCTTTTGGTTGTGTTTGGTTGTGTTCGTCTGGATCATTGCGGTTCCCTTATTTCTGATAATGCATCAAAATATAATTTGGTTGCAGTAGATTCTTGGTCTAGGTTCCTTTGGGTCTGACCACGACGCTCGGCTGATGCACAAACTATTGTTAAGGATTTGCAAGTCTTTTTGGTTACTTATGCCTGTGGCGCTTTACATTCAGATCAGAGCCTGGCTTTCGCCTCTAAGGCGTACCTTGATTCCATGGCATTGATTGGTGTGCAGGTGCATTTCTCGTCTCCATTCAGGCCAGAGGGCAATTCTGTTGTAGAATGGATGAACCATGACTTAAAGCAGTCTTTAACAGCAAGGGTATTGGGTAGAGGCTATGGCTCCTTAACTCATCTTTATGGGGTACAGTGAGAGCTTATTAACTTCCGGCAAAGATCTCTGGGTGGGCGGACCCCTTACAAAATGGTCTTTGGCATAAAGATGTATATTCCATAACTTGATGGTGTAGACGCTGTGGTGGCTGCCTCGACCTTTGACATAGATAAATACTGTCCTGACTTGCAGCATCTACAGAAAAGTCATGATACTCTGGCTAAAAGTCATTTATTTGCCTTCTTCTCTCCAGTCGGATGCAGCAGTTCAGATTCCTGTTACCGGATGGCCTCCTAAAGTTGGTGATTTAGTTTGTGAAAAAATCACGATCATAAAAGAATTTGGTCCCTCCTACAGTGCTCCTGTTCCAGTGCTTGGACTACAGGGTACTCAAACTGTAATGTTGCCTCTATCTCCCAGATACAAGGATAATCACCTTGTTTCCATTGAACATGTCAAGACTCACCATATGGCCGATCCTAAATAATATTCCTCAAATGTGTTCCACCATAGAATGTTGCTATACAGCCCATAGCACCATCCTTGCTGATTCTTCCCGGGTACAGGAGGGGGATCTCGAGACTTCAATTGACCTCATACTTGTTACACATGCTACACATTCAGTAATGGACATTATTTATTTGGATCCGCCAGTAGATGCCCCATTTGCGGTCCAAGAACTAACTGTCCATCAAGAATCACATCCTCCTCTCTTTCAACTTAGTGCCCCATGTTATTATATTGATTAAGATAATTTTTTTTCAGACAGGTCTTCGTTGTCTTTTGTTTTCCTTTACTACTTGCGCAAATGTATGTTTTCATCTCTTGGTCAAAACGCGCTTATCTGGTTCCGCCTTTGATACATATCTGCATCGTATGTTCCATGATATTTTTTTTAAGTAGATTGGGTTCATGACTGTTTTTTTCATTTTGATCATCGGCCATTACCTTCCAGAACGTTCTACTACAGAACAGGTCTACAGGGTGTTGGCACCACATTCTCTGATGAAATTGTATGGTACAAAGTACCATTCGATGTATTTGGCCCTACGGAAACCCTTCAAATACCATATGTATTCCATGTTTCCATGGGTGATGTCATAGTACCTCATATTGGCATTCAGATGATTGGGATGTTGCTACTGTGAATTCTATGTTTTCTGAATTGCAATAATACACTGTCATTGACTCTGAGGATTTATATTTCAATTCTGCTAACTGTGCCCATTTGTTCTGTTATCAACATTACGGACATCATTTGGTACACAAGACTAGTGTACAGCCTTCCCCATATAGTTGAAATCAGTGGGAGCATTGCACAACTCCACCTCATGGTAGCTCAAAAACGCAACAGATGTAGTGCACATATTTCACAGGTTATAATGCATCAGACCGGAAATCACACTTTTAGAAATTGGTTCCTATTACCATGAAGAAATATATGCTTACTCAAACCAAGCTGATTTGTACAGCTTCCTTTATTGAAAAATTAGCCTTAAGAGGCCAAGATTATTGGAAAGACAATGTAGACTGGCAGGTCCAAGGTACAGAATCTCTTTTTCATGCATGTCTCATACCCGCACAAATAATTTTATAAATGACATGATCCAACAGACTAGTTGTCTAGGATTGGCTAAAATTAAAAATTTGAATACTCTTACTATTCCATCCTTTGCCCTTTTTGATGATTGGAATTCTTATACAAATTCTGAAGGCCAACTAAATAGTATGATACAAAATGGTACCTTTCATTCTTCAGTTATGGCTTCGGGTAGATGGTTAACATGGCCAGTTGACACTAATGTTTGTCATGCTCATTTTTAAACTCCGTATCTGGGTTCAAATCAAGTAGATCAAATCCCTTATATTTACAATTAATGCACTCGAACACTGTCAACATTTACTCTGTGGGTAAATTATGCCAACAATGGTTAAAACATTCCACATTGTCTTCAGTGAAAAAACACCGTTCCCTCTTATCCAAAGACATGAATCTGTCTGATTTCCTTTTGGGTCCAAAATCCCCCTGTTCTAAATGATTTGTTTATGCTGCTTATAATGAAAGTCGGAAATTGTCGCAAATTAGGCTGCAGTTTGTTTATGCCAAATTGATCACGATAATTTGGATAAAGTCCTTGCTGTGGTAGACAACAATATTAGTACTTTGTCATCTCATATTTATAGTTTAGATAGTAGTATATTGTCTGTCATTGATATTGGGCAAAGGGATGCATCTACATTATATCATTGTCAGACTCAACTTTGCTCCATAATTCAATTTAGTTGGACTCTTCAAACACTTAAGAACAGGTGGGGTCCTTGCCATTACTAAGGTTGGGCATAGTGGGCGTAGTGGGGCTACGCGGAGCATCACGAAGTGGAGGGAATCTACGCACATCCGCACACTTTGCGTAGCCCCACAACGCGCTGCCTGGCTCCCTTCCCCCCTCTTTTAAATGGTCTTATAATCTTTAAAAGCATAATAAAAGTAATTAAAAAGACTTACCAGAGATGCGGCGTCCCGGGGCTCCCTCTTCCTGCTTTATCGCCGACTTCTTCCTGAAAAATGTGCATGCGCAGCCGCTGGCCCATGCACATTTCTCGTGGGCCCGGCAACTTCGCTTCTCAACGGCGTGCGCGTAGCCCGCCTACTACACCTACTTTGCGGATCGCGAATTAGGCAACACTAGGCACACTCCATGGGCGGAGCAGAGCACTGCACCCACGGTTAGCCACAACCTCAATTCCACCGCTTTGTTATTATCCTTTAATTTAACAAGTAGACAAAAATCAATGGCTATGAAAGACACTATTTATACTATGTTACACATTGAGAAACTTGAACAGCTTCCCTTCATAATAGCAGAAGCACCATCTGAACTCTAGTTAATACACAGAGTAATCTAGTTACCTCGCTATTTTTCAATTCACTGCTTTAATGAAACACTTCCCAGTTGGTAGATACAAACCTCTTGGAAGTGGTTATATATACAAATTATACCATTTACATATTGTTGTCAATGGTTGAGAGAGAAGTTTACAGGGTAGGAATGTGACTCAACTGCCGGTCTGTCTCTAGTTTGGCAACACGTAAAGATTCATGGCCCCTGTAATGTGTCTACCCCTAATTTGGCTTATTATTTGAAATGAACTCCTGTTCCAGAACTTATTCCAATCTCACATTGCTTTTGAATGAAGCTATCTTGCCCTAAATAATCAGGACTGTTGTGGTCTGTGGGCAGAAATCCCGTATGTGGTGACCGTTTACCAGTTAGTCACTTGCTGCCACAACGTCCTGTTTCCTTCTTCTCACAAGAGTGTTGATAGTTCAATCTGGCCTTCCCTTTCCACTTTGAAAACAGATTTCAATATGCTCAGCACATTCAAAGCATTATTGTTTCAACAAGAAGTGGCTCTCACTTCGGCTTGCAAAACCTTAGAACTGCAGGTGGTGAGGACATTGTTAAACACAAATCTCCCCCTACATTTTGTTGAACTGATTCATCAAATATTTAATGCGACTGATACCATGGGCCTGGCCCACTTTTTTAAACGTGTGGGCTTTGGCCTTGTGGCCTCATTTCAAACAATTTCTGGAGTAATACCTGCTTTTATACGTTCTATTTTTCGATTGTGTTCGGTGAGTTCCCGCTGCTGCTCGTCCTGCTTTTGGGCATCATAGTGTTGCTCCTGCTATTCTGCAATGGATGCTCATGTACTGTGAGCACAAGCTACCACTCTTTGGAGTAGTGGCCCTGGACAATCTAGATACAGAGTCTTGTTTCATCTTTCGCTAAACTAACTTAACGTGCATGCAACCTGTGTTTAGTTGCATCCAATGCCCTTTTCAGTAGGCTCTGGACTTCTGCCTTACTACCCCGTTGCAAGTTACCCTCAATTGTTAACTGTTGAGTCCCTTAGTGGCCTTAGGATTGTTCCTTGGGCATGCAAGATTCCTAACCCAGAGTTATGACCAGTGTCCGTAAATGGTTCCTTTGCAACAGTAAAGCATTTTCTGGATCTCAGTTCATCAAAATCAACACAAGTTACCCCATGAGGGTCTTATCGACATCTGGCACTGAGGAGCATGTTTGTTTCTTTGTCCTGCTCGACTGGATTGCTGATATTTGTCTCTCTGCCGGAGCGGATATAATTATGGATTCATTGGCCTCTCAGCTGACATCACGCTTTATAGGGCCTGACTGCCTTTTTTGGGACATTACTATGCTTAAAGAAACAAATGTTGGGGAATTCACAATTACTCATTAGCACATTTTTATATAACAATGACTGCACTGCTGTTCTAACGCTTTGAGCATACTTATCACCTGAAATCTGTCATCAATATTGGTGCTACCATCCTGACCCAGTGAAGGGTGTCATATATCCCGGGCAGGCCCATAGCTGTTTTTCCTATGTTAGCGGGAGCACGCTGCAATCTTTACTTTGCTTTGCACATGCTACTACACATACGTATTTTGCTTTGTGCCACTCTGTATGTTCACACAGAACCTACAGTTATTTTTGTGTTCTGTATTTTCCTTGGATTTAGTCTGAACACTGTACACAGGGTCAAACAACAAGGCCCCTTGTTATTGTGTTTTGGTCAAGCTGTAGCACATAGGCAAAACACACATGCAGCTGTTGTTTCAGAACACAGACTCTTTGTCATATAGGTATTCATAGACAGGCAAATAAACAGACGAGGCCGCGACTACACCTGAGGTGTAGAACCTCCATCTGTGCATGCTTAGATAGGGGTTATGCTACAAACACCCAGAGATCTTTTGATATATAATCACTTCGATTCTGTAGAAGTGGAGGGGGATTAGTTTACCAAAGACAGATACTTTTATGATTTATGGATTACTTGCTATGCTGACTGTATGTGTGTTAGGCATCTTCTTACATATTGCAGCAATATACTGCATATTGGAGAACAATAGTTAAAATAAATATTTTACCATTTTCTCGTGTCTCCATCGGATCTTATTGTGGACAAATGTGTGTGAGAGTGAAAGGGTGTGTCCTGTCACCACAATTCCTGAGAGGGCGGGAGTGTTATGTACTGGGGTGTCTAATCACTTGTTCCTATGTGAGTGAGTTGGAGGGCAAATGAGACACTAGAGCTAGTCGGTACCGGGCTCATGGATGCTAAGGTGGTAGGATAACTCATTCCTTGCCTACCAATGATCTAAGATCCTAAGCTTAGTGCTGTGATTTCACAGAATCTCTGCAACACAGGGCTACCAACTGGTATTTGGATATTGAGATATAGGGGCCAAAAAAAGACCGATTCGGTAAATATAAGTTGGTAATTTACCGAATCGGAATTTACCGAATCAGAATTTACCGATTCAGTATTTACCGAATCGAAATTTACCGAATCGGTAAATAAGAAATGGAAAACAATTAGTTTTGAGATGTAGCAAACTTATTAAATACCGAATTTCATGAAATTCGGTATTTAAGAGTCAGTATTTACCATGGATTGAAAGCAGGTGGTAACCAGGAGCAGGCTATAAAAAAGGACCCAAAATGCAACATTGTGACCAGAATGGCGGCATTCTACGTGATAGCAAGGCGGCTAAGGCTACAGGCAGCAGGAAAGAGGGTCTGGATGAGGGAGGAGCAAGTCTACAGGCAGAGGATTACGCTGTTCCAACTAACTGAGCCAGAGAAATTACAAAGGTACAGATTACACCCCCAAACCATCCTGGACTTGATCAGGGACCTGCACCCACTATTGGAGCACCCAACCCCAAGGGCTCATGCCATCCCACCCCATGTGCAGGTGCTCTGTAGCCTACACCTGCTTGCATCTGGGAGTTACCAGGGGGTCATTGTTGTGGCAGATCGGGTGTCTCAGAGCTGCCTGTCCCGTTTCTTCAGGAAGTTCCTAGAGGCCATGATGCAGAGGATGCATCATTACATCTACTTTCCTGACACACATGCGGATCTGCTGAATACCAAGACTGATTTTTATCAAATTGCACATTTCCCACACATCATCGAAGATTGCGGAATTCAGGGGAAGGCACTGAGCATTTTGAAAGCCTTTCTGAGGAACAGGTTTCAGGTGGTGGCAATGGGAGATTTCGAGGCGAAACCTTTTAGACTTCCACGGGCGGTCCCTCAGGGATCCTCCCTAAGCCCCACATTATTCAACCTTTATGTTTCCTCTCTTGCCCCGGTGATCCGATCCTACGGGTTCGAGTTGACATCGTATGCCGATGATACCCAGATTGTGGTATCATTGCTCCCGGGAAAAAACCTAGGCGCTGCTGCCAGGTTTCAAGGCTGTATGAAAGCAGTCAGCATATGGATGGAAAAAAGCTGCTTAAAATTGAATTCCTCTAAAACAGAGGTGCTACTTTTTGGGCAGAAAACCAATCTTTGTAGCCCGGAATGGTGGCCGGAAGATATGGGTACCCCCCCTCCCCCGCGATAAAGGTGAAGAATTTAGGAGTAATTATTTATGACCAACTCTCCTACAAACCCCAAGTGAATGCGCTTTCATCATCCATTCATTGGACCTTGAAAATTATCAGGAAAATCCTTCCCTTCTTACCCGTAGGGAGTAGAAAGACGGTGGTGTCAGCCCTGGTGCTTTCCCGCCTTGAATACTGTAACAGTCTACTACTTGAGGCTCACCAGGGGCTGCTTAATAAGCTGCAGATACTGCAAAATGCGACGGCCCGTCTTATTCTTGGCCTGCCGAAATTCGCCTCCGTTTCCAGGGAGTTGGTTAAGCTACATTGGCTCCCGGTGCGGAAGCGGATCAGGTTTAAGGCCCTATGCATTGTTTCCAAAGCGCTCCATGGAATAGGTCCAAAATTCCTCCAACAGCTCTTCCAATGGTATACGCCGGAAAGACAATTAAGAACGGCTAACTTGGGGCTCATCAAGGTCGCCCGCATTAGGAAGGTGCGTTGGGGGGGCCAAAGCTTTGTGAGAGGGGCAGCGCTGGCCTGGAATGCTCTTCCTTTAGCCTTAAAGCAAAGCGCCAACCTTTTGGCATTCCGAAAAAGCCTAAAAACTTTACTATTCTCGAGTTAGATCTGAGATTATAAACCCAGGGAGCTACCACTTTAGGGCCAGGACACCGGTTGGTATTAGTGCGCTCTATAAATGGTATAAATAAATAAATAAATAAATGTATTGATGGCACCCACATCCCTATATGTCTACCTGCTGCCACAGAGTACATATACAGAAACAGGAAGTCAACCCACTCCATCAATGTAAAAGTAATCTGTGATGCCAACAACATAATCACAGACATTGTGGCCAAGTTCCCAGGAAGTACCCATGACTCCTACATCTTTCAGAACAATGGGATCTACACACGCCTGACAGCAGGGGAATTTGGCAAAGGATACCTGCTAGGTAAAACACTGTAACACACCCTGATAGAAATAGCAGATGTATGTGTATGTGTGCATGTGAGTAATGGTTTTCTTATTTACACATAGGGGACAGTGCATATGCTGTCCGCTCATTCATCCTGACACCCTACCTCAGCCCTTCAACCCGCAGCCAGTGACGATACAACGTGGCACACAAATCCACCAGGAACGTTGTGGAGCGCACCTTTGGCCTGTTATAAAGCAGGTTCCGCTGCCTGCACAAAAGTGGAGGGGCACGGCAGTATTCACCAATAATCTGCTGGAAGATGATTGCAACTTTTGCAATGTTACACAACCTTGCTACAAAGAGGGGCACAGAGGTGGATTTGAGCGACTTTGAGGACCACAATGATGACCATGCATTGCCTGAACCAAACACAGCAGGAGTTGTGCCACCAACCAATGGCAGACAGAGATGGGCAGAGATAACACAGAACTTTTTTTGAGTAAGTAAATAAACACAGACAGGTGGAGTATGCACCCAACATAGTTTAATATTTGGCACTACGCAAGTACTCAAAAGCACAAATGTGCAACACAAATGTCATCCATGCAATAATGGTAGTCCGTCTCACTTCCCCATTTAGGTTCATGGAGAGTGGGCTGTAGGAGTCATTTCCGGGCACGCCTACCAGTGCCAGATGAAAGTGGCTGGCTGTCCTCACTGGGTGTTTGGGGTGTTGGCTCACCATGTCACCTGCTGCTCCTCCGTGTTTCAACTACAGGGGGGCTTGTCATGCTGCTCTTACTGGTGCTTTCTTCACTTTCTGGTACATCCAGAGCCGCAGTTTGTGCTGTCTGTGCATTAAGCAGCACCTCTACAGCACTGGTCACCCTTGCAAGGCCCCTAGACACCTCATTGCTGCTGTGTGTTAGTCCCTCTTGCATGCTGATGCATTGTCTGCATAGAAGGGAAGTGGCTGTGGCCAGGCGGTCCATAGCCTTAGTTTGTTGCTGCGCATGTTGTCTGTCCTTGCGCCTTGCTAACCTGTCCTGGTCCAGTTTACTTCACAGGAGCTGCACTGATTGTGTCATGTTCCGCACACCTGTGGCCAACTCCCACATCCCTGCAGCCGGATTGGTGTCACTACAACGCATGCTTTTACATCGCATGCCTTTACAATGCGGTTTTTACCACGCAGTCCATTACAACGCATAATGCTTTTAGGCACTGGATAGTGAATTATTTAATTTACTATTCCAACTCCAGTCCCCGATAGCAGGGAAGGTGTTGGATAGTAAATTAAATATATTCCCTATCCTAGAGCGCCCCCCAGCGCAATGCGTTGTAATGGTTTGCGTTGTAATGGTTGCGATGTAATGGTAGTGCGTTGTAAAAAATGCGTTGTAAGTGATGCTCCCCCTGCAGGCCATCTCCCTCATACCTGATGCCATGTCTTTATTCTCCTCTACCAGTGCACTGATGTCCTTCCCTATGTTTTCCATATATTTATTCCAGGTCCTCACCTGGCATTGCACAGACTGGATGGCCTTCCCCTGCATTCTTTGGATCTTCACCATGCTACCCTCCAGCCCACGGACCACACTGGGACCCTCCACATGTTGTGCAGCACTGCTATCTCTGGGCCTGCGGGGTCTGATACCTATACGGCCAAACTCTGCACTGGGCTGCTGTGTGGCAGTGCTTCCTTCCCCAGCCATGGTTTGAGTGTCTTCACCCTCCATTTCACCTGCTGAAGTCTCCATTTCTACCAGTGGAGCTACTGCATGCCTCCTGCTCTTTTGAGGTGCAGGTGTTGTTTGCGGCAGTGACGCAGGCAGTTCAGGTGAGGACAGTAGCAGAAGGGATCCTGAACGTTCTGGGGACGCCTGCAGATGTGGAGACATTTCAGGGTCTTGGTATGGTGGCAGTGGTGTTTGTGCACCAGTCTCCTCTTTGACATTCTCTGCACTTGTGCCTGCCTCCTGGCTGTCATCCCTCTGTGGTGCTGTGCCTTCCATCTCCCTGGTAGGCCTGCAAGATGTCCCGCCTGTGGACATAAAAGCGTACATTAGCTCTGTTCTCCTGTCTTACTGCTTCTACAATTACATTTATTTTAATCAAACACTGTACATATTGTCTTTGCCTCATTATGACTGATATGTGTAGCCTAACTTCTACATTCCTGTGCTGTATGACATGGTAGGTCTTTTAAATACTACATGTCCCATGATTCATTGCTCCTGTCTAATGCTACCTCTACTGCAGTGGGGTAAACTTTGCCACATAGGGAAAAGGGAAGGTGATGGGGTGGGGGTGATTGTTGTGTATGCGTCTTACCTTTTCTGGTGGCAGATCTGGCTGAGCTGTCTGCATCTCCCAGTCCACAGACGCTCTCTGGTTCAATGGTGGACCCCACCAACTCCTCCAGCTCAGTCAGGGGAGGCGCTCAGTTCTTCCCTCCTCCAGTTTTGTTTGCCTCTTTGTGGAGCTCTGCTATTTTCTTCTTGGTTATGCTCCTGAGGTCATACCACCTCTTTTTCAGGTCGTCTATGTCCCTTGGAGTCACTCCAACAGCATTCACCTATGTCTGTAGGGACTGCTTTCCAAACAATTTCTGGTGTTTTTTAACCACCTCCTCCACAAGGACCTGCAGCTCCGTGGTGCTAAATTTGATTTTTTTTTTCCTCTCTGGATGTTCCTTTTCACTGCTGCTTGCCATTTTCAAAGTTTTAAAGCACAAACAAACTTTTCCTGTGGCTCAGTGACTCAACTCTGCTTGCTCTCTCTCTCCAGAAGCTTCTAATTACTTCCAGCTGCCTGGATTTGGCTACTTCCTGGTTGGGAGGGGGTGAATGGTAGCATTTGATTGGCTGACTCATAGGTTTCACTTTCTTCCCTTTCGGATTCAGTATTTACTGATTCAGTATTTCCCATTCATTCCTATGGGCCAAAGGAATACCGAATCGGTAAATACCGAATCGGTAAATACCGATTCAGTAAATTCCGAATGACAGATACCGAATTTTACCGAATCAGTAACAATTACCAAATTTTTACCAACATCCGAAATACCAATTCTAAAATACCGAATTGGTAAAATTCGGTATTTTAGAATCGGTATTTTTGGATTACCTACATCTAGCCCTACGTTTCCAGGATGGAACATACCACTAGATCACGAGATAGGACATTACTAATGCTGGTATTTTACTAGGGATTGGGTTGTGCAGTGTGTTTTCACAGCCTGTTCGATAGTGCTTGATTCACATGATTGATTGCTTGTTTTTGGAATGTAGTAGTTTTGACTGTAGGTCACGCTGTTTTGCCCGCTTTTGCCTGAATCACTACCTGCACTGCGCCCAGAGGAGAAATCGGAAATAATCTTACCCGGGCTGTCGAGACCCATTACCGCCAGCCTCCCGCCGCCCTGCTGTTTTCTGCCACCTGACAGCGGGGTCGCCGAGTGGAGTGAGGCGAGGGGCTGCCAACAACTCCCGGCAGCCCTCGAGGTCTCCAGCCCCACCGTCATCACTCCGCGCCAGGAGGCACATAAAGGTCCTCACTGCTCCCTCTCGCGGGACGCGAGCGGGACGCTGGGCGAAGCCTGGGCCAAGGGTGGGCCCGTCCTAGCCCGTCACAGACCGGAGAAGACTGGACTGGGCCCACCCCCCTAACAACTATTACAAGGTAAATCCTCAAAAAAGGAACTGTACGCTGCCCAGAGAGGGATCACACAGTACCTACGTTTATAACCTTGAGTAAACCGTAATCTGTCACTCGACTGGTCAAAACACACATAATGACTACAAGGGGCTCCAGGAGTAAAACACATAAAAATATGGCGAGTGCTGTAGGCCCCATAGATCAATTCATTACTAAAGTGAACCAAACCATCGATCAAACTGTAATGCTGATTGATCGACGAGTTTCCTACGAACTAGATCAAGCAAGACGCTCGTCAATGGGCATGTTGGCACAGGCACGAACGCCAAATGTACTACCACAAAATATCACTATGCTGGAAACATATGCGGACATACATGCAATTCCGAATTCTGTCGATCTATCAGTATCCTCACAACTGTCAGACTCACAATTGACTCAGGATCTCGAGCAAACCCCAGATATCTTCGCAAGTCCGCAGCCATCACAAAATGAACCCACACAGAGTGAAATAAGACGGATTAGGGAAGGAGCAATCCCGAAACACCCGCAACACAAAGAAATACACTCAAAAAATCCTACAAACATAGTTGCTACAACCTCTGAATTTGACTCACATTTTAAACCTTGTGATTCAAACAAAGACCAAAGTCAAAATAACATCAAATCTACCGCAGTTACTGAAGTTAACAGCAATACTAACTCTGATGTACTTATAGTCGAAGACCATAACGACGGAGTTAACTACAATCAGACCCATCAAGAAAACTTAGTTCCACCTTCAGTAAGAAACTTCAATAATGTTAAGACACAATCCTCCCTGCTAAAAGAAATAGCTGAAATAGTCAAATACCAGCTACAACCTATTCAAAAAAGCCTAGAAATCATAGAGAAACACGTAGCGATATTAATTGCTACTTCAAAAAAAACTCCAAACTCAAGAATTCAAGATCTCTCAAACTTGCCTGGACCTAAAGCCCCAGTTGGTAATGTAAAGTCCACTAACAAATCTAAACAACCAGTTAACAACACGGCTACAACAAATACTCCAACCACAAAATTAGGAGAGCCAGTGAAAAATTCAAACAACCCAACTCCTTCATCAAAAACTAAGACCCCCCCAAGAACCCCTCAAAATAGCTCCAGGCCTACAAAATCAACCACCAGTAAATGTTCCCCCAGTAAATGTCCCCCCAGCAAAAGCTCTCCCAGCAAATATTCCCTCCAGACCACCTGCACCAAATACCCCCCAGCATGATCAGACACAGAGGCACAATAATAAACCAGAACGGTCAAAAAAAAGATGTCCTAAACCAGTAAACCTCCCACCGGAGGCAGCCCCTTTTGTAGCCATCCTAACAGGGGTTCCAGAGCTAAGTAACGACACAGACGAACCAACCTGGTCCTTACTAAACAAAACCCGCTACTGGCTGAACATTAACAGACCTAATCAGCTTAACAACATTACCAGAATCACTACGGTGAGAAGGGCCTCATGGATAGGCCATCAACCAAAAACAATTCCCGGTGACTGTATAATAGTCAATTTTGAAAATCCCCGTGCTGTGGATTACATATGCTCATGGGACTCACCAGGAAACAGCGGAGGAATAAACGTAAAACGTCTATCCTTTTTCTACCCTCGACAAGGCCATCGTTCTGAGGACCCTAACTGGCCCTCAAACTGGTCCTGGAACCAGCCTGATTACGGACAGAGAAGCTGGAACCAGGGTGACTGGGGTTATGGAAACAACCAAAGGAGTTGGTAGCAGGGAGAATGGGGGCATGATTATAAAGATCGGGGTGACTGGAATACCTATGGCAGGAGAGTACAGCAATTACCATACAGGGATCCATGGGGTGGAACACCAACTTTCAACAGCTATAGCTGTTTAGAGATGGTCGACTGACCATCACCACGGAACCATATTACTACTCCTCTGTCCAATAATAGAGTCTCACCAAACAACTCAGCTAATCACCCTAAAAGCAAGACATTTAATAAAGATCACTTTGTAACAAAAACTCGGCCACACGATCCCACAGCAACGACAAAAATTCAAAATACGGTAAATCAGATACAAGAGCCGCAACGTCTTTCCAAGGCTCACATCAGACCTTCGACAGCGTTACAAATCGCCCCAAAGGCGCAGGTAAACGCTCCAAACTTGAATCCTGAATTACAACTTATCCAATTTGAAGAAATTAGTGTTCAGACAATGCCACCTGTTGCTATCAGAGAAAACCTTGACAAGAGCGTGATATTTTGGAATGTTGCGGGGCTAGCGACCAAACACTCCGAAAAAAGCTTCCTAGAATTGGTCGATTCGAATGATGTAATTTGTCTCCAGGAGACGTGGCTTAACGACCCAATCCATCTTCTGGGTTATAAAACATACTTCTCCCAAGCAAGAAGGCCTAATAGTATACATTTCCAACCTTTGGCCGTGTCGTGAAATAACCCCTGTAATACTACATCAGAACTTTCAGATCATTAACATCCAAGGAATCAATCAAGAGGTTTATACTATAATAAACTTCTACAACAACATGAGCCCAACGGAGCTGTCCAAGGCCTTAAACTAAATTTCCAACGAGACTAACGATCTTAAAGCAAAACACGCTAAGGACTCACATACAATAATTTGGGGAGGAGACTTAAACCTCCACATATGTAACAAAAGTGACACCTCTAACTGTGGGATCACAGATGAACAAGGAAATTGCTTAACTCATTTCACCCACACTACAGAAGGCAACAACATACAGGCCATCATGTCCGAATTAGATATAGGGTTTTCCAACATGATAAAGACGCCCATAACCCAATTCACTCCAACCTTTCATGGAAGAGGTTTTGAAACTCTAATAGATTATATATTAGTATCCATCAATAAATCCACACGTATTAAGACCTTCGAGGTGCACAAGAACGCACTTAGCAATCATTTCCCACTCAGATTGATGTATCAAGAACCCGACCATCGAAAGAAAACAGACAAGGCCTATCCTGGCATGCTCCACCAGGAAGCATTAACACTGGACAGATTAAACGGTTATACCCTCAAATGGGGCAAATAGATCAGGAAACCACTAATACAAGAATAATCAAAACATGTAGAAATGAAATTGACAAGTGCCTAGACCCCTCTACAACTCCAACAGAGATCATGACTAACTACAACGAAATCGTGAAAAACATAAGAAGCGAATTAACCAAGCCCAACAAACAAAATAATTACAACAAGGGGTGGTGAGGGACAGAGTCTCTGAATTAAGCAGAAAACTATCACCCAGTCAAGAGATCAGGGCTAGATCCAACACCGTTTTTTAGCTCACTGCACCATCCCAGTTTCAGAACCTGGCTGTATGCAAATTAGTCTGTTCCTGTCCCAGTGCATGATGGGAACAGGGCAAACCAAACTACAAAAGCCAATTCTTACACTGGGAAGGAAACAAGCTCCCGAGGACCGGTTTCTGGCATTACAGCCGTCTTCGGCCCGGTTTGCTTGAATCCTGATGGTGCAATGAGCAAGGGACTCATGTCTGAGTATACCCTTCCACGCTTAGGGTGGACAAAAATATTTACAACAAGGGGTGGTGAGGGACAGAGTCTCTGAATTAAGCAGAAAACTCTCACCCAGTCAAGAGATCAGGGCTAGATCCAACACCGTTTTTTAGCTCACTGCACCATCCCAGTTTCAGAACCTGGCTGTATGCAAATTAGTCTGTTCCTGTCCCAGTGCATGATGGGAACAGGGCAAACCAAACTACAAAAGCCAATTCTTACACTGGGAAGGAAACAAGCTCCCGGGGACCGGTTTCTGGCATTACAGCCGTCTTCGGCCCGGTTTGCTTGAATCCTGATGGTGCAATGAGCAAGGGACTCATGTCTGAGTATACCCTTCCACGCTTAGGGTGGACAAAAATATTTACAACAAGGGGTGGTGAGGGACAGAGTCTCTGAATTAAGCAGAAAACTCTCACCCAGTCAAGAGATCAGGGCTAGATCCAACACCGTTTTTTAGCTCACTGCACCATCCCAGTTTCAGAACCTGGCTGTATGCAAATTAGTCTGTTCCTGTCCCAGTGCATGATGGGAACAGGGCAAACCAAACTACAAAAGCCAATTCTTACACTGGGAAGGAAACAAGCTCCCGGGGACCGGTTTCTGGCATTACAGCCGTCTTCGGCCCGGTTTGCTTGAATCCTGATGGTGCAATGAGCAAGGGACTCATGTCTGAGTATACCCTTCCACGCTTAGGGTGGACAAAAATATTTACAACAAGGGGTGGTGAGGGACAGAGTCTCTGAATTAAGCAGAAAACTCTCACCCAGTCAAGAGATCAGGGCTAGATCCAACACCGTTTTTTAGCTCACTGCACCATCCCAGTTTAAGAACCTGGCTGTATGCAAATTAGTCTGTTCCTGTCCCAGTGCATGATGGGAACAGGGCAAACCAAACTACAAAAGCCAATTCTTACACTGGGAAGGAAACAAGCTCCCGGGGACCGGTTTCTGGCATTACAGCCGTCTTCGGCCCGGTTTGCTTGAATCCTGATGGTGCAATGAGCAAGGGACTCATGTCTGAGTATACCCTTCCACGCTTAGGGTGGACAAAAATATTTACAACAAGGGGTGATGAGGGACAGAGTCTCTGAATTAAGCAGAAAACTCTCACCCAGTCAAGAGATCAGGGCTAGATCCAACACCGTTTTTTAGCTCACTGCACCATCCCAGTTTCAGAACCTGGCTGTATGCAAATTAGTCTGTTCCTGTCCCAGTGCATGATGGGAACAGGGCAAACCAAACTACAAAAGCCAATTCTTACACTGGGAAGGAAACAAGCTCCCGGGGACCGGTTCCTGGCATTACAGCCGTCTTCGGCCCGGTTTGCTTGAATCCTGATGGTGCAATGAGCAAGGGACTCATGTCTGAGTATACCCTTCCACGCTTAGGGTGGACAAAAATATTTACAACAAGGGGTGGTGAGGGACAGAGTCTCTGAATTAAGCAGAAAACTCTCACCCAGTCAAGAGATCAGGGCTAGATCCAACACCGTTTTTTAGCTCACTGCACCATCCCAGTTTCAGAACCTGGCTGTATGCAAATTAGTCTGTTCCTGTCCCAGTGCATGATGGGAACAGGGCAAACCAAACTACAAAAGCCAATTCTTACACTGGGAAGGAAACAAGCTCCCGGGGACCGGTTTCTGGCATTACAGCCGTCTTCGGCACGGTTTGCTTGAATCCTGATGGTGCAATGAGCAAGGGACTCATGTCTGAGTATACCCTTCCACGCTTAGGGTGGACAAAAATATTTACAACAAGGGGTGGTGAGGGACAGAGTCTCTGAATTAAGCAGAAAACTCTCACCCAGTCAAGAGATCAGGGCTAGATCAAACACCGTTTTTTAGCTCACTGCACCATCCCAGTTTCAGAACCTGGCTGTATGCAAATTAGTCTGTTCCTGTCCCAGTGCATGATGGGAACAGGGCAAACCAAACTACAAAAGCCAATTCTTACACTGGGAAGGAAACAAGCTCCCGGGGACCGGTTTCTGGCATTACAGCCGTCTTCGGCCCGGTTTGCTTGAATCCTGATGGTGCAATGAGCAAGGGACTCATGTCTGAGTATACCCTTCCACGCTTAGGGTGGACAAAAATATTTACAACAAGGGGTGGTGAGGGACAGAGTCTCTGAATTAAGCAGAAAACTCTCACCCAGTCAAGAGATCAGGGCTAGATCCAACACCGTTTTTTAGCTCACTGCACCATCCCAGTTTCAGAACCTGGCTGTATGCAAATTAGTCTGTTCCTGTCCCAGTGCATGATGGGAACAGGGCAAACCAAACTACAAAAGCCAATTCTTACACTGGGAAGGAAACAAGCTCCCGGGGACCGGTTTCTGGCATTACAGCCGTCTTTGGCCCGGTTTGCTTGAATCCTGATGGTGCAATGAGCAAGGGACTCATGTCTGAGTATACCCTTCCACGCTTAGGGTGGACAAAAATATTTACAACATATAGCCAAGTTCTGAGCTGGGATGGTGCAGTGAGCTAAAAAACGGTGATGGATCAAGCCCTGATCTTTGGACTGGGTAAGAGTGGTCTGCTTAATTCAGACACTCTGTTCATCACCATCCCCTTTTCTGAATCATTTTTGTCCACCATAAGCGTGGAAGGGTATACTCAGATGTGAGTCCCTAGCTCATTGCACCATCAGGATTCAAGCAAGCCGGGCCGAAGACGGCTGAAATGCCAGAAACCGGTCCCCGGTAGCTTGTTTCCTTCCCAGTATAAGAATTGGCTTGGTAGTTTGGTCTGCCCTGTTCCCATGATGCACTGGGCCAGGGTCAGACTAATTTGCATATAGCCAAGTTCTGAGCTGGGATGTTGCAGTGAGCTAAAAAACGGTGATGGATCAAGCCCTGATCTTTGGACTGGGTAAGAGTGGTCTGCTTAATTCAGACACTCGGTTCATCACCACCCCCTTTTCTGAATCATTTTTGTCCACCATAAGCGTGGAAGGGTATACTCAGATGTGAGTCCCTAGCTCATTGCACCATCAGGATTCAAGCAAGCCGGGCCGAAGACGGCTGAAATGCCAGAAACCGGTCCCCGGTAGCTTGTTTCCTTCCCAGTATAAGAATTGGCTTGGTAGTTTGGTCTGCCCTGTTCCCATGATGCACTGGGCCAGGGTCAGACTAATTTGCATATAGCCAAGTTCTGAGCTGGGATGGTGCAGTGAGCTAAAAAACGGTGATGGATCAAGCCCTGATCTTTGGACTGGGTAAGAGTGGTCTGCTTAATTCAAACACTCTGTTCATCACCACCCCCTTTTCTGAATCAACAAACAAAATAAGACTATAAGAAAGGGATGGTTCAATACGAAATGCACAAAAGCCTATTCCGATTTAAAGAGGGCTCTAGCCAAAAAAGAAAGCAACAGAGAAAAGGTAATCAAATTAAGGAAGGTTTATACGCTGGCAATCAGACAAAGAAAAAAGGACCTACAAGCAAATCTCTGGACCCAACTACTAAAAAGCAGTACTCTAAAAGATATAGCAGCTTTTTGGGAGATAGTTAAAACTCCCTTTCTAACAGAAAACAACTATGACCCTTCCTTGGACGTTGCCATAAATGCAGAGGACTGGGTGCAACATTTCTCAGGGGTTTTTAGAGAGGCCAAATTTACAGACTCAACTTCCCCGGATCCTCTTCCATTGGTGAAATATCCATTAGCAATACATTTTACAATTAATGAAACGATGAAGGCTATAAAGACTGCTAAAACTGGCAAAGCACCAGGACCAGACTCTGTTCCCATGGATCTCTATAAATTTTTACCTGACCTTTGGTCTCCCCTTCTAACTAAAGTATTAAATGCAGCAAAGGACACTGATCTCCCCGACTCTTGGTCTACTTCGATACTCGTCCCCATTTTTAAGAAGGGCAACAGAGATAGCCCCTCCTGTTACCGTCCCATTTCCCTCCTGGACTCGATCGGAAAAATGGCAGGGCGCATACTTCTTGATCGACTCCAGGAGTGGTCGAAAGAACATGGGGTACTTTCAGACCTACACTATGGGTTTAGGGCAGGACTGAGTACAGTGGATCAAGTCCTAAATCTAACACTATTGGCCGGAAAATACGTAAATGCAAAAAGATCTTGTCTACATATGGTTTATGCCGACCTCACAGCAGCGTTCGACTGTGTGGAACACTCAAAACTCTGGTCAATAATGCTGCAAATGGGGATTGAACCACCAATAGTCGACTTTCTCCGTGAATTATGCACCGGAGCCACGGGAAAGGTCAGATTTGGGACAGGCGGACAATTAACCGACAGTTTTCCAATACAGAAGGGGGTCAGACAAGGGTGCGTGCTGGCCCCTTTCCTATTCACGCTCTACACTAACGGTCTTGAGGCTGCAATGTTAAAGGATGTAAAAGATCTCCCAGAAGCCGGTCGTCGGCAGATCCCAGCATTATTATATGCCGACGACGCGGTAATTCTCGCCCGAACTCCAGTCCAGCTTCAACGGGCTTTAAATAACTACTGCACTTTTATGACCAGTTTAAATTTAAAAGTCAATATAAAGAAAACATACGTGATGCATGCCGGTACCAAGGGGAAAAAAGTAAAGAAAATCTATGTGGATAATCTTCCCCTTGAAAGAACAAATGCGTATCCCTATCTAGGCATCACCATTGACGAGGCATTCAATTGGAAAGAAGCAATTAATTCCCGAAAACTGTCCCTCATAAGAACAGTTGGCGCTTTAAAGGCCTTCTCTCTTCGTCTTGGTAAAAGACCTCCGACCGAGATGATCAAGGTATATAATGCTAAATGCATTAGCACAGCCACCTTCGGAGCAGGAGTCTGGGGAACGACAAACGTAGAACAATTACAAAAAGTCGAAAACTCTTTTTTAAGATTTTTATTGGCTGTCCCAAAAAGCACAACCACATTTGGATGTCACCTTGAACTTGGGGTGGATTATATCTCCGATATTATCAAGATCCAACCAATCATGCTGTGGCGCAGAATATGGGCAACGGACGAGTGCCAGCTCACAAGAACAATAATTCTGGACTGCATGAAACTAGACAACATGACAAAGATAAAATGGTTGGTCTATGTGAAATCATTTTTCATAGACATTGGTCTTCCGAGATTCTTTGATGACCCATTGTCAGTAACAGACATATCGAAAAAAGAACAAAAAACACTCTGTCTGTCGCACTTATCTCAACTACGGATGTTGAGTGAAATAGGGAAGCCATCATTCCAACAATGTCTACTAATACAGCTGGTTCCAACCATCCAACCGTATTTGCAGTATGACTTATCACAATATGAAAAACTTCTTCTTACTCGTTTTAGGTTTAATTTATATCACTATATGGTTTTATTCCCTAACCAGAATGATTGGACACATAACATTTCAGTGTGTCCCTGTGACCTAATGTCCCCACAGTCTACAATTCATGTCCTCTTTTTCTGCAAATTCTATACGCCATTACGCAGGAGGTGGATAACACCATTATTAAAAGTTTTAAAAATTCGCAAATGTCGCCCTGCCTACTTGGCGCTACAATTTTTGGAAAATAATCTGATGACAAAATCTGTGGCACAGTATCTGAAATTATGTATTAGGCACCGAATGAACTTATGAAATTTGATTGAGTATCCTGCTTAAGATGGATTTCTAAAAACGCTTTCAAGGCACTGTTTGATACAGAATGAATGTGAGTTTTAAAATTTATTGTGTTTTTATGTACTTTTATGGCTTTCAAAAAAATGGAAACCGAATAAAGATGATTTGATTTGATTTGATTTGACTGTAGGGCCAGGACTGCAATCACCAGATTGCTAAGTGAGCAATGTAGAGCAGGCAGGCACCATTTACAAGGGACAAATATGTAACTTGGGACGACAGAGACAAACAGAAAAAGAAGAAAACAAAACTTACCTGCTGCCCTCCAGTATTGCTTTGCGCTCTTGTTCTACTCTTCACTGCAGGCAGGCAGAGGCTCCCGGACTATCATGCAGCTAATCCTGAAGCTGCTCTCATGCGAGAGTAACTTTGGGATTGGCCTGAGTGCCGAAGATTTGAGCTCCACGACAGACTGGGACTCTTTACATACTTTCTCTTCAACCCAGCAATGCAGCTGGGTTCGAGACTGCTTCACTGCGCATGTGGGTTTGGCCGGCCGGGGACTGCGGGCCAAATCCACATGCCCAGTGAAGGCAGTGCCCAGCATTCCCCACCCAGCCTATCACCACCCTGGCCCCTCCTCAAGCCTCAGCACAAGGAAAAAAACAATTATAAAACTGGTTTTAAACCTATTTTATTATCCTTTTATTTTTCTCATTTTTTAAAGTGCTTGCGGAGGGCAACTCTCCCCTGCCATAGCGGAGGATCTGCCACTGATTGTTTGAAATGTTGTGAGATTGTTATTTATTTACTCTAATGCCTTTGGGATTTGGGTAATGTGCTTGTTAATCGAGCAGGTCTTTATATTTGGGTTGCTTGCACTGTTTGTTTTTCTGCAAATGTGTACTTTTCTTTGGTATGAGATTTGTAAATTGTTAGTGGAATTTACTTACATTTTTTCGGAAACATTTGGGGCGTGTTTTATTTTGAAACATGTTTTTATTTGTGTTTACCATGGTTTACAGTAATGCTTTGAGTATTCTCTTTTATATTTGTTGGTGTTTTCATTATACCCCTATTTCTCTTTCACTGATTTGTGACGGTAACTTCACAATAAAGTTATTTTGTTCCCAGCACAACTGTGTGGTGAATGGCTGTTTTTGTTATAGGGTGCTTTGTGCATTTTTTTCCCCAAGAGGCTTCATCATCATGCAATGTTTCTTTGCTAATCCACTTAAAATAGTAGGTGGCTGCCATTTTGAGATTGCCTTGTAATATGTGGCTATGGGATAAGCGAGGGAAAGTATTGCACTTTTCATAGTGTTCTGAGTACTTGTTTTTTTCATGTTTGTAATTTTTTTTTTTTAATTTGGCTTTTCTTTTACTTTTATTTTGTAAAATTATTAGTCCTTGTGTCTTTGAGGTGGGGGTCTTGTTGCCTGGGAAGAGGATGGCTCTTTTGTGAGCTCCATCAACCCCTCCTCCTAAACGGCCACCAGATGCCTCGTATGCCAACAAAACATTATCCAAATTTCAGTACTGACATGCAACATAGCAAATGCACATGGTTGACTGGCTGGATATTTGTTAAACAATGGATGGACACAGACTTCATCTTGGTCCTACTAAACATGCTGTAAGGAAATTGGCGGCGTCACCTGTATCTGCCAAATGATTCAGTGCGTCCGCCCCAAGCTGGCCAAACAGCGTCCCAAATCTCTCAATCCAAGCTCTCTAACAAAGCACCATTATCATCTGCTTCCCAACTGTCGACCAGACTCTGTTTCCAGCTCCTAGCAGCCCCATGGGGGCGGGGGGGGGGGGGTTACTCACAGCTTAATTTCTGGCATGTGAGTGGGTTTTGGTATAAGTAGGTGCTGACCATGGATACCAAATAAGATGGTAAACCCAACACTACTGACTAGCCTTCCCAGTACCCAGATAGTTTGTATTGATGGGTGCTTGGGCGTGTGGTGCCTTTGGACCAGCTGTTGACTTTCATGTGCAGTAAATTAGCAAATACTGGCAGCTGAATAAATAAATGAACAAAACCCTGACAAACGTGAGTTGTCTAGAGAACTCCAGCATGTATCAAAAGATGGTAAATCCACATCCTGGCACTGCAGATCCATTTTGACCCATCTCTGAAGAAAGTGTGTATCAACCTCAGGGGTAGGACAGAGACCTACGAGAGAGTATGATACCTGATAGATAGTAACACAACCCTAGAAGATATTCTAAATAAGCTAAACAAAGTACATTATAGTGCTCAGAGCTCTAAAACCAATACAACCTTAAACAAGCATAAATGGTGGTGATCAGGAAAGACCTGCAGGACTGAATATCAGGAATGACCTAGAATACACTTTAATTATGTTATCGCTCTTGCATGCTTGTAAGATATATCTGCTGCATCAAGGCGTATCACACTCCAATCAGGTAGCTGTCTGTGCCACTCAACAAATTCCACAAGAAGAGTATCCTTAACACACCACACTGCACTGCTCCACATTTCCTAGCTCCAAAACCTTGTTCCATCAATGTACCTACAGTCCAACAAATAGTTGGACCCGAAACTCTCCCAAAAAGATTATATCCACAGAAATCTAGGATAGATGAAGGTATTATACAGTGTCCTCAGGAAGACCACTGCATATAGGTGCAATCAAGAGTCATTTGCAATATAAATACACCTCTTGTGCAAATGACCTTGTGCATCACAAGTGTGTGTAGGTGTGAGAAATTTAGAAAACTAGTTGAGGGGGTGAAATAATCCATGTCAGGGTTAGGCACAAGCAAACCCCAAATTAACCTTTGCTCAACCCTCTGGGAGTTTGGCACAGAGTAGTAAGGCTTAACTTAGGGGCAATGTGTAAGGTATTTATGTAGCACTTTAAGCAGTGATAAAGTGAAAACATAACACAATAAAATTCTCAAACCAGTTTAGACAACTAGGGAAAAATGTAATAAATAAAACAAGGCCAAACTGACACAAACTTTATCAGTAGAACCGAAGATATGCAAATTTAAAGATTTAAGTGAAAATAGTGCCAACATGCCCAAAGTGCCACTCGTAGCTATCTGGTCAAGCGAAACAGGTAAATAGTTACAAGTTCAGGCTGACTGCAATGGGGAACGGGTCAGATACAGGGACCAGAGTAGTCCTACTGAAAAGTTACCTTCTCGGTCCATCGCAAAGAGTCCTATTTGCGGTGGAAGGGTCCGTGACAAGCAGTGAAATGCCACGGACGGTCATTGATGTAGCACAAAGAGCAGGCCAGGCATCATGGAATGGCCATCACTGTAGCTCAAAGAATCTGTTGTCGTCCCCTGCCTGACTAATCCCGGCGCGAGATTGATTCCGCCAGGTACCCCCTCCCATATTTACTGTGGGTATTCCTTGCCCCTCCGGATACAGCCCGGTTTCTGATCAATGACACTGTGTCTGTAAATTTTGTAACCAAGTCCTGATGATGGCCTAACTTCCCTACTGGCCAGAAACGCCATACATTTCCACAGCGGAACCCCTGGCGCTTCTCTATTGTGGATACCCTGTCCTATTTCTTGTATTCATAAAGCATTAATTGTTGGGGTATCTCAAACTATGTAAAGACCTTTTAAAGTTCATTTATTGTTTATTTTGCGCCCACCACAACTGCTGTATATACCCACTCACGTGTCACCTGCGTCGTCGCCGTAATTTCACGAGCACTGATACACTGTATATTTTTGGTTACATGCCATTTAATGTAACACAGTGCTTCCTCTTCATGTGATTGTACATATGAATTACAATATGTCTAACATGAGTAACATTTGAAATACACTGCAATCTTGTTGATTTATTGTCTCCTTGGCTTTCTTCCCCCTGGATTCATTCCCATGTAAATTAACTGTACTGTGTATAACTGTTCGCCAATTAGCACCCTTGCTTGAGACACTGTTGTCTGTTACACATTATTGCCCTAGTCTCCATGGGGTTTAAGGGTTACCTCCTGTAATCCAATAGTCGCCATCGTGTAGGCCGGAGCTTTATGGTGGTTCTCCCCGCGAGCTTTGTGTTGGCGGGATCTGTGAGTAAAAAGGTTTGGCATCAGTGGACCCTTTTTACAGATGGGAAAGTTCAAAAACTTCAATTCAAACTCTCTGAGGCCACACCAAAGGTCCAGGACCTTAGGGGCACCCCTTGTGGGTCAGAAATGTGCTCCATCTGGATCTGGTTGCCAGTTCAGGTGGAAGGGAGCCTGGTATATCCCTGTGGCTCTGAACAAGAGGCTAGCAATCACTCTGGGAGTCCTGGGTTCAGGTGCAGGTCCAATCCCTCTGACTCAGGCAGGACGGCAGCAGGGTGGACGGGCAGCATTCCAGCAAGAGAGTAGTACAGCAAGGCAGTAGTCCAGCAGTTCAGCATTCGAAGAGGGTCACAGACCTTTCGACATAACAGCAGTCCTTTTTCCTGGCAGAGTCTTCACAGTTCCAGAAGTGTACTGAAGCATTTGTTTCTAAGGTCCAATATTTATAACAGGTGCCTCCTGTTAAGTTATGTTATGTTACCAAGCATTTATAGTGCGCACAGATACCCGGAAGTGTCCCGGCGCGATAAACCAATGCGGGGGTGAACAGAAGTGAAAATAGCAGCTAAACCACTTAATTAAAAAATAGGGGTTTCAATTGCTTCTTAAACGTCCTCAGATCATGGTTGTTCTGGAGCTCAAAGGGCAGGATGTTAGAGGCCCTGGCCGCCCTTACGGAGATGGAGCTCCCTCCCGTTCTGGCGAGGCGGTAGCTTCGAACGGCAACAAGACATTGACACGTTGACCGGAGATGCCTGGATGGCGAATACAAATTGAAAAGCCTCCTAAGGTAACAGGGTCCAGACTTGTAGAGGGCACTGTGGGGAATGGTTTGTGCCTTAAACAAGATACGCTGGTCAACAGGTATCCAATGCAAGTTGCGAAGAGACTACTTGATACCGAAGCTTCACGGAATGCCTAATAGCATTCGAGCGGCCACGTTCTGAATAGTCTGCAATTTTTTTATCTTGTAGCAGGGAAGGCCGATGTAAAGGGAGTTGGCATATTCAAGCCGCAACAGGATGAGATCGCAGGTCACCATTTCTCTGACCGCTTTTGGCAGGAGCGGCAAAAACTTCTTAAGCAGTTTCAATGTACCAAAGCACACTCCTGCCAGCTGAGTACGAAATATGAGTCCCTCACCAAACTAAACTACCAGGTTTTTTGCTGGACTACCCTAGGTTTTTGGCTTGGGGAAGCCCGCGGGCCACAGGTCATCCCAAAAACTCGGTGGAAAATTCCCATAAAGAAGGACCTCCGACTTTTCCTCATTACATTTGAGTTGGGACCGTGCCAGCCAGTTGAAAACTTCCATCAGGCAGTTTCTAACCGTTTCCACGAAGACCTCATCTTTCTTCCATGTGAAAAGCAGCTGAGTGTCATCTGCTTAAGCTATAATTTTGGCAACCAATTCTTCCGCCAAATATATCAGTGGAGTCACATACACATTAAAAATCAGAGGGCTCAGCGTAGAGCCTTGAGGGACACCTGTAGTAATGTTTCTTGGTGTAGACGAAAAAGGCGGTATCCACAATTGTTGAGATCTGTTTGCCAGAAAAGATTCGATCCAGTCCCATACCTGGCCTGAGATTACAATATTAGACAGGCGAGCTAGAAGCTGACGGTGTAGAACTGTATCAAATGCGGCAGAGAGGTCCAATAAAACCAAAGCCGCTCTGCCACCAGAAACACAACAATCCCTAATGGCCTCTGTTATCTCGACCAAAGCAGTCTCGGTGCTGTATGAGGCTCTAAAACCGGACTGAGCCGAGTGAAGAGCACCAGATGTTTCAATAAACGCAGGCAGCTGTTTAAAGACTGCCTTCTCACAAACCTTCGCCACGGCTTGAAGGAGTGAGATTGGTCGATAGCTAGCCAGGGTGTCTGGGTTTAGTGAGGGTTTCTTTGACAGGGGTAATAGCTTGGCCTGTTTCCATTCCTCAGGCACTGTGGCAGACTGCAGACACAATTTATTGATGTTATTAACTTCAGGTTTAACTACTGTCGCTACTGTTGCCAGCTGCCTGGCAAGACAAGGGTCTGCCGGGGATCCTGATTTAAGTGCAGCTTCTCCTGTAGGAGGTGGGAGAAGCTTCTAGAGCTTTTCCTTTGGAGGTCACTGGGTACCTGCCTCCCCTGCCCTGGCTCCAGACTAAGTACTGGTATCTAGCTCTTTGTGTGGAGAAAGGGCACAGCCTATTCAACTGTAAGTAGGGCTGTGCTCAGCTCTGCCCTCCCATCCTGCCAATGATGGCCCAAACAGGCACATCTAACCTCTCTATTGTTTGTAGCTGTCAAGGTGAATTCACAAAGCCCAACTGTCAGCTACACCCAGTCATGTGAACCAGAGACAGGATGCGGGCACTAAATTGTGAGGCAGAAAAATTACAACTTTCTAAAAGTGGTATTTTCAAAATTGTAATTTAAAAACCAGCTTTACCTTAAGAGAGGATTTTTCATTACAATGCCAAAGACACCAAACATGAACTGGTTATCTGTCCCCATTTGGGAGTTACAGCTTGTTAAATGTAATATGGTCACTCCAATGTATTTCTATGCGAGAGGCAGGCCTTGCAATTGTTAAAAAATGAATTTAAGACATTTTCAGTACCAGGACATGTAAACATCAAAAGTACATGTCCAACATTTATAAATGCCCTGTACCCTACCCTCTGAGCTGTCCAGGCCCTATCCTAGAAATAACTTGTACGTATTAAAAAATAAGGTTTGGGCTTGCAAAATGTTTTTTTCCCAGGTTGAAATGTCAGTTTAAAACTGCAAACACAGGCTGCAATGGCAGGCCTGAGACATGGTTAGAGGGCTACTTGAAGGGGGTCACAATCAGTGCTGTAGGCCCACTAGTATCATTTAATTTACAGGCCCTAGGCTCATGTAGTACCAGTTTACAATGGACGTACAAGTAAATTAAATATGCCAATTGGGTACAAGCCAAGTCTACCATGTTTTAAGGAGAGAGCACATTTACTTCATCACTAGTTAGTAGTGGTAAAGTGTGCAGAGTCTTAAAAGCCTTTATTTTATAATATCTATTCCCTTCTAATCTCTACCTAAGCTTTTCAGTTCCATTTCTCTTCTACTCCCAATCAAGTCTAATTAAGAATATCCATACTAGATCTGGACGATAAATTCCGTTCCACCTGCGGAATTAGCGGAATTTGGGTAATTTCGCGTTCCGTGGAGAATGCGAAATTGCCAAGAATTCCACGATCCGCGGCTTCGCTGAATTTTTTGCTTGTTCGCGCTTTCAAAATGCGTGCTCGTGAGATATTTCCCCATGAGCACGCAAACAGCATTCGCGAACAGGAAATAAGCATCGCAAATGGGCGGAACAATCAATTTTGCGTGTTCGCGGAACTCTGCGCATTGTCGCTGAGATTTTTTACCATTTTGCGTAGCTTTGCATAGCCCAACTACCCCTATCCATACCCTTGTTGGTCTTAATATAGTGCACACTCAGAATGGCATTTGGAGGAAGGAGTTCTGCCTCCATGATTTCATATACATCAATATAAATACAGCATCATTTCAGACACAGGAATTAGGGGATAACTGGCCAGTTAAGCAATTCTAGAGCCAATGTCACCATGCTTGTTCCAAGCACATCAGTTTAAAAGTAATGGCTGGTATAAAAGTTATAAACGTAACTTTCAATGGCCCCAAGTACCTAATGAAGAAACAAAGCTCCTTTATAACTGTGCTAGGATAACGGCTGAAATAGCTTTCCTACAAGAATTTACAATTGGTTACAGAATGGCCTAACCATAAGAATAGACTGGGTTCAGAACATAACATCCTCTAACACCAAGGGAAAAATAAATGGAGTGTTTAAACTAATATCAAAACATTAAGGCTCTCCGTCATTACTGCAAAACACGATGATGAAGGGAAGTGGACCAATACCAGATTTAAAACCAGGGAAAGTGAGCTATACATAAATATGATCCTAACTTGGATTTTGGCAATCATTAAGCAAGACACTTTCAATCTCCCAATGTATGTCGTATAAGATCAACAATCAAAATGTACTTTTAGGCCATCCAAAGCCCACATACAAAGGCACAATACGGCTCGGTACATAAACTTCACGACCCGGTTGGCAACAAATTCACATTCCTCTCTGTCCTCCATCAAATCTATCAGGGATAAATTATTTACTTGTTGACTCCTACCTGCTAAACTCTGTGGTTGAATCAACCATCAAGCATATCCTAATTTCAGGCCACACCATCATCACTATATCATAACAAAACCCTGGTTATATTCCCAGAACCAGATTCTAGGACATGGATCCAGAATTGTTAGAGGATGAGTAGATAGCCAACGATTTAAGAGATAAGAGCTATCTTTTTATGGGCAAAATAAAGACTCCATCTCCTTCCTAGGACTCTCTAAAATGCTTCACAAGAGGGCTAATGACATGTTATAAGGCAAGAAAACATACAGTGATATAGCTAAATTGCATAAAGAAAGCAAAGAAACTGAGCAAACACTCTGAAATTCAAGGACACGAATTGTCCTGTAATGCTTAGAAAACCTATATATCTGGGGTGAAAGTTAGAAATGCTATGTCATCTGCATAAGCTAGAGCCTTCACCTCAAATCAGTGTATTTTCAAAGAATGGATATCATCGGCCATTTAAAGAGATTGAATTTAAGGTTTGGTGTACACAATGAAAGGCTGAGGAGAGAGAAGACAGCCCTGCCTGGTGCCATGAGAAATGTTAATGGAATCATAGAGAGCTCCTGAATAGGGAATCTGCACAATCAGGCTGACCTAAAGTTGACAGACTCTAGGTATAAAGCCAGAGTCGAGCCCTGCAGGCTCCATGACCAGACAGAGGAAAGGTCAGAAGGCCTGGTCAAAGACCTTCAGAGTGTAAAGAATGATCTTACCAAATGAGCTCTTTTCAACAGTGAAAGCCACATTGACGTGTGAGGTTGTATCATGTCCAGGGATAAAGTCTTGCTGGTTTATACTGATCAAACCTGAAATAATCGCTGAGAGCCTGTTAGCCATGATGCAAGTGTAAATCTTCAAGTCAGCATTGAAAAAAGAAATTGGACAATATGAACCACAAAGAGTAAAATCTTCCCTTTTTTAGGAAAGATGACAATATTCATCTCCCCCCAAGACCCAGAGACCTGACCAGATGCATTAAAGGAATTAAGCAAATCCCAAAGAACTGGGGCCCAGATATGCGAGAAAACCCCATACAATTCTAAAGGAATTTGATTGGGTCCAGAGGCCTTACCCTTAGCTAGGGAGCTGTTAGCAACTTCTCGCTCAGAGAGAATTATGGGTGCTTCTAAATTAGACTGTTGGGCGTAATTCAGCTTATAATGAGAATACCGCCCAACACATTGGCATAAAAACATCAGTAGAGGGAAAAAAGTCCTCTTGATAAAGGTTCTAATAGAACTGCTGGGAGCCCTCTCTAAAGAGCAGCCGACCAATCTCTTTACTGTTAATGAAGCTTGACATTTGCTGAGCTCAGCTTTTTTTAATTGTCTTGAGAGAGACATGCAAGACAGCAAACCATTCCATGTGAGATTCAAACCGCAGCCCATCCCTAGCGATTGCACTTTGTTCCAAACTAGGCTCCAAAGTGCTAAGGCTTAGGAGTGCCTCGGTCTTCTCCAATATTTTCACCCTTAATGGACCGTACACTGAACTGTAAGTCCCTGACAAAACGCCTTAAGTGCCGTCCAGGCAACTGTGCTAGGTGCCGAGCCGATGTTGACCTCCAGAAACACACCTAACAGTACTGTCATAGAGCGAATGTAATCTTCTTCCTAGAGTAGTCTTCACTCACATATCCATCCTTGAAGCCCAGAGGGCCGAAATAGGCCACTTGATTAAATGAGCAGAAATAGATAATTGTGATTAGATATATCTTGGATTAAGCACAATCAATAGCGAGAATAACGTATTGCTCACTAGGAACATATCTATACGTTTTATGGTGGGTGGCATAGAATGTAAAGCCGGGTTCATTGGCTCTCTCAAAATGCCATAGGTCACTAGTGCATATGATGAGATGAGTTGTTTCAATCCCCCACTGAGCTGATGCTTCCCCCAAAATGCCGGACTCAAGTGGCCTTGTGAAATCTTTTAACAGGCATAATGTGACATTAAAATCTCCACAAAGAATGAAGGCAGATGGCCAAAGATGGAACTCAGCCAACAAGAAGTCAACGATTGCCGGGTCATCATTATTCGGTCTGTAGACTACACAGATAGTAAGACACATGCTATCCTTCTGGATGTTGAAAGAAGCCAACGACCACCAGAGTTGACCTTTTGCCTCAGGACCCCTCATTTGCTGGATCGGGCCAATAATGCAACACCACTCTGAGCAGAGGTAAAACAAGAGGTACATAGGATTCTACCGCCAAGTCTCTTTATCAATTACATTTCTGCGGGGGATAGATGCATCTTTTAAAGGCGGACAATTTGTGGCTTGATGGTATATAATTCTTTCCCGGCTACCTTATTTTTGTGCGAAGCCTTAACCCCATTAATGTTCTAGGAAAGAATATGAAATTGTTGGCCAAGACACCTATTATCACCATCCATTATCACTGAATATCAAAATCCACAAATTAACCCTTAGCCAGTCACATTTCTGCCACATCTCCCACTGAATCTCGTCCAACAAATCAGTTATCACTTTGTTGCCCGCCAAACAACTTTTCTTCATTTAAAACCCTCAACCATTTCCACCCCTTCAACCAGAAAAGAAAACTGCCGGCCCAGGCTTCTAAAAATGACGCCCCCTTCCCCATTCCCCAGGTCCCCAAACTGGGGAGCCCTCCCACTCCATCTCCACCCCCATGCTATGCCCTAAAAGAAGGACCCTCTTTTCGTAGATAAGGAAGCCGAAAGGTATATATATGGGACGTGGGTAAAAATATTCGTAAAGTAACAGGTGGTCACTTAATATGAATTCACACTGAACAATTATCATAGAAGATAAATATGTTTTATGTCAAAAAAATCCAAACGGATAAATACAGGTATTTATTCAATCACCTAACACACACAGTTGTAATAAAGTGGCTGAGATAAAAGTGGGGTCCCAAAACGTGTTTTCCCCATGTTATTTTCCATAGGACGTTTAGACACGGCTACAGCTCGAACAGCTGAATGGATTTATTAGAAATTTGGTAAAAAGGTAGAGTCCGGCTCGCAGATTACGCTTTTCTTTGAATGGTGTAAATCCGTTCAGTAGTTGCTGAGAAAATTAAAGTTGAAATCAATTATATATCTATAAGCGCGCACGGGTGCATGCACTAATGCGGCTGTGCGCGAGCGGAATTCTGATTTGCTGTTTGACGTCTGTCAACATTCGATTTGGAGGAAATCAGGAAGTGTTGACCGCCATTTTGTTAGTGCGAGTGAATATATTGTACAGAACAAAGGGGTAGAACATGGAAAGGGGACAAGGTAGAGATTTTTGCAAAAAAGTTGCGGGGTGCGCGCACCCGGTTGCGCACTGCTATTTACAAGAGTGTGAAAAACTATAGTGGAGAGCATGGAAAGGGAGCAGGGTGGAGACTCTTTGATCTCGTAGGTTTTCTCCGGGGGTTTATTAAGGACCCCAACCGTCTAAAAGTAGCTTTTTCTTTGCAAAAATGTTGCGGGGTGCGCGCACCCGCTCGCACACGGCGAACAAAAAAATTGAAAAAGATGGAGATACATTACAAGTTTGAGTGTTTAGATGTAAGGTGGCTCTAAAAGGAGCTGTTGTGTTAATTGAGTTTTTTTTGTACTTATAAGTAAGTGGAAGATACTATTCCCCTCATCCGTAAAATGAACACCATCTCGCCTAGAAATGCCTTGCATGTTGTAAAGCAAGTTGTTGTGGTATATAGAACCCATGCTATATTCTCTGAGGAAAGCAGAAACAGATTTATTTACATGTTTCCTTGCTTTCTCAACCTGTGGACAATGTTGATTGGGCCAATTCCATTTCTGTCTTTGGCATATATTGGAATACACCAAGACAGTTCGAGGAAAAAGTGTCATCAATTGCCGAAAGGTGTCCTTTAGAAGCATTTCCAGACCTACCCCAGTCAATGTGCCTAGATCATTTCCACCACAGTGCACAATTACAAGGTCAGGCTCTGGGAGATGCATAAAAGTTTACACCAATGGTATCAGTTGGTGACATCTCAATCCTCTCTGGCCAATCCACGTAATGTCCACATTTGGTAAATCAAGGTTGGAAATTCGTCTGTTTGCTGCATATTTTTCACTCCAGTGAATGTAGCTGTGTCCTAAAAGCCAAACCTTCATTTTCAAGGCAGATGCAGTAGTACTCCGATGGGTTCTGGAAGTGGAATGGCAGTTAGAAGCGGAGAGTTAGGATAAATAAGTGGATGAGGTTTGGTGTACTTGAAAAACTAAAAATGATTGGTTGATTCTTATAACTCAAGATTGAAGACTAGGTTGCATGTTAATGTTTTTTTAAAACGAAAAATGCTATTGGTTGTGAAAAAAAAATGAAATCTAACAAAGCCGTTATGTTGCATTTTTTTGGCAAAAAACAATTGTATATACACTTTTTTCTATGTCTATTGTCATGTGGTATGTAGGACCGCAATCAAAACTGTTAAATGGTGTACGACCCAGGATGGGGTCATGTGATCAAGACCACAGACGTGGTCTTATTTTGATTTATTTATTTATAAAGTTTTATATAGCGCGGACAAGACCCAATGAAGGTATCAGAGCGCTTTACATAAGTTACATCAAAAGAAATGTTGAGCGCTAGTCACATATAAATGAGTATCTAAGATAAGATCATGTAAGTTCTCGTTGAAGGTCAGGATTGTGTTAGTCATTCTTGTTTAGAGATCATCACGTATCTTGGTAGATGAGCAGCTTCTGGTTGGTATCAACTTGCCTCAGGGCTGGGATCAGGAGAGAGTTTTAGTCATTAGAAATAGTTTGAATTATTTTTGAAGGAGGTGGTGGAGGCGTTCATTCTGATTGCTTGGGGCAGGGCGTTCCATATCCTCGGTGCTAGGACTGAGAAGGTGCTTGTGTAGGTTTTCTTTTTCTTCAATTTTTGTGGTTTCAATAGCAGGGTGTTGGTGCTTCTCAGAGTTCTGCTATTGCCTGATAATTCGAGTTTATTGGCTAAACACTTTGGTGTATTGAGATGCAGGGCTTTGTGCATCATGCGTACAATTTTTAGCTGTGCTCTTGCCTCATAAGGGAGCCACTTCAATTCCTTTAGATCTGGGGTGATGTGGTTGTTCTTTCTGGATCCAGTGACGAGTCTTACAGCTGCGCTGAGTGAGGCTCTTAAAGGAGCCAGAATGGATCTCGGCAGCCCACATAAGGTTATATTCCCATAGTCTATTCTGGGTAGAACTAATGATTGAACAGCTATTTTTAGGTCGTTGTCGTTGAGGAAGGGTTTTTGTTTTCTGTGAATGCTCATATGAAAGTTGGCTCCTCTGGTGTTCCCTCATGTTGAGATTCTTGTCAAGTATTATTCCCAGTGATCTTGTGGAATTGATAATGTGAGGTTTGCATTTGAGGGCTGTTAGGTGTTTCATCCAATTTACTATGTCACCTTGTCCTTGTGGTGGGAAGATTAGGAGTAAGTCAGTTTTGAGCGCATTGAGTTTGAGGTGACTTTTTGTTAGCCAGATGTGGTTTTTTTGTAAAGTTGTGTTGAGTAGGCGGATGTCATCCGGCAATGATATTTTTAGGTATAGTTGGTATCATCAGCGTACATTTGGTAGAGGATTTTGGAGAGTTTCAGAATTTCGGTTAAGGGTTCCTTGAATAGATTGAAAAAGGTAGGAGATAACGCGGACCCTTGTGAGACTCCCAGGGTGACCTGTGTGTTCGAGGACAGTGATTGGTTAATCTTGATTCTTTGAGTTTGGTTGTCTAAGAAGGAGACAAACCACTTCAAGACAGTTCCTGATAAACCCATTCTATGTTCAAGTAGGTCTAGGAGACTGATATGTTTGACCGTATTGAGGGATGATAATAGGTCTAGGAGGATTAGGAGGCAGGATTCGTTTTGATTTAGTATTCTGAGTGCGTCATCGACAATGTGGGTCATGGCCGTTTCCGTGCTGTGATTCTGCCTGAAGCCTGATTGGAACTGCTCAATAAGGTGGAATTGGGCTATATGGTTGCATATTTGGGAGTGGAAGCACTTCTCCAGTAGTTTTGCTAGTGTAGGAATTGTGGCTATTGGAAGGTAGTTATCTGGAATTGTGTGGTCAGCTGTGGATTTTTTAAGAATAGGGGTTACCTGTCCTTCTTTTAAGTAGCTTGGAAGGGTTCCTAGTGATAGAGATGCATTCACTATCTTTCTCCAGATGCCAGATGGGTATAAGAACAGTTTTGATCTCGCTGAAGATGTTGGCTGGAAGAGGATCGTAGAAGTGGTTTGATGGTTTAGGTGTTATTAATAACTTGAGGATGTCATTTTTGTCAAAGATTCTAAAAGTGTTCCAGGCTGCATTGTTTTTGAGGGTAAGATCATGCTGGATAGGTGTTTGTGCCGATTGTGGCCCGATGGGGTTAGGTTGGGCGACAATGAGAGTTGTTCATTTGCTGTAAGGATCTCTTTTTCTATTATTTTGTATTTTTTTAAGAAGTGTCCGGCAAAAGTGTTGCAGTTGGGTTGCGTGTTGGGGCCTACAGAGGAGTCAGTGTGATGTTGAGCGAATTGAAGTTTAATAATTTTGAATAGTTTTCTTGGTTAATTTTTAGCATTGTTAAGTTGATCTTTGAAGAAATTAGCTTTGAAGATTCTAATGTGTTTGTTGTAAATCCTCCTGCTTGATCTTAGATGTTTAAGGGGCTCTAGGAACGGTGCTACTCTTCAGGTCCTTTCTGCTAGTCTTTGGTTGCGGCGTTGGACATTAAGGCTCCCATGGTACCATGGTTTGGAGTCTTTAGAGGAGGGCCTTTTAAGTTGAAGGGTTGCCACTCTGTCGAAAATGTTACTCATTGAGTTGTTGTAGTGGGTTGTGAGTTCATGTACATCTGTGAGGTCCACTGGTGGCGATAGAAAATTGTTGGTGAGGGATGTTAGGTCATTGCAGCTAATGTCCTAGTATTTCTTTTCCAACGTTTTGGTTTCTTCAGTTGGAGTTTATGTGTTTTCGTTGGTTCAATGATGAGGAAGGAGATGCTGTGGTGGTCCATCCAGTCACAAGGGATGATCAATTTAAGCATGATGGAGTTTGGCCTTGCAATGACCAGATCCAGTGTTTCACCCAGTATGTGCGTTGGGCTATCACAGAATTGGACAAGTTTGAGGTCAGTTAGGAAGGTTTTTAGGCTGTTAACTGTGGGGTCATTATGGTCATTCCATTGAAGATTGAAGTCATCGAGGTTGATTTGGTGGCAGTGTTGCCCCATGTTGGAAGAGATGATCTCCACGATTTGTTTGGTGAATGTAAGATTGTTGCACGGAGGGTGGTAGACCAGGTGTAATTTACATAGGGGACTGTTGTTGCTCGCAATGTTTATGCCTAGGTATTCGCACGTGTCAAGGTCTATAGATTATGATTGAGTTACCAATAGGTTGATGCATCTATGCAGGCTATGCCTCCCCCGATCTTTCTGGTCCTTACGATGTCATAGCCAGGGGGGATTAGGATGTTCAGGATTGGTGCAGAATTGTTCTTTAACCAAGTTTCCATTAGAAGGAGTAGGTCAAGGGCATGGGCAAGGATAAGGTCTGCAATGGTCGAAACGCGTATTTTTGTTGCAGAGAAATAAACAATAATTCTGCTAACATGATTGAGTGGGCTGGTGGATCTGCTGTTGCTTGCATCCCGTAGCAATGTGGAATATATATATATAAATATATATATATATATATATGTACGAGATCACTCGTATATATTTGCACAGCAATCCATGCATCCTTGTGTGATCAAGGGCATTCGTTGCCCGAAACGCGTTGCAAGGTACATGAGAAGAAAAATAAGAAAATAAAGAATACTTGAATGCAGATGACCTAGAGTCCGTTTACTCTGTTCGCCGAAAGGAGGTTCAGGAGTGGTTTTGTCTTCGCATATATTATATATATGTATATATATTCACTTAAAAAACCATAGGTTTCAGGCCTTATATAGTTAGGAATTAGCATTTAGAAAACCACTGAAATTACTCCTATATAGTTAGTTGTACTAACTATATTTCGCGCACCCGCAATCCACTGCTGATGATGTCACATATTACATCATTCATGACATGGTCAGTGACATCACTGATGACATCACTGATGACATCTCAAATGACATCACTGATGACATCACTGATGACATCTCATTCGACATCACTGATCACATCACTGATGATATCATTCATGTGATAATACGATGCACCTCCTCACACTCTGATATAACCTTTGATACACCCAGTGTTAAATACAGACTACCATGCCTTGGGGGTCCTTGTGGGAACCCCTGAGCAGGCCTAGGGGGTCAGGGTGCTTCTACCCTGCCCCCTTTTTGAGTTCTAAAACTTCTCGAGCCCGAGCTGCATGCTCATTGGCTTTCAACACTTCAAACCTGGAAGTGTTGGCAGCCATCTTGTGCTCGGTAGACCGAGGCACAAGAAAGCAGAAAAACAAAAATGTAGAACACAAAAAGGGGGCAGGGTAGAAGCACCCTGACCCCCTAGGCCTGCTCATGGGGACCCACAAGGACCCCCAAGGCCAAAAATGTTTTTTTTTTAAAACCCGGTATGTTTATTTAAAATTTACCCCCCAGGGGGACCACATTTTGGGGGGCAGAGTGATAAAGAAGTGTGGGGGGTGCCCAATCCCCCCCCACACTGCCCCGGGGATCGCCGCCCTCCGGGGCAAAGCAACGCAGCCCCCTTGCGCATACTGGAGGCTCCTGGTGGGCTACTTGCCTCCCAGGGACTCCCAGTATGCAAGGGGAATTAGTTCCCCCTCTGCAAACACGCCCGGGAGCTGCGTTGCAGAGAGGTGTAAAAAGGGGCATAGCCTCATTACACCTCTCTGCAATGCAGCCCCCTGGCACATACTGGAGGTTCCAGGTGGGCTAGGTGGCCCCCAGGGACCCCCAGTATGCAAGGGGAATTAGTTCCCCCTCTGCAAACATGCCAGAGGGCTGCGTTGCAGAGAGGTGTACAAACATTTTTTATCAATTTATATTAAAAATATGTCATGTAATTTAAAAAATAATATATCTAAAAATAAAAAAATTATAATAATGTAGTAAATCAGTATAAAAAATATAACAATTATTACATTAAAACATTTTCATTTACAAAACCATTGAAATTCACTGAAAAAACCATAGGTTTTAGCCACGTTATAGTTAGGAATTAGCTTTTAAAAAGCCTTGCAAATTCACTGAAAAAACCATAGGTTTCACACACGTTATAGTTAGGAATTAGCATTTTAAAAACCTTTGAAATTCACTGAAAAAACCATAGGTTTCACACCAGTTATAGTTAGCTGCTCATTTTACTCATACAAAACCTATGAAATTCCCCTGTTATAGTTAGTTCAGCTAACTATAACTCGCGCGCCCGCAATGCACTGCTGATGGCGTCACATATTACATCACTCAAGACATGGTCAGTGACATCACTCATGACATCACTGATGACATCTCAAATGACAGATTGTCAGAAGCCATACAAACAGGGGCTGATTTTAGTCATTGAATAGGATCAATTTCCAACATCAGCGCTGTCTGGAACAACCATGTAGTAGATCCCTTTAGGCCCAAAGTAACATCGCAGGACAACCCATCTTGCACCACAGGTAACCACATTACAGTGCCAGTGACTCTGAACCTGGGAAATGGTATGGAGGATAGCTCGTGTGACCCTATTGGTAATCAAGACACTTCTCTAATGGCATTAGTCTCCTGGACCATGGCGGGGTTGTCGTCTAAGACAACCTCACTGGACTGGTCATTTTTTTATAGATAATCAGGACATAACAGCATTTAAAGAGACCTGGGCTCTTAATCCAGCCTACCAACCTGGCTACTTACATTTATCAAAGCCAGCAATAGGTGGACGAAAAGGTAGACCCTCAGGAGGGGTAACAATCTGGGTAAGGCAGAGCTCCTCCTAGAAGATCGAAGAAAAGGAGATGGACAACCCCAATATTTTGGCAATACTCATCAAGCCCAAATACCCTCCTAACCTACTTGTTGTTAATGTGTACGCCAGGGGTATGGTGGGAGGAAGATCATCCAAGACAATCTCTCAACTCTGTAATTTTTTAGACACAATGAGTGATGGTTATAACTTAGGTATAGAAGGCGGTTTTAACACCACATTTGAGCCTCTGGATAATGAGGATAGTGATGATGAGAGGTTGGAAACAAACATTTTTGCATACCCCTCATGAAGTGACTTCTCCATAACAGTAACATGAATTAATCGTGTGGTTTTGAAATTAACCAACATAGAATAGAATGCACACATACAAACACACCTGGGATACTAATTTGCATGTGTTGCGAACCATAATCTACTAATTAAGTGAAGTTGTCATGTTTATTCTGTACGCATTTGTTATAATCTAACCAAAATTTACATGAATATGCTTTTTGTCTGTCTAATTGTGGCATAAATGATGGAGAATGGTGAGCAAACCATGCTTATGTGCTGCTTATTTTGCTAGGTAATTACTAAGAAGTGTGAAGTTTGGCTCAATGGTCAGAGCGGGAGACCCTGATGCAGAGGTCTAGCCCGGGACCAGGGTTCAATTCCCAGCCTCGGCGGGTCTTGGGCTACAAAATTCCACGGACCTAATAATTCTTGCCTCTGTGCCTATTCTAATCATAGAGTCCCACTCTACAACTCTGGGCAATAGCCTGCTTAATCTCCACAACGGCCCCCACAACGCTAAGGATGCCTGGCCTTCACCCTGGGGGTGCCCATGAGTGGACGCCTCACAGGGAAAGCCAGGACGGGTTCCACAGCGGTATTCGTACAAGCGCCTTGAAAGCCTTGCGGGTGAGTAGTGCGCTATACAAGTATCAATTTATAATCTGGTTACCTTAGAACGGGGGGAGGTAAACAGAAGGGCTATATTTCAAAAATTCATGTTTATTTGTGTTTGTTTCTATGATAGTTCCCATTGTGGCCTATGCGGCCTACCTTAAAATGGACGCTGTCTGCGACTCCGAGTTTGCGATGAAGTACTCATGCGTGACTGATCTCGAGAAGAGAGCGAGGAGCCTGTGCCTGTGCAGAATGGGTCAAGGACAGTGTGACCTGGCTACCCAAATGGGTGCCAACAAATTTGAATGTCAGCATTGTGAGCATGGGAATATCATCTCAAGTATCCACTTAAAGGACACAAGCGGAAGAAAACTGCTAAGGACAAAAGCAACTTTATTTTTTCAAACATAATGATGACTTTCCGGAAATATGAACAATAAGGTGATGAGGTTATGCTCATCCAACCCTCGACTTGACCAATCAGGACAGTCTAAGACCCCAAAAGTTACAACTTTTAGGTAGATAAGTTAGTGAAAAAGGATATCAAAGACGACATTTGGAAGTATGAAAGGAGCTTACTTTCAGATTTTATCTTTGCACCCCAACATGCTGCCGGACTGCTAATATTTTCTATGGCGCAAGGACTTTGGGAGGTGAACATCGAGAGAGAATTGAGAGGTGGTCTTTGGGAACTATTCTGTCTTTATTCTGATGTTCGTGTTCTGAAGTCTTGGTAATATGATTTTTCTGTTTATTTTCTGAACTATTATGTAAATAAATATAAATGTTTTGAATGTAATCACTTTTCTTTTCTAGGCTATTGTTGGTTAAATGACTATTAATTAAAGTTAAATAAAAGAGAGGTCATGCTAGGAGATTAGGGGACAGATGTAGGTCGCCCAATACCGGTCGGTAACAGCCGAAATTACCGAATTTCAGCCGTTACCGACCGGTATTGGGCTTTTCAGATGGAGGTGGCATTTTTTTGTAGGATTCAGTATTTTACTGACTCGGTAATTTAAGGATTCAGTAAAATACTGAATTCTTAACATACCGATTCAGTAAATTACCGAATCCAGGATGTCGGAAGCACTTAAGTTAGTGCATTCCTCAGTTAAGGATTAATTATTTACCACCAACTAGAGGTTGGTGGTAAATAATGAAAACCTTTGAAAAAGCGTTTTTTTTGCTTTTCCAACAGTGCCATGTTGCAGACATACATGCCCTTAGGGCATGTATGTCTGCAACATCTGCACCCATACCCAATTGAGAGGTGCAACAGGATGTCAAAGTGACACCCTGCCACCCTTCAATGTTTCCCCCTTTTACCGAATCGGTATTTACCGTTTCGGTAATTGACATTCATTCCTATGGGCCTCTAGGCCCATAGGAATGAATGGCAATTACCGAATCGGTAAATACCGATTCGGTAATTACCGAAACTTACCAATTCGGTAATTTTTAGTTAAAAATTACCTACATCCCATTTACCTATTCTTAAATACTGAATCGGTATGATTCGGTATTTAAGAATAGGTAAATTGAGATTACCTACATCTGGCCCTAGGTCTCTAAAATAAAAATTAAATGAATGTAGGATTAAGCTGGTCTTGTTGTCCTTTAGTTAACTTTTACTAGCAGATCCATTGACAAATAATGGTAGTGTGTTCAAATGTTTCTAAAAATTAAACCATGGTAATAGAAATAAACTGCAGATGTATATAATGTACAAAGTTTAATATTAATTTAGACACTCCGCTATAATCCAACAGCTCTCCTTTGGTCTTCATGGAATCCTCGGAGCAGGGTAAATGTGTGTATGAGTAACTTGCAGTGTTATGGGCCCCAATGATGTGATAAAGTGATGGTTTTACAGAGAATTTCTGGAGCCTCGCTGCATCTGTTAATTACTTGGGGGCAGAGCAGTGGTTGCTATAGGTTAACTAGGATATATAATGTATTGGGCAAAGTATACAAAATTTTGATGTACAGAATTTATGACTAACATATGTAGAGGCTATATGTAGTCTGGAAAAGGCTCTGGAAAGTGGGAAGCTGGTCACTCTGTCTACAGGCAGAGGAGCAGTGGCAAGTGAAGTCGCACATCACTTGTGGTGAATGTATAGCAAAGGCACCCTATTAAATCTTGGACTTAAGCAAAGGAATGGATTTTCCAACTAAAACTTATTGCTAGGAGAGTAATAGATTTTAACTTAAGCTTGAGAGAAGGGTAAGGTAGAGGGAAGTGCTACTTTATAGGCGAAAGAAAATTCTGTGGTAGAGAAGAGGTAAGCGCTGTCCACTGGAAATACAGAATACTTGTGTGTTTGAGGAAACTATCACTGGTTTTAGCTAAACAGACGAATGGAGTTGTTTTATGTGGTTACTAACTGGTTTTAGTTGTATAAAGATGTAAATATAGTGTGCCGATAAATTTTGTAAAGGAGGGGTCAGTTGAAGCTGCAGAAGCCAGAGTAGGGCTGACGTTAAAAGTGTCACACTGGGATTAGTCCACATGACTAAGACAGAGTAAGAGCGGATTGGTGCATCAGCCAAGGCAGTGAAATCATTGGTTGTGCTTAAGCAAAACGTATCTTTTTCTAATTGGCGCGTTAGTGTGAACCGCGCTGTGATAGGTTGGTATAACGAAGCAGTTTGCGGAAGTGTGCACGATTGTTTTGAAAGTCAGGAAATCTTCAGAAAATTGAGTTTTATTACAAAGCAGAGAAAGAAAAATCTACATGGTTCCAAAAATTGAAAAATGTGTTTAAAAAGGATAAGGCAATAGTGACAAGAAAGGGAAAATTGCTTCCTCCACCTAAAACGCTTGCATCGTACATGATGACAAAATATGGCTACCATACATATATGTGGTTAGAAAATTGGGCTCGATATACCAAAAATGATGGTGCTTTTGCTTTTCCAGAAGTATGAACATTTAGTCTTGCAGTACTAAGAAATTTGAGAGACAAAATGATGAAGCTTGAACCAAGACCTAGACCGACTAAATTCGAAGCATTGGCTGAGTGGGAAGATGAGATGCATGATTTGAAGCAAGAACGGTTTGGAGAATTCATAGAACCAAAAGGCAGATTTCATGGATCTTGGAGAGAAACTCATGAGAATAGAATGCGGAGATGGAGAAATGCTAATATGTGTCATGGGATGTATCCAGTTAGAATGGTTGATGAAGTGGTAGGACGGAAATGCATGGAGAAAAGAAATAATGTGGAGACAGAAAGGAAAGGTTATGAGGATTGTGAATCAGAGGATGCAGTGCTGGAGGAGATATTAAATAGAAGACCACCACCATATCAACAGAGTTTTATAAGTACAACCCTGAATGCTCCACTGATGGAGGATAGGCTTGCTGAAACCCCAATACGATTTTCAAATTTCAGAGAACTTCCAGAGAGAGTAGAAATGAGATATTATTCTAAAGCCCCATTAATAGAAACTAAACTTACCGGTACACCTTAACAAAATGATGAAATTAGTGGGAATGTGGCTAGAGTAGAGAGGAAAATTGAAGAACAACCAAGTACATCTGAATATATATGTTCTACAAATGAATTGACTGAAAAGATAAAGGAACTCACTAAAAATATAGAAGCTGTAACAATAGGTCCTGTGATTCCAGTGTTCGAAAATCAGAAAATAACAGAAAAGTCCTTAACAATTCCTTTGAATCAGAGTTTACAAAAAGTAAGAGAAAAGGTTTATCCAGATTTGTCTGAGGTTAGGCGTACTAGCCATATGACACCGTCCGACTTGACTTTCAACCTAAGTCTTCCGTATAAGTTTCCGACTGGTGCGGAATCTGGTTCTGTGACTCCTAAGAAAAATATAGAGAAAATATATTTGTCACAAACCCCAGTAGGACCGACAGAGCAGGAATTAAGTGACTGGATTAAAACTTTGAAAGTAAAAGAACATGAACCAAAAGTATTAGATGTGGCTAGACTAAAAATCGACAGGGAAGAATTAATAATTGGAACAATTGGAACAGATAGGTTAAAAACATATGAAGATGATGAATTAATGTTTATGTGTAAAAGACAAAAATATGCATGACCAATTAGAAGGATTGGCAAGTGAGCTAAATGTAGACTTTGTAAAGCATAAAACACTACAGAAACCTTACAGAGTGGATTTTACAGAAAAAGACATTGAAAATATGAATACTGCTGGAAGAATAACCCAAATAAAATATTTAAGTGTACTGCTTAGAAAATGGGGAGACGTTGATAAGTGAAAGCGATATGGGCAAAGAAAAGAGAAGAAAGCAGTGATAAATCAACATTAGCATTCCCAGTAAGAGAAAAAGAACCTGTAGTAAATGAATTTCCTATGAGAGAAATACTGGGAGGAGGGTATGTACATGTTCCGTGGTCTAGACAGGATACATTATCGTTCACTAATGATTTCCCCAGACTAAGAGAAAAGCCAGTAGAATGGTATTGACAGGCGGATCGATTTGCAAACGTTTCAAAGGTGCTACGAGAGGATTTAGATGGATTGTTTGACATACTACCAGCAGATCTTTGGTCCAAATGCAAAATCACAGTGGATTGGCCTAAAACTGAATATCCAAGAGATAAAGTAACAGGTGCTCTGTGAAAATATAAACAAGTAATAGTGTTTTTGAAAAATAAAATCCCACCAAAAGAGACAGAATGGAAAAAGATTGACAGGACATTGCAAGAACCAAAATAATCAGTGCATGCATTTTATGAGTGTCATTTTGTATATTGGATTAAGACCACAAATAGGGGACATGATTAGAGCATAATTTGATGGGATGGGAATCCTGTTCCGTAGATGAGGTTTTATGACATGCAAAATACTGTAGTGATGAGATTGAGGTTACACAAAGAAAGCTTAAAGAGAAAGCCATGTGGGCACAAGTAAAAGTAGCTGAACATCAAGTAGCTCAATTAGAAAACAGGAATGCAGAAGTAAATCAGGGAAGAATGAAGGGAAATTTCAATAAAACCAAAGTAATGGAAATCTGGATAAGCTTAAGAAAACATATCCTTGTCATAATTGCAGCAGGATAGGGCATTGGAGGAAAGAGTGTAAGTATCCACCAAAGGTTAATCCCGAAAATACATCATTGAATACGCAGGTGCAGAATGAGGTAATTCAACAGCCATCGCCACAGCAGCAGGTAGTTACTCAACAAAGTCAGGTGCCAAAGTCAGGTGCCACAACATTCACTTCCACACAGTCTAAACCTACAGAAATACAGTGCAGAGACAGTATTCTGTGGAGGAGAACAGGTAATAAGATCACCAAGAGTGAGTGTGAGTCCGCAGCATTGGTTGAAGAAATATAGGAGTTTGTCGGATGACAGCTTCTGACGGTGCCTGAGAGAGGGAGAAGAGTGCGTACTTGGCGCTACTCTAGAGGTAGATCAATCTGGTCCTTTTGTGAATGGAAAGGTGAATGATGTAAATGTGACTTTCCTAGTGGACACAGGTGCTACCTGTTCTACTGTCAGATCAGTAGAAGTTCAAAATCGTCCTCTCTCTGGAGAACACATCCAAGTTGTAGGTGTAGCAAATAGGCGGATCAAAACATCCCTAACGAAACCAGTTGAAGTAAAAATTGGAAATTTCAAAGACATGCACCGATTTGTGGTGTGTGACGCAGTCCTGTTAACCTTCTTGGTAGGGACATTCTGTGCAAAATGAACTGTGCCATTTCCTGTTCACCTGATGGCATTGAGCTCAAAACCCCAGATGAGGATAGCCTGTATAACATGACCATGTCACTGATAGAATCAGAAAAGAATAGTATGTTTCCTGTGTTTGATCGAAAAAGATACCTGTTGAATTGAAAGAGGTAGTCAAAGAGCAAGTGTGGGATTTCACAGGAGAAGATATTGGATTAATGAAAAATGGAGATCCTGTAAAAGTTTCTGTGAAGGAAGAAGTGAGTTACCCAAACATTCCTCAGTACAAAATGACAGCTGAAATAGTTCAAGGAATGACCCCAGGGATAAACAAAATGATTGAACAAGCAATTTTGAGGGAGATAGAAAGTAGTCCTTGTAATTCACCTATAATGGGACTGAAAAAGCCTAATGGAGCATTCAGAATAGTACAGGATTGAGAAAGTTCAATAAAGGTGTTGTCCCATGTTGTCCAATTGTACCAAACCCAGCAGTAATTCTATACCAAATTCCACATGATGGAGAATGGTATACAGTCTGTGCAATGCGTTCTTCACTGTTCCATTACAACCTGAAAGCCAGCCAATATTTGCATTCCGGTTTGGAGACCGTATTTTGGCATTGTGCCAAATTCCTCAGGGGCATACTGAGAGTCCATCTATTTTTAATCATTTGCTAAAGAAATCATTAGTGAGTTTAAGCATGCCTGGAGAATCAGTTTTGGTTCAACACATTGATAACCTGTTGGTGGCATAAACAACAAAAGATGCATGTGTTTCATACACGGTTGCATTACTGAATCATTTGGCAGAAGAAGGACATAAAGTGTTCCTATCAAAACTACAGTTTTGTCAGAAAGAAGTGCAATATCTAGGTCGCAAGATTGCTAAAGGAATTAGACAAGTTACTATAGAGAGAATTAATATGATACAAGGAATGCAGCCTCCAAAAACACAGAGACAAGTGAGAATGTTTCTAGGAATGGTAAGTTATTGTCGACAATGGATTAGTGGATTCTCACTAATAGCTAAACCCTTACGGAGATTGGCAAAAGCAGATGTAAAAGATCCCATAGTGTTAAATAAAACTGAAATGGAAGCTTTTGAGCAACTGAAAACAAGCTTATGTGAAGCACCCGCATTAGGAATGCCCGATTATGAAAAAGAGTTTGAACTGTATTGCAGTGAGCGAGAAGGTTGTGCATTGTCAGTTCGAATTTAAAGACATGGAAAACTGAGATAGCCAATTGCATATTTCTCAGCTGTTTTGGATCCAGCTGCAAGAGCATTGCCAGGATGTTTAAAAGCAGTAGCTGCCAGAAGTGTGAGTCTGGAACAAAGTGAAGGTATAGTGATGGGATTTCCCTTAAGGGTATATGCACCTCATTCAGTGGAGATTCTCCTCAATAGGACAAAGACACAGTACCTTACCAATAACAGAATGACAAAATATGAAAAGACAATCCTAGGTGCAGATAATGCGACATTTCACGATGTGTGAATGTGAATCCATCTACACTGCTACCTGATTTTATGGATGTTGAAGTAAGAAATGAAGTGGATCACAAATGTTTGGATGTTCTCGAATACTGTACCAAACCGAGGCCTGACATCAAAGATGAACCATTGCCTGAATCTGAATATGTAATGTTTGTTGATGGTTCATGCCTGAGAACAGATGAAGGTGCTCTGAGTGCTGCATATGCTGTATGTACAGTAGCAGATGTCCTGGAAGCATCTTGTCTGAAAGGAATTTATTCTGCTCAAATAGCAGAATTACTTGCTTTGATTCGAGCATGTGAACTAGAAAATAGATAAGGGTCACCATAGTGACTGATAGTCAGTATGGATTTAGGGTTGTCCATGATTACGGCCAACTGTGGTCCCAAAGAGGTTATATGACTTCTGCAGGATCCCCCATTAGAAATGCTGAATTTGTGAGAATGTTGATTGATTCAATTCAATTACCTGATAAAATTGCTGTTGGGAAATGTGCAGCTTACAAGAAAGGAGATGATTATGTCACCAGAGGCAAGCGGTATGTTGATTCAATTGCAAAATACTGTGCTAAAAATCTTGCATCTATAAATAGGGACAGACAAGCTGAGCATGTTTCAAGTCCTTTGATGCTAACAACAGTAGTTGAGACTTGGCCAGAAGTGAGGGAAATGCAGGAAGAAGCTAGTGAGGAACAGAAAGACATCTGGTTAAAAGCAGGATGTGGACAGAGAGAAGAGGATGAAATTTGGGTTTATAAAGATAAAAGACCAGTAATGCCTGATAACATGATTTCAAACATGGCCCCAATGTACCATGGTCAAGCTCATATTGGAAGGGACGCCATGATCAGGATGTTCAGACAGACATGGTATAATCCTAAGTTTAGGATGATTGCTGAAAGCTTGTGCCAGAGATGTCTTGTTTGTCAACAATCGAATCCAAGAAGAAAAACAGTTGTGAGTTTGGGAACCATAGGACGGGAGGGAGGTCCATTCGCATGAAGGCAGTTGGACTTTATTGAGCTACCACCTTGTAACAGACTTCGATATGTATTTGTGATTATTTGCCTGTTTTCTCTGTGGGTGGAGGCTTTTCCTACAAGGAGAAACAATGGAGTGACTGTTGCAAAACTGTTGTTGCATGAAATAATACCATGCTACGGTTTTCCAGTAACTATTGAGAGAGATCGTGGAACACATTTTCACAACGAGTTAATGCAGATGATTTGTGTAGCACTGGACGTTCGTCAGAAATTGCATTGTGCTTACAGACCAGAGGCCTCTGGGGTAGTTGAGCAAGTGAATGGAAAAATAAAAAACAGAATTGCAAAAATGTGTTTGGCCACTGGACTGAAATGATCTGATGCTTTACCACTTGTTTTGATGACTTGAAGGAGCCTACCTGATAAAAAGACAAGGCTAAGTCCACATGAGATTCTGATGGGAAGAATGATGAGACAAACATTTGTGCCAGTTGATAAACTGTTGACTATTAATGATGATATCATACTGGATTACTGAAAAAATCTGTCTGAAGTGATAACTTCTGTGTTCCATCAGGTGGGAACTGAAACAAACTCGAAAGAAAAACATCCAGCTCATGATCTAGTTCCTGGAGATTGGGTTTGGAAAAAAGTTCACAGGAGAAGAAACTGTTTAGTGCCTCGCTGGCAGAAGCCCAGACAAGTCATTCTAGTTAGTACGACTTCAGTTAAACATGCTGCTGTAAAGAGATGGTTGCATGCCAGCCACACCATCCGTGTGCCTGAGCCTGAAAATCCACAGGACGAGAGTGAAAGCACAACTGATTCGGATTCTGAAGGAGAACCAGAAAGAGATCCAGATACTGAAGCTCAACCTGTTCATCGACATCTGGAAATATCAGATGCTATTTTTGCATCTGAAGGAGAAAGTGAATCTGTTGAAGTACCAAATTTTGAAGATCGACCTGTAACTCGAGATTTGGTAGAAACTGATACCAGTAAGGACACTAAGCAATGTGAAAATAAAACTGGTAGTCAAGAAAATACTGAAGGACAGTCTGAAAGCTCTGAAAGCACGAACTGAAATCTTGAAACTGGTGAAAGGGAAATAACTCACTATGAGGATGAGCTTCTAAGTACCAGCTATAGAGAAGTTCCTAACATAGTGAAAGTACTGATCAAAGAGAAAACAAGTTCAGAGAAAGAACCAGATATCATAAAGTTCACCATAAATGAAACTGTAGAAAGATCTGAAAATGAAACTAATGACAGTGATGATGAAACTCAGTTAAGGAGAAGTTCAAGAAAAAGAGCTTGGAGAGTGGAACGTAACACTGTCAAACCTGAAACAAAAAGAACACGTAAAGGAGATTTTTGGCCTGAAGGACCTGATGGACTGAAAGATAATAAAGCAAAAGAACTAGAAGATCAAGTACATGAAATAACCAGTCAAACGGAGTTGTTGGGAAAGAAAATAGAGATAGTGCAAGTGCCAAAAAGAGTGAGAAGACCAAATCAGAAATACAAGTGAAGTAAATACCAGCCAAGGAAATTTGAGTTGCCAAGGTGAAGGAAAAGAAAGTGAGTAAACTGTGACTCAAAGAAAGAAAAGAAATACTTAAAATTTTTGGGAAAACTGTGGAAGAGTAAAGCATAAACGAAAACAAGATTTGAAAATCTTGGTGGAAAGAACACTGTAAGTGTAAAGTAAAGGTTTAAAGAGAGATAATATAAGGGTGCAAAAGAATGTGAAAATTGCTGTGTAAAAAATGGCTATTAATGAGGTAACTAAATTGAAGTGTTCCTTTTTTAGAAAATGGTGTAGAATGTTGTTATTATGTACTGGATTATTACTGTTGGTATAGTTGATTTTAGCTATTATTATTCCTTTTAGACCAGACTTTGAAAAGATGAAAACAAATGAGAGTATGAAAGAAAATAATAATAAATCAAAAGGCGAAAATTTACATGTGTATAAGCCTGAAGTTCACCAAGATAGCTCTATCAAAGATTTCTCTCGAAATACATTTTCGAGGTTATTATCTAAGTATGTGAGCACCAAGGATGCCAGTTACTCTTACGTCTGTGTGAAATTATCTGCATCAGTATTGGAGGGTGTGACCTTTCACCATCTTCCATTAACGTATGGAGTTACTAGTAGTGTATTAACAAGTTTACTTTATAGAACAGGAAAATTAGAGTATTATTATTCAAATTCTGATTATATTTTTGCAAAATTGAAAATTGTAGCTGAATTGAATCAAAGTAAGCATACAAAGTTGTTTGGAGAATATTTTTTGTAAACACTAGATTATGCATTTAAACATAATTTGACTTGTAAAATGAGAAATTAGGAAAAACCTTTTCTAGATATGGTTGAAGATAGTAGAAGTCAATACAAATGGAGGGAAAAAGTGAAACAAACTAAATCTACAATGTGGACATTTGATGATGATAACAATGAAGGACATAATGTGAATGTGGCTATAAATTTAGATACACCATTATTAGGGAAATTATGTATTCGGAGAGCTAACACTGTGTATGATAATTATTTTGTGGGAGCGAGTCAATGTGAAGATACATATATCATAAAAGGGGGTGGGGGATTTAAAGGTGGCAATGACCCAGTCTTTCCTAGGATTTACTTTTTGTGTGGGAACAGAGCTTATCATAGATTGCCTGCTCACTGGCACGGCTCCTGTTACGTAGGCCTAGTCTTTCCTAAAATTTTCCATGTAGATAGAGGTACTAATGGAATTCATGGGGGGTGTGGCCAAGATGGTGACTGAGTAGGACGTGCTTCATTGTCCCACCGGCGCCGCCAGATATTTTGCCTTGTTTATCACCCCGGCTAGTGCCCATCTGCGCTGGCAACGGCGTGGCCGTGTCCCTAAGCTGCCCTGATGCAATTGGGGCCCCTATTTTTGTGATCCGTGCAGGCACGTAGCAGATTTGTGCAGTGATGCCTTGGCCAAGTTCGGGCCTGGCGGGCCTCGTGGCAGAAAGAGAGCGGTGGCCTGTATTGGCAGGACTGGCGCCTCGGCGGCTAAGCATTGCTGGCTCTGTCTGAGCGGTGCGGAGTGTGACGCTGAGTCTGAAGCGCCGGAGGAGGAGGGCGGCCACTGCTGAGCTTGGAGCTGTGCTCGCGGAGGTGTGGAGCCGTGGCCGGACCAAGAGGAGTTGGGGCGCCCGGAGCGGTCCGGACGCCCATCGAGGAGGCGGCGGTTGAGACCCCCATGGGGCGGGCGTGTGCTCCCGCACCGCTGGGACCCGAGTGAGGCTGACATCCCCCTACGCACTGGCCCATGCTGAGAGAGGTGAGGAGCGAGGGGGCGGCTCCCGGGAACACTGAGGCTCGGTCCGCAGACCAGGGGATGGTGCAGGGCCTACGCGGGTGGAGCTGGCACAGGGACCCCGGTGTTGGGGGTGTGAGCGACCTCTTGCTCCCGATCCCGGCTGCCCTTGGACCTGGTGACTGGGGGCCTTGTTGGCTAGAAGAGGCCTACTGCTCTGGAGGCACGAAGCGGGCCTGGAGGTAAGCGGATGGCTTTCCCCCCCCCCCCAGGCGCCTGCAGACTATATCATTGCGCACATGACTGGGTGAGGACTAGCCGGGGGGGGCTGCACTGATATCGGCCTGCATTTCGGCGGGGGCCTTTGTTTTGGCCTGCTCTGGGGGCAACTGCTCTGGTGCATGGGCCTGGGTGAAGCCTAGGAGTCTCGTGGCCGCTATACCCCCGGAACCCTGGTGCAGCAGAGGAGCGCTGATGCGGGCGGGCAGCAGGCATTAGCCCCGTGTCTGGTGGTGAGCTTGGGGCCTATCCTTGATCGGGCCCCTGCAGCGGTAAGCCTCCCGCCCCTGCTTTTGGACTGGGGCCTAGACGATTTGTACGGCGGGATACAGGGGGCCCACCCACTGACTGTGCCCTTGTGATTTGGGAGGCCTATTAACCTTGCCTGGCCTGTGCTGTCTCTATCCCCCTGACGAATGGCTACAGCTGCCTGGGTGGACGGCCAGGCTGCTAAAACACTGACTGAAGCCCTGGTCACAGGGTGGTCCTGCTTTCCCCCGCCCCTCCCCCTGGGAGATCTGTTGTGGACCTGAGCTTGCGTCTGGGGGCGAGCGCATGGGCTCTTGGCTGGGCCCCTGAGAGTTGGCTGCGCCTCTGTCGCAGTTCTGCATATTGGGGCACGGGCCCCTCAAGGGGCATGATGGTGTCGTCCAGAAATCGAAAGCATAAACCCCTGAAGGATGTACCTCAGACAGTAGCGGGGCAGTCGGCCTCGCTGCCCGCTACCAAATCCCCGCGCTCTGACAATAGTGAGGCTCCGGCGACCAAGGCCTTCATGTTGGAGTTGTTCTCTGTCATCAAGGAGGACATTTTAGAGCTTCGCTCACAACTTACATCAGACCGGCGCGAGATGAGGCGGGATGTGGACGCTGTGGGGGAGCGGGTGGCAACTCTTGAGGAGCATGACCTGGGAATGGCGGAGGACATCCATCAACTCCAACAAGACGCCTCACAGAGCAGAATCTGGACCTTCAGGCGCATGCCGAGGATTTGGAGAATAGATCTCGGTGGAACAATATCCGGATTAGGGTGGTGCCGTGGAAAGGAGAGGGGGATGATCTGCGCGAGTACGTGGGAGCACTTTTCCGCCAGATCCTTGGCGAGGAGGAAATACAGGACAATTATTTGGATTGTGTCCACCGTGTTGGTCTGCCACGTGGGGCCAGGGCCCCTCCCCCAGACATGCTGGTGTGTGTCCATGATTTTCAGCTCAAGGAGCAGATCCTCCGGAAAGCCTGTGATCTCAATCCCCTCCACTTCCGCGACCACCACCCTGCGCTTTTCCAGGACCTGGCGGCCTTCACTCATGTCAAGCGCAGGGAATTTAAGCCCATAACCAACCACTTGAGGGAGCAGGGAATTCCCTACTCATGGGGACACCCGTTCTGGGTAATCTTTAAGTTCAAGGGCAAGCTGGTCCAGGTCCGCTCCTTGGAATCAGCCTTCGACATCTTGGGACTGGAGCAGACTGCTTCCACACCTAGGAAAGGCAGGTCGCCTAACAGGCAGCGCAGGTGTTCCACGGAGTGGCAACATGTCGGAAGCCCTCTTCCGCTACAAAGCCTGACTTGTCAGCGAGTCTGCTGGAGAGAAGGGCTGCAGTTGCATCTGTGGCCTTGGTCACCGACACGTCTGGGGTCTCTTGAGGCCCAACAGCACGGTACTGTAGCTGGCGCCGGAGGCGGACGTTTCTCCAATGCAGTGTGGTAGAATGCCTATGTCCTTGGGCGGTGGTATGTCCTGTATCAGGAGCTGGGAGGGTGAGATGATGGCTTCATGTTCCCCTGCTATTGGGGCCTGTTTAACAGACTGTTGTTTTTTCTTCTCTTTTGCGAACTTTGAGCTCTTTGTCCTTTTGGGTTTTCATGTGACTGGGGTGGGGGTGGGGGGTTTGGGTTTGGGGTTCGGGGTTGTTTTGGGAGCTCCGCATCAGCTTTCGGGGGAATTGGGCGAGGATCCAGGGATCAGATGGGACAATGTGGTACATTAGGGGCTTTGGTGATGGGATGTGCATCGGCTACCTATCCCTTTCATTGTTATGGTAGGTAGGGACCTAAAGGTTGCCAGCCTCAATGTTATGGGTCTAAATAGCCCAGTGAAGCGCGCTGCTATCCTCTCCCTCCTGGAGAATGCGGAAGGTGGTGTGTGCCTATTGCAGGAGACTCGCCTCCTCTCTAAGGATGTCAGGCGCATGGCAGACAAGCGCTTCCCGCTCCAACTTTGGTCCTTGGGTCCGAATAAGGAGCATGAGGTGGCCATTCTGTTTAGCGCAAGCACGCATTGCAAAGTTATCTCCCAGGTGGTGGACATTAAAGGTAGATTTTTGGCTGTTCGCGCGCAATAGAGGGAGATGCAATTCACAATAGGGTCCATTTATGCCCCAAATGTCAAGCAGGAGTCCTACTTGCAGGTGGCCCTCTCATAGGTGTTGGCATCGCCGACGCCCTGATTCTTGTGGATGGAGACCTGAATATTGTAATGGAGGCGGGGTGGACAGATCGGAGCAGAGGTCCATCAGGCGGGGCAATGTCACAGGGGGGAAGCAGTGGCTTTTAGAGGGTGGGTTGCATGATGTATGGCGCGTTCAGCACCCCCAGGAGCGCGACTACACCTACTATCGGCAGCCCATAAGACATACGAGCTTTTAGACCACTTTCTGGCCACGCCCTTCTTTTTGCCTCATCTGTTAGCAACAGACATTGTGCCGCGTTCCTTATCAGATCATGCACTTATCTCTGTGATACCTACTTCCAGCGGCGCTCGGCCGCTGCCAGCTGGCTGGCGCCTAGCGACTCATTGCTTCACTCGGACTCGGTGGTTGCAAAGATACGTGACACTATTACTCACTACCTTGCCAAAAATGTGGCCTTGAAACTGGTGGTGCGGGGAGAATTTATAGCGCTTGCAGGGACGCATTCTAGCCTGTGCAAAAAGAAGCGCGCTGCGTTGGAGAAGGAGGTTAGGGGCTTGGAAGCGATCCATAAGAGGACTGGGGCACTGAGGGTATGGAGGGAGTTGGAGACGAAAAGGTGCATGCTGAAGCACCTTGACCTCGATAGGGCTGCGCATGCCTTATTGCGCTTGCGGCACAAGTTCTACCTCTGTGTGGACAAAGGGGGAAGGATGCTTGCACACATGTTGCGTGCGCACACTAAATTAACCACTATCAAATCCATCAGGGACCCTTGGGCAATTGAGCGAACCACTGATGCCGCCATTGTGGGCACTTTTCGTCAGTTCTATCAGACCTTATATAGGAGGGAGGATGCGGCTTCTGGAGGAATAGCGGATTATCTTGCGTCGTGTGGCATTACGCCCCTCTATCGGGAGTCGGCGGAAGCTTTAGATTAGGCGATTCGCATCGAGGAGGTCATATCTGCTATTGCGCGGTTGAAAATAGCTAAATCTCCTGGGCCAGATGGCTTCGCAGCCATATTTTATAAAACATTTTGCGTGGAGCTGGCTCCTCTCCTAACCCGCCTTTTTAATTCCTTTCTTGATACGGGGGCAGTGACTCCGTCCATGGCAGAGGCGGCGATCACGGTCATTCTCAAGCCCGGGAAGGACCCTGCAGAGTGTGGCTCGTATAGGCCAATCTTGCTGCTCAACATTGACGCCAAATTATTCGCAGGAGTGCTGGCTGCAAGGCTTAGCCCCTTAATGGATGGAGTTATTGAGCCAGATCAAGAGGGATTTATCCCAACTCTGCAAGAGGGGGACAACACTAAGGCGTAGCTCCACCTCATGGATTTGGTTCATCACTCTTTGACGCAGGCCTTCTTGCTCTCTATCGATGCAGAGAAGGCCTTTGACCGCGTAGATTGGGACGATCTGTTTGCTGTGCTGAGGGCGTTTGGGTGGGGGACAACTTCCTACGATGGGTCCAGTGCCTCTATGCAGCCCTCAATAGGTTCTTATGGAACAATGAAAGGCCGCGGCTGGCATTGTCCATAGCTACTACGCCGAAAGCAGCAGGTGGGCTAGGCTTTCTCCTATTGACGGCGTACTTTCAAGCGTCCAGTCTTAGATACATCGTAGAATGGAATAGGCCACTGTCTAGTAAGCATTGGAACTTTATGGAGCAAACAGTGGCGGGTTGTAACATATGGCGGGAGCCGCATAAGCGTAGGGCATGGTTTCTGTATTTCTCCCCGGTGGCTTCCCCGACCCTAAAGGCATGGGACCAACTGGCGCAGCGAAAGGGGTGGACTACCTTCCCCTCCCCAATGACCCTTATCGTGGATAACCCGGACTTTACATCGGGATGCGTGTCCCCAGTTTTCCATCGCTGGCGAGAGGAAGGCTGTAAGAGGGTGGGTTCCCTCTTTGACCTGGATGGTCTGATTCTGTTTCCCCGATTATGTGCAGAATACTTCCAGCTGCCAAGGGCTGACACTTTCCACTATTCAAAGGTGGCGCATTGGGTGACCCAACCAGCCAATGTGGCCCTTATGTCTCGGCCCTTGACGGCGTTTGAAAAATGGTTGGTCTGCAAGAAGGATGACCGGAGGCTCATCTCGGAGCTATTTGCGATGATTATCCGCCATCCTCAGAAGCAGCGTACGAAAGCGCAAGTCTGCTGGGAAACAGAGCTGGGGCGCCCCCTGACCAGAAAAGAGTGGGAGCACATTTTCTATCGCGCACTGCACACGGCCTCTAACACTGCAGGTACAGAGTCGGCCTACAAAGTAGCGGCCTATTGCTACTATACTCCAGCGTGTGTCAAGGCATGGGATGTTACGAAGTCAGGCCTCTGCTGGCGGGGGTGTGGGCTTTCAGGGACATTGGTGCACTTGCTGTGGCATTGCCCGAAGCTGGGGCGGTATTGGAACATGGTATTAGATGAGTTGGACGCTGCATTTCAGATTACTTTCACCCGGATGCCTGAGCATGTGCTGTTGGGGCTTTCCAATCCTAAATTCTTTCCCTTGTGCTTTCTGAGGGGTAGACAGATTGATTTGGCTTTGTTGGCTGTGAGACAGGTCCTCCTGGCGCAATGGGGCTCCCCGGCCATACCTGACCCCCGAGATTGGATTCAAAGGCTCTGGCACATTCTAGCCATGGAAAGGGCTTTGTTGGGCATGGATGGGAAGGGCTCTGAATATGCTAAACTCTGGGGTCCGTTCCTACAACTCCTTTCTAAAGACCTTCGAGAAGTGACCTGCCCGAAATAGCTACAAATCTTACAACTCATCCCTTTGGAAAATGTGGGGGCTACGCCTGCTGTTTGAGTGCTACTTGGTAGAACAGGCGGATCCTGGAGGGTGACGGGTGTAGGTAGAAGCTGATGCGGAGCGGGGTGGGAATGGGTGGGGGTTGTTAAGGGAGGGTGGGAGGCTGGAGGGGTTTTGTTTTTCATGTTTGTTCCCTTATAAAAGCGGTGGTTATAGCTCAGATGGGGCTGCTTCTAGAGCTTCTTCATTTACGCGGGGTCGCCCTCCGGGGTGTGGGCCCAGACGCTGTGTCACTGTTATGCGAGTTCGCCCTGCCGGCAAGTTGATGTAGGCAGCTGGGCTGTGTACCAAGATGCTTTCCTGCATAATAAAAATGATTGACTCTAATGGAATTCATGAAATAGGTAAACCTTTAAGTCATAGAAGAAGAGAAAATGTGATAGAAATAATAGGTGATGTTTTTGGAGCACTGATACCAGCAGTGGGTATATCCTTTAATGCAAACAGAATTCGAAAATTGTCAACAATAGTAGATTGTTTGTCAACAGACACAGCTGGAGGATTTTTAATGGTAAACAATGAAATGGTTGCTATGAGGGCTATGGTGATGCAAATTCGACTTGCTCTTGACATAATTTTGGCAAAAGGAGTAGTTTGTTGAATTTTAAAGGAACAACATTGCTGTACCTAAATCCCAGACAAAAGTCAAAATATTGAAAGATATATTACAAATCTTACAGAGTTGCATAAGGAAGTTGAACCACTAGAGGTTGGCGGTGTTCTTGAGAAACTTGGTAGAAGTTTTTCAGCAGTTAAAAATTGGTTTTATGAAATAGGTAGATCTATTTATTTATTTATTTATTGCATTTCTAAAGTGCACTATCACCTGACAGGCATCTTGGCACTCGTAACTCAGTCTGACACCTCCGCAAGAACTTACTGTAGCTAGGCCCTAGTTCTTAGGAAATAACCATGTTTTTAGATTCCTTCTGAATGGCAGGAAATCACTGATTTGTCTCAGCTCAAGAGGTAAGGTGTTCTAGAGCTTTGCAGCAGCGATCCCAAATGATCTACCCCCGCTCTGACTTTTTTAAAACAGGGGACTTTTATCAGTTTTGCCCCGGATGAACGCAAAGTTCGACCAGGGACGTACCATTCAAATTTACGTTGAAGGGAAATAGGACCCCTTCCGTGCAAGGCTTTCTTTAAAGACTAGGCAAAGTGATTTAAACTTAATTCTTTGTATCACAGTGAGCCAATGCAGCTCCGCCAAGGCCCCAGAGGCGGAGGACCGTCTCGACCAGCCTAGTACCAACTTAGCTGCGGTTGATTGCATCCTCTGCATCCTATCCAATAAAAATGTTGGAGAATCAAGGAGTAAGGCATTTCAGTAATCAACTCGACTAAGTATGGTGCTCCGTGCTATCAAGGAGCGCGCCATATGGGGTAACAGAGGAAAGATCTTCCTAAGAGAGCGAATAATGGACTAACAACAGCCCACCACTTTCGTGACATGCGCCTCTAGGGAGAATTTACAATCAAATGTCACACCCAGGTTGCGAACTGTCTTAACAAGCTGGCCAAGGTTGGGGTATTCTGGGGGCCAAAAATTACCGGGCAGCACAGAGGGAGTCTTGCCCATAGCATAGTAAAGCACCTCTGTTTTAGCTTCATTAAATTGTAGTGAATTTTCCCTCAACCACTGCGACATGTCTCGCAGGCAGCTGTGAAACCCCTCTAAAGAAGATGACCGCTCTCTCTCGAGGGAGAGAATTAATTGCGTGTCATCCGCGTAATTAACGATCTTGATGTTATAACGCATGTTGGCCGCCATCAGGGGTCTCATGTAGACATTAAAAAGAATAGGGCTAATGGCCGAGCCCTGTGGCACGCCATGTGAGACACATGTATAGGTGGATTGATAGGGGGAGAGGGACACTGCCTGCTGCCTCCCTGATAAAAAAGGAGTGAAACCACCTAAGGGCACAACCCGTCACTCCCACCTCTATCAGCCGACTCAGAAGGATATCGTGGTTAACCGTATCGAAGCCGGCAGACAGGTCAAGCAGAATAAGAACTGCTGCCTGACCCCTGTCTGCCCGCCCCCGAAGCTCATCCATCACGGTCACCAAGGCCGTCTCAGTGCCGTGAGCCGGCTGAAACCCAAACTACTCCTCCTCCAGGAGCTTAGCTTGTTCTAAGTATGCAGACAGCGTGCCACTCACCACCCGTTCTAATAGTTTAGCAGGAAAAGGAAGGAGGGATATAGGTTTGAAATTTTTAAGACACTCTGGATCAAGGGAAGGGTTCTTAAGAAGTGGTGTCACCAGTGCCTGCTTTCATTGAAAAGGCACCACTCCACTAGTAAGAGACTGGTTGCAAATCAGGCGGAGGGAGGGAAACAGCTCTGCCCCAAACTCCTTCCAGATCTTACAAGCAGTGGATCCAGGGGAGATCCTGATGCAATACTGTCCACTATTTTACAAAAATCTTCCGGCTGCAAGGGAGGAAACTCAGAGAGAGAATCAGAAGCAGCCCCCTTCGTGCTAACGCTTGCCACCATCGCACCAGTGTCCTCCATGGCAGATGACAAAACATTTGCCCCCTCAGAGGGGTAAGATACCCTCCCCAGCTCCTCAATAATGTTGTCAACTTTATTGTGAAAGAAGCCGGCAAGGTCATCACAGAGCACTTGAGAAGAATTAAACTCATTTTTACAGCAGTCTGGGTTAGTCAAGCTGTTAAGAATGTTAAAGATACTGCGTGAGCTATTTGGAGCCTTAAGTATCAGGGAGGCAAAATAGTCGGCTTTCGACCTATTAATGACCTTTCTATATTCTATAATTTTTGTTCTCCATAACCTCTTGTCCTCATCTAAATAGCCACGCCTCCAACTCCTCTCAGCCCGTTTACACTCGAGTTTTAAGTTTTTTAGTTCCTCACTAAACCAAGGGGCAGAGGGTCTCCCCCTGCTCTGGAGGTGCTTAAGAGGCGCAAGAGAGTCAAGAGTCAAGGTGATTTTCCTCCTACACAGGGCGGCATAGTTCTCCTCTACTTGGGCCCCCGGGGAGAAACAGTCTTCTGATGAGAACACCCCATCAGGACCTCTCTTCCGCATAAGAGCCCTTCAATCCCTGCCTACAAATTCACTCACCCGATTGCCTTCCCACTTGTTGGCCATGTTCAAATAGAATTTCACCAAAAAATGGTCAGTCCAGTCCAGAACTTCCCCAATGTACACCTGATCATCTTCCGCAAAAATAAGATCCAGCATATGTTCTCCCAAGTGAGTGGCTTTAGATACTTGTTGACGAAGACCCAGCCCCGCACAAGATTGAGTGATGTTGGCCAAGCCTATGTCAAGGGGTCCATTCAGCCAAAGATTAAAATCGCCCAAGATCAGCAGTCTCCGGTGTGTGGCAGCCATATTGGTAAAAATTTCCAGTAGGAGTTGCTGGAGCTGTGCACATAAAGACCCTGGAGGACGATAACAAATGATCCCTGTCAGGGACTGGCCTAAAGCACTCTTAATTGTAAACCCAAGGAGTTCAGCCCCTGCAACCGTGTCAATATCAATGGTCAGGGACTCCCTGTGGGTCAACCCAATCCCTCCCCCTCTCCCCCCCCAGTCTTGGCTTATGGAGAATTTTATAGCATGGGGGGCAGGCCAGACCAAGGTCGACCTCGCAGTCTTGACGAGTCCAGGTTTCTGTCATGCACAGCACTTCCAATTCATGAACTTCCAACAGTAGCTGAATTTCGGTCCTGTGTTTTGACAGAGATCGAACATTCAGCAGCCCACATGGCAGGTCTTTAACCAGAAAATCAGACAAAGGAGGGGCGGTTTCAGCAAAACCGAGACCTCCCTTACAGCTAGCCCTTCTGTTTATGCTGTGAAGTTCAGCCCCCGAGTACCGAAGCGGGTAACTTACTTGAGCTGAGTTCCTAAGGACCAAGGAAGAGGCAGCAGGACCAGCGCTAAGCGCGTCCTTAGTGCGAACGGGCGTCTATTATAGGGAATGTTCTAATTCCAGTAACAATTAAACTAGTAGTGAATTTAATTTTAAGATTAAGTTGTAAACTGAGAAAGAGAAGGAATGTCAAAAGATCTATAAAGAAAGTAATTGAAGAGAAACAAGAAAGAGAACGTGAAAAAGGTGATATTGAGATGGAATAGTTCAAAGAGAAGATTTATCAAGATAGAAAGAAATTAGAAGAAACTAGAATATAACTCATAGTATTGAAGGAATTTGAAACATGTTGAGATAAATTTGCGAAATGTTGGGTGTTATTTGGTGATAAATCACCAAAAGAGGGAGTTGATGGAGCGAGGTTGGAAACAAAAAAATGTGCATACCCCTTGTGAAGTGACTTCGCCATAACAGTAACATGAATTAATCGTGTGGTTTTGAAATTAACCAACATAGAATAGAATGCACACACTCAAACACACGTGGGATACTAATTTGCATGTGTTGCAAACCATAATCTACTAGTTAAGTGAAGTTGTCATGATTATTCTGTATACATTTGTTATAATCTAACTGAAATTTACATGAATATGCTTTTTGTCTGTCTAATTGTGGCATAAATGATGGAGAATGGTCGGTAAACCATGCTTATGTTTTGCTTATTTTGCAAGGTAATACCTAATCGGGTTACCTTAGAATGAGGGGAGGTAAACAGAAGGGCTATATTTTTTTAAATTAATGTTTATTTGAGTTTATTTCTATGATAGTTCCCATTGTGGCCTGTGCGGCCTACCTTAAAATGGACGCTGTCTGCCCTGTCTGCGACTCCGAGTTTGCGATGAAGTACGCATGCGTGACTGAACTCTAGAAGAGCACGAGCAGCCTGTGCCTGTCCAGAATGGGTCAAGGACAGTGTGCCTGGCTACCCGAATGGGTGCCAACTAATTTGAATGTCAACATTGTGAGCATGGGAAAATCATCTCAACTATCCACTTAAAGGACACAAGTGGAAGAAAACTACTAAGGACAATAGCAACTTTATTTTTTCAAACATAATGATGACTTTGTGGAAATATGAACAATAAGGTGATGAGGTTATGCTCATCCACCCCTCGACTTGACCAATCAGGACAGTCTAAGACCCCAAAAGTTACAATTTTTAGATAGATAAGTTAGTGAAAAAGGGTATAAAAGAGGACATTTGGAAGTATGAAAGGAGCTTGCTTTTCGATTTTATCTTTGCACTCCGACATGCTGCCGGACTGCTAATCTTTTCTATGGCGCAAGGACTTTGAAATGTTTCTGAACTTTAACTTTTGAATAGGTGAGGAGTCCTTATGGGAGGTGAACATCGAGAGAGAATAGAGAGGTGGTCTTTGGGAACAATTCTGTCCTTATGCTGATGTCCGTGTTCTGAAATCTTGGTAATATAATTTTTTTGTTTATTTTCTGAACTATTATGTTAATAAATATAAATGTTTGAATTTAATCACTTTTCTTTTCCAGGCTATTGATGTTTAAATGACTAATAATTAAAGTTAATGAAAGAGAGGTCATGCTAGGAGATTTAGTCTCTAAAATAAAAATTAAATAAATGGAGGATTAAGCTGGTCTTGTTGCCCTTTAGTTAACTTTTACTAGAAGATCCATTGACAAATAATGGTGGTGTGTTTAAATATTTCTTAAAATTAAATCATGGTAATAGAAATAAACTGCAGATGTATATAATGTACAACATTTAGTATTAATTTAGACACTCCGCTATAATCCAGCAGCTCTCCGTTGGTCTTCACCGAATCCTCAGAGCAGGGTAAATGTGTGTATGAGCAACTTACAGTGTTATGGGCCCCACTGATGAGTAATGTATGAATATCTTCCTGGGATAAGGGGATGGTTTTACAGAGAATTTCTGGAGCCTCGCTGCATCAATAGCAATTTTAGTGCAGACGAAGATGCCCAATGGGGTATTCCCCTACTGGAGATCCCACAGATTAAAAAACGACAGAGGCAGCGCTCCACCTCAAAGCATTTAGCTTAGAAAGGGGTCAGAGCAGTGAATGGTAGAACACCTTCTGATCGCCAAGGATCCCACACATACAGTAATTGTCTGAGAAGCAGTTGTATCGACTACATCCTTTTCAATGTAGAGAACTGGCCATCTCTTGTTGATATGGAGGTTTGTGAGAGGAACGAAAGTGACCATAACTCATTGTTGCTAAAACCTAAGATATAAGGCCACACAACACCCTTGCCCATAGCCAATGAAAGTGAGACCGCTGATGCTATCATAAGTAACGACATGAGATGGGTCAAATGGTCTAGGATTGTTGAAAATGAAAGCTCCCTTGCGAACATGAAGGAAGTGGTGGCGAGCACACTAGATGGTCTACACAAAATGAACAATCAGGCTGAAATCAATTCCAGCATAACACAAGTCCACGAGGCCATGTTTGACAAGATTAGGTATCTCTTTGTCAAACCTCACAAAACAACTAAGAGGCCCACATTTAAACATGACCACTGGTACAACAAGGTCTGTAAGGAAGCATATAAACAATTATTCCGGGCAATCAAATCCAAGGACATCGGTAAAATTTAAATAGCAAGCAAAAAGTATAAATCTACAGCAGCAATAAAGGAATGGGACGAATTACGGTGGGTAGAACTTTTACAGGCTAGCAAAATGAAAAATTTGCAATCATTTTTGCAGCTGGTAAAGATGGGGCCGAGGAGGTTTGGGCCACATACCCCAAAATCACATAGCGCCAGATCAGTGGGTCTCTTTTTTTTTAGGACCAATTTGCAGTTGGAGAGAACAACTCTCCATTTCAAGTGCCCAACATAGATTTGACAGTAATTTTTACTATAAGGCAAGTGGAAGAAGCCATGAATTCAGCGCCAAAGGGTAGGGCCCTCCCGCCCTGACTGTGTCCCGTGGACTTGTTTTTATTCAATAAAGACAACTGGCTTCAGTATATCCAGATACTTGCCAATCCGATAGCCTTGGAGCTTCCATTCCCGGCTCTTGACAAGGAGCCGAAATACTGCAAATTTATAAAAAAACGGAGATCGTTATTATTATATTTTTATTATATTTAAGTTTATAAAGCGCGCAGCTACCCATAGGTTTCCCGGCGCTAAAACCAAATGAGAGAGGGAGAGTCAAAAGGAAGGCAATTAGAGGTTAAATAACCAAGTTTTTACCTGTCTGCGAAACTTAAGGTAGCAGGGTTCGGTACGCAACAAAAGGGGAAGGGAATTCCAAAGTGAGGGGGCCAGCCAGGAGAAGGAGCGGCCACCCATTCTGGATCTTTTGATTCTAGGAACCGAGAACAAATGCTGATTAGATGATCGAAGAGTGCGGGGGGGACAATAGTGCTGAACCAAAGAGTTAAGATAGGGTGGGGCCAGACCAGCATTTATTCTGTGCATGAAGCAGAGAGCCTTAAATTTTGGGCGGCTTTCAATGCGGAGCCAGTGCAACGTACGCAAGGTACTGGAGGTAGAGGATGTATTGGGGAGTTTACAGAGCAGTCGCACCGCCATATTATGGACTGTCTGCAATTTACAAATCACCTCCTTGCAGGCCCCCAGGAGAAGAATGTTCCCGTAGTCCAGTCTAGAGGTGATTAAAGCCTGGACCACGGTTTTCTGAGTATCCTGGGGGAGCATCCAGATGATCTTACGCAACCACTTAATGATGGTAGTACAAGTGGACGAAGTTTTAACCACATGGTTCTTCATAGATAGCTGGTCGTCAAAAGTGACACCGAGGTTGCGTGCTGTTTTAGATGGAATGGGTAGAGTGGCCATTTGTGAGGGCCAATGTTGGGGTCCCCATAGGGTGGTGTTATGGCCAAACAGAAGAAGCTCTGTTTTCCCCCCATTCAATTTCAGTTTGTTATCATACATCCAAGCTGCGATGTTACTGAGTCCTGCGCAGAGGGAAGAGGAAGAGGAGTGAGAACCCGTAGAGAGAGAATAGATGATCTGGGTATCATCGGCGTACGAGTAAATAGTGAGCCCAGCTTGCTCCGCAATAGTAGCCATGGGTCTGACATACAGGTTAAAAAGCAAGGGGCTCAAGATGGAACCTTGCGGAACACCGTACGCCGATTTATAGGTTTGGGAAGCTGATGTGGAAGAGAAGACTTGGAAGGTACGGTCTGAAAGAAAACTAGCAAACCAGTTGAGGGCTAAGCCGGTGATGCCAGATGATCTAAGGGCATTAATAAGAATGGGGTGGGAAACCGTATCAAATGCGGCACTCAAATCAAGCAAAATGAGTGCCACGGTTTCCCCCCTATCCACTCGGCATCGGATGTTTTCAGAGACCCCCAACAGAGTAGATTCCGTCGAGAAACCGGACCTAAAACCGGATTGGGATGGATGTAAAATTCCCCTACATTCAACATGCAAAGAGAGTTGAGAGTTGATGTGCTTTTCCAAAATTTTTGAAAAAACCGGGAGAAGTGAAATAGGGCGGAAGTTGGATAGAATGCTAGGATCAGCGTTCGCCTTTTTTAGCAGAGGCACTATCATTGCATGTTTCCATGCAGAGGGTATTGTAGCTTCTCTAAGGGAAGAGTTAAGAAGATCTACAATGAGTTCAAGGGAAGAATTGTCCAGCATTTTTAATATTTGAGGGGGAAGAGGATCCAATGGGGAGCCAGATTTGATGTTACTGATAATATCAGAAAGAGTATTGTGTAGAGTATTGTGGAGAAGTGTGGCTCACTGGTTAGAGGAGGCAGACCTGGTTAGAGGAGGCAGACCTGGAAGCAGAGGTCAGCCGAGGTCAGCCCGGGACCAGGGTTCAATTCCCAGCTCGGCGGGGTCTTGAGTCCTAAAATGTCCATGGACTCGACAATTTTCGCTCCGGTGCCTACTCGATTCATGGGTTCACACTCTGTGACTCTGGGCAATAGCTTGCTTAATCTCCACAACGGCCCCTCGCGGCGGGATGCCTGGCTTTCACCTTGCGGATACCCTGCTGGGGCTATCTCACAGGGGAATACCAGGATGGGTTCCCTAAGCAAGCGCTTAGAGACCAGTGGTGATTTGTGCTATATAAATACATGTACATTTACATTTACATTTACATTAAGAGGATCCCATGTGCCGATCAACTGTGAAGAAGGAGGACTGGTATCCCTTGGGACCCCGGATTCACAGGAGATCGTAGGGTTAGATGCTATGGGAGGAGTCTGCTGTGCAGGGGTAGGGGACCTATCCTCTAAAGTCACTCGATCACAAAATGTGACTGGAACAGGTGGATGGAGAAGAGAAGGAGAAGGGGCAGGTTTTTCAAAATCAGAGTAAATGGTGTCAATTTTGGCGATAAAAAATTCAGCCAGAGAGTTACACTGTGCAGTATCTAGACAAGGTGGTTTGGGCTGACACAATGTGCCCGAAAGATTTTGTACTGCCTTAAAAAGTGCCTTAGGACGATGTTGTGCCTCAAGAATAGTTAAGTTGACATGTTCAACTTTTGCAGTTTTGCACAGTGAATGATATTTAGTTAAGGCAGCTTTATAAGTTTGCTTGGAACACAGATCATATTTTATGCGCCATTTGCGCTCAAGGTTTTTGCAGATGGTTTTTTCTTTTTCTAATGCAGCTGTAAACCAGGGCGCAGGTGGGTGGTGTGGGTTGTGCTTTTGCATGCGCTGCGGTATGCATGCATCGGCAGCATGTACAAGCAAGGCATTAACAACAACAGCTGCTTCAATACTAGTGACTTCCGTGAAAGGTCTGAAATTCTCAAGACAAGAGTTAAGTTTCTTAAAGTCCAGCTTATTCCAATTTCTGGATGGCCTTGATTCAATAGAAGAAGAGAGGGTGTTCGGTAGACAACCAATGGTAACAGAGAAAGTCACCATATAATGATCAGACCATACAATAGGTAAAGGAGCCTCACAAATAATGGTTTCTAAATTAGAAAGAATGGGGTCCAGAAGATTCCCTGCTTTATGAGTAGGACCAGAATTATGTAAAATAATGTTTAAAGCAGCCAAGTCCTGTAAAAGATTGATGCTGGTGGAACAGGAAAGATCATTCAAGTGCAAGTTCAGATCACCAATAATTGAAAGGTTTGTGGAATTCTGAATTAGAGGTGCTACGAACTCAGGAAAAGTGGAGGCCCAGGAACTCGCTGGGCCAGGGGGACGATAAATTAGCATCCCAGAGAGAGTAAAGTTGGGAGATAGCGAGAGTTTTAAAAGACCGGCTTCGCTGTTCGGTAGTTCAAAGTCTTCCCATTTGCAGGAGTACAGTCTATTGTAAATTATGGCTATCCCTCCACTATGTTTCATTAATCTGTTTTTTCCAACATATGTGTAGTTATCAGGGAGAGCAGCAGCAATATCCGGGCCAGAGTAGTCTTTTAGCCATGTCTCAGTGAGGAATAAAGCTGCAGGTTCCACCGAGACGAGGAGATCAAAGATCTCTCTCTTATGTTTAACTAATGATCTACAATTTAAGCTGATCAGCGTCCGAGCCTGAGGCAGGTCTATAGATGTAGGTTTTGGGCGTAATGGAGGAAAATCAGAAGTGGCTATGTTGGTTAGAGAGGGAAAGGATGTAAGGGGGAAATAGCAAGCCGAGCAGGTTGAAGGAACATAATGAGGATTCATAGTAATGCAGTGTGAACAGTGCGATGGCCTGAGGCTAAGGAGAACCTCCCTAGAATAAGTAAGAGGTAGACCAGAGAGTATGGTACCAGGGGTCATAGCCCCTAGTCCCGGCCGTCGCGGACGGGCGCAGACGGGCTGGACTTTGGCGCAACTTCGGCGCGCCATCGTCGCGCCCGCTGCGCGCGTCCCCTGCGCGTCGGCCAGCACATCGGTTTAAGAGGGGAGGCGGCAGTAGGAAACTAGACCGCTCCCCCCTTCTGCCGGAAGTGAGTAAGGTAAAGAAAGAACTCCCTCCACAACAACGAGCTAAGCTCGGGGTGGACCGGGGAGTAGGAAGTGAAGGTGAGCGTGGATTTTTAAAGGTCTATAGCACTGCGCCTGATCTCGTGCTCCCCTGCTCTCTCACAGCAGTGGCACCAGTGTCCAGAACAGTGATGCGCTGGGAAATAATTATTAAAAATGAGCCCGCAGTACGAGCACCTTAATCGTGCCCCCTGCGAATGGCAGTTAAAAGTTAAAAGTTTCCAAACAAAGCAAAGCAGTGTGAACACCAAACTCGTGCTCCCTGCAATAACAACAGAGCGCAAATGAACAAATTTACTGGTAGCAGCGCGGCAACACTCGTACCTCAATCGTTCTAGCCCTAGCAATGATAGACCATTCAGTTTAATTGACTCTACCCAAAAGAGTAAGGGCCATATGTAGGTAGGTTAATACCGGTCGGTAACGGACGAAAATCGGTAAATTTGCCGTTACCGACCGGTATTTAGCTTTTTCTAATGTAGGTGGCTTGATTTTAGAATTCGGTAATTTACCGATTTGGTAATTTTAGGATTCAGTAAAATACCGATTCCTTAAAAGGCCAAATCGGTAAATTACCGAATCCTAAAATCCCATGTAGGGAACACTCAATTGACTGCATTTTTTATTTAAGGATTCGTTATGTAGTTGGTGGTAAATATCGAAAACCTTTAACCCCTTCGATGCTGATGACGAGCTGAGCTCGTCATGGTGCCACTAAAATGGCAATTTCCAGCACAGGGGGGGGAAAACGCCTAGCAGCCAAGTGGTTAAAAAAGCAATTTTGTGCTTTTTTAAAAGTGTCATGTAGCAGACATACATTGTCTTAGGGCATGTATGTGTGCCACATGTGCACACATGCACGATTCAGGGGTGCAACAGGGTGTCAATGTGACACCTGGCCACCCTTGAATATGTTCCCCCTATTACAGATTCGGTATTTACCGAATCGGTAATGGTGAATGGCTTCCCATTCATTCCTATGGGCCTCCAGGCCCATAGGAATGAATGATAGGCCAAATACCGATTCTTAAATACTGAATATACAGAAAATTTCCCGAATTTTTACCTACATACTATTTAACGATTCTTAAATACTGAATCGGTAAAATTCGGTATTTAGGAATCGGTACATAGAGATTACCTACATATGGCCCTTTGTCCAGGCTAGTGCTGAACAGAATACATATCTGGATAGCAGAGAACAATATATTATACCCATTTCAGGCAGGCTTTAGTGCCTTCGTAAGTACAATCGGCCAAGTCTTTTATTTTGTTTCAATCTACTGGCGTGTTGTACTACTACCTGATGGCACCATCTATGCTGCCTTTGTAGACTACAAAGCTACATGCGACACGGTCCCGAGAAATAAGCTCTGGGCCATTTTGAAAGATCTAGGGCTACCTGTAGAGCTCATACAGCTTGTAGTTAAACTGCACAAATCTAACTATGAACAGGTCCGCTGAGGATCACAAGGAAACATCACCCCCAGGTTTCCAATCTTAAAAGGGGTACACCAAGGGTGCGTTTTGGCTCCCACCCTGTTTTCATTGTTTATAAACGGGGTGGTTAAATATTTCATAGCGCACTCTGCTCCTTCTGTTGCAGGCATAAAGGTCCCAATACTTATGTTCGCTGATGATACCCTGATTCTATCAAAAACTCAAGCTGGGTTGCAGCGAGTACTAAGTAGTTTTGAGTCTTTCTGCAAAGCACACGAGTTAGTGGTAAATGTGGACAAAACGAAATTTATCGTTCTGCACAAACATAAAGCAAGAGTTGGAATGAATAAGGAGCCACTGAAACAAACGGATATATTTACCTACCTTGGAATAGCTTTGGGCCGTAAACTAGACTGGAAACCCCAGATAGATCTAATGGCACTTAAGCACTCCCAGCTAGCAGGAGCTCTTCTGAAAGAACATAGGCTCTCCCAGACTAAGCCGGTTGGCCCTGTACTTAAGATATATAGTACCAAGGTTATGGCTTCTATCCTCTATGGTGCGGAACTCTGGGGATTTGAGAATCTGTCCCCATTAGTCCTGGCTCAAAAGAGATTTGTGAGAGGTATAATTGGTATTTCCCAAAGTACTCCACTCACACCCCTATACTTTGATCTAGGGTCTAACACACTGGCAGCGGTCGCTTGATTTAGACCATTAGCCTATTGGAGAAGACTATGGTCCACCCCGGAGTTAGCTCACTATGCCCAAGCACTCAAAGTTCAAAGTTCAAAAAGTACTTTATTAGGTTAAAAAGTCAATAACAATAAAAGCGAAAAATAAAATAAAATATATTTACAGTGATTGATAGAACAGCTTTTTGTATGAAGAGAAATTGTCACAGTTTTTGTTTTCCATAATATACACAATTTAAGTTTCATCCATACAAATTGATTTCTGGTATTTAAAAGCATGTTTAAAAAACTCTGATAATGATGCAACAATAAAAACAGTGTCCATTTTTTGCAGTGCTAAAAACGCTGGGCGACATCTATTTAAATTCTTCTCTTTTAGGATAGGGACAATAAATTTCCTACGAGGCAAGGTATAAAATTTACAGAAAAATAAAACGTGAATATCAGATTGCACGGATAATTCATCACAAGGGCACAAAGACAGTTCATTTGACCAAGAGTTCATTTCAGGGAAGGTCAATAATCTAAAAACAATATTAAATCTGAAACGTGTGAGAAGAAATCTATCATAGTTAGACATAGGGAGGCTTAAGTATGGCTGTAATTTATCTCCGGTTAGAATCAACTGGTGTTTTCTTAGTTTCTTCTAACAGTCTTTTATCCCTCAGGTACTCCATACACAACTTTTTCAATAGTTTTCTAGAGATATGTACCATTGTAGATGGATCATCGTAATATTGTAAGAGGTCAATTTCCGTCAGAAACGTTCTGACGTAATTTAACCATTTGAGACCATTTACATTTTCAAGTTTTAACACGTCCTGGAGTATGGCACAAACATGAGGAAATATGAATTTTTATGATCAATTGTGTCCCCTATCTTAGACCCCAACGGCTCCATGTACGGGCTACAAGTACATGTATGTTCCCTCCACTTCCAGCTATGAAGACGCAAATACATTTGCGTCCAACGTTAACATGTCCTCTTTCAGATCCACCATGAATGGGTCAGATATCCCGTTCCTAAGTGTGCCTTGCCAACGTCTTTACATGGTGCACTTTTATGTATTTCTAGCTCTGGCGAGTTAGGCCCTGAATTCTGCCATTGAGCCTTTTCCTGCCTTCTGCCTCTGAATGCTCCAGCCTGGACCTGCATCTGTATCCATGACCTTTGTATTACTCCCTGCGCGGCTAACGGTGCCTGGCTCGGCCTGTTGCCTGCCAAGACTGTATTTTGCCTTCAAGTTATCTGCTCCGCTCCTCGAAAAATACATTCCTGTCTAGTAGTTTAGGTAAACATCCTTCCAGCCTCCCAGCTGCAGAGCATAGGGCCCGGCCTCACTGTCTCCATTCAAGTAATTCATAGCTCCTGTTACCATGGTAGGCCCATGGCCCCCTCGCATCTCAGGTAGACACGTAGACGCATATGCACGCACTAGCAGTCCGTATAGAATAGCCTCTGCCCGAGAGACCTTTCCTTCCAGATAATACAGTTCCTTAAACACAAGATATTAGATACGATTTGGGATTAGGTTGTTCTGACATCCCAGACTTCTGTCTCTTCATGTAGGGCTAAATGTCAAGTCCCCTTCACCCTCCAGTCCCACGTCAATCACACGTCATGCTGCTGCGCGCGCATCCCGGCCACATATTTCTGCTGACCCTGCAGGATTCTCTTATGGATCCACCCACTTGTAATACGTTTCATGTGACGTTGTCTAGCACACACCTCTGTGTACGCCCTCATGCACGCCTTCTGTTACGCACATGTTTCTTATCTCGTTTCTCTCAGCTGTTACGCCTTCTGCATCTGCCTTTACTGTAATGCATTGACTATATATATGATAACCTGTCAATAAAGTATTGTCTATCCCTTCCTGAACCTTTGTGGTGACGGAACCCGATTGCCTGGTTCGAACCAATTCCTTTTTAAGGAATAAAACCCCTTTTAAAACCTCAAATACCACGGATTCTGCCTCTTATTTTTGACTGAGTTATTCTTATTGAACTTTACCGCATAAATTAAGTATAGGTAATTTAAATTTACCACATAATTGCCGCCCGAATAGGGACCCCTCCCCCACCCCACGCGCCGGAGGTGCGTTGCAGGCCCGGTCCCCTGCCACAGCCGGACGGACAACTACGCGTACCCGCAGGATTTCCTGTACCTCCCTCAGGCCAACGGAGGTGACTGAGGCTGCGATCAACACCCAGACGAGGCGGTGAGGAGTGCGGAGGATCCCGACCAGAGCCTAGCTGAGAGAGCAAGATCCGAGGTATACAGAGGCCCACCAGGTTCCGAAGTTCCGAAGTATCTACGTCACGAGTCGAGTCCAGTCGAGTCCGGTCCAGTCCAGTCCAGAGTTTCCGAGGCCTTCCGTTTCCGTGCTTCCCGGTGAGTACCGTTGCTGGGGACGCATCTAGACGTGCGCATTAATTTGTGCTGGTCACGACGGGTTTGGGTACACAGACCCGGTCTGCACTGTTTTAGCGGTGTATCTGTACTGTTTAGCAGTACATCCGGTATTATGCAGTTAGCTAGTTTTATTCTAATTATTATTGTACGTTTTGAAAATGTTTTAATGTGGTTTTAAATGTCGTGGTATGAGTGATTGTTCGATCTTCATTATTGTGTTTATTGTATTAACTGTGTTCAAATCCGAGTAAGTATCAAGTAGTAAGGTTCAAGATGCCTTTATTCTCCAAACTAAGACAGATAAAAACTAGAAAAGGGATACTCGAGGAAGCTGTTCCTATTCCACCTAGGGATACTCCAGGGTACTTTATGTACCACAAACATGGCCTAGATGCCGTATTATATCTCGATTTGTGGGTGGATTACACCAAGGATTTAGCAGAGAATCAGAGATGGCCCGCTGCTGGGACATGGGATGCTGATTGCATCATGAGAGTAGAAGAAGCATTATGGAAAAAGAAAGCCAGACAGTCACAGAAAGATGCCCCCGCGCCGCAACGCCACCAGCTGCTGCGTGTGCCCCATTGCCTTGCCCTCTGCCTCGCTGCCTGCCTCGCTGCCGGCTGACTCCGCTGTCGTTTGTTTTGTTTTTGTTTTGTTTTGTTCATCATTTGTGCTTGTTTAACCAGTATTTTTTTCCCGTGTTAGCGTTGTTTATTTCCATTTGTGCCTGTTATTTTTTGTCAGTTTGTATCAGCGTTCTCCTTCCTGTTTGCCCACCTACCTCGCCGCACTCCGCCTTCCCTCCCCGCTCCCCGCTTCCCGCCACCACCGCTGACCCCGCCCCTTTTTTCCTTCTGTTCCCTCCCCGCTCCCGCCTCCCAGCTGCTCCGCCCACCCGCGCACTTCGCCTTATATGGCGACAGTGCGAACACGCAGCGGTCACGCGCAGCGGGCGCGCCGATTGTGCGCCGAAGGCGCGCCAAAGGTAAGCCCGTCTGCGCCCGTCCGCGACCGGATCGCGACCAGCGCCAGGACCCCTGGCCCACGAAGACCCCGACCGACCCGCCTGACGTACTCCACCGCCACCCTCAGCGCACTCAACACCGGTCGACTCCCAGAGTGCCACCAAGCCACACCACGACGCACCCACGGACCTTTCAGCTGCCATGCCTGCAAATTCACCTGCATCCGGACCTGCCTCGCACCAGCACCCGCCAAGTCGACCACCAGCAGCACCCACCTCAAGTGCATCCTGCTCAACACCCGCTCCGTCCACAGACACGCCATCGAACTCTGGAACCTCCTAGACGCCACAGCCCCTGACGTTGCCTTCCTCACAGAGACCTGGATGAACGCCTCTTCAGCTCCCGACATCGCCATCGCTATCCCAGAGGGCTACAAGATCGTCCGGAGGGACCGCAACACCAACTAGATGGGAGGAGGCATCGCCATCATCCACAGGAACACCATCCGTCTCACGACCAGCACCGACAACACCCTGACCACCGCCGAACACCTGCATTTCCAGATCCACACCGACCCAAACACCACCCTCAGAGGCACCCTGATCTACCGACCCCCAAGACCGCGCACACAATTCAGCGAGGACATCGCCGACTTCGTCAGCCCGCATGCCCTCCCCTGGGGGACCTCAACTTCCACCTGGAGAACAACAACGACCGCAACACCAGCACCCTGCTCGACAACCTCGCCAATCTTGGACTCAAGCAGCTGGTGTCCACCCCCACCCACCTCGCCGGACACACACTCGACGCAGTCTTCTCTTCCAGCACAGACATCGACTTCAGCCACGCCACAAAGCTTCAATGGACGGACCACAGCTGCGTCTACTTCACCTTCAAGAGAACGACGACCCACCACCACCAGCAACAGGCCGCCCGCAGAAGCTGGAACAAGATCACAGCAGACCAGCTCGCCACCTCCCTGAGCCAGCACCCTCCTGCCAGCTCAGCGAACTCCAGCCAGGCCGCCGACAACCTCACGAAGTGGATCAGCAACTGTGCGGACGAACTCGCCCCGTTGAGGACCCCGCCCAGCAGATCCGGCAGCAAGAAAGCCCCGTGGTTCACCGACGAACTCAAGAGCTCCAAGAAGAACTGCCGAGCCCTCGAGAAAGTCTGGAGAAGGGAACCTACACCGGACAACAGGACCACCTTCAAGCTGGCCACCCGGAAGCACCACCAGCTGATCCGCGCCGCCAAGAAAACTGCTTTCAAGGACCGGCTGGACAACAACGCACACAACTGCAAGGAACTCTTCAACATCGTGAAAGAGCTATCCAACCCCAGCGCAGGAAACAACGACATCACCCCATCGCAAGACCTCTGCAACTCCCTCGCTTCATACTTCCACAACAAGATCGCGGACATACACAACAGCTTCAACAACCAACCAACGCACACCAAGACCGAACAACCACCCCCCACCACCACCCTCCACGCCTGGACCCCGATCAGCACCGAAGACACCATACGCACGATGAACTCCATCCACTCCGGATCACCGACCGACCCCTGCCCTCACCACGTCTTCAACAAGGCTGACGCTGTCATCGCACCCCACCTACGAGACATCATCAACACATCCTTCGACACCGCCACCTTCCCTGAGAGCTGGAAGCACGCCGAACTCAGCGCTCTACTCAAGAAACCCACAGCGGACCCCACCGAACTCAAGAATTACCGCCCCATCTCGCTCCTCCCGTTTCCAGCCAAAGTCATCGAGAAGACCGTCAACAAGCAGCTGGCCGCCTTCCTCGAGACGAATGGATCCCTCGACCCCTCACAGTCCGGCTTCCGAGCCAATCACAGCACCGAGACCGCCCTCATCGCCGCCACCGATGACATCCGAGCCCTGATGGACAACGGAGAAACAGCGGCCCTCATCCTCCTAGACCTCTCCGCGGCATTCAACACTGTCTGCCACCGCACCCTAGTACAGCGCCTCAGCAACGTCGGAATCCAGGACAAGGCGCTGGAATGGATCATCTCCTTCCTCAACGGAAGAACACAGAGAGTCTGCCTACCACCGTACAAGTCAGAGGCCACCGAAGTCATCTGCGGCGTCCCTCAAGGATCCTCACTGAGCCCGACTCTCTTCAATGTCTACATGAGCCCCCTCGCGGCCATCGCACGCCAACACAGCCTCAACATAATCTCCTACGCCGACGACACCCAGCTGATCCTCTCCCTGACCAACGACCCCACCGCCGCCAGAGCCAACCTGCACGAAGGGATGAAAGAGGTAGCCGAGTGGATGACGACCAGCCGCCTGAAACTGAACTCGGACAAGACGGAGGTCCTCATCCTGGGCTCCTCACCCTCCGCCTGGGACGACTCCTGGTGGCCTCCCGCCCTGGGCACCGCACCCAAGCCGACAGACCATGCACGCAACCTGGGCTTCATCCTGGACTCCTCCCTCTCCATGACCAGGCAAGTCAACAACGTCTCCTCGGCATGCTTCAACATCCTACGCATGCTACGGAAGATCTTCTGGTGGATCCCCACCGAGACCAGGAAGACCGTCACCCAGGCCCTCGTCACTAGCCGACTGGACTACGGCAACGCCCTCTACGCCGGTACCACCGCAAAGCTCCAGAAGAGACTCCAGCGGATCCAGAACGCCTCAGCCAGACTCATCCTCGACATCCCACGAACCAGCCACATCTCCGGACATCTGAGAGACCTTCACTGGCTCCCCGTCAACAAAAGAATCACCTTCCGCCTCCTCACCCACGCACACAAAGCCCTACACGACCAAGGCCCGAGCTACCTCAACAGCCGAATCAACTTCTACGCTCCCAAACGCCACCTCCGATCAGCCAACCACGCCCTCGCCGCCGTCCCCCGCATCCGAAGAGCGACTACAGGAGGAAGGTCCTTCTCCTACCTGGCCGCCAAGACCTGGAACTCCCTCCCGACCGACCTGCGCCTGACCCAAGACCACCTCTCCTTCAGGAAGAAGCTGAAGACCTGGCTGTTCGAGCAGTAGCGGCACCCCCCCACCCCCAGCGCCTTGAGACCCTACGGGTATGTAGCGCGCTCTATAAATGTCTTTGATTGATTGATTGATTGAATTATGGCGTAAGGAATCGCATAGACGCACAGAGAAAGCGCTCAGAAAAGAAGGGAAAAGTAGGGAGGATTCAGACAAAGCCCGAGAAAATGTATTAGTTGAGGAAGGTATACGAGTAAAAGCAGAACAAGTAGACAGACAACGAAACACTCTTATGAATGGTATGTATCCTCTTCTGGCCGAGGGTTTACCTAAGGCCACCCCGGAAGTACCAAAAGATCTGCCACCTCCATTGCTTCCGACTAAATTGCACCACAAGACCGCAAAGGACCTTTTCCTTTCTTCCTATTTAGACGATGCAGCCCCCGAATATGTTAATGTTCCGCCGCCACGCACCCCACCTGTTGACGGCGCTCGACCCCGAGATAATCCGCCCCCACCTCTGCAGCAACATACTCCTCCTCCCGTTCCACACCTTCCGCCCGCTCCTCCACTCCTTCCTGCACCTATTCTCCCTACCTTACACCCAACAAATCCTTTTGGACCTGGCACCTCAGGAGGTGCCACAGGAGGTTTTCAGACTCCACCACCAGCACATCGATTAACTTATAGGGATTTAGCACACCAACGTACACCTCAAGCAGCGAATTACGACATACTTAATGAGCCTCTTACAGACTGTAGATATGATCCAGTACCCGGTAAAGACGACAGAATGATGCTATCATCAGTACGTCTACGACGAGTTGCAAACTATTTAATGATACTACCAGGAATGATTGATCATCTAGACAAAATATATCTCTTTGTCCAAACGGGGCAAGGTCCTGAAAGCATTGGCGAGGCCATGGCATACCAGAAAGTTGACACTCAAAAACTGTTGTTACGTTTCTTCATAAACTGCTTGATAAGAAACAGAGATAGGCCTGGTGTAGACCAGGAAGAAATGAAAGCACTTAACAAATGGGGTCAGAATATAGCAGACGGAAAACATGATAAACAGAGTAGTATAGAAAATATGTACCGAAGGATCCGAAAAACAGTAGAACAGATACATGAAAGAGAACAGCCTGAAAGAGAAATAGATGCAGATAAGACTGAATCCTCGGAGGAGGAGGAACAACCAGAAACGACAACAGGACAATTACAATTTCCAGCTAGAGAAATGATAGCTTATGTAGGTAAGGGAAGACCCTTTAATAATTCAATGCGTCCGGTACGCCCAGAAAGTAAGAGACTTTTTCAAGCTGCCATGTCAAATCCAAAGACGCCTGAACACTTATTTCAGGCTACTGATAAAATACTTCGAGAACGAATGGGGTACCATGTACTCGATTCTATGGATGAACAAGAATTAGCCAGGTCAGCAGTACAATGGGCTGACGGTTCTGATAAATATAGTGATGATGCGCTAGCACACACGTTTTTGAATCTTTCACCAGACGAACAGCGTTTAGCTGGTATGTACATGATACAACATCTCCTTATATTATATAAAAGCCAACACTCTGATCCAGGTCCCCTACCTGATATATTGATAGAACTACTCATGAGGAGATGGAGAGGTCTAGGTACCGATTTAATTAAAATAATTCTAGAACAACGGCACAGATACAGTGCCTTCCTGTGTCCACAGCTTGATCCAGCTCCCTCCATGGAAAGAAAAATGTATTACATAGACAGACAGAATCCCTTACGAGAAGTACATCCAGTAAAGAATGATGATGATACTTTTAGACGCGTGTTTGTGTACACGCCCATAACTAAAATAGAACTATTGGAAATGAAAAAATTAGTGCCCAGCCATGACAAAGATCCAGCAGGTTTTCACCGTGAAATAAAAGACATGTTACTCATGGGTGATTATACCTATCCTGACATTATGAAAATATTAAAAGTATTATTGCCTGCTGGTATTTACGAGAAACTCAAAGAAAAAGAATGGGAGGTGGGAGAGCAAAAGATTGATTGGGCTGCATTAGAAAACGAAGAAAATACTCGAACTCCAGGCCTAGGGCTTGGGGACAAAACCAAAGCATTACCAGGATTGTTAGTACAAGTATTGCCACGATTACTGTCAACGAAAAAGGAAGACTGGGGTGCAATCTCAGCCTGTAAACAGAAACCCGATGAAGACACTAGTGATTTTTATTCCCGATTTGAAAAATGTTTCGGTATTAATAGCGGTCTGAAAGCAAGTAGTGACTCATATCCACATCTTTTTGTAACAAAATTGGTCGAGAACTCCCTGCCCCAAGTTAAGAATCGTGTTCTGAAAGTTGAGAGCACATGGCAAGCTAACACCCCTTCGCAAATGTTACAAATGTTACAGTACCACCAGAATAGAATTAGAGAAGAACAAGAACACGAACAAAGACGTATGAAAGACACGAAAATGAAAATGCTAGTTGCTCAGTCAGTTCCAGCTGACGGTCATAAAAAGGGTACGACACAGTCCAGTAATTCAGCGGCTCCTGTTAAAGGGACATGCAACTATTGTAAACAGCCAGGTCATTATATAAACGATTGTGCAGTTCTGAAACACAATATATCCACGGGTAAAACCAAAGAGAGACCGCGTCCGCCCAGACAAGATCAGGTCCAACAACAAGTACCTCAGAATGTACAGCCTATGCAAGCCTCACAACAGTCGGTACAGACCGTAGCAGTGCCACAGCCACAGCCTATTGCCGCAACACAAAACACGACACAACAGATGTATCAGTATGCACAAAATGACTACCCCGATTATCAACGTTACACATGAAACAGCCTAGAGAGGGAGGTTGGCTTGCCTCTTATTGAGGTTCCTGTAGATCAAGAAGGCCCTTATGTACATAGTCAAGTATTAGGGAAAGACAGAAAGTTTTTAATTGATACAGGAGCAAGCAGAACAACTATAAGTCACGACGAGGTTCCAGGGGCACCCCTCTCAGGCTCACAGAATGTTTCCCTTGGATTTTCAGGAAAGCCTATTATTAATGAAGTATCACAACCCCTTCCTCTTGCAGTTGGCCCATTGACACGTACTACAGATTTATTGCTCACGAAATCATGCCCAGAAAACTTGTTAGGTATAAAGACACTGAAAGCTCTAGGAGCTGTAATATGTTGTTCTCCGGAAGGAGTACGGCTATTTTTACGCGACTTTAAAGGTCACTATGTATTGAGAGATATGGATCATCGGTTACAGAATGTCCCTGCACATTTATGGGCACAAGGCCCCACTGATGTAGGTTGTATGCACATCACACCATATCGAGTCACACTCAAGCCAGGAGTAGTCTTACCACGAATTCGACAATACAAGTTACCCGCAGATGCTGTAGTGGCTTTACTGCAAATCATTGACGAGCTCATTGCACAAGGAGTGGTCGTGGAAACCGACTCCAATGTATGTAATTCTCCTATCATTCCAGTTCTTAAACGTACTGATCCAAATGCACCCCCTGTTTATCGATTAGTTATTGATCTGCGCGAATTGAATAAATGTATTGTACCACAGTATCCCGTGGTTCCAGATATCTCTTCATTGTTGACAGCTATTGATCCAGAAGCAGCGTTCTTTACTGTAATTGACCTCAAGAACGCCTTCTTTAGTGTCCCAATCGATCCGGAAAGCCAATACCTTTTCGGATTCTGTTTAAATGGACGAAGCTTCAAATTTGCACGCGCACCTCAAGGATTCACAGAAAGCCCCAGCATCTATAGCCAAGCACTGAAAAGACAACTTGACAGTATTCACATGCCTGATAACACTGCCATGCTTCAGTATGTCGATGATCTGCTGATCACCGCCCGAAGCGAACCTGAATGTGAACGAGCATCACTGACGGTTTTGCATTTTCTGGCTGACAAGGGGCACAAGGTGTCCCCTTCGAAGCTGCCATTCTGTGTTCAGCAAGTTGTTTACCTTGGGCACTTGCTGTCCAAAGGGGAGAGACAGCTCACACCTGATCGCATCCAGTTAATTGTAAATATGTCACGACCCAAGACACAAAAGGAGGTACGGGCCTTTATAGGCCTCACTTCTTACTGCAGACAATGGATTCCCCAATACGCATTTCTAGCCAAGCCACTTATTCAGTTGACAACGCAGGAGGCAGCGTCTTCGACTGTCCTTCCTTGGACTCAGGAACATACACAAGCTTTTGAAGACTTAAAGAAAGCCTTATGTCAAGCACCTGTTTTAGCAACACCATGTTACAGTAAGCTTTTTACACTTTTTGTCACAGAACGCGAAGGTACTGCCTTGTCAGTACTCACTCAGGAGCAAGCTGGTTCACACAAACCGTGTGCTTACTTTTCTAGCACATTGGATCCAGTAGCCCAGGCTCTGCCTGCGTGCTTGAAATCAGTTGCAGCGACAGCTCTAGCAATCAGACAAAGTGATTCTATAGTGTTAGGACATCAATTGACAGTACAAGTTCCACACTCCGTGGAAGTTCTTTTAAACCGAACACAGACTCAGCACTTGACTATAGCACGACTGACAGGTTATGAATTGACATTGTTTCAGCCACACATAGAGATCAGACGCTGTAGTACATTAAATCCTGCCACACTTTTGCCATTAAGTGGAACAGACCCATTGGCACATGATTGTATTGAAGTCATTACTATTACGACGAAGCCTAGACAAGACTTGACAGACACTCCATTACCAGATCCAGACCTGACACTTTATGTGGATGGTTCATGTATGAGAACAAGTACAGGAGAGTTAGTGGCCGCCTACGCAGTCACGACAGACACTGAAGTCATAGAAACAAATTGTATTGACACCCTGTCAGCTCAAGCAGCAGAGCTCATCGCTCTGACACAAGCCTGTATTCAAGCCAAGAACAAGAGAGTTAATATATATACAGATTCCCGTTATGCATTCGGAGTTGTGCACGACTTCGGTGTATTATGGCGAGAGAGAGGTTACTTGACTTCTCACGGTGCCAACATTCAACACGGTCCCCTCATTCAAGCTCTGTTAGATGCAATACATCTGCCTACTGCTATATCTATCATGAAGTGCAAGGCACATACAAAAGTCACCGATATTGTTTCCCAGGGTAACGACCTGGCAGACCGAACAGCCAAGCATACAGCTCAGACTCATTCATCTGACTTGACAAAGACAATAGTTCCAACACACTGCATGACAGTTAGGGATCCCACCCATGATGTAATTGACATACAGACACATGCTACACCAGATGAAATCAAGAAATGGACTGAACTAGGAGGGATCCAAACAGATCAGGGATGGATGACGAAGGGAAAATCTACATGGTTTCTCCCCGACTCTATGGTTCAAGTTATCATTAGCACAGTACATAGTCCAGCGCATCTAGGAGAGAAAGCTATGCTAGACAGTATTCAAAACATCTGGTTCAATAAACACTTACGAACAGCAGCCAAACAGAAAGTGCGTACTTGCATGATTTGTTGTCAGTTCAACCCAGGTAAAAGCATTCCTGTAGAGCAAGGTGGATTTCAACCTCCCGATCACCCTTTTGAAGTCCTCCAGATGGATTATATTCAGATGGAACGTTGTCGAGGATTCAAATATGTCCTCGTAGTCGTATGTGCACTTTCCCGTTGGACAGAAGCATATCCAGTCCCAGATTACACTGCTCCGACCACTGCCAAGCAGCTGGTTCGTGAATTCTTCCCACGGTATGGTTTGCCCCGTATCGTGTACTCAGATAACGGACAACCGTTCTCATCCGAGCTTGTGAAACACATTACACTCCTGTTAGGCTATCAGTGGAAATTCCACTGTGTCCGGCATCCCGAGGCAGCAGGTCTCGTGGAGCGCCATAATCAGACTCTGAAAATCCGACTTTCTAAAATCTGCAGAGAGAAAGGCGTTGACTGGATAGTAGCTTTACCCGTTGCGCTCTTCTACATGAGAATGATAGCACATTCTCGAACAGGGCTATCCCCGTACGAGGTGGTCTTCGGTAGGCCACCAAATATGTGGGGGACGCCTATACCTCGTAAAATCACTGATGTTGATTGTAATATGCTGACAGATTACCTTGCCTCCTTGATGTCTGCACTACAATCTTGTCGTTCACAGGTAGCTGCAGCCTTTCCAGACAACACCGAGGTGAAGCCCCATGAAGTGGTTCCCGGCGACTATGTGTTTATAAGGAATTTCGACCGAAGAAGTCCACTGGAGCCCCGTTGGCAGACACCAAAATTAGTACTTTTGACTACAAGGACAGCAGTGAAAGTCGAGGGCCGCAAGGGCTGGCTTCACTCAAGTCACATTAAGAAATTTCACGGACTGCCTTCTGATTTGAATTCCCAGCCCTGCCCTCCTCCACAGACTGACTCAAAACTCCCCCTGGTCGAGAAAACCGCTTCCCAGGAATATAAGCTGAAACTAAGGTCTAGCAAGTCAGACAGTTTAATTGTTTAGGTCCTCCCCTAGGTGAATCGGTTAAATTAGTTTCTGACATGTATCCCCTAGACCGAAATAGAGAGAGAGATAGACAGAAACAGATCAAGAAACGTGCATATTGTAAATCACTTCGTAGTCACTGTATAGTGACATTATTGATTATGTTTTTTCTAAGTCTTCTGATTATTGCTGCAAGTATACTGTTGCATATCTATTACCCTATTTTCAAGCGTGCACATTCTGCTTTCAATGTTACTGCTGAACATTCTTTTAGTGAATTACCCCCGCATGAGTTGTCCTACAGACTTGCGCTGCGCAACAACACATTCATTAGTATGTTACATCACTCTCATCAGACCAGCAACGCTACAAATTGTTGGATATGTGGCCGGCTTCCTCCCTATCAGAAATACAAGGGAGTTCTGCCCCTCTTCCCGTACCCGTTTACACACAATGGTTCCTGTGGTGCATGGTTTAGATTAATGAACTCTCTAGATTCCAATTCCGTAGTTTACCAGGGCAACTGGGTATGGGGAAACCTGAACACAGTTCTGCATAAAGTATGTTTCCCTGACCAAGAGGGTTTACCAAAAAGGACAGGAACTGATCTAGAAAATGAAGTATATGGATTAGGTAACTTTACACTTAACCTCATGATTCTGAATGTTGAATCCGAATCCGAACCAGTCTTGCCCGCCATGTCAGTACTACCAGTCAAAGGTGAATTATGTATCAGAAAGAATGGTTCAGTACACCTGGGTCATAGTAAATGTACTACTGTGATCGAATTCAGTGATAAGGGCAAGTCTACATTTAAAGCTTCACGTCATTCTTACTTCGTTTGTGGTCATACTGCATACATATGCTTACCTCTAGATTGGGATGGTACCTGTTACATTGCATTCCTTCTGCCACCTGTTTTCCTAGCCCCTCCTGATTACCATAGGAATACCCATCTAGTACACAATAGACCGCAGAGAGATCTCCCGATTGTCGACTACACTGAAACGGCATGGGAGCAATACACAGACTTCAATAAAGGTTTCTTTCCCTACTTAGGTGCTGTCTTTAATAGTAAATTGATACGAAAACTAACCAGAACCCTCGAAGCTGTAGTGAATGAAACTACTTCTGCCCTAGGCAACTTAACAGAGAAGCAGTCTGCTATGCGGATTGTTGTTCTTCAAAATCGTCTCGTCCTTGACGTCATCCTGGCCGATAGGGGCGGAGCTTGTAGAATCATCGGATCGAGCTGCTGTGTTTTCATTCCAGAAAACGCGCCATCAGTATATAGAGCCATAACCCGTCTTCACAAGATTGCAAGTTTGATACACCAGAATCCAGGCACCTGGACTTGGTCCGGTTGGTTCTGGACCACGTTGTCAGCCTGGGGATGGAAGGTCCTATCCTTCCTCGGTATTGCTCTTCTCATAGTATTCAGTTGCTGCCTATGTCTACAATGTGGGCCAGCGATTTGCGGCTTGTGCGCCACATCATGTATTCCTCATTCCAGTTCTCATTCAAAACGCCATAAGAAGAAAGAAGAGCAAATGATGTTACGTGAACAGATTGATAGATTTATGAGGATTGATATATCATGAAGGGTCCGTAGGGGACAAGGAGGGAATGAGGTAATATGAATTTTTATGATCAATTGTGTCCCCTATCTTAGACCCCAACGGCTCCATGTACGGGCTACAAGTACATGTATGTTCCCTCCACTTCCAGCTATGAAGACGCAAATACATTTGCGTCCAACGTTAACATGTCCTCTTTCAGATCCACCATGAATGGGTCAGATATCCCGTTCCTAAGTGTGCCTTGCCAACGTCTTTACATGGTGCACTTTTATGTATTTCTAGCTCTGGCGAGTTAGGCCCTGAATTCTGCCATTGAGCCTTTTCCTGCCTTCTGCCTCTTAATGCTCCAGCCTGGACCTGCATCTGTATCCATGACCTTTGTATTACTCCCTGCGCGGCTAACGGTGCCTGGCTCGGCCTGTTGCCTGCCAAGACTGTATTTTGCCTTCAAGTTATCTGCTCCGCTCCTCGAAAAATACATTCCTGTCTAGTAGTTTAGGTAAACATCCTTCCAGCCTCCCAGCTGCAGAGCATAGGGCCCGGCCTCACTGTCTCCATTCAAGTAATTCATAGCTCCTGTTACCATGGTAGGCCCATGGCCCCCTCGCATCTCATGTAGACACGTAGACGCATATGCACGCACTAGCAGTCCGTATAGAATAGCCTCTGCCCGAGAGACCTTTCCTTCCAGATAATGCAGTTCCTTAAACACAAGATATTAGATACGATTTGGGATTAGGTTGTTCTGACATCCCAGACTTCTGTCTCTTCATGTAGGGCTAAATGTCAAGTCCCCTTCACCCTCCAGTCCCACGTCAATCACACGTCATGCTGCTGCGCGCGCATCCCTGCCACATATTTCTGCTGACCCTGCAGGATTCTCTTATGGATCCACCCACTTGTAATACGTTTCATGTGACGTTGTCTAGCACACACCTCTGTGTACGCCCTCATGCACGCCTTCTGTTACGCACATGTTTCTTATCTCGTTTCTCTCAGCTGTTACGCCTTCTGCATCTGCCTTTACTGTAATGCATTGACTATATATATGATAACCTGTCAATAAAGTATTGTCTATCCCTTCCTGAACCTTTGTGGTGACGGAACCCGATTGCCTGGTTCGAACCAATTCCTTTTTAAGGAATAAAACCCCTTTTAAAACCTCAAATACCACGGATTCTGCCTCTTATTTTTGACTGAGTTATTCCTATTGAACTTTACCGCATAAATTAAGTATAGGTAATTTAAATTTACCACAGTATGGCGCGGTTTAGTACACACTCATTTGTAGTCCATACCCTATGCCACAGGAGAACGGGCTGGGTTCTAATTGTATCTGAAATATGCGGCTGCCCCAGCTCCGCGTGACAAATAAAAGTCGCTGTACTTTCCGGTATGGACAGGGTATGCCGCATAAATTTGTTTTCCACTATTTGGATTGATTTTATATTAGAGTACCCCCAGAGCCCTGCTCCATACAAAGCCACCGATACACACGTTGCATTATAAATAGTTAAAATTTCCCTAATCGTTTTTTTCCCCAGTTTTTTTTATAAAACTCTTTAAGGCCATTGTTGTCTTTGAGAACAAGAGCGTTCTTGCCTTCACCGCACTTGTCCAAGACCAGTCTTGTGGAACAGGATTCCCAAATAAGGGAAGTTGGATGTTTTTTCTAAGGGAGCGTTATTTATATACATCGCTTTCATTTGCTTCTTAGTACGTGAACCACAATTCATGGAAAAAGTCTTGCCTAAGTTAATTTTTAAGTCCAAACTGAGCATAAACCTGTTAAAGGATATTATCAATTTTTGCAGGGCCATGGGGGTACGAGCCATTAACACAGCGTCGTCCGCATACAAGAGTGCAGGGATAGATCTTTTTCCAACCATGGGCATATCCCTGCACTCTTGCAGCAGACAAGGCTCCAGGCCATTTATGAAGATCAGGAAGAAAAAGGGCGCCAAAACGCACCCCTGGCGTACACCACGCCCTATCCCAAAAGACCTACTACATTCCCACCCTTTTCCATAGCGAACAGTAGCAGTGGCCCCTGAATATAACTCCCTCAGGAATCGAATGATCGACTCTTCCACGCCAAGCCTTAACATCAGATCCCATAATTTATAATGGGACACACAATCAAAAGCAGCTGTAAGGTCGACGAACGTAAAATATAAGCGCTCCCTTTTTATCATTGTGTATTTCTGTTGAACAATAAATAAATTTAGACCCTGCTCGATTGTTCCTATTCCCTTTTGGAATCCGAATTATAGGTTGGTTATTACCCCATTCTCCTCTGCCCAGTTTTGAAATTTAGCTAAAATGACTCTACCAAGGATCTTTATAGATGAATCAAGAAGGGATATTGGCCTATAACAAGCACCGTTTTGTCTATCTCCCTTCTTGTAGATGGGAACAATGATTGATGTAAACCATGATGGACTCAGTCCCCTTGCTAAGGCTGCGTTAAAAAGCTGTACGAGCATTGGGCCCCAGATTTCGCTGTTAGCTTTATACAAAACTGCCGGTATCCTATCTGGCCCAGCCGCCTTTCCGCCCTTTGTGGCTTTCAGACTCGTTAGGACTTCGGGTAGAGTTACCACCAACTTTTGTGCCTCGTCCCCTTTCTCATGTATTAAGTTAAGTCCTGTATCAACAGTTTCCTCTAAGGACATGTAAAGAGTGGAGAAATGTGCAACCCAATCATCTTCGTTGATCGCAATTTCCATGCGAGCTTTAGTGTTATCATAGAGGAGGGGGGCATTTATCACCCTCCAAAAAGCAGATGTATCTTTAGATTGTTAGGCTGCACATAATTCTTCCCAAGCCACCCTTTTTATGACATTCTTCCTATTTGTCAATGCCCTATTATAACATTTCCTTAGGTTTCTTTTTTGAGAAGTGTCCCGGGGCACCTGGTGGATTGCATGTTTAAGATCTGTAAGGGCCTTGGTGCATGTCTTATCGAACCATCTTGTACTATTCTTTGGCCCATTCCTTAACTCCACCCTCAGATTCTCTTTTTTAGTAGTTGCAATGATGTTAAAATGCTCTATTATGCATTCACTGTTAGAGTCTTCATCCAGGCAAATTTTAAAACTATCGGCACAGGTATTTACCAACTTTACTAGGAATTCATCCGGGACCACCTTACTCCACTTAAGTGTATACCCGTTTTGTCTCCCTAGCGCCACATCCGGGGCAGCCTGCATTGGGGGCTGATCATTTTGCCGTGCCACAAAAGGGTTCTCAATCTCAAGTATTTGTGGTAAATGGTCACTCATTGGTGAGTCGAGAATCTTGAAGCTACCTATCCTCTGACCATAACCATTTGAGCAGAGGCTAAAGTCAATAGTGGTAGATGCTCCCCTGCCAATAAATGTTGGCACAAATGGTGTTGGCCGGTGAGCCATTTCATTTACGTATCCCAAGTCATAATCAAATAGTAACTCATTTAACAGATCCCCAATTTGAGTATGATTAAAAAGTGTAAGATTAATGACCTGCTCTAACATTAAATCACAAATGCCCTTTTGGCCCTTTTTGCATAGTGGACAGTTAACATCCCCCCCCCATAAGATCATTACTTCCTTCTCCTTGCTGTCTATTTAACTTTGTAAATCATTTCCTAACATTTTCAAAATATCCCGAATCGCATTACCTGGGATAATATTATAGAAATTTATGATAATGATACTCTTTCCTCTTTTAGTATCTATCGCTAATTTGTGGTAAAAACTGCATTTAGAATAAAAACGTACCTTCTCATAAACTAAACAGTTTGAGAGATATGTAGTTAAACCCCCCTTGGGTCTCCCATAAGCTCCTCCTACTGCCGGTGTACAGTATGTTTTATAGCCGTTTAGATGTATGGGATCTATAGCCCAAGTTTCTTGAACGGCCAAGATGTCCTGGCCATTTGTGACAGTTTCCCAGGAGGGATTAGTGGTTTTCTGTGTTAAGCCTGCCCCATTCCAGAACATCAGGATGCACATATCTTTATTTTGGTGCACAACTGTCTCATCCATACTAACAGTTCCTATTTCCTTCCCGTGTTTTACAGATACTATTTTTCTATGGGTTTTAGTATCTACAACAGTATGTTTACTGTTATTCCTGATGTCTACTCCATTTTTACGGATATTATTCTCCCCCCGCAAATTATTTGTCAGATTTATAGTTTCATTGCCATTTAGTACCCTTTTATCGCTTGCCCTTCTTACACTCATATCGAGCATTTCCTGTTTTACGCTACTATCCATTCATTTGATGGGAATGGATAGAAATGGGGAGGACTGTGGGGCCTCTTCGTGCACTGGACGTCAATCCACAGCCTCTAATTCACTGAACCGATTATAACAAGGGACGATGGGTGGGACGCACTGTGGTCCCATCCATTCTCCATAATGCTGTCGGTCACCATGATGTATTCTCCCAGCCCTTCGCTGTATTAGAGTCCAACCATCATTTCCCCCCCTCCCCAAACGTTTTGGTTTGAATCCCTACGCATTTCGTGCCCCCACCCTCCCCTAGCATAGTTATTGCCCCTCATCCAACTCCATCTGTTGTCTGGTTGCTGTACTGGCATATAGAAAAAAGAGAGTGCTCTTGCCACGATTGTCGCTCCATTATTTCTAGGTGCCCCCAGACAGATATGATCCACTGTTCTTGGGTCTTCAAAAGTTACGACCACGCAATCTCCTTGAGTTCTCTTTCTATTATGTCCCACCCAAGGAACTCTCTGTACCATTAAGATGTTACTAGGTATTGTTAGTGGGAGAGGGTGATTGGAATTTAAGCAGTGAAGCACCTTATTTTTAAGTGCCCAGAAGGGTTCCGTGAATTGAGGAGCCAATTCTGGGACCCTAGTTATAATTACCACGTATGGGCATGCTTCTGGTGGTAAGTTGATGCTTCTACACTTTTCGGCCCTATCTTGATGGACTTTATCGGGACTATGGGTGGGAGCATTGAGGCTAACTGGTTTATTTGTCTTGGCCTCAGTGGTCGGAGTGGATTTGACAAAGGTTTTACTTGTTTCGGGGCGAGTGGGATTTGGCAATGGGGTTTTCGGAGCTGCTTTTTTACCTTCAGTTGGACACTTATCTAATATTTGGGGTTTGTTAGCAGGAAGATTTTTATGGGGTACTTTTTTGGCCTGGGTAGTATGCAAAGCTTTTATATCCTTATGTAGCTCATTGAGTTGGGTTTCTATTACCAAAAGCTTATCTTCTAGGGGAGAAAATAAGGTTTTAATTAGAGTCTTCAATGTAGTTATTAAAAGATCTTCCCTATCTACACTGATACCTGTACTATTGGCTGTAGTATTAGCTGTAGTGCTGTTAGTGAAGATATCAGCTAAAGTGTCATCTAAGATGGAGTCATCTGGAATAGTCATAGGCAAGGTTCTAGAACCAACCTCTTCTTTCCCTGAATCCACCCCAGGAACTCCCCTCGCTGCTTCTTTACTAGTATCATCTCGAATTTTGCTCACAGTTACCGATTTTGCCTTCTTGGCAGTAGTGTTATTATTTTTAGTACGCTTATTTTTTGGGATTGCTCCCTACCTTTTCCCTCTCATCTCATAGTTGCTGCTTTCAGCCCGGGAATCTATTTGTGTAGCAGTCAAGATATTTCCCGATGGTGCCAAGTCCTGGGTGTCGTAAGAGATAGAATCTTGAAGAGCGGGTTGGGTACAGTTGATATTATGGACCTCCACGTATGTCAGCAAAGAGGTGGAGTTACTTAAAGCATTTACCGGACTACGAACCACAGCAATGTGGCCCATAGACGACCTCTTGGCAAACGCAAGATCTTGAGATACCCTTCTCTCCATAAGCACAATTCTTTGATCTATCAATGAGTTTGTGCGTACTATAAAATCATCAAGAGTTCCCGTCAACGTTGTCCCTCCGGCTGCAGCCTTACTTCTAGTTTCGCGTGTCATTATATCAAAGATCACCAAGAAGAGGGGAAATATGTCTTTAAAAAGGGTATTTGAGCTTGAACAAAGTGACAAGTACCAATCATAGGCAGATATCTACAGTCCGAATGTATCCAGAGTTCTAAGTTGAATTAAAGCTTTTTAGGCAGTGTCAATGGCTTCCAATATGGAGGAATTCAGTACACTATATAAAATATAGATGCTTACAGTTCCAGGGTCCACCGGCGAAAATTTGACCAGGATCAAGGGCCCAGCCCAGTCTCTTCAGGCCTCTGAGGGCCTCAGAGGGCCCGCCCTTTGCCCGTGCTTGCCCCGGGCGCACCCGCGTGCTCCCGCGACGCGGGGGTGGAAGCACTTTTAATGCGCCTCTGGGCGCTCTGGTGACGGCGTCAGGGTGCGCCGCCGCAGGTGGTGGCGGGATAGCGAGTCCTCCGCTCGGCGGCCGCTCGGGTGAAAAGAGCGGCAGCGGGAGGACTCGTGGTGCAGGGCACTGCCCGGTCCCAGTAAGCACAGTAAGGCAAGTTCAACGTCAGGTCCCAAAGCAGCCTGGTCAGGTAATGGAGCCCCAAGCACTCAAAGACATTAGAGATACTTACACCTCTCACAAGATTAGCTGGTTACAGAAGGTGAAAAGCCCTTAGTGAACATGGGTATGAGACGCCTGTGGGAAGATCCTGCAAACAACATGTTTCCCCCAAAAAAAGCTTTTAAAGAAGCATACTGGGCAATGATTAGAGCTGGTAACTTGTGTTCTTCTAACCCTTTACCATTGACCAGTATCTTCCTGGGGCACAAGTTGGAACCAATGCATAAAGACTTCTGGGACTTCATAACAAAGCCCATTGACAGAAAACACTTCTTTCAGTTTTGGATAGGAACACTACCGATTAAATATTTCACCTAAACTTGGCATAATACCCTGGATAGCAAGTGTTCATATTGTCAAAACATGGATGAGACAATACCTCACATCTCATTTGTATGTCCAGCATATAGCTCTCCACGGAGCAAATGGCTTAAACCAATTTGCTCCAATATGGGCACCAGGTCGAGTGCCACTGCATTATGAATCTGAAGTCAAGCACTCAGGAGGTCATTGTGATTGCCCTAGCAAAATTTCTAGGTTGGGTGTGGAGAATCCGACACAGGACTGTAAGCAAGCCGCTGGCGACAGTGATGATTTTTTTATCACCATTCTCCATCTTGTATTTGTCGCTCTGTTATGTCTTACAATTTATAGCCTGCAACGGGACTCTAGCATACAGTGTAACTAGTCTCAAATGGTTTTAGAATTTAGACGTAATGAAAGGCATCTCACACAAATTACTGCCATAGGATAGTACTGGTTTTAAACCGTTTAAAACTGTTCAAGCTTTTTTAAACAAATATTAACTTGTTTATTTTTGTAACGTATTGTCTATTTTTATTAATTGTTTATTGCTAAGGGCTGGTGACAATGTATGTATTTTTTTGTGATGTTATATATTATTGTGTCTTTTGTGATCAATACAATCGAAATAAAGACTTAATTGAATTGAATTGAATTGAAAGGAAAAAGTTGCCCCTAGTTGAGCCGCAGAAGGTAAGTAACGATTAGGGAGAGTCAGGTTATGCCCATTGCATCTTAAACAGTCCTGATGCGTTTCGAGCATGCGCTCTTCATCAAAGGTAAACTGCAAATAACCACCAGCATTTGAAGTTCCAGATCCCCCCTTTTATTTGAAACATAAACATGCTCAAGTGAGCACATCAGTAAGCATTATGGGACTGGAAGTCCATTCACATTGTTTCCCTATGTACTGCTAGCAGATTGCAATAATAGATTAAAAACATTCCACTTCACAACTCAGCACTTTACCCAGTGCCAACAAACACCTCCTGCTCCGTATTTTGCTGAAAAGTCACCAGCAACGGATCTGCACCATCAGCTGCTGAGTCAGCTCGCGACCGGGCTGGCCACATTATTGAAAGGAAAAGGTTGCCCCTAGTTGAGCTGCACTCTAGAAGGTAAGTAATGATTAGGGAGATTCAGGTTTTGCCCATTGCGTCTTAAACAGTCCTGATGCATTTCGAGCATGCGCTCTTGATCAAAGGTAAACTGCAAATAACCACCAGCATTTGAAGTTCCAGATCCTTCCCTTTTATTTGAAACACAAACACGTTCAAGTGAGCACATCAGTAAGCATTATGGGACTGGCAGTCCATTCACATTGTTTCCCCAGTGGGCTGCTGGCTGATTGCAGTAATAGATTAATAACGTTCCTGTTCATCACCCAGTACTCCCCCCCATGCCGACAAACAACTCCTGCTCTGTATCATGCTGAAAAGTCACCAGCACTGGATCAGCACCATCAGCGGCTGTGTCACCTCATGACCGGGCTGGCCGCATTAATGAAAGGAAAAGGTTGCCCCTAGTTGAGCCGCACTCTCAGAAGGTAAGTAACGATTAGGGAGAGTCAGGTTGTGCCCATCGTGCCTTAAACAGTCCTGATTCGTTTCGAGCATGTACTCTTCATCGAAGGTAAACTGCAAATAACCACCAGCAATTGAAGTTCCAGATCCTTCCCTTTTATTTGAAGCATAAACATGCTCAAGTGAGCACATCAGTAAGCATTTTGGGACTGGAAGTCCATTCACATTGTTTCCCCAGTGGACTGCTGGCAGATTGCAGTAATAGTTTAAAAACATTCCGGTTCACAACCCAGCACTCCCCCTAGTGCCAACAAACACCTCCTGCTCCATATCGCACTGAAAAGTCACCAGCAACAGATCCACACCATCAGCAGCGATGTCCACTCGCAACCGGGCTGGCAGCATTAATGAAAGGAAAAGGTTGCCCCGAGTTGAGCCGCACTCTCAGAAGCTAAGCATGATTAGGGAAAGTCAGGTGGTGCCCATCGCGTCTTAAAGAGTCCCACAAGGACCCCCAGGGCCAAAAAAGAATATTTTTAAAATAATTTCAGCCGAAATCGTGATGGGGTCGCAAATCCCGCAAAATTATTTTTAAAAAATGAAGCGCGGGCTCCCGCACTTTGTTTAAAAAAGCCCCCGCGTGGGTCAGGTCCCAGGGGCAATGTCAATTTATTAGCCGAGGCCTGCGGGGGCCGCCACAGCCCTGTGGGGACCGCCGCCTCCCTGGGGCTGTTAAAAAAAAGCATCGGGCACTAAATATGTAAATGCTGGGGTCCGTTACGGACCCCGAGCCCCAGGACCACCACCTCCCTGGGGCTTTCTAATGGTAGGGAGGTGGCGGGCAGCCCCCTTCCTGGAGCCCTTTGTGGCCCTTGGGACCGCCACCCCCCAGGGCCACCTCCTGCAGTGTCCAGGGTGTCCACCTTCAGGACACTGCTGTTTGCTATGGGAGGCCGGGTGCTGTGTGGCTCCCGCCTTGTCTGAGCAAACACTGGTTTGGATTTTGGAAGGGAGAGCAGGTTTCCCCCCAAGGTCCCCAACCATGAGGGCAGGCCTAGGGGGATGGGGTCCCCGGGGCCCAAAATGGCCCAGGAGGGGGGTTGCGCGGTCCCCCCCACTTTTTTAAAATTAAAAAAAAAACTAGATTTGGGGATGCTCCATGGAATGGGGTCCCGGGGAAATATAAATGAATGGAAATGGACGTTTTGTTTTCACCAGAGTGTGGGGTCGTGACCCTAGGGCGGCGCTCAGCGCGGCCCCTGGTGTAAACACGATGGGTGAGCAGCTCTCAGCGCGACCCCTGGTGTGAACGCGATGAGTGTGCTCCTCTCAGCGCGGCCCTCTGGTCTGAACGCAATGGGTGTGCGGCTCTCAGCTCTGCCCCAAGTTTGAACACCATGGGTACACAGCTGCATTAGTTGCGCAGGGTGCACGACTCCTAGCAAAAATAATTACGATATTTTTATGTAAACATATGCTATAAGTTGGGTTATTGGGTGGCTCTAAAAAGAGCCCTTGTTTTCATTGGGAGATTGCTGTAGCTACATGTAAGTGCGGATGCAGAGCTTCAAGTTGTTGAAAAACACTCTGTTCCCTTCATCAGTAAAGTATACTCCATCACTTCTGTAGATGCATCCATATAGAAACGTAGATTGTTGTTATAAATGGAGCCACTTCTATGGTCTCTGAAGTAAGCAGAAACAGCATTATTGACATTTTTTCTAGCTTTTTACATTTGAGAACAAAATTGATTGGACCACTTCCATTTCTGTCTTTGGCATATGTTAGCGTATGCAAAGACAGCTTGGGGAAAAGTAACAAAAATTGTGCAAAGGTGTCCTTCATTAGCATTTCCAGACCTACCCCAGTCAATGTGCCTAGGTCATTGCCACCACAGTGCACAATCATGAGGTCAGGGGGTTGGAGATGCAAAAAGGTTTTAATCAACGCATCAATTGGTGCCACTTTTAATGTCTACATTTTGCAAAGGTAGGTTTTTGTCAATACCTCTGTGTTAAGCATACCTTGTACATCAGAAAACAGAGCTGTGCCCAACAATCCACACAGAAAGCATCTTGGAGGGATGTCTGTAGGTAATCGAAAGATGTCTGTAGCTGAGGTAGTCAGTTGGTAGAATGAGAGGTATCTAAAAGGGTGGACAAGATGATGTTTTAAAAAAAGCAGAGAAATGATTAGTTGTTTATGAACGTTGTACACCAAAAAATAGGGTGCATGGGACTTTGTTTAAAAAGCATGTTTGTTAGTGGTCAGTAAACAATGTTTGAAAGGAACAGTAGAAAGGATAAGGTCATGTTTTGCAAAGCCAACCACACCTGCTGTTTTCATTTGCAACATTGTGTGGTAAACTTGAACATATGGTGAACTTGTGACCTGTCAATTAGGTTGAATGCTCCATGACCTGTTGCTATGGAAAATGGCATTAAGCAGAAAGAGTGAAGAATAAGGGTTATTATCTGTAACCAATGGAAATGTGTTTTAGAATTTGAAAATCTCTGGAAAGTAATGTTATTGGTTGCTTATATGTATTTGTATAGAGAAAGAGAAGGAAACCTTGCCATTACTAGTTTTACCTTGCTGAGTCTGGTGCATTACATTGATTGTGCGTAAAAGAAATCCTGTCTGAGTGTGTGAGATTTTTCATTCAGCACATTTATTTGCAAAGTGAGTTATACATTGTTGAGGTTTATTTAAAAAAAGATTTAAAATTATTTTAAAACGGTTGTTGTTTGAAATATATTATTAAATGTAGAGATGTATATTGGAATTAGTTTCATTGTAGATGAAAGTTGTTTAAAAAAGAGTCTTTACAGCAATATGTGTATTTTTTAGGATGATTACTGATGTTATTAATTAAGCTTGTTGTTAAAGTCTGTTCAAAGGTATGGTTGAATGATGTACTTATTTTAGATAGATGGTTGAAGATGCAGTACAAATGTGTAGTTTGATAAATGTTTAAATAAGGTGTAGTTTATTAGCCTTCATTTTTTGTTCTCTCTACAAATGTATAGTTGAATGATACTAAGATGTTGTACTTATCTACTTAACTAGATAGTATGTCATGACTCATCTATGTGTTCAGATTCTTTTTTTTACAGTTGTATGTATACCTAGTGAACTATTGAGAGGTCCTGACCGATTACAGGAGTGCAAAGGTAGTGAATATGTGATTTTAAAACTACTTGAGCAATGATTGACTGGTTCCATATTCTGCAACCACCCAGTAAGTATCCAAGCACTACCCATTCACTCATGTAATGACCCAGGCACTAACTCATTCAGTGCTACAATCCCCTGAGTACTACCCATGCAGTCCAGCAATCCCCATGTCACTCTCCATGCTCTCTTCCAATCACCCAGCCAGCCCCATGTCCTTATCCAATCACTTTGCCAAAACCCAAGCACGTATAAATTCATCATGCCTCTCCTTGCAGCACTCTAATCATTCAGTCACTACTCATGCACTCATGCAATCATCCAGGCACTAACACATGCACTGCTACAATCCCCTGAGCACAACCTACGCAGTCCAGTAATCTCCCTGTCACTACCTAGTCACTCCTCCAAACACCCAGGCAGCCCCATGTCCTTATCCAATCACTCCGTGCAAACACAAGCACTTATAAATTCACCATGCACTCTCCTTGCAGTACTCTAATTATCCAGTCACTACCCATGTAGTTCAGCTAAACTACAAAAGCAAGAAACAGATTGCAAGAGACTAGAGAGGGCATGGAGGAAAGGGTATAGCATTAATAATAAAGAAAAGTATAAAGAAAGCCTTACTAACTATAAGAAATTACTCTTAGAAACTAAGAAAGCGTACTTCGCAGATCAGATAAAGGAGGCCCAGTCCTCTTCCAGAGAACTGTTTAGGACTATCTCGAATCTAACGATCCCCACCAACTCCATCTCACACAGTAGCCCTGCACTGTGTGAATCGCTAGCTAGCTTTTTTTTCCGGAACAAGGTGGAAAGGATCTTCTCCTCCTTTTCCAAGGCTCAAGGGGAGATGGGTGATGCGGCAGCAAGTCTTGATTTGAGGGTGATGTTGGCGTCAGATAGATTAGAGGGCTTTAGTCCGCTGCAGGCCTCAGAGGTCATAAGCCTTCTGCGGGCATCTCGGTCTGGCTCTCCCAAGGACTCCTGCCCGGTCGCAGTACTTAAAAATATGCCTGAGGTTGTTGAAACTACCCTTACGCCCTTGTTTAACAGCGTTATAGACTTAGGCGTATATCCCAGGAGGTGGAAATCCACCTCAATACTCCCTCTAATAAAAAAACCTGATCTGGATAAAAATGATCCCAACAATTACAGAGCCATATCTCGACTCCCGTTGCCGGCTAAGATGCTGGAGAAGGCCATCAATCGGCAGCTCAGCTCTTTTTTTCAGAGCACCAAAGCATTCCACACCACGCAGTTTGGGTTTCGTGCGGGACATAGCACAGAGCTGGCCCTTATGAAGGCCACGGAGGAGGTTAGAGCTGCGGTTGATCAGGGAGGGGTGGCTGTCCTGAGTTTACTGGATCTGATGGCAGCCTTCGATACGGTCAATCACGGTGTGCTGATGGACCGATCTTCGAAGGTGGGGGTGGAAAGCAGGGCCTGGACCCTCCTGAAATCTTTCCTGGATGACAGAATCCAAACTGTAGACTTGAGGCAGGACAAATCTAAGCCTTTTGCCCTCCCATGCGGGGTGCCGCAGGGGTCTTCCCTGAGCCCCACGTTTATGTCAGCCCACTGGCGGCAATGATTAGATCATTCGGTCTGCAACTCACATCCTATGCAAATGACACACAAATTGTGTTGTCCATACAGCAAGGGACCCAAGATGTTATGGCCTCGAGATGTCATGACTGTCTGAAATACATCTCTGGCTGGATGGACTCCAATTGCCTGAAATTGAATGCACGCAAGACCGAGGTCATTATATTTGGGAACAATCTCAATATTTGGACACCTGACATGTGGCCTGAAGTTATGGGAAAGTTACCAGCTCCCCCAGGTAAAGCTAAACCTCTGGGTGTGATTATGGATCAGAAACTTGATTTTGGGGACCAGGTTAGTGGAGTTGTATCTACCTGCTTCTACATCCTTAGGATATTGAGAAAAATCAAATTTTTCCTTCCAGCCGATGGTTTCAGGGCAGGAGACTCAGCCCTCATTTTGTCGCGCCTGGATTACAACAACAGTCTGCACTTGAATTTAAAAAAATATCTGTACAGACTACAGCTAGTACAAAATGCGTCGGCGAGACTGCTAACAGGCATTCCAAGGTTTGCCGCTGCTAGAGATGGACTCCGGCAACTGCATTGGGCACTCAGGGGCAGTGGCCCGGAGATTCTGAGCAGATGCTTTAAATGGTATGTTCCGGGTAGTGCGTTGAGCTCCCCCAAAGCCAGATTAGTAGCTGTGCCCCGAATAAAAAAGGCTAGTTGGGGAGGCAACAGCTTTTCTTATTGTGCGGCGAAAGCCTGGAACAGCTTGCAAATGCATCTCAGGAATGCCTCGGAGCTCCTTTTATTTAGAAAGGGGATGAAGACATGGTTATTCAGGTTATAGGCACCCGTTTGTTTCGTCTGAGTCAGTGTAGCACCAAGACACCCTTGGATAGAAGTGCGCTTTATAAGCTCCTATAACATAACATAACATGTACTCATGCAATAACCAAGGCACTAACATATACACTGCTACATTCCCCTGAGCACTACCTATGCAGTCCTCTAACCACCCACAAACTACTGATTTACTCCTTCAATTAACCAGGTAGTACCCATGCAGTTCAGCAATCCCCCTGTCACTTCCTGTGCACTCTTCCAGTCACCCAGCCAGCACCATCTCCTTATCCAATCACTCCGCCAAAACCAGAGCACTTATAAATTTACCATGCACTCGCCTTGCAGCACTCTAATCCTCCAGTCACTACCCATGTACTCATGCAATGACAAAGGCAGTAACTCATGCAGTGCTACAATCTCCAGAGCACTATCCATGCAGACCAGCAATCCGCCTGTCACTTCCTGTGCACTCTTCGAATCACCCAGCCAGACCCATGTCCTTATCCAATCACCCTGCTAAAACCCAAACCCTTATAAATTCATCATGCCTCTCCTTGCAGCACTCTAATCATTCAGTCACTACTCATGTACTTATGCCATCATCCAGGCACTAACACGTGCACTGCTACAATCCCCTGAGCACTACCTATGCAGTCCAGTAATCTCCCTGTCTCTACCTATGCACTCCCCTAATCACCCAGGCAGCCCCATGTCCTTATCCAATCACTCCATCAAAACACACACACTTATAAATTCACCATGCACTCTACTTGCAGTACCCTAATCATCCAATTGCTACCCATGTACTCATGCAATAACCAGGTACTAACATATACACTGCTGCAATCCCTTGAGCACTACCCATGCAGTCCTCTAACCACCTATACACTACTGATTTACTCCTTCAATTACCCAGGTAGTACCCATGCATTCGAGCAATCCCCCTGTCACTCTCTGTGCAGCCTTCCAGTCAGCCAGCCAGCACCATGTCCTTATCCAAGCACTCCGCCAAAACCCAAGTACTGATAAATTTACCATGAACTCTTGCAGCACTCTAATCATCCAGTCACTTACGATGTACTCATGCAATGAACCAGGCAGTTACTTATGCAGTGTAACAATCTCCAGAGCACTACCCATGCAAAACATAAACCCCCTGTCACCCTTGTGCACTCTTCCAATCACCCAGCCAGCCCCATGGACTTATCCAATCACTGCACCAAAATGCAAGCACTGATACATTCAACATGCACTCTCCTTGCAGCACTCTAATCATCTAGTCACTACCCATGTACTCATGCAATGACCCAGACACTGATTTATGCAGTGCTACAATCTCCAGAGCACTACCTATGCACCCCAGCAATCCCCCTGTCACTCCCTATGCAGTCTTCCTGTCACCCAGACAGCACCATGTTCTTATCCAATCACTCCGCCAAAACCCAAGCAGTTATAAATTCACCATGCACTCTCTCTTTGCAGTACCCTAATCATGCAGTCACTACCCATGTACATATGCAATGACCGAGGTACTAACACATGCACCGGCACAATACCCTGAGCACTCCCTCTGTAGTCCAGTAATGTCCATGTCACTACCTATGCACTCCTCCAATCACCCAGCCAGCCACATGTCCTTATCCAATCACTCTGCCAAAACCCAAGCACTTATAAATTCATCATGCCTCACCTTGCAGTACTCTAATCATCCAGTCACTACCCATGTACTCATGCAACTCCCAGGCACTAACACATGCACTGCCACAATCCCCTGGGCACTAACCATGAAGTCCAATAATCTCTCTGTCACTACCTATGCACTCCTCTGATCACCCAGTCAGCCTATGTCCTTATCCAATCACGCTGTCAAAACACAAGCACTTATAAATTCCCCATGCACTCTCCTTGCAGTACTCTAATCATGTAGTCACTACCCATGTACTCATGCAATGACCCAGACATTAACTCATGCAGTGCTACAATCCCCAGAGCACTACCAATGCAGTTCAGCAATCCCCCTGTCACTCCCTGTGCACTCTTCCTATCACCTAGCCAGCATCATGTTCTTATCCAATCACTGCGCCAAAACCGAAGCACTAATAAATTTGCCATGCCTAAGCACTAATAAATTTGCCATGCACCCCCCTTGCGGCACTCTAATCATCCAGTTACTACCCATGCAATGACCCAGGAACTAACATATGCACTGCTACAATCCTCTGAGCATTACCCATGCAGTCCTCTAACAAATTAAACACTACTGAGTTACTCCTTCAATTACCCAGGTAGTACCCATGCAGTCCAGCCATCCCCCGTCACTCCCTGTGCAATCCTCCAGTCACCCAGACAGTACCATGTCCTTATCCATCACTCTGTCAAAACTCAAGCACTTATAAATTCACCATGCACTCTCCTTGCAGCACTCTAATGATCCAGTCACTACCCATGTACTCATGCAGTGACCAAGGCACTAACTCATGCAGTGCTACAAGCCCCTGAGCACTACCCATGCAGTCCAGCAATCGCCCTGTCACTACCCATGCACTCCTCCAATCACCCAGTCAGCACCATGTACTTATCCAAACACTCTGCCGAAACCCAAGCACTTATAAATTCACCATGCACTCTCCTTACGGTACTCTAATCATCCAGTCACTCCTCCAATCACCCAGCCAGCCACATGTCCTTATCCAATCACTCCGCCAAAACCCAAGCACTTAGAAATTCATCATGCCTCGCCTTGCAGTACTCTAATCATCCAGTCACTACCCACGTTCTCATGCAATAACCCAGGCACTATCTTATGTACTGCTACAATCCCCTGTCACTACTTATGCAGTCCAGTCATCGCCCTGTCAGTACCCATGCACTCCTCCAATCACCCAGTCAGCACCATGTACTTAACCAATCACTCCACCAAAACCCAAGCACTTATAAATTCACCATGCACTCTCCTTGCAGTAATCTAATTATCCAGTCACTACCCATGTACTAATGCAATGACCCATGCACTATCTTATGTACTGCTACAATCCCCTGTCACTACTTATGCAGTCCAGCCATCGCCCTGTCAGTACCCATGCACTCCTCCAATCACCCAGTCAGCACCATGTACTTAACCAATCACTCCACCAAAACCCAAGCACTTATAAATTCACCATGCACTCTCCTTGCAGTAATCTAATTATCCAGTCACTACCCATGTACTAATGTAATGACCCATGCACTATCTTATGTACTGCTACAATCCCGTCACTACTTATGCAGTCCAGCCATCGCCCTGTCAGTATCCATGCACTCCTCCAATCACCTAGTCAGCACCATGTACTTAACCAATCACTCCACCAAAACCCAAGCACTTACAAATTCACCATGCACTCTCCTTGCAGTACTCTAATCATCCAGTCACTACCCATGTACTCATGCAATGACCCAGGCACTAACACATGCACTGCTACAATCACCTGTGAATTACCTATGCAGTCCAGCCTCTCTCTGTCAGTACCCATGCTCTCTTTCAATCAATAATGCTCTACATATTTACTCAAGCAATCACCCACACATTAGCATGCAGTTATTTTTCTTTATTAACTAAATAAGGTAGTTCTGAAAAGCACTTCTTTTTTTCTTTTTTTGGGTGTTTTTTAAACTATTTTGTCAATTTTTTGGGTGTTTTTTGAAAACGGAAATAACAACAGACAAAACTTTTAGCTTTTGGAATGATATAGTCATTCCAACAGAAAAAATCGTCAACTGACTGCTTCCCACAACATAAAATCATCTTGCATTTCATGAAATGTTGTTTTAGGGTCGCAAACTCTACACAAATGTCTGGACCACAAGAGGCAGAGCTTGAGGCTTCAGAAGTGCTGGGACCAATTGTTCCCGTGCAAGATGTCTAGGATGTAGGGGGGTGTAGCTTGGAGCCGCGGATGGAAACCGCCTAGATCGTGAGCTCCGTAACTGAGCCCTTATTTATCCTGCAACGAAGACTCCACGGACCCCCCTGACCAATTCAGTGGACAAACGAAGGGGTTAAGACCACTCAACACAGTTTTGGTGAGGATCTCTGGCCAACGGCCCGAGATCAGGCGATTAGAAGTTTGGCCGGTGAAGACGGAGGAGCGCAGCCCAAAATGGCGGCCTGACGGGGAAAACGAAACCCGAGGTAGCCTGAACACCGACGCCCGGCTGAAGCAAGTAACTGACAGCGGATTGCGAAGAAGGGTGAGCCGCGACACTGATTTGATACGACTAGAGCGGGGGGAGTGCAGAGCGGACCCCCCTCCTGCCTCGCAGCTACCCTGAGCAACAGCGGAAACGGGGACGTGAGGCGCGAGACGGGAAACAGCGAGACGAGAGACACGGCAACTGAGGAACAATATCATATGGGTGCTGACCTGCAAACTAACCGGACCAATTGGAACACTGAAGCGCTTTGAGCCCGTGAGCCCTCTGGGCCCGAGAGCACGTGAGCCTGCGGGCTCGTGAGCCGCATGGGCCCGGACACCCGGCACTCGCCTGAAGCCACTGCACAGTCCGGAGGGACGAGAGCCTCGGAGCTAAGATGCCAGTACCGACGAGGAAGAGAGACAAAGCTCTTGGGTGCAAGCTTGCCGGCTTGTACTGACCCCACTTGGAGGCTGAGACCGAGGCGGCCCCGGTTGAGATACGGACAGGACGGGGCTAGAGTGGAGCAGCAGGGCCCAGAAGAGTTGATAATCCTGCCCGCAAAACGCGACCCCTGCGCCTACCAGCATCCGCACCCCGCAGCCCCCGACGTCCGTGGGAGCACTCCCGTCTGAGAAATCGGAATCAAGAGCGAAAGTGCAACGGCGATAGAGCAGCGGGCGGCAGTGAAACGTGAAGACGGAGCCATTAGGGAACTTCTGCTGTGGTGACGCCCGACAGTGCTCCTGGGCCTGACACAGGTGTGGATTGTGGGGAAGACCTAGAGCGATAAGCGGGAGGCCCAACTGGGAGCTGGAGAACGTGGACACCTCTGAGGGGGGGGAACTGAATAAATAACGACCACTAAGAGAAGGGAGGATTGCAGTACCGAGACACTGACCTTGAGAGGCCCGGATACATCAGAGAGCTGACGACTACCCGAAGAATGTGGGCCTACTATGAATGCCGGCTGGCGATGATATCGTTGAGCTCTAACCCCACTGCGCAGAGCTCAATAATTAGAGGCTGGCTACAGGACACTGCTATTTCCCCTGGTAGAGAAGTGCGGCAGGGTGGCATACAGGAGCTGGCAGCTCACCCTCATGTATTGAACGGCAGAGCTTAGTACCGCCCTACACAACCCGGCCTAATTGCTTGCTGCCCGGGTGATTAGAAGCGGAGAGGGCACCGCCAGGGAATCAGTTAGGTGGCCCAGGGAGAACCACACAAAGGAGACACGGAGTGCATGCCGAGGGAATTTGCCGGCACTGGTGCAACAACGAAGGCGAGGACTGGAGAGTCGGGAAAACACTCTTGCACAGCACTGGACTAAGATCTGATAGGGGGCCACCGAAACACCGACCTGGCTGTTGTAGGGAGAATGAGCGCGCCCCTTGACGCTGTGAGACCCTAGGATCCCTCTGGACTGGACGGGAGAGAGGAGGGTCTCTGCCTCTGCGACGACCCACCATGGGGAAACCTAAAGGCAAGAAAGAAGGAACACAACAACAGTCGGATACTGAACTACCGGGGCATGGCGGACATGAAGAGCAGGACCAATCATGCGACCAGCACCTGCAACCACAGTTGGACAAGATCTTGGCGGCGATAGTGGACACCAAGGCGGCACTACAGCAGGATATAGCGCAGGTAGCCACAGGCCTCGGTCTCTTGAGAGCGGACCATGGCAAGCTTGTGGATAGTGTGACAGCGGTGGAGGATACGCTTCATACCATGGGACCAGTGCAGATTGCCTTTAAGGCCACTATGTCTGATGTTCTGGATCGAGTAGGAGCGCTGGAGAAAAGGGCGGAGGAGGTGGAAGGGTGCAATCGCCGGAACAACATCCGTATAGTAGGATTACCAGAAGAAATGGAGGGGAATGACATGCTGAAGTACCTGGAGGACTGGCTCAAGACAGGGGTGGCTCCCGAGGGCCTATCGACCTTCTACACACGAGAGAGAGCTCACAGGGTGCGGGCTAGACCACCCCAACAGGGGCAACCCCCATGACCAGTAGTGGCGAGGCTGCTACACTATCGCGACAGAGACCATCCTGCTCCAGAGAGCGCGAATGTACGGCCCTTACCAGGTGGGAAACAGCAAGGTAAACCTATTCCCGGATTACACATATGAGACCCAGCGGTGCCGGTCCTCCTTTTTAGCTATCAAGAGAGAACTGAGGGAAGAAGGACTCCAATATTCACTGCTGTTTCCGGCCAGACTGCGAGTCAATGTGGATGGCTCAATGAACTTCTATGACACACCGGAAGAGGCCTGTGCATGGTTGGAACTATACAGGGCAGGAAAAGATGGACCGGGACACAATGCACAGATTCCCGTGGATCTTCTCCATCAGAGGAGATCAAGGAGGCTTCGACGCCATCAAAGGAGCTTAAAAAGACCACTGTCGCAGGAAGCAGAGGCGGAACGGCAAAATGCACTTAACGCGGCGATAGCGCTGTCGAGCTCGCAAGGACAACCATCTCCGGAACAAACAGACTCCGACAAAGATAAAGATGGTTCAGATGCTGAACAGTCTGAGGCGGACAGTACACACCTGCCGAAGGTCACGCCAGCAAAGGCAGACGGGATGCTGGACGAAGGTTAAGGCGACCGTGGGACTGCTTATGGTGAACCGCCCTGAACTTGCCAGACTCATTACCGCAGGTTTGACATGAGAATGGAGGGGAGGCAGTTGGGGAAATGTGGGAAGTAAGGTAAACAAGCCTGGAGAGTGGGCCGGATTACAGACCTGGTACTGGCAGAGACTCCTGGGTGTGAACTGTCGAGAGAGTTTGGCCCTGTGCTGTTGGGGGGAAGGGGGATGTCAGAGGAGCCTGATTATAGAGGGCTCAGTTGGACAATGCGATTTAGAGGAATGGTGGCGGCTAGCCATTGGTAACCAGCCCCCCTCATTGCCCACAAGGCATGCCCACAGTGTCTGCTGTCGGGCCTAACAGCAGTTTGACAGATGTCATGGTTTTGATGGGAACTAGATGGGAGTTACTAGGTCCTGTTCTTGGGAGTGTGTGGGGATTGGGACAGTTGCAGTTGGGGGGAGTTGGGGAGGGGTCATCACCAACGCAGAAACAGAGGAATGTTTTCGATCGCACAGGATGCTATGGGAGAATGGCTGATTCAACTAATTTGAGATGTATAACCTGGAATGTGAGGGGGCTTCATACTATGATGAGACGGCATAAGATTCTTGCCTATCTAGTCCGACTCCAAGAAACACACTTAACAAAGGCTGAAGGGATAGCGCTGCAGCGAAGATGGAGGGGCCAAGTATACGACACCACATACTCTGCCTTTGCTAGAGGGGCACTGATCTGGATTAGAGCGGGGGTCCCTTTTCAGGTGACTAGGCAAACGATCAACCCTGAGGGTAGGTATGTAGCTATTGAGGGTAAGCTAAGAGGCAGTGACATCGCCTTTTGTAGTGTATACGCACCCAATGTTGATCAGTTGAGTTTTCTGGTGAGGGTATCTGGGGCTCTGGAGCATTATCTTGCAAGTCCTCTAGTAATGGGGGGTGACTTCAACTCCGTTGTGGATGTCTCCCTAGATAGATCACACCCTCCCCTAGTAGATTCCCCGATACATCGCTTGACCAAAGGTAGACTAGATTGGCAGTAACTCTGGCGACTGATAGACGCCTTGCGTGCGCAACACCCGGGAGACCGGGACTACTCCTATTTCTCTGGCATGCATGAGTTACACGTAAGATTAGATGCGGTGCTATGCTCCCCAACAGTAATGCCAGTTATTTTGCGAACTGAATATCTAACCAGAACGATATCAGATCATAACCCTCTGTTAGTTACGATGGACATTGATACTCCTGAGGCACAGCCGGGAGCACCGCTTGTAACTGTTTTTAAAACCACTGTATTTGCTCGCAATTTTATCTGTATTGCCACTTACATCTGGGCACTTTCCCTCCTTAAATCCTCCTAAAATTCCCCCGCGCTGTGGATCTTAGTGCTGCCGCTGGTTGAGGAAGCCATCGGTGCCATTTCGCGCCAAGCCATTGGCCACGCCCACTCTCGTGAGGCCACGCCCACTCCGCCCCACTCTCCATAAAGCCGCGCTGAGAACTAGCCGCGCATTAGGACATTGACATTCCTGATACTATCAAGTGTACGTTGCCTCTGACACCATGGATCTCGCAAATTATTTGTTTTCAGTGTCCTATTTATTGACAATGACTGCATTAATACTTTTAGCACTTTTCTTTACGAGTAGTTCAATGGTACACAATTGGGTGTGAACAAATCATTTGTACTTATCTCCTTTGATAATAAAGCACATTCAACATATATTAAGACAAATAACTTCCTAACATCAAAATGAATCAACATGAGACTTCACATTACTACACAAATAGACAATGAACAATAGTGAAACTAATTAATTAAGCTCATATGTAAACATAATCCTTCGAACTTGCAAAAGAACTAACGACACCTGGAATGAAAAATTGACCCATCGTCTGGAAATTCTAGTAAATCAAGGCCGCAAGGAAGGCTGGCTATCCAAGAAAGAGGGAGAATACCCGATAAACAAGAATCCACGAACACCATTGATGTATATTCTCCCCAAGATACATAAGGATCCCAGGAATCCACCTGGTCGCCCAATAATTTCAGGAGTCAACTCTATACTAGAAAGACCAGCCAAATATGTCGATACCTTTCTTAAACCCCTCGTGGGCCAGACCACAAGCTTCATCAAAGACACGATGGAAGCAATACATTTTCTTGATGGTCAACCATTTGATGAGTCTATGGAAATTCTGGTTACCATGGATATTGTGAGCTTATACTCCAATATCCTGCAAGAAGACGGCTTGGAAGCCCTCGAATTCTTTCTAGACAAGAGAGAAAGACCACACAACGTCCCCACGGACTTCCTACTGAAACTAGCGGAAATTTGCCTGAAATTCAATTTTTTCAAATTTAACAACGTCCAATACCTCCAAACCATGGGGACGGCCATGGGATGTCCATTTGCGCCAGAAATGGCAATTATGTACATGGCACTATACGAAGCTACCTGGATCTATAACAACAATCCCTATGATGGTCATATAAAAGTTTGGCGTCGTTATATAGACGATGTCTTCATGTTATGGAGAGGTGAAGAACATCAACTAAAAGAATATGTCGTTTGGCTAAACGATCGCAATCCCAACATCCAATTCACATTGGCATACAACAAAACACAAATCAACTTTTTAGACCTTATGGTTAAACACGAGGAAGGCACCATTTATACCACTTTATACACCAAAGAGACTGACCGGAACACTTTCCTACACTTTTCCAGCTTCCATCAACGCAATCTCCGCGAAAATTTACCACTAAGTCAATTTATGAGATTACGCAGGAATTGCTCAAAGAAAACTGACTACTTCTCTCACGCTCAGGAGCTGATTCAGAAGCTGATTGAGAGAGGATATCCCAAGAAGCTGATTGAAGAGAACTATGAAGAGAACTTGGTACATCCCCAGAGACACTCTCTTGACCCCTAAAGAAAAGAACAAGGAAGAAACTCCAATCGTATGTGTGACAACCTTTTCAGGGGCAACCACAGAAATTAAGAAAATAGTCTCCAAAAACTGGAACACAGTACGGGGTTTGAAACCTTTCGATGTCCCACCAATCTTCGCACTGACAAAGAATGAGAGTGTGAGAAATAAACTGGTCCGAGCAGATACATCATTGCCAAGACAAGAAAGTTCCATCCAGTCATTCCTGAACCTTCCACCCATCAGAGGACACCACAAATGTGGAAATTGTGTTTCTTGTGACAGTACCATAGATGGATCAATATTCTCATATGGCCAAAAACAAATCAAACATGACCACTTCACAAACTGTAACACCTATAACGTTATATACTGTGTGATATGCCCATGCGGACTTGCGTATGTCGGCAAAACGAGCCAACCTATAAAAACAAGAATATCCCAACACCGCTCCAGGATTCGATGCAAGAAAGAAAATGCACCTATGGTCCCCCACTGCACCGAATAAAACCATGGACCAGATGACATGAAATGGACAGTGGTAAAATATATCAAAGGAAAAGATGTGGCTAACAATCTGTCAAAGCAGGAAGCGAAAACCATCATGTATCTAGGCACTGTTGATCATGGACTAAATGAACTTGCGGAAATATCTAGCTTCACGTGCTAACCGCAAAATAAAGTCTTAGAAACCCAGTGACGAAATAACAGTCTTAAACAACGCAGACTGAAGAAAGCGTTCTGATCTCCCAGCAACGAGATCACATGTGCATGAATGCTGAATCATCGACCAATCAGGAGCCCCTTTTCAAACATATCGGCGATTCCACCAATGAGCAAGCCGCTTTTACTCACACGCTACGTGAAAGAATCAATGCCGGCTGCGCGCTGTTCCGATCTCACCACAGGGGTACCCGGCTTCGTGGAGAAACGTTTCGCGAGGAGACGCCGCGTTGAATGCTAAAAAGAAAAGCAGCCACCTCAGCGGTTTCCAATCCCGTGGAGAGACAGTTCCGCGAGAAGATGCCGCGTAGAACGTGAAAAAAGAAAAGCCGACAACGGCCACCGGCCAACTCACAGGCACGAGACGTCCATGGTGGGTCCGTTTTTATTGAGTAGCCTCCCAAACAGGGCAAAAGATTACATGAACCATTTCCACGCACCGTTTTCACAAGGAACACAGAATAGGTGCAACCGCCCCCCTTTTTTCCCAACTCGCGTTCAGTGCACTATGACGCTACCATGCAACATGCCATACGCTAATAGGGTGTCTGAGAAGTACTAAGACATTTGAACCCTTCTTCTCACCCTTTTTCACAGTACACCCCGGACTGTGGGACGACGGGACCGCAACTGTACCAGACAAACGAGTTAAACGCTACCACACCGAGTTCTGCGATCAACCTGCAGATAAGACAAGCAGAACCGCCTTCATTTATATTGGGTACGTGACCTCAACACGCACTAATAAGAACCTGAATACACTGAGAATAAGCACAGTATATGCTCATGCATTTGATAACTCAGTACTAAAACATGCCCCTTACACCCCACCTCAGGTGTAGCATGATGTCCTACAGCACCAACAGCGAGCCCTGATGAAGACCTTTCCAAAAACTTTTTCCTGCCAAGATTAAGAAGGTCGAAACGCGTAGGCTCAATTCCCAGGCCAGGAGAACTGTATGCCCTATGATCCAGTAAAGCAATAGGACATTTAGTGAGAGCCGAATCTCACACTACGGCAACAAACTTTTCCAAAAACAAGTGGTTTTCTCCGGCCTTATACAGGACAATTAATGACTCTTTGAGGGAAAAATAGTTATACCCCCAAGCTACTCACAAAATCTTTCTCTGATTCTCAGTAGGACCCCCCTTCCCTTGCAAACCTGATAAAATAGCAAGTTCGAAGGATTATGTTTACATATGAGCTTAATTAATTAGTTTCACTATTGTTCATTGTCTATTTGTGTAGTAATGTGAAGTCTCATGTTGATTCATTTTGATGTTAGGAAGTTATTTGTCTTAATATATGTTGAATGTGCTTTATTATCAAAGGAGATAAGTACAAATGATTTGTTCACACCCAATTGTGTACCATTGAACTACTCGTAAAGAAAAGTGCTAAAAGTATTAATGCAGTCATTGTCAATAAATAGGACACTGAAAACAAATAATTTGCAAGATCCATGGTGTCAGAGGCAACGTACACTTGATAGTATTTACTTTGATTCCAGCCTCTGATTACCTTAATTGAATCAATCCCCTGTGATTTTTTTATTGACATTCCTGAGGCACAGCCGGGAGCACCGCTTGTAACTGTTTTTAAAACCACTGTATTTGCTCGCAATTTTATCTGTATTGCCACTTACTTCTGGGCACTTCCCCTCCTTAAATCCTCCTAAAATTCCCCCGCGCTGCCGCGAGTTGAGGAAGCCATGGGCGCCATTTCGCGCCAAGCCATTGGCCACACCGACTCTCGTGAGGCCATGCCCACTCCTCCCCAGTCTCCATAAAGCTGCGCTGAAAACTAGCAGCGCATTAGGACATTGACACTCCTGAGGCACAGCCGAGAGCACCGCTTGTAACTGTTTTTAACCCCTTCGATGCTGATGACGAGCTCAGCTCGTCATGCAGTACACTGGTCGTGTGCTGATGACGAGCTGAGCTCGTCATGAACAATGGGGATCAGGATAATTGAGCACCGGGGGGAATTGCGTTAGCAGCGAAGGTGTTAAAACCACTTTCCCTCCTTAAATCCTCCTAAAATTCCCCCGTGCTGCGGATCTTAGCGCTGCCGCGGGTTGAGGAAGCCATTGGCGCCCTTTCGCGCCAAGCCATTAGCCACGCCCACTCTCGTGACGCCATCCACCCTTAGATCCTTCTTCAATGTGCATTCCCCGGACGCGCAGCGGACGAGCGCAGCGAGCGCGCCGAAGGTAAGCCCGTCTGCGCCCGTCCGCGGCCGGACGGGGCATGGGGCATGTCACCCTGCCCATGTTACTCAATATTCCTCTACTGATCTGCTCGATCTGCATGCCCCCTGGCCTCTAGCCCCGAGTGCCCGTTCGCAGCTTGATCAACTGGGCTTGGGACACGCTCGAGAAGTTTTTCCTGAGCTTGATGCTTGCTTGGCCTCTCCTTCTCATCAGTCCACTTCCCCCTCCCCTCCACAAACCCCCCCAACCTTGAGCTTAAAGTGAGCTACCTTAACACCCGCTCACTAGCAAAACATCAGACGGAAATTTATCACCTCCTAGAGGCAGACAGTTCCGACATATTGTTTATAACGGAAACCTGGTTGCATGACGGATCCTCTCTCGACATCTTGGCAGCCATTCCGCCTGGCTACTATATCATTCAAGCCAACAGGGCCTCTGGCAAACCCGGAGGGGGAGTGGCAGCCATCATCAAGCTTCCAACCAGATTTTCCGTCCTTACCGTACCCTGTATTCCACAGGTTGACTGCTTAGCACTCAGACTGGAATCCTCAGTGTCACCCCTTATTTGTATCTTAGTTTATCGCCCTCCTCAGCCCATTCCTGATTTTCCGACTATGTTCAGAGACCTATTGTCCCAGGTAGTCATCAACAATTCTAAAATCCTAGTCCTCGGAGACTTGAACTACTGGCCCCTGGACGAGAAGGAGAGTGCTTGCTCTGCGGCCTTCTCTGACCTGTTATGTGGCCTGAATTGTTGTCAACATATTAACACTGCCAGGCACACAAAAGGCCACATACTGGACAAGGTCTGGACTTCTAATTTAGAGATCTCGGCCCCCCTTATACTGCCGTGTGCATGATCTGACCACTCCCTTATTTCTTTTTCCCTTAAAGCCCCTATCTGCCCCAGTAGGCCTCTGGAGTCGAACTTCGCGGCCCGGAACTGGAATAAAGCTGACATTAGCCAATTCATCGACTTACTCAGCATCTCCCTTCCCCCATGAATCCAACTCAATAGACACTCAAGCCTCTGACTTAACCCGCTGGCTCGAATCGGCCAGCGATATGGTTGCCCCTCTCAAACTGGTCAAAGTTAGGCACCCCCATGACGCTCAGAAATGGTTTACCGAGTACCTTAAAGTTTTAAAACTCGGACTTAGACAAGCTGAGCGCCGTTGGCGTAGAAATTATGCCCCTGAAGCTAGGCTAGAGTTCTTAACCCTACTTAAGGGGTACAAGTCTTCCATTGTGCTAGCCAAAACCCTGTACTTTTCCAACAAAACTGTGGAGTCAGCTAACAAAGCTAAAGACATCTTCTCGATCGTGAAGGAACTATCTCACCCCGACAGGGTCTCCATCAAACCCCTGCCTTCACAGGGGCTCTGTTATTCTCTCAATCATTTCTTTGTTGAGAAGATTGAAAAAATCAAAAACAGCATCTCGGTGTCGCCCTCATCTGACTCTTCCGGGTCCCTCGCTAACCCCCGCGCTGACCCCCTTAACCCCCACTCTCTCACTCAGATTCCCCTCATTCTGGAGACGGACTTCTCCGCTCTTCTAAGCAAAGTCACCTCAGGATCTCCCACTGATTGCTGTCCACCCAAGATCCTACGCGAGGCCTTCATTGCCTGCCCAGCCCCCCCATTGGCACTCCTGAACAATTCCCTCACTCTTGGCCTAGTCCCTAGCACTTTTAAGGCAGCCGAGGTAGTGCCTATCTTAAAGAAACCTACAGCAGATCCCATGATCATGAGCAACTTCCGTCCTATCTCCCTCCTTCCCTACCTCAGCAAGGTGCTCGAGTCCCACGTTACAAACATCTTGAGCTTGTTTGTTGAGCAGTCTCATTTTCTTGACTCTCAACAGGCCGGGTTTAGACCCGCCCACTCTACAGAGATGGTCATACTCTCTGTTATGGAAGAACTGCGCAGGGGGGCCAACTCTAACATCAGTCAGGCCCTAGTGCTCCTGGATATGTCGGCCGTCTTCGGCACGGTCGACCATGTCATCCTGGTCGACCGTGTCAGGCAGGCAGGCATCAGGGACACTGCCCTGGACTGGGTTCGCTCGTTTCTCACCAGTCGCCAACAAGCGGTCCGGCTATCCCAGTTCTCCACGGACAGGGTGGGGTTGACTTGCGGCGTGCCGCAGGGCTCTTCTTTGTCCCCGCTCCTTTTTAACTTATACCTTACCCCCCTGATCAGATCTCTCCGAGATAGGAATGTCACCGCGTTCAATTACGCGGATGACATCCAGCTAGTCTTCAACATCGACCCCTCGGACCAGTCAGTCTCAGATTTTCAAGCCACCCTCTGTCACATCAGCAACTGGATGGGGGCAAATCACCTGAAACTTAACCCCGACAAGACCGAATTGGTTCTTGTCAGAGGGCCTTCCAATCCTTGGAATTCCAACTTCTGGCCCGCTAGCTTGGGCCTCCCCCCTCGTCCAGCTGACTCTGCCAAAAGTCTGGGGGTTATCATCAGCAAAGATCTTTCGATGAAACCCCAGATAAATGCCACTGTCTCTTCTTGCTTTTTCCAACTGCGCAAAATCCGGAAAATCGCGCGCTTTCTCACCACCAAAGCTCTTACCCTGGCCCTCTTGGCGTTAGTCGTCTCTAGAATTGACTACGCCAACTCCTTGTACGTAGGCATCCCTGATTATCACCTCAAACGTTTGCAGCTTGTCCAGAACCAGGCGGCACGCCTCATCTTCCATCAACCGAGGCACCACCACGTCCGTCCTCTGCTAAAATCTCTGCACTGGTTCCCTGTTTCCGAATACTGCAAATTCAAGCTGGGCTGCCTTGTCTTTAAATCTCTGGCCGGCCTAGGTCCTACTTTCATCTCCTCCCTCATTCATCCCTGTGTCCCCTCTCGTAATCTTCGCTCAGCTCATTCGGCTCTACTCAAAGTCCCTAGAGTCAAGCGTAAGAAATGGGGAGGTTTAAGATTCTCATTCCTCGCTCCATCCTTCTGGAATACCCTCCCATTAGACATAAGGCTGGCTTCTCCCTATACCCACTTCAGATCCCTCCTTAAGACCTACCTGTTTCGCATTGCGTATAATTAAATTTTTTTCCTTTTCCCCGGTTCCTTCCACCTTTCTTTTTTCCCTGTTACTGCTATGCACACCCTTGCCCTGCCTAGGCAGCTGCCTACTGTCCTTTTGCCCTAGCGCCAAGAAACTGTATAGTGTATGTTGCGCTTTATAAATACTTTTCACATCACATCACATGGACTGGTTGGCTGGGATCTCGTGCGTCCCTACTTGGAAACTGTGCCCCAAAACGCTGGATGACCCGCTTTTCCATGCTGTGCTGGAAGAGGGGATAACACAGTATTTTGCGTAACACGCTGGTACGACCGCGACGAGGGCGACAGAATGGGATGCCTTTAAAGTGGTCATCAGGGGACTCTGCATAGGGAAACATGCGGGAATTCAGAAAGTACTCTTAAGCGATCTGGACAAAGCTGAATCTAAGTTACGAGAGGTAGAGATAGCGAGACCTGGCCACCCTGAACTACAGGAAGAGGTTAGTGTAGCTAAAGAAGCAGTAGCAGTTGAAGTGGAGCGCTTGCGCAGCTTTGACCATAAGGCTTACACGATGAGAGCTCATGCAGAGGGAGACAAGGTGGGGACTTTACTGGCCTGGTTGGCCAACCCCAGAAAGAGAATTTCCCCCATCCTAGCTTTAGAAATGGAGGGAGGAGAAATGGCCCATATTCAAAACGAAACCTTGCAGTGTTTCAAGCGCTATTATGAAGCACTTTATAAAAGTAAACTAGAGGTCGGGGACCCTGCCATCAACATTTTCCTGGACGAATTGAATTTGCCGGGACTAGATCAAGAGCAGGTGAAAGTCTTGGGTAGAGATATAGAGCTCGGAGAAATTCGAGGTGCCATTAAGCGTAAGGCCCACAAGAAAACCCTGGGACTAGATGGACTACCTATAAAATTTTATGGGAAATGTGTTGACCTGTTGGCGCCGAGGCTCCAGGAAGTTTATAAAGAGGCAAGAGAGTCAGCACAGTTACCCCAGTCAATGCGGGAAGCACTGGTGATTCCACTGTTGAAACCAGGAAAGGAGAGTGAGAACACGGCCTCGTATGGACCACTGTTGATGTTAACCACCGACTACAAGATACTGAGCAGCATGCTGGCGGCTCGATTGTTACAATACATGACCACGCTAGTCCACGAAGACCAAGCTGGTTTCATACCAACGCGGAACACGACCGCGAACATCAGGAGATTGGTGCGACTACTTGCCGAAGATCACCCAGAGGCGCAAAAGCCAATGATATTGTCAGTAGATATCGAGAAAGCTTTGATAGCTTAGAATGGGGGTATTTACATTACGTTTTGAGACGTTTTGGCTTAGGAGAGGGCTATCTACAATGAATGAAAGTACTGTATACATCGGCGGTTGCCAGAGTGAGAATAGGTTCGCTGATATCATCGCAATACCTGGTGGAACGGGGGATGAGGCAGGGGTGCTCGTTGTCCCCGTTATTGTTCGCCTTGGCAGTAGACCCCCTCACGGTTGAGATTCGGACAGGAAAACACTATGGAGGCCTAGGGAGCAGAGACGGGCAACAGTACATATCGCTTTACGCGGACGACCTACTGCTCTTCCTTGAGGACGCTGACAGGGCAATGGACAGCCTGCTCTTGGACTTTGGGGAAGTATCGGGCTTGAGAGTAAATTGGTCCAAGACATGTCTGTTCCCGGTAAGGCAGGGGGAGACTCGACCAAACATAGTTCGAGCAGTGAGCTGGGAACCCACCTGCTTGAAACCTAGGTGTTCACATCTATCACACGGCGGAGGACATGCTGGAGGGGAATGTGGGCCGTGGCGTGAGGGCGCTGAAAGGCAGCATGGCCTTCTGGGCCACCCTCCCACTGTCGGTGACAGGCCGCATAGCCCTCTTGAAAATGGTAGCACTCCCTCGCTTCTTATATTATTCTAGAACGCTGCCAGTGTGGATACCTAGCTCCACTTTCAAATTACTGAAATCACTAATAGTGTCTTTTCTCTGGGGTGCGGGCAGGCGTAGAGTCGCACAGGTGACACTCATACGGCCAAAGGCCTGAGTTATACTATTTAGCAGCCCAACTGCAGATCTTTACACAAGAAATAGCACGGGAATTTAGAGGACCAGAACACAAGAGGGGTAGAGGAACACGTGCCAGGTCCTCTTGTATATAGCTTTGCAGCCGAAGCTAGACCTCTGGGACCTTCTCACAGAGGAGAAAACTATCAGACTCTGTTGGAATTGCTCCGAACGCAGAGCGGGAGTGTTGCACCCATATGCACCCGAGATACCTCTTGGGATGGTGACGGCGTTGCCACATGGCGGAGATTGGTCACAATTACAGATTTGGGAGGAGGCGGGATTACAAATGTTAGGGGACCTGTACGAAGATGGGGCTATGCTACCCTACCAAACTCTCCAAGAGAGATTTGACTTGCTGAGAGGAGGTTTCTTGTTGCATGCAGCGTTAACTAGAGCAATACAAACGCACTGGAAAGAAGGACTGATGGAACCTAAGACGTCGATGGCCTGCCAGTACACCATGATGGCCACAGGGACCTTTAAGGCAGTCACGTGTCTGTACTCTAGAATGCTCAATGAAGGCCTACCACCCCTGAATACATTGAAAGGAAAGTGGGAAATGGATTTAGGTAAAGATATCCCTGAGGCAGCCTGGGCGAAGATTGTGCAACGAGCCTGGAAGAGCACGAGGAATGCAAGGTTCCAACTAGTGCACTTCTATATACTCCACAGAGCATACTTGACACCTGGGAAAATCCGGAAATATTTGAACCCCTTCACTGCGCTAAGGGGGCGGGGGGGTCGAGCGGCGCTCGCATGCTCGTGACGGAGCCGCTCCGTCACGAGCCGCGGTTGAGCTGTGCTCGTGACGGAGCGGTTCCGTCACGAACGCGCCCGCTCAATGGAACGCTCAGCGCAGGCGCGAAATTCGCGCCGCGCAGGCGCGCAGAGCGGGCCATGACGGAACCGCTCCGTCATGAGCACAGCTCAACCGAGGCTCATGACGGAGCGGCTCCGTCATGAGCATAGAACGGGTTAAGGTAGAAGAGGCGGCATGCCCCAGATGCACAAGAGCTGGGGTAGAATTAGAACATATGATTTGGTCTTGCCCAGCAATGGGACTCTATTGGAAGGAGGTGGGAGATACCCTAAATGCGATAACAGAGAGGCGACTGATGTTTGATATGACCATTAGTATACTGCACTGGTTCCCCCACACATCCAAGAATAAGATTACAAGTAAATTTATAGATATGAGGAAATTACGAGAAATTACGAAACATTGGAAAGCAACAGTGGGTCCCACCAGCAAAAGATGGAAGGGAGAGTTCCTAAAGTGGGCCACCAGTGAAAGCGCGCTAAGATATCAGTTGGCGCGTAGGCGAAACAACGATAAAGCGCTAGAGGCAGCGGCGGCATGGGAAGCACTAGTTCAGGCACTAAGAGATTACGAGCCGCATGACGATTGAGAGGGGCAGATCACTAATAGGGGGATAGCACCGGACCATGACAGGTACATTGCATAGCTCAACACATAGCCACTCCTGGGAACGCATGTTAAAAGAGAACAGATATGGTGTGTGCGTCGGTGGTGGGAAGTTAGGGAGGGGGGAGGGAAGTTACAGCTCTAGCAGAAATTAGTGAAAGGGTTATATTACAAAGGGTTCTGTTTAATCCGGTGCACTGATTGCAAAGAGCTAATATATCAACATACCATGTAATGTATAACTGCTGGGGTTTTTTTACCGATTCTTTGCGGATGCGATGGTAACTATTATGTAAAGATTTATGTATGTTTTGTACAAAAAACCAATAAATTACGTTTAAAAAAAAAAAAGATGTCTAGGATGTATAGTTTGTAAATGTTTATACATGATTGCAGTCCCACACGAACACTTCTTGTCACTGCCTCTCAAAAGAATCCTGGGACAAAGTGTGCAGCTCACCTTCCGAGCATTTACCTTTTTTTTTACCATCTGGGATGGTGAAAAACTTCCATACAATACACTCCGGTCTTTTCTTGGGAGGTGGATCCAAGTCTTTATCATCAGAAGGATGGGCTATATGTAGATTTGAGGAAGTCATTGCCAAACTTTTCCAGCAAACACCAAAATATTGTCAATCTAGCTCCAAAAAACTCAACAGGTGTCTCTCCTGTGATGCTGCAGAGAGAATTACTAAAATGGGTAGGGTCCTTCAACTGTTAGAATGGGAAACCTTAAGAACCAATCAAATGATTTCTCTTAAAGTCACATGGGAATAATGCACCCGGCGCGCAACCACCGCGCACCCGACGCGACTTCGCGAAAATATATTTAACAATAATATAAGTTTATAACAAGTACAAATATATTATTTTTATAAATAGTTTAGATCATCTCTTGCCCTCATATATACATTAAAGTAATAGACATATAGTTTTCAAACGCGCACCCGATGCTACCCAGCACGTATATGACGTCATGCGGGTCCTGGCACCACTCACTCGCCGCATACCAAACACGCACATGACGTGAGCCCATACGTATATCACGTTACGCGGGGCCAGGCACTGCGCACCCATCGCATACCAAACACGCACATGATGCGATCCCATACGTATATCACATTATGCGGGGGCCAGGCACCGCACACCTGTTGCATACTAAATGCACATCCTTCTTGATTTTAGCAATATGGCGGCTTGAATCCGGTCATCCACCGTAATAGGTACACAATGGGTACGCAACATATATTTATATATATATATATATATATATATATATATATATATATATATATATATATATTACCTACTGGCGGTCGCCAGTAGGTAGTTATAGTTAGGATAATTTTCAATGTTAAATCTCAACATTCTATTTTGAATAACTTTGGCGCCGGTTGACGAATCTGCCTGAAATTTTCAGGAAAATGGTCTCATGGCGGTCCGGTCCTTCCCTGAAAGTTTGGGGGGGATTCGTCAAGCGGGGGCCGAGATAAAAGGGGGGTCCCAAAACGCGTTTTCCCCATGTTAATTTCCATAGGGCGGTCGATTTCACTTTTAGCCCGAACGGCTGAATGGATTTCCACCAAACTTGGCAAAATTGTAGGGACTGGTAGCCCGATGTGCCTTTGCTATGTCTCAAGATATGTGCTCCAGTGGATTTTGAGTAATTTAGGTTCAAAAAAATATATATATCTATAGCCGCGCTCCCGTGCGCGCACGGGAGTGCGCTCCAGGCGCGACACGCGACTTGCGCGCAGGAAGCTGATTGGATCTCAGTTGTCTGTAAACATTCTAAACAGTGCGGAGCGGCCGCCATCTTGTGTCTCGGTAAAATCGAGACACAAGGAGTTTGAAAAAAAAAGGGGCAAATGACCATAAGGGGGAAGAGTAGACCCCCTCTGACCCCCTAGGTTTGATGTAGGGACTAAAATAGGGTCCTGCAGGGCATTAACATTTTTTTTTCGTTTTGCGCGGGGATAGCCGCGCTCCCGTGCGCGCACGGGAGTGCGCTCCAGGCGCGACACGCGACTTGCGCGCAGGAAGCTGATTGGATCATAAGGGGGAAGAGTAGACCCCCTCTGACCCCCTAAATCCAGGACTATATTTATGAAGGCCTTGCGCTGTTAGTTTTGCGCTTCCTGTGCGTCAATTTTTGTGACGCACCAGCGGTGTAAAAAAATGCGCATTGTTATGCAATATTTAAAAAGTGACGCATCTATCTAGATGCGTCACTTTTTAAATATAGTGCAACGAGGTACATTTTATTACACTGCTGGTGTTATGCGTCACTTTTCTGTGCGCACTCCTTATGACGTTCCAGATGTGTCATATTTAATGTATGACGAATCATGTTGCAGATACAATATGGCGCAGAGTTTTAAAAAGTGACCCATGTACCTAGATGCGTCACTTTTTAAAAATAGCGTCAGGTATAATGTATGCAGAGGGGGTGTTCTCTCGCAAAAAGCTTTGTAATAGCGACGCAGTGAAATCTTTGAGATTTCACTGCGTCAGTTTTAGGATGCTGTTGCGTCAAAATCTTGTGTCTGCTTTACAGCAGGTGTTAGACTGAGGCAAGACCTTTCATATGCTGCTTTCCCCATTTGAAAGGACACATTACTGGAGTTGCGTCACTTTTGTGACGCACTCCAGCAATGCGTTACTTGGAATGTCATAAGGAGTGCGCACAGAAAAGTGACGCATTGCACCAGTAGTGTAAAAAAATGTGTTGCGTTGCGTTATATTTAAAAAGTGAGGTATCTAGGTAGATGGGTCACTTTTTAAAATCAAGCGCCACATTATATCTGCGTGAGGTATAATGCATGCAGAGGGGGTGTTCCCCCACAAAAAGCTTTGTAATAGCGACGCAGTGAAATGTTTGAGATTTAAATATAAATATAGTGCAACGAGGCACATTTTATTACACTGCTGGTGTGATGCGTCACTTTTCTGTACACAGTCCTTATGACATTCCAGATGTGTCATATTTAATGTATGACGAATCATATTGCAAGGAGTTACAGATACGTCAGTATTTCTGACATATGTGTAAACATAAAAGTGATGCGAGGCCGGCGCAAAATTTTGACGCAATAGCATCCTAAAAGCGACGCAGGGAAATCTCATAGATTTCAGTACGTTGTTATTACCAAGCTTTTTGCGAGGGATTGCCCCCTCTGCATACATTATACCTGATGCAGATACAATATGGCGCAGAGTTTTAAAAAGTGACCCATGTACCTACATGCGTCACTTTTTAAAAAATAGTGTCAGGTATAATGCATGCAGAGGGGGTGTTCCTTGCAAAAAGCTTGGTAATAATGACGCAGTGCGTCACTTTTAGGATGCAGTTGCGCCAAAATCTTGCGCCTGCTTCACAGCAAACCTTTCACATGGTGCTTTTTCCATGTGAAAGGACACATTACTGGAGTTGCGTCACTTTTGTGACGCACTCCTGCAATGCGTTACTTTTGTGTTTAGAGATATGTCAGAAATACTGACATATCTGTAACTCCTTGCGAATTGATTAGTCATATATTAAATATGACATATGTGGAATGTCATAAGGAGTGCGTCCAGATAAGTGACGCATCGCTATTTTCACGTAGCGATGCGTCACTTTTCAGAAATGAGGCCTCCAGTTTATTCACTGTGTCATAAATTTCTTTTCTAACACTCACCTTCTTTCAGTCCTCCTACTTCACTTCCTTTCACCTCTCATACCTTTCTGTTCTTTCTTACTCATTCTCCTTTCAATTATCAATGCACTATATTTCACTTACTCTTCATTTTTTAAGATTATAGCTCTTTGATGAGAATTGGAGGTAGTTCTGAAAAGAACTTTTGGTTTTCTTCTTTTAACTGAAGAGGAACAAAAACAGGGAATAGAAACTGCTCAACAGGAGCAAAAAGAAAAGAAAAAAATTAGGGGTGGGAAGGGCAGTGATGGTTCTCTAATGCCCGAACCATGAGCAGGACACTTTGCTCCCCATAGGTGAGGAGTTGATTGCAGTATCTGCATCTGACGACCCCATGGTTGAATGCAGGTTGGATGTTTGCCACCTGCCCCTGAGATTGATCTCTTCCGGAAGAAGTTGCTCCTCCTGTAGATGTAGAGGCCCCATCTCTAGGAACCTCCTGTGCCAGAGCCCTGACACTTTCCCGGGCAAAATTCTGGGGGTGCCTGGTCTCCACATGTCGGATCATCGTAAAGTTTCCAAAAGAGTACTTTTTTTGGGGGTTACCCCGTGACAGGACCTTTTTGCAGATCCTGCACTCTACTTTTGGTGCATTCACCTTCTTCTGGTCTGCTGGGAATTTAAAGAATTTCCAAATGAAATGTCCCTTCTTCTTTGGGGTAGGTGGCTCTTCATCAATGAAGTCATCTTCACTGCTGGATGATCTGGCAGCCATGATGAATCCAGGAATATGGAGCAGCAAAAAATGCAGGTCTTTCAGTCACAAAAGTGAAAGAAGAAGTGAAGGAAATGGGTGGGGATTTCATTCATTGTAACAAAAAACTGTTAGCAACCAATGAAAAGTGTTATTTTAGGGTCACATGACCTGACGCGCTTACGATGCGCGCTCGGGTGCACTTCCGGGTGCGTTTACGCAGCGCGATCGTAGGCGCTTCCGGGGCGCACACGTGGCGCGATCGTAGGCGCTTTTGCGTGCGTTTAGGCGCCGCGCACGTATGCGCTTCCGAGGGCATGTACGTTGCGCGCCGAAGTGACGTCATCAAACTTTAATAGAAATGCATAATCATTTTCCATATTAAAAAAAACAAATTTTATTTGTATGGTACGAAATGTTTTGCATTATTATTAACTTTTCATTCATATTTTTTTTTCACGAACGACAGTTGCGCTCTGGGTGCGCTTTCAGATGAGCGCACGGAGAAGCTTACAGGAGAGCTTAGCTGAAAGCTTCCCCGTGCGCGCACCCAGAGCGCAAAAAAAAAAAATCATAAAAAAAATGAATACTTAAAAAAAACAGCAAATTGTAAAAAAAAAAAGGTTAGAAACTCGATATACAAAGGAATTAGCATTTAAAAAACCTATGAAATGCACTGAAAAAACCATAGGTTTCACACCAGTTATAGTTAGGAATTAGCATTTAAAAAACCTTTGAAATTCACAGAAAAAACCATAGGTTTCACACCAGTTATAGTTAGGAATTAGCATTTAAAAAACCTATTAAATTCACTGAAAAAACCATAGGTTTCACACCAGTTATAGTTAGCTGGAAATTTTACTGATATAAAACCATTGAAATTCCCACGTTATAGTTAGTCGGACTCACTATAACTTGCGCGTGCAATGCACTGCTGATGACGTCACATATTACATCACTCATGACATGGTCAGTGACATCACTCATGACATCACTGATGACACCATCCTTGTGACATAGTGACAGACCTCCTCTCAGTGTAAAGTAACCCTTGAGACACATATTCAAAAATAGAAACTGAAATTTTTAAAAAATGGACATACCTATATCAGTTACAACAAGCAATTCTGTACTTCCACTATCTATATACTCATCCACTCATTCACCAACAGTTCTATATAGTCACTCATACATATACTCACTCATCATATGAAGAGATACACCTATACATTCTGTTACACACCGACATTCATCCAAAAGTTACTCACACACATATTCACACGTGCAAATAAACTATTGAACAACCATTTATTTGAAAATAGAGTTATACACACACTTCCACCTTACTTCTATTGAAAATTACACATATTTATTCTCTTAAACAATCACTTATAGAAACACATACTTATTTAAACAGGAAATCTTACAATCTCTTACTCTCACATATACTCAGTTATATACATCAATATTCATATATACTAGATTAAAACATATGTAGTTACTGATAAAGACACTAGTGAGACAGTCATTCACTCACTAACAAACACATATAGACACTCATCCACCCATACAGTCCTGTACATATGCTGTCTTCAAAACACATACAAACAAAGAGTCAGTCACTCATGCATCTATGTGCTAAGTAATACCTCCACCTAACCATATAGACACTCATACTAATACTAATAAAAATATCAAATAACCCATATACATACGCATGTAGCTACTTATCAACACATGTAGCCACTTATACACAAAGTGAAACACTAATATATGTATTTAAATATTTAAACATAACTCACTAATATTTATTTTTCAGAAAGACACATATTCACTGGATGGTGTCATCAGTGATGTCATGAGTGATGTCACTGACCATGTCATGAGTGATGTAATATGTGACGTCATCAGCAGTGCATTGCACGCGCAAGTTATAGTGAGTCCGACTAACTATAACGTGGGAATTTCAATGGTTTTATATCAGTAAAATTTCCAGCTAACTATAACTGGTGTGAAACCTATGGTTTTTTCAGTGAATATATATATATATATATATATATATATATATATATATATATATTTGAAAGGACATAAGACATTACATATATACAATAAAAGGAAAAAATAAGAGAAAATAATTATAGGATATTACAGTTACAAAATATCATTAAAAAAACTAGCAATTTTCAGAAAAAAGAGAGGTATTATAAATAACATACTTATAAGTTAGCATTTTAGAAACCTTTGAAATTCACTGAAAAACCCATAGGTTTCAGGGGCGTTATAGTTAGAAATTAGCATTTAAAAAACCTTTGAAATTTACTGAAAAAAACAGGTTTCAGGGACGTTATCTTTAGAAATTAGCATTTAAAAAACATTAGAAATTTACTGAAAAAACCACAGGTTTCAGGGATGTCATAGTTGGACATTTCACTCATACTAAACCAGAGAAATTCGGCCATTATAGTTAGTTCAGCTAACTATAACTCGCGCCCCCGCAATGCACTGCTGATGACGTCAAATATTCAAGTTCAAGTTCAAGTTCGGGCATTTGTAAAGCGCACTACTCACCCAGAGGGTCTCAAGGCGCTAGGGGGAGGGGTTCATTATTTGTCGAATAGCCAGGTTTTGAGTTCTTTTCTGAAGGAGATGTGGTTCTGAGTAAGGCGGAGGTGGGTGGGGAGGGAGTTCCAGGTCTTGGCAGCCAGGAAGGAGAAGGATCTGCCGCCCATGGTGGATTTCCGGATGCGCGGGACTGCGGCGAGGGCTTGATTGGACGATCTTAGTTGGCGGGTGGGTTTGTAGAAGGACAGTCGAGTGTTGAGGCATTCGGGTCCTAGATTGTAAAGTGCCTTGTGTGCGTGAGTGAGAAGGCGGAAGGTAATTCTTTTGTTGACGGGAAGCCAGTGGAGGTTTTTTAGATGTTCGGTGATGTGATCTTGGCGCGGGATGTCAAGTATAAGTCTCGCTGACGCGTTTTGGATGCGCTGGAGTTTTTTCTGTAATTTTGTTGTGATTCCGGCGTAAAGTGTGTTACCATAATCCAGTCGACTCGTGACCAGTGCGTGGGTGACAGTCTTTCTTGTTTCAAGGGGGATCCAGCGGAAGATCTTTTTGAGAGTGCGAAGTACGTTGAAACAGGAGGATGAGACGGCGTTGACCTGTCTGGACATCGAGAGGGAGGAGTTTAGGATGAAGCCAAGGTTGCGTGAATGATCTGTGGGTGTGGGTGCTGTGCCCAGAGCGGAGGGCCACCAAGAGTTGTCCCAAGCTGAGGGGGAGGATCCTAGGATGAGCACCTCCGTTTTGTCTGAGTTGAGTTTTAGGCGGCTCTGTTTCATCCATTTGGCTACTTCTTTCATGCCTTCGTGAAGATTGGTTTTGGCGGTGTTGGGGTCTTTGGTGAGGGAAAGGATTAGCTGGGTGTCATCGGCGTAAGAGATGATGTTTAGGTTGTGTAGACGCGCGATGGAGGCGAGAGGACTCATGTAGACGTTGAAGAGGGTGGGACTGTGTGAAGATCTTTGTGGTACGCCACAGATGACTTCGGTGGCCTCTGAATAGAATGGGGGAAGTCGGACTCTTTGAGTTCTCCCAGCTAGGAATGAGATGATCCAGTCCAGGGCTTTTCTTTGTATTCCTATGTTGCTGAGGCGATGTATAAGGGTGCTGTGGCAGACTGTGTCGAAAGCGGCGGAGAGGTCAAGTAGGATGAGGGCCACTGTTTCTCCGTTGTCCAGGAGTGCTCGGATGTCGTCGGTCGCTGCAATGAGGGCGGTTTCAGTGCTGTGTTTGGCTCTAAACCCGGATTGAGATGGATCAAGGGAGTTGTTAGATTCAAGGAAGGCGGCAAGCTGGCTGTTGACGGCTTTCTCGATGACTTTGGCCGGGAATGGGAGGAGGGAAATGGGTCGGTAATTTTTAAGTTCAGAAGGGTCTGCTGTGGGTTTCTTCAGAAGGGCGCTGAGTTCGGCGTGTTTCCAGCTTTCTGGGAAGGTGGCAGAGTTGAAAGAGCAGTTGATGACATCGCGGAGATGGGGTGCGATGAAGGAGTCAGCTTTGTTGAAGATGTGGTGGGGGCAGGGGTCAGAAGGCGAGCCAGAGTGAATTGAGTTCATGAGGCAAATGGTGTCTTCAGTGGTGATTGGGTACCAGGCGTGGAGGTTGTTAGTTGGCGGAGTAGGATCTAAATGGGGTGGAGAGTGTTGATCGTTGGGAGAATTCTCAAAGCTGTTGTGGATGTCGGCGATTTTGTTGTAGAAGAAGGAGGATAACGCGTTGCAGAGGTCTTGGGAGGGAGTGATGTCGTTAGATGCTGCGGTGGGGTTGGTGAATTCTTTCACGATGTTGAAGAGTTCCTTGCTGTTATGAGTGTTGTTGTCGAGACGATCCTTGAGTGCTGATTTCTTGGCGGAACGAATCATTTGGTGGTGTTTACGGGTGGCTGTTTTGAGGGAGGTCATGTTGTCCGAAGTAGGGTATTTTCTTCAATTTTTCTCCATGGTGTGGCATAGCTTCTTGGATTGTTTAAGTTCATCATTGAACCAGGGAGCCTTTTTGCTGGCATATTTCATCTGGTGCATTTTCAGGGGTGCTAGTTCGTCTGCACTGTGGGTAATCCATTGCTTGAGGTTGGTGGCCGCTTGGTCTGGGTCCATTGAGAGGGTGGGAGGGTTTTGTTTGAGAGATGTGAGGAGTTGGTCGGTGGTGATTTTGTTCCAGTTTCTCTGAGGAATAGGTTGTGGGCGGTTGTGAGTCAGGGGGGTTTTGTAGCTGAAGTAGACACAGCTGTGATCCTTCCAATGAAGAGCTGTAGTGCGATCGAAGGAGATGTGCTTGCTGGAGGTGAAGATTGGGTCGAGCGTATGTCCGGCTATGTGGGTGGGGGTGTCAACAAGTTGTTTGAGACCGAGATTGGCCAGGTTGTCCAGAAGGGTGGTGGTGTTGCTGTCATGTTTGTTTTCAAGGTGGTAGTTGAAGTCTCCTAGAAGAATGTAGTTCTCGGAGGCGAGGGCGTGTGGGCTGACGAAGTCTGTGATGTCGTCGCTGAACTGAGTGCGGGTGCCTGGAGGCCTATAGATGAGGGTGCCTCTAAGTGTGGTCCTGGGGTCGGTGTGGATCTGGAAGTGGAGATGTTCGGCGGTTGCAAGATTGTCGTCGGAGCTGGTTGTGATTCTGATGGTGTTTCTATGGACGATGGCGAGGCCTCCTCCTGTTTGATTGGTGCGGTCTTTTCGGGTAATCTTGTACGATTCCGGAATGGCTATGGCGATGTCGGGGGCGGATGATGTGTTCATCCATGTTTCTGTAAGGAAAGCGATGTCTGGTGACGCAGTGTCGAGTAGGTCCCAGAGTTCAGTTGCGTGTCTGTGGATCGAGCGGGTGCTAAGCAGGATGCACTTCAGTTGGTTAGAGTCGGAGCTATGTGTGGGGGAGGTGGGGTTGGTGAGGGTCCTGAAGCAGTTGAACTTGCAGGAGAGGCAGGCGAAAGGGCCGTGGGTACTTCCTGGGGTAGCTGCGCAGCATTGTAGTGTGCGTCCGGGGTTGAGGGAGAGGAGAGTTGCGGCATCATAAGTGATTCTAGTGGGTTGGGAATGGCAGGGACCAAGGGGTCTTCGCTGGGCGGGGTCCAGGCGCGGACGGGCGTAGACGGGCTTACCTTTGGCGCACCTTCGGTGCGCATGGGGCGCGATCGCTGCGCGTGAACGCTGCACGCAAGTGCATCTGACATAAATGAGTGGAGGGGGAGGGGCGAGGGAGGCTCAGCTGGGAGGCGGGGCGGGCTCTAGAGGACGGGCTTGTAGGGAAAACAACAACAACAAAATGGCAGCGGAGGGTAAAGCAGTATCAACAAATCGCCAGAGATTATCGCGCTACAAATTTAAATGCCAGTTCAGCAAGCGCTGCACACCGAAAGCGTTACAGCAGTCACAGTGCAATTATCACGCTACAAATGTAAATGCTACTTCAACAAGCGCAGCACAACGATACCAGCTCAAGCAGGGAGCCTGGGGGGCGACCGCTCACAGTAGCGATGAGATGGTCACAGCGCTTCCAGGTACGGGAGCGCTGTATGAAGTCAGTGGGAGGGAGGCTCAGCTGGGAGGCGGGGCGGGCTCTAGGGGACGGGCTTGTAGGGAAAACAACAACAACAAAATGGCAGCGGAGGGTAAAGCAGTATCAACAAATCGCCAGAGATTATCGCGCTACAAATTTAAATGCCAGTTCAGCAAGCGCTGCACACCGAAAGCGTTACAGCAGTCACAGTGCAATTATCACGCTACAAATGTAAATGCTACTTCAACAAGCGCAGCACAACGATACCAGCTCAAGCAGGGAGCTTGGGGAGCGACCGCTCACAGCAGCGATATTACATCATTCATGACATAGTCAGTGACAGGGGCAGCGAGTCACCAGACCAGGGGTGGGGAGTGGCCAACCAGCCCAAACGCTGTCAGCTCTGGCTCAGTCCAGTGCAGGCTCCTTCGCTGAAACCAATGATAAGATATAGCACAGATTATTCTAAGCAAATGTGCTCAAATGAGACTGATTCTAAAAATGAATTACGAGTCCAGTTTGATGTAAAAGGATGATTCCGCGGGTACTTTTAAATGACAAAAGTGAAAGTATACCATTTTAAATATCGCAGCCAGCCAGGTCTGAGCAGGGAGCACATGTTCCTGATCATCCTACAGGGCACCATAGTATCAGAGGGAAGTCTGTTGCCCTCCTGGAAGGGGATTCCACCAGTGGAGAGGAGGACAGTCCTTCAAAATCTGATTCCAAAGTGGGAGGCATGGGCTATAATCTCCCAAGGTATGACTATGGTGCATAGGAAGCATCAGGGAGTACATTTGAGGCCAAAACATTGCCTAGAAGAACAGCATGCTGAGCGATGAAGGCAACCCAGGTGGGAGTTGGAGGAAAGGTGTGAGTTAAGGCTAGAGAGAGAGAGAGAGCTTTCACTGGGGAAGCCCTGCAGGGTAAGGGAACTCCCCCACCTCTGGAAGTAACCGGGGCTAGGTCTTGGACCCTACATAGAGACGAGCTCAGGGAAGAGTCAGAAGGAAGCCCCCTAACTGAAGCACACACATCACTTGACCATTAGCATAGGAGAGGGACTGACAAGGAAATAAGAAGTCAAGAAAGCCTGACTGGAACTCAGCTAAGATACAGAAGTAGTAGTAAGGCACCTTTACGCGCGCACGAGGAGAGCAATGACAAGGACATCTACCACTACCCCTGAACGTGCCAGTCAGGCAGACCAACACCTCAAGAGATAGTATCCAGATAAGATGGCAAGGCCTCTGCGTGACCTTTCTGCCATCTTCTGGCCTAATGGACCAAAAGGAAAGGCCAGTATGATTGTCCCTGACCGGAATGGGGATCCTTCGAGCCAGAGGATATGCCTGTTACGGAGGACTGCATTGAACATGGAAGGGGGGATCCAAAATGGAACTATCCCAATTTGCAGGAATGCCTGAGACAGTGGGAGTGCTACATCGGGGAGATGTTGACTGAGCCGACCCGAGTTAGAATTTGTCTGCTACTGTAGAAAGGTACAGCAAGAACCATCTATATGCCGTGGGCAGAGATGAACAAAGAAGGGCTTAGGAACAAAGCACCCCATTGATGGACGGGGCCGAAAAATGGTTCTCATTCTTTGAAAAGAACACTGCAGGTATAAACTTAGCTATAGGTGATAGTCTGCTCAGCAGCGTCATTGGGGAGTAGACCAACACTGTGTTCTCCCTAGCCCGCATCCCCACAGTCATGTGTATCAACACCAAGCATGACGAGGTTGCATTTAACTCATTCAGACACCAGATCTGGACAGCCTTGTGGAAGATATTCCCTGACTGCCTGGACATATGGAGAATAATGGCAGATAGCATGAAGGCTGGGAAAACCATGACTGAATTCCTAGATAGAATGAGAGCCCTTGACCGACACGGGTGACCAGGTTGTACCCTATTATAACATCCTCAACAGGGGACTAGCCACTGAGATCCAGACTGGGTTGGATGGTGTAGTAGGGCTAGACACTAAACCTTAGTGGGAAATACACACTACTAGTGGAAAAGGCAGGAGAAGGACAGGGAAAAGCAGGAGAAGTACCGTAGAAACACCAAACTGGTCCAACATAAGTTGTAAAAGACAGCCCTACAGGGGGATGCATTGGATGCGAAGGTCCAGATGGCATCAGTCTCAAGGGGAGTTCTACCTCCAGACCCCAGAGGGTATCCGCCCAGTTCTAGCAGCCAAGGTCAGGAAGTCTGTGTCCAAACCAGCCTCTTAGAGTGCCACTACTGTCACAAAATGGGCTACATGGCTAACCACTGCCGTCTAAGAATATACAACTATCAGAATGGAATAGTACTGGGACAGCCCCTACAGAGCATCCACTCCCCAAATCAATCTCAGAACAATGTGCGCAATCAGCTACACGGTAATAAGGCTGCAGCCACCTCACCACCACAAGGGCTGGGAAGTTAGCCGAACACAGGGCAACCGCCACAACAAGTCCAGCAGGAACCAGAACCACAGCTGTGGCAGGGTGTGGTGGCAATGCATGAACACAATCAAGCGTGCTGTAAAGCCCAAACTCATCTCCCTGTACAACCTATCCCTTTCATACTGGTCCAAATCCCATTGACTTACCTTCCCTTCACAGCCAGCCTTTAGTACGGCCATGGTATGTCGACCTGGAATCCACTCTAAGGTTTTCCATCCAGGTACCCACTGCTGTTGGTGCCTTGTGGTGGGTTAGCCGACCACACCCCAGGGGAGGACAGTCTGATGAGGGAGCAGCGTGGCCCCCAGCTGGTGCATAAATGACAGGCACCCAGGACCGCTCACCCAAGTCCAACTTGGGTGTGCTATGTAAGTCCAACTTGAGTGTGCTATGTGAGTCTCACTTGGGTGGGCTATGCAAGTCTCAACCCTGAGGAGGGTGCCTCATGGTTTCCCACCAAACAGAGTCCCTCCTTTAGTTCCAAAACAATCAAATACTGTGGCATCATGATCCTCAACATGGGCAGGGCTAAAATGTCCTCAGAACTCCAAAGAAACCAAATTCATATGACCCCAGTCCATAGGGAAAATCCATTGAGTTAATTAGCCTTACCCACATAATGCCACACACACAAAGTCCACAGTGAGACGGGCAACTCATTGAAAAACGCTGCAGACAATTGCAATTCCAGACATTTCCCTGCAGGGCCCTACAGGGGGCTCCACAAATGACCCTCCAGTATCCAGTATACCCTCCAGCTACCTTCGGTAGACCATAGGTAAACGCCCACCATCACCTGCTCAAGCAAGCCTAAAAGCAGCCCAAAATTCTTAACCCTTTCCAGAAGATGGGCTTAACCCAGCAACTCCTTCCAATTAGAGAAAACCTTGCTCCATGCCAAGTGCAGAGACCCATGGGACGTGCAATGTCAAAGGAAACTTTGGCCTAAAAATCAAATTTCCCATTCGCCTCACAATTACACGCAGCACATGCAGACCAAAAGGACACCTCAGCACTGATTTAAACACCACGCCTTTAAAACAGACCAGCCCACAGAGGAAGAGCACTGTCCCTACCCTAGCATGGAGCAGAAGGAACATAAATACAAGCAGCACTAAAATCAGCCTCAAATTCACCATTCCCTGAAAATCCGAGCACCTCCTTCCAGTAAGCCATTAGCAAAATTCATCTACAGCAAAACTATCAAGTGTAAAGGTAAAATGTAAATGCAAGAGATTTCCAAACAAATGCTAACAATGTGTTTTTCCAAGCTAACCTACAGCGCACAGCTCTTATCCTAGAGGTCTGCGATTGAGATGCATGTGCACCATCGTTGTCGCGGTCGACCACTCCTTTGCTCAAAGCTTTGAAAAGGACTTTTCACCAGGCCATCTGCTCAAGTAACATGAACTACAAATTGAAATCTGCATCCATTTTGTAAAGAGACATTTTTTGTACTGTAGCAAGAAGACAAAGACACCGCTGGGTGCCCAGATGACAGATCTCCCTTATGAAGGAGATCCTACAGCCTACCAATGTTTTTAAGTTACGTATTTTTGTACACACTCTATTTAGCTGGGTGCTCTCGAGCCCCTCTGGGGCTAGAAGTATGCCTAACCTCATAGACTCTACTTATTCATTCACATCTCTCTCACCTCACGTACACATGTACTGAACCAAACACTAGCATTTCTCACACACTACATAGTGCACTACTACACAACACCTGGTAACAACATATGACCACTCTAAGCACTCAAACAGCAAACCAATCATACTACATATGTTCACTTATACCCCACGCCATAGGCACAAGCAGGCTTTACTTATCCAAAGCGATAGCCCCTGACAAAGCAACATGCCTGGTCCATCTGTACATAAGTGGGATCAGGGCCAAGATTCAACTTAATAGAGTAGAACTTTTTTTTAATGAAAATACAAAAGCGAATATAAAGGTAGAAAAAAATATGTCAAGTCAAGTCAAGTCAAAGGATTTATATAGCGCACTACATACCCAGAGGGTCTCAAGGCGCTTAAGGGGGGGTGGGGAATTACTTGTCAAATATCCACGTTTTAAGTTGCTTTCTGAATGCTAGGTGGTTCTGGGTAAGGCGAAGGTAAGTGGGAAGTGAGTTCCAGGTTTTAGCTGCCAGGTAGGAGAAGGATCTACCTCCCATGGTGGTCTTGTTGATGCGAGGTACAGTGGCAAGGGCTTGGTTGGAAGATCGAAGCTGGCGGGAGGGGGTGTAGAAGGACAGACGTGTGTTGAGGCATTCTGGTCCGATTTCGTAGAGTGCTTTGTGTGCGTGGGTTAGGAGCCCGAAAGTGATCCTCTTATTGACGGGAAGCCAGTGGAGGTTTTTCAGGTGACCAGAGATATGTTCTTTACGCGGGACGTCTAATATGAGCCTGGCTGAGGCGTTTTGGATTCGTTGGAGTTTTTTCTGGAGTTTAGCGGTAGTCCCGGCGTAGAGGGTATTTCCATAGTCCAGTCGGCTCGTGACCAGAGCGTGGGTGACCGTTTTCCTAGTTTCGGTGGGGATCCAACGAAATGTTTTTTTGAGCATGCGAAGAATGTTGAAGCAGGATGAGGAGACGGCATTGACTTGTCTGTTCATTGAAAGTGAGGAATCCAGAATGACGCCCAGGTTCCGTGCGTGGTCTGTCGGGATGGGTGCTTTTCCAAGGGCTTCTGGCCACCAAGAGTCGTCCCATGCGGAGGGGGAGGTACCTAGGATGAGGACTTCTGTTTTATCAGAGTTCAGTTTCAGACGGCTGTGTTTCATCCATTCGGCTACTTCTTTCATTCCTTCGTGTAGGTTAGTTTTGGCGGTGCTAGGGTCATTGGTGAGTGATAGGATCAGTTGAGTGTCATCCGCGTAGGAGATGATGTTGAGGTTGTGTTGGCAGGCGATGGCCGCGAGGGGGCTCATGTATACGTTGAAAAGGGTGGGGCTGAGTGAAGATCCTTGTGGTACGCCGCAGATGACTTCAGTGGCCTCTGGCTTGAATGGTGGGAGGCGGACTTTCTGGGTTCTTCCGGTGAGGAACGAGGTGATCCATTCCAGTGCTTTTCCTTGGATTCCGATGTTTCTGAGGCGCTGTAGAAGGGTGCTATGGCAGACTGTGTCAAAGGCTGCGGAGAGGTCGAGGAGGATGAGGGCGACTGTGTCTCCATTGTCCAGTAGAGTTCGAATGTCGTCAGTTGCTGCGATGAGTGCGGTCTCAGTGCTGTGTTTTGCTCGGAAGCCGGACTGTGAGGAGTCGAGGGATTTGTTGGCTTCGAGGAAGGCGGCGAGCTGGTTGTTGACAGCTTTCTCAATGACTTTGGCCGGGAATGGAAGGAGCGAGATGTACCGAATCTGCGCTGAACTCTGAGCATCTAGGGCAGAGCGCCCCTTTTCCTGTTCCCCATTTAGCAACTCTGCTAGGTTTGATATACAAAAAAAAGGCGGTCTTGTAGAATTGTGCCTGCAGTTTGGCCAACTGCAAATCACTCTGAGCAGATTGCACAGCCCGATTGAAGGGATTATAGGGAATATTCAGCTTTGAATGCCATTTATTTGCTATATTAAGCATATCATCTGGCATTAGGCTATTTAATGTGGCAAAACTATATCCAATATGGGGTAGAGCTGGGTTTTTTAATTTATTGATAAGATCCACTTTTGAGAACCCAGCAGGCCCACCGGCCTTTCGAGCCCCAAAAATCTCTTATGGCGGTATACTTAAAGGCCTCCTGTTTCCTCAGATTATATTGAGTTTTAAGATCAGTATATGTTTTAAGGCCTTATGTAGTAATCAGATCTCCCAATTTTAGGATTCCCGCTCTATACCATTCTTGGAGACAGGATTTCCCAAAAATTGCTAGTAAGTTGGTGTTATTGGTAATGGGGGAATAGTAGTTCAGTCTGCCAAGCCCATAAATTCTGCGGATGTTGGAAAAAACTTTGTATGTACTTATCAGGGTCTTAAATCTGACCCGTTTGTAATATCCAAGTGTCAATTGCCTCCATAGACATCCCCGGGCCCCTTCCCCAAGTAATAGTTGAAAGGGAGGCGGGAGTCATGTGGTTGGAATGTAAGAATGTTCTTGGAGCAGTTCCATGCGATACTGCAAAACCGAAGCCCAATAATAAAGTCTAAGGTTAGGGAGCGCCCGACCACCTCTTTCCCTGGAGAGGGAAAGCAGCTTAAAAGCCCGCCTCGGTTGACAGTATGTCCAGATAAATTGAGAGAAGGGTTGTTTAAATCTCTTAAACATTGTTTTGCTGATCTCTAAAGGGATAGCCCTGAAGAAATATAGTAATTTAGGGAAGTAGGTCATCTTGATGACATTATTCCTCCCCTGTTAGTTAAGTGTAAATTATTTATCCGCTTAAGCGCTCTTTTAGTTTCTACCACCAACGGGATCAGATTTTCTTCTACAATCAAGTTGATGTTTGTGACAATGATGACCCCAGATATTGAGCTTTCTGAACGACCCGACTGTCGACCCAATCGATTTCATTGTTTAACACCTTGACTGCTACAGCAATTACCGCTCGGTGCTGAAGGCTTCAGATTTCCATTATTCATGACAAGCTCAGCTCGTCATAAGCACACGACCAGTGTACTGCATGACAAGCTGAGCTCGTCATGAGCAGGGAAGGGGTTAAGATGATCTGAGTTTTTCCGTTATTAAGAGCATACCCCGAAACTTTCCCAAACTCTTGGGCCTCTTGTTCTAGTGCTATAACTGCATTCTCAGGATCAGGGGTCACTATAGCCAGGTCGTCGGCATAGGCCATGATTTTAGTGTCCAATCCAAATCTGCTCACCGCACGAATAGCTTGTTTATTTTCTATTGCTTTGATGAAAGGGTCTATATAAAGTGCAAAGAGCAGAGGAGAGCGCGTACAGCCTTGGCGAGTACCCCTTGAGATTTTAATCTGCTCAGTCAGTTTCCCATTAATTGAGATATTAGCTGTGGGATTAAGATAAAGAGCTTGATTGGCTTGGATTGCCTTAGGCCCAAAACATATCCTTCTCATGACGCCCCACAGAAATTTCCAGGCGACCCGGTCAAACGCTTTTTCAGCGTTAAGTAAAATTTGGGACATCGGGTCTCCTGAAATCTGAGCTGTGTCAAGTAGTGTGGTGGTCCGTCGGATGTGTTCAGTAGTACCTTTCTTGGGGATGAACCCATGTTGCCAATGCGACACTAGAGGTTCTATTCTTAGGGATAGTCTAGTCGCAAAGATCTTAGCATATATCTTGGAGTCGCAATTAATTAGAGTAATTGGCCTGTAAGAACCCATTTCGAGTGGTGACTTATCCTTCTTCGGGAATATTCCAATTCTAGCACTGGACCAGGAAGCAGGTGGAGAAACCCCATTGAAAATAGAAACTACTAGTAAGGTGAGAAGAGCACTTAATTGGGGGGCAAAGAATTTGCAAAATCAACCGGGATACAGTCGGCGTCAGCCGCTTTCCTATTAAGTAGACTTGCTAAGGCTTTAGCTATTTCATCCCAGGTAGGAGGAGGATCCTCTAATTGGTCATAATCTTCTGCACTGAGTTTGGATGAGCTGATTTTGTCTAGATATTCAGAGATCTCATCCTCTCTCAGGTCTGATGGCCCAATATTCTCCTCAGAGTAGAGATTCTGATAGATCTTGCAGAATGCCATTTGGATCTTAATTGGGTCATTTGAAGTCTCCCCTATATTAAGTTGAATCAAGAGTATTTCACTAACAGACACCTGCTGTCTGGTTCTGAGAGCCAGTTGATGGCCAATGCAGTTGCTGCATTCATAGATTTTCTCTCGCGCAAAAGCCCATTTAGCGGCCGCCTTCTCTGCAAATATTGACCCAATTTCGGCCTTGCTGACTGTTGCTTCAAGTTGAGCAGCTTCAATTTCAGCCCCCGTTTGAGCTGCCAGTGTTAATTTCTCCTCTGCCTTTTTCATCTTATCTTGAAATTTCGAGATCTGTTCCTTTTCTTTCTTGTTTTTCCTTATCGGAAACCGTAAGGTCTCCCCAGGGATGCCTGCCCTCAGTGCATCCCAAATATCATAACTTTGGCAGACCCTATATTTAGCTCGAGAAACTCTTGGATCCACACTTGCATGTGCGTGCGATATACATCATCATAGAGTAAAGCATTTTCGAAGGCCCAATTCGGGGTCTCCCCGCTGGAACCCACCCCCATGATGTTTAAGATGAGAAGGTTAGGGTCTGACATAAATCGTGGGGCAATATCTATAGAGAAGTCTCGAACTAGAGAGGAAGAAACCAGAAATTAAGGAGAGGTGCTAGGGAGAGGTGTGGGCTGAAAACTAAGTATATCTCAGCTGGGTAGATTTTAAGCTGGCCCACACATCACTAAGCCCATGAGTTTGTATTACATTAAATATGGCTTGATATACTTTGGGCTTTCTACCTACATAGAGCCATTGATCATTTGCTTTCCAGTTACTAGGTAAATTGATGTTGAGGTCCCCACAGATAAGAATTGGAAGTGGCCAGTGAGAGAGTTCTCCTGTGATCCAGTTAATAACCCCGGGGTCGTCAGTGTTACTCCCATAGATGGAACATAAAGTAAAAATAAAGTTGGGAGGTAGGTGACATTCCGCTATAACCCATCAACAGAGAGGGTCAGATTTCACCGGGGTTGATTTCAGCAGGTGTCTGTTTTGTGCCATGACCCCTACCCTTCTTATCTTTGCACCTTGTGCAGGCCCTCCTATGACCCTGTACCCCAATGAGTTCAGTAGATGTTTCTGTGATCCCTCTACATGTGTTTCTTGAAGGGTAACTATATCGGCCCCCAGTGAGCGCAAGCCCTGTGCCACCTTCTGTCTTTTCAGGGCATTGTTCAGGCCACAAATATTTACTGACACAATTCTAAGTGTGTTTTGGTTATTCATACAAAATGTTTTTTGTTCTTCAAATAATCAGGTTTAACCAACATAAAAATTGTGTGCACCGTATTATTGATTATACAGACAATTGTATCCTGTATGCAATGATGCCCCAAGAGTTTTTTCTCGGCCAATGCCACATGTTTACTCAATTTGCACATTTTTCTTTCTCTTTTTTCTTTTTCTTTTCCTTTCTTATTTATATTTTTTAATGTCTTAGCTTCAAAAGTAGTTTCACACTAACTCTAACCAATACAGTAGTTACAAGTGTCATTGGTCCCTCCACCACAGTGCAGTTATCCTCCCGCCCCTCCAGATCCCACCCCCGAGATTTAGAGCAATCAGGAGAACCCTGAGTGATGGCTGTCAGTAATGATTCCTCGCTGCAAAGCCATGCCTTGTAGAACAGCCAGGAAAGTTTGGCATTAATCAATACATAAAAGACGTGAATAAACACAAGAGAGAGAGAGAGAACAGAGGCAATAAAAAAAAAGTAAAATAAAACACCAAAAACCAAAGGCCGAAAGAAGAAGGCTACCCCATCCAGGAACTAACCTGCCAAAGGCCCCTGTATATGTAACTAGCAAGACAAATAGTAGCAGAAAGAGTCAGAAAAGTTGAGGAAAAGGCATTACAATGGACTAGTACTAAATTACTAATCTTAGTGGGTTTCTATCAACCAGATAAGGTTCATCTGACCTTTAACTCAGACCCTTTTTTGCCTTAACTTCCCCCAGAAATTCGCCCGCCTTGATCTCAGACAAAAAAATCTGGGAGGCCCCGTTTAAAATGACTTTCAATCTGGCAGGGTTCATTAAAAAACACTTGGGCTCCCAGCTGCTGTAAGGGGGCAATTGTTTGGCACAAGCGCCATCTCTACTCTTCTGTTGAGTGGCAAAAATCAGGTTTGGCAAATAAAATTACCCCATTAGCCCCTTTCTGTGAATTCGGTTGGGCTTGGTCGTAGACTAGCTGCCTAAGAAGAAAGTTCCAGTAGAACACCAGGAAAGCCCTTGGTTCCTATCCGTGTGAGCTGCTACCATTACGCCGTTCTTTTAAGTTAAAGGGGAAGCGATGCGCCCTCTGAACTTCATGGTCCCAGTTCTAGTTCGATTGATTCGGGAAAGCCTCCTGTAGGAGTTTCATGATATATCGCCTTGGGTTGTCTCCCTCAACTCCTTCCAGGATGTCAAGCAGGCGGAGATTGTTCCTGCGTTAACGGTTCTCCAGCTCTTCAATCTTTATCATTAAGTCCGTCAGGCATGCCTCGTGAGCAGAGCCTTGGTCTTTTAGGGTAATAACTTCTGTTTCTAGACTCTCTGTGCGGCCCCCCACCATGTTGACACGATCACTGATGTTAGTGCATATTTTATTAAGCTTGCTCAAGCCCCCTTGTAGTTTATTGGTGGCCCCTTTGGCTGAGCGATTGTTGGAGCGAACCTCTTCTTGGAATTCCTTGATTGAACCTAGGATAGAAGCAAAAGAGGGTTCTGCCATGGATTCTGGTGTAGTTTTCAAGTTTTCCCAGAACAATGTCTAGTCTGCTTTCTCGCCACGGGGATAAGACATCTACGATTCTGAGTAGTCCCATTTGAGCTAGCTGCGTCTTTTTGTCATGTTTCTCGTTTTTTTCTAGCGCTACATGGTTTCAGTGTCTTTGGAGGGATCGATGCTGTTATCTTCGCTTGAGCTAGTTCAGCCTTCGTCTGTAGTCGTCAAAGAGCCATCCGATACAGAGTAAACATTTTCAACACTGAGCACCGGAGTCCAAGGAGCTTGGCGGCCAGGATTAGCTCCTAGACTGAGGATTTAGTTAGTAGTGCCGGCTGCAAGGAGTTTTTGCCCTGTCTCGGATGCATATTTTATCGGAACAGAGCCGAAGACTGAGGTAGCAGAAGCTGATGGTGCCGCTCATCCTAAATCTGCTATGGTTCCAGTGGCGCCTTCCATGGGGGCAGGATTTTAAGATAAATTACTAGGGTCCAGCAATCCTTCTGTGCCATTTGCGTCTTCCTGCTGCTCCCTTGGGGGTGCAGTTGCATTTGGTTGTTTGAAGGCACAGTTTTCCTTTAAGGTAGTAGACAGTTGATTAGGGTTCAGGCTCCTTTGTGTTTCTAGTAATGAGCTATCAGGTTCACTCTCAGGGGGGAGTGTGGAGTCTAATGTAATGTTTTGTGTGAGGGGTGGTGCCTTAACTCCAGAAAACATTTTAGCACTAGACGGTTGAGAGCCTGCACCTTCTTTCATAGCTCCTCCACCCTTGAGTCTCCCTGTAGTCTTTTTAAGACTGTTGGCCTCCCGTTTACCTCTGGATAGATTGTCCATCGCCACAGCGTCCCCGAGAACATCGCTGGATTGGGCTGCTTGGGTAGCTTTCATCTTGTTGCCTTTGCTGCTTTCGGCACCGCTGGTCAACATAATCGAGCTCCGCTGCCATCTTCCTGCCAGCCGTAGCACAAGCTTCAAGGTAGTTGAACCAAAAATGGAGGTAACAAAGTAGCAGAGCAGCCAGCATTTAAAGAATGTCTGGAACGCTCTTCCGAGAGCAAACACCCCGCGAAAGTTGTTAGCATCCGGAACGATCAAACCAAGTTGAAAATGGAGAATGATCACTTGTGACCTGCTCCCTCTTAGGTTCGGCATCACTGGTCAGTCCGTATAGCCGATGGTCAGTGTGAACGGCGTGCGCGTTTGAACGGCATAGATTCACGCTGACACCAGGAGAGGTGTGGCACCGCGGCCAGGTGGACTGACGCTGGATGCTGAGGATCACGATTCGATCCCCGGCGGCAGCAGTCTGGCTAGCCTCATGTGACTCTGGGCAATAGCTCGCTTAATCTTCTCAACGGCCCCCACCGCCGGGATACCCCTTCGGAGGTGATTCGTGCGCTATACAAGTACTGGATTTACATTTTTTTTTTACCATCTTGCTCCTCCCACACTGTACCTTTTCACTGAACCTAGTGGCATCCAAACAAAGTTAGACAGGATGCACAGAAGGGGCACTATGAGGGAGGACACTGCTTGGACCCGGGACTTCGTAGAGAAGAGGTTCCTGGAGGTAGCAAGACCACCACACCAGTGTACAAATAGTCTACTCCTGCCTCTGTCTGCAGTTCCAGGGTGACCCTTAACTTCTGATTTAATGACAAGTTGACCCCTGGCATGGAATTCCAGTGCAGGGCTACTCACCTCGATCAACCAAGGGGAAATCAGTTTCATAGGAGGGGGTCCAACTGTATCATAGACACCCCGTGCCAGGAAGTCTGAGATACTGAGAACATTAGGTACACATGTTTGAAGGGGAAGGAACAACCCCTAACTGTACAGAAACTTACACTGTATTCTCTGTGTTTCAGAGGCAAAGGAACTATACCACTCGGCAGCAACGAAAACTGTGGCGTGATACTGCATATACCGGACCTGAAATGGGACACATCCACGTTGATGGATTCTACTGGCAATGTGGTGACCTTGCTTTGTATGTTGGTGGACCCGCACACCTTGTGCAACAAGCCTTAATCTGGATTTTAATGACTTGAACAATACATATATCTGAGTAAGCTTGCTATCTCACTGAGGGGGTACAGCCCTAACCCATGTGCTATGAATCAAGAATGTTGAGGCCTGGGAAACCCCTGGTCTGTGAGATGCACTGCCTGGCCTCTAAGGTTTCAAAATGTGGTTAACTTTCCCTTAAGAATGTGTCACTATGATAAAGCTAAAAAAACATGCACTCACATAATTTATATTTCTTCAAATACAATACACACTAGGTTTGAAAGAAACAATTTTCTATATTAATTTTTTTTAAATAAACATAAGCAAAAGCAACATTCGGTTGCTTATAGATTTGTGTGAATTACCATTATCACAACACTTTAAATACAAAATACAAAAAAATCCCAATGCATTTTGTGTTATTTCAACCCTTCCTCAAGGATGTTTTCAAGTACAAATTGGTAGAAAAGAAGAGAAAATTATGTTCCTTCAGATACACACTACAACATAAATAGAAAACAATTACAATGGCAATAGGATTTGCACATGATGGAGAAGTGAATAAAAGTGAGAAAGTCCCCTGTAGCCAAGATGGTGACCATTGCTAAAACGGGTATGACACAACATTGTCCCTGTTTCAGAAATATGTATGTGTACATTAAAGATGCTATCCCAGTGTTAACATAAACAGGAGTGCATCAGGAGGTGTTCGACCCTATCTAGTGACCAAGTGAAACTTAAAGTAAACCATGGCTGGCTTGTCAATGGCGTGACCTGTGAACTGATATTAAAAACATGGGATGAACAAAAACTCTACTCACTTAGCTGCAAAAGACAAAACCCACTTCTGTAAATAAATGAAAATTAACCCAATATATGTCAAGACATGCCGTTGACCAAAATGTATTAAATAAGAGACACTTTCAGAGAGCCACTGCTACCCAGTCCAGTAGCTGCTGAGCTCTGGAACCGATGTTCTGCAAATACATACACGGCGTATCCCAATTTGTGCACCCGTCTCTCCCGCTCACCGGCCGATCACTGAAAGTCCCCACTCAAGTCACGCATAGAGAAATCCGTTTAAGGCATGTTGTACTCACAAACTTTCTCCCGGGGGCCAAATTTACAGCGTGGTTTGTGGCCAAGGGCCGCACTGGTGGGGGCGGGGTCAGTGGGGGAGGCGGCGGGGCTAAAGCAAAACGAAAACTTGTGACCATGAGGTTGCACACAGGTCCCTGCAGCAGATGCTTTCATCCACTGAGCTACCAGACACAGCATACATACATCTCTCTCCCTCCTGCCCTCCCTCTCCATCTCTCTCTCCCTACTGCCCTCCCTCTCAATCTCTCTCTCCCTCCTGCCCACCCTCTCCATCTCTCTCCATCCTTCCCTCCCTCTCCATCCTGCCCTCCCTCTCCCTCCCGCCCTCCCTCTCCATCCTGCCCTCCCTCTCCCTCCTGCCCTCCCTCTCCCTTCTGGCCTCTCTCCCTCCTGCCCTCCCTCTCCCTCCTGCCCTCTCTCACCCTCTCCATCTCTCTCTCCCTCCTGCCCTCCCTCTCCATCTCTCTCTGCCTCCTGCCCTCCCTCTCCCTCCTGCCCTCTCTCCCTCCTGCCCTCCCTCCCTCTCCCGCCTGCCCTCCCTCTCCCTCTCCATCTCTCTCTCCCTCCTGCCCTCCCTCTCCATCTCTCTCTCCCTCCTGCCCTCTCTCTCCCTCTTGCCCTCCCTCTCCCTCCTGCCCTCCCTCTCCCTCCTGCCCTCTCTCTCCCTCCTGCCCTCTCTCTCCCTCTCCATCTCTCTTTCCCTCCTACTCTCACTCTTCATCTCTCTCTCCCTCCCGCCCTCCTTCTCCCTCCTGCCCTCTCTCTCCCTCTTCATCTCTCTCCTGCCCTCTCTCTCCCTCCTGCCCTCTCTCTCCCTCCTGCTCTCCCTCTCCCTCCTGCTCTCCCTCTCCCTCCTGCCCTCCCTCTCCCTCCTGCCCTCTCTCTCCCTCCTGCCCTATCTCTCCCTGCTGCCCTCCCTCTACCTTCTGGCCTCTCTCTCCCTCCTGCCCCCTCTCTCCCGCCTGCCCTCTCTCTCCCTCTCCATCTCTCTCTCCCTCCTGTCCTCCCTCTCCATCTCTCTCTGCCTCCTGCCCTCCTTCTCCCTCCTGCCCTCTCTCTTGCTCCTGCCCTCTCTCTCCCTCCTGCCCTCATTTTTCCCTCTGCATCTCTCTCTCCCTCCTGCCCTCCCTCTCCCTCCTGGCCTCCCTCACCCTTCTGGCCTCTCTCTCCCTCCTGCCCTCCCTATCTCTCCTGCCCTCTCTCCCTCTGCATCTCTCTCTCCTTCCTGCCCTCCCTCTCCCTCCTGGCCTCCCTCACCCTTCTGGCCTCTCTCTCCCTCCTGCCCTCCCTCTCCCTCCTGCCCTCTCTCCCTCCTGTCCTCTCTCTCCCTCCTGCCCTCCCCCTCCCTCTCCATCTCTCTCTCCCTCCTGCCCTCCCTCTCCCTCTTGCCCTCCCTCTCCATCTCTCTCTCCCTCCTGCCTTTCCTCTCTCTCTTGCCCACCCTCTCAATCTCTCTCTCCCTCCTGCCCACCCTCTCCCTCTTGCCCTCCCTCTCGATCTCTCTCTCCCTCCTGCCCTCCCTCTCCCTCTCCATCTCTCTCTCTCTCCCTGCCCTCCCTCTCCCTTCTCCTCTGTCATCTCACTGTGTGTGTGTCTGTTTGTGTCAGCCTTCAGCCTGGGCTGAGACAGCTTCCTCAGCGCGCACACACAGACAGCCGCACCAAAGTACTTCGCAGGTCTTTAAAAGACCATTTACATGTTTTTTAGGCTTTGTTGTAGCGCCCCTGCATCTCTACTCTGACAATCACCGCTCACTCGGCCCCACAGAGCAGAGGCTTTGTCGTATTTCACCTCTTAGCACCCCTGCATCTCCACTCTGCTCTGGGGGGCCGGGGGAGAAGTGATTGTCAGAGTGGAGATGCAGGGGCGCTAAGAGGTGAAATACAACAAAGCCTCTGCTCTCTGGGGGCCGGGGGAGCATTGATTATCAGTCTCCGAGTCCTCTGAGTAAAGCGCTGCTGCGGCGGTGTTTGCTAACACTAATAAATTATTTTTTTAGCACAGGTACGATTGTCTGCAAGGTCCGCTGGCCGCCAAGGAAGGCTTGCCGGGCCGTTGGCGGCCCGTGGGCCGTACTATGAGTACCCCTGGTTTAAGGAATGCCTCATACTACCGGGCTCGCTTACCAAGTCCTCTTTCATCGCACGCTGCCTCTGAAATACAGATAGCAATGCCCGTGTGAATCCGCTGTCTCGTGGGTTAAAAAAATATTCAAAAGGGACGTGTTGCCAATGATACTGAATCCAGCGCTCACCTTCCGCAATTCCAAACCGACCGACGACAAGTCTCCTTCCGTCAAGAGGCAGAGACGCCATATCCGTGCACGTTTATTTAAATAGGAACATACTAACGCCTAGTCGATACCGTTATTTGACCTAAAAAAACGTTATTGCGCCAAACTGTTGTAACGATGCAGAACCTGATACCAAAAGATACACATTTACAAATGTGTGTAAAGCTGTGAAATGGGTATCTCAAATGTCACCGAATGTAAAAGATGATATTCAAAGTTACCAGAATCCGAGTCTGTCGGAAAAAACGCCAAAGTGCTTTAAAGACTAGTGACAAAGTTGAAAGATATATAAGACAGATCCACTTTCTTCTTTTGACAGTCCCAAACTGACCTGAGCCTGTGTAAATAATAAAAGATTGATGAAGAATTAAGATTCAATGCCCCTAGAGGTGTGATTCCTCTGTAATATTAAGATTGAAAGAAATATGTGCAAATCCTGTACATTCACTTCAAAAACAGGTTGCTGGACTTACAAAGGTACTATAGAAATGCTATAGAAAATGCAGAGACCAGTACCTATATAAAGCACAGAAGTTCATAATGGTCATTAAGACCCCCGGGTGTGGTGGTACCTAAATGTTTTATCCAAAATGTTTCCCTGCGTGCTAGGGATGTATTGAAATCTTTCCCAGGAATGTCATCTACCTTTTCTAAAACTGTAAATCTGATCTGAGGAATGGTATGTGATGCATTCCCCCAGTGTGCCGCTAAACTTGAATTTAGGTTTTTGTTGTCAATAGTCCTTTTGTGCTCGATGATTCGAGTTTTGATTTTTCTAGAAGTTCTTCCCACGTAGACCAATACACATGGGCACTGAATGGCGTATATGACACCCTCAGTGTTGCAATCCGATGTGTGTCGTAAAGCAATTTTATTTCCTGTTGCTGCACTGACCACAATTCCAACATTTTCGCATGCCCTTATTGCAAGAGCTTTTTGTTTGTGGTTTTAGCTTTGAGAAGCTCCTGTTAATTCTTGGAGCGATTGTGCGCAAACATAGGCTTTCTGTGAAATAAGGTCGCGAAGTCAGGTTCTTGCTCAACAATCTCCCACCTGTCTCTGATTATTCTTTTGATTTTGGTGCCCTGTACTGATTGCTTCAGGACAAATACCTCTCGTTAACTCAAGGTTTTAACTGATTTCTTGAGTAAGTCCTCACAGTTTTTTTGTTCTACCTTGTGCTTCGCTCTCAAAATAACCTCATCCGGATATCCCCTCTCTTTGTACCTATCAAGTTGTTCTTTGATTAGATTATGACTGAGTGCTGAATCAGACGTTATCCTTTTTATTCTGATAAGTTGTGATACTGGCAGTTGGCTCTTGAGGGTGATCGGAGGCGCACATGAATAATGTAATGCATTGTTAAAATCAGTTGGTTTGTGGTAATCAGTGGTCGACAATCCTTTACTTGTTAGCTGGATCTCAATATCCAAAAACTGAATCTTGTCTGACTGTCTGTTATGAGTAAACTGTATCTTGGGATTGCACAAATTCAGGTCGCGTATGCAGTATTCAAGCATTGCTCTGTTGCCTTTCCAAATGACTAATATGTCATCTATATAACGCATGTATAATGCGGTATTCTCTAGCCATCTGTGATCATGCATAATGTGTGTGTCCTCAAAGTATGCCATAAACGTATTGGCATACGATGGGGCTCCGGGAAACCCAATCGATGTACCAGTCCACTGTAGGTAGTAGTTTTCTTTCCAGGTGAAATAACTTCGGTACAATGCAAAGTGAAGTAACTCCAAAAAGAATAACCCAAAATCTTCATCTATTGAAGTGTTTAGTAATCTCCATTCCACCGCCTCAAGACCTTCACTGTGAGCGATAGACGTATATAGTGCCACCACGTCAATGGTGCAAAGTAACATTTGATTGTCAAGAAGATGACCAAGTGAGTCCAATTTCAAGAGACAATCCGCGGTGTCCTTGACACATGTGCCCCAGCTCTGTACCAATGGTTGTAGATGATGGGTTCATATATGGACCAACATCCTGCTACTATCGGACGAAATGGAGGGTTTGTTGCACGCTTGTGTATCTTCGGGAGCATGTAAATATGCGGTGTTTTTGATGTGGTGGTCTGTAGATTTTTTTTGTATTTGCGTTGATCAGACCTGTGTTCTCGTCTTTAGTTAAAATGTCATCCAAAAGTTCCATGAATACCATGGTCGGGTCTGTATCCAACCTCATGTATGTCTCCTCGTCGTTAACCCCTTCCTTGCTGCCATCGGCCATTGGCCAACGGCAGCACTATCTCCCCAGTGCTGCCGTCGGCCAATCGTCGACGCAGCCCCACCCGTTTTGCAGAAGTGCCGCACTGCGGGAAAATCGGGGCCGCAGTAAATGGGTTAACATGAAAATTCACTTTGTGCTCGTAGAACTCAGTGTCCATTGCCACCAGAGCTCCCCCTTTGTTTGCTGGTTGAACAATTATACTCTTGTCTTGTCTCAGACCATTCAGGATCGGGGAACATCCTTTACGACGCAACTATTACCCCGCACTACCATTACAACAGGGGGAATTACAAACGAAAGTCGTTACAACGACTTTCGCTGGAGGGCGCTGTTAAATAGGGAATAGTTAAATTTTCTATCCAACACCTTCCCTACTATCCACGGGGACAGGAGTTGGAATAGAAAATCAAACTATTCCACTATCCAGCGCCCCCCAACGCAAATCGTTGTAACGACTTGCGTTGTAATCCCCGCGTTGTAATGTCATGCGGGGTAAAAGCATGCGTTGTACTGACATACAACCTGATCTGTGACTCCTTTGTTGTCAAGTTGGTATGCTTAGGTTTGGTATATTTAATTTGTTCCAGATCCTTTTTCACCAAAGTTTCAAAATTATCTAGACTTTTGTAAGATAATGAAGACATGAATTTGCTTTTTGTACGAAACACTTCAGGTGGTTTACCTTGATCTTGATTAGCCATGGTGGAGAAGAAGAACCATTTTAATCTGAGTTTGCGGCTAAATTTGAATAAAGCAATCTCAGTTTCCAATCCGTTGGAAGTGTGTATGGGAACAAAAGAAGTCCCTTTGTTTAATACTCTTGTTTCTTCCTTTTAGAGATGTTAACTACTACTTACCCGTTTCACATTGCGTTGAGGTCTCCCACTTTCGGTGACTTTTTTTTATTTGTCCCCCCCGGAGGCGCTTCTCTTAATTGGACCGTTTTGTCCGGTGGTAGATTTGAATATTGTCCCTCGGCCAAAAAAGACGGTTTATCAGTCGAGGTGGTAGCGGCCTCATCAGTTACTGTGCCTGCTTGTGATGGAATCACTGGTACTGGTGGTCTTTGTAATGATAAATCCTGGTCCTGAACTACACTCTCTTCAGATGAGGTATTGCCAGATCGTTTATAGAATCTTTTCTGGGCGTAAGCCACTGCCCATGAGTGGACTTATAATCAATTGTATCGCGCCTAAATTTCCTTATTTTGCGCTGGTGAATTTCCTTGACGTTGGTGTCTAGTCTGGCATTGATGTCTTCGAGTACTTTGCTCCAATCTTCCTGTTCCATTTTCTCTGAGATCTCATCCTTCAGCTTGGCAATCAATATGTTGTGAAAATGTTAATTCAGGCAAATCTATAAGCAACCGAATGTTGCTTTTGCTTATGTTTATTTAAATCAAAATTGAAGTTTGAACATCGCATGCAAACAAAAGCATGCTCCCACTGGTTACAAATAACCAGGTGGGACATGCGGAAGATGACAAACGATACTGAGCTCAGCCCAAATGCTATCAAGGAACAACTGCTATCCATCTGCCTGATAGTGATACAATATTGGCAGCGGTCGAAAAATCATACAAGTGTTACTAGACCTGAAGATCTAGTACTTGAATATTCTACTCGACCTAAATGTATTGTACTTGACCCGTGAACTGGTCTCAAATTGTGTGATCCTAGGCAAATATTTTGTCTTATGGAGCTGCCTTTTTCTTTATTATCCTATAACAGAACACCTGCTTGATCCCACAGGTCAGAGGAAGTTGGCCCCAATAAAACCCATTAAGTCAGAGGCACGCGTTCCCCAAAAATACCACAAAGCTAGATGCCACATGTAGATAGAAACATTCAAAATATCAGACAAGAGTCCCTTTAAGGACAAAAAAAGAGAGATAAAAAAGCAACAACACCAACCTCGTTGTGAAAGAGAAACGTTTTTTCTTTTAAGTAACCCTCACCCACCAGGGTTACCACTTGGTGGCATGCTTCATCATAGGGTTCATCCCTAACCTGCTACAGAAAGGGGCATGTTACAACCAGCAGATATGTGGGAGCACTAACTTTGTGATGTTACTATACACCTATGCTGGTTGGGATGGTATTGAAATGGGTTCTTTTGTTCATAAAAAGGATAAAAAAATATCTAACTAGTGGGAAAAAGGTTAATTTATTTACTCCCCTAGCAGATATGATTACAAATTGGTGATGCTGGGAAACTCCTAGAGTATATGAGGTCAGCAAGTTGTAAGTCCTACCCCAAGGTTTTTCTTCAGGACCGAAAAGAATTGCTCCCACTCCTATAGTCAACTGATCTCCAAGTAAATACCAAATAGAAAATGCAAAATAAAGGATGAAAATAAAGGAAATGCACACAGCACCAATTTAGTCTGCTCTCAGTTTTTCTAAAACAATGAAAACGACCATGTTCAGGCCTCATGAGTCCAAATCTGGGAAGGAGGGTTGCCGGTAGTCAGACCTTCATCAAGGCTACTCCCTTACTGCGGAAAGGAACCCATTCACCTGTGACTCCAGAGTTAGAAACATTCAGCCAATAAGGACTTGCCATGCACATTACACGTAGTGATTATGTGCTCCCCACACTAGACTTTTGGACACACCCCATGGCCACAATAGCCCTCTGTAATGACCGGATTCTCAGACTCACCTAGATACACCCAACTCGGCCAAAACTTAACACCATCCTTTCCCAGACCCTATTTACAACAGTTCCTGAGTACTTACCCGGTAATGGGGAATTCGCAATATACAAACTTATACCATCAAAAACACTGCTCGATCTTAGGGATTACTAAGAATAGTCACTAATAACTACGGAATTCCATGTCTCATCCTATGATCTCACCTTATAGCCCCGCGACAATCTGGCCCAGACTATTCTACCCTCCTTCTCATATTGGAGAGCAGCTCACTCTACCACACCAACCACAATTGGTGTTCCCATTAACGCCCTATCTTGAGCGATCTCACTACACACCATCCCCAATTGGTGTTCTCACTAATGCCCTATCTTGAGCAATTTCATTACACACCAATCCCCAATTGGTGTTCTCATTACCGCCCTATCTTGAGCGATCTCACTGTCCTATTAATACCTTCTGCTCTCTCTATTGGGGAAGTTTCTAAGTACCTAATATTTACTGGGAGTATCTTCTATCTTATATAAATTGTTATCCCTCATGTGATAGATAGGAGATCCGATCCTCTCACACAAGAACTACCAAATTGTTACACTTAAGAAATATTCCCTGACATAAAGCTCACATCAATCTCCCGCATCAGTTACCTGTAGGAAGGGAATCGCCCATCCTTCCATACGCTGGCACCTGGCTGTAAAGAAAGGTTAGCTTTATCATAGAAACAATACTCGCATATATATGTTCGTTACAAACTGGGGTCCCTTTATTACACAATAACAGACAAAGAAAACATTGTATTATAAAGTCACAATACCACCTAACAGTCTGAGCATAGCCTGAAAAGTAAAGGTAAGAGTTAGTATATTTGCGCACTATATAGCAGGACAGACTTCACCTTATAATTACGGAGTCCGGTTCTAGCTGTCATCTGGGTCCCTCTCTCGTCTGTGCCTTGGCTCATCTCAGATTCTACTCTGCACCCACAGATACACGTCTGCACCGCTATGCTCCTTCAAAGCACTGGAACCCTTCTCTCTTCTTCTTCTCTGTTTCTCAACTCTGCACCGATCACTTTGCACTGGCTTCCTCTCTCCCACGAACTGTCTTCACCTCCAGACTTCAATCTAATGATATAGTTTCAGCCGCTCTGGAAACCATCTGTTCAACTAACGTCTTCACTCTGATTGTTCTAACTCCGACGTTTAACTATCTCTAACTGCTCTAACAGACTGACTCTTGATGTAACTTCAGTCTCTCCAAAAGATCATCAGCCTTCGATCGTTCCAAACTCCAACTGTCGATTGCAACTGCCAACTGTCAACTGCCTGCCTCTCCTCTCTACACCTCGATAATACAAAGAGCTCTTCGTTCATGGAAATTTCCAGACAGTAACCTGCCGCCCACCAGATTCCTGTACTAGGCCCTGGGCCTCCGATGCTCCCACACTGGCCAACTGTTGTTTCGTCTAATACCCGAGCTCTGCTTACATTCCTCCGATAAGGGCCAGCTCTGACCGGTTCCTCTCCAGTGAACAACAGCTCATAATTAAAACATCACTCTCGACCTACAAGCGCCTCGAGCAGCAGAGGCAGGAAAGAAAATGGAGTCTCTCTCGTTTGGGCCCTGTAGGCCCAAAAAAGGTGAAAGAGACGCATAGCTCTATCAAAATACATAAGCAAGCTCTACCAATAGGTAATATGATATCAGAAATAAAGGATCTATCCTCTAATATAGGCCTTCAGGCCCGAAAGTGATGAAAGGGCATATTATTATGCCAAAGTCAGTAGGCTAACCCTAAGAATAGGCCGAAAATAGGGATCAATCTACTATACTAAGATGGTAGTAGACTAAAGTCACCATCACTCAGAAATAGGACAAAATATCCGGTCACTACACCCTCCCCTAGGTCGAGGGCCATCTGCCCCCTTATCAGATGACCAAAATATTTTTTTCATGACTGAGATGCTTTTCCCAGAATGCAGAATTGTTTTATTGTACCTCACAAGATGTATTAATTGTCGGCCTAAACTTTGTATGAGAGACTTTCTTCAGATGCAACTCTGTTGACTCTGTCCCAGCTGCTGCATTTAATTAAACAAACTTGGCCCTGTTTTGCCAAACGCTGCCTTCATTAGTTCTTCTTTTCCCATGTGGTGATAAAGCTTGGTCAGCATCTCTCTGGGGTGCTTATTTGATTGTGTTTTCCAGGGTCCAACAGTATGGACTCTTGTCTATTCTGGGTGGGTTACTTGTCTCATCTAGGAGTGAGGCCTCCTCTGCTTCTTCCTGAAAGGCCCTAATACAGATTTTGTCCCCGCAAAGTCAATTTTCAAATGCTTCACATTTGGACAGTGCATACTCTAATGGTGTCCAATGTTCTTATCAGTCTCTACAGGTCTTGTTCCACATTTTGAGAAGTTGAGTTGTACTTCTCCATTTTGCCTTCTATTCTAGGGTCCTCGTCCCCAGTGAATGCCTGTCCAATCTCAAAGTGTCTAGTTTAGGGTGTATCTCATCTTTTAAGGCCTGCAACCCCTTTTACAGTTCACTTTTTAAATCTTCTTTGGGATATTTTCTCAAGGTAGTGAGATTGGCCAAAAGATCAGTTTTTGTGAATGTCATATTTCTTTGAGTTCTCTTCTGTTAGAGTCCAACAAGGTGAGTGCAGATGACACATCAAGAAATTTGAACAGGCCAGGGCATGGCCAGCAACAAAAGGAAATGGCAGCCAACTAGCAAAGCTCCCAGGACCCTAGCCCAAAACCCTCCATTATCTGGACATAAATCCAAAGACGCAGTGCTGATAGTACTCTGACGAGGTCTGATGGCCTAGGACTCTCCTCTGAGGGGAAAATAAAGGTGTTATCGAGGCGCCACAACCCAAGTCCAGAGTGGGGCCTGCTGGCGTGCACAAGCCGGGGAGCACAGCAGTGGGATGACCCAACGAGAGCCAGAGGGACGGAGAGGAAGGGAGGGAGACAAAGAGAGGGAGACCGAGGGAGACAATCAGGGGGAGACAGAGAGAGGGAGAGGGAGGGAGACAGAGAGATGGGAGGAGACAGAGGGTGACAGAGGGAGGGAGGGGAGGGAGACAGAGAGGGACGGAGGGAGGGAGAGGAAGGGAGACAGAGAGAGGGAGACAGAGAGAGGGAGGCAAAGAGGAAGGGAGACAGGGTGGGAGAAGGAGGGAGACAGAGGGAGGGCGACAGACAGAGGTAGGGAGATGGAAGGAGGGAGAGAGAGGGAGACAGAGGGATAGAGACAGAGGGAGGGAGACAGTGGGAGGGAGACAGAGGGAGGGATATGGAGGGTGACAGAGGGAGGGAGAGGAAGGGAGACAGAGAGAGAGATATAGAGAAACAGAGAGAGCGAGAGACAGAGAGAGGGAGACAGAGAGAGGGAAGGAGAGGGGAGAGGAAGAGGGAGACAGAGGGAGAGAGACAGAGAGGGAGACAAACAGAGAGGGAGACAGAAAGAGAGGGAGACAGACAGGGAGACAGACAGAGGGAGACAGACAGAGAGGAAGACATATTGAGAGAGAGACAAATAGTGAGAGGGAGACAGAGACAGAGGGAGACAGAGAGAGGGACAGAAACAGAGGGAGACAGAGGGATGGAGACAGAGAGAGAGAGAGACAGAGAGAATGAGACAGAGAGAGGGAGTCAGAGAGGGAGGAAGAGGGAGGCATAGCTGCCAAGGTTTCAGATTGCTATGTGTGACTTTTTCAAAATTTCTGTGTAATTATGAGTGTCATTTCAACAACTATGAGTGACATCAAGTAATTAAGACCAGGGAATTAAATATCAGAAATAACAGACATGCCGAGCAGTTCCCCCCACATACAGATGTACCCTGTGCCTGTGGTTAACTTTAAAGGTATTGGTAAGGTTTTCCGAAATCAACGTTATAAAGCAACGGCATTTACCTTTAATTGACTGCATTATGTGACCAGCTAAATGGAAGATCTGTACTTTTCAATTCAACATTAAACTCAAAATTACGAAGTCGCAAGCGTGACTGGAAAAATCAATTCATATTTTTGCACCAGACACAAGATAATATAAGCTGCTCCCTCAGTTGAGCCAGATGCACTCTCAAAGCCAATGTTACCAAACACACATCAAACATCTTATGAAACAAAGTATTTCTTCGAACATTCTGCCCCTGTGCTAGCTTCACGCTTTTCCGACAGGGCTCCTTAAGCAATGTAATTAAATCAATAGCTGCACACTGCCCCGTGGTCTCTGGTGTGCAGCCACCCGCTATGTTTAATGATTTGCATGCACCTCTACACACCCAGCACCTATCACGCAGTGAAAAAAAACTGATCCCCCAGAGAAACTGGTAACTTTAATTTCAAGCGACTCCATCTGAAGAGCAGGACGTCAAGGGAAAGGAGGAGGCCAGAGGGCAGCAGCACAGCGGGATGCAGATGCTGTAAGGGAAGTGAGACCGGCAGAAGTACCCCTGGGCCTCTTGTTAACTAGTACTACCACCGCCAAATTGCCAGGCAAACGTTACAGCAATAAAATAACAGCACAACATGTCTTAACTATTGAAAGAAACAAATACTGCCGCTCACTCCGACAACGCTGCACTTACTGATGATTCGGGCACCAAGGTCCAGTGGGCTAGGGTCAGTTGCATGGCCAGGGTGGGATCCAATCTACGTCATCCAACCACCGGTCGCGGAGACGACAATGAGCACTCGGCTCTCAACCTAATCTCCTTTCCCCGCCGCTTTTGACTCTCACCCACCACTGACCTTAACCTAATTAACTCTGAAAACTTGTTAGTAGAACGGAGACTCCCCAATGCCTCAAAATCACACACTAAGTGGCTCAGCACCTTTGGGAGAGGCGGCGGCCGTCAGAGCGGCCCGTTTAGGCGCTTGCACAGTGTTGGCCAGGATGTGAGGTAATCGCGCCAGGCGCTGCACTGGAAGCAAGTAAATGTATGACTTGTGTCTGAGAGGGCAGGCCCCAGGGTCCTGATAATTTTAATTGGGCAGGGGTTAGTCATGTTGTCATATGATGTGGTCGGCGCCGCGGAGGAAATCATCCAGCACTCTGCAGTTTTGCTACATTGTAGCTAGTAGTAGCAACCATTAATGAAGCATTTGGGCACGCACAGGCTGTCAGAGCAGGATCCGATGTCAATTACTGTCTCGTCTGCGGGGAGCAAGAGTTTTCAATGTACACTCAGCAGAGCAGCTGCCCCCCCCCCCCCTCTGGCGCACGCAGCAGGTCAGAGGCACGCCAGGCAGCGCGCGCTAGCAGCACCTTGGCTTTAATTTAGCCAATTTCAGCGCCGCTGCACGTCAGCATAGAGTCAGGAGCAAATGCGTGACAATGCATTTTAGTGCGGTGATGCGGAACACCACACTGAAATGCGTTAGCGTCACGCCTGAGGCGTGACACTTGGCAGGACTGGGGAGGGAGAGGGAGGGAAAGAGGGAGGGAGACAGAGGGTGAGGGAGAGGAAGTGAGACAGAGAAAGAGAGATACAGAGAGAAAGAGAGAGAGAGACAGAGAGAGGGAGACATAGGGGCCGATGTAGGTAAATCTTTTTTTCCACTTCATAAATACCGAATCATACCGAATCGGTATTTAAGAAGTGGTCAAAAAGAGAAGGGCAGATGTAGGTAATTTTATTTTAAAAATTACCGAATCGGAAGGAATCGGTATTTACCGATTCGGTAAATACCGAATCGGTAATGCCCATTGATTCCTATGGGCATTGAAGCCCATAGGAATCAATGGGCATTACCGATTCGGTATTTACCAAATCGGTAAATACCGAATTTTGCAAGGGTGCAGGGGGTGTCACTTTGACACCCTCTAGCACCCTGAATTCAGGCACGTGTGCCATGTGGCACACAGACATGCCCTAAGGGCATGTCTGTGTGCCACATGGCACTGGTGTGCATGCACACATGTGCATGCACACCTGTATTCGGTATTTTACCATCCAATAGGATTGGATGGTAAAATACCGAATCTGACTGGCCTGTGGGACTCAGAAGAGTCCCACCTACATTAGGAAATTACCGAATCGGTAAAAATACCGATTCGGTATTTTACCGATTCGGTAAATTTACAGATTCGGTAAATTTACCGAATCGGTAAAATGGCTCACCTACATCAGGAATGTCCATTTACCGGTCGGTAACGGCCGAAATCGGCCGTTACCGGTCGGTAAATGGACACCTACATCGGGCCCATAGAGAGGGAAGGAGAAGGAGAGGGAGAGGGAGACAGAGGGAGAGAGACAGGGACGGAGACATAGAGGGAGATAGACAAAGGGAGACAGATAGAGAGGGAGACAGATAGAGAGAGAGACAGAGAGTGAGGGAGACAGAGAGAGGGAGTCAGAGAGAGGGAGAGAGACAGGGGGAGGGAGGAAGACAGACGGAGGAAAACAGAGGGAGGGAGCGACATAGAGATAGATTATAATGCATATATGTCAATGGCACCACGCCTTTACAGCAAATGAGAATAGGGGTGGAAGGGAGGAGGGTTCTACCCAGGTCCACTTAGTTCTGGTTGGAGAGAGACTCTGTAATGTTGGGGAGGTGGAAAGTTTATGAATGTCATGCAGGGAGGCAGGGTGGGGGATGGGATTCTTCAAATTACAATGGGAATTACAAACCACATCATTTATATAAGTGGGGATGGAAATGGGGTACTTTTGCTCAATAGTTAAGACACACCATACACAAACATGACTATAAGACACACTGCAGCGGCAAACCACACCAAGGCGACAGCACATAACAAAACCTCTGTACTATAGCCATTATTACTACTGCACTATTGAAGGGGTGGCAAGAGATACACATTATCAAAACCCCAATGGCACCTGACACTATAGAACGATCCCTTTGACTACCATCCTGGAATGTTAATGGATTAGGAACTCAAAAGGGTGATAGTACTCAAATTTATCAAACTATATGCACAGATGTGGTCCTACTACATTAGAAGTTTCACGCACACAGCAGGTTCGACCACACCATAGGTAGTCTTTTTTCCACGTCTAGGACCACGGGATCGGAACTTTTTTTGACAAAATCACACATTACGCAAGACTTTACTCAAGAATATGGACACTGGCGTTTGGACACATATACCGAAGTAAGGGTAAGCGTTATTCTTGAGATTAGATTCCGATAACTTAATCTGCGTGACCTCATAGATTACAACGGATATGTTTTTATGCACATTGCAGGTGCTCGCGACATTCAAGAAAAATTTAAATGTACCAAGAGGATTGATTTGACAACATTCAACATTTGGTACGCTCCTTCGTACGTTATATTGCACGTATTTTACGCATACTATTTTCCGATCACTTGCATGATAAAAATATGCAGATACATCCGGTTTTGTACATTTGGAACACTCCCACGTACTCTACATTGCACACATTTTTTTAATGCTATTTTTCGATCACTTGCACAATAAAAAATCCAGACACACTCGGTTTTTATTAAAACAACAGTATCCCATATCACACAAAAGCCTCGAGAAAATGCACATCATCCACTTTTAACTTTAGTAGCCCCATCCTTTCACTCAACTTTCACGGAGTCACTTGACGCTTCACTCAGATTCACTTCACTGTCAATCAGGTTCTAAATAAGAAGTTAATGAAAACAAAGCTAAAAGAATATTATTTTGTACGCATGTATCACAAAGCATTGACATATGTTTGATAAACATAAATATGCGACTGGTCCTGTGCTATATGAAACATTGTCATCCTTTAAACTTTCAGAATTCAAGTCCCCCGATAAAGGGCTTCCGCCCGAAATGTATTGGGCACACTAATATGACATGTAAAAAATGATACTATGAATGAAATAGTATGGATAAGAAAATAAAATTAACCCATGGATAAATCAAATACAAGATGTCTATGAAACTTTATTGAAACTTTTAAACAAGGAGTGGCGGTTTGGAGACGTTACTTCCACGGAAGGAAACGCGTATTGCAAAATATTGTAAATCACCCTCATGCCCATGCCCAGGAGGGTTCACCGACGTGGCACCCACCACCTGGAGAAAACATAATTTAATATAATTACACGGAGTGCGATAAATCACATTCCATTTGGATTTTAGTACTTACTACAAGAGACCCACCTCGTGGGTAACATCTGTACAGCATTAAACATATGGGGATATGCATTGGTTGCTCACACAGGATTCACCTCAGGCTCTTGATGGGAATACTTCTACACAGATGCTTCCCCTTTATTGTGGGATGATCCTGAACAGACCCACAGGCAGATATTTATTTATTTGTTTATATAGCACCAACCGCCAGCTACGATCGCCGACCTCTCACTCGCCATCGTCCCGCGCATCCGAGGAACAACCACAGGCGGGAGATCCTTCTCCCACCTTGACGCCAAGACATGGAACACCCTCCCACTGAGCCTACGAAAGACCCAAGACCTGCTGACCTTCAGGAGGATGCTCAAGATCTAGCTGTTCGATCAGTACCGGCCACCCCCAGCGCCTTGAGACCCTCACGGGTATGTAGTGCAAACTTACAAATGACTGATTGATTGATTGATTGATTGATTGATTGATTGATTGATGACATATAAGAAAATACCCAATAAAATGCCTGACCCCCCTCCTGAGGCTATGAGAACGCTAGCAGGAAAACATAGGTGAGCTTGAGGAGGAAGGATGACAGGAGGCACTGGCCTTCCCCAGAGAACGTCCACCAAATTTATCTTTCCTGCGCCCGTCCTCACCTGTGCACAGCTTCAGGAACCCTGGCCATCCTCCCACCCTCCGCTACCCCACCATGACCCTCCGTGCTCTAAACTACTTCTGCCATTCAGCACACTCCTAATGCGTAGCACCACAAAACACTGAGGGAGCGTTTGCCTACCCCTCCTGCAAGTTCTCATTTACTCTCCCATGCTCCTGCTCGGAGCAGTTCTTCCATTGTCACTGTGGCCTGCTCTGAAAGCATCCAACACTCATACCAACACTCACCAGACGCACACCACTCAACACTCTGCACTCCTATCCATGCTCCTTAAACTCTCTCATTCTCCAAACACGCCACAGAAACCAGGGGCCTGCTTCACAAGCACACATTGTACGCACTCACCAGACCTGCTTTTGCTCACAGACAACCTGGCTGAACCCCACATCAACACACAACATTACCCCAGACATCCCTTCAAGCTACAGAATTTCCAGGCAGGACAGACAGCACAACCCTGGAGATAGAATTGCCATCATCCTCAAGGATATCATCCGCTGCATCTCTTCCACAGTTGTATCCCTCAGCAACAGGAAACACCTTTTATTTAAACTTCACATCACAGCCAACTTCACCCTGAATGCCAACTTCATCTACAAACCATAAGGACCATGTACAAGCTTCACCAATACTATATCAGATTTCGTTGCATCCCTCATCCTAGACTTCAGCAAAATCCTCTGAGATATGAACTTCCACCTTGAAACACCATTGACCCAAACTCACCAGCTCTACTTGAAGACCTTGTGTCACTCTGCTAGACACCTCTTAGACCTGATCTTCACCTTCTTCAACAACATCTTGGTCAGCAAGCCCACATTAATCACCTGGGCAGACCACACCATCAACAGTTTCAGCATTCCTGCCACACACAACCTTCAATCGAACACAGACAGACCAACCTGCCAAAACTAAAACAACATCTTATAGAAAGACTTAACTACAGCACTCACAACACACTAGCCAGAGCACACAGCACAAACCTACCTGATCCATCAACAACTTCAACAACTGAATCACTATCTGCACTAACACCCTGACTCCCCTTAAACCCAGTAAACCCACACGATTCAGACTACAAGCCAGCTAGAACACTGATCGTACTATTTTTAATCGTAGGCCTGCTTATGTTAGCAAAAATACTGCATCTTAGAGCACGTCGTTAAAATAAACATTTTTTAACTTTTCTGTGTCTCTATTTACTCACGTCGTGGACTGGTATGAGAATGACAAACGAAAGAGTGTTCTTGATTCCCACCATTCCTGAGAGTGACCTAAGTCTCATGTTCTGGGTTGTCTAATCGTTGGTAGTTTTGCTATTGGACGGAGACCTAATGAGACAATGATGCTTGCCGGTTAGGGGTACTAGGTACTGACTTGAGTTTTTTGGTACACCAAGAGGTCCTGGGTTTCTGTGCACAGTTCTGTGTATGAGCAGAATTCCCGCAACATGGCACACCTAACGATGTGGCCTTATATTTGAGACTCTCGAGTAGTGCTTACAACAGTCCACGACACCTTCATTACTGTTTCCGGTTGACAGTAGTGAGGGATTAACCTACCTATATGGTTTAAGTATAGGTTTATTCAAGCTTGATATCTTAAAACGGTTCTTTATTTGAATTACAACCCGCTTGTGCTACATTTACTATAGATTGTTTCTTCTCTCCTGTGTCCTGATGGGTGACGTTGAAATAGCCCAACATAGTCGAGTAGCAGTCGCAATCATATGCAGGCATTTGGCGTACCCTTGGAAGGCATGGCGGTACTTTTTGTGGTAAGTGCTGAAGCCGCATAATTATTTGAGCTTTTCTACTCATGGGTTACCTTTCCTACAGGGAATGCAGATAGTGGTACGTTTCATATTTACACTCAAACTGCTGTGCCTCTTGAATATACACCGTATAGGACACGGGAGATTCTAATTACAGCTTGGCAGCATCGAGTTTGGTTTAATGGTGCCCTTCACCACTCGGTAATGGCAGTTCGGTTAAGGCCTTTGTCTATTCCTGGGGCCACTTGACCTGTTTTGGCCGGGTTTACTCCACACCCACATAACCTTACAGTCCACTTGCGGAATTAAGAGTCCTTTACGCATCTGTTGTAGGGGTGCATCGGGCTTTAGTGCAATACGTTTCTGGCAACATCCAGGTGGGGGCACCTGGTGCTGCGGTGCATCCAGTTGTATTGGCCGGGATGAAACTCAGTCCCATCATGGTTAATTAGGTTATGGGCAAGCGCCCCCAAGATAAGGATGATATGCCTTTTTGACTTGCTGAGAAATTTGACCAACTGGAGGCAGTATTTCCTAATAAGAATCCTGCTGAGAAACACAGGATTCTGACCATTAGTTTGCAGAAATACTTAGTGCCAGAGGTAACAGATTGTGAGACCTGGGGTAAGATATTTGCGGCAGTCTATGCAAAGTGCTTCAGCACACCGCCCATGGCTGTCCTACCCACCGTGATTAAGCGTGTCCAAGATCACCACGGTCCTGAGGCGGCTGTTGAATTGGGAATGAGGCTAGTCGGCGTGTTTGACGTAGTTTCTGATCTCGTTCTTGCTAATGTCAAGGGAGATGCAGTGAACTTTCAAGTGTCTGATGCTTTGCGCGATGTACTCGATGCCGATAAGCCTCGGCAGCTACCGAAAATTATTGCAAAGGCTTACAGGACCATTGGCCGCAATAGTTTGAGTGTTAAGCCTTTTGCTAAAGTGACATCTCAACCACAAACTCAGATGGCGAAGTCTGATAAAGACGACCGTCCCACCCTTCCTAAACAGACATGGAAATCTAAAAAGCAGGAAAAGCAACCAAAGAAACAAGGGTCGGGCCTGCATCGTCAATACCTGTGTCTACTGAGCGCGCGTATGATTTGCCCGACCGCGCAAATATTAAGTCACCTAATCATTTTCAGGTTCCTGAACAACGGAACAGCCCCGCTAGACGGAAGATAAAGGCAAGCAGCACGATTTTCAATGTCAACGCCCTCAGTTTTAGAAAAAGAAAGTTGCTACTTTAACAGCGAGGTAAGCCACGGATAGTGAGAGCACAGCTTCGGAACTTGACATGGGCGCTGACCCTACTAGAGAGTGCGACGCAAATTACAGTGGTGCGGCAAGCACTGTGTCCGTATCTGAAGGCTACAGCAACTAACTTGCTCATCACTGTAGAAACAGCTGACACTAGGGTGGCCCCCCTGACAGACTATATGAAATAGTCATTTTAATTGAAGGTGACATACAGCGTACTATAAAAGTGATTTTTTGGGAAAATCTGACTCTACATATGATAATTTGTTAGTTGAGGAAGACTGGCCCTCACCTTTCATTTTGCCACAGAAAGCAGTTGCCCTTACTTCATCCTGTGAAACATTTGTCCTTCATGTGGCAAACGCCCGCACTGAGGTGCATGCCCTTTTAAATACTGATCTCACCCTACATTTCAGCACTTTTATTGACACTATATTTATTGCCTCGTCAATCACAGGTTTGGCTCATTTTTTTTAAATAGTAAGCTCTGGCCTTGTGACTTTATTACAAACTATCAGCCTGATTCATCAAGCTGAATTGCGCTCGCAAAGGGCCAGATTCTGAGAATTGCGATGATGAATCCCAAATGCAAAAATCAGTAATAGCGATTTCGCTATTTTGCGAGGAATTCATCCATTTTCAAATAGCGAATTCGCAATTTCGGCCTGCTATTTACCGCGAGGTCAAACCTCGTGGTAAATAGCGAAAACCTTTAAAAGCATTTTTCTAAGTTGCATGTTGCACACACTCATGTCCTTTGGACATGTGTGTGCGCAACACCTGTTTCAATTTGCATTTAAGGGGTGCTACAGGGTGTTCTTTGGACACCCCTGGCACCCTTTAAATCGCTATCTTATTTGCGATTAGCTAAATCGCAAATAAGGAATACTTTTGGCCCATAGGAATGAATGGGGAGTTATTCCTTATTTGCGATTAGCAATTTGCTAATCGCAAATAAGGAATATGTAGGAATCGCATTTTTTTTGCGATTCCTACATGAATCCTGTTTTGCGAGCCTGTAATAGCGATTCCTTATGAATCGCTATTAAAGACTCGCAAAACGGGTTTTTGATGAATCAGGCTGTTTATTTGGTGTGATACTGGCATTTTTTCCAGCCTCTTCAACGGTTTACCGTTAATTCTCACCTTGGCTGCTGGTGTACTGCTGTTAATTTGCTTTCTCAAAAATGGCTGCACACCCTGTGTCACAAGACAACCTGCCCCGGCTGCTCCAGCTTCGCAACCGGATGCTTGAATACTATGGATCACTACCCTTAGCCACCTTGAGTGCAGCCTATGGATTGTCCTTCCGGTTTTCCTACTTTACATGCGTGTAACCTGGATTGCTGTTTTGAATGGGCTCTGGATTTGTGTCTCTGCAATACTGTGTCTCCTAAACCCGGATTATGATCTACTGATGAGTCCCTTAGTTGCTTATGAGTGAGACTGTTCTGGTATCGGAATAATGGCCTGTGCAGAGGCACATGGAGTCCTGGGCAATTGGAACATATGGGCTGCAGCCAATGACTTTCTGGCTCGCAGTTATCTTGAAGAACACCCGAGTTGTCCTCTGATGGTGCTAGAGGCTCCGGCTGTCGAAGAACATGTATTTTCCTTCACGTTATTGAATTAGATGGTTGAAATGCTTTCTGATGATAACAATGACTTCCTCATGGAGGCGGTTGCAACGTACTGTGCCTATACCCTGTTGGATTGATTTGCCATTTGTCCATCTTCACCGGGGCCTATGCTCAGACAATTTTTGTGTTTTTTTTCCTTTTTATGGTTGGGTAGTCTACTCCTCCTTTTTGCTTTTTTCTACATTTTTCAGACTATTTAGAACCTATTACTCCCATTTATACGTTTTGGCAAATTTTGATATGGATTCTGTCTCCCTCAAACTTGAACTCTGCATTCCAAAATTGCCTCCCTTCTTGTACGTGTTCCAATCAGGGGAGGGTGTATTGAAGGCAGGGCCTGGCGGGCACACATTCCAATGCTAGCCTAAGCCTATTAGATGTTTAAACACAATTTTTTCCAATTTGAAGCTTTTGCACAAAAAACTGTGTGTAACTGTTGTTGTAAGTTAGACTGCTTGAATTTCTTCACAAAAGAAAGGCTTGTTTTCAAGATCCCTAGACTTAAATTGCGAACTCAGTCTGTACAGTGTTTGCAGAGGCCTCCGAGGTTACCATAACAATGTGAGCTGTTATTCGGGCTGATCGGCCCATGCTCTAGACACAACATGCACATCTGCAGCTAACTGAAATTCTAGCGCCTTTAATATTTAACTGCATGCATGATTAAGACACTTGGAGAAAATCCTATTCCAGAGAGAGCTTTTGCTGACCTGATGTGATTCACTTCTGCTGATCTTGAAGGTACGGGGTTCCCCAGTCAAGCCTAAGAGACCTTCTATTATTATTATAAAACATAGTTCCTAGCTGGGAGGTGTAGGGAGTGTACTCCTTTAAGGTAGGCATGTTGCTCTGTTTCTATGTATTCTATATTCTAGAATTGTTATGATGCATATTTCCGTCCAGTGGCAGTTCCTGATGTGTTCAGTCGTGGGTCTTCTGTATGGAATAAATCTTACATCTTCTCAACAATATTTGGATTATTCATTTTATTGGATGCAAGGATTTCACTTCCTACATTTATTGGCGACGTTTTAAAGACCCACTGACTTTGGATGGACATTATTTCAACTTTATGAAAAAGCTTCATGGACACTAATTTGAACTATTTACTCGCTCTTCTAAGGTACTGTTTCATTTTAACATTGTCGGTTTGATACTGGTCTTTACTCCAACGTTGGCTTTATTTTATTTCATGTGCTAACTAGGGTCTAACCTTAAAAATCGCTCCGACATTAGTGTTATTTTTCGTTTTAATTATCATTAGAGTGCCGTAAATAGAGCACTATAAATTCAGTATATTGACACATCCACGAGTCTGGAGATATTTCAGTGAACTTTCGTAACTCTGCCCATAATTAATTTCATTAATTGACTCTGCGCGACATTTAAAATACTTGCCTTGTACCCAACGATTTATTCCTCGAGCGAAGAATCTCTGCCTGCGTCCACAATCAGCGCGTCCTGCTTCCTGAACAGAATCTCTGTCTCCGTGCTCTGCACTCCACCATCAGCACTTCTGTTTTCCTCCTTTCTCTGCTGTGACGTATGGTATGCTGAATTACTTAGGTCAAGCTACTGTGTCATCACGTCACGTTCGAACGTGGAGGTCACGTCAAGGAGCCATCTGCAATGTATTTTACGACTTGGATGCGGCGGAGATCATAATTTCAACGACTTTCAAGCTTTTAATCACCATTTTTCTTGCTGAAAAGCTTATTTAAGAGGAATTGAGGGAAATATCTCCATATTTCACCTTATTTCGTCGTTTTGAAGACACTTCCTCATTTCTCCATTGCCAGTGCTTATACTTCCGTGACTGATAAGCACACGTTATTGGATAAAACAATTCATATGGTGACTTTCATAATTTATTCTACATATTTTCTTATGCTGCACTTTTATATATATATATTTTTAAAAATTATATGTTTATTTTATATGCTTTCATGATTTTATCTTTCTGTTTAACTTTGATTTCTTTTCAGCAGTGTATGTTTATTTAGAAGAAATGTCCTCTGGTTCTTCAAATAACGTGTTGCAACTGCCTCCATTTCTACAAGTTCCTGGTAAACCTTTAGTGCCTTGGCACAAGTGGTTTAGAGTTTTTGACAACTATCTTGAAGCTATTGATGCCACTAAATATGCTGACTCAAGAAAGAAAGCGCTATTATTTAATCATTTAGGTAGTGCTGACCAGGTTGTTTTTGACAATTTGCCTGTTGTACCAGCACCATCTGGTGATGACGCTTGGAATGTTTACAGAGAGGCATTAGCTAGACTCGGAAGAAATTACGTTGATGAGCCTTCTGTCATGGTAGAAAGGCATGTTTTCTTCAAGAGAAAGCAAATGCAAGATTAGTAAATAGAGGATTACCTGGCTGTCTTGAGAGTTTTAGCTTCTAAATGTCATTTTCGTGATGATTTGGATACAGCATTAAGGGATCAGTTGGTTTTCAACTGTTTCAATAAAAAAATCCAAGAGCGCATCTTAACCTGTAAGAATCCATCTCTGGATGAGGCTATGGACATCGCTCGTAGTATTGAGAGGTCTGTAGTCTCTTCAAAGATTTTGACACAAGATTCTTCTTGTAAATTCACAACTGTGGATTCTTCCACCAGTATAAAAGGCAATGATCCCACTGTTAATGTTGTGGCTACTAAATATAAGAACACCAATGTACATTTTGAAAGTAAGGGGTTCTGTTATAGATGTGGTTCTAAATACCATATGGGCAACAATCCTACATGCCCAGCTCATAGAAAAAAATGTATCACCTGCAAGAAAATTGGGCATTTTAATACTATATGTAGAACTGCAAAGTATAAGGAAAAGGTTAATTCTCTTGAAATAGATGAGGATGAATTGTGCCAAGCTATGAGCAATACTCTATCTACTATAGAGTTTAATACTTTGGATAGTGACACGAAAAAGTGTAAGGGTCCTTTGTGCAATATGTTGATTGGAGTAATCAGCATAAATTTTATGGCCGATTCGGGTTCTCCAATCACCATCTTGGATCTAAGAACCTTCGAAAAATTTTGGAGCAATGTCTTACTGAAGCCTACTGATGTGAATCCAAAGGCATTTGGTGAATTCGATATCACTATGTGTTGTTATTTTTCAGATTCTATTAATATCAGAGGGAGACAAATTTTTACAAAAGTATATGTATCTGTTAACGGTCGTGACATATTGGGCTGGCAGGATCAGGCGAAGTTGGGAACTATGCTGAAACCCGGGCATGCAGATCCAGTTGTTTTGGGTGAGCTTCCAATTCTCTCTGTTTTGGATAAAGTTCCTATAACTACTGATAACCCTATTCTATCAGAGTTACTAGGTAAATATGCTCCAGTATTCTCTGATAAAGTTGGATTAGTTAATTGTTTTCAGCACAGCATTGTTCTTAAGGAGAACGCAGTTCCTGTTATTCAAAAATGTAGACCCATTCCATTATCTGCTTGTGATGATCTTAAGAAAATCCTTTCAGACTTGTGTTCTCAAGACAATATTACTCCTGTAGAATCATATGAGTGGGTTTCTGCTAGTATCGTAGCACGTAAGAGTTAAGGCGAGATTCATCTCTGTGCTGATTTGAGGGCACTGAACAGTAATATCCTTATTGATTGCCATCCTTTGCCAAGAATTCAGGAAATGTTAGCGAATTTAGGTGGTAGCAGATATTTTACAACTATTGACTTGAAATCTGCCTACCACCAGATTCCCTTGGCTAAAGATTCCCAACATTTAACCACTTTTATTACTCCGTTTGGAGTCTATATGTAAAAACGCTTGCCATTCGGACTTGCGTCCGCTGCCAGTGTGTTCCAACGCCTTATGGATCAGGTATTTTCTAACATTGACGGCATACAAGCATTTCAGGATGATATTTTGGTTCATTCTGTTACTTTAGAATCTCATTACAATCTTCTGGAACGGGTATTGCAAAAGCTTGAGAGTGTTGGTATGACTGTGAATAAAAACAAATGTAAGTTTATTACTCAAGATGTAGATTACTTGGGTCATGATATTTCTATGCATAGTATAAAACCAAAACTGTCACTTATCAATGCCATCAAAGATGCTCCGAGACCGCAAGATAAGGATGCTTTGAGGGCATTTCTAGGATTGAGTGAATATTATGCTCGTTTTGTACAGAGTTATGCATTGATTGTACAGCCTCTCCGACATTTGCTTAAAACAAATGCGAAATACATTTGGTCTACTGATACGCAAGAAGCTTTTATTAATGTTAAGAAGTTGATTTTGGAAGCACCAACAATTAGAGCATTTTCTCATGGACAACCTACTATGGTCACAGTAGACGCTAGTTTTAAAGGATTGGGGGCTGTGTTGAGCGAAATGATTGATGGCCAAGAATATACTATAGCTTTTGCTTCGAGAGTTTTAAATAGTGCTGATTCCAATTATAGCACAATGGAACGAGAGGCTGTAGCATGTTGTTGGGCAGTTAAAAAGTTCTGCATGTACGTTTGGGGTTCTAGGTTTAAACTTTTTACTGATCATAAGCCTCTGTTCTATATGCTAGGTGATAGCTTTTCTAATAGAGCTTCTTCCAGATTAGTCCGATTGTTAGCTAGGTTACAGGAATATAATTTTGACATCAATTATATTCCAGGAGGAAATAATGTTAGGGAGGACTGTTTGTCTCGTATTACTTTGGAAGTTACAGACACTACATCTGATGTGAAAGGTAATGATTTTGATGTTGTTTTTAACATAAGTGATCTGACACAATCTAGTAAAATTTCTGAAAATGACTGGTTAACTGCAGATAATAATGATCTTTGTCTTCAAAGAGTTAAGAAATGTTTAGTGCATGGTTGGCCCTGTGATAGGAGTATGTCTATTAAAGATAGATGTTTTGCGCAGGTTGCGGCAGATTTGTCTGTTGTAGACAATATCTTGGTTAGGGAAGACAAAATAGTTCCTCCAGAGGGTATTCGTCCAAAGATCATTTCATTTGCTCATGAGGGGCATTTAGGTACTGTAAGTACAGTCAGGAAGATAAAGGATACGTACTGGTGGCCTGGCATTGATGGACAAGTTAAGGCTTTTAATAAATGTCCAGAATGTTTATGTTCAGATAAGCATTGGCGCCTGTCTACTTCACCTTTATGTCCTGTTGAATGGCCTTCTAGTCCTTTGCAAAAATTGGGCTTGGATTTTTCAGGTCCTTTTAATTTGCTTAGTTCTGAAAATAGGTATTTGATTGTGGTCATTGATTACTTTTCAAAAAGGCTCCATTTTTCGTTTGTTAAGAGGTCTGATTCTGGTTCTGTGATCAATTTCTTGCAACGCTTATTCATGGTTGAAGGTTTTCCGGTGGGAATTGTGACGGACAATGGAACTCATTTTGTCTCTAGTGAATTTGAAAGTTTCTTGGGTGAAGTTTCTATCAAACATGTTTTGGTTCCTTTGTACAGTCCTTCTTCAAATGGTCTGGTGGAAAGAGCTAGCCGGTTGCTAAAGGAAGGTATCCAAACCGCTGTTTCTAATAATTTAGATGTTTGCAAGTATCTTTGTCAGAAAGTGTGGAGTTATAATACTACTCCCCATTCTACCACGGGTGTCTCTCCCTATTTATTGATTATAGGGAGAAAACCAATGTCATCTCTTAATCCTGCTTGGTTAAAACATAAAGTAGGAGATGAAAGTACGAATGTGGATTTACACAAAATCAGAAAACAGGTTGAATGTAAACAAGCTGCATATAAAAAAAATAGATTTAAGAAAACATGTTAAAGTTACTTCTTTGTCTCCTGGTGATTTGGTAATCATAAAGAAACCAATAAGAATTACAAAGGGTGAATCAAAATTTTCAGTGCCTGCTAAAATTTTCAAAGTTTCAAAAATGGCTGTGATGTTAGGGGGGTGTGTAGAGAGTGTACTCCTTTAAGGTAGGCATGTTGCTCTGTTTCTATGTATTCTATATTCTAGAATTGTTATGATGCATATTTCAGTCAAGTGGCAGTTCCTGATGTGTTCAGTCGTGGGTCTTCTGTATGGAATAAATCTTACATCTTCTCAACAATATTTGAATTATTCATTTTATTGGATGCAAGGATTTCACTTCCTACAGGAGGGTGGTACACAAAGCACTATAGGACCTGTTTCCACTGTCATTATAATATGATTTCTCCCTTTATGTTTTAATTATTATTATTATTATTATGTTTCTTATATAGCGCCTGAATCGACCCCCGAAGGGGTATCTCCGCGCTTGCCTTGGGAACCCGTCCTGACTTTTCCCTGTGAGATTGCCCCTACAGGGCATCCCCAAGGTGAAAGCCAGGCATCCCGCCGCGGGGGGCCGTTGTGGAGATTAAGCAAGCTTAATGCCCAGAGTTGCAGAGTGTGAACCCATGATTAGGTCAGGCACTATGCTGATCGTAATATTTTTAATCATATGCCTGCTTATGTTAGCATAAATACTGCATATTAGAGCACGTCGTTAAAATAAACATTTTAAACTTTTCTGTGTCTCTATTTACTCATGTTGTGGACTGGTATGAGAATGACAAACGAAAGAGTGTTCTTGATTCCCACCATTCCTGAGAGTAACCTAAGTTGCATGTTCTGGTTTGTCTAATCATTAGTAGCTATGCTGTAGGACGGAGAGCTAATCAGACACTGATGCTAGTCGGTTAGGGGTTCTAGGTACTGAAGTGAGTTTTTTGGTACTCCACAATTCACTGAGGTCCTGGGTCTCTGTGCACAGTTCTGTGTAAGAGCAGAATCCCCGCAACAGCATATTACTCCAGGCAGTGGGGAAGATTGCGGAAATGTAGCTTGTTACATCCCTCCCTGTAAGCGTGAGCAAAGTGGGTGTGAATAAAAAGTACGTAGCTCTGGGCGTAGTTTTCTTCCGGATTGGTCAACATGTCTGCCAGGGCAGCACTTCTCCCCCTGCCATGAGGCTGATGCCGTGAGCTGTATTGCCTGCGATCCTGTGTGCCTGCTGCACCCCGGGCTGCTAGTCCCTGAACCCATCTTGCCCACCCCTGCGTACCCAGCACTCACTGCTCACCTTCCAACATGGGCATGTGTCAAAGAGGGCACAGCATGGGCCGGTGTAAGCTCCAAGCCTGAGGCCCGCAACCTTGGCAGCCTCCTCAGACCATCGCTGGTCTCTGCAACACAGGCCCCCAGCACTCCTTACTCTTTGACGTACTCCACCGCTGCCTCCGACTTACACTACGGTCAAGTAGGTCACACATTTGGAACTGAGTCTTGATATCCTGATGGCCGAGTTCATATGTTCATGGGACGTTTGATATCACTGTACTCCTTTAATGTGGTACCACCAACTCTGTGCATAGCATTCCAAACACACATGTCTGTGGTCCCTCGCTGACTACTGCCTTCGGCCCACACTGCGGTCCAGTAGGTCACACATTTGGAACTGAGTCTTGATTTCTCAATGACTGAGTTCATATGATTGTACGCAAGGAGAGGAAGAAGAGGAAGACGCATTTCAGTTCGGAGGAAAAAGGATCATCGTTACCGAGGTGATCGAACACTACCAACAACTGCTCTGGTGTCACTAACTTTTGGCATCGCGAGCTAACGACACGCAGCTGTGGGCCCCTGCTGACTGCGGTAGAGTAGGTCACACATTTGGAACGGAATCTTGATTTTTTATGGCAGAGTTTATATCATTGTACAGGCCTCATCGCAGACTGCATACCCTTTCAGCTCCGGTGCCACTAAGTCTGTGACCCGACATTCATGAACACTCTCTGGTTGAACTTTGGTGGCATCTGAGTCTATGGCCTGGGGGTTGTCTTCATCATCATGTAGGTGATACTGACTTGGTGGTAAAAATGAGGCTGTAGCATTCCACTCCTCCATTTGCCTGTTTTTGCTGGCTTCTGCCCTCTGCATCATGCCCTGGAAGGACACCTTCCATTGTCCCTCGCAACCCTCCGCGACATTCACCTTTAACATTGACGAGGACACGCTCAGCTCACTTGGCCCTACCTCAGTGCACCGCAAGTCACCGTCCCGTGGCGGTGTGCCTGTGCCAGCCACTGTACATCCAGAGCCACTAACTTTGTGCAGCTCAAGTTATGGACCCTTGCGGTTTGAACTTTGAACTTCTGATTGTCTGATCACTGTTGCAGTTGTTGCCAGCTCCAACCAGCCCCTGAGGGGTGTCTTATGCTCACCCCACACACATCCAGCACAGGCGTCACTGGACATGTGACCCTGGCAATAAGAGGGGCCGGGCGCACGTGCCTGAAGCCAGTCCCACAAACTATCTAAGTGTGTCTGTGTGGTCATTATGTATGCATGAGGAGCCTGGGCCCTACCACATTACATTGTGCTGTGTGCAGCGAACGCAACCATGTCACCTCAGGCAGTGGGTTAGACCTGGGCCATGTAGCTGTGTTTTACACCCCTGTGAGCATAAGCGGAGTGGACTTGAGTATGACAATTCAGGGTAAGGGTGTGGTTAATCAACCCGGGGCTCTGGGTGTGGTTAAGTTTAGGCCTTACCAGGGAAGTAACTAATGTGTGTGTCTCTGTTGTAGTGTCGGCACCACCTGCCCCTCAATGGACAATGTCCCGGAGTGCGGGCTCGGCTGAAGGGGAAAATGAGGGAGCGCAAGCTGTGTGTCACAGATAGTATGGTATCCCACTCTACAGTGTTTCATATGTGTCCCAAATCTTTACATATAGGCTGTCATTTGTGACCTATAAGTGACAACAGGTCTCCTTTTGGGGTCAAATATGTACCTATTGAAACAAGAAAAGAGTGTCCAAGAACACAACTTAAGTACAAATGGAGCAGGAAAACAATGAGTATATGCCCCTCTCGGGTCAATATAGAGAGCCCTCACTCACCACCCTGGTTGGTGACATGCTTCATCATAGGGCCCCACCGGAGAGGCCGAGTGCCTCCCCAGTGTAGTTCCAGGCCAGATCTACTACGGAGCGGGTTTTGTGAAATAGACGTGAAGTGAGTGATTAGGAGGTGATAGTGATAGTTAAAAAATCTCTTCAGTGTCTCAAAAAAGATATTTTATTACTTGATCACTTGGACAGATTAACATAGTGTGGGAAAATGGTCCAAATACATTGTTTGGTTATTTCCAATAGGTTAATAATCAGTCAACATGTTTCTGCCTTGAAACGGTGTGTACTTACCAGGCATTCATCAGGACAAAAGTGTACTAAACCCTGGCGGTATGAGCACTCTAACGCCCACCCTAACCTAGGGACGTGAAAGTGAAAATCGCGTGTTAAAAAAGTGCATGGAGAAGGAGCGAACTCCTCCTAATCCGGTTAACGAGGGTGTCAGCAGGTTCCAAGCGAGTGCCTGGCATCGAGGGCAGTGTGCCAATCACGCTACCACCCCCCTCCCGAGATCCATGGTGTGCATCTGACTCACCATTCAAGTGCATATTCACTGACTGTGAGGTCTCCTAAATTGGGAGGACCTTAGGAGGAGTACGCTCCTTCTCCATGCACTTTTTTAACACGCGATTTTCACTATCACGGCTTTCTATATTGACCCGAGAGGGGTCATATACTCATTGTTTTCCTGCTCCATTTGTATTTATTTGTGTTCTTGGACACTCTTTTCTTGTTTAAATAAGTATAACCGGGGACTAAGAGTGTTTCCTCATTCTCCCTACCTCTCTTTTTGTTGTTGTGTCAAATATGTATCACCATAATGCAGGGATGCACCCTGTGACTCAATTCCCACAACATGAGCAACATGTACATAAGGGGGAGTCACTTTGCTAGAATACTATAGCTGTTTTAGATCCTGATACATTCGACTAAACCTGACATTTTTGGCGAGACACCTGGTGTAGACGAGAATGCTGTAAGCTTTCTGTAATTGGTAGCCGTTTGAGACTCATAATAATGATTTAAGACCAAAGTGTGGTGTTGCGCAGGGACTATCATGGAGGTCTGACACTATTAATCTGTATTATCCTAAATTGGTTGTAAACATGTGAACTATGCCATGTACTTTTGTGTCCATATATTGCTTTACGATGTCTGGCTCACTGTAATGTGAAATCAATAAAAACAAATAAAAAAGTGGACGTCACTGCCCCTACATTTGTCCATGCTTTCATACTTGATTGATCAGAGACATGACACGTCTGTGTGCAGGAGGTGTTGATTGTCCCTCTGCAATGTGAAGGGGAGATGCGGTTTCACAGTGTGTTCCATGTATGTTGCGCAGTTTACATGCAGACTGCATGTCAATGTACATTGTGACCTTTTGTGAGGAGAAGACTATTTGATGCCGGACAATGGACATTTATTCTACATCACGGATGTGGGGTTGCACTCGTACATTGTCATCTCACTGTTTTTGTTCTCTGCTTTTATGGTACATTTTCCCGCATGACGCTTGGGAATTGCAGGCCTGTCGCTGGTTATCGCAGATTTTTGTATCGCGGTTTGGGGCATCGCCGCTTTTTTCGCGTTCGTGTTTCGCATTTTTGCAGCATCGCGTTGATTTTAACACGGTCATTTGATGCATTATCCTGAGACGATCACATGGTACTGCTGTGTTGAGAGTACAATGTTAACACAGTGTTATTTTCCCATGGTGGACTGCTGTGTGAAGAGTTGCGTTAAGCTAATTTTGCGATAATTATCACACATTCTTGAGAATATCCCCCTAAGTGTGCTACAAATACCCCCAACAACATGATCTACATAGTGCCAAGGATGCCTAGAGATCAATTCACAAAGTGCACTTTGTACATCCCATACACGAATATGGAAAGAAGCATTTTTGTTTTTAGGTATTCCAGGCTATATCATGACCGCTGTCATGACCTCTGAGCAATTGGCTGTTAATACAACTTTGATATTTAGGGATTAAGATTAATTAATAATTTTGAGTGTTTCAATAAGCTAACTCCCAGAAATTACTATATATAAATCTGAAAAAAGAAGGGGCATTATAATGCATATTTTATGTAATATGAAATGTAATTCATGACTATTATTTTTGTTTGCATTGCTGCTGACTTTCACAAGGAAAGGGATATAGTAAAATATATGCAGATGACTCACCTGAGAAACTGGCTTTGCGGGCTTTGTCAGTATCCCTCCAACATAAATTGTGTTGGGTAAAAGAGGACGTGCAAATTCAAAGGAAAAGTCTGTGTTGTAGATCCAGAGTTCCGTTTTTTGGTAAAGCTCAGAAAAAACTGGTCTGACTCCTTCTTGGAAATGATTTTCAATGACTTTGTCAAAAATTCCATGTATTTGATGATCAACTATTTTTGTAAGAACATACGTGAAGATGTTCTTCATGCGCTCCCAGAAGTCCATGCGATCTGTTAATTGAGAACTGTGAACTGGAACATAGGAAAGGGGACTAGGGATGCCAATTTTCTGGGCATCCATAAAGAATGTAGGAAAGAAAGAAACAAAAGGCAATCCCAGTTTTTCTACAAACAGGAAACTGCAAGGGTTAAAGCTGTTAACTATTACAATATCATACTTCTCAGTCTGTAGGGATTTGAAGATTTCTGATTGGTTCAACAGGATGTTGCACTGGCTTGCATAGTGACTCATAAGCCCCAGAACATCACTCTGAACAAATCTAGGAAGAATAAAAATAAAGAAATATGTAACATGCATTTTCCTGCAACTCACTTTAATTCAATATACTCAATCTTATAAACTTTAACCTGACATGCATATAGAATATACTTTTCGATAAAAGCAACTTTAAAATTCTGTTTAGTTATTTTTACAGTGTCCACTTAAACTTGGTGTTCAGTGGAATGCTTTACTATGCAAAGGGATTTACAGCATCCATACATATGTCAATGACATCATCAGAATTTTGGTGCCAATGCAGCACACATGGAGCCAGATGTACGATGCTTTTTAGTGTGCGCAAACGGGTCTTAGACCCGTTTGGGCATGCTAAAAGCATGAGCCCATGTACAAACAGTATTTTGTGACTCGCTATTAGCAAGGAGCAGTTCCCTTCCTAATAGCAACCGCAAAGCTATGTACCAATGTCTTGTAACCGCAATTGTGGTCTCAAAACACTCACAAATTAACACCTACTTCAAGTAGGTTGTAATGAATTCGCAAATGGGAAGGGGACCCCTTCCCCTTTGCAAATGCATGTAATATTATTTTTTAAGAGCATGCAGTGTTACCTAGGACCACTTCCTGCCCTTAGAAAATTAAACGAAAACGTTATATTTTATTTTAAATGCACCCCCTTTTCCTTCAGGGAAAACGGACTTCATTTAATAAAAAAAAAGATGCTTTATTTAAAAGCAGACCCAGACATGATGGTTTGCTGAGCCCAGCAGGCCACCATCCCTGGGAGGGCCTGTCATTCCCAATGGACTCGCAAATTGCGAGAGACTTATCAATATTCATGAACCCCTCAATTTGTGACCCCATTGGGAATCGCACCCAGTGTTAAACACACTGTTGTATATGCCAAATAGCGCTTCGCAAATGCAAAGCAATTTGTGAGGCACTATTGGGCAGGTCGTACATCTGGCCCAGGGGTCTTTACAGGGCAATCAAGGAATACGTAGTATCGGGGGTCTATGGGCAGTCAGGAAGTACAGAGACAGTCCAGAGACAATAGGCGGCTTAGTAGGGAAGGTTTAGAGGAGCAGTTGGGCGGCTGGGTGAATGTAATGCTCTAATACCTCCATTAAATACTTAGAACCTCAAAGTACAGTGCAGATAATGTTGCAGTTGAATACCGATTACAATGAAATTATGACATATTAAAGAAGTAACAGCTTCTAAATGATTTGCTGCATGGGCCTCAGCATACACTGATATCTTTGAAAATAAACCAAGGTACTCCTTTACTCGCAGAGAGACAGCAAGCATTGCGATCTGAAAACTACGTAATGCTCACTACCATAACCCAATAGTGTAAGAACAACATGCAAATTATTTCATTCAATAGAGTATCTCAAAGTGTACTTAGCCAGGTTTCCTTGTATGGTAACATTTACCCCACTTCAGGTAGTCTTGGAACTAATCTGCGCAGGACCCACATTTCTTTTCCAGTATATGTAATGAAGATGTGATTCTTTAACATGTCTCCAGAATATGAAATTATGTCCTGATCCTCCTCAAATTCTCAGTAGCATTTAACACAGTATCATACCACACCCTGATCATAAAACCTCTAAAACTTCTATGACCATCCCTTCACATCAAAATGGATTCAAATCACTTGGCCCGCGAATTGGTTTTGGGTTAAAGGCCCTTTAATCAATCCGATGCTTTCAATGAGGGGTTCAGACTTTAATCCCTACTTCCATCCCTCTCCAAGATACAATCATTCTGTCTAAATGTTTGCCATTGTAAAGCATGTACCTTAACCCAAGCATGTACCTTAACCCAGAGTTAGAAACCTCACTTCAGGATGCGTAAATGGCAATACTGCTAACACGAACTTCTGCAGCCGTGCAATGCTTCTCCCTGCTCGCCTCAGATGACACAATCCAAGTTCATCCACAGGGAGTCGTCTATCCCCTCCTTTTTCTCCTTACAGCCTTCAATAAGATGTTATTTACCTCCAAACTCAGGATTTAACAATCTTCCTTTAAGTCAAAAGACAAACTTTATAAGCTACTTACGTTAACTCCTTTTTCCTACTTACTACTGCCATTTATGAACACAGTTCTTCCCCTCAGAACCTACTTTTATCCATCAGATCACAATGCACAGCCCTTTACCTGGAGCTCTCTCCATGGCTATGTGGAGATACCAGGCAAATTAAACACATATGTATGGAGATGACGTCATTTCCCTGTGCATCAATCGGAACCTAATCAGTCTGCTTAAGTAAATGACCTATTTCAGATAGTAACAATTACCAGGCTATTACTGGGATGCCAGAATCAACAACTCCGCTGGTTTCATTATGGAAATGGAGAGCTCTCAAATGATTTAACTCTTTTATTACTATTTTTAATGTTGATTACTGCCTTGCACTATGCTGCTTCCTTCCCATTCTTCCCACTAGATTGAGATAAAAGACCAGACGACTCAATGTCATTGGACAGCCTCTCTTCCTTTTATGAACCACTTCAGTGCTAAGGATGGGCGCATCATTAGCACAACCTCTCTGGTGCTAAGTTTGTGTCCTGCTCGTCCTAGCACTTAAAGGCTAAAAAGATGTACTTTGAATTATTTTAGTTAGTAGGATATGGTTTTTTTATTTTTTACATGAAGATCAGCCCCAAGGCATGCTGACATCATTAAGCTGGCGTTTGGACGAAATATTGAGTTTTAACCCGTTCGGTGGTTATGATGGAGTGGTTCCAGGGGAAAAACTCATGGGACAGCCCTTGCATAACCAGGTTGGTTTGTGATAGGTAATTTTGATGTTGCCTCAATAGGTTTTAGGCCCTTGCCTGTCACGGGTCATTGACCAACCCACGCAAGTGAGGTACCATTTTTATCAGGGTGGGAGGACATTTGTAAATCCATGCAGATTCCAGAATTTCCCACGCAGACATTTGAGAAAAAAGTGACTGTTTCAACGAAATTTGAGGTTTGCAGGGGATTCTGGGTAGGAGAATGTTGGGGAACCCAAGCAAGCCATACCTCGCTAGACTCCCCCGGGTGTCTAGTTTCCAGAAATGTGTAGGTTTGGTAGGTTTCCCTTGATGGCCGCCAAGCCCCGGTCCAAAAACTCATAGGACCCCCCTTGCAAAACCAAGTTGGTTTGTGATAGGTAATTTTGATGTCGCCTCAATAGGTATTGGGCCCTTGCCTCTCACGGGTGCTTGACCCACCCACACAAGTAAGTAACCATTTTTCTCGAAAGACTTTGGGGAAACGCGGGGTTGGTGGAATTCTGTGAATCCACGCAGATTCCAGAACTTTCCACCACAGAAATTTGGGAAAAAAGGGGTTTTTTCAGCAACATTTAAGGTTTGCAGGGGATTCTGGGTAGGAGAATGTTGGGTGACCCAAGCAAGCCATACCTCGCTGGACTCCCCGGGGGTCTAGTTTCTAGAAACATATGGGTTTGGTAGGTTTCCCTAGATGGCTGCCGAGCCCAGGGCCAAAAACTCATGGGACCCCACTTGCAAAACCGGGTTGGTTTGTGATAGGTAATTTTGATGTTGCCTCAATAGGTTTTGGGCCCTTGCCTGTTGCAGGTACTTGACCCACCAACGCAAGTAAGGTACCATTTTTCTCAAAAGACTTTGGGGAATGCAGGGTGTGTGGAATTTTGTGGATCCACACAGTTTCCAGAACTTTCCACCACAGAAATGTGAGGAAGATGTGTTTTTTTGGACAATTTTTTATGTTTGAAAGGGATTCTGGGTAACAGAACCTGGTGAGAGCCAGTCAAGTCACTTCATCCTGGATTCCCGTGGGTGGCTAGTTTTCAGAAATTTATAGGTATGCTAGTTTTCCCTAGGTGCAGGCAGAGCTAGGGCCAAAAAACAAAAGCTAGGCACTTTGCGAAAAAAGGGTCATTTTTCATTGTGAAAATGTGGTGTGTCCACGTTGTGTTTTGAGTCATTTCCTGTCGTGGGCACTAGGCCTACCCACACAAGTGAGGTACCATTTTTATCAGGAGACTTAGGGTAACACAAAATTGTAGAGTAACTGTTATTACCTATTGACTTTTGATGCATTTTTGGCTTCCAAATGAAAGACAATGTGTAAAAAAGAAGTCATTTTGAAAAATGACCTATTATTCTCATGCTAGTATGGGTATTCCCAATTTTGGAAATGTGCAAATATCTACTATTTCTAAACTCTATATTTTTTTCCCATTTCAGAAATACATAGGTGTCTTTCATACCTATTTTTCCATGTATACATTTGCCCAAAATAATTTCTATAGACCCGGCGCATAATAAAACACCATTGCAAGACGCTGCTCAGCTATTGGCACTGGGTTTGTCTGGTTCTTGGTGAACCTACAAGTCCTATATATCCCCACAACCAGAAAGGTCCAGCAGATGTAATGGTGTATTGCTTTCAAACAGCTTTCATAATTAGAAGAAGTTACAGGTCAAAAGTTGACACAAATGGCCGTTTTTTTCAACTCATTTTCAATTTTTCCTATATTTAACAGTTAGTTTCTATAAAGAAACCTTGAATGATCTACACAAATGACCCCTTTCCAAATTCAGAATTTTGACTACTTATCTAAAATGTATAGCTTTCTAGGATCCATTATTGCTTTCATACCTATTTCTACCATTAACTGGAAAGAGGTTGACAGCACAAAAAATAGCAACATAGGCTGTGTCCCAGAAAAATGCCAAAACTGCGGGAAAAAATGTGGTTTTCTGATATAAGTCTGCATGTCCCTGAAAGCTGGGAAGATGGTGATTTCAGCACCACAACCCCTTTGTTGATACCATTTGCAGTGAAAAAATCAGAAGCTTTCAACTGGGGCCCTTTTTCACATTTTTCCAACAAAAATAAACCTTTTGATGTATTTTGGCTACTTTCTGGGTCCCCTTCAAGAGAATCTACAAACCCTGGATACCTTTAGAATCTACATGATGTTGAAAGAAAAGGATGCAAATTTGGCGTGAATACATTATGTGGTCAAAAAGTTACAGGGGCCTAAGCGCAAACTACCCTAAATAGCCCAAAAAAGGCTAAGGACAGGGCAAGGCCTAGCAGCGAAGGGGTTAAATATCAGGAGACAGAAAAATTCAGGAAAAAAAATAACATGACACAAAAATATCATGATGCAAAAATATTGTTGTCAAGAATATCACTATTTTAGATAAGTAATATCATTTTTAAGAATATATTTGTTTTTATTATCGTTTTCAGTTATACAGGAGCAAAAATCTCGTTCGTAATTATTTTCATGTGTTTTTGTTCATATATTAATTTTATGTGTTTGCGTATTCATTATTCATTTTTTTTAATATACTTTGTTATTTTAAGTGATTTAGAATTTTATATTTAACTGTTAATAGTAATTTGTTGTATTTTAGCGGGTTGTTGAGTTTGTAGTGGGATAGGGAGGGAAGTTAATGTAAGTAAAAAACAAATTATGAATGAATTAATTAATATGTTTTAATTAGTTATGTGATTGGCATTAATTATGTAAATTATGTAACACTGATTTATTTTAGTTCTATTTTTGGTGCAGGCTGCTAAGTTTGAGGGGTATAAGGTGGGCAGGTATTTACGTAATAATTAGTTAACAAACAATTATTATTTTATAATTATTACTTAATTGACTATCAGTTATGTAAACTGTGTCATAATTGTATATTCTTGTTATGGTTTAGGTGCAGGCCACTCGGTTTGTAGGGGTATAGGTTGGGCTGTTAATTAAATAACAATTAACTATCAACTGATTCTTATTTGTTAATTAATTATTCAATTATCAACCATGAAAATTGTGCTATCATTTATTTGAGTTACATTTTAATTGTGGGATCCTGGGTTGGAAGGGGTCTAAGTTGGTAAGTTAATTAATAATTAATTAACAATTAGTTTAAAAAAATGGTAATTAATTATTTGTTTTAAGTATGTAAGTTATAAAATAGCTATTTCTTTAGGCTTTTGTTAGGTGCAGACTGCAAGAAGTACATCTTTAGAAGTTAATTAATTAATAATTAAATAACAATTATCTATTAATTATGTTTGTATTAATTATGTAAATTAATTAATTGTTTTTAGTTTTTTAAAGACATATTTAGATATTTATGTTAAGTAATTTGTTTATTGATATTTTATTATTTTTTCTAAATTCATGGGGTTACTCATACATATAAAGTGTTTGAGGTGTTTTCCCTGCTCTTGTATATATATTCACTGAAAAAACATGGGTTATATGTATGCTATGGTTAGGCTCAGATTTCACTCACACAAAACCAATGAAGTTCAGCAGTCATAGTTACCTAAGCTATAACTATATGATATGCCCCCACAATGCACTGCTTATGACATCACATATTACATCAATCATGATATGGTCAGTGACATCACTGATGACATCTTAAATTACATCACTGATGACATAATTAAGATAGTGTAAATGTTTTAAAGAGTTTATGCATGCTAAACATATATACTAACCTAATACAAAAGTTACATTAGTATACTAGGTGCACTACTACTGAGTGATACAATTTTTTAACATATATAAAGTGAGTAGCTGTGTGACTCTCTTTATCCTTGTGTGTATGGGTGTGTAAGTGACTGTATGGTTGTATAAGTGGGTGTGTGAGGAGCAGTGTGGGTGAGTGAAATGCTGTGTGAGTGGCGGTATTGGGGTATTGGTGAGTGAGTGAGTGGGTGTGTCAGTCACTGTATGGGTGAGTGAAGTGCAATGTGAGTAGTTTCATAGGTGGGTAAATGGGTGTTTAGAGACTGTGGGTGAGTGAGTCGGTGTCTCAATGGCTGAATGAGGGAGTGACTCAGCATGTAAGTGGCTGTATGGGCGAGTGAGGGGTTGTTTGAATGGGAGTTTGGTTAATTGAATTGGTGTGTGAGTGGCTGAATTGGAGAAAGTGAGTGTCTATGTGAATGTTTATATGGGTGAGTGAGCAGAAGTGTGAGTGCTTTAATGGATGTGTGAGTGGGTATGTAAGTGGTTATGTGGGTGTGTGAGTACTTGTATGGGTAAGTGAGTGGCTGTGTTGAGAGGCTGTATAGGTGAGTGAGTATTGTGTGAGCAACTGTGTACGCAAATAAATGGGTGTGTGAGTAGTTGTATGGGTGAGTGTGAGGCTATTTGAGTGGCTGATGGGAGTGTGCCTGGTTGTATCAGTGGTTGTATGAGTGAGTGAATGGTTGTGTGAGTGGCTGTACAAGTGAGTGAGTGGGTGCCTATATGGAGGAGTGAGTTGGTATGTGAGTACTGGTATGGGTCTGTGAATGGGTATGTGAATGGTTGAGTGGGAGTGGGAGTGGGCATATGAGAGGTTGTATGGGGTGTGAGTGGGTTGTTCTATGGATTATGCCATCAGTGAAGTCATCTTGAGATGTCATCATTGATGTCATCAATGATGTCACTGACCATGTCATTAGTGATGTAATATGTGAGGTCATAAGTAGTATAATGTGGGGCCATAAGTTATAGTTATAGCTCAGGTAACCATAACTGCTAATTTTTACTGGAGTTGTACGAGTGAAATCTGAGCCTAACAATAATATCCCTGTAACCTTTGGTTTATTCAGTGAATTTCCAAAGTTTTTTAATTCTATTTCCTAATTATAATGATACTGTAACCTCTGTTTTTTAAGTGAATGTCTAAGGTTTTCAAATTCTGTTTCCTAACAATAACGTCCCTGTATCCTTTGCTTTTTTTTAAGTGAATTTCTATTTTGTTTAACTAGTAATTGCATTTGCAGAGTGGTGGATAAAGGGAGTGGGTGCTCTGACCAGCTCTCAGAAATCCTTCTGTGTCAGACTTACTGGAGGTAACAGGAGGATTTCTAGGCCCCAAGGAACCCTCAGCATCCAAGAGGACTTCACCCCCCAACCAGCAGTGCGCCAGGAGGCACGTTTGCAGAGCAGTGGAGAAATGAGGCGTGACCTCCGAAGACCTCTCAGCAATTCCACTATATGGTACTTAATGGAGGTAACTGGAGGGCTTGTTGGCCCCCAAGAGCACTCTAGACCCAAGGTGACTTCATTCCCTACCAGCAGTTTTCCAGGTGGAGTGTTTGCAGAGTGGTGTAGAAAAGGGCCTTGGCTTCTGAAGTCCTCTCAGCAATTGCGGTCAGTGTGACTTACTGGAGGTAACAGGAGGACTTGTTGGCCCCCATGGACCATCAGCATCCAAGAGGACTTCATCCCCCAACTATCAGTGCCCCAGGAGGTACATTTGCCAAATGGTGGCGAAAGGGGGCGTGGCGTTCAAAGACATCTCAGCAATCCTACTGTGTGGGAGTTACTGGAGGTAAACGGAGGGCTTGTTGGCCCCAAGGACCCTCTGGAGCCAAGGGGACTACAGCCAGCAGTGAACCAGTAGGCGCATTTGCAAAGTGGTGGAGAAAGGGGGCATGGCCTTCAAAGTCCTCTCAACAATCCCTCTGTGTGGGACTCCCTGGAGGTAACAGGAGAGCTTGTTGGCCCACAATGACCCTCTGTAGCCAAGGGGACTTCTTCTCCCAACCAGTAGTGTGCCGGAAGGCACATTTACGGAGTGGCGGAGAAAAGTGAAGTGATCTCTGAAGACTTCTCAGCAATTTTGCTATATGAGACTTACTTGAGGTAACAGGAGGGCTTGTTGGACCCAAGGACCCTCTGGAGCCAAGGGGACTTCATCCTTCAACCAGCAGTGAATCAGGAGGTGCATTTGCAAAGTGGTAGAGAAAGGGAGGATGGCCTTCAAAGTCCTCTCAGCAATAATGCTGTGTGGGCCTTACTGAACATAACAGGAGGTTTTGGGTTCCACAAAGACCCTCTGCCCCCAAGGGGACTTCACCCCCTAACCAGCACTGTGCCAGGAGGCGCATTTACAGAGTGGTGGAGAAAGCAGGTGGGGCCTCTGGCGACTTGCCAGTCCCGCATTTTTTCCCATTTTTTTCTTTATTTCTGGTGGGGGTCGCATGGCCTCCTTCCCGATGTTGATTTGAGCCGCAGGGAATCCATTCCCTGAGGCCAGGTCTTTTTTTTAATGGGGGAGGAGGGCCGCGCAGTGCCTAATTCATATCGACAATTCCACACTCAAAATAAGAGAGGCCAAGCACTCGAAGATGTGAAGTATGTAACTTTCATTCAGGCAACATCAGATACAGGACACATTTCAGCTGGGAACTAGCCTTGATCACATGTGAGAGGCCTTTTTGTAGGGTGTTTAAATACTCACAATGGTATATGCAATAGACATAAACAAAAACATTTCTTCATTACAAAGTTCACTGCTCTGTCATGGATAATGATCACATTAATGCCACAAGACATTTACATATAAAATGCATACACAACATAAATATTAAATATAAATCGTGAGAGAGCGCAATTTGAATGAAAATTATATCTGCATCATATTTACAAGCTTGTGGCGTGACGTTGGCTTATGTAACTTAAGGAGTGAGAAAATGTATCTGTATTTACTCTAGAATGTTTATTAGAATTAGAAAAGCCCGTATACATAGTGGGCTAATGTAGAAATGTGTGAAAATGCTTAGGAACATTAGACGTGCTAAACAGAATTCATGTATGCAGTTACTAAACGGAGAAAGAGATGAAATGTAAAATGAAGAAACGTGCAGACCACATGGCACTGTGTAAGAACGAAAATATACCATTGTATCTTTCATGTAGCATGGATTCGATGTTATTCAATGATTTGCTTACTTATATATATGTGTGTTAAAAGCAATATTTTCATAGAAGTGTACTGTATGATTTTAGAGTGGTGTGTTAACATATTATTTTAAACTGAAGAAGTAAGAGTTCACAGAGTGCAGACTACTGCACATAATTTAGTGGGCTTGGAGAGATAGGGGGATAGCTTTGATCTGCACGTGCGAGCCAAGAGTCAAAAGTCTCGTTAAATTAAATTGCCAATGCTGGTCGAAGTTTTACGGCCTAGTGAGATAAGGGAAGCTTGGAATTTGGGGCCCTGTTTCGAAGTGTCTGTTTCCAGGTGTGAGGGGGGTACCAATCACAAATGTAATGAATAGAGCTCTGTTTGAGGAGATAGGCTCGGGTCCGGAGGAGTTGACCGGAATGTCATGGGGGTACCAGCACGATGGAGACGGCGCCTGGGAAGCAAGGTCAACTTAACAGACGATTCAAAGAAACAAAACTATGGAAAAAACCAGAAGCAGGATCACGTGAAATGTGTACGTGGTGGGCGTCTCAAAGGGGCGTTCCACCCATACTGTGATTTTGTATTAGGGAGAGCACCCCGGGGAGAAGGCAGAGCAGATGGCCTGAGGACCCTTAGAGAGCGGATGGGTAGGCAGAAAGGGTACTGCTATGCGACATAGGTTTCCATCTGAGACTAAGAGAGTTTGAGCTTCTTCGGGAGTCAAACGGCTGACACCTTTTTAGGTAAAGAACTTGCTGAGTAGGGATGTCATCTAGCATAGAGTAGGGACAGCTTAACCTGTTTCATTTCTTTTCTGTAAATGACGCTTCAGATCCACCTTGTGTCAATGATATTCAACTTATTGATTTTTGAATTCGTTTTGATTGTTTTCTTCAGTAGATTGAGGTTTCTTAGAGAGTTCATGTTCCTTCTTGTACCTGTATACCTGTTGAACCTTATAATGAGGTGCTTGTATTTGCAACTGATTTTGGTTTTATAATAAACCTTTAAACCTTTTCAGTCGTAAGTGGTTCTTTAGGAGTTGCGTCAGTCAATGGGGTTGATTTAACCTATGTGGGTTTGCCTTTTACTCAAAGACAGTCAATAACCGATCCAAAAAGGGACTCAAATGAGATAGGTATCTAGGTGATCAGATAAGAGATCAAAATCTCATTTCCCGCAGTTGGTAGCAGAGGATGGTTGGCTTCTTGAGGAAGGCAACCTAGGTTAGGTCTAGATTACCCCAAGCCCCCTAGTCATCGACGACCAGAAGAAGAGCTACCTGCCGAAGAAGGTGCTGATGGTGCGAGAGAGAAAAAGCAGCAGAGTCGGTCGAGAGTGAGTATAAGGGTCATGCGTTGCCAGATTGCGGTGTTTTGTGTTGTACCTGTGTTGTAATGTCAAGCGGAGTTGAATGCCTGTAGCGTGATTGTTAGACGGTTGTGAGCGCGCGCAACCGGTGAAAATCTTAAGTCCAGACAAGGGCTTGAGTGGTTCGGGTGTATCGGACATCCAGAGTAATTGTCTACCGTTGTGAAGGGGGTCATGAGGTACCATTGATCGCCCGTAGGACCGTGATAGGGGGAACGTAAGAGTGAGTGTATGAGTAACGGACGCTGGTCGGACGTTTACTGTGTGTAAGCAACCTATCAGTTAAGACGATCGTCTGAACGTTTGTGGAAGACGTTTCGTCAGTTGAGGTGACAATTACAGTTAGACTGTGGACGTACAGTCAAGAAAAGTGATCGCTTGGTCGGAAGTAGTCATTTTTCGGTGTATGAATGGGACGCATGCATGACCGGGAGACGAGCTGAGAAAGGAGGGGAACTGCTGCAAAGGGGACGAGTGACGTCAGAGCGAGCTGCGCTGGGATAGGCTGGTTGGTGTAGAGCCGCGCTGGGATAGGCTGGTCAGCGAGAACCGCGCTGGGATAGGCTGGTCAGCGAGAGCCGCGCAGAGGTTGGTGGTTCGCCATCGGGAAGTAAATAAGGAAGAGAATTAAGGAAAATCGTAGATTCTTGAAAATGAAGTGTTTTAAATGTCTAAGGGCGATCTTTAAGAGAGACAGGGGAAATGCGTATGCTGGGGAAGAAGCCCCGCCGGAGGGTACACCAGCTCATTATATGGCCGTGAATGTTGGGTTACACACGATACTGTGGATCTCCGAGTGGAGCAAGATAACAGAGGGAAATGAGGAACTGACGTTCCCGAGATACGGGACGTTTAGGTTAGAAGCATTGAATCAGCTGAAAGCGGTAATGCTCGCAACGAGACCTCTACCCAGGCCAACACAGTTCGAAGCCCTCAATGCATGGTTCAGGGCGGCGTACGACCGGAGCCTGAACAGGCGCCAAGAAAGAGTGAGACGATCGGTAAGAGCAGTGCAGGATGCTAAATGGGATGATGAAGCTAAAAAGTGGAGAGTGCAGAGAATAGAGGCAGACAAACTGTACCCAGTGATGGAAGTCACAGGAGAAAGGAAGCCTCCAGAGGAGGATGATGAGAGCGAGACGGATGATAGTCTGATAGATAGGTTATTATCAGACAGACCACCTCCGTACAATAGAGAGGCCGAACGTCCCGAACTACAGCAGGGGGACGGGGCCGGGAAGGGGGAATATAGACCGCTCCCCATATCAGATTGGGAACCTAAGAAAGGCGAGGAAATACCTCAACCTAGTCCAGTACAGAGAGTAGTCGGAAGGTTTGTGGTACAGAAGGTGCCGGAAATGGAGTGTGCAAGGTCGTATCAACTGCCGGACGCTCTACAAGTACCTGTTACCATAGGCCCTGTAGTGTCAATCTACCCAGAGAGAGCACAGGAGGAGGAACAGGCACGTTGGGACAGGGAAAGAGCAGAGATGGAAAGTAGGAACAATACGATTAATTCCCAAAGGCAGTTGCTAGGACCAGGGGGTCGGAGTACCCCATTGGATACAGTAACGGATCCCTTAATAGAGCAGGGGGGTCAGAGAGGACAGATGGATCTGAGGGGACCGCGACCGAAATCCTTTAAGGAGTTAAAGGAGTACTTGAAAGAATGGGACGCTGCTGTAGAGACTCAGAATAAAAGAATAGAAACGGAAGCCGAATGGAGAGGCCAAGATAACAGGATCCTCTCTCACTGCGGAGCTGGCGAAAGCAGTCCGGAGTGGGATGGAGGGAGTTAAGAAAGTAGAAGAGATACTTGCCATACCATCGGTGGCAATAGACAAATGTGTGAAGACAAGAATGCAGGATGTGGGGGGGTGCCTCGCCCCATCCTTAGTGAGGGAGAACGAAGAACACAGGAGTACCGAAATAGTTACAGGTGCACTCACCATACGCCGGGCGAAAATGTGCAACATTGGAGTCGCGGGAGTATGGGGAGTCACGAAGGGTCTCACCATGTGTCCGGTGATCACGGACGGGATCGCGGGAACATGGAGGGCTGTGAGGGACCTTATCGTTTACTGAGTGACACCAGACAGGAAGGGAATTGCGGTGACTTAGAACATAACGGGGGATCCTATCTTGCATCTAGAGAGACAGAGCCGAAGAGACAGAATGGAGTGGTGGGAAATAGAACATTGTTCCACCATACACCTAGGGAAGATGGAAAAGCTTGGGATTTAGAAAGGTGGGAACAAAGGGAATCAAGGAGGACTCCTCATAGCTCACCTGTGCCTAGACGTAGGACTCGGAGTTGGGATGAGAGAGATGTAAACGGACTACCTAGGAGTGAGGTACTGAGAGCTGAGGTAAAGGCAAAAAGACTCGATGTAACCAGTCTAAAATCAGATCTAGATGAAATAATAGACGGCACATTGCCAATGGAAAGGATTGACCTTTACGAACAAGATGAGGTACTGTTTATGGCAAAAGATGTTACTCGGAAGGCAAGGTCAGTACATGAAAGATTGTCCGAGTTGGCAACCAGGTATATGATAGACTTATCAAGAACCAAAGCCTTACAGGGTAACCATAGGCTGAATTGCACGGATCAGGACCTAGATGAACGGAGGACGATTGGGTTGAAAATACACATAAAGGAACTGATCCTGGGTATAAGAACGTGGAGGGATTTGGATAAATGGGAGGAAAGATGGTCCAAGAGGGGGACCGTCAGAAGGAGTACAATTGGAATGTCCCCAGAGGGAGGGCCACCGCGGATGGAAGCTTTCCCTTTGCGAGAAATCGCGAATGGAAACTACGTGCATGTGCCCTGGAGTAGGGGGGATTTAGCGGCATTTACCAATTCCTTCCCTAAGCTGAGGGAAAATCCCGTGGAGTGGTACAAACAGGTAGAGAGGTTCGTGAAGATCTCTAAAGTGCTGTGGGTCGATTTGAACACCCTGTTTGACATTGTAGTACCAGGGGATTTGTGGACGGCATGTAAGCTTAGTGTTGAATGGCCCATCTCTGAACCGGATAGGGATGCCCTGACGAATGGGCCATCAGAGAAAGTCATGGAAAAGTATGAGAGGGTAATGGCATGGTTGAAAGAGAAGGTGCCGTTGCGGGACATAGACTGGGTTAAAATAGATCGAACCACTCAGGAACCTAAAGAGACTGTCCACGAGTATTATGAGAGATTGCTGAAAGCATTCAAACAGTACAGTGGGTTGGATGTGATGGATCCTAAAGACATAGGACAGTTTGTGTCAAAGTTTGTTCTGGGGTTGAGACCTGACATTAGCTTGATGATCCAACAGCATTTGATTTGTTGGCAAAACAAACCCTTAGATGAAATCCTGAGATATGCAAGGTACTGCAGCGATGAAATAGACTCGAAAGCAAAGAAACTTAAGGAGAAGCTGATGTTGGTACAGATGCAGTCAGCTGGAAAGGGTGGACAGCGGCAACAGGGAACAGGAACCCTAGGGAAAAAGCAGAATAATCTAAGTAAAGACGATGAGGAAAAACAGAGACCTAGGATAGATATCGCGACACTGAAAAAGACGACGAGGTGCCACCAGTGTAACGAGGTGGGACATTGGAAACGCGAGTGTCCCTATAATGTCGAGACGGGGGAATTAGAACCGGAGGAGGACGATGTTCAGAGCAGTCTGGTGAAGGGAACAGCGATACTGAAGGGAAAGTTTATCAAAGGGGGGACTCAGACTCCGCGAGCCCAGTTCCCTCAACCGCCTCGTATTGCAAACGGGGGAAAAACCTATAGACAACTGCCACTGTTCGTAGGAGGAGAGGAATGCTACTACGTTGATCCCCTTACGGGACAACGAGTGAATAGAGAAGAAGACTGTACCCTAGGGGCAGCCTTAGAGGTAGACCAGAGGGGACCATACGTGGAGGCTGAAGTGGCAGGGTGTCCTACGACCTTTTTAGTGGACACAGGGGCCACTCGATCCACTCTGAGATCGGCGGTGGTCCCAGGTCTGCCAATGTCGGGAGAAACGATCCAGGTGGTAGGAGTCGCAAATAGGAGAATGACGAATCCCCTGACAGAACCAGTGTCGGTAAAAATAGGGAAGTACAGTGATGAGCACCAGTTTGTGATTTGCGATTCCAGTCCTGTGTGTCTGTTAGGAAGAGATCTGTTATGTAAACTAAATTGTACAATATATTGCACACCTCAAGGAGTAGAAGTGCAAACTAACGATGATGATGCCGATTTTAAGGTTGCAAACTCACAGGTATGCGTGGAGCTGTATCCTACCTTAACGGCGGAGGAGCTTCCATGGGACTTGAGAAGTGCGGTGTCAGCTGAGGTGTGGGATTTCTCTGGAGAAGAAATAGGACTGATCAAAGGGGTAGAGCCAGTAAAGATCATGGTAAAACCAAATGCTGAGTATCCAAGAACACCCCAATACAAGTTGACACCGGAGACGATTGCAGGAATAAAGCCTGTGATCGAATCCATGATTAAACAGGGAATACTGAAGGAAATCGTGGGAAGCCCATGTAACTCCCCGATTATGGGTTTGCAGAAGCCTAGTGGGAAATACAGAATAGTGCAAGATCTTCAAAAGATTAATAATATAGTTGTTTCATGTTGTCCAGTGGTACCGAATCCATCAGTGATACTGTTTCAGATACCATTCCAAGCTGAATGGTTCACGGTGATAGACCTGTGCCAGGCCTTCTTTTCAATCCCCTTAGATGAGGAAAGCCAATATCTTTTCGCTTTTAAGCTGGAAAATCGCGTTTTAACATGGTGTCGTATTCCCCAGGGGTATACAGAAAGCCCATCGATTTTTAACCAGTTGTTAAAGAAAAATCTTGAAAGTCTAGTACTGCCCATGAACTCGGTTCTGGTCCAGTACATAGACGACCTACTTGTGGCGTCAGAAACTGAGGAAGCTTGCAAAATAGACACCATCACCTTACTGAATCACTTGGCCGAGAACGGACACAAGGTGTCTCCAAGTAAACTGCAGTATTGTTTGACAGAAGTGCAGTACTTGGGCCACAGGATTGAAAAGGGAAAACGGAAGGTGTCTCCAGACAGAATAGAGGCGATCATGAAAATGAGTGCGCCCACAACACAAAGAGTAGTCAGGATGTTCCTAGGAATGGTCAGTTATTGCCGGCAGTGGATAGCCAACTTTTCACTGAAGGCAAAACCTTTACAAAAACTGACGCACAAGGGGGTGAGCGATCCGGTACCATGGGACAAAGATTGTTTGATGGCGTTTCTGCAGCTGAGGGAGGATTTGTGTCGTGCCCCGGCTTTAGGAATGCCTGATTATGAAAAACCATTCTTACTTTACTGTTGTGAAAGGGAAGGTTGTGCTTTGTCAGTTTTGGCCCAGATACACGGAAATGCCCATAGACCAGTTGCATACTTCTCGGCTACCTTAGATCCAGTAGCCGCAGCGTTGCCCGGATGTCTCAAATCCGTTGCTGCAACGGGTGTCAGCATTGAAAGGTGTGAAAATGTAGTTATGGGACATCAGTTAGTGGTGTATGTACCGCATTCTGTAGAATTGTTAATGACCAGGACCAAGACACAGCATCTGACGAATAGCAGGCTCACTCGCTATGAGCAAGTCATTTTGGCTGCCGAGAACGTGACCCTAAAGAGATGCTCTGTTTTGAATCCTGCCACTTTAATGCCACTTCCAAATGACATTGATGATGATGTATGTACAGATCATGACTGCCTTGATGTGACTGAACTATGCACCAAACCAAGACCAGATATCGTAGATGAGCCATTGACCGACCCTGATGAAATATTCTTTGTTGATGGTTCATGCGTAAGAGACGATATTGGTCAGCTGAGAGCAGCATATGCCGTTTGTACCATTACCGGAGTTGTGGAAGCCGCCTGCCTGGAAGGAGTACATTCCGCTCAGGTAGCTGAAATCATTGCTTTGACCCGTGCCTGTTTGGCAGGCAATAAAATTCGAGTCACCATTTACACCGATAGCCAGTATGGTTTTGGGGTAGTTCATGACTATGGGCAGTTATGGCCTCAGAGAGGTTACATGACCTCCTCAGGTTCTCCTATTAGGAATGGAGAGTTCGTGAGATTATTGTTAGACGCACTACAAGGTCCAGCAGCTATTGCAGTTGTTAAATGTACCGCGCATACCAAAAATACTGACTTTGTGTCCCAAGGCAATAGGTATGCTGATGAAGTCGCACGTTACTGTGCGGAACAGGGGTATTCTCTCACGGAGGTAGAAGTGGGGGGGATACAGGAAAGGACTGAATTAACTATGTTGTTGGAAACGGTAGACACTTGGGATGAGTTGAAGTGTATCCAAGATAATGCACCTGATTTTGAGAAAAAAACATGGGAGACAGCTGGTTGTACCAAGAGTGAGATGGATTTTTGGATCTCTGCAGATGGGAGGGCAGTGTTACCAAACGAACTCGTTAGTCCAATGGCAAGGAGATTGCATGGACCAGCGCACATAGGTAGAGATGCCATGGTTAGGGTATTCAGACAAACGTGGTACAACCCGAAGTTTAGAGTAGCGGCAGAAGCAGTATGTCAGCGTTGTGTGATCTGTCAGCAACTCAATGTAGGAAAGAAAACACCAGTCACATTGAGCCACATAGGAAGGTCTGGGGGGCCATTCAATAGAATGCAATTAGATTTTATCGAAATGCCCAAATGCAATCGCCTCAGATACGTCCTAGTGATTGTCTGTATATTTTCCAGATGGGTTGAGGCTTACCCCACACGTAGGTGCGACACACTTACAGTAGCAAAACTATTGCTTAGAGAACTGATACCGCGGTTCGGGGTGCCGGCCTCTTTGGAATCAGATAGAGGAACACATTTCAACAGCGAAATAGTGAAGATGCTATGTTCAGCTCTAAGTATAGACCAGAAGCTGCACTGTAGTTATCGACCAGAAGCTTCGGGGATTGTGGAGCAAATCAACAGCACTATTAAATCCCGACTCGCCAAAGTTTGTTCATCGACATCCTTGAGTTGGCCTGATGCACTTTCACTGGTCCTTATGAGCATACGTAGCACACCAGATAGAAGGACAGGTCTCTCCCCACATGAGGTGCTAATGGGGAGGGCTATGAGACTGCCATCCGTTCCAATTGCAGCACTGTTGAACATCACAGATGATTTGATCCTGGACTATTGCAAGGGACTATCTGACGCCATTCATTCTGTGTCCCTTCAGGTGCAGGCTGCAGAAGTTCCATCATCTCAGGACCTGTGCCATGACCTGTGTCCGGGGGACTGGGTCCTGGTGAAGAAACACGTCAGGAAAAACTGTCTAGACGTGCGCTGGCGTGGACCTTTCCAAGTCATATTGGTCACGAACACTGCAGTGAAGTGTGGAGGCTTGCCCAACTGGATCCACGCCTCACACACCCGAAGAGTTCCAGCACCTCTGGAAGAAACAGCTCCTCTCTCGGATGAAAATCCAGCTGAAAGCGGAGAAGCCACAGAGGGGAAAAGTCAAGCTGTAGAGGTGATTGAAGAGGCTGAGAGCGTGTCTGACCAGGCTGAGGACGGTCAATACACCAGTGAGACTGAAGCCGCCTCAGAGGGAGAAAGCAGCTGGGAGTTCGAGTCAGACACTGACCAAGCTGTAAGTGGTCAAGAGTCAAGTGCAAGAACAAGGAGCAGGAGGACAAGGAGTGGAGAAGCTAGCTGGCCGGAAAGAAGGAGAAGGTCAAGCCCAAGAGCAAATCCAGAAAGAACCCTTGTCCCGATTTCTGAAGACTCAGATCTAGACGAAGGTGCAACGGACTCAGGCTCCGAGAGTCCGAGAAGATCAAGGAGGGTACGTGTGCCCTGCAGAAGATACGCCACTCCTGAGCGGACCTACCTAGCAGCAGACGTCTTGGGGACAGAGATCCGGGAGGGTGAGGGAAGTGCAGGGGACCAATCTCGATCCAATTGTAACGGTGGAAGTACGGCTGTTGACACCTGGAATCGAAACTGAAGGGTTACTGACATTCACACTCCCCGTTCCCCTGTACCTAAGTCGGATCAAGGACCTGGTGCTGAATAGATTAGAATTTCCAACCTTGGGTCATCCAGTACCAGCACATGAAGAAACCATCCTTCGTTTAGAACTGTTGGAATATGCCATTAGAGCTGCTGGCACCAGAATTATTGTAGATATTTAAAGGACTTTGTAATTAAACCAGAAAGAAAGAAGATAACCTAGTGCCTAGTGGAAAGAAGAAGAAAATTAGGGATTTCATTTAGAGGACGGAGAAGGGTTAGGGCTGTCTGTCGCTGAAAAATAAGACTTTGTTGAAAAGAGACTTTGTTAGTTAAAAGTGCTTCACAGACTGAGAAATCAATGTAAACTGAGTGAAGACCTCAAAAGGATTTTCTACGTTGTCTGATAACATGGAGACCGGCAGTCCAAACCGTAAAGCAAAATGCATAATAGGCACACTTATAGCAGTAGTAATTTCTCTTATAATCACAGTAGTTACTGTATCATACATAGTGGGACATGCAAGTATAACTGAGACAACAGATGTAAAGCCTGTAACGACTTTGAAACCTGCTCTTGTTGGAAAAAAGGAGGAGAGCAATGTGATACGTGAAAAGGCGTTACTGGCAGATGAAGCCCGTAGGTTACACATAGATGAGTCGCAGGGAAATTTCAGAACCAACGCATATGCCAAATTATTGTACGAGTATATTGATGCCATGGAGGCCAAAGATTGTTATGTCTGCATGCAATTGCCGGCTTCCGTTGATGAAGGCATCAGATATCATCATCTTCCATTGACATATGGGATAACATGTAGTTTATTGCTCAGTATATTTTATGGTCGAGAGGGGTTTGAGTACTACTTTTCAAATTATGATTCGGTACTGCCTGAAGTCCCGAATTATAAGCAAATGAATAAGTGGGACTATTACAAGAAGGAAGATAGATTAGCAAAATTCTTTCTTCCTTGGGATACATTAGATACTTCATATGCACGCCGAAATAATTTAACTTGCAAGGTGTCAGAGATCGAGAAAAAGTTTATTGGACAAGTTGATGACCGTTACAGGAGGCAGAAGATTTTAAAAATGTCAGGACAATGGAAAACAGATTGGACCGAAGAGAAAAAGGCACACAAAAAGAAGGGTAGCAATGGCCCAATAGCTTTAGATAGAACACAGAAAGGAAAGTTATGTTTGACCCGAAGCAAAACATATTATGAGAGTGTATTTGTAGGTGAAGTTAGTTGTGAACATGCTTTTCGGTTAGAATATTACACGAAAGATTTCATGAAAGGGATGCAGGTGATTCCTAATGTATATTTTGTATGTGGAAGAAATGCCTATGTAAAATTGCCTGACAATTGGTATGGTTCATGTTATTTGGCAATTGTCTTCCCCAAAATATACCATGCAAAGGATTTAGAGATCATAGAAGGAAAGACGTCGACAAGAGGGAAAAGGGATGTAGGAGATGCTGAGGTAGTTGGAGACGTATTTGGAGCCATGTTTCCTCTTTTAGGTTTGATACTTAATGATGTTAAGATCAGGAGATTAGCTACAGTTGTAGATAGATTGTCTGCCAGTACTGCAAGGTCATTGATGCTAGTGGAAGGAGAGATGCAATCGATTAGGGCCATGGTTCTTCAGAACCGTCTTGCTTTAGATGTTCTGTTAGCAAAAGAGGGTGGAGTCTGCAAGGCTTTGAAGGTCCAGGAATGTTGTACTTACATTCCAGACAATTCCAAACCCCTTGAGAAGGTTATTCAAAATATTACTAAGATACATCAAGAAATCGAAGACTTGACAAAGATAAATGTGTGGGAAAAAGTAGGACATGGAATGGGTAAAGTTGGAGGTTGGTTTGCAAATCTCGGAAAAAGCTTTGTTTGGTATATCTTGAAGCCTATCTTCACAATATTAATTTGCATAATTATATTGTGGGGTTTAGTGAGGCTGTATAAATGGTATAGATCAAGAAGGTTGCAAAGGTCCATGAAAGAGCAAGAAAGGAGGTTAGCTGCTATGCAAGATCATCAATATAGAAGTCTGAGAGCTCTAGAAACGATAAAAAGGGGGAGCCTTGCAACCAGTTCTGTGTAAAATATTCAAATTGAGGTGTTAGTGATGACCCCTAGAGGTCATCAAAGGGGGGAACTGAGAGAGCGCAATTTGAATGAAAATTATATCTGCATCATATTTACAAGCTTGTGGCGTGACGTTGGCTTATGTAACTTAAGGAGTGAGAAAATGTATCTGTATTTACTCTAGAGTGTTTATTAGAATTAGAAAAGCCCGTATACATAGTGGGCTAATGTAGAAATGTGTGAAAATGCTTAGGAACATTAGACGTGCTAAACAGAATTCATGTATACAGTTACTAAACGGAGAAAGAGATGAAATGTAAAATGAAGAAACGTGCAGACCACATGGCACTGTGTAAGAACGAAAATATACCATTGTATCTTTCATGTAGCATGGATTCGATATTATTCAATGATTTGCTTACTTATATATATGTGTGTTAAAAGCAATATTTTCATAGAAGTGTACTGTATGATTTTAGAGTGATGTGTTAACATATTATTTTAAACTGAAGAAGTAAGAGTTCACAGAGTGCAGACTACTGCACATAATTTAGTGGGCTTGGAGAGATAGGGGGATAGCTTTGATCTGCACGTGCGAGCCAAGAGTCAAAAGTCTCGTTAAATTAAATTGCCAATGCTGGTCGAAGTTTTACGGCCTAGTGAGATAAGGGAAGCTTGGAATTTGGGGCCCTGTTTCGAAGTGTCTGTTTCCAGGTGCGAGGGGGGTACCAATCACAAATGTAATGAATAGAGCTCTGTTTGAGGAAATAGGCTCGGGTCCGGAGGAGTTGACCGGAATGTCATGGGGGTACCAGCACGATGGAGACAGCGCCTGGGAAGCAAGGTCAACTTAACAGACGATTCAAAGAAACAAATCTATGGAAAAAAACAGAAGCAGGACCACGTGAAATGTGTACGTGGTGGGCGTCTCAAAGGGGCGTTCCACCCATACTGTGATTTTGTATTAGGGACAGCACCCTGGGGAGAAGGCAGAGCAGATGGCCTGAGGACCCTTAGAGAGCGGATGGGTTGGCAGAAAGGGTACTGCTATGCGACATAGGTTTCCATCTGAGACTAAGAGAGTTTGAGCTTCTTCGGGAGTCAAACGGCTGACACCTTTTTAGGTAAAGAATCTGCTGAGTAGGGATGTCATCTAGCATAGAGTAGGGACAGCTTAACCTGTTTCATTTCTTTTCTGTAAATGACGCTTCAGATCCACCTTGTGTCAATGATATTCAACTTATTGATTTTTGAATTAGTTTTGATTGTTTTCTTCAGTAGATTGAGGTTTCTTAGAGAGTTCATGTTCCTTCTTGTACCTGTATACCTGTTGAACCTTATATTGAGGTGCTTGTATTTGCAACTGATTTTGGTTTTATAATAAACCTTTAAACCTTTTCAGTCGTAAGTGGTTCTTTAGGAGTTGCGTCAGTCAATGGGGTTGATTTAACCTATGTGGGTTTGCCTTTTACTCAATGACAGTCAATAACCGATCCAAAAAGGGACTCAAATGAGATAGGTATGTAGGTGATCAGATAAGAGATCAAAATCTCATTTCCCGCAATCGCATGTCATGGAGTTTGAAATGTGCAACTCACTTTCACAGAGCGTAAATATTCAAACAGACCCTTCTTGATATATGGCGTCCTTATAGGGAGCAACACATTCCACAGGGCTACGCCTCCGAATGAAATTATGGACCATATAAATGCCAGACAGGTCACGCACGATATTCTTAGATTGTGCGCAGGAGTACAAACACTAGTGTTTGAATCGCTTGAAGTGTAATTCGGAGGCTTATGCCCCATACTCCTGCGCCATATATCAAGAAGGGTCTGCTTGAATATTTACGTTCTGTGAAAGTGAGTAACGCCATAGGACTAGCACTTCCGGATTACCGTTTTTTTACTACCGACATTTCTATCCGGAGAAGTCTGTCCCACTGAGTGTGCTGCAATATTTTTAAAAAAAGAACGCCACGATAAGGGAAGGGCCAGAGATAATTTCAGTCCGGAAAGCCTATTATTTAAAGATAAGAAGCTGCATTGTAGGACACTGAAACACGCTTATTTTCTAGAAGCAGGATATCGAAGGTTACAGCGCCACATGTGTAACATGTCCTTTTGATAGCCGCTGGTCAGGAGTTTGTTCGTCCAGCGAAAGGGGGAAGAGTGCATCAGTGGCAGGACCAACAGGGGCAGGACTCAGAGCCCCAGCACACAGCACGGCCTCGAGAGCACTGGCTGCCCGTCCCCTTTCATCACAAAGGGCCTTAACAGCTGCTTGCGGGATTCGCTGCGTCTAGCGAAAGTGGGAAGAGCGCATCATTGGCAGGACCAACAGGGGCAGGACTCGGAGCCCCAGGACACAGCGCATCCTCGAGAGCACCGGCGCCCCCCCCTTTCGTCACCAGGGGCCTTAACAGCTGCTTGCACCTCCCGCTTCGCGGGGGATGCGGCGCCCAGCGAAAGGGGAAAGAGCGCATCAGTGGCAGGACCAACGGGGCAGGACTCGGAGCCCCAGCACACAGCGTGGCCTCGAGAGCACCGTCGACTCATCCTCTTTTACCAACGAGGGCTATTTAATCCTTTACTTACTTCCGCTGCGCGGCATGCGCGCAGGCGAAGAGCGGGCCCATCCGAGACTGTTGAGGCTGGGCTGGGCCAGAGCTTTCGGCTAATATTTTCCAAATCTTGTAATTAGAACCGGGCCCTAGTAGTAATGATAAGGACCATTAAGATCACTCTGTGGGTAAGACCTACCCGAACTTTCCTCTTTTGGACTGACTTGCCTATTTGTCCTTGTGCTGCACTTTTACATTTTACCTAATCATAATACTTTTATGTGTTTCATCTTTTCATAAGCTTTATTATTTGTCTTTTAACTGGTTAATTTTAAAACCTCATAATGTCACGGCGTAAGGGAAGTAAGACGACAGTTGAGCATGCCTGTTCTACTCTCGATAATTATCTTGTAAAAGCTGTGAGTGTCATTAACAACCAAATAATTAGAGCCAAGCGGCGACTCTCGCTCGATTTAAGTAACTCAACAGTATTGCCCCCAGCCCCGTTAGTAGTTGCTGAAGATAACAGGGAGAATATTAGTTTCAATACTACCCCGCATATTAGCTTAGTTGAGCCCTCTGCTGTACCGGTTGTTACACCTAATTTATCAACACCCGGATCGCCTGCTCCCCCTTTTTATCGTTTCTAGAGCTCTCAGACTTCTATATTGATGATCTTGCATAGCAGCTAACCTCCTTACAAAGACCCACGCTCCCCCCCTTGATATCTCTAGAAAATATGAGGTCCCTATCTTCAACCGGTTTCAATCCTTGAGCACCTTGGATGTTAACGATTGACATAACCAGGACCATACTGTTACGGTGGAGGTGGTGATCCCTAGAAATGCTGAAAAGGAGTGGGATAACCTGGGAGAATCAGGGATAATGCATGTGATCGAACTTAGTAATGATGCCCAAGATGTCCAAGATGGGGTTGGGCCTAATAATACGTGAAGAGAGGGGGATGATGGCATTGGGGGCCCAGGTCAAGGTCTGACCACCATCCTGCCGAATATAGGGAAACATCTCCCGGACTGTTCCATCGTTAGCTGGAACATTGCTGGATTAGCCTCAAAAGGGGACACATTGGGATAGACAGATTTTATTAAGTCACATGACATTATTTGTTTTCAGGAAACCTGGTGTCAGGATATGATTAGATACGATGGTCATGTCTCCTTTAATCTACCAGCGCAGGCCTCGGTCTCTGGTAGAGCTAAGTGAGGCCTTTTGATACTGGTATCTGTCAACCTCCACATCACTGTGAAAAGGTATCTAATGGTCGGGGCTCACTCTCAGATCCTGTGGCTGCACCAGAAACAAGCCCGTAATGTTCTTTTAATCAATTATCATAATAATGTCTTTGATAACATGCAGCACCAAGTTGGAGGTCGCTGTAGGTGAACTGATCGTAGGGGAAAACGTTATTTTTGATTTTATCTGGGTGGGAGATTTCAATATTCCCATCTGTTCCATGTCTACCATGGGGGTATGTGGGGTCAAAAATAATTTAGAGGAAGATGATTTGCATTTCCTACACAACTCATATGGTGAGCCACTAAATAAAATAATGGCAGATTATGATTTAGAAATCCTGGCTTATGCTAAGGACGAACTTGGTAATGTTATTCCTACATATACGGGCCGGAATGCTAATACTGTGATCGACCATGTATGTGTATCATCTAATATTACTTCATTGTGTAATGTCCCAAAGATTTATGAAACCATGTTAAGTGACCACAACTGTATTATTTTAGAAGCTATTATTTGGGAAGGCAGGCCCTTATCCATTTCACGCACTTTATAGAATATTGAACCCCACAGACCCAATGGAATGAGAGTAAGATGGAAAGGAGAAAAATCTGAGGTGGAATTAAAATCCATTGTCAGAGGGTGCATTGGAGAGATTAATGCCATTCTTAATGTTGATCATGACCCAGTAGATATTTTAAGGGATTTTACGATTATTAATAAGGTCATCGACACTATGTTTACTAAAACTGGTTCGGGGAAACCTACCCAGTTTGATCACGCATGTACTGCAATGCTCACTGAATTAAAACAGGTCTTGGCAACCAGGCCGAGAGATAAGAAAGCGGTATCTAAACTTAGATGTGATTATAAGGTAGCCATCAGGCACAGAAAGACAGAACTCCAGAAAGAGGCCTGGGAAAAGCTGACACAGGCTGCGGAAACTTCCAACAGTGTGCTATTCTGGGCAACAGTTAATTCCCCCTTTCTCAAAGAAGGTATGGTTCCAGAACTCACGTCTAATGTCACCAGGGAGGCGTGGGTAGCCCACTTTTCCACCATATTCAAGTCTGATAAACCGCAATGTGCTAATCTTAGTTTCTGGCCCATAGTGCCGCTGGATTTCACTATTGCCGAGGTTGAACAAGGCATTAGTACCAGCAAAGGGGGGAAGGCCCAGGGGCCGAACGGGGTCCCCATCGATGTCTATAAAACTGTTCCAACGATGTGGGGTGAATCTATTATAATCCCTAGACTGAAAGTGCCCAAGGGAGATCTCATTTAGTGACCTGTGTCATATGCCTGACTCAGGCCTGGTAGGAAATGCATATACATGATTCTTTGCCTTTCCTTTTGACACACATTTGCATTTATAACAGTTGGATTACTTCTAAGGAACACCTACCTTGCTGACGCAGGGAATTTCATGTGAACGCTATCACACTGCCTTGACATTATGTACAATGCCTTCATGTGCATGACACAAATGTGTTATTATTTCATCTACATGGTGACACAGCTATAGCTGGAATGCAAACAATAGCGGACTGAAAACAATCACTGCCCAAGGCAAGGATGCTGTTTTCTAAATGTAGCCTTTTGTTTCCAAATACCATCAGAGGAGACACTTCTGCTGACATTGGGGTGTCCCTGCATGCTGAAACCTTTTGCCTAGCAGCTGCCTGACATCTCCATGAAGGGTTTCCAGTATGTGATCAAGATGGGGTCCTATACTCTTACCCATCAGGTAAATTGGTTGGATCATCCAGAGGGGGGTTTCTAAGCAAAACATACATTCACACCATAGACAGGGAGCTTGGATTGTTGGAGTAGGCTAGAATGTGATAGTATTGTATATGTATGCCTACATAATTTGTCCAAAACAAATGGTGGAACTTTTCGTGCTATTTACTGTTTAGACAGTTCTCATAACTTTCTTCTGCTTCTGTCTATTGATCATTGCAGTACATATGTTCTATACAAGAATCACAATAAATATTCAAAACGTCCCTTTGTGTTCTTTGTATATTGGTCTGAGCAAAATAGAGCACAAGTAGCTGAGCAAAAGGTTCTAGATCTGTCTCCACAGTTCTTGAGGGAACTCAGGGTCTGTCCTATGCAGGAAGCGAAAGATGCATTCCAATATCTTGGAATATTTATAACGGCATACCCGAAAACTAGTTATGCACGTAACCTGCTCCCCCTGCAGCAGAGATTGAAGTGAGATGTGACCAATTGGAAAACTCTCCCGATCTCGCTATTGGGGAGTGCGGCGTCGTTCAAAATGATGCCCCTACCACGCTTCCTCTACGCGCTTCAGAATTTCCCAGATCCGGTCGGGGCAAAATATTTCAAGGAGGTGGAGAGTCTCTAGAGAGAATTGCTCTGGGAGGGTTGACATCGTATAACCTTTCCAAAATTAGTCATGAGCTGGTATGATGGGGGGATCAAACTCCCCGAGATTAAACATTTTTATTGGGCGGCCCACCTGGCTGCCATCAATCAGTGCACATACCATCACTGGGATGAGCCGAGTTAAATGATGGACAAATGGTTACTGCTAGGCGATAACAACAACATGGCCCTTTACTCTAAACCCAGAAAAATTGCCCTGACGGGGACAACCAGGCATTCGGTACCGGTGTGGTATGCAGTCAATAGAAGTTTGGGTTGGGAACAAAGGCTTATGCAAACTACTCCTCTGTGGGACTCGGAGCAACTGGGTCAACCTCCGCGTCCAGTGGTGGCCAGGCTCCTCCACTACAAGGATAGGGACCATCTTCTGCAGACGGCGCGCAAGGCCGGGCCATATATGGTGGACAACAGCAACGTTTCCATCTTTTCGGATTATACACTGGAGGTACAGCGCCGCCGGACGTATTTCCTAGCTGTCAAAAGAGCTTTCCGCGATGAGGGGCTACAGTATTCACTTATGTTTCCGGCCAGATTGCGGATTATCCTGGAGGGTACAACGCACTTTTGTGAGGATCCGTCGGAGGCATGGGACTGGCTGGAAACATATAAGACAGGCAAGAGACTGGCTGGGGACACTGGGACTAGTATACCCCTGAAGCGATTGCCACAGCGCCGACGAGGGCGGCAGCGGCGTCCGGTCACTGTGAAGGTGCCCAGCAATTCCCAGACAGAGAGGGAGAGAAATAAAGTGCTATGTGCAGTATCAGAATTGCTCCAGGACCCTGCAAAAGGTTCGGGACTGGCAAAGAAATGGATTAATCAGCTGCAGGCACAAACAGAGATGAGTCCCAGGCTAGTGGCCTGCAGATGCCCCATGTCACACCAGGAACTGCTTATGATATTGTTTTAAATTGTTCATTGTGTCTCATTGATTTGATTTCCTTGCAGGTTGTTGGACGAGCTATGGGCCTTCTTGTTATTGGTATTATATGTGTTAGATCTGGGGGTCTCTAGTTGGCAATGGTATTCACCTTTGTCCAAATAGGGACCCTTACTTCTAAGTCAGAATAAGGGGATTACACTCCTCAACAACCCCTGCTCACCCCCTTGGTAGCTTGTCACAAGCAGACAGGCTTATCGCAGGGGCAGTGTGTTAAGCATTTGTGAATATACACAGTAATACAGTGAAAACACTACAGATGGACACAACACAGGTTTTATAAAAATAAGTATTCTTCATACAGACTTACAGACTTAACACAAAACCACAAACGACAAAAATCCACAATACTATACTTAAAGTTGACTTAAAGATGATAAATGTTGCTTAGTTCAAGTTGATGATAAATGCGGCAAAGTTCTCAACAAAGTACCTGGATGCGTAACGCAAAAATGAACAAAAGACTCGCAAAGGGGAGATGCGTCGATTCCGTGATCCGGGGGAAATGATGCGTCGTGCCTCTATGCTTGCGCAGAGTCAAGGTTGCGTTGTGATCCTAACCGGTGCGGGGTTGATGCGTAGGTTCTCGGCTTGCGGTCCGGTTGTGATGCGCAAGATGGCGCCTCGATGCGATGCTATGATCCTGATGCGATTCGAGAAGATGGCGCCCTTGATGCGACGATGCGATGACGATGCATAGCCTTGCGACGTCTCTGTACTTTGGAGCCGCAACAGGTCCTGCGACACGCTTCTCCGGTGATGCGATGGCGACTCTCTCAATCGCGTCACGCTTCACCGGTGATGCAACAGCAGGCAGCTTTGACGAAGACACGCTTCCTGGGAGATGCGGCGAAAGCGCGCTTCTCCACAATTTCAGCTTCGGCAAACAGAATTCCCATCAAGGAAACTCTGAGGGAAGCTGGAGATGAAGACTTTTGTCCCTGAGACTTCATCAGGAGGCGAGCACAAGTTCAAGCCCTTAGAGTATATTCTGTAAGAGGATGAAAGTCCTTAAAAAGTTCCTTCTCCTTTCCTTGGCAATGAAGAAACCAGTGCAGGCTAACCCAGCAAACAGCACACTGGCAGAGGGGCAGTCCAAACTCCTGCAGCTTCCTTGGTTCTTCTCCTTGGCAAAAGGTTTCTTCTTCCCAGAAGTGATCTAAAGTTCTTGGGGCTAGGTCCCAATATTTATACCCCAAAATCCTTTGATCTCTGAAGGCAGAGAGGCCTCTGCCTAGTCCAAACCAGTTCCTGGGCACTTTGTTTACATGACTCCTTCCTTCCTTTCACAGTGGAGGGCAGAGACATCAGCCGCCCCACAGGAGGTGGAGCCAGCAAAGGGGGAGGGAAGGTACAGCTCTGGAGCACTTTGTTGACAAGATTCCTCCTCTCCTTTCACAGTGCAGGGCAGAGACATCAGACACATCACAGGAGGTGGAGCCAGCATTGTAGAGGGAAGGCCCAGCCCTATTCAGGTCCCAGGAGCAACTCCTCCCTCCCATCTAGATGCAGATCTCTCTATTCACCACTGGGCTGCCTCAGCCTGTCTCCTGGAACCCCCCAGCCCTGTCACTCAAAACTCCAGACAAGGAATACACAACCTAGCAGAGGCAGGCCTGGACAGTTAGGCAAGAAAATACCTACTTTCCTAAAGTGGTATTTTCAAACACAGAATATTAAAAACAACTTTACTAAAATATGTCTTTTATCATTCTGAGTTCAGGCATACTAAATATGAATTTCTACCATGTTCCCTGAGTCAGTTAGGATTATAAGATGTAATAATCTAACAGCCCATTCTAGCCCATGGAGAACAGGTGGCCTTGCAATAGTGAAAAACAAAAATGGCTATAATTCACTATTAGGACATGCTACACACACCAGGGCATGTCCTACCTTATACTTACAATGCACCCTGCCCTTGGGCCTACCACAGGGGTGTCTGATATGAAGAAAAGGGAAGGTTTAGGGACTGGCAAGTAGGTGCAATTGCCAAGTCGACATGACACTCCTAGACTGCACACAGACCTTGCAATGGCAGGCCTGAGACACACTTTTCAAGCTGTTTCTGTGGGTGGCACAACCAGTGCTGCAAGCCCACCTGCAGCATTTGATTTACAAGCCCTGGTGCACTGTACTAGGGAATGACAAGTAAATCAAATAACCCAATCATGGAATCATTAATTAGTACATCAATTTAACATAACACTGAATAGCAGTGGCACAGTGCCAAAGCATATAACCAGCAAAAACATATCAAAAACAGAGGAGGCAATCAGTAAAAATGGAATGCAGACTCACGCCAATGATGCCACATCTAACAATATGCATATGGGCTTCATCATGATATTGCTTGTGGGTTAAAGCCGGTGGGAGTTGGGTGCTTCTGCTGGTGCCGCACCTTCCAGCGATGGGAGCGAATTATACAAAGTGGGGCATGCGTGTGGTCTTTTCCTCATAATCTTATTGTTGGTAATTGACAAACTGCAGCCACTTTTCCCCATTGTTCCTCTGTAGTTACTAGAGGAAAATCAGTTTAGAGTAGTTTGGATGGGGACTCGTTTTTTAGTGCTTGTCCTGGGGTGGGGTTGTTGGAGTTCTTTCTTTAACAGTAAGGGAATGCTACAGAGTATATGGCGTAGCCTTTTAAAATTAGCTGTGTGGAGTCAGTGTGGCTCAACACCTTGGGTTTGATATCTGATTTGAAATGCTTATCTTGGAATGTCAGGGGTATGCACACCATGATACGGAGACATACGCTTTATGCATACTTAGTCCGTAGGGGGGGTCCAACTGGCTTTTCTTCAGGAAACACATATAGCACCAAAGGAAGATGTGGCATTACAGCGTAGATGGAGAGGACAGATTTTTTGCACAACGTATTCCGCCTTTGCACGAGGGTCCTGATATGGGTCAGGGCGGGTGTTCCATTTCAACCCACTCAACAACGGAAGGATCCCGATGGTCGTTATATATTGTTTGCAGGACGGCTAAATGGTAGGGATGTAGTGCTGGACAGCATATATGCTCCAAACACAAAACAATCAGCCTTTTTCACACAATTGTCTGGGAAATTCGCTTCTTTCTTAACTGGGTCAGTGCTAATGGGTGGGGATTTCAACTCTGTCACGGATGTCCACTTAGATAGATCTCATCCTCCTCTCCCAGACGCACCTACTCATGCTCTTTCAAATGTCAGGCGGGAATGGCAAAATAGATGGGGTCTGATAGACACCTGGAGGGCGTACCATCGGACTGTCCGGGATTATTCCTACTTCTCTGCCATACACGACCTCCATGTTCGACTTGATGCGATGCTTTGCTCTCCTGATATACATGCTGTAGTACAACATAGCGAATACTTAACTAGAATGCTATCTGACCATAACCCATTATTATTACATTTGACTTTGTTGCCTGATCGCCCCAAAATTCCGACTTGGAACTTGAACCCTTGAACCCTTGAACTTACTGGAAGATCAAGCATTTCGCAAAGTGGTGGGAACTGGCATTACTGATTGTTTTCAGAGAAATAGTGGTACTGCCTCATCGCTAATGGTGAGTGGGACGCTTTCAAAAGTGTAGTATGTGGACATTGCATAGCGTATAAGTTGGAAGTGAGTAGAGTACTTTTGCAAGATTTGGAGAGGGCGGATGAAAAATTGCAGGATACTGAGAGGGATAGGCTTGAGTGCCCAGATCGCCAACGGGACTTAATGACAGCGAGAGAGGCGGTCGCAGTACAAGTGGAGAGATTATGCTGCTTTGACTATAAAAAATACGCTGCACGGGCGCAGGCAGAGTACAATTGATCTGGGGCACTGTTGGCATGGCTAGCTAACCCAGCGTGTAGAGGGACGGTCATTTTAGAACTCTGTGCCCCAGATGGGGAAGCTCGCTATACGCAGAAGGGGATACATGACCTGTTCTTTGCTTATTATAATGATTTATACCAAAGCAAAGTGGCCCCTGGCAAAGAGGTTATTCAGGAGATCCTAGAGGCGGCGGATCTCCTCAGTGCTAGATCGTGAGAGGGCGGAGCAACTGGGTCAGGACATTGCCCTGGGAGAGGTTTGTGGCGGGATTAAGCATATGGCTCAGAAGAAAACCCCTGGTGTGGATGGTCTCCCGGTGGAATTCTATAGCGCGTTTGTTAACCTGTTGGCCCCTAAGTTGGTGACACTGTATAATACTGCAAGGAAAGAGAGCCTTTTGCCTGCAACCACTCAAGAGGCGTTAATTATGTGGTTGCTAAACCGGGTAAGCCTCCCCATGACAGGACCGCCTATCGTCCATTGTCATTGCTAACCACGAATTATAAAATCTTGAGTTGAATTCTGGCGACCCGTCTACTCCCATATATGGTCCACTTAATACACACGGATCAAGCGGGATTTATACCTTCACGGAATATGGCTCATAATGTTCGGCGCCTCATTACTATCTTAGAGGCAGACACCTACCACAAAGAATCTGCTGCCATATTGGTGATAGATATTAAAAAGGCCTTTGATAGCTTGGAATGGCCATATTTGTTCCAAGTCATGCGACAATTTGGATTAGGGGATGGTTTTGTAGATTGGACATCTCTGTTGTATAGACAGGTCACACCGTGGGTGAAGATGGGAGTGGTGACATCAGACACTTGTTCTGTTGGTCAAGGGACAAGACAGGGTTATCCCTTATCTCCTCTGCTGTTCGCCCTAGCCATGGAGCCGCTGGTGGCACGGGCTAGGACGGGCTTGCACTATTCAGGATTGAGAGTACAAGAGCAAATTCCCCACATCGCAATGTATGCTGATGATCTCCTTCTATTTTTGGCGGATGTAGAGGGTGGAAGACCTTGGCACGGTTACCGGTCTGAAGGTAAATTGGACAAAGACTTGTCTGTTCCCTGCGGCGCTGCAATCTGAGGGCTGTAAATATATGCAGGAGGTACGATGGGAGCGACAATGCCTGACGTACCTTGGCACTTGCATTTATCACACCCCAACTGACCTATTGGAGGGTAACGTGGGCTGGGCCATTAGTGCGCTTAAGGGTTGTATTGAGTTTTAGGGTACGCTCCCACTCTCGGTAGCTGGACGATCATTCTCAAGATGCTGAGTGTACAGATATCTCTGATATAAATTGCACTTGTTTGTTTGTCTAAAAAACAATAAAAATATATATTTTTTAAAAATGAAGTCTCAGGTGATCAAGTTTACGGCCGATTGTTTTGCTGTGCTCACGTTGGTGAAAAAGATCATCTGGAAAATTCCCCAATCAGCCCAAAGGATAGCAATCCATGCACTAACTTTATTAAGACTGGACAATTGTAACATCTTATACTATTAAGTGCCCAGGTTAGGCCCAAGTCACCAAGCTGCACATTTTTTTTGGTATGCACCTGTTACAACGTATTTTTTACAACGCACTACCACTACAACGCAGGCATTACAACGCATACCATTACAACGCATAGCGCTGGGGGGCGCTCTAGGATAAGAGGTAAGTTTAATTTACTATCCAACACCTTCCCTAGGGTCCACGGGGACTGGAGTTAGAATAGTAAATTATACTTACCACTATCCAGCACCCCAAAGCGCTATGCATTGTAATGGTATGCGTTGTGAATACCGCGTTGTAATGGTATGCGGAGTAAAAGTATGCGTTGTAACGTCATACATCCATTTTTTTTACATTGTCCTAATTTTACACAGTAACATTTCTGCTATAACCTTTTGCACATATTTGCGTGTGCGACAGTGTTCTTTGAAACTACTTCTATTTACACATATAGCTTCGCATAACATTATCACGATAACTTGAACACCATGTACAAGGCCTTTTTACACACAATGTACAAATGTTGTCCTATCTTCATCCACGGGGCATTAGTACTATCTACATATCTATAACATTGCCAGTCTATACGTACATCACAAGGATGCTTTCTATTATCGATAATGAGCATCCCAAAAGATTAGCAGTGGATGCACTTCCGCTGACACTGAGGGTCCCTGCATGCTGAGATTTCACCACGCAGCAGTCTGACATCTACATGAGGGGTGTCCAGTTCTTGACCAAGACAGGCTCCTACATTCTCTCCCGCCAGGTAATGGGGTTGGATCATCCCTGGAAGAGATTCTTAGCTTCACAACTACACACACTGGGTATGCAAAGTAGGGTTTGCATAGTAGGAGTACGCCTGACTACAACCTTGTTTATGTGCCTGCATATATACACTGTTTTAGCAGCATGGTAGCACTGTATCTACTATTCACTCTTTTGATGCTTGTAATGACTTTCATCTACTTCTGTCTACTGATTATCACAGCACATGTATTCTATACAAGAATAATGTTGGTTCAAAAAATATATTGAAAGCGTCCCACTGTGTATTCTCTGTAGATTTCTCTGTGCACAAGTAAGCACAAGTGACAGAGTAAAAGAGTATGATCTGTTTCCACGATCCCTGAGGGGTCAGGATTGTCATGTTCAGTGGTTGCTAGAAGCCATTCACTCACTGGTAAGGTTTGGTGGGGCTTATGTTTATGATGTCCAACAAATGCTCAGAGCCTACAGATTAGTAGGAACCACACAACAGAACTTGGGAATAAATCAGGCATCCATTCGCCATCTACAGATGATATAGCACTCAGTGGCTAGACTTCTGTTTGGGCTCCCAATGCACGCCTCAGTTTCACACATTCTCCAAGAGCTTCATTGGCTTACAGTTGCAAAGCATATTCACTTCAAGGCTTTGTGCTATATGTTTAAGGCCACAGTCAGGGTAGGGCCACATTACATTTAAGATCTGGTGGTGCCTTATCAGCCCACACCTATACAAAGATCTTTGAACGAGGTCCTATGCACTACACCTAGGTTTCGGTTGGGCTGTATGGGAGGTCTCTCTTTCGTAGTCCTGGGTCTGAAACTCCTGAGCACTTGAGATTCCCTACTGGCATTTCTTAAAAGGCCTAAAGAGCTGGCAGTTTTAATGCTGTTAATCTGAAAAACTCTTACCTTTGTTCAGTGCCAAAAAACCCTTTTCAGGTAGCTTTGCTCTTTATAAGATTATATAATAATATTAAGGCATATCTGGGTGTCTAAGACTGCATTCTTGCTGCAGGTCATCAAGAAGGGGTGAGGGTGTGGAGATGGTGGGTATGGTAATAATCGTCAAGAGTGATTATCGCACCACAAGCAAAACTACAAACAAAAATATTAACCAACATAATTCCCCCTTCCCTCTTTATAATTTGAAGCAGCAAAGAATCTCCAGTGGAGCAGAGTGGCTGGCAACACCAAAGAGGCGCCGCTACTATCATGCCCTAATGTATCCATTCCCAACATAACTAGTGCCAATGGCCACGTTCCAGTGCGGTGCCTTCTTCTATGCAGGACTGTGGGATCAATGTGCTAAGGAAAAGCGCAATATCAAGTTGTTGCTTGCATGCCCTCCTGCCACGTGTCTAGGGTGAATACGTGTCTATCCTGTATTTTTATGTTGAGATTAGTTTTGCCATGCATTGGGAGGCCCCATGGAATCTGGATCATGTATTTCTACATCCAGGCAGACAAGTGCAGAACAGGCCTCAGTCTTCGTGCTGTGCGTGTGAGGAGGAAGTGTTGACAGAGTCCCCTTAAGCTCTGGCCAACACAGCGATAATTTTTAGCCACTGCAGATTGTTCGGGCACCTAGGTTTCTAACCACCAGGAGGAACGGAAGTGGTATCTACCACATTCGCAAGAGGAAAAAATGAGAAGAAATAAGGATATTCCTCCCCATTATCCCTCACCTGGATAGGCGTATCATTTTGGTGCATTCTCAGGTTTACTAGGTTTGGTAAACATGGTATCTGTGTGGGAACACCCACCGCAATGCCCGTGGAACACCTCCTTTGCGCAGAGTAAGGCAATGAAGTGATTTACTCTGATTTGCCTTACTTCAGATTTATGAAGCTATTCAAAGCCACACAATGTGGCTTTGCGTGGCTTCATAAATCTGACTTAGAGGCTTGTGTCACACAGGTGCAGTCTGCATGGTATGAATGAAACCAATGTATGCCTCTCATAAATATGCCCCTTAGAGTTTCTAGGGGATGGATCATATCTTGCAAAAATTTGGAAAATGGTTGTATGACGGAACAACGAAATCCCTAACCCCGCATACCTAAAAAACACGTTCTGAATAACGACTGCGTCTATACCACACATTGCTTTACCACACATGCCTTTACCACACATTTTCATGGGAGAGGCATGCATGGTAAAGGGGTATGTGTGGCTAAGGTCGCCCCCACCCTAGCCACAAACTCCCCTGCCCTTCTCCCGCCCTGAGGTACAAAAACCCTGACCGCCCCCAACCTCCACACTGTGCCCTCCCCCTGCCCTAATGCCTAAAACCCTGCTATGTTATGGTAATAAATTATGTTAAGTTGTTATTATAACAAGTACCTATGCATAGGCTTGCTCAAACAACCAAGACTTCATGGCTTTCCTGAAGACCAGGAGATTGTCGCAGCTCCTGAGTGTCAGGGGAAGAGAGTTCCAGAAGCTGGGGGCCAGGTAAGAGAAACAGCATCCTCCTTGCCGTTTCCATTTGAATGAGGGGATTGTTACCAGATGGAGGGGGGACTGAACGGAGATTACGCGGGGGTTCGTATTCAGTGATCATGTTTTTAATAAATCCAGGGCTGTTGCCGTGCAGGGCCTTGAAGTCTAGGCATCCCGTCTTAAAGGCTGCCGGTTGGGCCATCGGTGACCAGTGGAGTTTCGACAGTCCTGATCTAACTGACTGCTATTTAGGCTGTTTAAGAATGAGTCTTGCTGCCTGGTTCTGAACAATCTGTAATCATTTTAATAGGCCCGATGGCAGGTTGAGGTAAATTGCGTTCGAAAAATCGAGCCGCGAAAGTACCAGGGCGATCACCACCTGTGTGAGGGCTGAGTGTGTCAGCAGGTGGGCAATTTTCTTGATTTACCGTAGTTGAAAAAAACTGGAAGAGATCACTGTTCCTACCTGTCCTTTGAGCGAGAGATCGGCATTAAGAATAACTCCTAGGCTTTTAACCAAGAGGGAAGGAGAGGGGAGAGACCCCAGGTCCGCCGGCCAGTAATGCGGGCCCCAGCTGATCTCGCTCTTCCCAGGCAGCACTAGTTCCGTCTTGCCTAGGTTGAGTTTCAGGTGGTTCAAGTTGATCCAGCGCTGGATGTGAGACATGGTCGTCTGGAACTCAGCCACAGAGACCGGGAAACCTAGTGGGTTTATAAATTGAAGATCATCTGCGTAATTTAATATAGTGATCTTCCTATTTTTTAAAGAATGAATCAGGGGTCTAAGATATAGATTAAACAATAGCGGAGATAGAGAAGAGCCCTGAGGAACCCCACAGGTGCATGTACGTTTGGGAGTAGAGAAAGTTCTGAGCCTGACTGATTGAGTCCAGTCGGCAAGAAAAGATTCTATCTATCTGAGTGTGGGTCCTCGCAGTCCAGCCTGCTTGACACGGTTGAACAAGATGTTATGGTCGACCGTGTTGAACGGAGCCGACAAATCCAGGAGCCTCAGGGCCTGGTGGTCACTCCTGTCAGCGTTTGCTCTGAGAGTGTCCAGGACTGCGAGGATCACAGCCTCAGTTGAGTGCGCCAGTCGAAAGCCGGCTTGATTGGGTTCTAAGTAGTCAGAGTGTTCAATGAAATTTGAGAGGCATCTAGACACATGGGCCTCCAATATTTTGGCCAGAAAGGGGAGAAGGAAATGGGGCAATAATTAGAGTGGTTTGTGGGGTCAGCCCCTGTTTTTTTTATAAGGGGAACGAGCGTCGCATTCTTGAAGGCGCTGGGAACCTTGCCTTGAGCGAGAGACTCATTAAGGAAGGTGAGTACACTCTGAGCCAAGGCCGAAAAGATTTTTTTTAAGACATGTGATGGGCAGCTGTTGTTAGGAGACCTGGAATTGACACGGGTCATTAGCTCCAAAAGTATTTTAGGACAGATAGGTTGGAGGGCATCTAGAGTGGATTGGTTATTGAAAGTATTGTCCAGTGGTTTGCAACTGGCAGAATTAGGGAGGCTGTCTTTGGTGGAAGAGATTTTATCCAAAAAGAAGTTGTTCAGGGAGTTGCAGTGCTCTTGAGTAGGGTCCTGGGTGGGTGAGGTTCTCTCATCGTTACATAAATCATTCACTATTTTAAAAATTTCTTTGGATTTATTAAGAGAGCTTAGTATTTAGGTAGAGAAATAAGCTGCTTTAATGTTCAAAATGTTTTTTTTTATATTCTCTGCGAGCTATAGAAAATTGCTCCTTGTCTTTAGCGGAGTATTTTGATCTCCATTTCCTCTCTTTTTGGCGCAGCTCAAGTCCCTGTCCCTTAAACTTGTCCCCTAACCTGCCTCTGACCAGCCCTGACCCAAACCTAAAACTGCCTGCCCTCCCCTAAGCCCTATGAACGACTCAACTACCCATTCCCCTCCCCCTGCCCTGAAGCCTAATACCCTAACCCCTAGTAAAAAAAACTACCCCAACACTCCCCCAGCCCTAAAACCTCCTCCGACCACCCAGCCCTGAAAACTACCCCTGACCCCCAGCCCTGATAACTTGCCCCAGCCCTGAAAACTAGCCCCACCCCCACAGACCTGAAAAGTAGCCCAAATCCCCTCCAGCCCTGAAAACAACCTCCAACCCCACAGCCCTGAACACTAGCCCAGAACCTTCAGCCCAGAAAACTACCCCAACCTACCCCATCCAAGAAAACTACCCGACTGACCCCAAGCCCAGAAAACTACCCAACCCCCAGCCCACAAAACTACCCTCAACCAACCTCCCAGACCACCAAACTGCCCCCGACCCACCCCTGCCCAGAAAATTACCCCAACTCACCCCAGCCTCACTTAAACAAACCCCACGAACGTCCAGCCCACAAAACAAACCCTGACCCTCAGCCCACAAAAGTACCCCAGCCTTACTTATCTCACTGCGTATCTCTCTCTGCTTTCTGCTTTCGTCTGTCAAAGCTAGACTGCCCCCGCCTCTGCCCTAGCCCACAAAACATTCCCAACTCACCACCCAGCCGGCAAAACATTCCCAGCCCACCCCCAGCGCACAAAGGATACACAACTCATCCCCAACCCACAAAACATTCCTGACCCACCCCGAGCGCACACAACAACACCAACCCCCCAGCCCACAAAAGTACCCCGACCCACCTCCCTATTTAAAACAACCTGACCCACCCCAGCCCACAAAACAACCCCGATCCACATCCCACAAAAGTACCTCGACTCACCGGCCCAGGCCCACTTACCATACCGTGGATCACTCCCTGCTTTGGCTTCCATCCATCAGCAAGCCCTACCGCACATTGCTTTAACCACACACATGCGTGGTTAAGGCATATGCATGGCTAAGGCATGCGTGGTAGGGCTTGCAGAGTCCGAACATTCGAGGTTTAGACGTGGTGTTCCGACTGTTCTGTGCGAAAAATGTATAAATCCGGCTGTTCCATGGACTAGTTTCATGGACTAAGGGCCAACTAGCCTTAAGGACCCCCCCTTGATTTGTTCCCTCAGTTCATAATCTAGGATACTCTATCGCTATTCAATGAAATAAATGAAGTAACCATCATACTTTTTACTTGAGAATGGTCTAAGCTATATATGTTTGGGGCTACATTACAGAAGCTGCCTCATTTGAAATTGCCTCACTATCAGTTTGATAGCCTACAAGTATTGCCAAACTCTGTAGTGACTTCTATTATTACTGGATTGTATAACCAATATGTCACCATATATCAAATCCCTGCACTGGCTTCCAATAATGTAATGTCAAGATGTAGTGGTCGGTGTCTAGTTCACAGAGCAGTTAATGATCAAGGTTCTTTTAACCTGAAAACTAAGTTTCAACTACAGAAACACAAAAGTGGATTCTTCACATCTCAATGGCAGGATAATAGATATTCCACATGCAAAGAGTAATATCATTCCGCTAAGTATGTCATATGGCATGGTCATAGCAGGAGAAATATACTCTCTGCCCCTTCTTCTTTGTGCCTATCTGTATATGTCTATCCCTTGTCACTCCTCTTCTTTCCTACGGACGTTCTGTATCCATTGGAGAGTGGGTTGTGTGCCCTCCTCCAGGATGACTGCCAATTGTGTTGAGTTGGTACACACAGCATGCAGCACAATAAGAGAGGGGAAACATCTCACCTCCTTATACGAATCAACATTCACACACATTCACATACAACACAAATACTTCAAGATCATTACCACCGAAAAAATCAGTAAAACCCATTCAACTCATCTCACATACTTTTCCTGACATGCACACAACTTGGGGCCCAGACAAGAGAAAGGACAGCCCCTTGTATTCCAAGTTCCTCAATCTCAATAGGGCAGACAAGCAGCCGTACAACCCCTTCCTGCACCTGTCATAAAATCACCTTAGAAGGGAATCTCATCCAGTGGCGGCTGCCACCAAGTATCATGGGTATAGGAAAAAAATTACGTACCTTGCTCCCCAACCACAGCCTCTTCTCATGTCATCCTCTTCTGTTCCTGCTTCAAGCAGGAAGTACAAACATGTTCCCCCAGCTGCAATGCAACGTTGTGATTGGTCTGAGCGCTGTGGATCCTCACCAGGCTGGTTTGGAACATGCAGAGTGGGCAAGACTGTTTGGCCGGACCAAGAAGTCCTGCCCACTTAAGTGCCCACCACTCCCCCCCCCCCCCCCCCCCCTGTGCTGGCTGTGACACAGCCAAGCCCCGCCCTATCCTGTAAACCGATAAAAAAAATGGTAATGGTTATAACCTAGTGTTATTATCATTTTCTTTTTCTTTTATCCACTGCTTGAAATGCTTGAAATGCAGTGGGGCGATGTGCCTCCATCCTAATAGAGGAGACGCAGCTGATCGCACCTCTTGCTTTCAGATTTGAAGACAGAGCACAGCCCTACACTCACTTCTTATACAATTCATCTGTTTGCCACGCTGGGAACTCCAGCTCACATACTCAGGATACTCTCACACACTGATGGCAAAGGGCATCTGTCCACCCTTCCCCGGCCCTGGTTACCCTATCACATTATGTGGACCACATCATACATATTTATAGAAGACTGCTTCTATACATCAATCTTCCTACTCTGGTCATGCACCCATCATTACAAGGGGGGAACTTGCTACACATATTCAAGACACTGCACTGCTCATCCTCTCACCACACAGGGACCCTCATCTCACACATTCATAGCAGACTGCATCTATGCACCAACTTCATTCACTGATCGTCCTGTCCCCACATACAGACCCCATCTCACACATTCATAGCAGACTGCATCTATGCACCAACTTCATTCACTGATCGTCCAGTCACCACATAGAGTCCCATCTCACACATTCATAGCAGACTGCATCTATGCACCAACTTCATTCACTGATCGTCCTGTCCCCACATACAGACCCCATCTCACACATTCATAGCAGATTGCATCTATGCACCAACTTCATTCACTGATCGTTCAGTCACCACATAGAGTCCCATCTCACACATTCATAGCAGACTGCATCTATGCACCGACTTCATTCACTGATCGTCCTGTCCCCACATACAGACCCCATCTCACACATTCATAGCAGATTGCATCTATGCACCAACTTCATTCACTGATCGTTCAGTCACCACATAGAGTCCCATCTCACACATTCATAGCAGACTGCATCTATGCACCGACTTCATTCACTGATCGTCCTGTCCCCACATACAGACCCCATCTCACACATTCATAGCAGATTGCATCTATGCACCAACTTCATTCACTGATCGTTCAGTCACCACATAGAGTCCCATCTCACACATTCATAGCAGACTGCACCAATGCACCGACTTCATTCACTGATCGTCCTGTCCCCACATACAGACCCCATCTCACACATTCATAGCAGATTGCATCTATGCACCAACTTCATTCGCTGATCGTTCAGTCACCACATAGAGTCCCATCTCACACATTCATAGCAGACTGCATCTATGCACCAACTTCATTCACTGATCGTCCAGTCACCACATAGAGACCCCATCTCACACATTCATAGCAGACTGCATCTATGCACCAACTTCATTCACTGATCGTCCAGTCACCACATAGAGTCCCATCTCACACATTCATAGCAGACTGCATCTATGCACCAACTTCATTCACTGATCGTCCAGTCACCACATAGAGACCCCATCTCACACATTCATAGCAGACTACATCTATGCACCGACTTCATTCACTGATCGTCCTGTCCCCACATACAGACCCCATCTCACACATTCATAGCAGACTGCATCTATGCACCGACTTCATTCACTGATCGTCCTGTCCCCACATACAGACCCCATCTCACACGTGCAGGATAGGCTGTTTCCATAGACGTCACTGCTGCAATTGGCATTGTTTCACCACACACGTATTCTCTGCTGAACAAGATAAGTTGTTGATGAGCTCAGTAAATCCATGCGCAATTCCCACAACCACGAAGTCTTCGGCAAAATATTTTCACTATTCTGCCTCACATTTACCAGAATACATGTTTAAATCTAGGCATGTCTCTTGATGCATATTTGTCAAAAAGTGTAACACTGTCTATACAATCTAATAGTAAGTATTATCAACAAGTACACCCCTGTGGATAGTAAATATAGTCAAGTAAGCATACATTGGGTTATATAATATACTGTAAATATTATATCCATTGAAAGTTTTACTGTCTTCTGTACCTTCCTTCTAGAAATTTTTTTTGGTCCTCAGCATATAATGTTTGGAGGGCTGATTCAGATTCCTCTCCTGTCGAATAAGTCGTAATCTTGTAGCTGCTGGCCGAGTTATGACCACGTTCACTTATACCTAAAATACGGAAAGTTATCAGAATGTGTAAGAATTGCACTTGACAATTGGTGTAAGATACATAAAAGTAAAGCAAAGAGATCTGCAGATGTGCCCTATACTATAAATGCCCGGCAATGTTCAACAGCAACAAACAGTACTACATTGTCCTTATAAATAATTGAATTGAACTCGTACTGTCAAAAGTCAAAATAGCTAGACTTGTTTGACATCGGCTCCCCCACGACCCATCTTGTTGTCCAGCTGTTCCATGCATTACAATGAATCATTTACATAGGTTTACATTTACAGTGCATTTTTGTATGCTATTTACTTAAAGTAACACTTACATCGCATTTTTTTTCAATGCGCTGTAATTCTGAATCTGTGTAGTCACAGGTTTGCATTCTATGTATGTGTGGTTACATTAGAATGTCAACATACCGTGTTGCCAGCAGAGACAGCTTGGATATTTTAGCATTCTTTTGATAAACGACTCTGATGATTAATTGTAACTTACTCATTCACTGTAAAAATAGACTGCATTGCAGATTTAAAAACAATGTGATCTTGCATTTGTAAGCATGGCAAATGTTATTTACTTTAAATTGCATTAAATGTCAATGTACATGTTTGCGAAGTAAAAATCATGATGCAATGATTTTTTAGGTCTTGGCTAGACAGCACATGTGCTGTCTCGAAGAGACATATTGTGTTCAATCTGTGAGTTTTAAGCCATCCTCAGGCTTACCATTTACTCGCTCCATCTTCATATACTTTGTTCTCATTTCGGCATATATGCGTCATGCCTTTCCAAGGGCCTCATTTATGAGGCCGTGCGTCACTTTTACGCCGCCGGTGCGTCATTTTTTGTGACGCACCAGCAGCGTAAAAAATGTGCTTTGTTGCACCATATTTACAAAGTGACGCATCTAGGTAGATGCGTCACTTTGTAAACCCTGCGCCACATTATACCTGCGCCAGGTATAATGTATGCAAGGGGGGCGTATTGACGCAAGGAAGGGTTGTAGAAGTGACGCAGTCAAATCTATGAGATTTCACTACGTCACTTTTAGGATGCTGTTAAGTCAAAATCTTGCGCCTGCCTCACAGCAGGCGTAAGACTGACGCAGGCCCTTTCACATGGGGCTTGCCCCATGTGAAAAGACGCATTGCTGGAGTTGCGTCAATTTTGTGACACACTCCAGCAATGCGTCACTTTTGCGCTTACAGATACGTCAGAAATAGTGACGTATCTGTAACTCCTTGCGACATGATGCGTCATACATTAAATATGACGCATCAGGAATGTCGCAAGGAGTGCGCACTGAGAAGTGACGCATGGCTGCTTTCACGCAGCGATGCGTCATTTCTCATAAATGAGGTCCCATGTGTTTAGCCCGCCCCCAAAGCATGTGCCATGTACTAATGTCCATCCACTGCTCCCGTTTTAAGAGCTATGTTTTTATTTGTGTTCAGGCTGTCCAATCGAGTTCTCATGTTTTCTCTCACTCCGTCCTCTGTCTTGCCACAGTGCGAACACGATTCAGTGTAATGGAGCACTTTAAGTGCCCTACAGTTACATTAAAGAGTGACATATTCATTTTTTTTGCAGATTCTGTTTCGATTGAAGTGTTTTTTCCCCCTTTATTGTTGCTTCCTCCCGTGTTGCTTGACTCGTCCTCCCACTACCTCTCATAGCTGCTCCTTTATTTTTCTTTTTTACATGAACCAGTGGTATTTTAGCAGTTTGAGCGCTCACCAGTTACATCACATAGTAGCAAATTATTTGTTGTAGGCAGAGGGTATTTGTTGTAGGCAGGGCGAACAGTGAATTGCCCAGAATCACAGCTTGTTCAGCTGCATTCAAGATTCAAACCTGGTTCCCCAGTTCTCCTGTCGGCAGCTCTGGCCTTCATGTCATATCCTCGGTTCACTTCAAAGCTCCTCCACTGTGTCTCACTATCACTTTCACATTTGTTCAGCAAGACCTCATCAACACCAAACAAGCACTGGCAAAGCTTTTAGCTATGTTGTCTAGCAGCACATCTGCTATTCAGAATGGCTGAAAGTCACAGAAAAAAGTGCTATGAAGCAGCCACCACAGGGCACATCATATCACTTTTTTGTGTTAGGAGGAGTGGGACATTGAACTCAACATGGGCATTAAGAGACTTGACATCGGCTCAACATCCTGTGATTCTGGACTTTCAGTGACTTTCAGCCATAATGAACAGCAGATGTGTGACTAGGCAACATGGCAAAAGACATTCACATTAACAAAGCCAATAGCTCGGGCATTACTAAGACCTACTGGCTTTGCCAATGCTTGCTGTTATTTATTATTATGTAGGAATGTCTGATATTCTTTAGCCAGCAGAGCGTGGAGATCTTGCTTACTAGGAACGATCAGACTTTTCTCAAATCCCTGCTTAGTGATGCTTTGCTGCAGAACTTGTGGGTGTATTGGGCATGGCTTAGGGTCTGTTCACCTATCACGAACATGTCTCTTTACAACCCGAGTCAATACATTGCGTGCTTTTACAACACGGTTGTTACAACGCAGTACCGTTGCAATGAAAGTCATTACAACGACTTGTTCTAGATGGCGCGCTGGACTTAGGAATAGTATAATTTGCTATTCCAACTCCATTGTGTGCAACAGTAGGGAAGGTGTTGGAATAGTAAATTATACTATTCCTTAGTTTAGAGCGCCATCTAGAGCAAGTCGTTGTAATGACTTTCTTTGTAATAGTACTGCATTGTAACAACGCAGTTGTTGTAACGACCGCATTGTAAAGGTATCTCGATGTAATGACCGTGTTGTAAAGGTTGTTTCCCCCTATCACTAGCCTCAATCCATGCAGGGTGCAGCACAGTCTTAGGGTTGGCGTGTTCTGCGGCTATTAGGGTAGCTGCTACTCCATGCTCGGATAAGCATTCCTTGCCCTGTCCGCATTTTGGATTCTCTTTTTTCTGAGGACAGGGTTTTTTATCAACCCAATGCAAGATGGCCAATAAAAGATTAACAAGATGACCCCTGAACTTCCTGCTACACCTCTTCCTCTACCTAAGGAAGGTCTTTCTTGACTGTACCTCAAAGCAGCCAGGAAGGATTTTGCCCATGGTTTGAAACCCTTATGATAAATGTGCCTTTTTCCTATAAAGTTTCTTTCAGCTGAAGACCTTGGGTCTCATGTTCAAAGTGTTTTAATGGTCACAAACCATTACATTCAGTAAATCTGAGGGTTCTCAACAGCTAAAACACTTTGTTAAATGTACTGAACACATTTAAAGATTTCGAATGGGAAACCAGTCTTGACAACAAAGTCACTAGCCCAACGTTACCACACATTATTTTTACTTTGCAAGTTGTTACAATGACATGATGTAGGGGACGCGTTGTTGGATCTCGGTTTGGACTTTTACGTCTAGCACCTTCCCTACAGTTGCATAGACTGGAGTTGGAATAGTAATTTATACTATTCCAAAGTCCAGCTCCCTTAAAGCAAGTCATTTAACGACTTGTGTGAGAAAGTAGCACATGGTAACATCGCAGTGGTGATAGTGACTGACTTGTAAAGACATGAGGGGTAAATGCATAGGGTGTTCCATCATACAACCATTCAGAATGGCTTTCCGAATCTTTAAGTGACTTTAGGAAACATTAAGGAGTCGCTATTTGGAAGGGGCATTTTACGTGTGGGAGATAGACAAATACCACCATCAGATGTTAGCACAGTTGTTCAGGGCTCAGCTGAAACTCTTATGAGTCTTTCACTATCTGAACCTCTTTCTGTCCCATTTGACCCCATAAAGGAAAAACACGTTTATTCTTAGCCCTCAAGCATTGGATAAACTGTTAAACCATGGCCTTAGGTGTAAAATGAAAGCCGCAATTTACAGTGATCACCAAGGGATGTATCACTCCCCCCAATGATAAGTTGCACAGCCGTTTTTCCATATTAGTAGCGGAGTAACCTGAAGATGCTGGACTTGACATAAAATAATATTTGGAAAGTGTGCCTCTTGGTTTGTGTTTTTTTCATATTTTCCTAAGGAGGCTGAGTCCACTACTATCTCTTTCTCCATCTTTCTTCTTTGAGTTATCGTCGACAGCGCACAGCTGTGCAAGTTTTTTGCCGATTATTTCAGATCACAAAAGGAGTACCATTTCCCCTGATATCTGTTTTTACCTTGCTTCTCGGTGAGAGATCAGTCACACTATTATGACAGAAATCACAGGCCCCACCTTCTCCGATGAGGAGGTGGAAAGATCCTGGCTACCATCAGTCCTTTCAGGCAACAATTAATGAGATGAGCTCACAACACTACGAAGAACCCAGATTAAGACTGCGTTGCATGGTTCAATGATGGCTGAATACTTAAGGGCAAATGCGGCCCCACACGGATTGATATTCAAAAATGAACCCTTCATCTTTACTAATGATAACACATTCAAGAAGGACTGGTCTTTAATATCCTGGCACTGCACACGAGACTGGCTTATTCTGATAATAAAAAGAGCCAAATTAAAGAGGGGGATACAGGCCATCAAAGTACATCTCAAAAGCTACCAGTAAGTCCGTTCAATTTAAAAACGTCTAGAGGAGCTAAACCAAACTATGAATGAATTTGAAGCCACTCTGAAGAAAAGAACATTCATTAAATTAAATAAGGACGCGGTTCAGTTATGAGCGGGTTTATCCCTACATACGAGAGGACTACATCCCATCTACAAGACAGCAGGATTTTAATACAGATGTGGACACCTCAGACACAGGTTCAAATAGCTCGGGCTCAATCTGAAACAGTGGGACAAGCCACCAGGGCAGAAGGAGTCAAGAAAGAAGAATGCACTCACGAAGGGCAAGAGGATGGGGCAATCACCAAGGCCCTCCAGCATATCATGTTCCATTCTTCTACGGTCCGCCCACAAAACAAGACCCACCAGCCCCATCGAATCATTGGCATAACCCACACCAAGAATACCAGTACTACCCACAGAACCCTTCTGGTTCTGGTGTTAACCTGGGCATCTATGGGAATTCTCAAGGGCATATTATCAAGCCCATTATCGCCGCTTTAGCGGCAGTTTCCTGCCAATAAAAGTGGCAATAATGTATCGCCCTTTCTTGATAATATGGCCCTTCGTTTTCTCCAAAGAAGATTTTTGTGTTGTCTTCAAAAGGGCATCTCTATTGCTGCTCTTTATCCGTTTCCTTGCTAAACACCTGCTAAAAAGGGCACCATCTTATGCTATGTACAGCTCCAGGCACATAAATCATAAAGAGATCTATGGTAAAGAGCCCTGTTTTGGGTCCCTATGGATATTAAACTACCCACTCAGTGAGAAGCACACTCTGATGATGCAGCATTCTACTGTGGTAAGTGAGAGGCTGTGCATCCTAACAGTGATGCCCAATCAACAAAACATGTTTACCACTGAACAGAATTGATATGCAGTGGATGAGAAGAACTGCACACACATTTGATTTTGTAATTAAAGCCTGGGGAGGACGTTTGCTGGATCGCTACCAACTCCTCTCATTTTCCTCTTTTTTGGTGATGATGAGTCCCTATTTACCCTATGTTGAACCTTGTCATGGTCAGTTCAAAGACGTGATTGGGTCAGTTTGCATAAATCCCATGGGCCCAACTGGATTTCAATAGCACGCTGCTCCCTATTCATTGAGGTGCCTTTGCAAACAATGCTCCTCATGTATGGGATGGCATTGCAAATTCACACCATCTTTGATATAAAGGGGAAAATCTGGATTGTGCATTATTGGCATAGGGGATGGGAAGCTATCCACTTACTTGACAACTTCTCACCTCTTTATTCTAATGATATAAGGTAACCTGAGTGGACTTTAGAAATTAGTGTTTTGTTTTTTTAATAAACCAAATATTATTATTGTTGGAAGTGGTGTATTAGTAAGGGCAAGTAGGTTCCTACACTTAGTTTTATACCACAATCACAAATAAAGTCCAGTCATGTCTCAATAAATTAATGAGTGCTCAACCCTTGGTAGCCTGGCTCATGAGCAGTCAGGTTTAATGTAGAATACAGGTGTGTAAAGCATTTAAAAACACCAATAACAGTGAACAAGTAAAACATAACACATAAAAAAATCCAACACGAATTTATAAAACTGGGAATTATGTTTATGATTAAAATGATACCAAAACAACAACAATCCAATGTAGGAAACCTGAGATTTGAATTTTTAAAGATTAAATGTAAAAATGTGCTTTCTGGTGCCTGAAAGCACCACAAGGACATCTGGTCGTGCTTGACCGGGACAAAGTCAAAGTTTCAGGCCAACCGCTATAGAGCGCGAGTAGGATACCATGAGTGGTAGGGCCCAAACAAGTTTTTACCTTCTGACCCAGTTACTTTTTTGGAGCTATTTCTCTCAATGCAGAGCGAGGCTCCTAGTCAGCTCTGGCTGCAGTTCGAAGACGGTGGCCTGCTTCCATGCAATGCTTCCATGATTCCTGGAGGTCTTGTTTCTCATTTTGACGGTGAAGAGCTCTGGATCGTTCTGTGGGGCAAACCTGGAGACTGTGACCAATGGGTGCCACCCTCTGTGATCACCCCTTTCCCTGAAGTGTGGCCTTTCCCTTTCCCAGAAAGCACTGTTTACAAAAATCCAAAATGGATATAATCTCTCCTGGAGGTTCAGGTCTGGCTAAGCCAACCCACAGAAGTAGCTAAGTTTCCTTAGCACTCACCTTCCAGCCCTTCTCCTAATTCAATTACAGGGACTACCATCTGGCTGGGGGTGGAGGAAGTCAGGGTGGGCTTGGGTCCTGTCTTAAGTGTCTTTCCCCCTTTGAAGACCAGATTGGCTACTCAGCTCCCTTCCTGGCAGCAGATCTCCTGCCTTCAGATCTCTCCTTTGTCCCAGGGCAGGCCGGTTCACACCTCATTAAGGCAGCGTGGCTCAGCCTGTCAAATGCTGGCCAATCAAATTAGGCTAATACAGGGCTGATGTTAGGTAACTTTAGGAGAGCAGTTCTAAAAGTACTTTCCTGCAATAGTTATAATCAATCCAACCTTTTATACTTTAAGGTATTATTTCAGCTCACTCCTGTCAAAAGCTAGGCATTATTAATGTTGTATAAAGCCTTTCCATGCTAGTCTATGGAGCTAATATACTGCAATGGGGAAAAACGAAATTGCCACTTTTCTCCTAAACAGGACAAATAAAACATTGTTTATAATGCCCCTGCCTATTTTAGCATGCACTCTACCCTTGGAGCACCTAGGGCAGACCTTAGGGGTGACTTATATTTAATAATAATGTAGTTTAAGACTTTGAAAGTACCCTTAATTCCTAATTTGGACATAGTTATATTTTAAAAGCAGCCTGAAAGGTAGGGCTGGTTTTTAATGTATTTTTGCTTCATGATTTGCAATGCAATGCTGCGAATAGTTCTAGGGGCATCTTTAATATACTGAATGGTCTTACTAGCCCTGACTGTGCTAAGAACTCGATACCTCCATCTCAGGAGCTCTGTGAGAACTTGGCTAAGTTCTTCAGACAAAAAAACTGAACTGATTATTAAAGATCTTGAGGGTCCCTCTAACTTAAGTAGCTCCTTGGCCTTGGGGGATCAGGCCTCGGAGGGTATAGATAAGGGCCCTATCTGGCAGCTTGATGAGCAGTTATTGGAGTTCCCGCCTCTAAGGGAGGAGGACTTTAGCTCGCTGGCACAGGGTATCTCCTTTGGCTCGCCCTTGGACCCGGTCCCACATAAAATTTGGAAAGAGTATGAGAAGGAACTCTTTCCTACTCTTTGCCTGATCTGCAACCAATCACTGGCCTTCTCATTGGAAGCAGGCCTTGGTATCCCCATTACTGAAAAAAACATCTTTGGATCCCGAGTGCTCTAAACACTACAGGCCGATCTCTCTACTACCTTTTCCGGCTAAAATTGTGGAACGCCTGGTTAGCGCCTCTCTCTCTAAACATCTGGAGCAGCATCAGCTGCTGGAGGAGGTGCAATTTGGATTCCGACCTGCCCATGGAACTGAGACAGCCTTGGTGACCTCTATGGATGAACTGCAAAGGCGCGCGGACAGGGGACAGGCAGTTGCACTGATCCTGCTTGACCTGTCCGCCGCCTTTGATACGGTTAACCACGGGATTCTTCTGAGAAGACTGTATGAGGCTGGGGTGAGAGGTTTTGCCCTGCGCTGGCTTCAATCTTTCTTGCAGGATAGACAGAAGGCGGTGTCTCTTCCGCCTTTTCAGTCTGCTTTTTGTCCTGTGTCGCATGGGGTTCCGCAGGGTTCAGCAATTAGCCCTATGCTATTTAACATTTATCTTAAACCCTTGATCACGGTTATTAAATCCTACGGGATTAATACCATAAACTATGCGGTTGACACTCAGTTAATCCTCTCCTTTGAGGGCGAGGATTCGACACCGGTGGAGTTGTTTCATGAGTGTTTACGGGATACGGCCCGTTGGCTGCAGAACAACTCCCTTCAATTTATTGCGGTTAAAACTGAGGTGCTTTTCTGTGCAGGGGGGAGGATTCCCCCTCTTTTTCCGGATGACTTTTGGCCCCCTCAAACATCGGTCAAAGTTCAACCAGTTGAAACTGTCCACAATTTGGGTATTATGTTGGACAGTAGACTTTCTATGGAAGCTCACGTCACAAAGACTACAACCTACTGTTTTGCAATAATCAGGTCTTTGCGGAAAAGTATGCCTCTTCTTCCCTCTCATGCACGGGCTCTGGTAGCCAGATGTACAATATTGAGTAGACTCGAATATTGTAATGCCCTTTTACTTGACTCTACTGGCTTTTTGTTGGATAGGCTTCAACGCATTCAATCTGCTGCAGCGAGGCTAGTCTTAGGGTTGCCCAGAAGATCATCTGCGTCAGCAGCATTGGCTGAACTTCACTGGCTTCCTCTCAGGCAGAGAGTACAATTCAAGTCTCTCTGCCTGGTCTTTAAAGCCCTTCATGGGCTTGGACCCCCAATAATTGAATCTAAATTTGCTCGGTATTCTCCCTCTAGACTGCTTCGCTCCTCTTCGGCTAGATTGGTGAGAGTGCCTAGATTTAGAAAAGTTAGATCAGGGGGCAGATCTTTTGGGGTGGCTGCCGCTAAGTTGTGGAACAGCCTCCCTTGGGAGGTTAGGCAAATTAGGGAACTTCTCCCTTTTAGGAAATCGGTGAAGACTTGGTTGTTTCCCAAGCCATAGTTCTCCTGTGCCTGCTTTAACTTTCCTTTGCCTCTTGTGTAGCCACTAGCGCCAGGATGCCTGTAAGGTGACAGTGCGCTTTATAAGCTGATTAAATAAATAAATAAATACATTTAATATTGGGCTCTAAACCTACATGCCCTCACCATATACTAGGGACTTACAGGTAGGTTGTCAGTACAAACAATAATTACACCTAATTACCATATACCTTTTAAACAGAGCACTGGATATGGGCCAAGTTAGTAGAGCCCAGGGTACAATCAGAGTCAGTAGCCTCCAGTATCAGTAAAACAAGGGGGATTTTCAGGGCAAAAAGGATGACTTTCTCATAATGATTTGGAAAAATATAACATTATGCCTTAAAAAGTACACAGTGCAATCACAATAAAACAGTTCATCTAAGCAATCAGTGAAGAAACTGTCAAAGCAATTTAATTGTCTGTTAGACTATAGTATTTCCACCATTTCCCCCATATCTTGCGATTTTTTGTAAGCATCATCTAGGCTTCCAAATACAATCCATTTGTCCTGAAGGGTCCTGGGAGCCACAGGCTCCAAAACCCACACCAAATGTTCTGGTTTATATTCAGGAATAGTAGCCTTCTGTCATACCAAAGCTTCATGAGCTCTTGGCTAAGCACTTTGATAGATATTAAACTACCTGGGATTTTACCATCCTCAAATGGCTTCATTTTTTTTTTACTAGGATCAACACATAAGGATTTAAGAAATGTATGAATAAAGGTGCATAGAACAGACATTAAAAGATTTATTAAGACAAGAAGGGTAGAGACATTGCAAAACGTAATGACTCCATACAGAGTTTGGCGCAAGCAACAGTCGTTGCACGTGCCCACAAAGTCATGGGGAGTGGATGTTTCTTAAGCAAGTTTGCCTTTCCAGCTGACACATGTGCTTGAAAAGAGTGTTAAATATGGGAACGTTGCAATACCAGCTTTCAAGATGCGGAGCACCTGGGCCACTATGGAGTCCCTCCCTCCTTCAAGCGGTATCCGGGTGGTGGACCTCTCGTGAATAAATATTATTGTGAGATGCCTTGATCCTAATTCCTTTAATACCGGTTGCGGGTTCAAAAGCGTATAAAAAGACAGCTGCAGAAATAAATGTTCTATTCTGCAACATTATGTGCATTTTATGTGGAGTTTACTAGAACCTTGACTTCTGCACCAATTTTGTAATCTGGGCAACATTTACCATTCTGGGGAACTTGTGAATTCTGTTGACACTGTAATTGGTTTTATATCTTACTATGGGGCATATTCTCAAGGAGCTATCACCAAGTTAACAGCACTTTATCGCAGCCAAAGTCGCAATAAATGTATCACCCCATTCACAAGCTGGTGCCAACAGCCCTTAGCACCAGTTTACCTGCAATAGCAGCCGCAAGAAACATCACCACAGATGACCCCTGCAACTATCACTAATGAGATGCAGAGTAGGCATACCCGAGCAAAAAGCCACAACAACACCACTCCGCAACATTCTCAACGACCAGCCAGATCGGCGATAAGACCCTAAAAAGGCAGTAAGGTACGTTAGCAGCAGGAAACTAACACCTGCTCTGACCTGGTGTAAAGTCAGACCACAGCCTGCACCACAAAAGGGAGGCCAGCCCAGAGCCACACCTGAAGAACAGAAGATGCCATGGAGCCACTGAACATGCGGCCCAGACACCCAAGAGGGCCACAACACCCACCGCCTCCACCCCCAGGACCAGCCCCCTTCCCCCCCGGACCTCTACTACCCCCGGCGAACCCCAAGGCAGTGCAGACAGTCAGCGATCCTCCAAAAATGCACCAACCTCACCGACCCAACACCAGAGAATGTCATAGCCCACCACAGGCACAAAAGATCCACCATACACCGCATCCTGACCACCATTGCACACAGGCTGACGGTACCAACACAGCGGACAACCAACATCCCACCGCAGACCAAGCTGCTGGCTGTGATGCACCTGTTGGCCACTGGTACCCTCCAACCAACATCCGCACGAGTCGAAGCTGGAGACCAAGCAAGGCGTATATGCCACAGCTGCCTTCCTGCACATGTCAAGGGACAATTGACTGCACCCATGTCCCATTTGTGCCCTCTGGCAACACTGCACACAGTAAGCACAACAGAAAGCGCATATATACCACCAATGTCTGGGCAATATTGGACCACCGGGGAATCCCCGCCAAAGTCCCCGCCAACACCCCAGGCAGTGTGCATGAGCCCTACACCCTTCGACAGTCCATCATCAACCTGGGTTACCGGGACGGCAGCCACTGAAATGCACTGCTTCTTGGCCAATACCAAATGAACACACCACACACCTCAACTCCACAATCATGCAACTCACAACACAGGAAATGCACCCGTCACAAGCTCACATACAACATGCACACCCAACAGACACAACAGCACAACTTACTTTGGGAACCTGGGCCAGCCATGTACATTAGCCATCAATGGCATGGCACCTCAGCCACACAATAGCAGGATGTGGGAAGGGGTGGGGACCAGGCATGTGCAAAGGAGGCAAGTGACCCAGGAATGAGAATGTACACAATTCCAAGTGTGGTGTTGATGTGATGGCCACACTGCGGTATGCAGACCACACGCATATCCAGTCAACACACACCGCTGGTGTTTTGAGTGTAGTGTCAGTAGACGCAACCATGTCACCCCAGCCAATGGGGAGGAAAGCGGAAATGTAGCTTGTTACGTCCCCCTATAAACGTGAGCGGAGTGGGCTGGCCTGCGGCATGCCAGGCCAGCGTAGGGGTGTGAATAAAAGGCACGTAGCTCTGGGCATGATTCTCTTTTGGAATGCCCAACGTCTCTGCCAGGGCGGCGCCTCTCATCCCACCACAAGGCCGACGCCGTCACAGTGAGCAGTGTTGCCTGCGATCCTGTGTACCTGCTGCTGGTCCCCGAACTAGTCGTACCCGCACCTGCCCACTCAGACCTCAATGCCCACCTGCTGACAATGGTCTGTGTCGAAGAGGGCCCACCACGTGCCGGTGCAAGCTCCAAGCCCGAGGCCCGCAACCCTGGCAATCTGCTACGACTGTTACGTCCTCCATGAGCAAGGCCCGCAGTACTCCTTTCTCGTTGACGTACTCTACCGGCATACACAGCATACTAGTAGGTCAAACATTTGGAACTGAGTCTTGATTACACTACACTATGTTTGAGGAGAATGTGTATGGCTGAGCTGAAGTCACTATACTCCCTTCGATGTGGTTTCACCAAGTCTGTGCATAGCATTACAACCACACATGTCTGTGGGCCCACGCGGACTACTGCTTCCGGGCCACACTAAGCTCGAGTAGGTCACACATTTGGAACTGAGTCTTGATCATACAATGGCCGGGCGCACATGTAATGCAGACTTTACATCACTATACTCCCTTCGATGTGGTGACACCAAGTCTATGTATGGCATTACAAGCCAACGTGGCCCCTTGCTGGTAAAGCCTACCGCCTACACTGCGGTCGAGATGGTCGCACAATTGGAACTGAGCATCGATTTCTCAATGACAAAGTACATATTGCATGCAAGGAGAGGTGTAAGAGGATTACGCATTGCAGCCAGGAGCAAAAAGGATCATCGTTAGGGAGGTGATCGAACACTACAGACAACTGCGCTGGTGTCATTAACTCTGCATCAAGAGCCAACGACACATGGCTGTGGGCAACTGCTGACCACTACCTACGGCCTACACTGCGGTCCAGTAGGTCACAGAGTCTTGATTTAGCAATGGCGGAGTTCATATCAGTCAGCATCATCGCAGACTGCATCCCCTCTCAGCCCCAGTGCCACTAAGTCTGTTCCCCGACATTCATGGACACTCACTAGTCATACATTGGTGGCGTCTGAGTCTATGGACTAGGGGGTAGTTTCATCCTCATGTAGCTGATACCAAATTGGTTCTGGCTATGAGGCTGTGGCTTTTCACCCCACCATTTGCTGCTTCCGGATAAAATCAGACCTTCCGCATCATGCCCTGGAGGACAGCTTCCACTGTGCCCAGCAACCCTCCGCCACAATTCACCTTCGACATCGATGAGGAACTGCCGAGTCTGTGTGGCCCTACCTCAGTGCACCGCAAGTCACTTACCTGTGGCAGGGTGCCTCTGCCAGTCGCTGTGCATCCGGGGCCACTAACTCTTCTGAGATGTTGGATGGCCTCTAAGGCGATGGCCCTGGGGTCAACTGGGGCCCACCAGGGCTCACACATCAAATAAGTCCTGACCAGCCTGAACGTCGCATCACCGCAGGAGGCACACACCACCATCACCAGGACCACCTCCAACCGCCATCTGCCAAAGTGGTACTGGCAGACTGACGGAGTTGCTGGCACCTGTCATGGATGCCATCTTCTGCCTGATCCCCTGCTCAGCACTCCAGGTGCCACTGACTCATGCAACCCATGGATTTTTACAGATTGAGTTTTGTGCTGTGGAGAGGTTGTGTAGCAATGTCACCCCAAGCAGTGTGGGAGACCTGGGACGTTGATGAGGAAGATGATGCAGGTCTAACACACCCCAATGCTTCTGCATCTGGGATATCTCAAAGGGACACAATCCTAGAAGTTTTCTTCAAATGAGCATGCTCAGCTCTAGTGCCCCAACCTCAGTGCACTGCAACTCACGGACACTTCTGTTTGCATGTTGGGTGACTGCTGGACTTGCTCCTGCTCCCTCCATGTTGCCCCTGGCCCTACAACATTACATTGTGCTGTGTACAGCGGACACAGAAATGTCACCGCAGGCAGCGGGTTAGAGCCTGGACATGTAGCTTGGTCGTCACCCACTCAATTGATAAGGGGAGTGGCCTGGGCCATCATACGCAGAGCCAACCTGGGTGTGTGACTGCTATTTGCGTGCCCCTGGGCGTGGTTCGGTACTGTGAATGTGCATCTGCATGTGTCTCTATGGCAGTGTGGGTCTCCTTTGTGGGGTGTAGGTGGTCCCTGAAGGATAATGGACACCAATGTATATCATCTAGTTCACCTTCCATGGGTTCGTACCCCACCCACACTTGTTCGGCCACCTCCTTTTGGCATGCTGACACTTAGCATTGGGGTACCATGTGTGGGTGGGTAAAGTGTTGTGCGCCAGCTGTGCTTGCGGGTGCTTCCTGCTGTGTAATCTGTTGCAGGGTCTGTGTTCTCCTCTAAGTCGCTTGCCTGCCCAGGTCCTGATGGTGGGTTGCATGGGATGTCCATGGGCTGTTGTAGGGTGCCAGTGTTTTAGGTGTGGTGGTCCTCTCCGGCATCACAGATGTGTTGACTTCTGTGCTCTGATGGAGGTGTTGTGTGCCCCTCTGCAATGTGAAGGGGAGATGCATGTTGACATTGTGTAGACATGTGTGTTGGCGCATTGTTCTTGTTTACATGTAGACTATATGACAATGTACATTGTGACTGTTTGGGAGGTGCTGAATATTGCTGCGGGACAGTGTACATTTGGACTACATGACGGATGTGAGGTCGTATGCGTACATTTCCATTTCACAGATTCCAGCTCTGTCAGATGTAGTAGGCATGCTTCTGTGCATGTGCCGAGCTAGTTGTGTCCTCTGACAACAGAATAGAAGGGGGTTCCCCGGTGGGATATTTAGGATATTGGCAGGAAAAGGAGGGGAAGTAAACAGCTGAATAGAACAGACAAACCCTGCCAAGGTAGATTTCTAGGTCCCAGGGGGTGGGATCCTGAAAATAATGGGGGTGGTGACAACGAGCTACGTATCAGAGACAATAGTACATCACACAAATTAGGTACATCTTTTTATGAAAATAGAGCTTATTTATTGATAAAGCAGTGGCTCAGACATGAGTACATGCGCTAATTTTAGGACAAATGTGCAAAAGTGAATAAAACATTAAATATAAAACACGTCAAAGTTAATTTTCACGAAGAACAATCCATTGTTCATGTGACACACACTTCCACCATCATGGATGGATGGCCTCTAGTGTAGTCGCTGTAAAAATATCCTACCCACATTGTTTTGCCTCCATGTTATTTTAGTCCTAGCAGTTTATAAATTGTTTTCTGCAGGCCCCTATGTACCCCAATGATCTAATGTGTATGAGTGCATGATTAGAGTGAGGTAGTTTGAGAGTGAATGTCTGTTGAATGAATGACGGTGGAAGTGTGTGGGAAGTTTTGCCTGAATGCATGTTGCTAATGGCTATCTCTAGCTCTTTTTCCATGAGGGGTTGCTCAAGCTCATCTCTGTCCGATGTGGAGAGTGATCTCTCATGTTCCGATCATTTGCCGTGTGTAGAGGATTTGGTAGTAAGAGGCAAAGACAGAGCGTAGTGTCTGCATTCATCCCATCTGGCTCTATTATGCTAGGGATCACTCCTGGAGGCAACATTCGTGGTTGCCAGCAAATAGAGTCATATCCTAGACTTGTGCCCCATTTTGTAGGCCTATTTGCTCAAGGCCACCCACCATTGGCTGACTTCTTCCAGGTAGTATTGTCATAAGGAGGCCTAATCAGACTCCAGTTGCCAAGGGATCTCTTCTTTGTGGTTGGTGAGACTTTCTTGCTCGAGGCTAAGAACTCTTGCCTCCAGACACATATGAAATGAGTTTTCTCCCACTCCTTCCCTTTCAAATGAGCTTTTGGCCTCTCATGCTGCTATGTTTTCCTGCCACCCATTTTATCCCAAGGGATTCCATTAATTCTTCACTAAGTTCAAAGTATGCCTTCAATTCCTTGGCTAGGAATTGCAAGCATTTCGCATAGTTCAGATACGTAGTTGGATTCATGACTGCATTGAAAGCTCCACCTATTATAAGTGGTATGCGTGATAGTTTGGATACTAGAGTTCTGAGATCATCTAGAGTGTAATCAAAATGTTTTTTGGGGAATGTAAAGGCTGAAAAAACTGTAATGCTTTCCATCCATCCAACCATCTACTGCTATTAATCTGTCCTGTAAATCGGTAGTGACTTGGACGGCCACCAATGGAAGGGATTTATGATGCACAATTGCCGCCTCCTAGACCGTTTAACATGCCATTCATGGAGTACTCAGTTTTGTCTTAATCTCCCAAAAATGAACAGGGTAAACAAAGGAGGTGAGTTTGTTGAAGGAGGAGTGCTATCAGCTACCAGCAAATGCCATTTTAGCAAATTTGAAGATGGCACCTCTCTTAATGTGATCATTGATACTGTTACTATTCTACAACATTACTCAAATGAAGTCCTATGCAGTCCTAGGCTGGTGGGTCTGCCCTATTTATAGACATGAGGACTAAGGGCATATTTTTTTTTAGAGGGAAATCGAATTCTGGGGTGTTTGTAAATCTTAAACTTCAAAGAATGAGAGCACTGTGACTAAAGGATGCCACAGAATCTGACCTAGCCATGAGGGGAACAGCAGTTGAAACCTACCTTTGCAGGAACTAGCGGGAGCCTGCCATTTTCACCAGAACCACCGTTGCTGCGAGGAGTGGAGTCGCCTGGAAAAACTAAAGCCCAAACTAGAACTCCCAGAAGGCTCGGAGAGGCGCAGAGCCAGTGACGCTGCTGGAGGGCACCAGAGGCCCTCAAAATTGGCCCTGCCCTCCCGCAGGGCGGGACGCCACAGAATCTGACCTAGCTGTGAGGGGAATGGCAGTTGAAACCTACCTTTGCAGGAACTAGCAGGAGCCTGCCATTTTCGCCAGAACCACCGTCGCTGCGAGGAGCGGAGTTGCCTGGAAAAACTAAAGCCCAAACTACAACTCCCAGAAGGCTTAGAGGGGCGCAGAGCCAGTGATGCTGTTGGAGGGCGCCAGAGGCCCTCAAAATCGGCCCGGCTCTCCGGCAGCGCCGGACGCCACAGAATCTGACCTAGCTGTGAGGGGAACAGCAGTTGAAACCTACCTTTGCAGGACCTAGCGGGAGCCTGCCATTTTCGCCAGAACTACCTTCACTGCGAGGAGCGGAGTCGCCTGGAAAAACTAAAGCCCAAACTACAACTCCCAGAAGGCTCGGAGAGGCGCAGAGCCAGTGACGCTGTTGGAGGGCGCCAGAGGCCCTCAAAATCGGCCCAGCCCTCCCGCAGCACCGGATGCGTGCGGGTGTGCCCGGGCAAAGCCAGGAGGAGGCAGGGCGGGGCTATACCCTTTTCAATGCTGCATCGGTGTCCCGAAAGACTTGGTTAGTGATCTAGGATTATTTCATACAGTGATTTTATTTTAATGGTTAGATATTGGACACATCTACATGTTTTTGTTAGTAGCTTTGTTTTGAAGGATCCTGTGGTTAACTTGCTGTATGAAAAATTAATCTTGGGGGTCGCCTGTGTCTAAGGCAAGCCCGGGACTCTATTCTAGTGTACCAGTTATGGGGAGGCGTAAGACACAGGCAAATCAGGACGGGGTCCTGGGTAATGCTAGAGTAACCGTGACCACTATCGATGCCTTTCTGTCTAGGGCTGCGACAGTAATTGACAGGGAGATTGAGATGGTAAATAGACGCCTATCTAGATCACCTACTGGCGGTTCTTTACCGCTTTTGGATGGGGATATAAATCAATCAAAAAAACATATTAACAGCACCATAAATACACAGAGGTTGGGGAATGGTACTCAAGCTTTGGTTGTCCTCTCCCCTGTTTTGGAGTCCCAGCAGGATTTTATAGCCATGTCCCTGTCTCCTGTTGTTACTGTGACAAATAGGCAGAGGGCTGTCCCTCCAGATCTTAGCAGAAAGGGTGTGGAAAGAAGACCGACCTCCACCCCTCTCACTTCCACTGAGGCTTCTAGTAACCCCATTCTGTTGCAACAATTGGGGGGGCGCACCTCTCAACTGGTAGCACTAAGAGAAAAGGAAAAGAAATGGGCAACCAAGCGAAAAAGTCTAAATCTATTTCTCAGGTGATTCCAGCACCAGTAATTGGGGCAGCCCCCGCTGCGATTGATCTCCCATTGATGGGAGTGTTTAAATACACCCTATGCCGCATATTGGAAGATAAATTACGCCCAATTATGACTAAATTACATAATATTGAGCAAAGTATAGCAGATCAGCGCAATATTCTTCAATCCCTTCAAAACCGTAGTTGTGTAGCATTGGCCCCTTCTGCTTTAAATAATGAATTGCCGAAGGTATCTTTAGAGGGAAAGCTTGGAGCCCCTGGCCCTCTAAATAATTGTGCTTCATCTGTCACAGATATGATTACTAGCAGTGGTGGGGGGCTGAATGCCAAAGCTCTTGATTGTTTGTTAACAGACAGAGTACATGTAGTAGAGAAGCCTGGTGCTGCCCCTAATGTCATGGGAAAGAAAGGGGCTATGTTGCAGGGCCACACCAATGAAGTACAACAAAATTGACCAGTTATTGATTTACCCCCACAATCAACCCCACTTGTGGTAATTTTAGGGAATGTGCCATCTCTCCCAGTTGGAAAAAAGGAGGATTATGTTCAACTTAAAACAAGGTTACTCACTGGCTGTCTTTTAATACTGTTGCTGGCCCAATGACCATACATAACATCATTATGGTTCATTGTGTTGCTTGGTTGGGAAGCTCCAGGAAAACAAGGAGGTGGGGTCTGCATTGTTTTGAATTTTAACAACCCATTGCCTGTTGAGAGAATCTTCAGGGAGGTCAATGCTGGCTTGGCATATAGGGGCCAAGGTATTCAGATACTGCCTCTGGGATTTTCTATAAGGCGGAGAACCTTAGACAGAATAATGTGAATCCATAAACCGGTGGAGCAGTATAGGACTTGTCATTTTAACCCTCGGGTAGAATGGGATCATCTTGTGCACAGGGTTGAATGATTGCAACTGACTGAGTAAAAACGTAGTGCCCTTAGAGCCAACAGCCCAGATGCCTATGACTGATGATCTTATTTCATCGTTGGAGAGGCTTTGGAGGTTATAATTGGAGAGGGGCCATTGGCCCAGGAGCTACCAGAAATACCATTCTCCAAGCCACCGTAGGATCTACCTATTGTACCCACCGAGGACCAATTTAAGATCCAGGATTATAATGTTCTGTACTGGAATATCGCGGGGTTGGCAGAGAAGATTGTAGATCCATTATGGGTGCAGTTTGTCAAGCGCTTCTCTGTGATTTGTCTCCAGGAGACATGGATGGTTAACTGTAATCTTTTTTTGGAGGGGTATAAAACGTTTGTTGTCCCTGCTACTCCAGTAGCTAGTGGAAGAGCAAGGGGTGGCCTGGTTATTTTTATTCCCTTGGCCGTGAAATGTAGGATTAAGGATATCTTGTGTGTTTATAGTGATTTTAAAGCAATTGCTTTAAGGCGAGGAAACTTTAGTCTGTGTCTGATCAATTTTTATAATGCAGTGCACAGACAAGGGGTATGTAAGATAACTCAGCTGCACAATTTTGCTAAGCAGTACTGTGGCCCCTTAAGAAATAGCCTTATGATATTAGGAGACTTTAACGTCCACCCGTGTGGGGATCCTGGAACTACTAGCATGGGTGATTTGGGATGTCCAAGGATCCGGGGTCTCCATTTTGAGCACTCTTTACAGGGAGATGTTCTTAACGACTTTCTCAACGATTATGATTTGTTTTCAGCTATGTGCCTTGTAGCGCCTTCTAGTAAACAAAAGGTTCCGTCTTTTAAAGGTCGTAGTGGTGGTTCCTTTATAGATCATATCCTGATCTCAACAAGCGTCCAGTCCCTTTTATCGGGGTTTACTATACTAGAGAGTGCTTTTAGTGATCATAATCCTGTGTGTGTGTGTGCTTGGGGGGTAGTATATTGAAAAGGCAGGATAGGCTGATAGCTCAAGGTACGCTAAAGCCTACTGATGGCGGGCGACGCGTCAAATGGGCCCAAGTAACCCCTTCTCTTTTTTATGAAAAGTTTTATGAATCTTGCGCATCAGAACTTTCTCACTGTGCGAACTCTCACTCTACTGCTAAGGGTATTCTTAATGATTTTAATGGGATCGTTTCCAAGGTGGGGAAACTGTTATCGGTACCGGTCCAAAGAAGGATTATCGGTGACCCTAAGTGGTTCAATCCTTTATGCTCCAAAGCCGCTAGAGAACTAAAGGCTGCATTGAAAGCGAATCATAGGGATCATTCCCAAATTCGCATTCTTCGCACTAATTACAAAAGAATACTGGCTAATCACAAAACGGAATTGAAGGAGGCAACATGGCCGGAACTTTTAGATCCTTCAACTCTATCTAGTGGTTCCAAATTTTGGAGCCTTATTAACAGACCTCTTTTTGAAAGGCACAGAGCTGATGATTTGGGCACTAACATAACAGAAGAGTAATGGGTGTCTCATTTTAGCAGTATTTTTAAGAGTGCCTCAACCTTACTCAGGTTGCAAGCGAGAAGTCAGAATAAGAATGTAGTTGTATTTACCCAAAGAGAAGTGGAGGAAGGCATCGCTAGTCTCTCGTGTAATAAGGCACCAGGTCCGGATGGCATTCCCCCAGACCTTTTTAAATCTTTCCCTCTGGGCTTCTATCCTGGTGGCTGTGCTTAATGCCGCAGCTAAGGAAGGGTGTCCAGAGTCATGGGGTGTCTCCACAATTGTTCCTGTGTTCAAAAAGGGAGATTGTAACAGTACTATGAATTATAGACCGATCTCCCTTATCGACTCTGTGGTTAAGGTTGTAGGCGGAGTCGTATTAAATAGATTAACGGCCTGGGCGGAAGAAAACAAGATTATTTCCGACATTCATGGGTTCCGCCCAGGTCACTCTACCATGGCACAATGCCTAAATCTCTATCTGATCCTCCGAAAGTACACTGTTGCCCACCGGGGGACAATCTACATGGCCTTCATAGATCTTTCCTCCGCTTTTGACTGTGTCAATCGGGGAAGTTGTGGCAGTCTATGAGGGCCATGGTGGTGGAGGCAACTACTACAATTATTAAAGCCAGAATTTTTTCCATTTGTGGTTGCCTTCCTAAAATGTTCCCTAAGGTATAGAAAATGTCTGGAATGCTAAAAGTTGGATGCTGTATTTTTATGAATTAACTTTTAAATTTCTATATTGTGGTGTCCTCTCTAACCCATAATATTTTGTATGTAAATTGATATATTTGTATTGTATGTTCAGATATGTATTTATGGGCTTTGTATGTTTTTTTAGATTAATTGTAACTTTTTATAGTTTTCTATTATGCAAACCGAATAAAGTTTATTGATGATGATGACTAAAGGACCAACATGGAAAGCATTCAACTAACAGATCTATGGATCCAACTTTCCCTAACCACCCCCACCCCATGCTTCTATCACAGAAGCAGCTGTTATTCTAACTAGCCACATCTAATACCAACTGGCTTCTATTGAAAACATGAGACCTCCTCTGCATGCTGCAGCAGTTAAGGATAACCCATTACTGGAAATCTAAGAAATACAAAAAATACAAGAGAGGGATAAAGGGAAACATTGTTTACAATGCACATGTTACAACGCGTATCATTACAGCACATTTTTTAGATCGCAAAATCCATTAAAACACATGCCATTACAGCGCATCATCCATCAGAACGCATTCCCCACAGTAATGCCCCAGCGAAGTTAGAATAGTAATTGTGTTGTAATGATTATGCATTGTAACGAAATGCTTTGTAACGACATGCGTTCTAATGGATTTTGCGATGTAAACAATGTGTTGTAATGACACGTGTTGTAATGCGTGCATTGTAAAGTGTCATATTCGAGGATGAACTAAGTGAGTGAAGTGGTGGCACAGCCAGATATCCAGATATAGAGTATTTCATGCAATGCTTCAATGATCTATTGGGTCAGTCTTAGCCTGGGGCCTGGATCCTTTTGACATTCAGGCTCTGGGGTGGAGAAGGGCCGGGTGATCAGGCCCTAGCCACAACTTTACCATCAAGAGGAAGGTTAGTCTGCGAGTCATACTGCTCCAGCATTCCTCTTTGTGATCCTATGCATCAATGTAAGTGTCACCTCCTCCTCAGCTTTTCTCTGCCAGTAGGCCCTCCATTCCCCTCCCACCCACTAAGGAGTTCTCCACAACAGGATATTTAAAGTGTAATTTTAAATCCTTTTTCTACGGCATCCAGTCCCCGGCTGTTTCAGGTTAGTCAAAGAAGAAAGAACAAGACTCATGGATGACTTAAGCCTGGACAGAGACATCAGCAGGTACTTCAAGTTCATTGCTTGCATCTTGATCACATCACAAGATTTTCTCTTTCGTTGAACAGCCCGAGTGTAGTCTGGGAACAAGAGATTTTCCATCATTCTATCACTCTTGAGTATTGCATCTCTGTTTCTGTAATTTTAATATTTTTGTGATAAGCAGTGGCGGCTGGCATGTAAGGAGGGTGCGGTGTGACAACAGTAAATGTAAAAAATAAGTGCAACATTTTTAATTCCCCTTACCTTCCTGGCAACGTCCTCCTCACTCGGATCTTCTCCAGGCAGGCAGGCTCCAACGCGGGACCCAGGAAACTGCAGTAACCAATCATGGCACTGCTCTCATGCAGAAGGAAAGAAGCAACAGGATTGGAAGGAACAGTCTCCTTCGGCACTCCCAGGGACACTGGAGTCCTATGCTGTCTCTAACTAACCCGCTGTCAAAGACAGCTGGGTTATAGAGCCCTGCCCATCTCTTCTTTCTGCTGCTGCCTGACTGGGAGCAGCAGAAATCAGAAATCCCCGCTCCCCACACTCAGCACGGTGTTTTGAAAAATAAAATGGTAATAAATAAACTTTATTAACATTTTATTATTTTATTTTTCCATCACTTGGGGAAATTCTTTTGTGGGGTAATGTTCTTCCACCTTAAGGTAGAAGCCACTCCTCATGATTAGGGGGCAAGTTATGACACCTGTAGAGGGTTCCTATGTCAGTGACCTGTAGGTTCTTTCTAGAATGAAGCAGGGCAATAGTTTGTTCTGGGGCAGTCAGGAGGTAATGCAGTTTTCCATTAATTTCTCCGTAGCCAGCCCCTCTACTCCTTTCGGGAAGCTGATGAATCATAAATGGTTCCTCCTTGCTCTGTTTTCTGCATCTTCACCATGCTCCTCTATAGATCTAGATTCTGCTGTGAGTCAGGATACCATGAATTTCATCTCAGTGAAAGCATCTTTCAGTTTGGGGGTATTTATTGCATTCTTGCCTAAGCCCGGCAGAGATCCTTTGGACATTCGCTCATATTGCCCCATATCCTTGCTCAACATAGACTAACATTCTGGCCAATATTCTGGTGAATCGTCTCCTTCCCCAGGTCCAGTTACTGGTTTACCCAGATCAGTCTGGGTTTATCCCAGGTCGTAACACTTTCCTGAATGTACATCGCCTTTTAGGCCTCTTGCATAGTACAACAGAGGGCGCTCCTGTCCGTGTTGAGGTGTAGACATAGAGAAAGCTTCGATGCCCTAAGCTGGGAATATTTATTCTCGCCTCTTACCAAAATGAGGTTTTTGCCAAGCCTGAGGCACGTGTTAAAATTAGACAAGTTATCTCTGGTAAATTCCCTATCAGCAGAGGCATGTAACAGAGCTGCTCCCTGTCTCCTCTCATTTTTGCCCTCGCCATAGAGCCTTTCGCTTGTCAGCTCCGCCAGTGAGCTGTCGAATGGGACATAGGTGAGAGTGATGTGCACTACGTCATCTCACTATATACTGATGATGCCCTTATTTTTCAGTGGGATGTGAACTCCTCCCTGCCGGAGCTGATGCAGATTTTAGATAACTATGGCATGATTTCTGGCCTATTGGTGAACTGGCCTAAATCCTGTGTGTTACTTCTAGTGCGTGTCCGACCGAGGATCACGTGCTATGTCCAGACTTGCACCTGCAATGGTGCTATTTCACCTTCAAGTACCTCAGCATAACGATAAACCACTCTGAATGTGATCTCAAGGAGGGCAATCTTGATAAGGCTGTAAGGTCTACACGACGCTTTCTTCCTTGTTGGTGTTCACTTCCATTATCTCCACTGGGTCGGGTTGCTATCTCCAAAATGTCGGTACTTCCCCGCTTGCTTTACTATTTTGCGGCCCTTCCCATTGTGCTCCCCAAGAGCTTTTTCAGAGATCTTAATGGTTGTTACTCAAATCGATTTGGGGCACAGGCCACGCCCAGTTGCGCTGTCTGTTCTGCAACATCCGCTCTTTGAGAGCGGGTTGGGAGCAACCAACATTTAGTTTTAATATGCTGCAGCCCAACTACATTTGCCCTTGGCTTGGTTGAGTATACCGAGCTATCCTGAATCTCTATTATTGTGTGCCACACTGAGGGACATTAACACCTATTTCTGTCTCTCTGACCAAATCATTTGCTCTGTGCCAGTATGTCGACAAATGACAGTGGCCCTCTAATGCTGGTGTCGATATTTACATGACAAGGGCTCACTCTTCTCATACTCCCCCTCGATCCCCATCTGGGATGTGCTGTCACTATGAAGGTCTCTGAGACACATTGATCTGATCCCATGGACTGCAGTCGCAATTGAGCAACCAAGCGATCTCTATAATGAGGGGAAACTGTGCATTCCAAAAATTTGTGGAGTTATACGGGTTGAGTGCTGGCCAGTTTTTAAAGTACTGTATTATGCAATGGGTGATCCGCGAGACCTGGGGCGCTGGGGAGACTGAACTACCTACATTGCAGGCATTGAATGCATTGTTGACTTCTGACACTACATGTCATGCAACGCCTTGCCATCACTGTTCTGTATTCTGCTCTTAATCCTACCCCACTCACTCACACCTCAAGGGCAAGCGCCAAATGGAATGCAGTGCTATCACATCCACTTACTGGTGCAGCCTGGACCTGCGCTCTTCAAATGACCAAGAATATCTCTTGCAATCCTATGTTTTGTTTCACGCAGTTTAATTACATTCACCACATCTATCTTCCCAGTCCCCATCCAGCACGTGTCCGGAACTCTACTCAGTATGTCCCCGCTGCAACCTACCGAATGTGGACTGCAATCACATGGTATGGGCTTGCACACTATTGTCACAGGTATGGCAGGAGGTCACCTCTGTAGTAGAGAAATTGTCATCCCACTCTCTCACCCCCACCACTGAATCTTGCTTATTGGGAGTGCGCCCCTGTGCAAAGGGCGACAAATACCTGCACTGATTTATTGACCTGGCCTTTGTCCTATTTAAACATAACTTTGCTATGGCCTAGATGCCCCCTGCTCTACCAGAAATTCAGGGCTGGCTTCAAACCTTGCTGATATGGACCAGGGTGGGGGTACACACCCTAAGACTGCTGCGCATAAGGGGCAATTCCTGCATGAGTGGCGAAGAATTGGAAACATATTTGCTTTCTGTTGAGGCTAAAACTGATGACCACCCACCTTGAGCGCTCTGACTGATAAGTGCACTCATCCATGATGCATTAATGGATGTGGATACAATATTCATGTTCTCACTTCTCCCTACATCCACCACTACTCCCTCCTAGTCCTCACTCACTCCCACCTGCCCTGGGAAGGGTCTCCCCTCCTATGCGCAAACATTCACCTACACAGAACCACAACTGTGGTCCAATCATGTTGCCGCTCTCTCCCACCTGCCCACCCTCAGACCCTTTTGCCACTACACTGTGTCGTTCTCAACAGGAACTGACATCCATATTGCCTGGTGGCATTTTTTATTGGTATAACATTACAATGAATACGAATGGATTTAACACGCTATATCTGGTATACTGTGAAACGTAGAGCTCTCATGTTATTCAATTGCTATTCCCCTTTTCCCTTCTATTTGCGTTTCTTCCCCAATACTTATTCTGCCCCCCACCTTATAACCTTGTGTGGTGAGCGGCTACTTGTTCCATCCTGTGTCTTCGAATGTATCCGGCGAACAAAGCCCTACAATCTTATAAGTGACATGTATCCTGTTGATTCCACTCACATGTGAGTGAGGCTGTATTGGTTCACTCACATATTGTTGTATTATTACTTATATATGCGCCGGGATGAGGTCCCCACTGCTTATTGGTTCACTTTGTATTCTGTGTTATCTTTATAAAAAAAAATTTTATAAAATTTAAGAAAAAATAAGAATCTGTGTGGATGAGTTCGGCACCACCTGAAGGCTACCCATGAGATAATCAGGGAGGCCCAGGTAGAGACCATTCCCATAATGCAATTTGGAGGTTATAAATGCTTGGATTACTGTTCTCTTGGAATCCTTAAAATCCTCAGAGAGCAGAGGTGGCACTTGTTTCATGGTCCGTAACAGCCTAAATCAAGAGCCTGTCACAGCTTTAATCTGTAATATATACTACACCGGACCCCAGGACCACACTTAGAGGCACCGTCATCTACAGTCCTCCAGGAACCCGTAAACAATTCAGCGAAGACATCACTGAATTCATCAGCCCACATGCCCTCGCCTCCGAGAACTACATTCTACTGGGAGACCTCAACTTCCACCTGGAAAATAAAAACGACAACAACACCACCACCCTTCTGGACAACATGGCCAATCTCGGACTCAAACAACTTGTTGACACCCCCCCCATATAGCCGGACATACGCTTGACCCAATCTTCACCTCCAGCAAACACATCTCCTTCGATCGTACCACAGCTCTCCATTGGACGGACCATAGCTGTGTTCGTTTCAGCTACAAAACTACCCCGACCCACTACCCCCCACCACCTATTCCCCGAAGAAACTGGAAAAAAATCACCACCGAGCAACTCCTCACATCACTCAACCTAAACCCTCCCGCCCTCTCCTCGGACCCAAACCAAGCTGCCACCAAACTCAAACAATGGATCACTTACAGCGTTGAAGAATAAGCACCCTTGAAAAACCACCAAACCAAACAAGGATGCAAAACGGCCCCCTGGTTCAACAACGACCTTAAGAAATCCAAGAAACTATGCCGTACTCTCGAGAAAACATGGAGAAAAAACCCAACCACTGACAACCTGGCCACCTTCAAGAACGCCACCCGCAAACACCACCAACTGATCCGTTCCACCAAGAAATCAGCACTCAAGGATCGACTCGACAACAACGCCCATACCAGCAAGGAACTATTCAAAATCATCATAGAATTCACCAACCCCACCGCAGCCTCAAACGACATTACTCCCTCCCAAGACCTCTGCGACTCGTTATCCTCCTTCTTCTACAACAAAATTTCCGACATACATAACAGCTTTGAGACCATTTCCAAAGAACTATCCTCTCCACCCACCTCCGAACCTATACCGCCCTCCAACAACCTCAATGCCTAGAACCCAATCACCACAGAGGACACCATCCGCCTAATGAACTCCATCCATTCTGGCTTGCCAACCGACCCCTGTCCCCATCACATCTTCAACAAAGCAGACTCCATCATCGCACCCCATCTCCGTGATGTCATCAACTGCTCCTTCAACTCCGCTACCTTCCCAGAAAGCTGGAAACACGCCGAACTCAGCGCCCTCCTGAAAAAACCCACAGCAGACCCCTCTGAACTTAAGAACTACCGCCCCATTTTCCTCCTCCGATTCCCTGCCAAAGTCATTGAGAAAGCTGTTAATAGCCAGCTCGCCGCCTTCCTTGAATCCAACAACTCCCTCGACCCATCACAGTCCGGCTTTCGAGCCAAACACAGCACCGAAACCGCCCTCATTGCAGCAACAGACGACATCCGAACACTACTGGACAACAGAGAAACAGTGGCCCTCATCCTACTTGACCTCTCCGCCGCCTTCGACACAGTTTGCCATAGCACTATCATACAACGCCTCAGCAACATCGGCTTACAAGGAAAAGCCCTTGACTGGATCATCTCATTCCTCGCCGGGAGAACCCAAAGAGTCCGACTTCCCCCATTCAAATCAGAAGACACCGAAGTCATCTGCGGAGTACCACAAGGATCCTCACTCAGTCCCACCCTCTTCAACGTTTACATGAGTCCACTCGCATCCATCGCGCGTCAACATAACCTTAACATCATCTCCTACGCCGATGACACCCAGCTGATCCTCTCCCTCACCAAAGACCCTAATACCGCCGAAACCAATCTTCACGAAGGCATGAAAGAAGTAGCCGAATGGATGAAAAACAGCTGTCTAAAACTCAATTCAGACAAAACGGAGGTCCTCATCCTAGGATCATCCCCCTCTGCCTGGGACGACTCATGGTGGCCCTCGGCTCTGGGCACAGCACCCATACCCACAGACCATGCACGTAACCTCGGCTTCATTCTGGACTCCTCACTTTCGATGACCAGACAAGTCAACGCCGTCTCATCCTCCTGCTTCAACGTACTTCGCAGGCTCAAAAAAATCTTCTGTTGGATCCCCTCCGAGACAAGAAAGACTGTCACCCACGCACTGGTCACAAGTCGACTGGACTATGGAAACACCCTCTACCCCGGAATCACAGCCAAACTACAGAAAAAACTCCAACGTATCCAAAACGCATCAGCGAGACTCATATTGGACATCCCTCGCCAAGATCACATTACCGGTCACTTGAAAGACCTCTACTGGCTTCCCGTCAACAAGAGAATAACGTTCCGTCTCCTCACCCACACACACAAGGCCCTCTACAAAATAGCACCCGAATGCCTCAACACTCGACTGTCCTTCTACACACCCACCCGCCAACTAAGATCCTCCAATCAAGCCCTCGCCGCAGTTCCGCGCATCCAAAGATCCACCATGGGAGGAAGATCCTTCTCCTACTTGGAGCCAAAACCTGGAATTCACTCCCCACTCACCTCCGCCTTACTCAGAACCACATATCCTTCAGAAAAGAACTTAAAACCTGGCTATTCGATAAATAATGAACCCCCTCCCTAAGCGCCTTGAGACCCTCTGGGTGAGTAGTGCGCTATATAAATTCCTGAACTTGAACTTGAACATCCAAAGTAGTCACTTTTATCCTTTGGGCAATTTTAGCACTTTCTTGTCCATCAATATTGTTTTATCAAAATCGACCTCCAGTCACAATTTGGTGTTGATAATTCGAATTTTATTTTTCAATCGATAATGATCCACAGCCGAAGCGCGTTTTGCCCCATTCGGGCTTCCTCAAGGCTGTATGTCATACATAAAACATAAAGGAAAAACACAAACTGTGACCTATACATTTGAATTACTTCTACATATATTTAATCTGTGAAAGGAAAGAGAGGGCACTGTTGAACCTAATACCAAGTATTTTTACAGTACCCATTTAGGGGCCTGATGAGGGGGCGTCCTCGGGCCAAAAGGATCTCCATACATCCGGTGAGGATGGTCCAAAGAACACAATCTCAGTTTTGTCCGGGTGACATTTTAATTTTTAAAGGCCAACCAAATAAACACTTTAAAAAGGCAATTTTTAATGACTTCTCCTGCTAATTCGTCTTCCTTCCCACAGGAGAAGAGAAGCTGGGTGTCATCCGCGTAAGAGATTGCCTTGGCTCCTGCAGACTCCCCCAAAATTGTCAAAGGTGCACGGTATACATTGAACAAAGTAGGACTAAGTGCCTAGCCCTAAGGCACTCCTACCGTCCGCTCACGGGCATCCAAACCTCTAGGCTTCTCCCATCCAGAAAGGAAGAAAGCCAATTTAGAGCTGTATCCTTGAGCCCAAACAATTTAAAACTGTCAAGGTGTATTTGATGAGGGACAATATCGAACATTTTCCTATTGAAGTAACACGTTCTCCTCAAAGTAGAACTTTGGCCATAGGCAGAGCGAAAAACAAATATGTACAGAGAGTAGCTGCATTTGCTCCATCGCATAATGCTCCTGCTACAGAATTCTGTGTGTAAGTTGTAGGATATGTGTCCTCCTATCTGCAGGTTCCCTTCACACTGTCATTCTTCCTAATGCTACTTAAATGAGTATGCAAAGAGTGGGGAGTGTGAGGAGGAGTTTACTGCATGTCCTCCTAAAACTAGACTATATAATAATGTACAGCTCACATAGTTCACAACCATTCAAGAAAAGCAGTACTCAGCAGGATGTACCAGGGATGCTTTCCAGTGGTATAAGGGGAGCCTGAAGATATAGCATGAAACATTAGGTGTGTGAGGGTTCATGATCCAGGTGAGTACTGTCCTAGCCTAAGTGTGCCAATATGGATGGAGGAAGGGACTTACACCACACAAGACTCATTAAAAGACCGGGAAGGGGAAATGAACCTCTGAAGAACAGGCAGGAACTTCTTTTTTGTTCCTTTGCCACTTTTGGAAGCCTGAAATCGGGCCACCGATGCCTCCGCCTGATGCAGCGGCCCTGCGGGCAGCAACAGTGACTGATTTTTTTCCAACAGATTTTTATTAAGCTTTTGAGTATACATTCGGGTAGTTCCCGACAGTTCAGGACAATATTTCTAGATGCGGATATTCAGTCACACGTTCAAAGACAATACAATTACATGGCTAAGGCAGAATGTTGTGTTGTGATATCAGTTTAAGTCTTCTACCATCCACAAGCGCTTAGTAAGGGCTCTACTAGCTACATCACATTCAATCTGCCTAGTTCCCTACTAGTTAAACTTAACACTTAGTAAAAGTATATTCTTAACATTATAAACTGTCTACGTCAGCCCCCCTCTCCCTCACCACACCCAGGCGTGTTGTGTGTAGGCAATCTCCTATTTTCCTAATGCGGGGATGAATATCCATTTGCTTTACTAACTGTCCCTATGAGCCCCGAACTTATACCTTGTCAGTCTCAGGAGCTGCTACCCTTGTATATATGTTCTCCTGCTCCTCATCCCTTGTTGTCTAAATTGTGAGGTTCAGCTTCCACCTGCATGGTCTTCCACTGGTAGGTCCTCCTCTGCCTCATTTTCTGGGTTCCTCAATAATTCCTTTGCTCCCTGTTTTCTTGGCTATTTTTAGCCTTACTGCCCGCTCAAATTCGACCCATTTAATTAATTATTTTTTCCATCAAAGTATATTAGGGTCCCCTTTTTATTTCCAGTTACTGGTAATGCCTCTTTTTGCCAATAGTAGGCCAATGTCACGGAATTTACTTGTCACCTTATTTTTAGCCGTATGGGAAACCAGTGTAGTAGAAAATACGCAGGTGTTACTGCCACTTCATTTCCCATCACATCTTTCTTCAGGCAGCTCCGGAACATATGCAGGAATTCTACTCCTACATTGCATCGTGAGCACACTGCTGTTTGTGTATTTAAATGTTTATTGATTTTGCCCAGAGTGAGGTAGGTTCTGTGCAAAATGTATAAATGCACCAATTGAAATCTAGCATTTCTGGTACTCTTTCATGCCCTTTCATTCATTCTCCCTATGCTCTCAATCAATCAATCAATCAGTGACACTTATAGAGCGCGCTACATACCCGTGGGGTCTCAAGGCGCTGGGGGGGGGGGGGGAGCCGCTACTGCTCGAACAGCCAGGTCTTCAGCTTCTTCCTGAAGGAGAGGTGGTCTTGGGTCAGGCGCAGGTCGGTCGGGAGGGAGTTCCAGGTCTTGGCGGCCAGGTGGGAGAAGGACCTTCCTCCTGTAGTCGCTCTTCGGATGCGGGGGACGGCGGCGAGGGCGTGGTTGGCTGATCGGAGGTGGCGTTTGGGAGCGTAGAAGTTGACTCGGCTGTTGAGGTAGCTCGGGCCTTGGTCGTGTAGGGCTTTGTGTGCGTGGGTGAGGAGGCGGAAGGTGATTCTTTTGTTGACGGGGAGCCAGTGAAGGTCTCGCAGATGTCCGGAGATGTGGCTGGTTCGTGGGATGTCGAGGATGAGTCTGGCTGAGGCGTTCTGGATCCGCTGGAGTCTCTTCTGGAGCTTGGCGGTGGTCCCGGCGTAGAGGGCGTTGCCGTAGTCCAGTCGGCTGGTGACGAGGGCCTGGGTGACGGTCTTCCTGGTCTCGGTGGGGATCCACCAGAAGATCTTCCGTAGCATGCGTAGGATGTTGAAGCATGCCGAGGAGACGTTGTTGACTTGCCTGGTCATGGAGAGGGAGGAGTCCAGGATGAAGCCCAGGTTGCGTGCATGGTCTGTCGGTTTGGGTGCGGTGCCCAGGGCGGGAGGCCACCAGGAGTCGTCCCAGGCGGAGGGAGAGGAGCCCAGGATGAGGACCTCCGTCTTGTCCGAGTTCAGTTTCAGGCGGCTGGTCGTCATCCACTCGGCTACCTCTTTCATCCCTTCGTGCAGGTTGGCTCTGGCGGCGGCGGGGTTGTTGGTCAGGGAGAGGATCAGCTGGGTGTCGTCGGCGTAGGAGATTATGCTGAGGTTGTGTTTGCGTACGATGGCCGCGAGGGGGCTCATGTAGACGTTGAAGAGGGTGGGGCTCAGAGATGATCCTTGGGGGACGCCGCAGATGACTTCGGTGGCCTCTGACTTGTACGGTGGTAGGCGGACTCTCTGTGTTCTCCCGTCGAGGAAGGAGGTGATCCATTCCAGCGCCTTGTCCTGGATTCCGACGTTGCTGAGGCGCCGTACTAGGGTGCGGTGGCAGACCGTGTCGAATGCCGCGGAGAGGTCTAGGAGGATGAGGGCCGCTGTTTCTCCATTGTCCATCAGGGCTCGGATGTCGTCGGTGGCGGCGATGAGGGCGGTCTCGGTGCTGTGGTTGGCTCGGAAGCCGGACTGTGAGGGGTCGAGGGATCCGTTCGTCTCGAGGAAAGCGGCCATCTGCTTGTTGACGGTCTTCTCGATGACTTTGGCTGGAAACGGGAGGAGCGAGATGGGGCGGTAATTCTTGAGGTCGGTGGGGTCCGCTGTTGGTTCTCTGCTCTATTGGCTCACTTAGGTCTTCCTCCCATTTCTGATGCAACTTACTCAGAGCAGGGAGCGTCCCATGCGTGAGTTGCCTGTAGAGGCAGGTGATTTCTTAAAGGTTACAGCTGATGTTACCACATATTGACATCCCACCAAAGTCTGTGGTTCTATGGGTTCTATGGTTTTCGTATCACTGCTGTGAGGCCAGTATGCCTCAAGAAAGAACAAGGAAAACCCTACTCACATCGGAACCAGGGCGTCATATTATAACAAAGAACAGCGGTTCCTGTGGTATGATATTTGTATAAATGATTCAAATATTTGCTTAATAGCACTTTAGCATAACAACGAAAGGTGGAAGGAGATGTCGAAAAGAGATGCAAGGACAAGTTTCAATCAGTCTCAGTAATGTTTATATTTCAAAACATACGTTGTTTAATTATACAATCGATATATAGTTTGTCACATAATCATGTGAAAAGCACAACAAAGAACTGTACGGGTGCACAGTGTCCCAAGTGTATACATATGAAACCAAAAAGAATAATTACAACAACACACAAATAAACATAAACATGACGGTTTCTTATAGGATGACTAATTAAGGAAAATGACCCAAATATTAATAAATGATTCTAACTAGTGACCATATCCAGTCATAGGCACTTGTTGTAGGTTCAATTCCTTATAGCGTCGACGGCGTTTCAACCCTTAAGAATATGGGTCTCATCAGGACAGGACATATGGGGACATCTACAATTAAAACGGAGTGAAAATTAAGTGTTGGAAGTGACAACTTCGTAATCTAATCGGTATTTGCTTAAGGGATCAATGTACCTGTATAGAGACTTGTAATCACCCATGCGTGATGAAAAAGATAAAATTGACTTACAGGTAGCCCAGCCGGGTACTGTTGTCATTTGTGGGACAGAAATTGGGAATTAGCGTCAAAGAAACAAGACGGTATTCATTAATTTACATATTATGTAAGTTATTAAGGAAAAGACAGTACTCACCACTGTAGTGGTCAGCGACTCAGAATGATGAGTTATTCTCTCCAGGGAGTTTGATATCTACAGGACAGTGCCTGAGGGTTTTGCGCTGGCACCTAATAGTGCTTGGATTAGTAGCGACGAGATACGTCAATATTCCCATACAGGGCGATGCCTGGTGGAGAAACGGACATCTTATAAGTGCCAGGATGTACCCAAAATGAAGAGGTACGATTAAAGGGCAGGTACAGGGAAGTTATCCTACCTGCAAGGATCTTGTCACGCTCGATGGCGTCTCCGTGAGTCGGTAGTGCTCGGGCGGTCTGCACTTCCGGGTATTGACGCTGACAGACCTGACGGGGAGAGTTGCGAGAACTCGATCCGCCGCAGGCTCTGTAAATGGAATGTCGAGTCTGATAGAAGTATATGTGGGCTGACCCGACACAAGTGGGATATCTCGTAACATTAGCGGAGAATAGCTGTGAGGCATGTTTTTACTGTGGAATTGGCATATAAAGACAGTCTTATGGCTACTGCCTCCATGTGTGCAGACTATTTACAACACTTTATATTCGATCTTTTTTACACATTGATTTTCAACACTTAGCAATTTACAAATAGTGGTATGCAATACAGGTTGACTTATTACTACTGTTGTACAATGTGCAATAATGTACAGAAACGCACGTGAGTAGGAACAACTTATATGTATATGAGAGCCAGTACACAGAAGACATTGGCTACAGTGAAAAAAACCATCTGAATGATCTAAACAGAGAGACAAAGGATAATGGTATATTCACAGGAAGTCTGGGATGTAAACAATTTAGTTTCTTATACTAGATACATATCCTCTCCATTCATCCGCTGAATTCAAACCATGATTGATGGAGTCAATTCTCTCAATCCAGTGACATTCCCTGCGCTGTAAGATTTGTGCGATATCACCTCCTCTGTCTGGCACAGTTATGGTATCAATCACTTGCCATTTAATTTGATCTGCAGTGTGATTATGATCTTTGAAATGTGTTACTAGTGGTGCTGTCAGAACTAGTTTCCTAATACGGCTTCGATGTTGGCCTACCCTTGCTTTGATTGGCTGTTGTGTCTGTCCAACATAGGGAAGGCCGCAGGGACACCATATACAATACACAACATTGCGTGTGTTACAATTTGAGAATGTTCCCAATGTGTGTGTTATATCTCCATGTTGGAACGTAGTGGTTTTGGACGTAAAGGGACATACCACACAGCTACCACAGGGGTAGTGTCCTACCACTGGTGGTAGACGCCACGCTGTCTCCAATGTAGCTGATGCTGCTTTTATTTTTTCACTGGAGGAATTTACCAGATGATCTTTTAAATTCCTTGCTCGTTTGTAGGCAAAGAGAGGAACCTCTAGTGATGTATCAATGCTCTTTAGAATATGCCAGTTTTTTGTTATTAAACTGCGAATTTTGTTGGTGTGTGTACCAAAGGTGGTTACGCAGACAATTTTCTGCGTGTCTTTTTTTGGGCGTTTCAACAAAAGTTCTTCCCGCGGGCAATACCACGCACGTTTTAGCGATCTCTTTACCAACTTGTTGGGATATCCTCTGTTTAGTAACTTTAGTTTCAAAATTTCTGATTCTCTTTTATAATCGTCCCTGCGGGCACAATTGCGACGAATGCGCAAAAACTGCCCGAAGGGAAGGCCATCTCTTAGGGCTCTGGGGTGATGACTTTTGTACGACAGTAGTGTGTTCCTCTCTGTGTCTTTTCTATGCAGCGATGTGATCAACTTGTTTCCCTCATTTATAATATTCAAGTCTAGAAAAGCAATGTGGTCTTTTAAGATCGTGGATGTGAATGTAAGATGTTTCTGAATGTTGTTTAGATGGGTCACAAATGCATGAAAGTTTTCCGTTGTGCCACTCCAAACTAAAAAAATGTCATCTATATATCGGTACCAACATTTGATGTTGGTACGATATGGGTTGGAATCATGGATGGCAAAGGTGCGTTCAAGTTGGTCCATGTAGATATTCGCCAGATTGGGAGCAAAAATTGCTCCCATGCTGGTCCCGCAACACTGTTGATAATATACACCCTTATGCACGAAATAATTCTTTTGGAGGGCAATACTCAATAAAGAAATTATAAATGAGGTAGGTACAGTCATAGGCCTGGGTCTGGTATCAAGAAGACATTCAATAACATTAATGCTATCCTCCTGAGGTATATTCGTATATAATGATGAAATGTCTAGGGTAGCCAAAAAATCAGTCTCTTCATTGAATGTCACAATGTCCAACAGATTAATCATATGCATTGTGTCTCGAACGTAACTAGGTTGAGTGGGTACATAGTCTCGGATGAAGAAGTCTATATATTTACCTATTGGCTCTAGGATCGAGCCACAACCTGATAAAATTGGTCTACCTGGAGGATGTGTAATGCTTTTGTGGATTTTCGGTAAAGTATATAGGACCGGAGTCCTGGGGTTCTCCGAGTTCAAAAATTCAAATTCATGTTTGCTTAAGAAGCCAAGGTCTAATCCATTTCTAGTGATATTCAGTGAGGCCAGTATGCAGCAGGAAATTCCTCCCTGGTATGTCATATGCCTCTCTAAAGTTGTTAAAGGGGATCAGGGTGGCTTCGTCATACAAGTCTCCCATTGTGACACTCCTAACTCTCCCCAGGCCTCCACTCTTCGCCAGTCTCCTCTATGAGGTAATGCCTCGCAAATAATCAGTGGGATCTCCGGGTTATAGGGACACTTAGTCTAAGACCTTCGTAAGCTCCTGTTCCAAACCATTCAAGCTTTTTTCAGTTCTATGGTCATTTCTTGATCTTGAATAGGGAGTCTCAACAGCACTCGTGACAGCAGCCTCAGGCTTGGTGTTGTGTCCCCCTGTGCTACTGTCCCTCCTATTCTATTAGCCGTCCACTTCGTAAGCCACTGTAATTGTGCTACGAGGTTATAATACTCAAAATCTGGTACAGCCAGCCCTCCCTCTGCTCTTGGTCTCATAAGCTTGGTGAGTGCTACTCTTCGCCTACTCGTTTCCCATAGGAAAGCTGTCCTCAGTGTCTTTAGTTGAGTAAACATTTGCGCTGGGATCAAAACTGGCAACACTCCAAAACTGTTTAGGAGCCTTGGTAAAGTCACCATCTTCAATAGGGCGACTCTGCCGGCTACTGATATAGTAAGGGTCCCCCGGAAGTCAAAGCTAACTTTTGCGCCCCTCAAGGCTCTCCCTATATTAGCTTGCAATAGAACTCCTTGGGTATGGTATATCCGAGTACCCAGATATGTTAAGCACCGGTTCTCCCACTGGATGCCCTCCGTCTCCTGTGGTCCTACCCTACCTTTCTTGGTAGGGAAGAGGCATGATTTTGTCCAGTTCACCCTAAGCCTCGCCACCATCTCCAATCTTTGTAGGAGTTCCATAGCCACCTGAAGGGCTCCTTCCACATCTGCCAAGAACAACAGCAGGTCATCAGCTTACAGTGCAATATGATGTGTTTGCCCGGTTATTTCTAGACCTCGTAATGATTCCCTGTCCTGGCTCTGACCACCAGTGGCTCCATGGCCAAAGCAAACAGCAGGGGTGACAGCAGACACCCCTACTATGTTCCTCTCCCTACTCTGCAAGCATTGGAGACTAGTCTGCCCATCTTAACTCTTGGTAATATAATAGGGCTGTCCACCCAACAAACTCAGGCCCCAATCCAAATTTCCCCATCACTTGAAGTAGATAAGTCCATTCAAGACTATCGAAGGCCTTTTCAATATCTACAGTAATGATGATCCCCTCATCACTGCAATTGGAATTGGCCTCGAGGATATGCAATAGACCTCTGACATGTAATGCTGTGTTTCTGGTGGGAATAAAGCCTGCTTGGTCTTGATCTATGAGTGTTGTCATATGTGGTAAAAGCGAGTGGCCAGAACTTTACTGAATATTTTTTAGTCCAAGTTTAGCATAGAGCGCCGTCTATATGCCATTCTGTTGTTTGCTGGCTACCCTGGCTTCAGCAGCAGAATAATTACCGCTTCTCTCATTGAGCCAGGGAGTGTTCCCTCTTGCTTCGCTTGGTTATATACTTCTAAAAGTATGGAACCCAACAGTTCGATATACGTGGAGTAGAACTCCACAGGGAGTCCATCTGTCCCTGTCGCCTTATTCCTGGCTATGGCCTTAATGCCCACCCTCACCTCACTCAGCTCTATGTCTCCTCCCAGGGTCTCTGCTACTTCCTCCGACACCGCCGGCAGCTCAATGTCACCTATACATTTTACTAGTTCCTCATTGTAGGGGACAGCCAATTTCATATAAGTTTGTGTAATATTCCAGAAATGTGTCATTGATATCTTGTTGTCAGTGACGGATCTTTCCCTCCGGGCCCTTCAGCTCTAGTATATCCAAAACTCTCCTAGCCAGCCATGCCAGCAAAGCCCCAGATTTGTCCCTTTCTGGGTGACCTCGAACCATATAATTTTTATAGTCAAAGCAACACAGCCTCTCTACCTGCTCAGCTACTGCTACTTTGGCAGTCAGGAGCTCCTCCTGCTTATCTCTCCTTACAGGTCATTATTTCTCATGGCCTCAAAGTCTCTGCTCAGCCACCAGAGTGAGCCTCAGAAGCACCTTCTGTACTCCCACCACCTCCAAGATGCAACCCTCTCTTATTATGATCTTAAAGGCCTCCCACTCTACTAATTTGTTTGTCGCTGTGCCATCATTCTCCTCAAAATATTGTCCGATAGCCATGTGGATTGTCGCTTGGAAGACTTGGTCTTCCAATGCTTCAGGCCTAAGGTGCCAGGTTGGGATTTTGGGGCTCTCTCGGGACCAGACCAGTCCCAGCAATAACTGGTTATGATCCAAGATTGTTCTGGCTAGGTATTCGCTTATCTGTGCACATTCATGTACGTCAGGGGAACATAGTATGAAATCTTGTCTGACAGTTAACTCTTGCAGCGCCAAGTAAAACAAATAATCTCTGTCCCCTGGATGTTGCTCCCTCTAGGTGTCCACTAACTTCCACCGCTGCTGCCTGTGCCTTCGTGCTTCTGCTATTTTATGCATGGGAGAGGAGTGTGGGAGTGATCTAACTCCACATCTGTAACAAAGTTAAAGTCCCCCCTAAAATTATTCAACCCGTCAGTGACGGAGCCAACGTTCCGGAAAGATGAGTCAAAAATGAGGTTTGGTGTGTGTTTGGACCATAAATGCAACCCAATGTTACATCTTTATCATCTAGCCTTCCTGACAATATGACATACCTCCCATCTGGGTCAATTATTTGCCCTTTCCAACACATAGAAAGACAAGATACCCTCTGGTGCTATTTCGGCTTTGATCCAGTCTTCAAGAAATTGTACCATGACTGTTCCTTCAGTCTTTTCAGGTATTCCTACTATGCGTAGATTATTTCTACAAGGTCTAGCCACGCTGTCCTCTGCCCTTACTTCAAGAACTTTCACCTTGGCATCTACCTTTCTGAGCGATTTTTGTAAGGCTGTTATTGTCATAGGGAGATCATCAAGATGGGGTGGCAGGACTTTATCGAACTGTGCAGCAAAGCTGTGGAACAAAATGCCAGTGGCCATAAGATTTCAATCCAATCGGCAGCTCTTTAGAAAGGATTTGAAAACATGGCTGTTTACCTCTACCTAGTCACCCTGGTAATACAGGCTGTACTCCCTTTCACATACACTAGCGCCAAGACGTCATGGCAATCGAGTGCTCTACAAGCACATATCCTATCCTATTAAGTGTCTTTTCGGTGGTCCCCATTCTTTCTTTTAATTTGCGGTGGTCATCTTTCAGTAGGTTCAGATCTGTTCCAATTGCATCTATTTTCATCTCTAGCGCTTCCCTGGAGGCCGGAATGGCCTGCATGATGTCCATCAAGATAGGCCGAGTAGCAGTGGTGTCCTTCCCCGATTCCATGCTTTCAAATGTATCATCCATCTGGGTTCCGGCTCCTCCCATGCTGAGGGCACTATATCCTTCTCTCTTAGAAACGTTCCCCATCTCTCTCGATGGTTCTTTGCACCCAAAGTGTGATTATTTAATGACAGCGCAGCTGGTTTTCAGGCAGCGCCTGCAGCCCCTCCATGCATCGACATACTGCTCTCTGCTTTGCCCCTTGATGCACAGCTGAATGCATCAAGGGGCCTCAACAGAGGCCTAATCTGGGCTTATGTCTTGTTGAGTTCCTGACCTATGAAGCAGGATGCACTCTAATGGCTTCCCCACTCACGTAAACCTGCTGTACTCTTCCAGCCTGTTCTATCTTCGCTGCCCTCCCTTGGACACCTCCAAATCAGCACTCCTCACCTCAGTCTTTGCAGATCTCATAGCCGGCCTTGAGCTGCCGCCTATTCGCCAGCAGCCTTGTCTCCTGCCCACTCTTTGCCACTCAGTGATGCAGAGGTTTGAAGCTGTTCTTGCCATCCAATGCGATAATCCGCTCATCTAGATCCGCCGTAATTTTATTGGCAGCGTTAACTTAGAAATCCATGCTCCCCTCTGGACCTTCACTCCGCAGGCATTGCAATCCCAGGCCCACTGCTGGCCCGTATGCGGTATGTTCCGTCAGAGGACTCTACCGGAGGTTTCTCTCCCACTACTATTTGTATACGCTAATCTCCACTACCAGCGCTGGGGTCGCCAGGTCTCCAGCGTTAGTGTCCACGGGGCTCCTGTGTACATAAGAGCAATCCTGCCATTTTTCTGTCTCTGGTGCAGGCTCCTCTGCCTCGCAGCGATGCACAAAGGTCCCTCTGGTGCCCTGCAGTGAGTTGCTCGACTCCACGCCCGTTCCTCTCGTCGGTCGGCTCTTTGGGCACACCTCTGCTGTCACTGGGAATCTGTTCCTTGCCTCCAAAACGCCAGCCAGCCCCTTTAGTTTCTCTCCTTGTTTTTCAGGCTGCAGTGGTTTCGGCCTCTCTGCATCATGGCCACCATCTTGCTTTTCATTGTGCGGTTCCCTTTTTAGTAAAGTCGGACGATTTCACACATTTGATTTCAGTCGCTTCTTTTTCCTATGAGGAGGCTTGCCCTGGGGATATTCCGCTTCACTGTTTTCCTAAAATTAGCATGCCCGGGGCTCAGGATAGTTGCCATTGGGTGATATGTCAGCCGGAGCTCTTGACTACATCGGCGCCAGGCCACATACCCCCAGTCCCCTTGACTGACTGACTTGACGGAGTGGACAATAGCGCTATCCCCAGTGGTCCTATCCCTTCTTTCCTTAATTAGGCCTTTGTTTTTGCTCCTGCCAGAACCATGCGGCCTAAGCAAGGTGTGTTGACCAGGGACTGGATCAGGAGAGCAGTAGCATGAAACAGCATCCTCCTAACCAATATGCCTGCACCCTTCCATTCTAGGAACCCCTCACAGTCAGTGAAACACCACCATGGTGCTGAATTTTCCATGACTGGGTGGCCAAGAATTAAAAATGGCTACTCTAGAATCCCCTGAGGGATGAAACAACCAGGTGCATACGTCAGGGAGACACAAGGGTGCCACCAATAACAATCATGCTTCACAGTGAACAGAATCACCGCAGTCCACCAATGAATACCCTTCCGCCCCAAAGGCCTTACATTGTATTATATATGCCCTGATTAACGGCTGTGGTTTATGGGTGAGGGGTAAGGTGAGAAAGTTAGCATGGCTGTGACTCCTAGCATTAGAAAGAGAAGAACCATACTACCTTGTCAGGAATAAACCCTTTCGGGCCCACAGGATGAAGACGAATGGGATGAATCCTCTACTGAGTGGGGTGGGAGAGTAGCAGGGCTGCGGTCCCTGCACCAGAAAGACAGGAAGCCACCATTGAAAATATTTTGAAAAAAATACTGTACTAGAGAAAAGTTCAGGAGCAATAGACATGAAAATGAATGACCTCGCCATGGAAAAGAAATCAATATGAGCTGAAATTGGAGCCTTTCATGACCAGATGGAAGGGATGGATAGAAGAGTGAATGTGATTGAAAATCAACTAGAGCAGTTGGTCTCCTGGGACTTGGATATCTGGAAACTTAGAAAGAAAGTGATCAATCTGGAAGACAGAGCCCAGAGAGACAACATTATATTCTGTGATATCCCTAAAAAATTGGAAAAGGATGTGAAAGGCTTCTTGATAGAACTGCTACACCGTCTTCTGGCCTTTTCTAAAGCTGCGCAAAACCCAACAGGGAAACACCAATTTTAGCCTGCCTCCTTTATCATGAACAAACTGACAGATATTACTAGCAGCTTGTAGACATGGTCTGTATGACTTAGACACGCAAAAGATTAAAATAAAAGCTGACGTTTCAAGAGAAACAAATGTAAACTGGAAAGTCTTCTGTTACAGTTGAAAGAAGCAGTCTCCTTGCCGCTCAGCCCTTCCACACCAACTGATTCCTTCTTCCACTCAAACCCTCCTCAACATTCTGATGACATCACATAGACTGAGCAGCAAGGCAAGGGCAACAATAGAGAGGATGCATTAATCACTTGCTAGATTATAACACATCACTCTTCATCAAAATTGTAAAAATGGTAGCATGCGAGATCATAGTACATACATGCAATATGACTGACAATAAATAAATGTGTGGATGTGAACATCCACACATACGAAAAGTCAACGAGCTTCAAAAATAAAATAAAGCTTTAAGAATAACATCAATCTTCAAGAACATCCTCAAACACCACATCCCCATCCCATCTAGAAAAGATGAGAGAAACACACAAGTGTTGTATTCTTCAAATCGCACGCCTAACACTCCAAGGCGTGACACTCTAAGGGTTATATTACGACCCGTAAACACAGGGTACTACGTAAACCCCAACAAACAACTGTAAATCCAGAGAAGCTTCGGAGTCTTCTCATATTCCCAAACAATTAGAGAACATATACTCTCATACCCACAAGATGTACACTAGCAGGACTAGGGATAAAATACACTCCCCCTTCTGCATCCACTAGCAGGACTAGGGATAAAACATACTCCCCCTTCTGCTTACACTAGCAGGACTAGGGATAAAACATACTCCCCCTTCTGCATACACTAGCAGGACTGGGGATAAAACATACTCCCCCTTCTGCATACACTTGCAGGACTAGGGATAATTACAGGACTTGCACCTTATGCTGCTGATCACATACATATGATAACATTCACTCAACACTTTGAATACTATTAACACAACATAGTAAAGCTTCATAGGCATGTATAAGTATGGCATTAGACATTATAGCAAAAACATGGATGTCACAGTCGAGAAGTTTAGTGAAACAGTCAAAATGACCAGTGAGCGACTTCTCACCCAAGGATCGCCATCCCCAAAAAATCTTCCATGTGGCTCTGCTTGCTTACTGGTAACCGTGGATAAAATCACCTGAACCAGTTCCCTTAATATCGCTGCTGTCGAAAAATGCCACTGACAATTCTTGAAGAAGTTAATCTGTCCCGGACAACAACGTAGCGGCAGACAAGTCATACGATCTCAAAACTTCAATCTTAAGATGGCTGTACGTAGGTGACGGCGTGTCTGGTGGCTCTTACACGTACGCATTGCAGGCTTCAGAACAGGAATCCACAGCGCACAGTCCAGAATGTCGTAGAGGATCCATGGAGACATCACAGCTCTCCGAGATGCAGGTAAGACTGCGCGCTAAACATGACACGCGTCTCAATTTTAAACTGCCACACCACGGTTAAACTGTCACTGAAAACACCCGTAGTTGGAGAAAAATTGTTTCTGTAAAAGACCAACAACAAGACAACAAAGTGGGAGTGTCGCACCAAATACAGTACACCCTGCACAGTACAGTCGGCAATTTGCAGGAAGTATGGGGCAAAACTTTGCAGCACAAACGATGCTCTTCACCCGGAGAGTGAGGAAAATCCATCCATTTTGACCAACTTGTCCCAAAAGGTGTAGAATGGAGTAGCTCAAATTGACCAGAAGCGTGAAAACTCCAGATGGCAAACACTACCAATAAGGAACTCCTCAGAATTGACGCTCCTCCACAAGACATGTCAAAGAGTCTCCACAACCTTACTCCACACATCAGTCACAGAGCTAGAAAGTGCAGGCACTGCACAATGAGAACATCCCACGACACAATGTCCTCCCCCACAAGGCAGAGAAAATACCTAATTCCTCAAGGGTGTCAGTTGTTAAGTCCATCATTAACTGGCATGTCCACAATGGGGCTGACCGATATTCTGGTCACTGGTGGGGCCATAGGGGTGCCAGGTTTCTTCAAATCCACAGATTGTAGTTTCATTTACTTTAATTTCCTTTAATTTCTTCAGTTTTAAAAGTCCATTTTCCATTGAAGTAGCACGCATTTTCTTTAAATCGTCGCCAGTGTTACAGTTGAAAGAAAGATAGGTAGTCGAGTGATGTATATTAGGATCACAGCTTTATTCTTCAGATAGGATCCAAGTTATGCTTCACTCAATGCCCCACTGGGAGCAGTCTCCTTGCCGCTTAGCCCTTCCATATCAACTGATTCCTTCTTCAACTCAAACCCTCCTAAACATACTGATGACATCACATAGACTGACAGCAAGGCAAGGGCCACAATAGAGAGGATGCATTATTCACTTGCTAGATTATAACATCTTCTTTTCTTTGGGACCCAAACTTTGAAAATGGGGTATTAAGTATAGGCTCTTGCAATAGACATAGATGTGGGTAATGATATATGGAAAATTTAGAGTCTTTAGAAAGCCAGATAATTTAATGGACTTCCTCAACAGCCTGGAAGACTCAAGCATGGAAACTACACCACAACCAAGAAAAGACAAGACTTGCCACTGAGTAGACAGATACCAACATCGCCACTGTAGACTGCAGGATCATCTGTTCAGGAAGCAAGCTGAGAGGTAAAAGGTGATCCGGACTGTGGAAGAACAAACATTGTGGCATATTCAGATCACAGTTATGAGTATGACTGCAAAGGGTGATAACATTCTGCAACCTCCTACTGGCTAATTAACCGGGGCAGAATCCTACACACGGGCATGATCATGCTTGCTGCACCCTCCATTTTATTCTTTCCTTTCTCTTGGTCTTTTACTCAGCTTTCTATTTTTTCAACATCAAAATTAATGTATCCATTGCCATGCTTAAATACCTCTCATATCCTAATCAACAGTCAAAGCTATTACCAACACTCCAACCCGATTGTAGGAATTCTTTATAGCATTGGAGTGTCTGTTGCTTTTTTAGGGTCAGTAGGTGGTGAGAACAGTGTTCCAGTACTTGTCAGTGATGATGCGCCCCAGTTTCAAATCAAACTTTTAACCCTAAGAACATTTCATAAAGACATCAAGACATTCATTTGGGACAGCTGTTTTTATAAAGTCTCTAAACTGATAGCCCACAATAAGCATTGTGGCCTAAGACTTCCATCCATAGAACACTACCATACAGTCTTACAACTGTCACATTTAACCCATTTGTGGTCACAATCCAAAGACACCCCCCCACCCTCTTATGGGTTATCATTGAGCAAACACTTACATTCAGTGTCCCAGGTTTACAATCAATATACAAACATAAGGCTTCTTCATCCTTAATACCAAACCCTATAGTTCATTCTATGGTGAAGTCCTGGACACATGCCTATAAGCTTTTACACACTGATGCTTGCCTATATATGCACACGTTCCATGGAATACCGCTAACATCTGTGCGGAGGATTACTGCTTCACTGGAAAGTATATAGGCCTGCAGGCATCCCTACTCTGGATCAACTCCTGTCACAAGGTGAACTAAAACCCTTTGAGGTGATACAAGAAGAATTCCATCTACCCAAAACTCAGAAATGGAAATACCTCCAACTATGACAATAATTTTGCAGTAGACTAGGGACACCACCCTGGGACATAAAGGGCTCTCCAATCTTACAATATCTTTATTCTCCAGGACGGTTTGTATATACTTAGGTTAAGGTCCTTGATAGGACATACCCTAATCAAACCCCTAGATCTTTAATCACCCCTACCTCGACACCTGATCATGCTGCATTACACAATCAGCTTCCCTTCTATAGCAAATCATGAAAGACATTTACTATCCACAGCATCTTGCAACACAGGAGATCCCCACATATTCCTACTCATTATGAATGCCTAATAGAAATGTACAAGGTGGCCTTGTACATTTTTATTAGTACATAAAGTACAGTGTAAAATAGAGGTGTATCTCCAGATTTACTTGCCATTTATTGATGTCGATGATTAGAGGGTATAGTAGGAGGTAGGGCTCCTGAATCGAAAGTCGCACCCACAGTACATCCCTCCAGTTACATTGCAACTGGACAAAGGCAACAGGCTACCACCTCCTATTTCTTCCACTTCAATATATGGCACCCCACTCCATATATGGTACCTCCCTTTTACCACTTTCATCTTTTACTGCCTGATAGAACTGGCCCTTTTTGCAGGTTTATCCCCAAACTTTTTGCCTTTTTCCTATTGTTCTGGCCCTGTTTCTGTTGGCTATAGGATTCTGGGCACTTGACCACTGTGGATCAGTGCTAACATGCATATTCTGTGTTAATTATGATTATGATTGGTTATCCATGATTGGCATATTTGATTTACTGGTAAGTCCCAAGTAAAGTGCACTAAGTGTACCAGGGCCTGTAAATCAAATGCTAATATTGGGCTTGCAGCACTGGTTGTGCCACTCACAGCCATTTAGATGTGTCTCAGAGCTGCAATTGCAGTGTCTATGCTCACAGTTTTTAACTGCCAGGATGACCTGGCATGTGCACCCATTTGCCAGGCCCAAACCTTCCCTTTTCTTACATTTAAGTCACCCCTAAGGTAGGCTCAAGGTACCCTCATGGACAGAGTGCAGTGTATGTGAAAGGTATGATATGTGCTGGTGTGTTTTATATGTCCTGATAGATACTGTGTATTTTACAGTAGCGGCCGGTAGGGAACAGTGGCAGGGGGAGCTGGGGGAGATGGTGGGGGGCCAAAAAAATAGAAAAGAAAAAATAAACTTACTTGCTTGTGGCACCGGTCACCAGCCGCCGACTTTTTCCACACAGGAACCAGGATTGAGCTGTGGTTTGGAGCTCAGACGGGGTATGGGAGCTCAAGCATGTTCTCCACCAAGGCTTTAATGCAGCCTGAGTGGAGAACATGCACCCTTGAGGTGCAGCCACCACTGTGACATGGGGAGCCCAGTCCCGCCCCACTGCTTCAACTGCAAGCTCAGTACAAAAAACAGAATGATAATAACGGAGCATTATTGTCATCTATTTTTTGTATTGAGCTTGCAGTTGAAACAGTGGGGCAACCCTCATTCACCTTAGTGGAGGAGCCACCACTGGTATTTCATTTTTCATTGTTGAAAGGCTATCTATCCTTTAGGCTAACATGGGAGCTGCCATGTAGCATCTTACAAATGTAACTTGCCATTGGAACAAGGTAGAGAAATCGAGTTTAGGCTCTCTGAACTCAGAATTTAAACACACACCTTTAAGTAAAGGTGGTTTTTACATTTTGTTTTTGAAAAGGCCTCTCAGAAAGTGGGCATTTTCTTGATTGAAAAAACATAGTATGTCACCGGGTCTACACAACAAAAATGTGGTACTAAAAAAAAGGTATATGAGTGAACTTACATCTGAATGATTGTAAGAATAGGTAGGCACCTTGTGAACCATGTCAGGGTACCCATCAGTCACCACTCGGAACCGCCCTTCATCATTTGGGATTCCTGTATTACCATTAGTTAGGAACAGCAAGGGTTATACACTGGAGGTGATGGTGAGCCTCTAATGAACCAATACATCTGGGTAAATATTTGTTTAATTTACCCCACTGCTTTTTAACATTGGAGGAGCGAGCAAAATATGGAATAAAGGTATTCTTTGCTCCCTCACCCAATTTTAGTTTCACTTATCACTTCCACTTCATGCACTGCACACCCAGTCACCCTCTTTTTCCAGCTTAAGAACAGCCTGTGAGACTCTTACCATATAGGACAGCATTAGGTTCATTAGAGGCTCAACATCACCTCCAGTGTATAACCCTTGCTGTTCCTAACTAATGGTAATACAGGAATCCCAAATGATGAAGGGCGGTTCCGAGTGGTGACTGATGGGTACCCTGTCAGGGTTCACAAGGTGCCTACCTATTCTTACAATCATTCAGATGTAAGTTCACTCACATACCTTTTTTTAGGACCACATTTTTGTTGTGTAGACCCGGTGACATACTATGTTTTTTCAGTTTGTAAGGGAACATGCCACTGCTAGGTCTTTAAACTCCCTATAGGCCCTCCCCCTACCCAACTTTGTTCATTTTCTTGATTGACCATTCTGTATGCTTTTGCCTGTTTGTCTATTCACAGTCTGGTTTTGGAGTGATAGGAGTTGGGGATGTGCATTCACTTTAGCCAGTCACAAGTGGGGTTGAGGTGTGTCCTGTCTCTCCTGGGTGACTTGTTGCTAGGCTGGATAGACCTGGTCTGCATTTAGAGTGGTTGGAGGAGTTTCGCTAGCACCTGCTGTATCTCCTTTGCACAATGCTATCTCCACCCCCTGTGATCATGCTGGACCATGGAGGCCAGAACTGGTATGGATTAAGCTCAGAGACTCTGAAGCAAAGTGAACGATTAGAAAATGGGGTATAAGTATAAGACCTTAAACCCCAGGACTTTAGGTTAGTTCCGGAATCAAGAGGACCCTGCAAAGAAGAAGAGTACAAGAGCTGTATGAGGAGCACCACCTTTTCTGTACAAGGGGTGGGTTGGCCTGCATTTGCTGCTCTGTAAGTGGTGAAGGAAAAAGCCTGACTCATTTTGCCCTGCTGTGGTATATTGTGTGTAAAGAAATCTTCAAGGGCTTGTGTAAACACTTTATTTGGCTGGAATCCAAGTTGGAGTGCTTTGCGTTTCATCCCAGTGCGTGGTGAGCTCTTTATTTTGTTGGAAAACAAGTCAAGTGCACCCTGCTATGGTGGACAGTGTCACCCTGCTCTGGTGGACAGCTAGGCCTCCCTGCAGCGCTGTGCCATGGGTGTGCCCCTCCCCATGTTGACGCATACCTCGGGGGCCTTGAAGAAATTGAAACCAGGATGGGAGGCAAACCCTCGAAGGAGGTTCCGTTCCCACAGCTCCCCCCCCCCTCAAGTAAAATAAAGCATAACAGGCATCCCTGTGCCCTGCGGGCCAACAATATTTACTGCATAACAGGAAAAAGAAGCCCAGGTGCGCTGCATCTGTGGTGAGGCATGCACAAACCTTCACCCACTAAATTCTTTAGGTACATAATTATTTTTTTGCCATTTGTTTCTTTCAGAGCATCAGTGAAATCATCGAAGGATTCAATCCATGTAGTCCATCTGTTGTCAATAATCTGCTTGTTGGCGGTATCGAAGGGAGGTGCTTGGTTTAGGAATGCGGCAGCATCATAACCTGCAGGACTTTCTACTGTCAGGAGCGGAACTCACTCCAGCAGCATTTGCTGCCCGCTTGGACGGGCACCTTTGCTAAGAACTAGCCACATGCTAACATTTGGGTCTTCGCACATGCTCTCTAGTTTTCAACAAAAACAATAGATCCAAGGATTCCAGGCCTATATCTGTTTTCACAGTTTTTATAGGGACGAGGGAATCATACTCAAAGCTCTGGACCCTATGAGCTTCAAAATTGCAAAGTTTTGAGGTAAGTATGAGTGTGTTCTTTTTATATAAGTGTATATATTTGAGGTTGAATCCTTTTTCCTTGGGTGCAAAGTGTCGTTCATCCATAAAAAATTCACTCAATTTTCATTACAGTTTTTCCAAACAAATCCTTTATTGATTCAAAACTGAGCACAAACAGCCGACATGTGTTTCGCTCTGTGTGGCGAGTGGCACCAGGGCTTTCTCAAGGCTATTTAAATTTCATTTAAACATTCTTTAAGTTTCTTCACTTCAGTTTACGTCGTTGTGTATGATCAACAAAGATGGTTTCCCGAGATTTAATTTTGGAGTTAAGTCTCCTTCCTTCGCAATATCCTTCAGCAAAATGCCATACGCAATAACAGTCCAGTGACGTTAAAGTCACCACCAATACCACTGGTGTGTGTGGATTCTTGGACAGTAGAGAATTAAGATCTTGTAGAACAGCAGTTTGTACTGTGTTGGGGAGATATGATGTCAGTATATGTAGTTCTCTGTCTTCTCAACACCCAAATCTACACACAAAATGTCCTTAGGAGTCGCTTGATGGTGTAGCAGAAAGAGGACCCATGGGTGGATCCACACCAAACACCCCAGAAGTGGTTGATTTGTAAAAAAGTAAGTGTGGGGGCTACTGTCAGGAGGTTGCTGCAGCATCCACCACACACTGCCCGTCGTGCTGCAAATGATAGTAACAACACAACTACTAACCATCACTCTCCTACAAGTATGGCATTTCAGACTATTCAATGCCCCCAAAGCTATAAGAATGGCTTGAGAGGCAGTAATAGTAATATTTAATGTACACTGAATTAATAATTAACTGCTATTGTTTTTTTACAAATAATGTTGTATTACTATTTGTAATGTGAGAAAATATGGTAATACCAATAAAAAGAAATATATTAATGCAGCATATCAAAAATGAAAACACAATGAATGGATTCCAGAATTATTCTTTGAATGAATAAAGTATGAGTATTTCCTTATACAGAGGAGGTAACTTTATTTGCTTCTCTCCATTCCTTGTCTTGTGCCAGTTATGTAAGACAGAATTTGTTTAATCACGTGCTTTGCTAAATGAAAAAGTCATCCATATACTTTTAGTTTTTTTTTCATTCGGAAACTAAAGACTAATGTTTTGGCTATCCTTGGATTTAGACCTTGCTGGATTTATTTTCTTTCTATATCGCCCAAGCTTTCTGTGGCTGGAATCCAATGTGTGGAATTGGAGGGTTGTCAGTGATGGAGATTACTTCCAAACCACCCATAGTCAAGACCTTGATGGCAGCCATTCAACCAGGCCCCAGAATCTTGGCAACAACTTGAATGTGGCACATGCCCTTACCAGAGGCTTTTGATGCTGCAGATATACCAGCGGTTCGTACTGCAATGACTATGCTCTTTCTGTCATTCTTGAATCCCTCTGTGACACAAGAGGTGGCTCATTTTCAGGGGACGTGACTTCAATGTGCGTGTTGTTATATTTTGCTTTGATATGAGCTGTTGGGATTTCTTCAAACTTCTTTCCTCCTCATCTTGAGTGTAGTAATGAAGTCCAGCAACCGAGATGTACCTCAAGTAGATTTACTAAGTTGTAGTTACAAGTTGTAAAGATCACGTAGAGCAGCCCCACCAGGAGCAGTCTGCCTGCTGCTCATCCCATACTCCAACTGTCACACTTAAGTTCCCAGGCACCCAAACATTTCATCTATCATCACCACAACAACATTCCAAGCAGCACATTCACACTGGCTGAGCAGCTAGGGAGAAAGTAACAAGATAATTTCAATACAGATTACTACATATCCTCCCTACTTCCACAATACAAATATGAAACAGAAAACTCATGTAAGGTCCAAGAAAGAGAAATAAGCAACAGAACTAAAAATGCAAGGAGGAATAGAACTCAAAAATGAAAGAATCACAGCATAGATACAACAAAAAACAACCGTGAACATGAAAGAAAATACACGGAAGATAAACAAGAAAATATACAAGAGAAAATAAAGTAGATGGTATAGAAGGAAGTACAAGGACAAGAAGAAAATGCATAGAAAAATATGCATGAAGAATAAAGAAGCATAGAGGAGATGCATGGATAAAAACTGTAGGATAATATAATATATCACACATTCATGGGTGAGTGGATGAACCTGAAACAATAGGGGACACCCACACCCAACAACATTCTATGTATAAGAGTTTAGGGGAAAATGAAAAGAAGGTTGATACCTACCCATACAGCCGCTATGCCCTAGGGGCAGAAAATGTGTGTGGCACATGGTGACATACACACCATACAACAAACATGCAGCACAGGGTGACTTACACACCTTTTAACAAATAAATGTATACGTGTAACACAGGGTGACTTACACACTGTGCAACAAATGTGCCGCACAGGGTGATTTACACACCGTTTCACAAACAAATGTATACGTGTAGCATAGGGTGATGTACACACCGTACAACCAAAGTGCAGCACAAGGTGAGTTACACACCATTTAACAAACAAATGTATAGGTGTAGCACAGGGCTATTTATACACCATACATAACCCTCAAGGAAGGGTATGTCAATAGATTTGCATAAATGCGTCTAGTACCCATAGGGCACCCACAATGTAAGAGTCTAAAGTGTAAATTGTAGAAATAAGACTAACACCCATTCCCACCCCAGAAATAAGGACACGTAGCGTCAACATAACCATGGGTAAATAACATGCACTGAGACAATCCTCGTGTGAAGGTGAGAAACAAGTAAACTACAGAAATGAAGAACTCAACTCTAAAGAACAATCGAGGTGATTAGTTACTTACAATGTAAATAGTATTTCATCACTACACATATGGTCACTGCAAAAAACAACACACAAAACAGTGAACAGTAAGCTGAAAAACGTATCTATCATACTGCATGCATGTCAATCAAAAAACACAATAACATAAAATATACATTCTTGAAACACGTCATGGGGGGGCGTGGCTTCAGCACAAATGGAGTGACACACGTCTCTCCGGGTCTCTGCTCCGCCGTATCCTGCAACTGCTGTTAATCCCAGGGCCTGTCGCCTACTATGCTGACGCTGTGATGTTGACTTTCCTGACGGAGACTGGCCCCGGAGCCTTTCATGGCTGTGGTCTTCGATCGGCTGGGTCTCGGATACCCCGGCTGCCATCTTGGGCAGTGACCAGGGGGGAGTCCATTCTGCTGTGTATCCGCCCTATCTCTGCGTATCGAGGGTGATTGGCTCCCGCGGTGGAGGCCCTGGCACTGGGACGATCAGTACACTTGGTGGGGCCCCTCGACCCCCTTGCTGCTCCGGCTGCCCGGCCCTGGGGGCGGTTGTGGGAAATCTACATGGCGCACGTCGTGCCCGGAGGAACACTACTGGACGGAGCTTGTAGGACACGTCGCCTAAATCCACTGGTGACTGGAAGGGCCCTACTGGCTTCACTCTCTCAGCTCCGTGAAGCCTGGCTTCCTGCGGCCTACTTGCGGTCTGAAGTTCTCCCACTCCTGCGGTTTCTGTTTGGAGATCTCGCCCTCGGGAGCACTGCAGAATGGGAGATGCGGAGGGAGATGACCGCTTCGCCTTGTCCTGCCTGCCCCTGGTGGATCCTTCGCCCTGCGCTGCTGGGAGGCTCAGCTATTTTGATGCCCCTGGATCCACGGAGGGACCATGGTTGGAGAGGATTGCGCTGAGTGGGGACCTAGCTCTCAACTGCAGGGGACCGGGGACAGCAGGTAAGCCTTCTACTGCCTTCAACCCTGCTGTGCTACTTTCCCTGCGGTGCCGAGAATGCTGGCTCCCAGCTGGAGGCCCCCTTTACTCTTGGGGCGTTGTGGTTGTTTGCGGGAGGGTTTCTCCCTTCTGCGTGTACGACCCCCCCTTGCCCATGATTGGGACCCTGCATGGCGCCTGTGGCTATACTGTTGGACCCTGGGACATGTGGCCCCTGAACCTTGACCCTCTGCTAGTGGTTTGGCGAGCGCGGTGACACTCGGCAGCTCTATCCTGGGAAGCGGAGCGCTGTTAATTGGAGTGACCTGGTAGCTGAGCCCCTTAAACACACTGACTATTCCAGCTCTATTACAGTGCATCCCCTCCACAGAGGGTGCAGGGATGCTTCGTCTTAGCTGTCTTTACACTGGTGGTGCTGCTGTGGATGCCTGGGAATCCTTAACCGTACCCCAGCAATGCAGGCTGATACTAGCGGGGTGGCACCTGTAACCTGCTACCCACCTGCTTTCGCCTCCTGGACTTGGCCTTGGATAGCCCTGCGGGCTTGCTGTGGTGATTGCTTGGGCCCCCTCTTGCCTTTGGTCTGGCGAACTGCACGGTGTTCCTTTGCATTAGCTCAAAACTCCAGGGACCATTTACAGGGCAAAAGGCCGGTCTCCTGCCTTACATTGCACTGCTGCCGCTTCTTCCAGGATCCACCTTCTGTGTCTTTTCTTCTTTTTTTGTCTCTGGGCCCTCGGCTCTGACTGGGATCGCTGTCATGTCCCCCAACCCTATGGCCAACAAGGATGCTGACTCTTCGGCCTCCCGAATCCGGTTACTTCCCTCTGGTCCAAGACAAACTCTCAAGCCCAAGAGGACCCTAACTCTTCAGCAGTGTCATCTGGGTAACCCACATCTGATGTGCCAATCACTCAAGCCTTTATGCCATCTTTTCTGTAGGAATTTTAGGATTAGATTTGCTCCCTCCGTCAGGATTTTAAGACTGGGCTCCAAAATATATGAAGGGAAGTCATGGAGATAGGCGACAGGGTTGATGGCCTCGAACGCACGATGAACCACAGGACGGAAGACATCAAAAACCTCTGGAAAAGGATGGCTGAAATCAAAGATCAAAATATCACCCTACAACTAAAGCAAGAAGACCTGGAAAACCGCAGTAGGTGGGACAACCTCCGCATCAGAGGGGTTCCACTGGGAACGGAAGGAAAGGACATTCTAACATACACAGAGAACCTCCTGCACAACATTCAGGAAAACAAAGATGCCTCCCCGCCTCTGCGTGATAGAGCGCATTGGGTCCCTGGCCTTTGTAATCGCCCTGACTTTATCCCAGATATCCTTCCAAAGGTCCACTTTTTCACAGACAAGGAGGCCATTTTGTAAAAAGGTGCAGGGTATCAAATCGGTCTCTTATAACACCTTATCGATACAAATCTTCCAAGACCTGGCACCCTCTACAGTCCTAAGCTGGAAGGAGTTTAAGCCCATTACGGACAAATTAGGAGACCTTGATGTTAAATATGAGTTGTGCTGAGGTTCTACTGGGAGGGTAAACAGCACATTCTTCGGTCCCTGAGAGAGGCGCAACGGCTCCTCCGCCTTCCTGTGGACCCTGAGGAAGAGGATCTCCCATCTTCCCAATAGAGTCGGCCTGGCGCTCTCCACCCGGAGTGGTCTACTGTTCCTCCTCCTCGATCTAGACGCCGCTTGCAGGAGTTTGACTCGTTGCAAACCAGACAAGACATTATAAGCCTCATCCGCTCCTTAATTGACTCTCCTGCTTCAATAAAACTGCTGCCTCCAGCTGAATGACATTTCACAACTTGAACTGGCTTCTGATTTCCGCTTGACACCTCTTACATATTAGGCCCGGTGGCCTGATAGAATTGTGTTCACTTTACTTTCTCATGGGATGCAAGTGGCGTAGACCTTTGATTACCTGAGTGTCTGCCTCCCCGCCACATCAGAGTCCCATAAGAAGCCACATCTACTTTCTTAGTGGCGCTCCACCTTTTACAAACTAGCCACCTCCGGTGAAATGACTTTCTACTGCATGGTTTCACCCGCACCCAACGCTTGGTGTTTCTCGCCGCTTTGAATTTTGCTTATTCCACTACACCATGGGATGCAGGTGGCGGAGACCTTTGACTCACTGTGTGTCCGCCACCCCCCAACATCCGCCGGAGCGATGTCAGCAATACTGCGGAATGCCATCACCGACTTTGGTCTGGTCGACACCTTAAGACACTTACACCCGGATTCTCATGATTACTCCTTTTCTCACGTGCACAGTTGGTACTCAAGTATTAACTATTTCTTTCTTTCACTCCCCTTGGTCCACATGCTGTGCAGCGCAGAGATCTCTGACATATCCATCTCGGACCACGCACACGTCCTGCTCACACTCCAACCTCCTGATGCTTGTAGAGCTCCACTTCCTTGGTGGAAACTGCCTCCCCAGGCGCTCCGAGGCCCTGTTGATGTGGCAGGCAGGGAGATTGAGGCCTTCTTCCTCACCAATTCTCTTTCTGATACTCCTGCAGACGTCCGCTGGGACGCTTTCAAAGCCTTTATTCTGGAGGTCATCACGCCAATATCCATCGACCGGTCTAGGGAGGTGCATCTAGTTGAGTCTACCCTTTCTAGGGATATTAAAGCTTCAGAACATAGGGACTACGTGCATCCGTCCCTTCGCAACAAGTGGCCCCTCACGGACCTTTGCGGACAACTACGCTTACAGTGTGCTGTTGTACCTTGGGTCATCTCCTTGTCAGCTGCTCAGCCGGTATGAATGTGATGTCTGCGTGGAATGTTGAATGCTGGATGACAGAGTGAGTAGAATGTTAGTGTGCCTGGTGTGTGTGGGGAATGACAGTTGAAGAGAGTGGGCTGAGCAGCTACCATCCTGCTCCTGGTGGGGTTTTCTCCTGTATTTCCTATTACCATCTTACTTGAATAAAGGAGCTTCAAGAAACTACATGACTACCCATCTTTTATTCACAACATTTTTGGCGACGTTTGAAGAACTGAAAGCGTGCAAGATACTACTTTCAAGCGAACTAAGGTACCTTCAAGCAATAAAAATCTAAGGAAATGAATTGAATTAAGTAAAAGACTTTTAAATTGCGACGAGGGAGAAAGAACTACGTGTGCAGGAAGTACATTTGGAACTTGAAACATGGAACTACAATGATGATTGCAAATTAACTGTGAAAAAAGCTTTAAGAAGACTAGCAACGCTTTTGATGCCCCACCGGTGTCATGTTACATCTGACAGCCTACTGAAGACATCCTTTTTAAAGGTATGTTTCGAGCGTTGGACTTTGTCTGCCCTATTTGTTTTAAACTTGCTGATTTATTATCAAGGCCGTCGGTATTTCAGAATTAGACCGAGCCTCAGTGTGAAACATTGCGTGGCTGGTATGCCTGGAAATCTTTCAGCAGTTTGTGTGAGGTGGCATCTTTAAACAAGTTGGAGGGATTGAAAGATTTATTGCTGTATTCGGGGGCCAACATCGAGCCCCGGAGTGCTGACCACTGGCTTAGTGAAAAGTTTTGACCTTGCACTCTGTCGCCGTATGTAAGATACTGTGTTTTGCTCACCGTCTTCTCCAACGGTCGTTTTGTTCAGCTGAGGACCTGCTTCTTTGCCAGCTGTGTGTGAGTGATGACGCAAAAGAATGTCACCACGATATCGGTGATTCTGTGGAGCGCGTCGTCATCTATGAACACACCGCTCCTCTCCTCAGGTCACGTCAGTGTCACTAAGGGTTAAGTTTACGCATTGTTGACTGTCACGTCAGCATCATGGAGCATCGAGATTACGCATGACCGAGTGCTCCTGTCCCCTCAGTTACATCGAGTGGACTTTCCAGGCGTTCTGCAAGAGGAAGGTATTGTTTCGAGTGGCATTTCATCGATATGGATTTTGAGACTGCCACAGATCGCTCAACGGAACTTTCTTCTTTAGGAACTTCCAACATGACGATTTCAAAATTATTCATTTTATTATTGGGCACGCTTGAAGTACTGTATTTCTAATTCTTTTTCATCTGCGCCACCTAGTGTCTATTTTTCCTCATTTCACATTTACAGGAAAATATTATCCATGCGATTTAGACACTGTGATTCAATTCTTTGAATGTTATTTACCTGCCTTACTGGAGAAGTGGAGCTGTTTATTGTGACAACGGTGACTACTTTTATTGTTTTAGTTTCTTATTTTGAATTATTTGTAAATCAGATGTGTATTAGTGATGATATGTTTACGGTAGTTTACATGTTTGTGTTCAGAGGGACTGATTTAGTTTACTTTTACTGCGTTTATGTGCTGAGATGTTTATTCAAGTGCTCTTTTATTGTCATTTTAATGGATTAATTTACGTTTACTGAATTGAGCTACTTATGTACTGAAATCTTTGTTCAGGTGCTCATTTAATTTCCTTAAGTGTTGATTTTTAGTGGTCATGTTTTACTATGCTGAGTCGTGGAAGTGCTGGATTTTTCTTTTATGTTAATGAACCACATATGTGCTCAATTTATTTGAGGAGTTCATTCTTTGTTGTATTTGATTTAATTGGTTGAGCCATAGAAGTGCGCAATTTGAGTTAGGATGCTCAATTTAATTTATTTCTAGTGATTCTTAGTAGGAGCGTGTGTTTCTGCTATATGTTTTTTTCAACTACTATTGGTAGGTGTTGTAATGTAATGTAATGTATGTAATGTATAGGCATTTATATAGCGCACTACTTACCCGGAGGGTCCCAAGGCGCTTCGACCGCTGCGAAACCCTTCCTGGCTTCCCTGAGAGATGGTCCCTTAATGGGTATCTCCAGGGTGAGACCAGGCATCCCCGGCGGTCTGGTAGGGCCGTTAGTGAAGATGAGGCAAGCTAATGCCCAGAGTTACCGAGTGTGATCGCTAATCAGAGTGGGCACAGAGGCGAGAGAATTATCGAGTCCGCTGACCCTGGTCCAGAAACCTGCCGCGCCGGGAATCGAACCCTGGTCCCGGGCCGTCCTCTGCTCTCGGGTCTGTATGTTTTTGCTGTATGTTTTTGATGAACCACTTTTGCTTAGTGCTCTATTCTAATAGAGGAGTTCCCATTTTTTCTGTGAGGAGTTATGCAGGGGCTACATTTTTATTCTATTGTATTGAACCACTTATAGTGCTCAAAATGTTTTGAGGTGTTCAATTCTAGTGTGAATTTAGTTTTTCAAGTTTGGATTTTTAGTGTGTATCTTTTGCGGAGCCACGTAGGTGCTCATTGATTGAGGTGCTCCATCCGTTTCAGGTTAAATTTTATGGGGCTGCATAGTCCTCAGTTTTGTTCATGCTCTGTTTCATACATGATTTATATTGTTGAACCACGTAAGTGCTCTATTCAGTTAGAGGTGTTCAGTTATACAGAGAGCAGCTGGGAAGTCATGTACCTCGTGCGGAATGTTGTAATTTGAGTACATTAACTTGGAGTGTCATGTACCCATGCACTAGGAGTTATGCGCCTTGTGCTGTTTGTTTTATTTTAAGTGTGTTTCGGGTAGCGTGTGGAGACTGCTGCGTCCTATTTTTGTTATTCTATTGGGACGCCATTTTATCTAGTTTGGTTCCCTGTATATTGCTTTTTGTGACAGTCTGGCCAACTGGCATGATTTGTGATATTTAGGGTTTTGGTTTGTGATGGGGATGGTGGTTATGTGAGGTCTAATTTGTCAGATTGTATTGATGTCTTTGGCATTTGTTTTATGAGAGGTGATTTTATCCACCCTCTTAGTCGCTATGCGACGACTTAGCTAACTTCTTTTATGGCAAAGTTAATGATATCTACTCCGCCTTGGCTAATAATATTAACTCCCCCTCTAATTCGTCGACAACCTCTCGCACAGGACCCACCCTCTCTCAGTTCAAAGATATCTCCAGTTCTCAGGTGGCGGACATTATATCCACCATAAAATCGGGTTCTGCTCTTGATCCATGTCCTCTTAAAGTGTTACTCCCGGTCATTGAAGTGGTGCTTCCTGTCATCACTTCTATGTTCACTTCAGGTAACTACCCAGCCACATTAAAACAGACCCTCATCAAACCATTGTTAAAAAAACCTCATCTTGACATGGAAGAATTAAAGAGCTATCGACCTATCGCCAACCTTCCAATTCTGGCAAAAATAGCCAAAAAGGCTCTGAATTCACAACTTTCGGCCTTTATAGAGGAACATCATCTTCTCGACGACTCCCAGTTTGGCATTCGCCAATATCATGGGACGGAGATGGCTCTGATTAAAGCCGCGGATGATATTCGATCCATCCGGGACGCCGGGGGGACTGCAGTTTTAATACTGCTTGACCTGTCGGCGGCTTTCGACACGGTCGATCATGTTACTTTGATCGACCGTGTCGAAAACATTGGTGTCCAACACAACCCCAGGAAACTGCTGGCTTCCTTTTTGGCCAATAGGACTCAGGTGGTTACAATGGGTTCTTTCCATTCTTCCACATTGTCTCTGCCATGTGGAGTTCCTCAAGGCTCATCCCTTAGTCCGACACTTTTTAATATCTACGTGTCGGACCTTGCCAATACCATTCGTGCACACAGGATGAGCCTTACCTCCTATGCGGATGACACTCAGTTGGTCCTGGCCATTAAGAATGATGGTCATAAAAAAGCCAATGATCTCAATCAGGGCATGTTGGCAATTGGGAATTGGATGGCTTCCAATTGCCTAACATTAAATTCCGACAAGACGGAAGTAGTCATCTTTGGTCATCTGACCCCGGAATGGTCCTCTTGTTGGTGGCCCGCGTCATTTGGCCCTCCCCCTGAGCCTGTTGGCAAAGTGAGGAATCTCGGAGTCATTTTTGACAACCGTCTCACCTTTCTCCCTCATGCTAACCAGATTACGTCCGCCGCTTTTCATAAACTGAGACTAATCAAGAAAATCCTCCCCTTCCTTCCCGAATCAGCTGGCAAAACATTGGTCACCTCACTGGTACTGTCGACCCTGGATTACTGCAATGCTCTGTTCTTGAATGCACAAGAAAGAGTTTTGAATAAAATGCAAATAATCCAAAACTCAGCAGCAAGACTCCTGGGCAGAATCCCCAAACACTATTCCGCTTCTGCAACTATCAGAGAGCTACACTGGCTACCTATAAGGAATAGGATAAAATTCAAAGCTCTCTATATAGTGTTCAAGGCCATGCACAATATGGGACCTGCCTTCTTCACGCAAAATTTGACTCCTTACTGTCCTTCCAGAACCTTACGTTCCTCCAGTCTAAATGACCTTGTGGTCCCACGCAGCAAATCTGTTTCATGGGGGGACAGAAGATTTTTTGTTTCAGCCCCCAAACTCTGGAACACACTGCCTTCCTCGATCAAATCAAGCCATTCACTCTGGTCTTTCCGCAAACAACTCAAGACCTGGCTTTTTAACAAGTAGACCCACTCTTCCCCTCACCGGTTAAATTCTGCAGATATTCTAGCGCCGAGACGCCCTTGATTTATTTATTAATATTAATAAATAAATAAATAAATAAATGTTATGCCTCTTTTCATGTTTGGTGCAAGAATTCCTATACTATGCTATATTGCTATTTCATAATTTTTATTTGTAGTCATTCATTTATTTGTGTTGACTGCTTATTTGAAATCCTGACCTTGTCGACGTCAGGGCATACTGTATTTATTTCCTCTTATTTCCTCTTGCTTTCTTTTCTTTTCTTTGTTTTAAAAGAGGGAGATGTGTTATATTCTGGTCTTCTACTTCTCTGCTGCTCAGCCTGTGTGTGTGATGTCATTAGAATGTTCGTGTATGCATGGTTTGAATGTGTGGTCAGTTTGAGTGAGTAGGGCTGAGCAGCTGGATGCTGCTCCCGGTGGGGCCTTCCTTTCTACCAACTATGACTAATAAACCAACTTAAGTATACCTATGATTATTGGATCTCTTTATTTTAAAAATGTTCATTTGACTTTGTAACATGTGCCAACAAGGCAGAGCGGCTTTTAGTCAACCTCAAGCAGAAATTCGACTCGGGAGGGGATAACGTGGGGGCGTGCCTTGCGCTGTGCCTTCGGGCTCAGACTACCCAAACTCACATTGCTATTGCTAAGCTCAAGCGACCGGATGGTTGGGCTACCTTGGAGGCGAACTCCAGCCTTACATTGGAGACCTTCTACAGGGACCTCTACACGCATGCTCCTTGTCCCCCGGACACGGTCATGGCTTTTCTTGACTCTTGCCCCTGGGATCCTATTGATCCTTATTTCATTAAATTACTTGTAGATCCTATTTCCCATGCAGAAATAGCTAAAGTGCTGAAACGGCTTCCGTTAGGCAGGACCCCTTGCACTGACGGACTGACGGTTACTTTCTATCAGGTCTTCTACCCGCAACTTCGGGACGATATGCTTCATTTCTTTAATAGCTTCACTGATCGCTCGGGTCTCTCCCCCATGATAAATGAGGCAGAAATAGTGCCTATCCCTAAGCCTAGAAAGAATCCGACCCTACCTGCTTCCTTTCACCCTATTGCCTTATTAAACACAGACGTCAAGATCTTCACAAATATCCTGGCGAATCGTTTGGAACCTCATCTTCTGGGTCTCATTGACACTGATCAAGTGGGGTTTATTCGTCACCATCAGGGTGCCGATAATATCCGTCAGATAGCCCATGTAGTGGAGAAAGCGCGATTCCGAAAAATCCCTGCCTGCCTGGTGTCTCTCAATGCCGAAAAAGCGTTCAACAGCGTGGACTGGGGTTTTCTTAGCGCAGTCCTTCAAAAAGTTGGTCTGGGACCTGGGATAAACTGATGGCCCCATATGCAAAGCCCACCACTTGCATTTGTTTTAATGGTCTTCTCAGAGCCCCTATTTCTATCCATCGCGGTACTCAACAGGGATACAGCTCTCCCCCTCACTCTTTGTTCTTGTGGTAGACCCCCTGGCAATTGCTATAAGTCATGATCAGGACATACAGGGTATCCCCATGGGTGGCTATGAGCATAAGGCCTCTCTCTTCGCCGATGATCTTCTGCTCTCCCTATCTTCCCCATCGACCTCCGTTCCTGCGGTGGTGACGCTCTTGGGGTCCTTTGAAGCAGCCTTCGGCTATCAATCCTGCAAAATCCTACGCCCTCAATCTTACACTTTCGGCCCTGGAAGTCCAGGGCCTGCGGTACTTGATTGTAATGCATTGGACTGATGTGTCGATTTGCTATTGGGTCTGGATCTGATTCCCACACATTAGTCTTAGACTTTGTCTAATTGGTCCAGTTATAGGAAGTCCATATGAGAGGAAATGCGCAGATGGGAGGGCATCCCTCTGGCACAGTTCGGGTGAATCAATACCCTTAAAATGTCCCTTCTTCCTAAAATTCTTCATCTCTTTCAAACCCTACCCACCCCCGTACCACAAGCGGATATTCTGGCTCTGCAGCGTGATTTTACCAAATTTATTTAGGGGAGGTCTTGTCCTTGATTCTCTCATAAGATTCTCATGCTTCGAAGGTCCAGGGAGGGTCTTGACTTCCCCAACCTGTTGGAATACTATTGGGGCTGCCACCTTTGGTTTATATCAGAATGGATAGTTCCCGAAAGCAAGAAGCATTGGTTCCACTTGGACCGGGCGGTATCTATAGACCCTTGCGGGACCTAGCCTGGCTCCCATGTGGAGTCCGTCCCCGCATTGCTTACATAGCTACTCCAACCAGAACGGTCTTGGAGATCTAGGATAAAATGGCAGTACCACAGGGCCTAACGATATTTCCCTCCCCCAACACACTTCTAACGTGCATCCCTATGTTTCCCCCTGCCTTACAACCTCAGGCCTTTGCTGCCTGGATAGTAGAGGGACGCGAGTTATCCAGGACTTTTTTCAGGGCACTGCCCTCCGTACGTTTGAGCAATGCAAACAAACCTTCCACCTCTCGGAAGGCGCAGGCATGCAATACTATCAGTTGCAATATTGGTTTAGCTCCCCGACATATGCCTAGGAGGCGACTTGGCAGCTCACCGCCTTTGAATCCTTGGTTCCTAGGTTTGACGGGTCAAGGGGTCTGATTTCTAAAATTTGCACTGTCTTACAGCACTCTCAACAACCCACTACTCATGGCTATCTGATGCGTTGAGCCTCGGACCTGGTTGATGACATCCCCCAGAAGGGTGGACCCGACTGTGGAGGGACATCCCCAACGTATACCGCAGTACACCACAGCGCGAATCAGCATACAAACTGATGACACAATGGTATTATACCCCCGCTGGCCTCCATCGGATGTTCCTGAATTCCCCAATGCTTTGCTGGAGGTTTAGGGCGATAGAGGGGACTTCCTGCACATTTGGTGGTCTTGCTCTGGTCTCACGCTATTTTGAAAGAAGGTCCTCAGTCACACTAAAGAAGTGGTGGGTTTTCCGGTTCCTTGTATCCCGTCACTAGCGATTTTGGGCATCAAACCCGGCACATTGGAAGCCATGACTAACGCGGAATGGCATGTGATCCTACACCTGCTGGGGGCAGCGAGACAGTCCATTGCCGCCTGTTGGAAAAGGCCCCACCCTCCACCCATTGCAGCTTGGTTTCTTCGGTTGTACGATGTTCTGGCCTTAGAATTACTCACAGCACGTCTTAATCACACGGACACACGATTTGAACACATTTGGCAGCCACTTATACACCACCTCACCAAGACTGAGCACTCCCGCCTGGTGCCCCCCAGGCTGCGTGCCCTATATCTGTTTGAAAATCATTTGGAGCCTTTCTCTCGGGGTCAGAAACCAGACTCCCCGAAACGACTCCCTTGAATTAGTAGGCAGGTCTCCTTACCACCTGTTAACAACCCGGCACAAAGCAACATCTAGTGCCCATATGGTGTTGGTGGACTTTGCGGGGTACAAAAGCTTTCTGCATGTAGCACCAATGAGGGACTCTATGACCTACAAATCCTATAATCCATATTTGTAAAGCGTGAGCATAGCATCCTTTAAGTTTTCAAAACCCTGGGGGCCATTAGGGAGATTAGGTGAGCTATTGCCCAGAGTTCCATGGTCCTGAGCTGAGCTGCTGGGGAACAAACTGTGTGCCACCTGCTCTGGAGTCAGCCTCTGTGACTGCTGCCCCACACCTCTCCCTATGTAGTAATCATGAGATGCTCAAGCACTGTCCCCCAGGGAAGAGCAGAGGAACACATTGCTTGCAATCAGATGCCTCTGCCATTTATGTTGTGATTTTTCCCTTCTGTGGTAGTGGGGTGTGTTTCTGGCAATAGGACAAAGTGTACCCCTCTCTTTTCTTCAAATATGTATGTACCTCATGGCTCCTGACCACATTACCCACACCCCAGGACATTCCATGTTAAGAGATTGTATTGTGCTGATAAATCCATGCCCATTTAAAGTAAATCTACCTATTCCATTTTGTCATGTTTTTAGCAGCTTTCCCATTTTGATTCTCAACTGTGCTATATGCTAGGGGCGGGCGTAGTTCGCGAAGTAGCGCTACGCGTAGCTACGCAAAGTGCACTTCGCGAGCTACGCGTAGCACTATGCGAAATGTGTAGTTGTATGTTCGTACTGTGCAAGATGTCATTTTCAATGATTGCACAGTGCGGACAAGCATCCCGCACTGTGCAATCATTGAAAACAGAATCTTGCACAGTACGAGCTGTTCTTTTTTGGCGCTTGAGTAGATTTTTACTCGAGCTGCAGCTTCTCAATGTGGACAGGTAGTTTCTCATCGCGAGCATGCGCAACCACTCACAATGAAAAACCTGACCTCGCCGGGCGGTTTATTTTCCATGCTCGTGATCGGCAACTTGATGTTGCTGATCGCGAACAAGGAAAAAGTCTTGCAAGGATGTCATTTTGCTTGCTCGCGGTCGCCAACTTGACGTTGAGGACCGTGAGCAAGCAAAAAATGACCGCTGCACTACGCTACGCATGTTTGAACTGTGCTACGTGCAGTTCACGTAGTGCGAAGTTGTGCAAACTTCGCAAACTACGCGAGCGGAGCGTAGTGCTTTGCCCAGGGTTACTATATGCTACCAGCTTCTGAGTGATGAGCTGCAGCAATCCTATGTTTGAGCTTGCTTATGTGCCTATTATTCTCTGTGACCCCTTTTGCTGATGTGAATATGGCAGGACCAGAACTTTGCCAGTACCTGAAGTTCCTCCTTCCTCTCCGACTTTGCACCACTAGTGTGTAGTCTGGAAATATAAATACTTTTTGTTACTCAACGGCGAAGTGTTGTTGAGTCCTGGCTTCCATTACGATTATATCAAAGTTGTTGTAATGTAACAACTTGACTAACACTGCTATGGGCCCGGACCCTATATTCCCACTCAACAGATAAGAAAGGAGACAGCATTTGTTGTGCAACCAGGTCCTTCTGCCAGCCTTCTAGATATTCGCACATGTTCAGCCCACTGCACCCACAATATGAATGTTACTCTACCTGACACATCTCTCAATGTCTTCAACCCTTTCCTCAATTAATTTTACTCTATCCATGAGTTTTTGCATTTTTTAGAGTAAGTGTTGAAGGCTGTGGTTGGATCTCCAAGACTTTCTGTTCTATTTGGGCCTCTCTTCCTGCCAACTTCCATTGATTGTCCTTCTGAAGACCCAGGTCATTCCCCACTGCATCGATTTGACCTTTGAGGGTTTCCCAAAAAGGGCCTTTTGCTTCAAAGATGGCATTTGATTTACCCTGCATTTTGTCTGTGATGGTATGTGAATAAGGATGACCACCCATCGAAGATGCCTGTGGTGAAGCCTATTCTCGAGCTTGCAAGGTCGGCTTCTGGGATTAAAGGCATCTCATCTACTCTTTTGGGACCTTGTTCCCCTGAACACATATGTGCACTCAACAAGACACGGAGACTGTCTCTTCACTGTTCATCACTCCCTAAGGATATCATAGGATAAGATCTAGTCCACTAGCCCACAACCCACTTAACAAAGACATCCATGTCTACAAAGCAGACACACAGACATCTAATGCAAATTCAGCAACCAAGGTATTTCCCCCATTGTTACTCAGAGTGAGTTCCTCCTTAATCCACATAATCTTTCCACTCCATATTGCCAAGATCAAGTCTCCTTATCATGTCAACATGTCCAAGGGTCGGAACGCCAAATGCTATAAATATTGGTGGCCTAAGAGCTCTGGCTTGGTGATACAGGATGCACTGGTTTAATATCACGAATGCCTGGAGGACACATGGCCAACAACGGTCGACATCGAAGTTGGAGAACCGAGTTTGAGTCTTAGCACGGACACTAACATCCTATGATTTGGGCAAAAATGAATGTGTACGTCTGTAAAGTAACTGTTGCTCATGTAAAGCACTCTGATACCTTCGGGTCAAGTTCGCGATATATAAAACTCCCTCTGAAAAAATCAAATGAAGAGAAGAGGAGGGAGTGAAAAATAAATGGAGGGAGGGGGATCCGCCCTCAGTAGCAGTCCTATTGCAATGTGGGATAACTAAGCCTGCATTGTGGTGCCCACCCACAGTAGCACCAGTTGTCCTCCAGGGGGGTAACAGGGTTCTGTTGTATCAGGTTCTATCTGCCATGTTCAATGGCTGCTGGTCCTTCAGGGTCATGCAGGAGGAACGGTAAGGCTCAGATATGTGTTTGTTTCTTTTAGAGTTTTATGTAGCGTGAACTAGACCCACATATATCAGGTATCAGAGCACTTTCAATGAGCACCAGTTTTGGTACAGATGGACACAGTAATATTTGTTAGGCACACAGAGGTTAAGTGAGTTGCCCAGAATCACAGGATGTTGAGCGTCGCTGCTGAGACTTGAACCCGGTTCTCAAGCTTCAAGGTCGACATCTTGACATGCTGCTCACCCACCAATTGGCCAGTCCTTTCTACGCCACTAACCTAGTCAACTCACAGCAACAAGAGTCTTTGATATTCATTACAAATAACACAGCAACATAGGCTAAATATGTGGCAATTCGACGTTGTGCAACAAATTAACAAACACTTTACTGATTAAGGTACAAGCTACACACGAATTGCAGATAGACACAAGGAACTGAGCAGTGGTCAACGTTATCACCTCTACTTTGTAAAATAATGGGCATGTCATTTGGTGTTGGACATAACAGACAAGAAAATATAAAATCAGGCTTAATGTTATTGTAAACACTTTGTACCTAGACAAGCCACAGAAAAACAACCAAATTCAATCCTAAACAATTACATATAAGCAGTAACAAGAACCAAAAGAGCATATTATGATATTTATTGAATTTGACCACCTCAAATTTAAGGCATAGGCCTAGCACCGGATATGTATGGGGTTTTGATGAGCCATTACTAAGATATAACATTGGTGTGATTTCATAACACACACACTTAGTTGATAAGACTATAAGCCACAGCATATACCACTCCTGAAATACATACACAACATTAATATTCTACCTTCTCCGCATGGGAATAAACATATTAATACTGATAAGATGACTGTCATACTGGAAGACACAATGGTTTTCACGGAAATACTATACATTTTGACATATTATCAGTAAAATGCAATATCCATACTTAAAAATCGCAGAGGAGACCCTACCTGGGACGCTGCTTTCCTTCAACGCCTCTGCAGCAACGACTTGCCGCACCCGCTGCGCGGGTGCCGCTGCGCGGGTGCCGCTGAGCGGGTGCCGCTGAGCGGCTTGTGAATCGCCGCTGAACCATTGTTTGTGACCTCGAGTGTGCCTGGGGTGAGAGGACGCATCGTAGCAGGGGTGTTGCGCTGCAGGGACTCGCTCTCCCAGGAGTCCCTGCCTGACCCCTGTCAGCTGGTCTGCGCCCCCTGCTAGCCCCGCCCCCTGGACGGCATAAAGTACAAATTTATCTGCACTCCCTGGTCAAAGTGGGAACTTAAAAATCGCCGAGGAGACCCTACCTGGGACGCTGCTTTCCTTCAACACCTCTGCAGCAACGACTTGCCGCACCCGCTTCGTGGGTGCCACTGCGCGGCTTGTGAATCGCCGCTGAACCATTGCCTGTGACCTCGAGTGTGCCTGGGGTGAGAGGACGCATCTGCTCCCCCTGCTAGCCCCGCCCCCTGGTCGCCTTCGAAACACAATATAACCACACCAGCCACACGCTGCGCTAGAGCACGCGGGACCGCCGGGCGAAGCCCGGGCAAAGGGCGGGCCCTCTACGGCCCTCAGAGGCCAGAAGAGGCTGGGCTGGACCACCCCCCTAACTTTTCTTTCCTGCTTCACACAAGGTATTTATACAACCTGACAAGTAAACGGCTACCCGAGCTTCCCACGTTGTGACTGACTGGTGTCTAAGCATGAGGAAGGTAACTAAAAGCTCCAGGATGCCCACCTTAAGATCTAGCACCAAACAGAAGGTGGACACCCCACAATCAGTATCTACACTCACAGCGATCGACAAAATGCTACAGCAGACAATAGGGGTTGTAGCCACTGCGATAGCAAATACAGAAAGGAGGATGTCCCTACCACCGATGACAATCATCCAAGATACACAAGAAGTAGCAACTGATCTCTCAGTAGTCACTTTAGATGCTACAGACGACCCAGACACAAGCCTTGGTGTTACTTCCTCCTTCGCCGAGCTCCCGTGTGCTCAGGCCCCTACTGAGAGCAATAGGGATACAGTGAATACCCAGACTAATTTAAGCACCGTGTGTGCCACAGAAAAGGCGATTTCAAGTAATACTGAGGCAAAACGATCTAGAGAAGGTCAAGCACAGGGGAAAAAAAGGGTCAAAACAATACAATAAATCACAATTTTGTGGCACCTATAACTACCTCTACACCAGGAATACCCTGCTGGGTGGCAAACATGGTAGCCGACCTCAAGGCAGACCTAGAAGATACGATCACTGCCCTGATTAAACCCCTTATGTCAAAAATTGACAGATTAACATCCCTAATAAACAACAAGGGGGTGGGCCTCACTAGGCAATTGGGACATGATGGCACAGCATCCAAAGCGGGACAAGAAGGGGGTATGGTTAACAAGACACCAAAAGATAAGGCAGTACCAGTTAATGAACCTACTGCAAATAGACTAAAGAAAGTCAGGCAAATGAACATTCCAACAGTAGAAAAAGCCCCTAACCCCCTAACCCCTGTACCTCTAGTGCCACTCCACAGGTCCAAATAAAACAAGGCAAAGGAACACTCCAACTCAAATGACAAAACAGGCCAAACCCTAAAAGAAAGGACCATCACAAACCCCCCTCCAGTAAAAAATGTACCTGAAAAAATAAGATTGACTCGATTCCAGACAATCAACCTCCCACCTGAAGCCCTGCCCTTTGTGGTTGTATTGACAGGAGTTCCACCCCTTAAAGAGGGAAAAAGGGAAACACACTTCGAACTAAAAAATAAATGTGTGCAATGGCTGCAGGTAAATAGACCCCTACCTCCAAATATCTGTGGCGAAATACTTACAGTAAGAAGAGGGGAGTGGATTGGGAGAGGAATAAAAACAATAGCAGGGGACATAATAACAATTAATTTCAGAGACATTGCTGCAGTGAATTATATATGCAATGCACCCCCTAATAGATCCCACACACAAATTCACCCTTTACATTTATCATATTTTTACCCGAATATACCCCAAAGACCAATGCAGGCAAATAGAACACCCATGAGTAGGGTTCAGCAGCTAGAACCACGGCATAGATTTCCCCAATGGCAAATGCCTTGCCAAGGCATCCCAGCCTATGACCCTTTTCTATCTCAGCATGTGCACTGGAACAGGTTCAGTGCCCTGGAAGAGGTGGACTGACTTGTATTGGAGGAAACCAGTATTTTACATCCCATGAAGAGATTAGAGGAGGAAGGGATTACTAGGATAGGAATTCGTACACCGAGTACCCTAGGACATAGCGATGGTAGGGAGGCTAGTATAAGGAATCGGAAAACAAAAAAAGGGGGAATAAAAATGACAGAGCAATTAGACCAAAAGATAACCCCCGTTCGAATTAGGCGGAACAGCGAAATTATACTTGAACCCCACACTAATATAATAACAATAGGGGAAGTCAAGGAAGCGCATTCACTAAGGGAACCAAAAGGGTTTCCCTTGGGGGATAACCAGGATAGCCTCCGAATCATATCTTGGAACATTGCAGGACTGGCAGCCAAACATGAATCCCAGGAATAGCGGAAGTACATAAACAACTTCCAAATCATATGCCTGCAAGAAACATGGGCGGTTGATCCAAATCTGTATAGCTTAGAGGGGAATAAATGCTTTTCTGTTCCGGCCACAAAATCACCATCGGGGAGAGCGATTGGGGAATTAATAATGTATGTTGACCTCCTTATTCAAGGGACCTGGTTTAATTATAACTGGGATTCACGAAACATACAAGCAGTAGGGTATCGCTTTAAAAGGCTTAACCTCCTTTTACTAAATTGGTACAACGCTGTAGGCACGATGGGAAAGGGGACCGTTACAAAAGAACTGGATTCCGGTCAAGACAAGCAGGATTTATTAAATAAGACACCAAACTCCATAGTATAATACTTATGGGGGATTTTAATTGCCACCTTTGCGAGAATCTAAGACCATTGAATAAGGATTGGTCGCGATGCACCGTATCAAAAGGCCCACATTTTGTACACACTATAGAGGGATGGGATTTAGAGAAACTAACAAAAAGGCACAACCTGGTCCATACTATGGACCTGATAGAGATAGGCAGAAATGGAGACCCTATCCCAACATTCAAAGGCAGAGGCTGCCATTCGTACATTGACTTCATTTTGGATTCACCTTTCATAAAAAGAAGCATCAGCAGCATGGCTATTGACACAAGCATTTTTAGCGATCACAACCCTCTGATCTTAGCACTAAAAGGCTTTAATTTAAAAAAACCTTTACACAGAACAGATATTATGGAAAAGGCAGTGGACCAGGGGAGGAGGATCAAGTGGGCCAAGATAGATGGAGATAAATTCTACAGAAGATTAATAACAGAAGGGCAAAACGCTATAAATACATGCCTTGATCCCAGCATGGGGGGAGCAATGGTGGTCAGTGCATTTGAAGAAATTGCACGTCATGTAGATAATCTACTAAAGACCTCCAAAGGCAGTAAAGTAGCTCTTACCCCGCGTTGGTTTGACCTAGACTGTACTAAGGCGCACAAAAACCTTAAACTTAGCCTCAAGTCTCGCCCTAGGGATAACCTTAAAATTGCACAGTACAGATTAGAATATAAAAAAGCCCTGAAATCCCATAAAAAGAGTTTACAAATACAAGCGTGGGAGGACTTAAGGGAGGCGGCAGAAAGGGGAGATATTTCGGGATTCTGGAAAGTCATTAACACACCATGTTTCCAGGACCCAGGAGTACCCAAAATAATAAATACCATTTTACCAGAACAATGGCAGACCCATTTCCAGAGCCTCTATAACCATACAGGACAACTAACCCAGGGTGAAGGTTCAAGGTTAAATCCAACTACACGATTGGACTTTTCCCTGGAAGAAGTGGAACTGGCAATAGCAGGACTGAGCAAGAACAAAGCACCCCGACCTCTACCTGAGCAATATAGATCTGTGGGCTCCACTGCTCACGAGGGTTCTGAACAAGGCAGTGGTGGCAGGGCTACCTCATTCCTGGTCAACGGCAACCATAGTCCCGATTTACAAAAAAGGGAATTGTGATGACCCACAATGTTACCGCCCTATATTCCTCATAGACGTGACGGCCAAGGTACTGGGCTGTGTTATTCTAAATCGTTTGCAGGAATGGGAGGAGGAGAACCAGGTCCTGACAGACATACAATATGGGTCAGGGAGGGCTGATCTACCACCGATCAATGCTTGAATCTCTACCTCCTGACAGCCAAATATACCATCGCTGGCAAGGGGGCTATATACATGGGGTTCATGGACCTCTCCGCGGCCTTTGACCTTGTAAATAGAGAAAAACTTTGGACCCTATTGTTAAACTTAGGAGTGGAACAAACACTGGTAGACCTCCTAAAATCCCTTCACTGGAACACTTCCGCAACAGTCCGATACAACCAAGAGGGAAGCAGGACTGAGCCCTTTTTATGTACGAGTGGAGTGAGGCAGGGTTGCATCTTGGTGCCTTTTCTGTTCTCTATATACATTAATCTCCTGGACAAAGAACTACTCAAATTGCGTGTGGACTCACCCCAAATAGGACACCGAGCGTTGCCCGTATTACTCTACGCGGATGACGCGGTGTTGTTAGCCAGAACACCCCTGGGGCTGTAGAAGCTGATCGATGGCTTTGTCGATTTTATGGCTAAACTTGACCTATCGGCAAATCTGGAAAAATCTTATTTCATGTCAGAAGGAGTCAAAGAAAAAGGGAAGTTTACCTATAAAATTGGGTCACACAAGATTGGACAGGTTAAGACTTTCTCGTACCTTGGTGTACTGTTCGACGAACAGTTAAACTTTAAACCCTTAACGGACAAACACGCAGCGAAACTGGTGGCGTCATCGGGGGCCCTCATGGGTTACGGGAGAAGACTTGGCAGATGGTCTCCAGAGCAAATGCTAAACCTGTATAGATCGGTATGTTGTGCCAAGGTCACTTACGGAGCAGAAGTATGGGGTTTTATAGATAAACAATTGCAGCAGATTCAGGTGGAAGAAAACAAGTTCTTTAAAAGAATCTTGAAATTGCCGCAGAGTACCCCGGCCTACATCATCCATGAGGAAGTAGGGGAGCCCTACATTGAAGATCGTATCAAAATTAGACCCCTTCTCGCCTGGATTAAAATCTGGATTAATCCAGAAGCGGACCTCACAAGACAAATCCTAAAAGACTGTTTGAAACGTGACAGAGGGGGCTATATTCCATGGCTGAAGTATGTAAAGGATTCTCTTGAGGCAATCGGCTGCAAAAACTTTTTCACTGCTCCAGAATCGTTAAACGGCCAGAATAAAACAATGGTTAAAAAACTTTTTACAGAATGGACACTTACGACTAAGGCCGAGGTGGAAAGGTGTAAGCCTACTGTTTTATCCTACTGCTTATTGACAAAGAAACAAGGAATGGAGCCATACCTCACTGTGATGCACAACGCCCAGGACCGATTCTATATGACCCGGTTTCGACTAAATATGCTACATCATTTACTTGCCGTCCCCTCTGGATTCACTCTAACACTGGAGGCGAAGGGTACCTGCGGCTGCGACGCTAGGTCTCCGTAGAATACCCTTCACTTTGTTCTGCTATGTTCCTTTTATTCTGTTCCCAGACGTAAGTTCTTAGTAGGGATCCTGAAAGAAACTAAACTTAGACAAGCAAAAATGGCCCTGAGGTTTCTCCAGGAAGCCTCAGATGCTCATACGTTGTTTTGTACAGTAAGTTTTATCAGGGTGGCAATGCGGTTAAGGAACACCAGATAAATAAGCGACTGTAATGCTCCTTAAACAGAGACCCAACTACGGAAATTTCCCCGTCTTCTTTGTAAACGAAATGTATTTTAGCTTATTTTTTAAAACTCATTTTTAAACTCGTTTTTATATATATAAAAAAATGTATGTATTGTTTATGTACTTTTATGGTGTCTTTTTAAGTGCCGAATAAAGATTTAATTGACTTTAATTGACAATGGTTTTCACGGAAATACTATACATTTTGACATATCAGTAAAATGCAATATCCATACTCAAAGAGAATTCATATACCTGCGATATTGATGTTTCCAGAATGCAGCAACATTGTGACTTCATGACCGCTCTCTTGAAGAATATGCGAAATCTCACTCATCTGAAGGTAATGACTTCCTCCTAAATGATACAGGTTAAAAACCATATTTGGATATTAGCTACATGTAATATATACAGACTGCAGGTAAATGTTTACTTCATTTTATGTAAACATAGCTTCCAAAGGACATAATTTTAGTGGACATGCATTCAATTGCTCTGCAACTATATTAATGTTTTTATTTATTTCTAATCATGCATTTGTGCCTTATCACAACTCTAGGCCAGTGGGAGTCTGTTGTACTCGAGGGTTGTAGATACTATTTCAATAATTTGCCCTGAAGATGGTTCGCCACATTACCTGCTTAAACAGAATAAAAAACACCTGCAATATTTCTTGGTTTACACATTTGTGTAACTCTCTAGTTTCCATTATTGCAAAATCTATTATTCCTAATTACTGGAATACAGTACAATGCATGTATTCATGGTCAATTCTGCAAACCCTACTATGCAATAAATCCCTTGTGCTAGAATAAAACCATGTTCTGAGCCATAATCACTTTGCAACTTTTGGTCAATATAATGAGGATATTAACACATTATTTTAATGTGGAAATTGTGAGAATTATCTAGAGTGCCGCTGCCTCAAATTACCAAGACTTTGCAGCATTCCTATGTCTATAATTTATAGAAATCTAACTCTTTGTAGCAAAGTGTTAGTGCAAGCTTGCTTGTTATGTAAAGTAGTATCATAATCTTGGAAAGGTAGTTTCATGGTGTACACCACCATATTAAACACCGTATAGTTAGGTGCCATTAGAAGAAAGTTTTTTTAAATAATAACTTAGGCACCATTTGCTGAATCTACACAAACCTTTACAAAAAGATTCACCCACCTCGGCTCCTTCATGGAACATTTTCATGCTGATCTGTTGATATGATAGATCATAAAAAAAACTTTGTTTTTTTCAGTGAATTTCTAGAGTTTTTTCACCATAAAGTAATATTTTATTACCATATGTGAAGCCAATCCCCCTTCGGCCTTGTGCAGCGATGAGTTGGCCACAGGGAATGCAGCAAATCCTGAAAAGGGACTTATATTTTTAAAGGGGGTCAAAGTGACCCCTCTCCTAAACTGTATTAGGCCTGGGGATCCCATCCCCGAGGTCCTTTTTTTTAAAAGGGGAAGGGGGCAAAGCAGCCCCCCCGCCCGAATCTCATTAGGACCTGCAGAACCCATATTTTAGAACCTTATGTTTTTTAAAGGGAAGGGGGACCAAGTGCCCCCCCTCCCCGATCCTTTAATAGGCCCTATGGACCTAATCCCTCGGGTCTACAACTCTTTATAGGGAGGGGCCACATGCCCCCCTTTCTCATGCCTCATTAGGTCCTGTGGAACCCAACCCCTAGGACCCTATATATTTTCAAGGGGAGAGAGGCCGAGCGGCCCACCTCCTGAGCCTCATTAGGCCCTTGGGTCCGGGCGGCCTCTTTTTTAAAGTCGAGGGAGACCAAGTGACCCCCTCCCTGAGCCTTATTAGGCCAGAGGGACTCCATCCTCCAGGGCTGTTTTTTTTAGGGCAGGGGGACCTGGGACCCCCTATTCTGCAAGCCTTTTAAAGGCCCTGGGGACTCACATTCATCCCAGAGCAGTGTTTTTTTGAGGAGAAGACGCTGCAAGTGCCCCCTCCCAAAAGCCTCTAAGAGGCCATAGGGACCCCATCTCCCAGAGCCATATCTCTTTAAAAGGGAGGGGGTCTGCGTGGCTCCCCTCCCCAAGCATCATAACACCCTGGCGACCCCATCCCCCAGGGTCCTCTGAATTTACAAGGGAAGGGGGGCCGAGTGACCTCCTCACAAGCCTTATTAGGCCCTAGGGCCCGATCACCTGGGCCTTTTTTTCCAAAGGTAGCCCCCCTTCGAGGAGCCCACCCACAGAGCAAAATCTCAGAAAATATGGGAGTGGGCCATGCAGCCTCTCCCCTAATGAAACATATCCTGCTGGCGGGTGCATTTTTAAACACCCCACCGACTGGGAGGAGACATTCTGTTTGCCCTGGCAAGGTAGGAGATTCAAAAAGGCTCCCACCAAACAGGCGCTAACACAGGTTACCTTGCCCACAGTGGTGTGTCCGTGGGATGGGACCCCCGATAAATGGCTAGCGAGCCGGCCCTGGGAATGGCATCCCCGGGGCATTAATGGCTCATAACAAAAAGAAGCATGGGCTCCTGTGCTGCTCTATTATTTAGCACCCATGTGGGCCAGGTCCCGGGGGCATTCAGGCTTAAATTAAATTCATTGGACGGGGAGCAAGGGGCCTCCCTCCTTGTGCCCCAGGGACCACCACCTCCCAAGCCTTATATTGTGTTGCAGGGGGCCGCGCAGACTACCCCGGGCCTGGGGACTGCCATCTTCCCAGGGAAAGTTTCTTTTAACGGGGAGACATGATAGCCCCCGGTGTTATGGGGAGCATAAACTCCACAAGGCCAAATTGTATGTTTCAAATTAGAGGGAGGCCGAGTGACCCCACCTCTCGGACCATTCTTGGCCCTGGGGACCACCACCTCCCTGGGACAGGCCCTACTACATCAAAGGAGGGGGCTGCACAGCCCCCCTCCTGGAGCCAGGAATGGTCCTGGGGACTTTACCCCCCAGAGCCAGCTCCTGCTATGTCCTTGGGTGCCCACCTCTGGGACATAACCGTTCCCGCCAAGTCACAGCAGACACTCCATGGTTTCCCCTCCTCCATTGCAAAAAGGCCAGGCCCTAGGTGATGGGGTCCCCCGGCCGAAATTGGTCCAGAGAGTGCGCTGCGAGCCCCCATCCCATTGCAAAAAGGTGAGTGAGGGGATGGGGTCACCAGGACCAAAATCAGCTGGAGGAGGGAAGCTGCATGGTCCCATCCCCTACTAATAAAGAGAAGATAACGGTCAGAAGAGAGCAGAAGAGGCACAATAAAGATCAGAAAGGAGCAGAAAGAGGCAAATTAAAGGTCAGCCACGAGCAGAAAGAGGGAATATAAAGTTGAGAAATTAGCAGAAAGAGGCAAAATAAAGGTGATAAATTAGCAGAAAGAGGCAAAATAAAGGTCAGAAACAAGCAGAAAGAGACAAAATAGAGGTCAGAAACTAGCAGAAAGAGGCAAAATAATGGTCAGAAATGGGCAGAAAGGCAAAATAGAGGTCAGCAAAGAGTAGAAACAGACAAAATAAATGTCAGAAATTAGCAGAAAGAGGGAAGATAAAGATCAAGAAAGAGAAGTAAGAGGCAAAATAAAAGTCAGAAACAAGGAGAAAGAGTCAAACAAGAGATCAGAAATGAGCAGAAAGAGGCAAAATAAAGACCAGCAAGGAGCAGCAAGAGGCAAAATAGAGATCAGAAACAAGCAGAAAGAGGCAAAATAAAGGTTGGAAACAAGCAGAAAAAGGCAAAGTAGAGGTCAGAAACTAACAGAAAGATGCAAAATAAAGGTCAGAAACAAGCAGAAAAAGACAACAAATTATAAGAGAATGAGCAGAACAAACTCAAGCACTCATGCACCCACTCACAGAACATCTCAGACACTCTCACGGCTACTCACAGACCAATTAAGACACTCATCCAACCACTCACAAATGAACTGAGACATGTACACCCACTCACAGACCTAGTCAGACACTCATGCAACCATTAACTCATACTCTCTCTCACCGACTCACAGACCTACTCAGACTCATGCAACGACTCACAGACCCACTCACTCATACACTCACTTACTGATCCAGTTAGACGCACTCATCCAATCACAGACCCACTTGGAGACTCACATAAACACTCACAGACCTACTCCAATGCTTGAGAACTCTCTCACACACCCACTTAGACATTCACACATCCACTCACAGACCCACTCACTCAGACATGTGTAACCACTCAGGCACTTATGCACTCACTCACAGACACAGCAAGACACTCACGCACCCACTCGCACACCCAGTGAGACACGTATGTTGGTAAAACCAGACCCACTCAGACACTCACTCACCCAGTCACGCACCCATTGAGACACTCATGCATCCAGTCATACACCCTAGGAAACATTGTTGCACTCACTCACACTCTCATTTTCTAAGGTTACAGTTAGGAAATAGAATAAAAAAAGAAGGTATGTTATAGTAAGTCTCACATTTCACTTGTGCAAAACCAGTGAAATTCAGCAGTTATAGTTACCTGAGCTAACTCTTACTTATGACCCTGCAATGCACTGCTTATGACCTCACATACTACATCACTCACAACATGGTCATTGACATCACTGATGACATCTCAAATGACATTATATATATTCAAATTATATCTATACTACTATTATAAAGGAAGAACTTTGAACCTTTGAGGCGGGTAAACTCGGGAACCACAGCGCCAATCACCAAACCCGATACATCGTTGTAATCGTCAGGGTGTGCAGATGGACATAGGCTATATAAACGTAATAAATATACGTTATTTAAAAAATGTACCGGAAAAAAAAGTAGTCCCTTGGAAGAAGTGCCAGCCGCGACGTGCGTGCCCGACGTGAGGAGCGCGGGGAGGAGCGGCGTCCAGGACCGCGAGGAGGACCGGTGGACATGGCGTGGGGAGGAGCGGCGGACAGGCGGTGAGGAGCGGTGGGCGGCGGATGAGGTAGGTTATTTATTTATTTGTTTAGGTGGGGTGAGCAGCGGAAAAATGAAGCAAAAATGAAAATCATGAGCAAGAGGAAGCAAACGTAGCATTACAAAAGTGAGCCAAACGGTGCTTTACAGGATGAAAAAGTTACGTGTGCAGGTTACAAAAGCGTACATCGTGAGCAAGAGGAAGCAAACGGAGCATTACAAAAGTGAGCCAAACAATGCATTACAGGAGGAAAAAGTTACATGTGCAGGTTACAAAAGCATAGAAAGCAAACATAGAGGTATAGGAGGAAAAAGTGACGTGTGCAGGTAGCAAGAGGAAGCAAACGGAGCATTAAAAAAGTGAGCCAAACGGTGCATTACAGGAGGAAAAAGTTACGTGTGCAGGTTACAAAAGCGTAGAAAGTAAACATAGAGGTATAGGAGGAAAACATGACGTGTGCAGGTAGCAAGAGGAAGCAAACAGAGCATTAAAAAACTGAGCTAAATGGTGCATTGCAGGAGGAAAAAGTTACATGTGCAGGTTACAAAAGAGTACAAAGTAAACATAGAGGTATAATACTGCAATATATGGAGGAAGGCTCCGGGGGACCCACGGACAACGTCGGGGCGGGCGGGGGCCCTGAAGCCTATTTGCTCCTGGACAACGTCGGGACGGGCTGCTAGTTAATACATACACAAACACAAACATGCACTAGCACAGATACACATACATATATATATACCCTTCAAAAGCTCGCCTCCTCCACAACTTCACCACGGACTTGCAATGAGACGAGGTAGACCCAATACATATATATACGTACACACACACACACATATATATATACATATATATATATATATATATATATATATATATATATATATACATTTTTTTTTTTACCTACTGGCGGTTGCCAGTAGGTAGTTATGGTTAGGACCTTGTTTCTATTCAGTAAGCAATTTTTCTTTTACCTAAAATCTTTGGCGCCGTTTGACTAATCTTTGTGAAATCATCAAAAATAATGGGTCACTCAGATCAGCTCCCGTCCTGAAAGTTTTGGGGTCATTCGTCAAGTGGAGGCCGAAGAAAAAGGGGGTCCCAAAATGCATTTTCCCCATATTCATTTCCATAGGAATTTTGGTACAGGCTGCAGCTGGACGGAATTACACCAAATGTTGCCGGAAGGTAGCTCTTGGTTCAGAAAGCGATCATTTTTTAAATGGTATAAATCCGTTCAATAGTTCCTGAGACACTCAAATAATAAAAATATCAATATCTGAACACCGAGGAGGAGTCGCAACTCATGCCGAGCACGAGCTGACTTCTGATTGGCTGCCAAAACTCCAAACCAGGTAGTGTTAGCAGCCATCTTGTTATTCAGTAACCGAGTCACAAGAAAACAGTAAAAAAAAAAGATTAAGAACAAGAAAAGAGGGCAGGGTAGAAACACCTTGACCGCCTAGGCCTGCTCAGGGGGTCCCACAAGGACCCACAAGGTAAAAAAAAGCATTTTATTTTTTAAATCATCTGAATTTGAGCTAGGTGCGCGAATCCGGCTGAGAAAATAAAAAAAGTGAAGCGCAGGCTCCAGAGCTTCATTTTTCTATAAGCCCCCGGGTGGGCTAGGTCCCGGGGCCATGAGCAAATACGTAGTGGGGACCCCTGCAGCCCCAGGGACCGTCACCTTCCCTGGGCTATGCTAATTATACGTGGGGCATAAAGCCCCCCGCAGCCCTGGGGACGGCCACCTCCCTGGGGCTTGTAAAAAAATGTGTGGGGGAGCTCTTGCCCCCCCGCCCACGCTGCTTCAGGGATCGCCACCTCCCTGGGGCATTGTTGATTATATGCAGGGGCCTCGTAGGCCCCCCAAGACTCTGGGACCTTCCCCTCCCTGGGGCATAAATTAAAAAAATGAACTGTGGTGGGGCTCCTGCCCCCCCCCCCCACTGCCCGAGGACAACCACCTCCCTGGGGCACTAATTATTTAAATGCGGGGGTCCAACCCCGGGGACCACCACCTCTTCACTTGCCTCTTTCTGCACCCCTGTTGCTTCATTCTGTACTTTACATGCTTCTTTCTGCACCTGTCTTGCTTCTTTCTTCACACCTGTTGTCTCTATTTGCACTCGTCTTCCCCATTTTCTGTACCTTTATTGCCTGTTTCCTCATCTTACTTGCCTCTTTATACACCTATGTTGCTTCTTTCAGCAATTCTCTTGCCTCTTTCTGCAATTCTCTTGCCTGTTTATGCAATTCTCTTGCATCTTTCTGCATTCTGGTTGCTTCGTTCTGCACTTTCCATGCTTCTATCTGCACCTGTCTTGCTTCTTTCTGCACCCCTGTTGTCTCTTTCTGTGCTTCTTTTGCCTGTTTCTGCAACTCTCTTGCCTATTTCTGCTGTTATCTTTCCTCGTTGTGCACCTTTCTGCACTTCTTGTGTCTCTTTCTGCACAACTATTGCTTCATTCTGCACTTTCCTTGCTTCTTTCTGCACCGCTGTTGTCTCTTTCTGCACTCGTCCTCTGCCTATCTGTACCTTTCGTGCCTCCTTGTGCACCTCTGTTGTAGGGGTGGCAGAATTCGCGTAATTGCGTTACGCGAATCTCGGCAAAACGGTAAAAAATCTCTGCGAACACGCAGAAATTCCGCAAACACGTCCGCAAATATCTTGTGAACACGCAATTTTGCATTCTCTGCAAAACGCGAAATTACCCAAATTCCGCGAACGGAATGGAATTTACCGCCCTTCTTTCTTCACTTCTCTTGTCTCTTTCCGCACCCCTGTTGCTTCATTCTGCACTTTCCATACTTCTTTCAGCACCTGTCTTGCTTCTTTCCGCACCGCTGTTGTCTCTTTCTGCACTCGTCTTTCCTCTTTCACTTTCCTTACTTCTTTATACATCTCTTTTGCTTCTTTCTGCACTTCTCTTGCTTGTTTCTGCACCCCTCTTGCCTTTTACTGCACCCGTCTTCCCTCTTTGTGCAACTCCCTTGCTCTTTCTGTACCTCTCTGTCCTCTTTCTGCACCACTCTTGCCTCTTTTTCTATCACTCTTGCTTCTTTCTGTACTTCTCTTGCCTCTTTCGGCACCCATCGTGCCTCTTTCAGCACCTCTGTTGCTTCTTTCTGCACTTCTCTTGCCTCCTTCTGCACCTCTGTTGCTTCTTTCTGCACTTTTCTCGCCTCTTTTTGCACCTCTGTTGGTTCTTTCTGCACTTCTCCTGATTCTTCATGCACCTCTCTTGCATTTTTCTGTACCCCTCTTATGTCTTTCTACACCTCCGTTGCTTCATTCAGCAATTCTGTTGCCTCTTTCTATACCTCTCTTTCCTCTTTCTGTACCCCTTTTGCCTCATTTTGCACCTCTATTGGTTCTTTCTGTACTGATCTTACTTCTTTCTGCACCTTAATTGCCTCTTTCTGCATTTTTCTTCCTTTTTAGGCACCTCTCCTGCTGCTTTCTTTACCTCTCTTGCCTCTTTGTACACATCTCTTACCATGTTTCGCATGCCTCTTGCCTGTTTTTGGACCTTTATTTTCTGCACTTCCCTTGCTTCTTTCTGCACCTCACCTGCATCTGTCTGCACTTCTCTTGCTTCTTTCTATACATCTGTTGCTTCTTTCAGCAATTCTCTTGTCTTTCTGCACTGCTCTTCCTTCTTTCTGCACCCTTCCTGCCTCTTTCTGTACCTCCCTTGCCTCTTTGTGCACCTCTTCTACCTCTTTCTGCAGGCCTCTTGCTTCTTTTTGCACCTCTGTCTGTTATTTCTGCACTGTTCTCGCTTCTTACTGCACCTCTGTATCAAATTTCTCCAGCCCTCTTGCCTTTTTCTGCACCCCTCTTTCCTCTTTCTGGACCTCTCTTGCCTCAGTCTGCCCACCTGTTCCCTCTTTCTGCACCTGTCTTTCTTCTTTCTGCATACCTGTTGTCTCTTTATGCACTCGTCGTCCCCTTTCTGTACCTTTCTTGACTCTTTCTGCACTTTTCTTGTTTCTTTCTACACCTATGTTGCTTCTTTCAGCAATTCTCATGTCTCTTTCTGCACTTCTCTTGCCTGTGTCTAAACCTCTCTTGGTTCTTTCTGCACCTCTCTTGCCTCGTTCTGCACCTCACTTGCTTTTTTCTGCACTTCTCTTGACTCTTTCTGTACCCCTGTTGCTTCATTCTGTACTTTCCATGCTCCTTTCTGCACCAGTCTTGCTTTTTTCTGCACCAGTCTTGCCTCTTTCTGCATCCCTGTTGCCTCTTTCTGTACCTCTTTTGCCTATTTCTGCAACTCTTGCCTTTTTCTGCTGTACACCTCTGTTGCTTATTTCTGCACTTCTCTTGCCTCTTTCTGCACCCGTTTCTTCATTCTGCATTTTCCATGCTTCTTTCTGCACCCGTTGTATCTTTCTGCACGCGTCTTCCCTCTTTCTGTAACTTTCTTGCCTGTTTCTGCATCTCACTTGCCTCTTTCTGCACTTTTCCTGCTGCTTTCTACACCTCTGTCGCTTCTTTCAGTGATTCTCTTGCCTCTTTCTGCACTTCTCCTGCCTGTTTCTGCACCCCTCTTGCCTCTTTCTGCACCTGTCATCCCTCTTTGGCCAATTTCTTGCCTCTTTCTACACCTCTGCTTTCTCTTTCTGCACCACTCTTGCCTCTTTTTGTACCTCTATTGCTTCTTTCTGCACTTCTCTTGACTCTTTCTGCACCCTTCATGTCTCTTTCAGCACCTCTGTTGCTTCTTTCTGCATGTCCTTCCTTCTTTCTGCACTCCTCGTGCCTCTTTTTGCTCCTCTGTTGGTTCTGTCTGCACCTCTCTTGCCTTTTTCTATACATCTCTTACAACGTTCTACACCTCTGTTGCTTCGATCAGAAATTCTCCTGCCTCTTTCTGCACTTTTCTTCCTTCTTTCTGCAAACCTCCTGCCTCTTTCTGTACCTCGTTTGCCTTCTTGTGCCCCTCTGCTGCCTCTTTCTGTACCCCTTTCTTGGCTCTTTTTGCACCTGTTGGTTATTTCTGCACTGCTCTTGCTTCTTTCTGCGCCTCACTTGCCTCTTTCTGCACTTCTCTTGCTCCTTTCTATACCTCTGTTGCTTTTTTCAGCAATTCTCCTGAATCCTTCTGCACTTTTCTTCCTTCTTTCTGCACCCCTCCTGATGCTTTCTGTCCCGCTCTTGCCTCTTTGTGCACATCTCCTACCTCTTTCTGCACCCCTCTTGCCGCTTTTTGCACCTCCGTTGGTCCTTTCGGCACTGCCCTTGCTTCTTTCTGCACCTCTCTTGCCTCTGTCTACACTTCTTTTGCTTCTTTCTACACCTCTGTTGCTTCTTTCAGAAACTTTCTAGCCTCTTTCTGCACTTTTCTTCCTTCTCTCTGCCCCCCTCCTGCTGCTTTCTGTACCTCTCGTGCCTCTTTGTGCACACCTCCTACCTTTTCTGCACCGCTCTTGCCTCTTTTTGCACCTATGTTGGTTCTTTCTGCACTGCTTTCACTTCTTTCTGCACCTCACCTGCCTCTGTCTGCAATTCTCTTGCTTCTTTCTACACCTCTGTTGATTCCTTCAGCAATTCTCTTGCCTCTTACTGCACTTCTCTTCCTTCTTTCTGCACCCTTCCTGCCTCTTTCTGTACCTCACTTGCCTCTTTATGCACCTCTTGTACCTCTTGCTGCACCCCTCTTCCTTCTTTTTGTACATCTGTTGATTCTTTCTGCACTGCTCTCGCTTCTTCCTGCAACTCTGTTACAAATTTCTCCATATTTCTTGCCTTTTTCTGCACCCCTCTTCCCTCTTTCTGCACCTCTCTTGCCTCAGTCTGCCCACCTGTTCCCTCTTTCTGTACTGGTCTTGCTTCTTTTTGCACACCTGTTTTCTCTTTCTGCACTCATCTTCCCCTTTCTGTACCTTTCTTGCCTGTTTCTGCATTTGTCTTGCTTCTTTCTATGCCTATGTTGCTTCTTTCAGCAATTCTCACCCCTATTTCTGCACTTCTCTTGCCTGTGTCTGCAACTCTCTTGCTTTTTTTGGCATCTATCTTGCCTCTTTCTGCACCTCACTTGTTTCTTTCTGCACTTCTTTTGCCTCTTTCTGTAGTTCTCTTATCTCCTTGTGCACCTCTGTTGCTTCTTTCTGGACTTTTCTTGCCTCTTTCTGCACCCTTGTTTCTTCATTCTGCACTTTCCATGCTTCTCTATGCACCTGTCTTGCTTCTTTCTGCACCCCTGTTGCCTCTTTCCGTACTCGTCTTCCCTCTTTTGCTTCTTTGAGCAATCCTCTTGCCTCTTTCTGCACTTCTCTTGCTTGTCTCTGCACCCCTCTTGCCTCTTTCTGTACCTGTCTTCCCTCTTTGTGTAACTCTCTTGCTCTTGCTATACCTCACTTTCCTCTTTCTGCACCACTCTTGCCTCTTTTTGTACCTCTCTTGCTTCTTTCTGCACTTCTCTTGCCTCTATCTGCACCCATCGTGCCTCTTTCTGCACTTCTCCTGCTTCTTTCCGCACCTCTCTTACATTTTTCTGTACCCCTCTTATGTCTTTCTACACCTCTGTTGCTTCATTCAGCAAATCTCTTGCCTCTTTCTATACCTCTCTTTCCTCTTTCTGTACCCCTATTGCCTCTTTTTGCACCTTTGTTGGTTATTTCTGTACTGATCTTACTTCTTTATGCACCCCACTTGCGTCTTCCTGCACTTCTCTTCCTTCTTTCTGCACTTTTCTTCCTTCTTTCTGCACCCCTCCTGATGCTTTCTGTCCCGCTCTTGCCTCTTTGTGCACATCTCCTACCTCTTTCTGCACCCCTCTTGCCGCTTTTTGCACCTCCGTTGGTTCTTTCGGCACTGCCCTTGCTTCTTTCTGCACCTCTCTTGCCTCTGTCTACACTTCTTTTGCTTCTTTCTACACCTCTGTTGCTTCTTTCAGAAAATTTCTAGCCTCTTTCTGCACTTTTCTTCCTTCTCTCTGCCCCCCTCCTGCTGCTTTCTGTACCTCTCGTGCCTCTTTGTGCACATCTCCTACCTCTTTCTGCACCGCTTTTGCCTCTTTTTGCACCTATGTTGGTTCTTTCTGCACTGCTTTCACTTCTTTCTGCACCTCACCTGCCTCTGTCTGCAATTCTCTTGCTTCTTTCTACACCTTTGTTGATTCCTTCAGCAATTCTCTTGCCTCTTACTGCACTTCTCTTCCTTCTTTCTGCACCCTTCCTGCCTCTTTCTGTACCTCACTTGCCTCTTTATGCACCTCTTGTACCTCTTGCTGCACCCCTCTTCCTTCTTTTTGTACATCTGTTGATTCTTTCTGCACTGCTCTCGCTTCTTCCTGCAACTCTGTTACAAATTTCTCCATCCTTCTTGCCTTTTTCTGCACCCCTCTTCCCTCTTTCTGTACCTCTCTTGCCTCAGTCTGCCCACCTGTTCCCTCTTTCTGTACCGTCTTGCTTCTTTTTGCACACCTGTTTTCTCTTTCTGCACTCATCTTCCCCTTTCTGTACCTTTCTTGCCTGTTTCTGCATTTGTCTTGCTTCTTTCTACGCCTATGTTGCTTCTTTCAGCAATTCTCACCCCTATTTCTGCACTTCTCTTGCCTGTGTCTGCACCTCTCTTGCTTTTTTTGGCATCTATCTTGCCTCTTTCTGCACCTCACTTGTTTCTTTCTGCACTTCTTTTGCCTCTTTCTGTAGTTCTCTTATCTCCTTGTGCACCTCTGTTGCTTCTTTCTGGACTTCTCTTGCCTCTTTCTGCACCCTTGTTTCTTCATTCTGCACTTTCCATGCTTCTCTATACACCTGTCTTGCTTCTTTCTGCACCCCTGTTGCCCCTTTCCGTACTCGTCTTCCCCCTTTTGCTTCTTTGAGCAATCCTCTTGCCTCTTTCTACACTTCTCTTGCTTGTCTCTGCACCCCTCTTGCCTCTTTCTGTACCTGTCTTCCCTCTTTGTGTAACTCTCTTGCTCTTGCTATACCTCACTTTCCTCTTTCTGCACCACTCTTGCCTCTTTTTGTACCTCTCTTGCTTCTTTCTGCACTTCTCTTGCCTCTATCTGCACCCATCGTGCCTCTTTCAGCACCTCTGTTGCTTCTTTCTGCACTTCTCTTGCCTCCTTCTGCACCTCTGTTGCTTCTTTCTGCACTTCTCCTGCTTCTTTCCGCACCTCTCTTACATTTTTCTGTACCCCTCTTATGTCTTTCTACACCTCTGTTGCTTCATTCAGCAAATCTCTTGCCTCTTTCTATACCTCTCTTTCCTCTTTCTGTACCCCTATTGCCTCTTTTTGCACCTTTGTTGGTTATTTCTGTACTGATCTTACTTCTTTATGCACCCCACTTGCGTCTTCCTGCACTTCTCTTCCTTCTTTCTGCACTTTTCTTCCTTCTTTCTGCACCCCTCCTACTGCTTTCTGTACATCTCTTGCCTCTTTGTACACATCTCTTACAACTTTCTGCACCCCTCTTGCCTCTTTTTCCACCTCTGTTGGTATTTCTGCACTGCTCTTGCTTCTTTCTGCACCTCACCTGCATCTGTCTGCAATTCTCTTGCTTATTTCTATACCTCTATTGCTTTTTCAGCAATTCTCTTGCCTCTTTCTGCACTTTTCTTCCTTCTTTCTGCACCCTCCGTGCCTCTTGATGTACCTCTCTTGTCTCTTTGTGCACCTCTTCTACCTCTTTCTGCACACCTCTTGCTTTTTTTTGCACCTCTGTTGGTTCTTCAAGCACTGCTCTCGCTTCTTCCTGCACCTCTGTTCCGAATTTCTCCATCCCTCTTGCATTTTTCTGCACCCCTCTTTTGCCTTTTTCTGTACCCCTCTTCCCTCTTTCTGCACCTCTCTTGCCTCAGTCTGCCCACCTGTTCCCTCTTTCTGCACCTGTCTTGCTTCTTTCTGCACACCTGTGGTCTCTTTCTATACTCATCTTCCCCTTTCTCTTCCTTACTTGCCTGTTTCTGTACTTCTCCTGTTTCTTTCTACACCTATGTTTCTTCTTTTAGCAATTCTTATGCCTCTTTCTGTACTTCTCTTGCCTATGTCTGCATCTCTCTTGCTTCTTTCTGCACCTCTCTTGCCTCTATCTGAACATCACTTGCTTCTTTCTGCACTTCTCTTGCCTCTTTATGAACCCCTGTTGCTTCATTCTGTACTTTCCATACTTCTTTCTGAACCAGTCTTGCTTATTTCTGCATCCCTGTTGTCTCCTTCTGTACCTCTTTTGCCTGTTTCTGCAACTCTCTTGCATCTTTCTGCAGTTCACTTGCCTACTTGTAAACATATGTTGGTTCTTTCTGCACCCCTGTTGCTTCATTCTATACTTTCCATGCTTCTTTCAGCACCTGTTTTGCATCTTTCCGCATCCCTGTTGTCGCTTTCTGCACTCGTCTTCCCTCTTTCTGTACCTTTCTTGCCTGTTTCTGCATCTCACTTGCTTCTTTCAGCAATTCTCTTGCCTTTTTCTCTACTTCTCTTGCCTGTTTCTGCACCCCTCTTCCCTCCTTCTGCACCCGTCTTCCCTCTTTGTGCAACTCTCTTGCCTCTTTCTACACTGTTCCTTCTTCTTTTTACACCACTCTTGCCTCTTGTTGTACCTCTGTTGCTCCTTTCTGCACTTCTCTTGCCTCTTTCTGCACCCTTTGTGCCTCTTTCAGCACCTCTTTTGCCTCTTTCTGCACTTCTCTTTCTTCTTTCTACACTCCTTGTGCCTCCTTCTGCACCTCTGTTGCTACTTTCTGCACTTCTCTTCCCACTTTTTGCACCTCTGTTGGTTCTTTCCATTATGTTGCCCTGTGGTGTATTACTGGGCACCGTAATCGTGTATGTGCAGAACTTCAGCATAGAGACACATCTATTTGATGCTACACCATGGTATATCATCATTAAGATCCATCTGGTGACTACCCAACCTAAACACCCACTGCTGTTTCCTGTGAAACAGAATAGCATCAAGGGGGCAAATGTATCTGTAGTAATGGGGCTTATCTACAACCACCCATCTAAGATCCTCCTCTATGTGTACTGCTTCTAAGAAATGGCGTGTTAGTTTAGTGTTGGATTTTTTGCGTTTATGAACTCTTGTGATCATTCTGGTGTTGGCCTTGTGGGTAGTCATACCTACATATTTCATATTGCAGGGACAGTGAATCAGATAAATAACCACCTCTGACCTACAGTTAGTATGAATGGTCAGCTTCCAGGGTGTTTTGAATCCTAAGTCTAGTTGTACAGTACGTGTGGTGAGATGACAAACCAAATATGTACTACAAGTAAAATGGCCCTGTATGGTTATACCTGTCCAGATAGCTTGTGGAATATTTACAGTGCAAGCCTGACGTGGTCTTGTATGTATCAAGATATTACTCAGGTTTTTACTGCGCTTAAAGGCAAACAAGGGTTTCTCACACACCTTCTTATGCTTATTGAGAATATGCCAATTAGAATTGATAGCCTTCTTAACCTTGGCACTAAGATGAATATAGGTACTTACACACACCAGACGACCAGAAGGGGCCTTAGTGTGAGTTTCTAACAGCGCTTCTCGGTTGTTAATTCAAGCCCTCTTGTTAGCAATGCTCACCATATGCGAAGGATATTTACGTACACAGAGATTCTCACAAAGATTTTTTGCATGTTCATGGTATGTGATCAATTCAGAGAAATTTCTCCTGAGCCGTAAAAATTGGCCCACCAGGAGGTTAGCCCTGAGGGCTCGGGGATGGAAACTTTTGTAATTGAGGAGGGCATTGCGGCCATAGGTTTTTGGTAAAGTTCCATGTATATTCGTCCTTCTTTGGGATACAATCTGTGATCCAGGAAAGGTGATCTTAGGTAAGCTCTCCAACTTTTATTGAGAACAGGCATTCACCATTTCACACTTATATATGTAGGATTGAATGTGAAAAAATAATTATGTCTGACAGTGGATAGTCCTTCCTTGTTGTCTATACTTTTACTGTACTGCCATTGTCATATTTTGGGAGCTTACAACTATTTCTCTGCTGCATTGTAAGAATTTACTTCAATTCAACTTTTTTTCCTCTCTTTCCATAGCTCCCACTAACACTCTTCACCTTCTTTTGTTATTTTATTCGGATGGGTTTAAATGGAAGAAGAGGCGAGAAGTAGGCAGTTGCCAGGTCGGTTTCTCATACCGATTGTTGCTGTGACATGTTTTGCAGGGGGGTTTCCCTATGAATGTTTGGGGCATGGTGAAGCTTTATTTGTATAATGCACTATACAGGACCAGAACTCACTCACTTTCAGATTCACTGAAGGGCCTATATTACATAGAATTATACTATGAGTTGGAAGATAATGTTGAGTGCTGGCACAAGATAGCAGATTTAACCACTGTCTTTTCCTCCATGTTAATCAATTGTTAAACAGTCCACTGACTGTTCCTAAAATATTAAAAAATAATGTTAAAAACACATTTACTAATATCACCCTCCTCCCCCGCTGACATGCTTACTGAGAATCTGCAAATGCTTATCTTGCCAAGTCATGCTTTCTGAATCTGGAACAGAGGTTAGTTGTGTTTAAAAAGTCATCTGACATTCCAGTTACTAAGCCATAGTTACTCTTCAATACACAAAGAAAGTTCATGCCCAAGACACATAACAATGACTCATGCTAGGCTGCATGTGGTAAACTTTGCATTGCTGTATAATCCCAATTGCGAGGTGTAGAACTTGGGAAGTGGAGGTAGTCTTGCATACAGTAAATACCACATTCCACACTGTTAGGATTTCCTGTGTGTGGTATTATTTCAACAGATAACGAGAGACTGAGCCTCAGTTTTCGAAACAAGCATTTTCAATGCAATTGGTCTCGCATTTGGAACCTTATATGTATTTAGCTATAACGCATGTCCTAATATACCCAGCACGATGAGGGCCTAACACCTGTGCACTATCAGGAGTTATCCGACTGGCTGTTCGCGGATACAAACGTGTGGCAGGAGAATGCAGATTGAGGAATTCATGAGTAATATGTGGATTGGAAAGGAAGAATAAACATAACATTTAGAATGAAGATTGTTTAAGACTGTTGTTTCTGATAGAATATGTCCACTAATACAAGTTTTAAAGAAGAGTAAGAAAAACCTTGAGAAAATTGTTGTAATAGCCACGGTGAACTTGCAATTAGGTTGAGGAAGAGAAACTGGGAGAACAGAAATATAAACGGAATTATACGACAAAGTAGAGAATTGATATTCAGAGGAGCAAGGAATGGCCTGAATGAGGGATCTCACAGTGTCAAAAGAGTGATGCCAGTACAGATCTGAAATCTATCCTTGATGACGTCCAGCAAATGGACGAAACGTGTTGGCTGTCAAGATCTTTGTTTAGTAGCTGTCAAGACCTTTGTATAATGAATATGAATATGTATTGTTGAATAACATTGTGATTGACCATCAAAATCATTGTACAGGGTAGATGAGTACATGTTTTGAAGTATATTGGACTTCATAAGTGGAATTCAAATTTACAAAATGACCTTGAGACTGTTCTTGGGACTCATGTAATTAAAACATTTACATAGTATATTGATGTAAGAAGACGCTCCTTTGTCTTTTTTAAATTAGCTATAAAGCACATTAGCCTGGGTGCTGAAACATCTTCTGCTCTTAACATGGAGGGAAAGTAAGCACCAAACTGCGTGACATGCCAGGTATGGGAACACATGGAGAGAATTATTGCCTTTAAGCGGGAAATGGTATAGTCCAAAGCTCTGTTTTTAATATAAAAGCAGGGGCTTCGGTGGTCATATCACTGAAAATATAAGATTTGAATAAAATATTATTGTCTACGGGTGCTCGTGGGAAACCATTTCCATGGACTGGAATCTAGAGAAAACTAAAGTGATTCTGTTATTTTACTGACCTCTGCTGGTCGTTTTCTATCAAGAAAGTTAAATAGAGGCAGTTGCCAGAAAAATGGAAAAAAACAGAAAGAACCTCAAAAGAAAGCAATTCTGGTATTGTATTGACCTCTGCTGGTCGTTTTTTATCAAGACAGTTAAATAGAGGCAGTTGAACAGAAAAAAAGTCCCTAAGTGGAAGCACACAAGTTCTAGGGCTGATCTTCAGCGCCCACAAAGTACATACACATATAAGTATCTACTAAAGTATATACTAAAGTATGAGTGCCTGAATCTTGTACAGCTCTTAGAAAAGGTGCTTCTTCATTTGAGGATTATATGTAGCCCTACTTTGTGCTAAAATGTTTGCACTTTATATTTTCAGATGTGGGATTTGTTTGTTTTCATTATTGTTCTACTACTTTTTCCTGCTTGCTTTACTATGAATCATGTGACTAGAAAAAGTTCAACCTACAGTATTGACTCCTATAGAGGTTCTCTTTCCCTTTCTACACATTGTCCAGTTCTCCTCCAGTAAGTAATTTAGTCTGATTGCTGATGGCATTTTACTCACAAAGTTAAACCTAAATTGCGAGTACATTTCCGACTTTTTTAAAATTCTCTAAGAAATTTCAGATTGAGAGATGGGATTGAGTTGGGGATCTGTGTGTGGGATTTTTAGGACAGAAATGTTCACTGCATGGTAAACAGGGAAGTTCCCATAGAAAAGGGGTGTGTTGCCATGTCCTGAGTACTCAATTCCTTGTATAAGGTATTCTATTTTTTTATTTTGGCCCTAGTCAGACTAATCCAGTGTGTGCACAGAGGCCTAGACCAGTCCATGACCATGAGAAGTCCTGCACTGGTTCTGCAACCTAAAGGAGCACATCACACATGCCCTCATTTGAGACAGTAAACTACCATCCCTTTCATCTGGTTTAGTATATACTGTGTTTTGTAAGGATCAAGTGTTAGCAGACCTTTTTATCTAGATCACTGGAGTAAAGGCCTACTGTTCCAATTGTGTAAAGTTCTTCTTCTATATGCGTGCTCAGTCTTTTGTGCTAACACACAGATTGTGTGTTAGGCGTGTCAGTGTATAAGCCATGTTGCATACGCAGGGTGTGTTTGAGGCAGCCAGAGTACTGGACCCTAATCGGATCCATTCTGCTACCGGACAGAGAAAGTGTATTGATCACTCTAATGCAGCTGAAAGGAGGAGACATAGGGCCAGATGTATGACCCTAAATTGCATCTGCAAACTGTTTGAGACCTGTTTACACATGCAAAACAGCCCAGGGCCATGTACAATTCCTAAAGAGCAAGTCGGCGTAACCTTCCTAATTGCGTCCGCAAATCAATATACAAATGTTTTGTGACCTTAATTGTGGTTGCAAAACTCTCACAAATTACCACCCTTCTCAAGAGGGTGGTAATGCAGTCACAATTTGGAAGAGTTTTCTGGGGGACCCCTTTCACTTTGTGACGGTCTCTTAAAATATTTTTTAAGGGCAGGCAGTGGTCCTAGGGACCACAACCTGCCATCAAATGGGTAATGAATTCTAACCAAGCTACCAGATTCGACTGTAGCCCCACTTTCTGTGCTTACACCCTTATGATCTTTGGTCAAAATACATTTAAGTACACCTCTTCCCACTCAGAAGGGATTCTATAGCTCTCTTTTGCCAGCTTGACTCCAACAGTAAACTTGGCTTGGTTCCTTTTAAAAAAATTATTAATTTGAACCAATTTTAATGTTGACCAACCAAGCATTCTCAGTTGCTTCTGGAAGACGTTCTGTCAAAACCAAGTCAGACTAGAACCCAGGAAGCAAATAACCAGGAGCCAAACAATTCCATTCCATGCTTCAAGACTCTAGTATATCTTTCACTGACCTTAAAATTCTCTCCTTCTTAAAAACAAGCATTGGAATTGCAATAGGTCTCGCATTAGAAAAGTTGGAGCTATTGGTCTTGTAATTGTTATAATTTGTTAACTTATGTTTATGTTTTTATAATAGCAAATGTATTAATGTTAATATTGTAAATGCCAATATTTATAGAATTTGCAAATGTGACACCTATAGCATTATTAAAGCTACATGTTTATTTTTTCACTGATGTACATGTATTGATATGACAAATCCTAATGGCTTTTAAATTTTATAAATAATTAATAATTACATAATATTTTTGTAATGTGTAATGGCACTACCTTAAAAAAAAATTCTGTGAGAAGATTATGTGTAGCGTATTGTAACTTTAAAAAAATGAATATTAAAAGTGTAATAATAATTGTTTTTTGTACTGTTGTAATAACGTTTTAAACATTGATACATTGCATTTTTGCTGAGAACTGGGACTTAGGGAGAAACCTTGACAGCATATTTCACACGTTAAATATTTCCCAATGGCACGAAACGCCATATTCATAAAAAGTGTGTCAGCCGTGAGCCGTAGCGAGGTTAGATAAATGTTTGATGGGAAAGGTCTCTGGAGAAATCGCATTTTTAATCAGGATTTAATGATGGCGCAACGGAACACTTTCTTCCAGACGGACCAGTTAACCTCTTTAGAGCCAGCAGGACTGCATTTAGCACGTCGCCTGGGGACACAGAAACGGTGAGAAGGGCAGAGGCGGGAAAACGAGAAAGAACATTGGAATAACAGAGAAACAAGTCTGATGATGCGAGGCACAAATGAATAGAAAAGGTGCGATGCCTGGGCAGAGAGGAGGCAGGCGCTGGAGAGGGAGGGGGTGGGCTGCCTGCAGCTCGAGCGACCATATGGAGAAGGAGGGGGTGGGCTGCCTACTAATGCGACGTGGCAGGGTGGGGTGGGCGGGGGAGCGGAAGGGATTACTTTGAGGTGTGATGCCGAGGCTCCAGTGAGAAGAAGGGGTCCCAGTAAGGAAGACGCAAAAATAGAGACAATTTAAATAAAGTAAATGAAAATAAATGCATCTATAATGTTCCTCCTCGAGACAGCCGAGAGAGACGCTTCACTTCAATTGAGCCGCTACAGACCGGATACGGATCCTGACTTATCCTTTCCTGCACCGGGGACACAGGATTAACTTCATAAAAATCGATACGTGAAGTGATCCCTCCCTGCCTAGCACCCGGATCGTTTTGCCTTACCCATGTGGGATATTGGACCTTATTTTTCAAGATTCAATGCCAATATCGACCTCATCCAATGATTACAACCCACCAACACTGATATATTCAGGTTGCCTGCCCCACTACCCCTTCCTCGTCCTGATGAAGACCCACCTGCAAGGATTTCATTGATTCCTGCTTCCTTTGGGTCGAAACGTCGACTTTTTCACCTTATAACACAGCCTCCTCCTATCCCAATTTTTGCATAATATGGACTTTGGGGCATGTGTATTGTGAACTTTTGTGTTGATTGAATATCGTTATGCTGTCTATTCGACATTGAACTCATATGAATGTCTGAATAATACGTGTTTTTACTGTCACTATACCTCCCTACACTACCCTCACGACTGCACGTCCACCTTACCCCCAGGGGCACTGATACAACTGTATATTATAATTGGTTTTGAATACCTTTCCCTATAATGTGAATAAAACATTATAGATGCATTTATTTTCATTTACTTTATTTAAATTGTCTCTATTTTTGCGTCTTCCTTACTGGGACCCCTTCTTCTTAACGCTAGACACCCAGGTCCCAGTGACTCTATTGGGTTAACCCTTTTTTCTGGTACGAGGCTCCAGTGAGGGCAAGGGGCACAAAGCTCTTGGCATTGCTGTGTGGGGGGCTCAGTTTTCCATCAAACACCTTATTTAAAGCCACTGACTGGAGTTTAGGTTCCTGAAGAGATTCCATAGTCGATGTCCGGTTTTTGTGGAGTGATGTCACAGGAGCAGGGATACTCACCACTCCAGCTGACACAGCTTCAGTTTCTGTCCGCCAATCGAGTAAAGCATTTCTTGTGCCACCCAATCATCACCATTAAAAGGAAACACTTCACACAAAATCCATGTCAAATGCTAGACTGCACAGACTATGAATGCGTCAAATGCTGAGAATGGTTTCCAACATGCTAAGATGCTGGGAGCCAGCCGTGAACAGCATATCTTTAAACAGAAGCAATTGCTTTAGCCAAGCAATCAAACAAAAGTTAGTCAAGCGGAAAAAAGAGAACAGTTCTAACCATGAGAAGACAGTAATGCACAGGTGGCGACTGGGCTTGGGATTTTTCGGATTCTGCCTAAAACTCTGTGCAATTCAAAACCAGCTGTTAACGAGAGTGAGGAGGGCAACCTCGAAAATATAAAGCGGCATAGCGTACAGGTGTGGAGCAGCACAGGGACATACAAATCCCAGGCGGAATGAGAAGCGCGGCCTACGTGTCACGACGATAAAGCATCATTATTCTACCCACGAAGACAGCATTGCAATGGGCTACTTGTCTAAAAAGAAATGCAAATTAACGTTTGGAGGTTATTAAATAAAACACTACCTAGATAGCAATCAAACCGCTAGTCCATTTTTATACGTAATCAGCACAGTTCTGAAAAAACACAAGAAAAGGGTGACATTTGAACATAAATTAACAGACTTCAGCTGCACCGGGCACTATGTGCATTTAAACTTTAAATCTAAGCAGGCACAGATCATTCTTCTGTTAAACTACGTAAGCAACACCTCAGATTATGATCCGTAATCTCCTGGAAAAACAAGTACTTACTTATAGCGCAAACAACAGAAGAGGCATGATTTAAGCAGTAACCGAGTGAGAGAAAGGGTAGAGAAAGGGGGAGAAGGGAGAACGAAGACATGGGGTGAAAAGGGTGAAGGCAAGAGAAGTTGAGAGGAAGAAATAGGGTGCGAGAAAAGATGGAAAGAAAGAAAGAGAAGTGGAAATGCAAGACACGGCCTGACGGCCGTGAAAGTGAAAGTATGGCCGCCCGGCCGTGGGCAGTGAATAAATTAGGGGAGGAGAAATGCCTGAGGCAGAGCGCACGCTGGGGGAAGCTTGTGGGAGGGAGGCTGGTGGCTTTGATGTGCATTGTGCACGCGCTTTTTTCACGGGCACAGCATCAAATCACCGCCGATGGTTAAGCTCTGGTTAAGCCCCAATATCTCTCGCAAGCTCAATGCCCAAGCGCATTGACAGGCTCGACCTAACAAATCATTATGCAAGCTAAAAACATACATACAGTACCTGCTACAACCTAACGTTGCCTCTTACCTTCTGAATCCCAGTACAGGGTTAAATGGACCTCTACTACCAAAACATTTCCACTATGACTATATCTTTCAACCTAATTTAACTGATAACTTTTTATGTGAACCATAACCTATGATTGCAAGCCCCTAGATAAACTAACAAGTGCGTATGGCTACTTGATAAAGTGCACACTGCTGATAGAAATACCTCTTTGGGCATTGTAACCTGACACCATTTTCAGTCTCACAGTTATACATTTTATAAACCTGACTTCATTGGACATCACCCGCTGCACATGCATATGTGAAATGCTTCACTGCCTAAGCAAATAGGTCTGTGCTGTAAAAAGACTCTAAGGGCCTGATTTAAAACTTCTCGGACAGTTTACTCCATCACAACAATGACGTACATCCCATCCGTTGAAATATAAATCCCATAGGAAATAATGTGATTTATATTTCGGGGGAAGAGAAATCCATCACCATTGATACGGAGTAACTCGTCTGAATATAACGTAACATTATCATAAGCCATGCACATTGTGAAACCCCTCTCACATAATACATTTTAATATATGTCATTGATTTTATGACACACTTATGAAAGTAATATTGAATGTGAAAAAACCAAGTCTTACAATTAACAGTCCTTTCCTGTTGTCTATATTTCTACTGCTGACACTGTCATATCCTGTAAGTTAGCAACTACTTACCTGCTCCATTGAAAGGATTCCCCTCCATTACCAAGCTTGGCTCTGCAGTTTGGCCTACTGCAATGTTAACAGTGTAGAATACTCCGAACAGATTCTGTCTGCTTCCCGACCAGTGGACATATGGGGGCCATATTGCATGTATATTGCGAAACTCACTCAGGAAACACAGTCCCAAACGATTAATTCCATTGTACCGGAGGGGGTGGGCTAGACTGGTTTCCATGACGGCGCTGTGGCCGTATTCACCACTATTTCTGTATAGGAACGCCAAAAATACACAACCAGCTACAGTTGTTTGTTGTAATCATGGATGGCATGGGTGTTTCATAGGACAACCTGTTTTGTGCCCGTTTTACTGTGGAAAAATACTCCTCCTCCAGTAGTGCTCAATGCGAACTGGACTGATGCAGAATGTAATGATGTTTGCATTTATCGGACCACCGTACTAAGATTGGAAAAATTATTGTGCTAATTGATCTGCTCCATCGTTCTCGAAAACTTGCAGATATAATTTGTCTTTTGTATATTGTTTATTTTTTTCAATTTTTAATACATTTTTGTGATTATGGTTTCACTAAAAACAAAATTGTAAAAATGCAATGTGACATACACAACGTCCGAAATCCCTCTGCGCGACTTTGTTTACTGGATAATGCTCCAATTGTTGCTTTTTGTCTATTTGCATGATTCTTATACATGTAAGAGTGGATTGTTTATTTGCTCAATAAAGAGATTTAAAAAAAAAAGAATTTCCCTCCATTCAGACTCTTTTGATAACTCCCACTTGCACCCTTCTCTTTTATTTTATTCTCATGGACCAAATCTTCCATAAAAAAATCTCGGTGTTATCATGGAAAGCACCTTGGCCTTTGAGGTTTAAGCTAAATCGGTAGCAGGCAACTGTTTTGGGTGTTTGAAAAGCCTCAAACCCATTCTTGGCCTCTTTTACTCTGGCATCTGACAATCAATCATTCAGGCAATAATTCTGTCACAGCTAGACTATTGTAACTTTGCGTACCTAGGAATTAACAAGTCTGTTGTCAGAAAACTCTATCTTGCCCCAAATGCAGCAGCCAGGTTGCTCTTTTCGCTCCCTATTTTTTGCCATGTCTATTGTCTTCTCCACAAACCGCATAGGCTTCTAGTGGGAAAGCGCATCCCTTTTAAAACCTTGTGTGTTGCTCAAAAGATTCTGTATTCCTAGGGGCCCCATTTTGTCCAATGTTTTATTGCTGATCCAACCTCCCCCCACACCTTCTTTGCTCAGCCAACTTTATATGCCCATTGTCCGGCATTTTAAGAGAGCGAGCGCTGGAGGTCGCTTATTTCATGTCAAAGTACCTGTTCTGTGGAATTCACTACCTCTTTCTCTGAAACATTGAGAACCATCTACACTTCAGGAAATCCCTGAAGACATGGCTCTTCTCCATCTAATGCCTGCTCTTTCTGTTCGGCAGTTTGTTACAGCTTATCTCTCTTCGAGGTCTAGGTCTGGGAAGCCCTGTTTTTGGACCAGGTATGTGCTTTATAAGTCCACTTAACATGACATAACATTGGAATAAATGGGAGAGAAGGTGAGAAGTACCCAGTTGCCAGGTTGTTTTCTTTTACTATAGAGGCCACCATTAAAGGCCCGCTCCAGCGTCAAAGGGGATAGCCAAAGGTGAGTACCCCTAACAAGTGAGTGGTCCTTTAATGCCAGTAGAGCTCGCTATGGAGGGCTCTAAGGCTATTTGAACATTCCCATTCCCCCCCTAGAGGGCAGAATGTTTTAATTGTAAAACAAAGGCCAAACAGAGCAGAGTCCTAGGGTAATGAAATCCCCTCGGGCTCCGGGAGGCCTTTCTTCACATATCTGCCCACCTGAGAAACCTGCACTGGCTCCCCGTCAGCAAGAGGAACACATTCAGGCTGCTCACCCACGCCCACAAAGCACTCCACAACATGGGCCCTGAATACCTTAACAACCGCATCTCGTTCTACACCCCCAATCGCCAGCTCCGTTCCTCCAGCCTCGCCCTCGCCACCGTCCCACGGATTCACAGAACCACCACGGGAGGAAGATCGTTCTCCTACCTAGCAGCCAAGACATGGAACTTCCTCCCCGCACACCTACGACTGACCCAGGACCATCTCACCTTCAGATAACACCTCAAGACCTGGTTATTCGAGCAGTAGCAGCACCCCCCCATTTCTTTTTCTCCAGCGCCTTGAGACCTGCACGGGTGAGTAGCGTGCTCTACGAATGTACTGATTAATTGATTGATTGATTGATTGATTCACAGCAACAGCTGTGAACAAACATTGGAATGTTGGAGCTCCGGGCTTCTACTGGCTATTGGAAGCCCGGAGCACTCCATTGTTTTCAAAAGAGCTCAATAAATTCCTAAGTTCTAATAATATAATGAACTATACAGGGCCAGCCATTCACTCATTTTCTCACCTAATGAAGGGTCTGTATTATATTCAATGCAGTTATGATTTGTGTGAAAAAGTAGAGGGCTGGCAAAACAGTTTGTTTGGTCCCATTAGGCCAGTGGATAGTGGATTTCTACAGACCTTTTCTCCATGGTAATGCAGCCTTTCATCCTCCATTAAGTTAATGTTATGATACTAATACTGGGCACATACTAGTGAGTGCCTCTGACTGACTCTCACTGTAAGGTACAAAAGTCCAGGAAAGAATGCTCTTCATGTCACTTTGTGCACTGTGTAAATTGGGGTGTGTGCAAAGTGAAGGCTATATAAAAAAGAAAATGCAATAATCAGCTGATAACCAGTCCACAAGCAGGCCCTAAAAGATGTGATTTTCTTTTAAAAATCGCATCTACTAATATCATTCTTACTGGTCTTCTTACTACATTTGTATCTGCTGATGCCTGTCCTGCAAAGTCATGTTATCTGAATCTGGACCAGAGTCAAGAAGCTTTTAACTGGTAATGTCACATTGTAGCTACTAAGTCATACTTACGCTGGACATATAATGTTCACAATGAGTCATGCTAGGCTGCAAGTGATAAATTCTACATTGCTATATAATCACAATTCCGTGGTGCAGAACTTGGAAAGCGGAGGTGACCTGGCACCTTGGCGTGGGTCTCCCTCCATTTTTTGCGGTTGCCTCATGTGTTTTTGCTGGTGTTAGATGCTTTGGGCACTCTGCCACTGCTGTCCAGTGCCACAGTGCAAGTGCACCCTATGGTAAATTGATGTAGGGGATTAGTGACTCCATGATTGGCTGATTTGGTTTACTTGTCAGACCCTAGTACAGTGCACTGAGTGTGCCCAGGGCTTGTCGTCCAAATGCTGCTGGTGGGCTTGCAGCACTGGTTGTTCCACCCACAGAAGCAGCCTTGTAAAGTGTGTCTCAGGTCTGCCATTGCAGAGCCTGTGTGCAGTCTCGTACTGCCATGCTGATTGGGCAAGTGCACCCACTTGCCAGTCCCTAAACCTTCCCTTTTCTTCATATCAGACACCACTATGGTAGGCACAAGGGCAGTGTACATTGGAGGTAAAAGGTAGGACAAGCCCTGATGTGTGGCATGTCCTAATTGTGAATTACAGCCATTTTCGTTTTACACTATTGCAAGGCCAACTGTTCCCCATAGGCCAGAATGAGCAGTTTGATTATAACATCATATAATTCTAACTGACTCAGGGAACCAGGTGGATATTCGAGTTTAGTATGCCTGAGCTCAAAATGATAAAATACATCTTTTAGTGAAGTTGGTTTTAACATTCTATGTTAGAAAATACCACTTTTAAAAAGTAGGTATTTTCTTGTCTAACTATCCAAGCCTGCCTCTGCTAGGTTGTATATTCCTTGCCTAGAGTTTGAGTGACAGGGGCTGGGGGATTCCAGGGGACAGGTTGAGTCAGCACAGGGATAAATAGAGAGATCTGCATGCAGATGGATGGGAGGAGTTGTACCTGGGACGTGAATAGGGCTGTGCCTTCCCTCCACAATGCTGGCTCCACCTCCTGTGGTGCGTCTGATGTATCTGCCCTGCACTGTGACAGAAAAGAAGGAGTCATGTAAACAGCGTGCTCCAGGACTTACCAAAACTGGTTTGGACTAGTAAAAGGCCTCTCTGCTTTCAGAGACAGAAAGAGAAACTGTGTATAAAAAGGGGGACCCAGACCCCAGAGAATTAGATCACTTTTGGGAAATAAGAAGAAACCTTTGCTGAGGGGAGGAACCAGAGAGACTGGGGAGAGACTATCCCTAAGCTGAAGTGCTGCTTGGTGGATTGGCCTGCAGTGGTTGTCTGACTGCCAAGGAAAGTAGAGAGGAACTTTGTGTGTACTTTCATCAACTTGTGAAGGATCTCCAAGGGCTTGAGAAAGATGTTGCCTCCTGCTGAAGTCTCAGGGACAACAGACTTCAACCCCCTGCTCCCCAAGAGTTTTTTGGAAGGACCTGCAGTTGTGTTGGGCTTTCTGAGGGACTGTGTGTTGCAAGGGGCTGGAAGCGCAACTCACGGAGAAGAGTGTCGATGCCATAGCCACTGTGGTCGCATCACTGAAGAAGGGTGTCACCACTGTAGCTGTCGCATCGCATTGCAGAAGCGTCTTGTAACACCAGAAAAGCGTATCGCCTCTGCAGCCGCTGTTGTCGCATCACTAAACAAGGGTGTCGCCACTGTAGCTTGTCGCATCTCATCGCAGAAGCATCTCGCATATCTGGAGAAGAATGTCGCCACCGCTGTCGTCGCATCACTGAACAAGGGTGTCGCTGCTGCAGTTGTCGCATCACCTCGCAGCAGCTTCTCGCATCACTGGAGATGCATGCTGCAGGCCCTGTTGCAGCTCAGAAGAATCGTTGAGTCACCGCATGGCCGTCGGGCATGCATGCATCGTGTTGCATCAAGTAGAAGATGCCATCTTTGTTTTTTATTTTCATCGCACCGGATCTTTATAGCATCCTGGCGAAGCGAGCCGCATCGCCTTGGAAGCGCAATAATAAACTGTCTTAGCACTGTTCCTGTGTGTCAGGAACCTACCCATCACCTTCCCTGCACAACTTTCGTTGTATAGCATTACGAATTTCATGGTACATTGAACTCAAAGCGTCACATTTACCATCTAAAGAGAACTAAGCTAATTCTACCATTTTTAAAGTACAGAATTGTGGACTTGTGGTTTGTGGTCTTGTGTTAAGTCTATATAAAAATGCGTATTTTTATACCACAACGTGTGTGGTGTCCATCTGTAGTGTTGTTACTGTATGTGTTCACAAATGCTTTACACACTGCCTCTGAGATAAGCCTTTCTGCTCGTGTCAAGCTACCAAGGGGGTGAGCTGGGGTTACTTTAGGAGTGTACCCCCTTACCATGACTAGATACAAGGGTCCCTATTTGTCACAGGTACCTACCTATGCCAATTTTAGACCCCCAAACTTAAAAGGAGGTAATCCTGCAGTTGGTAAATACCACATCCCACTGTGTTAGTATTTACTGTGTGGGGCATCACTTCAACAAATAATAGGGGTTTTAAGACTTAGCGGCTGAAATGTTTACAGAATGAAAGCCTAAGATTTCCTTTTTACAGATCACAGGAGATGCGCTATTTCAACTGAGAGTCATATGTAGCCTTATTTTGTGCTAAAATGCTTCAACTTTATATTCACAGATGAGGGATTTGTTTGTTCTTATTATAGCTCTATTAATTTATCTGTCTGCCTTACTATGAGTTATTTGACTACAGAAAATTCAGTCTACAGTACTGGCTTGTAAAAAAGTTCTCTCTCCATTTTCATACATTATCCAATCCTCCTCCATTAAGTCGTGTAGTCTGTGTGAAAGAAATGTTGGAATTGTACTCAAAATGTTAAACCTACACTGTGAGTACATATCTGACTTTTTTATAATCTCCATGATTTTCATAATTGCCCAGGAAAAGTACCCACATACATAAATATGTTTTCCTTCAACAATGATGTACTTTACTTATCTACACCTACTACCCCTCCTCTGGCCATCTTCCAAGACTTTCCTCAGCCTTCTCTGTGCTGGGCTTTTCTTTAAATGTGACTCCAGGTATAACCCATCTCCTTGCAATCAGCCTCGATGCCTGGGACCCAGGTGTTTCTGGGCCTATGATGAAGCATGACACCAAGGGTGCTTTTGGCGTGTGAGGGATATTTCAAAGCTGTGTGCTTTTTTTTCAGCAAAAAAGAAAATACAAATCGTGGCAGACAATATTTACATATATATGTACATCCAGCAACAACAAAAAAACAGTAGGGAAAGTACAAAATACATGAGGAGGGTAATTCATAAAATTGAGAACATTCGGAGAAACATGGAAAATTGAAAAACCAATTCTACCACCAGGAAAGAGAAAAAAAGACAGCAGAAAAAAATTGTTGAAGTTGAAGTAAAAAAAACAGGTTGACCATACATTTTATAGTTTTACAACTTAGCAATGATAAGCGATTAGGCTAATTACTGCTTTAGCCATTCCTCTAGCTGAGCCCAAATCTTACAAGCCAGCTCCCGCCTCCGCCTGCCCCTTAATGTAAAAACTGAGGACTCCAAATTATATAAGGCAATCAACCTAGCTCTCCAATTAATAAACTTGGGTGCTTCTGGACTTAGCCACTGCGAGGTAATACACAGCTGAATCATTGACATAGCAAGAACAAAAAGCAGGCATACGCCTCTTACTTTGAACCAAATCAACGCCTTTCAAACCCCATTATCATCATCTCTGAGGACATGGTGAACGGGATATTAAACGCCAAATTTATAAAACACTCCACATCATGCAGAAATTTGCGCAGATTCGGACAAGAATAAAACATGTGTATAGAATCAGCTGCTTGAAACCGCACCTCGCACACCGGTCACCTTTCCTGCCACCCCGTTTTGCAATTTTGGCCGGCGTGTAATAAAGGTCGAACATTGGCATGTAGCTTTGAGTCCGTAGACTGCCTGAGACTAAAACATAACCAGCTAAATCCAATGCCGGCCTTATATTCACCGAAGTCTTGCCAAATTTGCCCTCCCACATGGAATTTTGTGAATCAAGGTCTTCGAGAAATCAGACAACAAGTATTGATAAATTGTCCCTATTCTAGCATTCCTTTGAATAAGTTCAAATATGCCAACCTTATCTAGCATTATGGGAGTTTCGTGTAGGCGTTTATCAATAAAACCTCTAATCTGAAGATATTTGAAAAAGTCGTGAATGTTTAACTGAAACTTATCCCTCAAGAACGAAAAAGAGGCAGTTTGCCCGCCAGAGGCTAAGTCGCCTATATTGTTCAGACCCAATAGCTGCCATCTAAAGGTGATATGATCTTGAAAAATAGCGGGCAGAAGTCAGGCAGCTTTAAACGGTGTGTAAATATTAACATTTGGAATAGACAATTTCTACTGGATTTTCTGCCAGACTGAAAACATTGCCACAATGACCTTGAACCTTGTCTTCTTAAAGTAGCTAGGCTCAAGAATTTGCGTCAAAATACCCTTAGCGGCCACACCCAGACCTATCTCATAGATAGTAGGTATGTTTGAAGGCGGAACCTCAGCCCTGTCTCCCAGCAATGGTAACCCGAGGTGTTGCACCATAGCAGATCAATAATATATTACTAGATTTGGGACCGGCCACCCACCATGGTCCCGGGGGAGACACATCCACTTGGCTGCCCTGCGTGAGCGACGATATCCCCAGAGGAACCTGTAGCAAACCCTTTCGGCCCTGGCCAAACTTACTTGTGACAATTCCAATGGAATAGTCTAAATAGATATAAAAACTTTGGAAGGTCCAGCATTATGAAAATGCTACAGCGACCATATAGAGAAAGATGCAAATGGTCTAGTCGTTCCAGCTTAGTATTAACAGATTCAACCACCGGAAGAATATTCAAATCAGGAATGGTGTCATCAGAGGCAGTGATTTTAACCCATAAATAACTTGCTTCACTTACGACAGGGGCGTCAGAAGGTTGCATATTGGTTGATTGAACAACCTGTGTTTTTGCAACGTTCAGCTTATAGCCTGATAAACGACCAAATTGTTCGGCACAGACGTTTAAGCCAGAGAAGGCAGGGTCAACGTCAGAGGTTAAAACAACGATATCATCCGCATAGGCTAGGGTCCTGTACCATCGACCCTAATCGGTAATATATCCAAATTTCCTTCGATTTTACGGGTTTTAGGGGGGCACCCTTGCCTGGTGCCTCTACTGATGTTAAAATACCCTGACACCTGACCAGAGATTCGTTATACTGCAGTTGGGGATCTTTGCAGTGCTTGGATGACCTGAATGAATTTTGTGCTAAAGCCCTTCCAGCGGAGCACTGATGAAATGAAATGAAATGATGAAATGAAATGATTACGCACTTGTATAGCACACAACTACCCGTAGGCATCTCGGCGCTTGTACGAATACCGCCGAGGAACCCTTCCTGGCCTTTCCCCTGTGAGGAGCCCACTCCTGGACACCCCCAAGGTGAAGTCAGGCATCCTCAGCGTTGTTGGGGCAGTTGTAGAGATTAAGCAAGCTATTGCCCAGAGGTGCAGAGTGGGACTCATGATTAGAATAAGCACAGAGGCGAGAATTATCAGGTCCGAGGAAATTGAGCCCGAGACCCGCCAAGGTAGGACTTGAACCCTGGTCCCGGCCAGACTACTGCATCAGGGTCAGCCGCTCTAACCATTGAGCCACACTTCTCTACTACTGCACTGCCCACAAGAACCCCCAGGAGATCCTGTTAAACGCCTTCTCGGCATCCAACAGGATTACACCGAGGGGAGAGGCAGTAGCCTAGCCCAATCCAATAGGGCAATAACCCATCGGACATGGTCAGCCGTGTCCCTACCCGGGATAAACCCGTGCTGATGCAGGGAAACCAGTGGGGTGATCACCTCCGCGAGCCTAGATGCTAATATTTTTGGGTATATTTTACTATTGGTATTTATTAAAGAAATTGGTCGAAAAGATGAGGGATTTAACTTGGGCTTATCCTTTTTTTAAACAGAACAATTGTGGTTTGAAGCTATGATTCGGGTACAACAACACCCTGTGCAGCCCTAAAGACTGATAGAAAGTCCTGACGAATCTCTGCATGAAACGCCCTATAGAATTCTAAGGGAATAGCGTCAGGGCCAGCAACCTTCGCCTTGGCTAAAGATTTTATTGCCAACTCAACCTACTCCCACGTAATAGGGGCAGATAAGACCTAATTCTGCTCCATTGTGATCTTAGAAATATCAATGTCCTGAAAGAAGCCCTCTACCAAGGACTCGGTCAGGGTGTCACCATTGTCTTCAGTATAGAGCACCATATAAAACTTTTAAAACACATCCAATACTCCCTCCTGTGTGTCCTGAACCACCCCATGTCGATCCAGAATTTTAGTGATGCGATTCTGCAAGCATTTCTGTTGGAGCCTTTTAGCTAATACTCTACCCGAGTTTTCGCCATATTCGAACATCATTGTAAGATATTGGAGATACTTGGCAGCCAGATCCTGCCCAAAAGATTCCAGATGTGTGGACCTAATTATAGCAACAGCCTGCTGACTCTCATCTATATTAAGGCCATCCTTAATTCTACGTGTTAATTTCATCTCTGCGAGCCTGAGCTCCACCATGCGGCCTTTCACCTGCTCTTGCGCAGACTTCCACCGAAAGGATGCAAACCTTTAAGTCTCCCCACGCACTGCAGCCTTTAAAGTCAGGAGAAATCCCCCTATTAATGTTTAGAAATTCGATTAGCCACTTTCTCATGTGGACCTGGTAGGCCTGGTCCAACAAAAGTTTCCTTTTGAATGCCCATGTCCTAGGGGTTCTACACGAACGAGACCAAGGACAAACCACTACCAGTGGATTATGGTCTGATAGGATTCTGGGGGGAGCTGAGATAGAGACCGCTTCGACCGCCTGATCAGACACACAAAAAATTGTCCAGATGAACCATTTTATTATGGGGGTCAGAATAGTATGAAAACCCATCATTGTCTTTATTATACCGATACCAAAGATCAATCAGGCCATGTTCTTGAACTAGAGTCTGGAGAGCCTAAAAGACTCTAGGTTTCCTGCCGGAGTACCTTTGACCCTCTGCCAAATTAAAATTAGCAGGCAAATTAATATTCATGTCCCCACACACAAACATTAGATATGGCCAAGCTGCAAATTCTACATTTAGATATTTCAACACTTCCGGATCATCTACATTTGACCCATATATAGTACAAATTGTTAGTGGTCTATTATCAACCGATATTTCGGCTAGGGCCCATCTACCCGCCCTATCCTCTCGAACCGTTTTACAGACCCCAACCCCTCACTTCAACAGCATGGCCACCCCTCTGATCATAGATGTCAGTCTAGAACATAGCGATTAGATCATATCCGGGTATTTTCAACCAATATCGCTTCCCCCAGGGTATATGCGTCTCTTGTAGACATAGCACATCCAGTTGCATAGTATGAACGATTTTAGAAAACATGGCCTGTTTTTTACCATTGTTTAGGCCGCATATGTTCCATGAGCTTAATCGCAATTTACCCTGCTCCATCAAAGCTTAAAAGATGATCTGATCCCTACTGTAAGCCTTTAAAATCTTTAATCACATACTCTAACGTGAAGCAAAACTGGCTAATATTGACACCACGACTATAGTGCAAATCCAAAACCTCAGTGACCCCCCACCATCCCTCTCACAAAGACCCACGACTGCCACTAACCCCACCCTTAACCCCTGGAACTCCCCCCAAGCCCTCCCACCCCCTACACCCCCCTTGTGTGGCATCAGGACTTAAATCCTTGTGATGGGATGAACTGATTTCCCCATTCTCCCCTAGATCCTTCACCCCGTCATTGTAAACATCTGAGGATTAAAGCCAGTTGCAATCCAGACAAAAAAAGAAGAAAGAAATTAACGAATAAGGGTTAATACCCCTTGCTTAGCAAGAGGGTCCCTTGATCTTTTGAACTAATAGACTTACAGACAGTGCGGGGGCCCCGGGGCAAAACCTCGTCTCTAAGAACTTCATTGACTCACCAGTCACCTGCATCACTATCATCATTAGTCCATTCTCTATCTTGGTCTTCATCTTCATCCTCCAATGAGCCAGTATGTTCAGACAATGAATAAAATGTGTCCCCCCTTCAGGCTCCCTAGAAGACTCTTTGACCCCAGAAGAGCGAAGAGGAAGAACCGTTTGTTCAGGTATGCTTACAGCAACATCACCTTGGGCTATTATGTCAGGCATATGTTGAGCCGAGATAGAAGTGCTTTTAGCTTGTGGACCTACAGCTCTCATAGTTCCATTGACTGGAAGACAAAGTGTAGATTGGAACTCTCTGGTTACTGGATCGACACCATCACTGACCGCTGCTGGACTAAGCGTGCTATGCCCCTGACAATGGGATTGACTTCGCTCGGAAGAAAGATACATCAGAAACAGCAGAAGTACACACAGGATCTGGCAAAATGGAAACAGCGACTGCTGACTGCAAAGGCATATCATTATCCACTTTGCTGACACTCGGGTGCTCGAATTTACTAGTCCCGGCATCGACGCAGGTCTTCACTTTCCCAGCCTGAGTTTTAAATAACGCGGGTAAAGTCTGTTTTGACTTACCGCTCACAGCGGGTACCGCTTGATTGTTGCCCGGTTCTACCGCCGCAGTCGCGTCTCCTCCGCTGACTGATTGTGGCGCCTTACTCGCACTAGGAGGATTTGCGGGGCTGCTTACTTTGGCTGCCGCGGCTTGGGACTTTGCAGAAACATTTTTGGCGGGCAGTTTCGGAGCAATGTTACCAAAGCAAATTCTCAGAAAACTGCGAGAGTAGGTATATGCACTGCGGTAAGGAAACGATCCAAACCAGAGCCAGGAAATATTGCGTTAGAGGGTACCCTGTAAATATGACACAACCCTGAACATGACAGTCAATAACTTGTAGTTCCACGACAGCTTGCAGATCTTGCTCCAAAATCTCAGATTTCCAATATCCCAGTGGCTTTAAAACCTAGAAAGGGTGAGTTAACCAGGAGAGAAGCAGCACCAGCTAACACAGCCGAGTGATCGGCTGCCATCTTGCAAGCTGTGTGCTTTCCAAGACTGTAGGAAACATGTGTAGTCTGGTATAACACGGTCACACTTCAGTCTGAGGGTGGATCCTTTTGTTTCTTATATATTGACTACAGGAGGACGTAGCCACCTCCTTTGCTCTTTTGAGCATTACCTCTTCACTCCCTCTTTTTGGTTGTTTGGGTTTCTTGGCCTTCTTCATTTCCTTTTCCTCTGAGGGTTCCATGTCAGGGCTGCCCTGGTGGCACTTGATGTGAGCTTGAAGAGGGTGTGATCTATCCAGCCCCAGCATCTTTTCATGATTTCTTCCATACGTCATTGTTGCTGATGGTGTTTGGCCAGTGGATGTGGGGGATTTTCCTCAGACAGGTGTTGATGAAGGGCTGGAGTGTGTTGGTGGTGGTCATTGTTATCCTCCAAGTTAATGCTCAATACAGAAGGACTCAGATTACGTTGGTGTTCAAAAGCCTGATTATGGTTTGCAGCATTAGGTCCTTGGAGCTCCAGATCTTTTTTAGCCGAATGAAGGCAGCCCTTGCTTTTCCGATTTTTGCCTTGATGTTGGTGTCTGTGCCACCCTGCATGTGTATGACACTACCAGGTAGGTGAATGCCTCAACCTCTTCCAATGCATCGTCTGCAAGAGTGACTGCAGTTGTTCTGGCCATATTAGCCTTCAGGATCTCGATTTTTACCCTGTAGCTGTTGAGTCTAAGTTGTGCTGATGTGGTTGTCATGAGGTCGGTATTCTTTTGCCTCTGCAGATGTGTATCGGACAGTAAGGCATGGTCATCTGCAAACTCTAGGTCATCGAGCTGTGTCCAGGGTGTGCACTGGATCTAATGTCTTCTCCTTGCTGTGGATGTCTTCATGATCCATTCTATGGTAGGAAGAGAAAAGGTGAGAGTAAACAACCCTGGTGGTCCTCACATGGAAGGCTTCCATGGACTATCTTGTTGGTCATTCTCTCGTAAGAGAACCCGATGATTCTTATGAGTTTATATGGCATACAGTAGTGGCAGAGTAGTTTCCAAAGGGTCTCTCTGTCCACGCTGTTGGATGTCTTCTCATAGTCGATGGAGTTGATGTTGAATTTGAAGTTGAAGTGATGATTGATGTTCTGGACCAAGTGGCAAGGTTTGAACTAAAACAATCTAGAAAATTACAATCATAATCCTGGTTCATCACCGACCTCAAAAATGAAAGGCGGAAGCTAAGACTATCAGAAAGAATATGGAGACAGTACTCCTTTATGATGCAACTCACACTGCGAGATCTGCACAAATTTCTTATATGAAACACATTGTTAGAAATGGCCCTTTTTGCAGGGCTATCCCCAAACCTTTTGCTTCTTTCTCCTTTGTTTATCCTGACCTGTGGTTGTTGGCTATAGGACTCTGGGCACTTTAACACTGCTGATCAGTGCTGAAGTGCATATGCTCTCTGTGTAAATTGTTATTGTGATTGGTTATCCATGATTGGCATATATGTTTTACCAGTTGGTCCTAAGTAAAGTGCACTGAGTGTGCCAGGGCTGGTAATTCAAATGCTACTAGTGGATTTGCAGCACTAATTGTGCCACCCACATGAGTAGCGCTGAAAATATGTCTCTGGCTTGCCACTGTAGTGCCTGTGCGCAGTTTGCTAACTGCCATGTTGACCTGGCCAGTGCACCCACTTGCCAGGCCTTACCCTTCCCTTTTCCTACAGATTGGACACTCCTATGGTAGACCCAAGGAACCCTTATGGGCAGGGTGCAGTGTATGTGAAAGGTAGGTCATGTACTAGTATGGGTGACATGTAGGTAACATGTGGGTAACATGTCCTGATAGTGAAATAACGCCACATTCGTTTTTCACTATTGAAAGGCTATCTTGCCCATAGGACAGAATGGGGAATGCTGTATAACATGTTTACCTGCATATCTTCCCATAGGAGCAAGATAGAAAATTGTAATCTGGTATACCTGAACTCAGAATTTATTAACACATCTTTTAGGGAGGATAGTTTTTGAAAATAGCACTTTTAGAAACAGGCTATTTTCTTGTTCAACCTTTCTGCGTGCCTCTGCCTGTTTGTGGATTGCCTGTCTGGTTTGAGAGTGAAAGGGGCTGGAGTGGCTCCAGAAGTCTGGGTGAGACAGCACTAGGCTGAATAGACCAATCTGCATTTGGAGTGGTGGGAGGAGTAGCACCTGGGCCTGAATAGGGCTGTGCCTGCCTTCTACAATGCTGGCTCCACTTCCTGTGGTGCGTCTGATGACCCTGGCCCACACTGACAAAAAGAAGAAGTTGTGCACTGGCAGAGTGCACCCAGAACTGGTTTGGACTGGGTCCAGGATTCCTCACACATAAAGAACAAAGACTTTTGGGGTATAAATATGAGAGCTGAAACCCTGAAAGTTAGAGTACTTTGTGATCAAGAGGAATTCCTGCCAAAGAAGATCAGCTGGAGAGACAGGGGAGAAGCACTGCCCTTGCTGTGTGTCTGGGGTTGGCCTGCAGTTTGCTGTTTCTACTGAAGAGAGGACTAAAGGACTTTGCTGTGTGTTTTGTCCCCTGCTTAAAGAAGGACTTTGCTGTGTGCTGTGTCCATCTTAAGAAAAGTCTCCAAGGGTCTGAGAAGAGCTGGCCTCCCATTTCTGAAGTTCCAGGCACAAAAGGACTTCACCCCCAGCTTCCCTGAACTTCCTTGCTGGAAGTTCCAGTCTACCAGGAGGGCCAGTAACTGTTGGTGAGGCCTTTTTGCTGTGGTGAGCTGGAAGTGCGACGCAACGAGAGAGAAGCGTGACGCTGCCACAGCAGCCGCTGTCGAATCATCAAGGAAGCAAGTTGCCGCGGCTGCTGTTCGCCGTCGCATCACAGGAGAAGCGTACCGCCGCACAGAGGGTGCCATCGCATCACCGGAGAAGCGTGTCGCAGGGCCGTTGCATCGCTGAGAAAGAGCGATGCTGCTGATCGTCACCACAACACCAGAGAAGCGTGTCACTGTCACCGAGGGTGTCCCCGCATAACCGGAGAAGCGTGTCGCAGGGTCTATCATGGCTCATAAAACCACCATGTTCGCCGCACGGCCGTCGGGCATGCACGCATCGAGGCGTCATCTTGTCGCATCAGAACCGGACCGCAGGAAGAATCGATGCATTGCCTTTTATGCAACCCTTTTGTTTGTTTTGCGTTATGCATCCTAGGTACTTTGTGAGTTAAGTGTTGCATTTCATCATCTACAAGTTTATTTTTGCAACAACTTTTCTAAAGACATTCTACTGAGCTTTTGTATGTTGGATTTTTCTCGTTTTGGTTTTGTTTAGTTTAGATAAAGATATTTTATGTTTTTAAATTGGTGTGGTATCCATTTGTGGTGTTTTCACTGTGTTACTGTGAGTGTTGGTACAAATACTTTACACAGTGCCTTTAGGATAAGCCTGTCTGCTTGTGCCAAGCTACCAAGGGGGAGAGTAGGGGTTATCTAAAGTGTGTAAACCCCATACCCTGACTAGAAGCAAGGGTCCCTATTTGGTCAATGGAACCTACCACTGCCAACTAGAGACCCCCAGTTCTAACACACATCTTTAGAGAAAGATCCAGGGAGCACTTCAACATGATCGAACAGCAAACTACCCTTACCTCCCCCACAAAATAACAGCCACTTATGTACATTGTGAAGAAATTGACAACTTCTTTACTAACAAAGTAGCAAAAATTGAGCAGTCCATTAATCTAGTCAGAAATCTGTCTTCAGTAACAACCCACCCTGTTGACTCACATTCCCCACTCATTGCTCCCACCTCAGACTTTACTTTTGAACAAATGGACCCAAGAAAAACTATTGTCAACTCTGATTCTGTTGATTGAAAAATGAAGTGTATTGGTCTGACTTCAAACCCATGACAGAGATATAAATATAATTGCAAACATGAAGCCCACTTACCAGTCAAATGATCCCCTCCCATCCAGATTAGTACAAAACCTCAACAATATCATCACCCCATTCAGGACTAAAACCATCAACTCTTCTTTCTCCTCATGTCTTGTACCTAACTCACTCTAACTTGGCCAAATCTCACCCATACTGATAAAAACAGGGGATGACCCCAATTACTTCAATAACCTCTGACCTATGACTAACCTCCCATTCCCAGCCAAAACAATGGAGAAATGCATCCTTCTAAGCCTCAACCACCATATTGAGCAATTCCATATTTTTGACACCATCCAGTCAGCATTCAGGAAAGGATGTAGCACAGAAACTGCTATGCTAAATATTGCGAATGATATTTGCAGATCCCTTGATGAAGGTGACACTTGTCTCTTAATCCTACTTGACTTATCTGCAGCTTTTGATACTGTTAACCACCCTGCCTTGATTGAGACCCTCAAGAACCATAGTGGTATCAATGGCACAGTCCTTACTTAGCTGGTTCACTTCATACCTGCAACGTTGCTCACAACAATTAAAAATCAAAAACTGTCTTTCGAAACCAACACCAGTTCCCCAGCTGGGTCTGGTGGCTCAGTGGACTAATGCATCCGCTGCAGGGGCCTGTGTTCAATCTCATGGTTACAGGTTCCAATCCAGGTGGGTCCACTCGGCCTTCCATCTATCTGAGATCGATAAAATTAGTAATGTTAAGTAACAATAAACATCCTATTCAGCGCCAAGAGTCCTTGTTGGGGTGAATGTGCACTTTACAAATACACATGTTATGTTGCAATGTTCCCCAAGGTTCAATTACCTTTCAATCTCTTCATGGAACCCCTTACTCTTATCCTAAACCAAGCAGGTATAAAATTTCACCTTTATGCCGATGACACCCAGCTTTGCTACAACATTAATTAATTGAGTGACGCCTTTCATCTGAATAATACACTAATGAAGGTACAATATCGGCTTAAGACCAACAACTTAAAGTTGAACCTCAACAAAATGGAAATAATACTTTGGTCTCCGAAAAACAACCCTCTTCCAATCCAAGATTGGCTCACTAACCAGGATGCCCTCAATTGCGCTCTTACACTATCCAACTCCGTAAAGTCCTTGGATATCACTCTAGACAAAAATCTGGCAATGAAAGATCATATCAAAAACTCAGCCAAAGGAGCGCTGTACACTGTTAAAAATATCAAGAAAATCAAACCGTTTATTGCGCTGAATGATTTTAAGATGATAGTGCAGTCCCTTGTCCTCTCAAAACTGGATTATGACAATGCCATCCTCACAGGAACTCTACAAACTCACCTTGCCTCCCTTACAACAGTTCACAACATGGCTGCTCTGCAACTAACAGATGTTAAATGAATTGAGCAAATTACTCCAGCTTTAAATAACCTCAATTGGCTTTCCATCGAAGGTAGATGTAGCTTTAAGACTGCTTGCATCACTTACAAAGTCCTTCATACACATAACCCAAACTACCTTGATTCCAAACTCTACAAAGCAGGACAAGACAGGGCGCTGAGAAGCTCCAACTCACTTCTTCTCATCCCTCCCAAACTTAAAAAGAAATCCTCACAGACTTGCTCATTTTCTGGTAATGCTCCTAGGATCTGGAATGCACTCCATAGTGACCTCTGATGAAACCTACCCTTACCCTGCTTCAAACGGGACCTTAAATTCCTTTTGCGCAACAAATACTTTAATACTTATTCTAACTTTGCTTTGCTCCCAATTAAGTCACACAATCCTTTCAGACCTTATAGGTGATAGAGTGAGGTGGAAAAACAAAATTTTGTATACCCCTCGTGAAGTCACTTGCTCATAGCAATAACATGAATTAATCGTGTGATTTTGAAAATTATTCAACATAGAATAGAATGCACACCCAAGTACACGTGGGAAACTAATTTGCTCATTTGCAAACTTTAACCCCTTCCATGCTCATGACGAGCTCAGCTCGTCATGCAGCACAGTCCTGTGTGCTCATGACGAGCTGAGCTCGTCATGACCACACCCGTTTTAATTGTGGTCCAGCACAGGATGGGAATCCTGCACGTAGCGATGTGGATAATCAACTAACTGTTGTTATGTTCAAAATGAATGCAGCAGCTATTAATTAACCAAAAGCGGCCTGAATGTGCTTTCTGTTTGTTTATTTGTGGCAAAGACATGAAGACTGGTGAGTAAATCACGCATATATGTTGCTTTATCTGCTAGGTAATAACTAATAGGGATATCTTAGCAAAGGGGAGGTAAACAGAAGGGTATAATTCAACAATTAACGTTTGATTGTGTTTGTTTCTATAATAGTTCCCTTTCTGGCCTATGAGGCCTAGAACAAAATGGACGTTTTTTGCAACTCCGAGATTGAAATGCAGTACGCATGAGCATGGTGAAATGAATCCGCAGACGAGTATGAACTGCTTGTGCTCGGGCAGGATGGTTCAAGGACAGTGTGTCCTGAAAGTCCAGCTGAGTGACAACAAAATGGACATCCGTGCTGAGAAACGTAGTAAAGAAACCAAAACTTACAAGTTAAAGGATATGAGAGAAACGGATATAATAAGGACAAAGACCATTTTCACTGAGCTGATCTTGCGGAAATTAAACAATAAAATGACGAGGTTATGCTCATCCACCCCTTGGATTAACCAATCAGAACTGTTAAACGACACTGATAGTTACTTTTGTAGATAGATTAAGTAGGGGAAAAGGGTATAAAAGAGTATGACCGGATTTAAAAAAAAAACTCTCTTCTTCGATTTCTTTCTGTGTATCCTGACATGCTGCCAGAATGCTGAATTTTCCTGGGGCGTAAGGACTTTGACATTTTCTGAATTTTAACTTTACTTGAATGAGTAAGGAGTCTTTATATGAGGTTAATAGCTAGAGAGAATAAGGAGATGAACTTTGGGAACTATTATGTCTTTTGCTAATATTCGTGTCCTATAATCTCAATAACAACGTGCTTATTTTCTGAGCTTTGAATTAAATGAAAAAAATAAATGTATGAGTTAAAATTCTTTCTTTCTCTTAAAATCTATTTGCATTAAACAACTTTATAAATGAATAAACAAGGGTCATGCTAGAAGATTTTCTTTAAATTAAAATTAAATAATTGAAGAATTAAGCTGGTCTTGTTCATCCTTAGCCTAATTTTTTACTAACAGATCCATAGACCATTAAATGGTGGTGTGTCTGAATACATTTTCTCTTTGATAAAACCATGGTCAAACAATTTAAACTGCAGGTGTACATATTATAAATATTTATTTTAATTTAGACACTCCGCTATGATCCAGCAGCTCTCCTTTGAGTCTCACCAATCATGAAGTAGAGAAAGTGTGTGAGAGTGATTCGCAGTGTTATGGGCCCCACTGATGAATAAATGTGTGATTTGAAACTTCAGGGAAAGGTTTTAGAAGATATTTCCAGAGTAGCGCTGCATCATAGGCAGGCATCTGATTCTGATGTTTTTCAGATTAATCTTTGTCCTTCGCCTTAATTCTGTTTTTAATGTCCTGTAACATTCTTGACTGCATAATTTATTCCCTGGACACGTTTATTTTGATAATACCTTTATGTTGTTGGTCAGTCTTTTTTAATGTTTTTCTATGTAACGACCCAGAATGATATGTAAAGAGTTCTGATACCTATGGGTCTAGCTAGTGCTATATAAAACCTATAAATAAAATAAATAAGTTGACATAGATGGAGTAGTTTCAATCCATCAGCTGCTCAATGATGATGCACAGTATTGCAATCTGGTCTCTGCAGGATATAACTTTGCGGAAGCCAGCTTGTTGGACTCACAGCTGAACATCGACTTGTTTCTTTGTTCTGTTCAGGATGATTCTGTTGAACACTTTGCCTGGGGTTGGTAAAAAAGTCATCCCTCCATAGTATGTACATTTACTTAGGTCACCTTTCTTGAGGATCTTGATGAGATATCCCTCGTTTCAGTCTGATGGCACATTTTCCTCTTAACAGATCCTTTCAAAATGGGGTATAGCATGTCAACGTCTGCCTTCGGTGTCTTTGAAGGAATGTTGTGAAGTCCTGCTGCCTTCCCATTTCTCAGATGTTTGATGGCTTGCTGTATTTCTTCATAGGTTGACCAGCTGCAGTCGATTTGTAAGGCCTTGACAGCTGGTTCAGCAGTTCTTCAATGTGCTCCACCCATCTTCATTGTTGACCTTAGTTACCTATGAGTGTCTTCCTAGTGCTGTTTTTAACTGGTCTTTCTGGTTTGCTGTATCTTCCAGATAGTTTCCTTGTTATGTCATAGAGTTCTTTCAAGTTTCCTTGGCTTGTTGCTTCCTGGGCTTCTGTGGCAAGACCATTGATTAATCTTCACTTATCTGCTCTTAAGCTTCTCTTTGCTTCCTTGTTGGTTTTGGTGCTTTCACCTGGAGTTTTGGCATTTCTGCTCTTGTTCAGCTGGTGTTGACAGTAGCTTACTTTTCCTTTCTACTTTGGATTTTGTGGATAGTCTCAGTTGAGATCCATTCTTTATGCTTGTTTTACTTGGGTACCAGTACCTCCTGGTAGGTTGATGTCACTGCTTCTTTGGGTATACAGACAAAATATCGAGGACAAAATATCGAATTACACAAATATCAACAATTCAAAATATAGAATAAACAAAATATCGAAAGGACAGAATATAGTCATCAAAAATATTGTTTTTAAGGGAAGTAATGTAATATCGATTTTTATAAATATAGAAAGTAAAAATATTGAAGTATTTAATATAGGTTATTAAAATTATCGAATTTTTAATAATATCGAATTTTTTACAGTATTTTGTATGTTAGTATATGTGTGCAAAGTGTATATTTTTTTTGTCATTTATTTTAGGCAATTAATTTTATGTTATTTAATTTTTGCGTATTTTAATTCTGTAGCGGGTTGTGGGTTTATAGGGGAATAGGGTGGGAAGTAATTTAATTATAATTATCTAAATATGTTAATTTATTTATTGGTATTTATTTTGATTGTTAATACATTTTTAATTGGTAAATAATTAATTCTTAATTGGTAATTAATTTTTATTATTGATTAATTGATAATTATGTGAATTTTATTAATGTATTTTCTGTAGTGGGTTGTGGGTTTATAGGGGAATAGGGTGGGAAGTAATTTAATTTTAATTATTAAATATTATAATTTATATATTGGTATTTATTTAGAAAAAATTGTTAATTATTTTTTGATTGGTAATTAGTTAATTAATAATTGGTAAATAACTTATTAATGGATTAATTGATAATTAATTGATAATTAAGTGAATTTAATTAATGTGTTTTCCATAGCGGGTTGTTGGTTTATAGGGGAATAGGGTGGGAAGGTATTTAATTGTAATTAATTAAAAGTTTTTATTTATTTATTGGTATTTGATTTGAATTAATTGGTAAGTACATTTTATTTTTTAATTAATTAATTGTAAATTGGTAATTAATTTGTATTAATAGTTAATGAATTTTAATAATTAATATATTTTTAAATTGATGAAATATTATATTGTATTACATGGTACTTTTAATCAATTTTTTAGTGGTATTGATATTTAATTTATATTTATTAATATATTAAATATTTACTTTCTCTACTGTTAAGCTCACTAGAGTGGGGATAGTAATCCAACGCTTTCCCTACTGTTGCACTCTCTGGAGTGGGAATAGTACATTTTACTCCTACGCTATCCAACGCTTTCCCTACTGTTGCACTCACTGGAGTGGGAATAGTAATTTTTACCCCAACGCTATCCAATGCTTTCCATACTGTTGCACTCACTGGAGTGGGAATAGTAATATTTACCCCTATGCTAGCCAACGCTTTCCCTACTGTTGCACCCTCTGGAGTGAGAATAGTCATTTTTACCCCTACGCTATCCAATGCTTTCCCTACTGTTGCACCCTCTGGAGTGGGAATAGTAATTTGTACCCCTACGCTACCCAATTCTTTCCCTACTGTTGCACCCTCTGGAGTGGGAATAGTAATTTGTACCCCTACGCTATCCAACGTTTTCCCCACTGTTGCACCCTTTGGAGTGGGAATAGTAATTTTTACCCCTACGCTAGCCAACGCTTTCCCTACCGTTGCACCCGCTGGTGTGGGAATAGTAATTTTTACCCCTATGCTATCCAACGCTTTCCCTACTGTTGCACCCTCAGGAGTGGGAATAGTAATTTTTACCCCTATGCTGTCCAAAGCTTTCCCTACTGTTGCACTCTCTGGAGTGGGAATAGTAATTTTTACCCCTACGCTATCCAATGTTTACCCTACTGTTGCAGTTGCTGAAGTGGTAATAGTAAATATTAACCTCTTGCTATGCTACAGTAAAAATATTGTATATTTTTAATTAATATTATGTTAATATATATTTATACATATGTGTTAGAAAATCAAGTTGTATTTTTATTATTTTAACTTAAATTAATTATTTAATAATGTTTTAGTTATTTAGGTAGTTTTAAGTATGCTTTAATTAATTATAGCTATTATTTCATTAATTTTAAATTATTTGTAAGTTATTTTAATATATTTGAAATTTTTATTAAGTATATATATTTATTCGATATTTTTGATTCAATATTTTTGTACTTACCTGTTTGTAAATAGGAATTCGATATTTTGTCTTTATATGTTTTTACTTCGATATTTTTTTTGTCTATATTTTTGTATTCGATATTTTTTCAGTGATCCGTTTCTTTGATCTTCAGCAATAATGTTTATGTGTACATTTTCACATGGGAAAATGTCATGTTAATTTCCATATTTACCCTTTTCTTTTTGTTTTCCATGGTGAATATATGTTTCCACATAGAGAAGTTGCTTTTCCTAGATATGTTAATAGTTTTGGGTGTTTTACTTTTGTATTCTCATATTAGAAACAGATATTTTTTATCTCCAATAATTTGCATGGCAGTTTACCAGGCTTAGGAAAATCTATTTGCCCGCTCACTGTGGCAAGTCAGATTTTAGCAGGGTGGGCAATTTGTAGAGCCTACTGGCCCATTCTGCCCTGAGCTTAGCGACAGAGGCCAAAAGTTAGTTTATGTCTTCATTCAAATTACCTCGAAGTCCGAGGAAGAAAAGCAGAGGATTTTTTACAGTGAACTGTTAGAAAATGATGCTGTACAGAGAGTGTGAAATTGTAGAAGAAAATGCTTAGGTAACTATATCTTTAAATATCTTGCTCAAAATGGTGCCATCAAAAATTCAAATACCAAACTCAAATACCAAAATAGAAATTGATAAGTTTATTATGTCAGCACAAGAAAGAAATGTAAATAAATATATATATACTTCAATCTATATACAATTCAATTAAAAATGATTGTTCATTGCTGTGTAAAGAAATGACCCTATCACACATTCATACTCTCTCATTCATCCTTCTTTGTTTTTTTTTATTTTGTACAATATTTGTATATTTAACCAAAATATTCATTAACATTTTAAAGTTTAGATCCCGCATAGAGAGTAATTCTTCAATTATTCATCAAATTACAGGATTATACACATGATAAAATATACAAATATGCTTCATCATTATTAGAAAAGGTGCTGTTTCAAAATATGCGATTTGTATGGATTGATTTCTCTCATTCGTCATGGCTTGTTATTCCCATCTCCTCATGTGCATTTTGGCCATGCAGCCTTCGTCAGGAAGCCACGTATTATGAATTCAACCTAAATAATCATATATAGCAAAAAGTGGGTTAAGGTCTCTCGGCCCTCCAGAATGTTTCTCTAACAACTATAATTCAGTTTGTACTTCACATTATACATGTACCATCTTATGCTTGAGTGTAGCTTATCTATGTCCATAGATAAATGTAAACTCTTGATTTGATTTGATTTGATTTGATTATCGAATTTGTAGTGCGCCCGAATGCCCAAGGATCGCAGGGGTATGCACCGTAACCCTGCGATCATGGGGGGTACGCGCCGTACGGTGTATATGTGATTGTGCGCTTTTCCGTGCGAATCGCCCTTACCTGAGGTGGACTGTACGACTCGCGTCCTGATACTCCGGTTCAGATCCGTATGCGCCGTACCCAGGGGGGGGCGTTCCATACCGTTCCATACCTGTTTCGTCGCAAACTCTGCTTTTACAGCTGTTTTCAGCTCCCGTAGAAAAAGGGTCATACGTTGAGCACCTGACACGTATCGTACTTGCTGGGTCATATAAACCAGCCATGAACCGTACAGATGTCGCGTACAGCGGGTTCCGAGTGAGACTAGTACGGAGATTAGAGTCGTAAGGTCTCTGTACGATTTGTACGGAGTCCAGCTCCTGGTACGAATCGTACTTCGTCGTACGTACGGGGGACGTTGCAGGGTGCGATTCGTATGGGAAAAACGCTCCGAACGGCTATTCGGAGCGCTTTTTACCGGATCGGAATCGGCCCCAGAATGTGCTGTCTGTAAATGCCAATGCACTACCACATCATGTGTTATTAATATATTTGTCAAAAGTGAGTTTTTACAGATGAACTGAGAAACATTCTTGCCCCTGCCCTGATGGCAATGCTATTAGTGAACTAATAGGCACATAATGGGTGATGTGTGCCTTATTTGTGAGCTAGATTTTTAATATGTCTAGAGAAAATATTTAGGGCCATATTTATGTAAAAGTAACGAAATGCAGCAAAGCAAGTCACCTTGCTGTGCTGTGTTCCAGGGAAAGGGCAGGAATGTACTGTATTTATTATGATTCGCCGCATTCCTGTCCTTTACCAAGCAATCACATGCAATGGACTGCCTAGCGTCAATGCAGGCACCCCAGCTAAATCGTACAAGGATGCCTGCGTTGCATGCAGGATTGTTTTTGTGCAGGATGGGGCACCTTCCTGCACAAAAACAATCCCCTGAGGCATATTCCTCTATCTATGTGTGCTGCAGACTACAGCACACTTAGAAAGAGGAAATAACAAGGAGAAATTAAGATATTTCTTCTTGTTACGCCTCTCCTGGGAAGGCTTAGCATTTTGACGCATTCCTAAGTCTACCAGTAATAGTAAATCTGAGAATGCATCAATGGGACTTGTGTGGGAACACACACACAACACCTACAAAATGCCTTTAAAGGGCAGAGTGACGCAACACAGCAATTTGCGCTGCACTGCTTTGCATTACTGCTGATTTATCAAGCCACACAGGGCCATGCAAAGTGGCAGTGCGTGATTTGATAAATGAGATTTTAGAGTTTGCATCGCACATGCACCACGTTGTGCGATGCAAACGTGATGCAAACCTGTTAGATCTGGCATCTTTGGCGTGGTTTTCCCAGACTTTTTGCCTCTACATCCTGCATTTTTGACGCTGTGCTGGATTTCGTTTTTGCTGGTTTAGATGCTTTGGGCACACTGCTGATCAGTGTCAAAGTGCAAGTGCTCCCTGAGTAAATTGTTATTGTGATTGGTTATCCATGATTGGCATATTTGTATTACCAAGAAGTCCCTAGTGAAGTGCACGGAGTGTGCCAGGGCTGGTGGCTCAAATGCTACTAGTGGGCCTGCAGCACTGATTGTGTCACCCACATGAGTAGCCCTAAAATGGTGTCTCAGGCCTGCCACCGCGGTGCCTTGGTACAGTTGCTAACTGCCATGCTGCCCTGGCCAGTGTCCACACTGGCCAGGCCTAACCCTTCTCTTTCTGTACACATCAGACACCCCTATAGGAGGCCCTAGGTACCCCTCTGGGCAGGGTGCAGTGTATATGAAAGGTAGAGCATGTACTGGTGTGTGTGACATGCTCTGGTAGTGAAATACAGCTATTTTCGTTTTTCACTACTTAGAGGGCTATCTTGCCCATAGGCTATAATGGGGAATGCTGTGTATAATGTTTACCTGCATATCTTCCCATAGGAGCAAGATAGAAACTTAAAGTTTGGTATCCCTGAACTCAGAATTTAATAATACATATTTTAGGAAAGATGTTTTTTTTCAAATCCTGTGTTTGAGAACAGCACTTTTAGAAAGTGGCTGTCCTCTTGTCTGACCTTTCTATGTGCCTTGGCCTGTTTGTGAGTTGACTGTCTGGTTTGTGAGTGACAGGGGATGGGGAGCCCACAGAAGGCTGGATGAGTCAGCCCAAGGCTGAATGACTGCAGCTGCATCTTGAGTGGTGGGAGGGGATAGCACCTGGGCCTGAATAGGGCTGTGCCTGCCTTCCACAATGCTGGCTCCACCTCCTGCTGGGCGGCTGATGAGGGAAGACTGATATAAAAGGGCTACCCAGACTACAGAAAATTAGATCATCCTGGAATCAAGAAGGAACCTCTGCCAAGGAGGAAGCTGGAAGACTGAAGAAGAAGGTCTGTTCTGCTGTGTGTTTGTGGACTGACCTGCAGTTGCTTTGCTGCCAAGGAGAGGGGAAGGACTTTGCTGTGCGCTGTGTGCCCTTGCTTGAAGAGATCTCCAAGGGCCTGAGGAGAGCTGGCTCCTTGTTAAAAGTCCCAGGAACTAAAGGACTTCACCCCCAGCTTTTCCCCTGAACTCTGCCGAGAAAGTTCTGCCCTTCCTAGAGTGCTTGATCCAATTGTGGGGCCTCTGACAGTTGTGCCTGCTGTTTGGGATGCTGGACAAGTAGAAACAAAGTCAATCTGAAATTTTCACGCATCGCTCTCTTGCGGAGCGCATCCCCGGCAGTGCGAGGAAATTCCCAACGAAGCGAGGAGCGAGATCATCGCAGTGCCTGTCGCCGCTGGTTGAAATCACCGCACTGCCTGCTTGTGGACCGCATCACGTCACTGCGAGCATCGTCACAGAGTCATCGCATCGAGGGGCAGCGAGTGGAGAAGATCAGCGCTGCGCTGCGCATTGCCACCGCACCTGAAATTGTCGCCGTCCCGAACATCGTCGCATCGTGCCTGTTCGAGACGCTTCCTAACGAACCTGCGCACCGGAATCCATACAAGGTATAGCATCCCTCCCGATACAGACCGGATTCCTCGCAACATGCCCGCTGCGTCCAGCGGGGCTGTCGCATCGCCTACCCGGGGTCTCAGGAGTGACACTTGGCATGTATTTCAATGCTGCAGCTTCCATTTGGAACTTTTGTCGCATCTACAGGTACTTTGGGCTAAATGTAACGCAACTGTAGATTATTTTAACATAAACCCTAAAACTCTTTTAAAATCAAATTCTTGAACTGTGTATGTTGGATTTTTGTCTTTTTGGTCTTGTGTAGTTTAGATAAAGATACCTTATTTTTCTAAACTGATGTGGAGTCCATTTATGGTATTTTCACTGAGTTACTGTGAGTGTTGGTACAAATACTGTACATATTGCCTTTGATAAGCCTGCCTGCTCGTGCCAAGCTACCAAGTGAGCAGGGGTTATCTAAAGAGTGTATCCCCTTTACCCGGACTAGAAGCAAGGGTCCCTATTTGGACATTTTTACCTACCTCTGCGAACTAGAGACCCGGGATCCTACAAAACCCTTTATAAATTTGCCTCCAGTTTATTAAATCAAACAAAAGAGGGATTTTTGTACAGCAGCAATTTTAAACTCATATTTTTGAAGGTGCTCTTGTGACAATGAGTGTAATATTTGCCTAGGATCACACAATTTAAGACCAGTTTACGGGTCAAGTACATTACAGTTAGGTCGAGTAGATTATCAAGTTACTAAACCTGCAGTTCTAGTAACAATTTTATCAATTTTCGAGGTCTAATTACTAAAAATGTGTGAGTTTGTGGATATTCACCACCTTTTGTAGATGACCCCATGCTACAGTGCTCACAAACCTGCTACTGTGAGCAGATCTGCTCATGCAAACAGTTCTCAATTATGGCAGAATTGCTAGTGGAGCAATTATTTTTACGAGTGTAAAATCACATTTTCTGAAATCATTAATGTAATTTTTCATTTGTAAACATAGGAATTTGCAGATTAAAGAGTGCAAATAACTTCACTTTCAGGTCTGCATCTAGCCACTATCTACTGCTTTCTGTGACTGCTCTCCCTGACTAAACCACTATCCTTCTCATAGCCCTTAGTAACCTCCACTATTGGGAACATGTCCTTTAAGCCCTTAGCTTCTACCCCTAAATCCTCTGAACGGAGAATATCCCACAATCTAAGGAAGGAGTACCATATACCTGGGAGGCCAAAAAAAACTTAGCTCTTTTTACAGAGGCACTTGCATCCTTGGGTAAATTACTACACCCTGTCTCGGCGCAGTGATCCCAATCACAAGCTGCATCACGGGAGAAGGCAAACTTTTTCCTGGCCAGTCTTTGAATGCCCCTCTCTGGCCGAGTAAAGAGACCGAGTCACAGTCGTGCCCAGAGACTCAAGAAAGAAGCTAGCAATGTTGACATGTGCTTAAATTAAATCAATGAAAATGAACCCCTTGGTCGAGGTCCCCCACTTGCTTTGCCACTCTAAGTGGGTAATTCCGATGTATGATGATACAACGTGATCACTTAGATCGCGGTACATTACATTGCTGTTTTTACAATGCAAGTCGTTACAAAGACTTGCACTGGAGGGCGCTGGACTTAGAAATAGTGTGATTTACTATTCCAACTCCAGTCTACGTACAGTAGGGAAGGTGTTGGAATAGTAAATCACACTATTCCTTAATCTAGAGTGCCCTCCAGTGCAAGTCGTTGTAACGATTTGCTTTGTAAAAACAGCGATGTAAATGTATTGCAGTGTTTTGACCGCGTTGTAAAGGTTGTTTTCCGGGTAAATCTGCTTAGTGCATGCCAAGTTTCATGTTGGCCTTTCCAGTGTGTGTGAAAGTCGATGATTTTTTTCTTTAGTATCTCATACTCCTGCCCAAAAACGTCACCATGATCTGATTTTCACATCTGCAAGCTACGGAGCTTTTCAGTCTCTGATCTTGTAGACGTCCTCCCCTGCTCCTCAGTTTCTAACAAACGTTGCTGTTAACCAGTTGTCATCTACTTCATTTCATTATTGTATTCGACCATGTTGCACCCGAATGAATACCACAGAGAAAAGAGGAGAGAGCAGGTGCATTGATGGTTGCATGATTATTGTAGGCACAAGACTTATACTATTTCAGATCCCTAAGCTTGGCAGGAGCGGTGGGGCTTCAACTGTTTGCAAGGCTTTCAAAGTCTATTTCAAGAAGAAATGACAACATTAAAGGTTTCCAGAGGCTAGAATCATAAAAGCGCAGAGAGACCTTACGGTGTGATTTTTCATGGAAGACACTCAAGACAGTATTGGGAAGTCAACTTTAGTGTCAGGTTGTGTGATAAGTGTAAATACTTTTGGGTAGCTAATCAGGTCAGTGCTCTGTTGGTCTCTATGTTTGTGATCTACAGATACCTAGACCTTCACACAAGCATTACAGGTGGGCGAGCCAAGCAGAAACTGAGCTTGACTTAGACCACTGGCTCAACCCTTGTGCCACTGAAACTAGCGAGCCCAAACAGAGCCGAGCCTAGCAAGCCAGGCATTGCACCTAGATCCCCAGAGCACTTTTATAAATCAAATATTGATAAAACATCGGAGGGCTGAGCAAAGTCATAAGATTCTAATGGGCCTTTTCTGTTTGGAATGTTTCTGCAGAAACTGGTGACCTGGACAGTGATTGAGCGCTCTTTGTTTTGTCAATTATATAACTGCTATACCTGAAGTGTGGGGCACCTCCTGAAATCGCTTTGTTTGTCAAGTCAGGTCAGACAACAGCTGCAGGTACAGAAAAATAGCATCTCTCGCCTACCCTATAATATCACTATTTTGTTTGCTGTGCTTTAATGATCTTATCCATAGGGTGTACTCACAGTTCACAAAACATAAACCCGAATTCTGACTGCTCTATGACTATAAGAATTACATTTGTTTGTTTGTTCAAACATTCTTGAACCTTGCACTGATGCAGAAACCATATGAGGGATTACCCCTCAGCAAAAACTAAATCAACTCTCACTTACAATCTGAGAAGACCCGCACTGCCTGAAAAATGCTTATAAAGCGCTCAAAAGTCACTGACATGTTAGAACCTCGCCATACAAACAGAAACATTTCCCCAGAGTAGGAAATAAATATTTGAAAAAATATATACTTTTAATTCATCAAAGTTCTAAAAATGACAAATGACATAATGAAATTCCCACATAGGTAAACATATAGATAGTCCCACACATGCACTCTCTCAATACACACAAACAACCACAGACCCAGGCATACTCATCTACTCCAAGACCTCATAAGGAGTTAAACATTACAGAGATACAAGATACATAAACTTTCCAATACGTGAATCGGTTAGAACTAGACATAGAGATACATGATAAACATCACGCCGTTATTAATTTAGTGGGTTGATATAGTCCCTAAACAAAATGTCTTCTTATTGGGGAAGGTGGAATCAATGGAGGCACGTGGTTCTCCAGGGCCAACGCGCGTTCCGTTGTCTAACCCAGGTGGGGTCACACCTTCATCAGGGCGGTCAAATCATGTGAGGGACACAAGAAAATATGTGCCTGGGTTTAGGACCTCTAAGATGATTACCGGTGGTCAAGAAATCGATAAACTGGAGAGTTCAACCCAGGGGTCGGGGTAGTAAACTCGACACAGCTGAAGTAAAGTCAGGTATATAAGCCACGTTGATCCGAGTGTTGAATAGATAAGATGCGAAGATTTAGTTTAGTTTAGTTTAAGGGAGTTTGTAGAGCGCTTGGTAACACCTCCCGGCGTGTCCCCGCGCTGTGGAGAAGGAATGCAACAGCAGAGAAGAAATCCAATCACATAGTAAAGAGGCAGGTTTTCAACTTCTTCCTGAACATGATTTCATTACTCTCCAGCCTGGTATCTAGAGGCAGGAGGTTCCATTGCTTGGCAGCTAAGGTGCGGAATGATCTGCCTCCCATTCTAGCTTTTTTGGGGCAGGTAGTTCTAAGCAGACCCATTCCTTTGGATCTAAGAGATCTGTTAGGTTCATACACAGACGCCAAGTCAGACATATATGCCGGTGCTCTGTGATGAATTATTTTATGGCACCAGAGCATAGCTTTAAAGACAATCCTCTTACTGATCGGAAGCCAGTGGAGGGCTGCTAGAGAGGGGCGTGAAGGAGCTCGGCGAGGAAGTCTTAGCACCAGGCGAGCTGCCGCATTTTGTAGAACCTGTAGCTTTTTTATGTTTTTCTCTGATGTCCCCATGAGCAGCACGTTACCGTAATCAATACGGGACGTTATCAGTGCCTGCGTCACGATGCGCCTGGAGTTAATGGGTAGCAGGTCGAGGGTGCGGTTGAGGGTTTTCATTACCCCAAAACATTTGCCAACAGTCTTCTTTACGTGGCTGTCAAAAGACAGTTTATTGTCCACCCATACACCTAGATTCTTCGCCTCTCGTGCAGGCGAGGGCAGAGGACCCAGGCAGCTGGGCCACCACTCTGTCGTCCATTTGACCTCATTGCCTCCAATAATGAGGACCTCTGTTTTTGTCCCATTAAGTTTCAAACAGTGTTCATTCATCCACATAGCCAGTTTGGACATGCAGGCATTGAAGTTATCAGCTTCCTTAGAGGGGGCTTGGGTCAAAGATATGAGAAGTTGCGTGTCGTCGGCGTAGGAGACGAGCTCCACGCCGAACGACTGCACCACCTCTGCCAGCGGGGCCATGTAGAGATTGAACAGGGTGGGACTCAGGGCAGAGCCCTGAGGAACCCCCTGCCCAAGCATCACCCCGTCGGAGAGGAAAGTCCCTCTTTGAACTTGGAAGCTCCTGTTACTCAAGAAAGATTTCAGCCACCCCAGTGCCTTGTTGGTAACTCCCGCTTTATTTAGACACTGTAGCAGGATGGAGTGAGCTACAGTGTCAAATGCGGCACTGAGATCAAGCATGATGAGGGCCATTATCTTTCCCTCATCTGCTCCCTCACGTAAGGTTTCAGTGGCCCTCAGGAGAGCTGTCTCCGTAGAGAAGCCAGTTCTAAAACCCGACTGAGATTTATGGAACACATTATGGGTCTCAAGATGTTCCATAAGTTGACTGTTAGCGATTTTCTCTGCTAACTTGGCCATATAAGGTAGCAGGGATATAGGTCGTAGGTTATCCATTATGTCCATGCTGATGTTCGGTTTTTTCTTGATGGGTAATACTATTGCCTGTAGAGGTAGAGATAATTCACGCTCCACAAGGCCAGCACTTAAGTATATTGATTCATAGGGGTATATGGATTCACAGCGCCTTGAGATCCTTCCGGGTGAATAGCGCGCTATACAAATGTAATGATTGATTGATTGATTTAAAGTTAATCCGGAGTGCAGTAAAATCCGCTGCAGCATGGCCATCTGGCGGCGTGCGGGGAAAGAAAATCCTGCTGATAACAGAATCCACTCCCACACCAACAACCCTATTCGCACACACTAGACAGGCAAACATGAAACATGGCATGCACTAAGCAAAATAATCCACTTGGAGTGGTAAAGCAAGTGGGGTACCTCGATCAAAGGGTTAATTTTCATTAATTTCATTTAAATGCATGTCAAAACTACTAGTATCTTCTTCCTTGAGTCTCTGGACACTGCTGTGACTGGGTCTCTTTACTCGCCCAGAGGGAGAGGGGCATTCAAAGATGCCCAAGAAGAAGTTTGCCTTCTCCAATGTTGCAGGTGGTGTCTGGGACCACTGCGCCAAGACAGGGTGTAATCATGTACCCCAGGGTGTAAGTGACTGTAAAAGAGTTCAGTTGTTGGCCTACCAGGTATATGGTACTCCTTCCTTAGATTGTGACTACTGAATGTGGCTGAAACAGATTTATAGGTAATTGGGGCAAAATGGTCAAGTGACCAAGAAATGTAACAGTCCAAGGATTGTTATTAGTTGGTTGGTATGTCCAGTAAAGTAGACGATAAAAAGGGATGTCTACTGAGGTGATTCAGCTTGCAAAATCAATTTTTTAACACCTTAACCGCGGTACGATTTACCGCGGTGTGCTGCAGATTTAAAAAACCCACTTTACATGACGAGCTCAGCGCGTCATCAGCATACGAGCGCCATAGCTGATGACGAGCTCGGCTCGTCATCAGCAGCGAAGGGGTTAATAAATTGATTCGGACAGCACAATGGCTCTGTGAGTTAAATGCTTGCCACTGAGAAATTAGGTGATTCGATTAAAGGTTGGGTGGGTAATTATGTCCCAAGCGTAAATCCGTTTCAGAGTTTTGGGGGAATAACATGCAGAGTTCGGTGCTTAAATTATAACTGGTTCACTGTTTTTCCCTGTTAAGTTCCAGCACCTTTGGCTGTTGGAACTTAACAAAGGAGGAGGTATTTAATGCACCTAGTAATAACCAGGTGTGGTAAGCACCACCCAATTTGGAATTCTGACACCTCTCCAAACAAGTTTACAGGGGGTTCAGAAAACACCAAAGAGTAAGAAACGATAAAAAAAATAAAGATCTTCTCGTTAGGCTTTACCTTGTGAAGTGCAGGGATTTGCCTCTGCCACCAGAAGATTTACATGAGTTTGTAAATCTGGGGCAGCATCACATTTCATGGAAGTTGCATGGGAAAACCCACTGAAATGCCAATGGAACGCCTCCAGGGCGCAGAGTAAGGGTGCAGCAATTTGCGCTGTCACCTTATTCATAATTTATTAGGGCAGTCAAAGCCATGCAGGGTGACTTTGCGTGGCTTCATGTTTCGAAAGAGCCCTACTTCACGCATGTACCACTGTACATGGTGCAAAAATGACGCACGGCTCTCTTAAATAATCCCTCTAGAAATCACTAACTACCTCACTTTTAATGCCACAAGAAGTATGTGGACTAACCTAATTACTGCCTGCAAACCTCCCCCGTTTGTGCATGCTTTGAGAAATGTGGTAATACTGACCGCAGTGTGCGCATAAATATATTGCCCTGAGCTATTGCGCTCCTAATTCAAAAGTAAAGAAACTTTGAAACAATATTGCATATCTTTGCTCAGTGCCAATGATGTAACCGCGGTGGTCGACCCTAACCTCTGGCTTGAGGCTGTGTCTTTCTTTCTGGATGATGTCTCTTCCTAGTGCCTGCACAGAAAACCAACAATGTTGCTTCCCTCAACGTCAGGGGGGTACATTGATCGCAAAGACTAGGGGTGGAGGGGAGTGGGGTGAGCTACAGATTTTCCATCTATCACGCGGCATATCATGGTAATAATTGTATGAGAAGCAGAGCATGAGGAGGGCTTACAGGCTAGTGGAAAGTGCAAGGAGTGCAGATTGTGAGAGGTACTGAATACAAAACAGTATCTTGTAAAATAACTATGTTTTAAGACTTTTAAAACAGAGAAAAGAGTGCATGTGATTGTGTTTTTGTCTCAGTGACTATTTAGAAATTCCAGGTGAAATCCTACAGATACCTTACCATATTCTACTGAAAGCTCCTGTACCCCCCAACTATTTACTCTTTATTAAACAAACATTCATAAGGAGGATTTAACAACCCTCCCACTCCCCACCCCCCCCCGCCCCTCCACCCCCAAAAGCTATGCCCTTGCTCAGTGTAATGTAAGGGATTCATAGGTTGTGTTGCTTTTCCGGTCAGTCACATTTAGCTCCAAGCTACGTTGGTGATAAAGCGTTCTATAAATATTAAATAACTTAACGTGTTTATGTTCTTAGAGCGTGTTATGATGCATTTTTTCTCATCTTTAAAACTCCTTAAGGAGTCACAAATATACCATCACCGAGCATTTCCCAGTGGTGTTTTATAGGTGTGTAAACGAGACCAGTAGTGCATGAGTGCACCTTACTAATGCACTTAGGAGGAATAGCAGAAGGAGCAAAGGAAATATTGTTGGCACAGGCACCCAGGCTTTTCATATCTTTAACCTCATGCGCGCTAACGGAATTCCGCTCCTGCGCTGAGATTTTTAAAAACGCATGTTACGTGACGAGCTGGGCTCGTCATCAGCGTGGAAGGGGTTAATCTGGGGAAAGGTGAAGGCTTGTAAACCTTTAACTGGGATTTGTAGAATTTAATTGTGTTATATTGTAGCATTTGTATAGCGCCTCATACCTGTGTACAGGCTCCAAAGCGCTGGCGGTGGATGAGCAGGAGCGTGCTCTGTTCACTGTGCTTGTTGGGATTTGTAGAGCAGCTTATGGAAGAGCTTGGCACTGGGCCAGGAGGCTTGGGGGTGCTCCAGAGGTATCATGTCGAAAACGTAGCTGTGATGAAGCACACACTGAAGCATTAATGTGTATGAGTGATATAGTTGTATGTTGTAATGTTATGTTATCTGCAGGGCTTTAAGTGGGCAGGGTCCTTCCCGTGCTCAGCACCGGCAGTTCTAAAAAGCAGGAGCTGAGACGGGTCCCCATCGGGCTCTCCATTTTTGCCCTCACCCTCAGGGTAAAAAAAAATCTCATTTCGCAACAGTGTCACCCTTCACTGCCTTTGGAGTAACTTCCTTCACATTTTTTATCATTTCTGAACTGAAGCATTTTCAATATTATAGACAATGAAGCCACAGTGTTGCTTACTTATATTTTACAACTAACAACCATTGACAAAGCTAATAATGCTGTATTGTTGTAGGTGTCAAGTTACTTGTTGTATTATATATCTGGATGTAATGACAGAAACAGCAAAATATATGTCAGATGGCAGACTATGCTAATCACAGAATTTTAGCTTGCGTGTTTTTAAGCCACGCACTTCATTACATCGGCCACGCCCATTTGAGAGACAAACCCCCCCCCCCCCTCTCTTCAATCCCACTTAAAGCCTTGGCTCTATGTATTGGTATAGTTCACAACTCACCCAGGAGGGTTTCCTGACGCTGACAATTTAGAACTAACCGTGGGCGGAGAACTCCACTCCTCCCGTGGAGTGTGCGGAGTTGTGACTACACCGCGCTCCGCAGAGAACACAGAGTAGACACAACTCTGCACACTCAGTAGCGGAGCGGAGTTGACCAGTCCCCACCTCCACCCCCCAAGGAAGAATTACATTAAATATACATTAAAGGTTAAAAAATAAACAGTTACCTTGACTGCAGCGTCCCCAGGCTGCCATCCTCCTCTTCCTCTGCATTTCACAATGATCTGCTAATGCGCGTGCGCCCACGCATTCCTTGCGAGAAATACGCAAGCATGCGCAGATCATCGTGAAACCGAGAAAGAGGAGGACAGCAGCCTGGGGACGCCGCAGTCAAGGTGTTTAGTTTTTTACTTTTACTGTATATTTGATGTAATTCTTCCTAGGGAGGGTGGAGGTGGGCGGCGGAGTGGAGTTTCCATAGAGTTGGTCACCAACTCCGTAGACCTCCGCGTAGTGCCGCTCCGCCCAGGGTTAGTTAGAACCAAAATCTTCAGTTTGAAAGGTCAGAAAATGAGCCATGTGCATGGCCATAAGGATGCACGACAGGTCAGTCTATACCCTGTACTGTGCATCTGTGGCTGAAGGTCAGTCACTAGCTGTGTGTCATCGAAGCAGAGATGGGCCAAGCTGTGGCACGGCAAGATCCTGAGGAGGTGCCTGTCACCCACAGGGGTGTAAATCTGAAAACACCACACATCAACCCACAGAGGTGGAAGACTGAGCACCACACACCCATGACATCTCACCTCCACATCCCTGGCCCACAGGAAGACCATCAAGGCCCCATTAGCTCCTGTATACACAGGCTGTCAGGACTTACAGAACCCCTGCAGGTGTCCGGCAGTAGAGAGCCATGCGAAGACAGAGCTCTTGTCTCGAGTCCAGTGCTGGCAGCAAGGGGACCTGGATAAACTCTGAAATTAAAGTCCTGCTGTTCCTTTCTGATGATGCATATTCTGGAATGTCACTTACTCACACCTGACTGCCCAACCCCTTCTCCCTTGCTGCAGTCGGACCGGACCCTCCAAAAAAGAAGCATCAATCAATGCAATGCACTCGCAGGAAAGGAGGCTCGCAGTCGCAATATCCGCTCATAACGTAATGTCTCGCAACCCATGCTCCCTAAATACAGCAGCAGCCTTGGCCCCACCACAGAGAAGAAGACGTGATTCTTTGTAATAGTATATATAATATTTATACAATCTATGGTTTTTAGGTGAGCAGCAACAATACTTAATTGACAAAAGGTGCAGTTGAGCTCTATTTGCAATTGCTGCTCATATCTAATTCCTGCTTAATAAGGTCCTCTAAGATGTTCATCGCCACGCAATGTCCGGTTTTGTTTAGCATTATTCCATATGGACATAAACAAAACATTCCAGTCTCCTCTAACTATCCCAAGCTTCAAATTGGGTAAACTTTGAGAAAAAGTGGTGACGAATGCTCAGGGCAACAGCAAACCAACCCTATCCCTTCCAGCCTCCTGAGAAATTCCCAAGTTATGCAGCTACAAATTACTTCAAACTGAAACAGTGCTAATTCATCCCTTTGCCGAACGATGAAGTGGCCAGGCAGCCAGAAGATAGCTGTGGATGCGGTAGTGTGCTTTACATGAAAGGGGCACAAAATGTGTGTGAAAAATATGTGTGCAAGCGTGAAAGTGGTATTCTTTTATTTGGCCACAGCACAAGTAATATAGCGTGCATTGTTTACATTCTGTTGTTTCAATTAGTTTCAAGCTCAAAAGAACAATTTTTCAATATGAAACTACCACTTATTTTTGGAAAAAGTCATTCTCATTTTAACGCCATCAGTAGCTATGAGCGCTGGAGCCTGGAGGTTCTCCAAGCAGCTTGCCTAAAGAGTGCAGTATTCATTTGATGTTGCCGTGCATTGGTGGGGAAGCAGCGCAGATGGAAACTGCCACTTGAAACGTGACACAGACTATGTTTTTTAGATAAATGTGCAAATTTAAAATATCTGTGAGTGTTCACGCACAAGGCCTGTCTGATAATCATTCAACAGCATGATTTACATCTAAGGTTACTACAAGAATGGAGATGCTAGAGCCAGGGGTCCTACAGTGGACCGATTTGCCCTAGAAACAGGAACATAGATAACCTGCAGGAACTCCTGTCCAAAAATGTGTCACTGGGTTCTGCCTAAAACTTATACTGCAGCTGCAGACAAGTGATCTAACCAGCCCTTTTTCATCTGCAGTTTCTGCAAAAAGAAAAACATGCCGGTTTACATATACAGAAAACCACTGGCACTGGAAATTTACTCTGGGAACCCATAAATTGGGAGGTCAGGTGTGGCAGAGGAAAGGGGCCGTGGAGTCATGAGGCGCTGAGTTTCAAAAAGCAGAGTTGAGAGTTAACTTATACATTTATTTGCTGCAAAGAAATTGATGAAGAGGACACACAATAGTAAATCTGTTCAAGATTACTTAATAGCAATTTGTTGGAGTACTATCTCCTACTCTCTTACCTGCGACCTGCAGTCTCCGTGGCACTGGCTCCATTAGATCGCTGGCAAATCATGATTGTGCACCCCAGGTCAAGAGCATCAGCTTGCAATGCAAACGACAAGTCAAAATGAATAATTTATGGCCTGCTTCTGCTGGGTTTTCATTAATGTGCGTGGTTGTTAACAGAAAGCAGCTATGCACTTTTTAATTACTTCGACGATGTCCCACTAAGTTTATTGCCGAGACCGGAACTTTTCAGGACCCAGCTTGCCTTGCCCACAGCTCACCCATCAGCCCGCCCTCAACCGTAATAATAAACGAATGCTGAAGAAAATGCACCTTGAAAGGCAGGTGTGAATGACTGTCATCAATAACGTGGTGCAGTCATCATGCCTGGTTCTGGGTGGGCCATCCTTTGAAGACATACCAGACACAACATGAATCCGAACGGAAGGTGGAGGACACAGGACAGGTAGGTAAATTTCTTTTGAATAATTATTGAGCTCATCTCAATGGGGAGAAAAATTCAATAGCCCCGTCCCTGTTAAACAAGTGCTGGTGCTAAGCACCTGAAAGCTCCTGCACAAATTAAGCACTGCATTACACCTGTGTTTGACGGATAGTGTGTGGGTGTACAGAGGGGCCTATATGAAAAGACTTTTGATGCTGCATTGGAAGATTGAAAGTTGCTCCACACATGTTGTGGTGAACTTTTGACAAGGCGTACGCATGGAGCGAAGCAGAGAAATGCGAGAGAGTGCTTCTAAAGAAGAGGTGATCAGAAGAGACCTTACTCTACCCAAATGTTAAACCTCACAACAAATCGCACAACTCCCCACTTTTTAGTCAAAGTACCAACCACGCAGTCACCTACAATAAAGGCTCACATTTCCAACTTTGAGACATTTCCTCGCGTTCTCTCATTAAAAATCCAAGGGGCAGATTTATGTTGTGAATGCGCCACGTTTGCGTCACGCAACTGTGGCGTAAACGTGGCGCATCCCTACGACCGATTTACAACGTGACGCATCTAGGCAGATGCGTCACGTTGTAAAGCCCTGCGCCGCTTGTGGGCGTTCCGGCGCAGGGTGGGCGTTCCGGGACAGGTGCGCCTTGCAAAAGTGGCTGGGTGACATCTATAAGATTTCACTCAGTCACTTTTAGGCCAATGCTGCGTCAAAACCCTGCGCCTGCTTGAAGCAGGAGGAAAGGCTTGACGCAGCATTGGTCAGATAGGGCACCCCCGAGCCTTGCTGGAGCTGCGTCGCGCTTGCGACACAACTCCAGCAATGCGTCACTTTTACGGCACAGATGCGTGACGCATCTGTGCCGTTGTTGCCCCATGGTGCGCCGCATTGTAAATGCGGCGCACCATGGGTGGCGGAGCTGCAGCGCACCATAACTGGCGCATCCCTGGGGATGCACCAGTTATCATAAATCTGCCCCCAAATGTGTATTTGAACAATGTTTAAATGTTCTTACATAACATAGCACAACATGTGTATACGTAAAGCGCTCATTCACCCGAAGGCATCTTGGCGCTGAATAGCAGTTGTTTAGTGTGCGCGGGTGGACAAATATTCACTTATGGCTTTCCTTTCAACACATTAACATTTTAACATAATAACATATTCAAACAGCTTTGTTCAGCAAATTCACTAGGCGCTATCAGACACCAGGGCATGACACTGAGATGGGCAGAGAACACCATGGGAGTGCCTGGGTTTGTTTCAGCTGAAACCCACGTGCATTCATACATTCAAAACGTAGCTACAAGTTTTAATTCGATTAGTAAAAATGTATTTATAAATCTCCAGCAATGCATTTACACTGTAAAATACATTTTTATTTTGATACTGAAATACAATTTGCTGCTTGTCCACGTTATACTTACAGGCACTGATTAATCGTTACCTACCTGCAAGCGATAAAGTTAGAATCTTGGCACTCTCGGAAACAAGTGGGTACAGCAAGGAGAGGAAACAGAAAAACAAATGTCCAATTCCAGCCATTTTCTCCAGAGATGTGAACGAAGCAGAGAGCTGAAAACTGCGGTAACTGCAATCCAAATCCCAACCTTATGTAAGACTTTCCTATCACTCCAACTACCAATGGGAAGCGAAAACTGTCTAATTCCAGGCAGGCAACAGCACTCGCACTGTTGTGTGAAGGCGCCATCTTGTGGCAGGCTTCCAAAGCAGAATAACACGTTTTTTTTTTTAATTTTACGGGTCTACGCTATAAGGATGTTTAATTTTAGTGCGCTCACAACGTGCAAATCGCTGCCCCCTCACTGAACCGACCCCCAATGAGATAAACAATTGCATTTAGTGTGGTTTAACCAAGGGCGCGGCCTTTTATTCACATAGCATCAGTGAGGAAAGATAGCTATAGTTAAGCAGACATTATTGTGATGAGAATACATGACCATCAAAGGCATTATTGTAATGAGAATCAGCAAAACAGATCAGAGATTGTGTAAGCAATGCAAAATGTGTCTCCATCCATTATTACAACTCTACACTTCAGCAGGCACTTGTAAGATCAGCCAAAGACATTATGAGAATACAAGAGGCAATATCAACAGAACAGCTCAGAGTATGCAAGCAATAAAACAGTTGTCTCCACCCTTTACAGCAGAACACTGCGGAATGCAAAAAGTGCCAGCAGGTCCCTTTTTCATCTCCATCGCCCACGCACTCAACCAAGGGCATAATGTCAACTTCCCTTCCATCACGCGGAGGGATGGGCAGTACCAGCAGTTTCACATACACCAGGGCACCGCATAGGCGCTCCATCCCTGCCGTGGTACCTGTCACCAGGCAAAACCCCACAGAATGTTCAACTCCAGGCATACTGGGGTAGGGCAGAGAGGTCCTGGACCACTTGCAGGTCAGTTCCACCTCCTACCTGCCCAGTGCCCACAAAAATCAACACCCCTCCAAGGGGCAAGTTAAGTAAATCAGTCCAAACTTTTGCTAGCCTCCTTCTTCTGCTGCAAGAAAATTCCACCGCCAATTCCTTCTTCATCCAGCAGTAGGTGGGTGGTTGATTCAATACTTTGGAAGGAAAAGATACTGAACTTTCGCTTTGTGGTGCCTTATATGATGCCTCGCTGGGCGCCCCCAGATGAAGTCATGGTCGGCCCTCTTCATGGCGAAAAAAAGACAAAGGACTCCCCACCCTGGATCCTACCCTTGTAGCGACTAATGGTGCCCCAATGAGAGTTTTTTGGGAAGCTAAGGCTACATTACATAATTTTTATTTCAAGGTTTAGTAGGCTACAGTAGAGGTATACTTTTCCTATTTTTGTTGGGGAATGTGGCAGGATAAAAGTGTTAAAAAGTAGTGGTGGGCTAAATCAAATACTCAGTGCACAATAGCTTCAAATTGAGTGATGTCATAGGTCATTATCAAAGGAATTGATGTCATAATTCACCACATTTGTCTCTTTAAAGTGACTGGCAATTTTTCCTTCTTTGCTTTGAGGGCCAAATCTTGTGACAGGTAGCAAGCTTTGTCAAGAAGAAGCCAGCAGCCTCAGTGGTGGAGCTCAACAATTTTAAAAGGTGTATCATCAAGGCTGCAACGTGCATGCATTCAAAACCTTTTCGAAGAGTTTGGCGAGTGTATGCCTGCTGTAGTCTATTGATGCCATACACACAAGGCTCCTTGTGGGTGTGGGAGGACTCTGAACAGGAACTATGTGATATGCAAAGGGGGTGTTAGGATGTGGTTCTGGGAAGTCTGACATAATATGCAGAGTGTGACTGGATGCTGGAGAATCAAGATATGTTGAACTGCAGCTCCCATGGGTAGCGTAATCTATCTGTATGCTCCAGGGCTGGGGAAGACTCTACAATTGGTAATGAGTCGGGGATTACGTGCAGATGGAAAATAAAACTGCTTCACCTAAGAGTTTGCAGCAGTACAGCAAACTGCTTGTGCATGCCATGTGTGCCCAGAATCAATGAAAAGCAGTCTGCGACCGACACAAGTGGAGTCAAAGTTGTGTTCCAGCCCGTACACGGCTGCAGAAGCAATCGAAGGCCCTGAAGAGCAGCATATTCAAAATGCCTGCCAATACTGCCGATGAGGTTGTCAGCAGAGATGCTGTCCTGCACCCCAAACATTAAGCAACTAGTCAGACGAAGCAAGAATATAACCTTAACGCCAACAAGGTACAAGAAAAGAGACCATACTTGCACTCAGAGTTGATTGAAGTACTCATGCTTCTGTAGCTTATGCTCGCAGAAGTTGTCAGAGCTGCCCTATGGAGTGAAATCATCTGAACAACATAAGCTAGCAAAATGATGGCAGAATGGAGCATATAATGCAGCAGTGTTCTTGAAGTCACCACCGCCATTTGACACATCGAAGAAGCCAAACCTTGGTGGTACATGGACATTGTGGATTGAAACCTTTGATGTCTTCATAGATGCAGTAGAGGAAGAAGATGAGAAGAACATTATTAAATATTTGAAAAATCTTGCAGGTGATAGAGTGAAAGAAGCGGTAAAGAACATTTCACAGACCGATGCAACGTCATTCCTAAAGGTGAAAGAAGTACTGGGAGTCAAGTTCAATCAATTGCTGAATTTTGATTATGAAAGGTATATCTCTAGTAAAGCAAAACAACAGACGGGTGAAACAATGGATGCGTTCGGTGGAAGACTTGACTTACTTATCAAACATTGCAAGTTCTATGACTTTACCTATAAATAAGCCATGAGTCTTAGAATCATGGATGACTGTCTTTTAGAGTTTTTCAGAAGGCACATGTTGAGAGAAATACTCAGACTAGAGAAAATGCTAATGGCTGTGAGCGCAGCAGAACGAGCAGAATGAAAAGCTGCTCATATGGAGGCCAGGGCAGTGCACAATGAATAAGCATTGACCATGAAAAGCAAGTGCAAGCACGCAACAGATGCAGGTAAGTTGATGTCATCAATAAAAATGAAACTATGCTCCTGATTGAATTTTCATTTCCCCATGGAGGTAAATGTCCAGCTCTAGGACAAATCTGTAAGGGCTGTAGGAAAGGGAACCACTTCATAACTGTGCATTGAGCTAAGTACAAATCAAGTGTGTCATGTTAAAGGAAAAAGATGGACGTGAGAATGTACCAGAAGCACTCTTGCCACAACCACAAAACCAAAAATCAACATCATCTACGACAAGTGCAGACCAAGTAAAATCAATCATTATCTAGTTAGTCGTACAAAGCTTCCTCAAGGTCGCTATTGAGCTCTTGCAAAGATGGGCGTGTGCTAACGGGGAATAAGCTGACCGTGAAGTAAATCACAGTTAAAAAAAACTCACTAAACAGAGCGTCAAACTTCTTTCGGACACTGTCCCAAAATGACATTGAAGGAAAAACAGGAATACATTAAGGAAATTATAAATAATGTGGACATTGCCTGCCTCCAAGAGACATGGCTATGCGACGAAACCCCAACATTTGAAGGATATCTACAGTTACATCACCCCGCCACAAAGAAAAACTATGGGCGACCCTCGGGGGGCCTGTTGACATTGATATCAACAAAAGCAATGAGGGAAGTTAAATTGCTGAAAACAAAATGTAAATGGGTTCAATTAAGTAGAATAGAACTCCTGACAGTGGATTTGAACTGTAAAATGTTGATTTTAATGAATGTATATATGCAGTGGGATAATGCGGAGGAGTACAAAAGGGAGATGAGTTGTTTTAAAGAGGACATAGATAGTACCTTAGAAAAATACCCCGCAGATATAATAATATTAGCGGGGGATTTTAACCACAAACTGAACCCAAAAAAGGCAGACATGTGGAACAGGGAACAGAGAGAGGTGTACGGAATAAACCCAGCTAGGTTCCCAAAGGGGGAGATCTCGAAACAGGACTTAGAACTAGTACACGTAATAGGAGGAAGGGGCTTTCATTGTGTAAATGGGAGAATAGAGACAGACTCCCCAGCTGGAAAGACGTTTAATCTCGGGAACCAGAACGGCCTTATTGACTATATATTCCTGCAACCCTGGAATTTCCCCCAGATCAAAGATTTTAGGATAGAACAAAAAGAGGTGAGTGATCACAAACTTCTTCACCTAACAATAGCAGGGGGTAGGAAATCGCAGAGAGACACTGTGATTAGCCAGGAGGTCAAATACCCCAAAAGGGTAACGACACGACTAACGGACGAATATATGGAAAAATTGAAGGCCATGCAAATAAAAACGGCACCTGAAAATGTTGAGAATAAAAACCTGGAATGGTTTATTGGGAAATTAGAAGAAGTGGTACACTGTCTAAGAATACACTTACATAGGGAGAAACCCACAAGGGCAAAACAGATAAACAGAGGGAAAGGGTTCTCGGTGGCATGTCAATCCAAGAAAAAAGAGATACGTGCGGTACAAAGAAGGCAAAAAAAGAACTGCACACAAGAGAGACAGGAGCAGTTAATTAAGATGAAAAAAGAATTTAAAGTGATGGTATCGAACTCGAAAAGGATACATAAAGAGAAATGCTGGTTAGATCTGGGAGAAGCCATAGAGGATAAAAATCTAAGGCAATTTTGGAAATTAGTAAAGGCAGCAGCCGGATCTGCAGATGGGGAATTAAACTGTGTAGTGAGTGAGGCCGCATGGGAGGAGTACATAAGGGAACTGTATGGGGTGAGAACACCCAGAAAGGGTGCAGAGGTTAAAAATTGGCAAGAAATCTCAGAAGATTTATTAGCCAAATTTAACGAAGAACAAGTAGAGCGTACAATAAAAGAATTAAAGCTAACCCGTGCAGCAGGCCCAGACAATCTCCCCGCAGTAATACTGAAGTCGGAGGTTAAGTGGTGGGCAAGATTGCTTGCAAAGATGTTCCATGTAGTCCTAAAAGAAGGCGAAATGCCACCTTCTTGGAAGGGTGCCATAATTAGACCAATTCACAAGAAAGGGAGCAAAGAGGCACCACAAAACTACCGGCTGATCAACTTTCTAGATATAGGTGAGAAAGTATTTTCTAAAATTGTACTTAAACAATTGAATGAATGGGTTGAAAAGTTCCAAATAGTACCCACAGAACAGGGTGGTTTTAGAGCGGGCCACTCCACTATAGACCATGGTTTTGCGCTATGGGCTATGGCTAAGAAGTCGACGGAACAAAACGGCAAGCTATGCTGTTGTTTCGTCGACTTCAGAGCAGCCTTTGATTCAGTGGATCGGGCCTGCCTGTGGGATACCCTAAAGAGGTTAAAGATCCCTAAAGATCTCTTCATAATAATTCAGGAACTACATAGAGAAAATTGGAGCAAGTTATCAAGGATACCATGGGTGCTTTGACCCCAAAAATACCTATTGCCAATGGATTAAGACAGGGCTGTGTGTTGGCCCCCCAGTTGTTCTCGATTTTTCTGTCAGATCTCCCGGCATACCTTGAGGTAGAGGGTAGTGCTAGCGCAAATATGGATGGGAACAAGGTATCCTGTCTATTGTACGCGGACGACCTGGTAATAGTTGACCAGACAGAGAGAGGTCTCCAAAGAAAACTTAATGCCTTTAATACATATTGCGCTAGCAAATTTCTAACTATCAATCTTGATAAAACGAAAACCTTATGCTTCGGTAAAAAGATAAGTAGGTTTAGTTGGTATATAGGCGATCTCAAACTGGAGACAGTAAATGAGTATCGATACCTGGGTATATGGTTCGACAGGGCGTTAAATTGGAATACCCAACTGGAAACACAAGAAGCAAAGGCAATCTCTTCCATATGTGGTTTAAAAAGGTTCAATGGGGAGTATGGAGAGATGTCACATCGACCAATGCTCAGAGCCTTTGAGGCAATGATCCCCTCCCAAGTTCTGTACGGAGCCGAGATCCTTCATTTGAGCGGTAAGGGATCCTGGGACGTGATAGAGGGGAAATGCATAAAAAGGCTCCTATCACTTCCACAATCTTCGATGATACAGGCCATAAGAACAGAAATAGGCACAAAGTCCTGGGTGATACAAACTCAGATGGCGGTAATCAGATTTTGGAAGAGACTGGAAGACCCTGAAAGGCAAAAAGTAGCTCACTGGTGTCGTAAAGAAATCCAGAAAAGTGAGCCAAAATGGGCTAAGGCCAGTAGGGAAAAATGTATGGGAATTTGCAAAGTACTGGAGATCGAGGTAGACCAGGTAACTTACCAAGTCCTCTGTTCCAAAGGAGAGCTGAAGCAAAGAGGGAAAGAAGTTTCCAAATTGAGAGATATAGAATATTTGGCAAAGAAAAAATCAGTAGCGCATATGCTAAATGCTTGGTCTAAAGAAAATTGGTTCCCCTACCTAGACATTTTACCAAACCGTGGGTATAGGCAAGAGATCCTTAGGTTACGGATCGGGATTAACCCATGGGTAGTAAACAGAGACCTCAAAACAAAAATGTTAGACCCGCAAGGACTCTGTAGGTGTGAGTTGGGAACAAAAGGAGACCTGCCACATATCTTGCTAGATCACCTGACACTTTTAGAGCAGAGAAAACTGTGGCTGCGGCCTGTATTTTTAAACCATGATATAAAAACAAGGACGCAGGCAGCCAACCTCTTAGCAGAAATCCCCTCTGTGGATATTGTAATTGCCCTGGGGAAATTTATAAAGGGAGCCCTGAGAGCACTGAGAAGTCAAGAATAATCTGTAATACTGTAGCACAGCTAGGCTGAATGAAAGTGCCTGTAGGGGTAAGATAACGAATAGGTTTTATAACTTGTAAATATAGGTTTTAAGAAATGTAATTTTTAGTGTTATTTTGTACTTTTGATAACGGGTGGAGATCCCTTTTAATAGATTAACTTTTAAAAAAGTTTTAGGAATTTATTGTGCATTCTCCTTCCAGTATTATGTTCATTGCATTGTTTAAAGACTATGGTCATAATAAACATATTTTTGACAGTGACAGTGACATTGAAGGTAAACAGTCACCCCATATCCTTCATTTTTGACAGGGGGCATTGATCAATAGGATGCCAATGGAAAAGTTCAACAGTCTCTCACCTTTGCCGTGCCTCACTCCTTGAGACATGAAGGTATAAACCCTGGCAGCTTCTAAACCACTAATGAGCCAAGGGTCCTTTACAGCGGCAATGCAGCACAAAACGACTTTGGTAAGAGCCACCATCCATTTCCTAAAAGGAACACACTTGGGTGCATGTCTGCTCATTTTTGCCACAGCGGCTGATATGGGATAATATCTCTTAACCAAAACCTCTTTTCTCAGCCTGAGATCATAAGCTACTTTCCGTAGTTGGTTCACATTTTGAAAAAGCTAAAGATAATGAGAGTACAGCTTCATATCAACATAGACATTTGTCTGATTACCCAGCAGCAGTTCAGAGTTGCTTTTCATCTGCAAGAAGCTGTGGAGAAAGAGTTGGCAGCACTTTTGAAACTTTACATCTTTGAGCATTCCACAGGCCCCACATTATGGGTGTCGCCCATAGAAGGTGTACCAAAAAAGGACAGAGATAGAGCAGTGCCCATTTATATTGATATGTGCCAGCCAAACAGAGCCATTGAAAGGGAGAGACACCCTGGTCTGCACCTAAAGCTACAGTCTTTTGCAGTCTTCATCTAAACAAAGGGTACAACCATTTTCAGTTATAAGAGAATTGCACATAGATTACCACTTCCTCCACTGATTTTGTTTTGTTCAGATACATGAGACTGAATTTTGGAGTGTCGTCAGCCTCTGAAATATTTCAGGATGTTATCCATAGAATAATCCAACCTGCAGCACATGCTTTCAGTTACAGTGATGACGTACTTCTCTTTGGAAAACCCAGAAAGAACATGACAAAGCCCTCTCTCAAGTGTGCCAGTTACTTGCTGATGCAGGTCTAAGTTTGAATTCAGCGAAATGTGAGTTGCGCAAAACCAAACTTCTTTTTTTTTGGGCATACATTCTCTGATGCAGGAATGACTCAAGAGCCAGACAACGTGCAAGCACTGTCAACCCCTTGCCCCCCCCCCCCTAAATCCCAGATTTCACCCTGATGCGATCCTTTTTAGGCATGGCCAGTTATTGCTCAAGATCGTTCACAATTTTGCCACGGTGAGTGCCCCATTGAGATACTTGACAAAGCAAAATGTTCTTTTTCAGTAGTCTTTTGACTGTGATCAGAGTTTCAAATTATTCAATCATGCAACTGAGAAGTCAACTTAAATGGCCTACTTAGGGCCTAAGCTACAAACTAAAGTCACAGTAGATGCAAGCCCGGTGGGGCTAGTAGCGCAGAGATACATTGTGGTCTATGCTAGTTGAAGCCTGTCTGAAACAGAATATTCCTATTCTCAGTCATTAGAAGAAGACTCTGGATGCGAACATTTTTATGTTTTCCTCTTTGGAAAAAGATTTACTGTCATCATGGCCCACCAGGCGCTACTCACTATTTTTGGGAACCCAAAGGCTTAGATGCCTCCTCGTATCGAAAGGTGGGGGTTGAAGCTGCAAGAGTGTGACTATGACATTGTTCGCAAACCTAGGAAGGATCCGAAGCCAGCCGATTACTTCTCATAAGCGCTGTTACATCGTCTTAACTCGACATCCAGGATAGCTGAGGTACATCTTTATTTTATTGCGAAGTCCAGACTACCAGCAGCCCTGTCGGAGGACCAAACCACTGCTGCCACCAACACAGATCAAAACCTGACTATTGTAAACTAACTCACTGAAAACCAGTCATGGAGATGATGAACTCGGCCTTTGGCTGATAATACTCAATTCCAAAAGTTCAAAAACATACAGTATGAGTTATCAGTCACACAAGAAGGCATAATACTGAGAGGCTTGAGAATCTTCATACCTGAGAGACTGAAGCAACGGGTCATCGAGTTGTAACATGACGGACCTCGTGGCATTGTAGCCACCAAAGAGCCTTGAGAGACAGAATGTGGTCCCCTTAGCTGGATGAGTAGGTATAAAAGGAGCTGAAAGCATGCCACATCTGCAATTGCCTGTTTCCCAAGGACCTTCCTGTCCATGCCTGGACAAGAATTTCCGTTGACTTCTTTGGACCATTAGGAGATGGATATCATATCATGGCAACTATTGATGATTATGTAGACACGAAAATCAACCCGAGGGAGCGGACGGTCGGTGCGAGCAGCTTGAGATTGGACCCTAATTATAAAAGGGCTTTGAGAGCAAATATTCTACGCCTAGCAATTACCAAGCACCTTACAGTGATTAATAAAGGAATAAGGTTGGGAGTGCACTGCAAACATTCTCTGGGCTAAAGATAGACTTCTGTTTTTAAATATTCTTGTGTAACTTGGACCTATTTTAAAACTTTAATCCTATCTTGCCTTGTGCTCCTCTGGGCATCTCTTTCCACCATTTAACACCCGTGCAGCCGAGGTAAACGCTGCCGCGGGCTAGGGAAATTAGCTTTTGCCGCCATCACCGAGCCTGACCTCAGGCCACGCGGACTCGCACTAGACCACGCCCCCATCACCGCCTATAAGTAATGTGCTTCCACGTACGCGCAGCGGACGGGCGCAGCGGGCGCGCCGTTTGCGCGCCGAAGGCGCGCCTAAAGCAAGCCCGTCTGGGCCCGTCCGGACCCGGCCGGCCCCAGGCCTGGTCACTATGCCCAACTCTCTCACAGGCTGACTCACCTACACTCAAGACAGGCTCCGTGCACTTAACCCCTCGAAAAACTTTAAGTGTAACTACATCTATACAGGAGAAAAACCTTTCACTAACTGTGACCTCTGCAATCCGGCCCTTACCACCGCAGAACGCCAGGGCCTACAGATCGGTCTTCTTAACTGTAAGTCCCTTCCTAAACATTCCCACGAGATCAACCTCCTTGTCCATGATCATGCCATCGACATTCTGTTCCTCACGGAAACTTGGCTCACCCCCTGCTCTGATTCTGACATTGTCAATGCTCTACCACCTGGCTACCAAATCCACTCTCAGAATAGACCCCTCGGCAGAGGAGGTGGCCTGGCAATAATTTACAGAGAGCACTTCACCTGCAGAACTAACGATGGTAACATCCATGACTGCGAAAGCTGTCACTTTGCTCTACAGATATCTCCTGTAACTTCCCTCTCTGGTCTACTGATATACCGCTCTCCTGGAACCCCAGCCAAATTCTCTAGCGCTCTTGTCGATACGGTTACCCAGATGGCAACAACAACTCACAACTTTCTAATCCTGGGAGACCTCAATCTCCATCTACTAGACCCTAAGGACATAACTGCATCCGAACTTCTCCTGGACCTCAATTCTTTTGGCATTCGACTAGTGAACTCAGAGCCCACCCATGACAAAGGACATCTTCTGGACCCCATTTTTACCAACATCTCTAACCTCAAAACCCACACTCCTTTTCCCCTACCATGGACAGACCATTTCCTGATCGCCATCTACTGGCATCTTTTTGTCCCACCAATCCAACCGTCCAAAACCCGGGTCACTGATTGACGATGGCACAAACTTTTGTCGGAAGAATGGGCCGCCACACTCAGGGTCACTCTTCCCCCCCCCCCGGCTTCTGACACAGTCACTGTGGACATCCAGTTTAACTCCTGGCTCACCAACTCACTGGACGATCTCCTCCCTAAAACTAGCACCTTGAAACGAGTCAAAAGAGTAAATCCGGCTCCCTGGTACACTCCTGAGCTTAACCTTTTACGTAAGGAGTGCAAAAGAACAGAGCGCTCATGGAGGAAGGATAAATCCACAGCCAAAAAAGTTGCCTTCCGCGCCTCCTTAAGAAATTATAAACTCGCCCTACGTAATACCAAAAGCCTATTCTTTGATGAAAGAATAAAAAACTCCTCCTGCTCCGCCAGGGAAACCTTCATCATCTTAAAAGAATTACTCAAAGTCCCAGACCCGCGGCCAGACAAACTTCCAGATTCCAACACCTCTGAAGAGAAATGCCACAAACTGGCTAAATTCTTTGACAAGAAAATTCAGAAAATTCTCACTTTCCTACCTCCGGTCGACCCCAGTTTCGATGATGAGGGCTGCTCTAAATCTGACCCAACCACCATCCACCTAAACTCCCTCGGCCCGGTAACCATTGAAGAGGTCTCAACTACGCTAGCCACAATCAAAAGCGGCTCCCCTAGCGACCCGGTGCCCTTACGCATCCTCAAAAAAGTGGCTCCTACGATCGCCCCTCCTCTAACTGACCTCATCAATTCGTCGTTGCTCCAGGGAAAAGTCCCCCCCAGCTGGAAAGCAGCTGTTGTCAAGGCGCTCCTAAAAAACCATTACTAGATCCTCTGGACCTGGCCAATTATAGGCCAATCTCCCTCCTCCCCGGAATCAGTAAAATCACTGAAAAATTAGTCAATAAAAAGCTCTCTCAGTTTCTGGAGTCTAACAACCTGCTCAGAAGCTCGCAAACTGGATTCCGCCCAGGTCAGGGCACGGACATCGCCCTTCTTGCTGCAGTGGAGGAGACCAGAGGCCTTCTGGACGCAGGAGGATCAGTGGCAGTGATCCTCCTGGACCTCAGTGCGGCCTTTGACACTGTCAACCACCGGGTCCTAATCCAGCGACTCAGAGACATCGGTGTGGAGGGCACTGCCCTGGCCTGGTTCGCATCATTCCTAAACCATCGCTCCTTCCAGGTCTGGGAGAACAACACCTACTCCCCAGCAATCCCCCTCCAATGTGGAGTGCCTCAGGGCTCCTCACTAAGCCCGACATTATTTAATGTCTACATGTCTAATGTCTACATGTCCCCATTGGAGGAGGTGGTCATCCCGTTCGGAGTGAAAATCATCAGCTACGCGGATGACACTCAGTTAGTGGTGTCCCTATCCCATCCCAACCAAGAACCATCTAACCGCCACAGCTGCCTTTCCAAAATTCAGGGGTGGATGAATAATTCCCTGTTGAAACTCAACGGGTCTAAGACAGAAATCCTGCTCCTTGGTCAAAAAGGGCTCTCCCTTCCCCCTAACATCTGGCCTTCTTGTCTGGGTGAACCCCCGGTACCCAAAACCAAGATCAAGAGCCTGGGAATCTGGCTAGAGAAAGACCTGTTCTTCAAGACCCAAGCCAAAAAAATTGCTGGGATATGCTTCGGCTCCTTAGATCAACCAGGAAAATTCTGCCCCTGCTCCCTCCCATCTCCCAGAAATTGCTCATCCAAGGCCTCATTCTTTCTAGGCTGGATTACAGCAATGCCATCTATCTGGGAGCCCCCGAAGCAACCTTCAATAAATTGCAAAGGATCCAGAACGCCGCAGCCCGGCTTCTCACCAAAACTCCGGCTAGATCCTCGGCCAAACCGGCTCTGAAGCATCTTCACTGGCTCCCAGTAAGAGAACGAGTTAAATTCAAGGCTCTCTGTCTGTCCCATAAACTTCTGCAGGACAAAGGCCCAACCATCCTTAACAAATTCATCAGGCCCTACAAGGCTACAAGATCCCTTAGCTCTGACCATGAACACCTTATCACAGTTCTCAGAGTGAAGAAGTCACTCACTGGCGGACGACGTTTCTCTGTGAACGCAGCCCGCCTTTGGAACGCCCTCCCCTGTAATCTAAGGATGGAACCAGATTACCTCCGGTTCAGAAAACTTCTGAAAACATACCTGTTCCCCTGATCCCCGTTTCTCTTTTCTCCCTACACTCCACCCTCTCGACTGTCCTGGTCTTAGCGCTGGGATACTTCCGGGTTACTATGCGCTCTACAAAACCCTAATAATAATAATAATAAACAGGACAAAGCCATCTCTAAAATAAGATCGGACTTTCCTCACCGTGATTTCCGCCATATTAAGCTGCAAGTTTTAATGCAAGGGTGCCCTGATCAAGTCTTGAATTCTAATAATTCCCTCAATGCACAGCTGAATTAAGGAGTGTAAGCAATCACCAATTGAAGAAGGTGATTGCATGAAAACGTGTAACATAAGACAGAGCTTATATAATACAAGTCTTGATAAAGATGGACTTATAAGACAAATTCCCACCGAAACGCGTCAACGCTACATTTTGATACACAATCCGGTCATTGCGCACTGGTGAAAGAAGGCTAATTATAAATGGCATATTTCCGTGCTTGGTATATTATATGATGACGGAGGTGTAAATGGTTAAGACTCATTTTTTCTGTCTAGCTTTTAGTTGTTTCACTTTCTATGTTTTCATGCTTGCTGTGATCAATCTTTTTAATGCATTGTGTTTTTATCTATTCTTGTGTTATCAAATGTATGGACTTATGGGCTTTTTTAATGTGATATTTTGTAAACAAACAAACATTACATTTATGTGACTTAATTTTTAATATATATTGTTTACTTTGTTTTCCCTATTATATGTGGTCCAATTGTAGTATGTGTGGACAATGAGACAAAGTATATAGGTATGTGTGACATATGAATATAGATTTGACTCTGTAATTCAATTTACCCAAAGGGATCTTCCTTTTCTCACAGCTATTGATGATTATCCATGTTTTCTTTTGGTGGAAACACTTTCCTCAACAATAAAGTCATATAAAGGCTTGATGATTTCTTTACAACCTAGGATATCCTTGAGATCCTCAAAGGCATGCCTTTAAACAGAAAGGAGTGCAAAGAGTTTCTTGCATGTCTCAACATTAAAACACCAAAAGATTACACACCTCTGGCCCCAAACCAATGGTGTAGTCAAAATATGTGTGGGCACCCTCAATAGTGTAATTCAACAAGCATCCATTAAAGGAATAGAGTTGGGCCAAGCTAAGTTCCAAGCCCTCTGGCCTTATCGATCAACTCCTCACTGCACAACGGGCGTGAGCACAGCTACCTTGTTATTGAGGAGAGTCTTCAGAACAAAACTTTCTCAATAGACACCAGATTAATCAGTGTACGCTGACAAATTTTATGCTACCCGTAAGAGTAAAATTTAAATGTACGCTGATCAGCGCCACAACGCCCAGTAAAATGTCAATGTAAATGTTTTGAGCTTATATAGCGCACAGCTACCCGCAGTGGGTTTCCCGGCGCTTGCTTAGGGAACCCGTCCTGGGTTATCTCCCCTGTGAGATAACCCCGGCAGGGTATCCACAAGGTGAAAGCCAGGCATCCCACCGCGAGGGACCGTTGTGGAAATTAAGCAAGCTATTGCCCAGAGTCACAGAGTGTGAACCCATGAGTCGAGAAGGCACCGGAGCGAGAATTATCAAATCCGTGGAATTTTTCGCCCAAGACCCGCCGAGGCGGGGAATTGAACCTTGGTGCAGGGCCGATCTCAGCTTCCGGGTCTGCCGCCTCTAACCCCTGAGCCACACTTCTCCACGGTCTAAACAGTCTTTGACAATGGAGACTGGGTATTGGTAAAACAAACACAAAAATGAAAGACATACACCTCTTTTACTGCTAACCCTCTACAAGTTGTGGTAGCACATCACCCTGGAAAGTCCATTGCTTGGGACACATCACACCTTTAAACACCTACATCTGCACTCATCAGCTCCTGAAATACGACGGAGGCAACCAAACCGGTAGGTCCAGATCCGGAGCCTGAGTCTGTGCCGCTGTTGCCTGATGAGGGTAAACCTCGATCACCTTGGCTCACCAAGCCGGCAGACAAGTGCGAGCTCCTCGCAGACTGATTGAAGAAATGTGATTTCAAATGATGACTAGCACTTTTGATTTAACAAAGGGGTAGATGTAGCATATTGATGCCATACATACAAGGAGCAGTGTGGTTCTGCTATGTTATGTTATGTTATGTTATGTTAAGTAAAATGTATTAAGCACGCATACACCGAGAAGGTTTTTTGGCGCTACAATGTCTTCAGAGCCTGAGTTCAAATGCATAATTAGAAAGCCTGGCAAAAAAGCCAAGTTTTTAGACAGCTTCTGAATTTAAGAACAGTGTGGCAGAATCATATGTCGGGAGGGAGAGAGTTCAAGAACATGGGTGCCAGCATAGCAAACCTGGCACCCCCAGTGCACTTTAGTCTGTAAGAGGGTGTAGACAGCAGTAACGTATGGGCTGAGTGAAGGTTACGAGAGGGAGCTTGCCTGTGGATCAAATCATTCACAAATCTAGGACTTTTCCCATTAAGGGACTTGTAGATGACGTACCCGACCTTAAAGGCACAACGCTGGATTACAGGTAACCAATGAAGTTGTTTCAAGAGGGGGGTGATATGAAGATGTCTGGGTTGATGAGTAATCAAATGAGCCGCCTGGTTCTGGACCATTTGTAAGCGTTTGGAGAGATAGAGGGGAATGCCATAGTAGAGAGAGTTGGCATAATCAGCATGGGACATAACCATAGCAAGAATAACCTGGATTCTGGCTTCATGGGTGAGAAACCTGCAGATCTTTTTTATTTTCCTAAATTGTAAAAAGCAGGTGGGATCACTGAGCCAATCTGAGCCTTCATCGTGAGGTCCTGGCTGATAATGACCCCCAAGCTCTTGGCCGTGGATGATGGAGAGGGAGCTTGGCCAAGTTCCCTGGGCCAAAAATGCAGGCCCCAAGGGTTCTTGATGATCCCGCCAGTGAGAACTAGCTCTGTCTTATCCGGATTGAGCTTAAGATTATTACTGTTCATCCATTGACTGATGAACAGCATGGTAGACTGAAAAGTAGAGACAGATTCCGGAGAGTTACTAATAGGAAAGATGAGTTGAAAGTCATCTGCATAGTTGAAAGTGCAGACATTACGTGCTTTCAAAGCTCGGATGAGGGGGAGAAGGTACAAATTAAACAACAGGGGAGAAAGCGAGGAACCCTGAGGAACTCCGCAGGAGACACTCACTCTGGGAGCAGTACATGGTACTGTACTAACTGCCTGCAAACGATTCTCAAGGAAAGACGTAATCCAGCCAAGGGCAGGTCCCATGATTCCCGCGGCTCTGACGATCGACCAAGAAAATGTTGTTGACCGTGTCAAAAGCCGCGGAGAGATCGAGCAGGACAAGGCCCTGCGGAGAACCAGAGTCGACCTTCTCACGAAGAGAATCTAAGACCGTGAGAATCACGGCCTCAGTAGAGTGAGCCGGAAGAAACCCCGCTTGGCTGGAATCAAGGAATTCAGACTCTTCTAGAAACTCAGTAAGACATCTAGGGCCAGATGTAGGTAATTTCCATTTACCGAATGGAAAATACCGACTCATACCGAATCGGTATTCCCCAGTCGGAAAATGGTATGTAGGAAAAAAATCGGTAAAAGTTACCGACTCAGTATGACTCGGTAAGCCAAATCGCTAATTACCGAATCCGAATTGACCGAGTCGGTAAAATCCGAGTCGGTGAAACCCAAGCAAACCCATGGGCCACATTGCCCATAGGAATCAATGGGAATTACCGAATCAGAAAAATCCGCCTCGGATTACATCGACTCGGAATTTACCGAATCGGTAAATACCGATTTGGGAGTTTGAAAGATGCCATGTGAGCCTGTCAACCAATCAGGGAGAGCCTACTCCCCCCACAGCCAAGGCCCTGTGAATCCAACCAATGAGAGAGAGGCACCACACCCCAGTACCTGGGAGTGGCCACACCCATGCAGGTGGAAACCAACTGAACAAACAAATCTGCAGAGGAGAGAGGAGCACAGCATCCACAGGCCAGCAGACTGAGAGAATGGAGGCACAGGAAGGACAGAAGGATGCTGCTGAGAGGAAAAGGAAGCAGAAGTTCAGCCAAGAGGAACTACAGGTGACTGTGGATGAGATTGTCACCCACTACAGCCAAATATTTGGGAGGCAGTCTCTGCATATTGCAGAGACTGTGAAGCGTAACATCTGGCTAGCAATTCAGGGCAAAGTGAATGCCATAGGAGTCACCCACCGGGACATTGAGGACATCAAGAAACGGTGGTATGACCTGCGTATAGTCACCAAGAAGAAGATAGCAGGACAGAAAAAGGATGCTGGTCTGACAGGAGGTGGCAGGGCCAAAGCCCCAAAACTCACACCAATTGAGGAGCATCCTGCATCCACCATGGAGTATGAATACATCCACGGGATTGGAGACCTTGATAGCACCGCGAAATCAGCCAAAAAACAAGGTAAAAGGCATGTACCCACATGCACCCCCACCTATCCCAACCCTGCACCCCACTGTGTACACACATGACACAGCAGGAGAGGCCAGAAATTATTGCTGCAATGCATCATGGTAGACGTAGTCATGTACACACAGAAGCAAAGTACAGCACACATGACTCAGCAAGGCATGCCACACACATTCCCAAACAAGCAATGTGGACTGTGCAAAGGTGTGCAGACCATTTAATTAAGAAAAACACACGGACAAACTACAGCATTGACACTATGTCAATTTCATTCCACAGGAGAGTCGTCACGCAGTTCTGCACCGCCGAGGGAGGAGAGGGCAGCACCATCTAAAAGAGGGGAGAAAGAAAAAAGGAAAAATCGTCACAGCGCAGGAGAAGATGGAGACGACCCTACCCAGGACCCCTCATCACCAGACCCACCCACTACACCAATCCCAATGTCCCCTCTGTTGTTTGGGTCTCCAGACCTCACAAACACGCCCATGCCGGGAGGGGAAAGTAGCCAGGCGGAGCCCCCGCAGAGGATTCTGCAGACCTCTGATTCAGAGGATGAGGAAGATGTCCCCCAGAAGAGTGCGCCAGTGCCTGACAGGCCAAGACCAACTATGTCTGCTGGCTCAGCGCGCACTACTGTCCTTGGCAGGAGGGCACGTGATGGTGGGGAGGGCCAGGATGGTGAGAGCGTGTTCTGTGGGCTGGAGGGCACGATGGTGAAGGTCCAACGGCAGCAGGCCAAATCGCTGCAAGCCATGCAGCGGCAGGTGCGCGGTTTGAGCACAACAATGTCCAACATGGACAAGGGCATTACCCAAATGGCTAGTACCCTGGACCTGATTGCACAGGGGATCTCAGACATTTCAACCTACATGGGGGTCCTCTCCGACAAGCTTGATAGGGAACATCTCCAGCGTGCAAGGGAACGGCAGTACATGCGCGACCAGACCAAGGCTATGAACAGGTTCGCTGCCAACACAGCTCTCCTCTGCAGACGCTCCATCTCAATGCAGGAGGCAATAGAGCACTGCTGCACTGACTTAACCCGGGGCATGGGCAGAGTTACCTCTGCAATGGAGCAGATGTTGACCTCAAACCTAGGCAATGCTGGCGACACGGGTGTGGAGGAGACTGAGGGGTCAACCAGCAGGAGTGGCTCCAGTACACCTGTCCATGAGGTGCGCAGGAGCGGCAGGCACAGCCATGGTGAGTCAGGCACCATCAGGGAACCTGAAGGACAGGCACCTAAGTCCCGCAATGTGGTGTGAGGGCGCAAGAACTGAACTATGCAGGGAACTGACTCTACTGCACACAGTGACAGCAACTGAGTATGTGCAGCCAGTGACATTCACGTACAGTCATGTTACCATCATGAAGTAGTGAAGAATAAACTACTCATGTCCGGAAGTATACCTGTGTGTGTGTCATACTTTACCTAGAAATAGCGTTGTGTAATTTCACTCCGTCTCAATCTGCCATCTACTGCGGCTGGCCCTGTTGCCTGGGGATCAGCATGTTCTTGGTCCTCATCTATGTTCTCACGATGTGTCAACTCCACCTCTGTGCCTTCCTTGGTCGCAAGATTGTGCAATATGGCACAGATCACTATTATTTTGCAACACAGGAGGGGGGTGTACTGTCGCGCACCTCCACTTTTGTGGAGGCAATGGAACCTGCTCTTCAGGAGTCCAAAGTTTCTCTCCACAACATTGCCGGTGGACCTGTGAGCAACATTGTATCGCCTTTCTGCTCTGTTGGTTGCGTTCAGGTACGGTGTCAGCACAAAGGAACGCAGGGCATATGCACTATCACCTGGGAGAGAACAAGAGGTACATGGGTTTCATACACATTCCACATGGAGCAGAAATAAATTTCAGGGTGTGTGCTACATATTTACCTAGCAGATAACCATCTCCAAAATCGCCATTCTGTAGCCGTCTATATATTCCACTGTTCTGGAATATGTAGGAGTCGTGCGTGCTCCCTGGAAATTTAGCTACTATGTCGGTGATGATGTTCCCTGCATTGCATATCACCTGCACGTTGATGGAGTGCGTAGACTTACGGTTTCTGTATATGTGTTCCGTGGCTGCAGGTGGGCATAGAGGAATGTGGGTGCCATCAATGCAGCCTATCACATGTGGGAAGTGAGCCAGTCCATAGAAGTCTGTTTTAGTATTGGCAAGTTCCGCAGGTGTGTCAGGGAACTGTATGTAGTCTCCCATTCTCTGAGTCATGACATCCAGGAACTTCCTGAAGAAACGGGACAGACAGCCCTGGGATACTCCTCCTACTGCAGCTATCACACTCTGGTAGCTCCCAGAGGCAAGCAGGTGTATGCTGCACAGCACCTGGACATGGGGAGGTATGGTGTGGGCCCTGGGTGTTGGATGATCCAGGTATGGGTGGAGGTCCCTTATTAAGTCCATGATGGTATTGGGGAGCAGCCTGTACCTCTGGAGTATCTCAGGCTCAGTCAATTGGAACAGAGTGATCCTCTGCCTGTACACCTGCTCCTCCCTTTGCCATACCCTCAGTCCTGCAGCCTGTAGCCTTCGCCTCCTCGCTATCACATAGAGTGCAGCCATTTTGACTGGAGGGTTGCATTTTGGGAGCCTTTTTATAGCATCCACATGGTTACCACCACCTTTCAGTCCATGGTAAAATCCGACTCTGAAATACCGAATTTGGATGAATTCGGTTTTTTTCCCTTTCCTACATCTCGATGGCCATGTTTTCTGATTCCTTATTTCCCGAATCGGTGTATACCGAGTTGGTATTTATCCAATCGGTGAATACCGAATCGGTAAATATCGAATCGGTTATTTCCGAGTCGGAATTTTACCGATTGATATTTACCGATTCGGTTTATTTTTGGCACCTACATCTCATTCACGCAATACCGCTCGGTAACGGCCGATTTTACCGATTTTGGGCCGTTACCGACCGGTATTGGCCGACCTACATCTGGCCCCTAGTGACATAGGTTTCCAGAACCTTGGCAAGGTAGGGCAGGAGGGAAATAGGGCGATAATTTGTTAACAATTGGGGGTCTGCCCCAGGCTTCTTCAAGAGGGGGATAACAATAGCCTCCTTGAAGGTAACCGGGACAATACCCTGAGAGAGTGATTGATTCAGATAGTGGAGTGCAGCACTGGGAAGGATGGTGAAGATTTCTCTCAGAATGCTGGGGGGGGCAGCAGTCAATTGGAGAGCCTGTCTTAACTTTAGAGAGTATGTCCAAAAAGGCAGGCTCAGTGATGCTGGGAAATTGCACAAAGGAACTATGATTTTGGACAACAGTAGGACAGAGCAATGAGGTATTACAAGGCGGGATGCTAGCCTTTATCAGTGCAATTTTTTCAATAAAAAAGGAGTTCAAGGAATTACAGAACTCTTGCAGGTTTGACGGAGAGTCTGTCAGGATTGGACAACTCATTTACTATAGAGAAAATCTCTTTAGTACGATTGGAGGTGGACAAAATTCTAGAAGAGAAACAGGTAGCTTTAGCGGACAAGCTGGATTTTTTATTAAATCTTCAGCGAGTTAATATACAGGCGTTTGTCTTCCGGAAGGTACTTGCATCTCCAAGTTCTCTCTAGTTGCCTCGGGCCTAATTTTTGAATTTTTAACTCATCCTTGAGAAGGAGATTTAACAGAAAAGTTGTCAAAAATGGAAAATTTGATAATATAGTGGTCTGACCAAGTGCAAGGAAGTACAGACACGAGAGTCAGGGTTATATTAACAGTCAATATCTGGTCGAGGGTGTGGCTCTTGATGTGAGTGGGCACAGTAACTTGTTGAACCAGGTTAAGTCTGGAGAGTAACTCACTGAGTTCAATTGATTGGGGGCCACCCAATGGATCATTGCCCATTAATTAAAGTCGCCAATCAGCATAACCTTCCTGTGAGTGGTGACTAGGTGAGCAACTTGTTCACCAAAGGAATGAGGAAATAGGGGCATACTTTGAGGGGGTCTATAGAGTAGGACACAGACCAGAGGTGTCATAAATGATTCACAATCAAGTTTGAGCACTAAATTGGCCACAGAGGGCAAAGCTAGAGAGGGGAGCATGGAATATTTACAATCATGGCGGGTGATAATAGCTACTCCTCCGCCCACTTTACCCTGAGGGCGATTAGCTTGAATGATGTGATAGTCAAAGAGGAGAGCAGTGAGAATGTCAGGGGAGGATTCTTGAGATAACCAAGTTTTGGAGAGCAATAGAAAATCTGGTTGCTCAGATTTGAGCAGTAAGAAGATATCTAGTTGGTGTTTGACCAGAGAGCGGGTGTTAAGGTATATAACAGAGAGTGTTCGAGCGCCATTCGGCACCAGGGTTGAGGCGGGGTTGCTGATCGGTAGATAGTTAGTTCAGGGAATTAAGTTCTGAGCTGTAAGATACCCTGAGATTGTAAAATAGAGTATGTCAGGGTATTAAGGGTGGCGGGAGAAGTATACAGTGCCAGGAGTTGCTTAGCACTGTAATTGAGAGAGTTTTGGGCATGATGACAGGTCCCAGGCTCCGTACAGGCGCGGACGGGCGCAGACGGGCTTGCCTTTGGCGCACCCGCTGCGCACGTCCGCTGCGCTTACGTGAAGTAATCGGCATGAAGTAGCCGCTGGCAGCCTAAACACCGCCCCGCCTGCAGCGTGATTGGCTGAGGAAATCAGCTGGCAATAGCAGGTCCTGCCTCGCTCACGATTCAGCGAGTTACAGGAGATTTTACCCCCAGGACGAAGAATTTCCCAAACACAGGTAATTTCTAGGTTACACAAGTTTAGATTTAGCACACGAGCTGAAGGCTCATAAAAACAAAGTGCTGAACAGAACTATTTGATATAGGGGGGGTGTTAGGGTGTGGTTCTGTAAAATATGACATAATGAGCAGAGCGTGACGATGTTGACGAATAAAATATATGTTTTAACAGCGGCTCCCATGTGTGGTGTAATCTATCTGCATGCTCCAGGGCTGGGGAAGACACTACACCTGCTGGAAGGGTAGTAACTTAAGAGGTGACCGGGTTTCTCTAAATAAAGACCCAAAAGGTTGCAATAAAACTATGCAATAACTGGAAACCTAAAGAATCTACACAAAGTCTAGCAGTCCCTAACTTATTTTGCCCTGGTTCATCTTGAAATCTACAGTTGTGTATAGGATTTTCTCCACTGAAATCAACTACAACATGTCTGGGCTGATATTGCCTGATTGTGGAATGCAGATTTGTTTGCATCAGAACACGTTTTATTCAATGCTTGACCTCGTGATATTGTTGATGCTCTAATTAACTAATTAAATGGGTTGGTGGGCAAGATCTGGGCTCTCTGAATTATAAGACCTTGTGAGTCTCCGTACAACAGAGTCCAAGGCTAATAAGCAAACCTGTGAGAGACAAGGATTCCAGGTTTAAACTTCATAGGTTTATTCAAAATTATAATGATTCCAGAAGGCAAACAAATGATCAGTAAGTTAATTAGGTATTATCATCTGTAAAATTGATAATGTCTAATTCTGCAGAACTAAAATAAGGTCAGCTTTTGAAGGAAACCCAAGGAAAGAACTAATCAATAAACAAACTAGCACAGAGTATCCTCAGAATGCAAAAGAAATTCTAAAACTAAATTAAATAGACAGACTAGCACAGTGTTGTCTTTTGGAGAATGCCTAGAAAGAAGTGGCTCATCTCCAAACAAAAGCAGTTTTTATAACATTTCTTGGACTGATATTGACATGCAGGATTGATCTAGCAAAGTTGCAAACATGTAAACCAATCAATATTCAGTTGATTAAGATATTTCTGGAGACACCTACTTTCTAATGCATCTCATTGTTTATGCTATGACACCTAATTAAGGAAAAAGGTGTCCGGCAGGGGTTTGTGTTGGCTTCCTTGCTATTTAGCCTCTTTTTAAATGATGCAGCTGACCATTTGATGGTAGACCCAATAGACATTCCAACGGCATCCGGGAAGTGGGTGCCAACACTACTATACGCAAATGGGACAGTATTTATGAGACTAGCAGAAAACGCCGCCCATAGGCTACTAACTCGTTTTGTGGAGTATTGTGACAAGAAGTTCTTAACCATTAATGGTAGTAAAACAAAGTGTATGGTATTGAGGCCCTCCCCTTGTTTTAAGCGAAAGCCTTTGGTTGAAGTTATCCCTTTGGATATTGTCAAACAGTTTGACTATTTGGGTATTTGATTTATGGTTTAAATCTGTGTTATTGTTTCCAAAAAGGAAGAGAAAAGAACAAAAAGGCACAAAAGGAAAGAGACTATGAAGAATGTCAACGGGCAGCCAAGCTCAATGATGGGCTACGCAGAGCCTAAATGTAAGGTCAAACATGCAGCTTAAATAACAAGAAAGAACAAAGCCCCCCTCCCCACCCACTCTCCATTCAACCCTTCGTGGAGCTAAACAAGTTCCAATTATCTATACCTCAGTGTAATTCCTGGGCTAGAGGCACCCCATCCTCTGGCAGCCGTGGCAAGTGTAGGTATTTGGGACACATGAGTTGCCGGAACTCGTGCGTCAGTAAGGACAGAAAGGGGAGCCAAACTTCACGAAAGTCTGCAGCCTTACCAGCAAGTATGAGTGTTATTTTTTCCATTCCCAGGACATGCCATAGGCGGTTTAACCAGCTCGTATACGTAGGGGTTTGATGGGTCCCCCAGTGTGTAAGGATGTTCTGCATGGCGGCCCCCAGTGCTATGCCTAGCAAGCGCTCCCTCCTGGACTTTAGTCGGTATGCCAATTGGTCAGGTACTCCTGGAAAGATATGGATGGGTAATCTGAGTAACTGAGTCTCAAGGTGTTTGTCAATGTCATCTAGTACTTGGGACCAGTAGTTTTGAATTAGAGGACATTCCCATAATATGTGTATCAATGAGCCTATTGTCCCGCAGTTTCTCCAACAGTCGTTGCTAGCCTACGGACTGATCTTGTGCACTCTCTCCGGTGTGTAATACCAATAAGTAATCACTTTTGTGAGTGTGTCTGTCAGAGCCATGTTGCTATCCGACTGACGTGCTCTACAAAATATGCCTTCCCACTCCTTGTTGCTAATGGATCTCCCTATATCTTGTTCCCATCGATCCCATCCTGCGTTGTATGTGTGTGTGTTACGCATGAGCAACATCTTGTATAAGGCGGTGATTATTCCCTTATCTGAGGACTTTGACAGCAGCCATCACTCGTAGAGGGTGAGATGGCAACATGCTGCAGTTCTATTATGGGGCTGTAGGACCCAATGTTGAAGTTGCAAGTATTTTAGGCACTCTGTTTCCTGGATGCCAAAGTCTGCTTTGATTAGTGGGAACGAGAGTATCCCCTCTAGGTAAAAAAAGTGGCAGATAGCACGACATTGTGATTGGCACCATGCCATAAACATTGTCTCCCCAACTCGCGGTTCAAAGTCGGGGTTGTCAGACAGTGGGGTAAAGGGCGGAGCGAAGGTCATGAGGTTATGCTTAATGCTGGCTTGTAGTTTTGGGAGCATGCCCGGAGGGGGGTGCAATGGAAGCATCTGGAACAAATACAATATTTTGGAGAGGACTGTAATCTTAATAGCAGCTATTCTGCCCAGCCAGGAGATCGAGTGGTGCTTCCACCTACTTATGTTGGAATGCACTTGCCTAAGTAGGTTGATATAATTAGCAGCAACTTTAATGTGGGTTGTAGGACTTGGCCTTTTTGATAAAAGTTCCCTAAACTTTTTGCTTTCCCCCCTAGACCGTTATCCTGACCTAGAGAGGCCAATTTAGATGCTTCAGGTACTTTGCCACTGCTGATCAGTGTCAAAGTACAGGAGTTCCCTATGTAAAATGTAACAGTGATTGGTTGACCATGATTGGTATGTTGCCTTACTAGTAAAACTCCCTAGTGATGTGCACTGTGTGTGCAAGGTCTAGTAAGGCAAGGGCGCGCAGAGAAAGTAACTCAGGCCTTCAGTGTAGGGCCTGCACGCAGAATGCTAAGTTAGCATGTAGTCCTGACAAGTGCAACTACTTGTCAGGCCTGACTTTCCCTTTTACATACACAGGGGGCACCCCTGTGGTAGGTACCAGATAACCCCTGGGTAGGGTACAGTGTAGGTAAAAGGCAGAACATAAACTGTGTGTGTGTTATGTTCTGACAGTGAAAACCTCTTCATTTCGTTTTTCACTGCTGAAAGGCCATTCTGCCTATAGGCAGAATGGGGACGCTGGGTGTTGTGTTTGTTAGCCTAGATTTCCTGTCAGTTTATAATGGAGAGCTTAAGTTTGGTATGTATAGACTCATAGCGTCACAATGCATTTTTCTGTGAAGGTGGTTTTGTCACTGTGTGTTTATAAACCACTCTTATAGAAAGTGGCTGAATTTTGTGCTCTCAGCATTTCTGTGTGTCTCTGAAATATGGATTGTCTGTCTGGAACTGAAAGGTGAGAGGAGCTGGTAGAGGCCTTGGCCCAGGAAGGGGTTGAGATGGTGCCAGGCTGCCCTGCATCTGTAGAGTAGGGGGCTGAGAAGCCCTGGAAGTGAAAAGGCCTGGGCTGGTGCTATAAACCAATTGACCTATCTCCTGTTGAGTGATTAAGGATCCAGACCCCCAGTATCAAATGGAGAGAGGTGACACTTGGAGGGAGACACCCAGAACTGATTTAGGGAGGGATCAGGGACCCCATAGCACCTACAAACTTCAAAGACAGTAAGGGGTATAACTATGAGAGATGAAACCCCTGAACGTTGGAATGAAACAGATATGGATTGAGAGTGAAAAGGCTTGGACCCATTCTGTGATCAAGAGGAACCTCTGTTAAAGAAAAAGTAACTGAATAGACTGCTGTGGATAGACCAATCCTTGCTTCTTGATCTGGGGCTGATCTGCAGTTTGCTGTTCTAACTAAGGGAGAGGCTGTTGGGACTGTGCTTGGAGGCACTGGGTCCCCCTGCTTGAAGAAGACTGTGCTTTGTGTTGTGTCTTGAAAACCCAAGGGCCCGAGGTGAGCTGGCTCCCTGTTTTGGAAACACAGGAATATAAAAGTTACCAGAGAAGACTCTGAGATACGCCGTGGGTGCGTCTCCTCTGTCTAGCCTGAGACCTTCGCAACTTGTGCCCTGTAATGTTGGGCACTTGGAGTTTCAAGGGAAACTCGGACACGCTGGGAGTGTGTCATTGTGCAGCAAAGGTGTTGGTGAGGACCGCCTGGGCCTCGTGTGCACCAAAGGAAGAAGTGAGACTCAGATGTGCAGTTTGCATGTTGTGGTGCAGCCTGGGCGTTGGTGAGGAGCACCTGGACATCGTGTGCACCAACGGAGGAAGTGAGTCTCGGACGCACTAGGTGCGTGTTGTGGTGCAGTCCGGGTGTTGGTGAAGAGCGCCTAGGCCTCGTAGGCACCAAAAGAAGAAGTGAGTGTCCGACATTCAAGAGTGTGTGTCCTGGTGCAGCCAGGGCGTTAAGGAAGAGTTCCTTGATATCGTGTGCACCGGGAGAAGAGGTGAGACTCAGACACTCAAGAGTGCGTGTCATGGTGCAGCAAGGGCATTTGTGAAGAGCGCCTGGACATCATGTGCACCGGGAGAAGAGGAGAAGCTAGAACGCGCAGGGTGCGTATAGAGGTGTAAGTTGGTGAAGAGCACTGAATCGTCGTGAGCACCAAAGAAGAGGCGAATCTTGAATGTGCTGTGTGCGTGTTGAAGTGCAACCTGAAAGTGCGGGTGAGGAGTGCCGGGTTTGGGTGTGCACCGAATTGAAGTAAAGTTTCCACAGTGCTGAGGGCGGGACTTGGTGTGGACTGAGACCCCAGGAGTGAGGACCAAGTCATTGGGTCCCTTGGACTCAATCAGCAGCGGCCCGGACCGGCAACCACAGAAGAACCGAGCCGCCGGCCCGAGTCTGCCGCAACCCGTGACAAAGTTCTGGATCAAGGCCCAAGTCGCTGATGTCGGGGAGGAGAGTGGGATTGCGCCCCCCCCCAGGTAACGTGGATCAACACCTGGGGCGGGGTGCGGACCCAGAGGGACATTCACTCGGCCTTCCGCTTCAGTCTGCTGCGCAAGCTGTTGCTTCGGCTTGAATCCTGGCCCGTGCTGACCCAGGATGGGGTAGCACCAGAGTGGGAAGTAGTACTTTTTGTGTCATCATTTGATCCATAAAGGGGGCACTGTTAACGGAGCACGTAAAACTGTTGTATTACACTTTGCATTATTGCTGCTAACGAACTATCGAACTGTCGTATGACACCTGACTTCATTTGTGCCTGACAAACATTATGCTTGGTGCGCAACACACTGCGCACTGCGCCCGTCCATGCCTGGACCACCCCCAGCATCCAGGACCCCTGGCCCTCGATGCTGTTAGCCCACCCGACTGAATTACGATGATGCCACCCTCCACGCACTCAACACCGGCCGGACCCCCGCCTGTCACCGAGCCACCCCGAAACGCACCCACAGACCCTTCACCTGCCAAGCCTGTAAATTCACCTGCCTCCGGACCGGCACCGCACCCGCCAGGCCAGACACCAGCAACAACCTCCTCAAGTGCATCCTGCTCAACACCCGCTCCGTCCACAAGCACGCCGTCGAACTCTGTAACCTCCTCGACACAACAGCACCGGATGTCGCCTTCCTCAGAGAAACCTGGATGAACGCCTCCTCAGCCCCCGACATCGCCATAGCCATCCCGGATGGCTACAAGATCGCCCGGATGGACCGCATCTACCAAACCGGAGGAGGCATCACCATCGTCCACAAAAACACCACCCGCATCATGACCAACTTCGACGACACCCTCACTGCCACCGAGCACCTTCACTTCCAGATACACACCGACCCCAAGACCACCCTCTGAGGTACTCTCATCTACAGACCCCCGGGACCACGCACACAATTCAGCGAAGCCATCGCAGACTTCATCAGCCCGCTTGCCCTCACCTCCTCAGACTACATCCTCCTAGGGGACCTCAACTTCCACCTGAAAAACAACAATGACAACAACACCACCACCCTGCTGGACAACCTCGCCAACCTCGGACTCAAGCAACTGGTGAACATCCTCACCCACCACGCCGGCCACATGCTGGACCCGGTCTTCTCCTCCAGCAACCACATCTCCTTCAGCCACTCCACTGGACTACACTGGACAGATCACAGCTTCGTCCACTTCAACTTCAGGAAAACCACGACCCACCACCACCAGCAACAGGCTCCCCGAAGATGCTGGAGTAAGATCACCACCGACCAGCTCACCACCTCCCTGAGCCAGAACCCTCCCACCAACACTACGGACTCCAACAAAGCAGCCCGCAACACAGTGGCTCACCAACTACGCCGATGCCCTTGCACCACTGAAGAATCCTCCCAGCAGACCCGGCAGCAAGAAAGTCTCATGGTTCACCAACGACCTCAAAAACTCCAAGAAATCCTGCCGTATCCTCGAGAAAGCCTGGCGCCACGAACAGTCAACAAGAAACATGATAGCCCTCAAGAAAGCCATCCGCAAACACCACCAGCTGACCCGCACCACTAAAAGGACAGCATTCAGAGAATGACTGGACAACAACACCCACAACAGCAAGGAACTCTTCAACATCGTTAAAGAGCTCTCCAACCCCAGCACAAGCAACAACAACATCACTCCCTCGCAAGACCTCTGTGACTCACTCGCCTCGTTCTTCCACCACAAGATCGCCGACATATACAACAGCTTCGGCGCCCAGACCATGCACCCAACCACTGAACCAATGCCCCCCACCACCACCCTCTGCACCTGGAACTCCATCAGCACTGAAGACATCACCCACGTGATGAACACCATCCACTCCGGCTCCCCAGCCGACCCCTGCCCTCAACACATCTTTAACAAAGCCGACTCCATCATCGCACCCCAACTCCGGAACATCATGAACATCTCCTTCGCATCTGCCACCTTTCCGGAGAGCTGGAAACGTTTGGAGAGGAGCGCCCTCCTGAAAAAACCCACAGCGGACCCCACAGACCTCAAGAACTTCCGCCCCATCTCGCTCCACCCCTTCCCCGCCAAAGTCATCGAGAAGACCATCAACAAACAGCTAACCTCCTTCCTCGAGACAAACGGCTCCCTCGACCCATCACAGTCCAGTTTCCAAGCAAACCACAGCACCGAGACCGCCCTCATCGCAGCCACCGACGACATCAGGTCCCTGCTCGACAACAGGGAAACTGCTGCCTTCATCCTCCTTGACCTATCGGCCGCATTCAACACAGTCTGCCACCACTCCCTAACAACCCGCCTCCACCATGCCGGGATCCAAGGAAAGCTCTGAAATGGATCACCTCCTTCCTCTCCGACAGAACTCAGAGAGTCCACCTCCCCCCCTTCCGCTCAGCGGCCACCAAGATCATCTGCTGCGTCGCTCAAGGCTCCTCGCTCAGCCCCACCCTCATCAACGTCTACATGAGCCCCCTCGCAGTCATCGCACGCCAACACAACCTAAACATCATCTCCTACGCTGACGACACCCAGCTGAACCTCTCACTCAACAACGACCCCGCCACCGCCAGAGCCAACCTCCAGGAAGGACTGAAAGACGTTGCGGAATGGATTAAGCTCCGTCGTCTGAAACTGAACTCAGACAAGACGGAAGTCCTCATCCTCAGACTGTCCCCCTCCGCCTGGGACGACTCCTGGTGGCCCCCTGCACTGGGCACCGCCCCCAAGCCCACAGACCACGCACGCAACCTGGGCTTCATCCTAGACTCCTCCCTCACAATGACCAAGCAAGTCAACGCCATCTCGGCATCCTGCTTCAACACCCTACGCATGCTCCGAAAGATCTTCCGGTGGATCCCCACCGTAATCAGAAAGACGGTAACCCAGGCCCTCGTCACCAGCTGACTGGACTACGGGAATGCCCTCTACGCTGGAACCACAGCCAAACTACGGTAATGACTACAGTGCATAGAGAACGCTTCTGCACGACTCATCCTGGACAGCCCCTATCACAGCCACATCTCTGCCCACCTGAGAGACCTGCACTGGCTCCCTGTCAGCAAGAGGATCACGTTCAGGCTCCTCACCCACGCACACAAGGCTCTCCACGACATGGGCCCCAAATATCTCAACAACCGCCTCACGTTCTACGCACCCACCGCCAGCTCCGCTCCCCCAGCCTCGCCCCCGCCACCGTCACACGGATTCGCAGAACCACCACCGGAGGAAGATCTTTCTCCTACCTGGCGGCCAAGATATGGAACTCCCTCCCCACACACCTACTTCTGACCCAGGACCATCTCTCCTTCAGGAAGCAACTCAAGACCTGGCTCTTCGAGCAGTATCAGCACCCCCCACTCCTCCCAGCGCCTTGAGACCCTTGCGGGTGAGTAGCACGCTCTACAAATGTGATTGATTAATTGATTGTAACGTGGCGCATTGAATTATTTCTTCAGTGCACCGTATCTCAGTATAACGTGGCACAGTGTATTATTTCTTTATTGCACCGTACAGGATTGTAGCATGACACATTCTTTCTTTTTTCCTGGTACAGGGCATGCTGATGGTGATACACATTGCATTGTTCATTAACTTGCAAGTACATGACTGTGGCACTATGTATGGCAATGTTTCTCTGTTGCACAGTAAAAGAGAATATTGTTACGCATTGCAGTATTGTTTCCTTTTGCAACATGTGTGATTCTAGCAATACGACCTGCCTAACCTTTTGGGAAACAGTTAGAAGTGAGCTTAACTGTTGGTTAAGAAGCGGTTGTTGGGATTAGAACCTACCAACCCACCGAAATGAATACTACCCATTCTATAGGTTGATTTTGTATTGTGTGGTTGTAGTGTATAATTGCTTATATAAAGGTTATGCTAATTTTTATCAATACTCGTGTGGAGTCTATTTGTGTTGACATCATGGGGTTACTGTGGGTGTGGTTGCACATAATGAACACTCGTGCCTTGGAGATAAGCCTGGCAGCTCGTGCCAAGCTACTGAGGTGGTGAGCAGGGCTATCTTAGACGGTGTCCTTACTTAGCCTAACTGTCATAGCCCAGCTCACCTGAGAATCTGGTTCGTTCCGTTGGAGAATGAAGACAGTTCGATCCTGCCCTAAAGCTGCTTGCTCCTGTGCTCTGACTATATATACAGTGCACGAGGAACCAGAAGCCCAAGGGAAGGGGGAAGTGGATAAAATAAAAAAAGAGAAGAACACCTTTCTTTAGATCTCGCGGAGACGTGGAGAAGCAATCTGTGGCTCACTCTGACTTCTTGTGTGACTGGTGCCTAGTGAGAGATAAACAAGAACAGGTGAATATAACCTATCCCTAACCTGGTACCTGACTCTCTCTGTCTCTCTCCCTTCCTTTCTAGATATAAAATGAAGTACCTCTCTCATCCTGGTCTTTTAGCTCCCAGGTGGGTGTGCTTCACTATTCGGAAATATTACTTCTATTACTGTGAAGTTATCTAGAAACCAAAAAAAAAGAAAACAAAACAAAATCTGTGGTAAGTTTCTCAAAAGATGTCTAGCAAAACTTTTCAACTTAAGAGTTGATATCTGCTTAAATCAACCCCTTACACCTTGCTTTGGCATTTCCAGCATAAACGAGCTCTGTGCTCTTAAATCAAAACACAGTATGTTTTTCTGTCCTTATTTTCACAAAGAAAGTTCTGCAAGTATCAGTTCTTACATTCCAGGTAAAACGATGTTTAATTCACAAAGTTCAAATTCAGGGATTCAAGTTTTTGCAGGCAACAAAAGTCTACGTTTCAATAGAAAGGTTAATTTTATCAAAATTCACTTTGAACGTATTTCAGAACAAATGTCTGACTTTATCTTTGTTGACTCTTAACAATCTTTCCGGTAATATTGGGATGTTTAACTTACTTGGTTCTTGATGATAAGATTATGCAATCTGACCTTGTCTTGTTTGTTTTGCAGATGGGGGCGAGTGTTCGACGATCCAGAAGAGAAGAGGAATTTTCGGAAGCAGGAATGCGATGGGAAGATGTGCTCTGAGTTCGCGATATCTTCTGAAGTGGAGGCAGGACTGCCGAGAAACAGGAGCACCAGCGCAGGAGGATTCGTTTCCAGGTAAGCGGGAATAGACAAGCACGAGCAATGGGAAGATCACGATGTTTGCCTTTTATTGGCTGGGCTGGGTGTATCCTCACGCGCTGCACGTTCTTCCAAAGAAACGTGCAGAACTTTTGTTTTTATGCAAATATGAAAGCAAATGAGGAGCTTTCCACATTGTTTAGGGAATGGTTTCTAGTAAAGCCTTGGCAACGGCAAAATAACGATAAAGACTATCACATATGCACGCTAAGCCAAATGAAAAGACCTGAAAAAACTAACTATCTCTGATATTAGCACAACAATCAAAGAGGACACAATTGTAATTTGAAAAGGCGGGTGATTCAATGAGTGTGATGGGAGATATCAAATGAAGGACATATAGAGTGGTAAAGTTAACTACAGAGGAGCTACTACCGAAATGAAAGGGGACAAGCTCTTTGTAGAACACTAACCCTAACTGTCTCCCCCCTCAAGGGCCCTCCCACCGGACGGGGTTTTCCTGGATGGGTTAAATAAAATTATTAGTTAATTAGGCGAGGAGTATGTACATAGGAGGCAGGCTCCCAAGAATTCTCCGTCTCATCATAACCTTTCCATGCTTCTAAATAGTAAAGGCATCCATGAATTCTCTTGCCGTCTTTTATACTCTGCACTTCATATTTCAGATGCCCCTTAATTGTTATAGGGGGAGGTGGTGGTTCAGAACGAGTTTCTAGATTGTATGGTTTAAGTAGGGAGACATGGAATGTGGAATGTACTGGGTATTCACTAGGTAAATCTAACTTGACTGTGACTGGATTTATTATGGCTGTGACACTAAAGGGTCAGATAAAACATGGTTGTAGTTTTCAAGACCCTTCTACATTTAAATTCCTTGTAGAGAGCCATACCTTGTCACCAATTTGATATAGAGAGGCCTTAGTTCAGTGTTTGTCTGCTTGTCTTTTCATGTTTTCTTTATATGTCACTAAGGGCCCGATTCACAGAATGAACTTAAGACTCAATCCTAAACTTACTACTGTTTTGGTATTCACAGATTGCACTTACTACTTTTGGTATTCACAGAATGAACTTACTACTTTTGGCATTCACAGAATGCACTTACTACTTTTGGTATTCACAGAATGAACTTACTCATTTCGGTATTCACAGAAGTTAGGACTCCTAACTTTTGGACTCCTAAATGCCTTCTGTGAATACCGAAAGTCTTAAAATGAGGATTTTTCTCAATTTAGTAGTAGTAAAGTTAGGACTCCTAACTTTAGGACTCCTAAATGCGTTCTGTGAATACCGAAAGTCCAGAAATTACGATTTGTCTCAATTTAGTAGTAGTAAAGTTAGGACTACTAACTTCAGGACTCCTAAATGCCTTCTGTGAATACCGAAAGTCTTAACATTAGGATTTTCCTCAATGTAGTAGTAGTAAAGTTAGGACTCCTAACTTTAGGACTCCTAAATGCCTTTTGTGAATACCGAAAGTCTTAAAATTAGGATTTTCCTCAATGTAGTAGTAGTAAAGTTAGGACTCCTAACTTTAGGACTCTAAATGCCTTTTGTGAATACCGAAAGTCTTAGAATTAGGATTTTTCTCAATTTAGTAGTAGTAAAGTTAGTAGTCCTAACTTTACTACTACTAAATTGAGAAAAATCGTAATTTTAGGACTTTCGGTATTCACAGAAGGCATTTAGGAGTCCTAAAGTTAGGAGTCCTAACTTCTGTGAATACCGAAATGAGTAAGTTCATTCTGTGAATACCAAAAGTAGTAAGTGCATTCTGTGAATGCCAAAATTAGTAAGTTCATTCTGTGAATACCAAAAGTAGTAAGTGCAATCTGTAAATACCAAAACAGTAGTAAGTTTAGGATTGAGTCTTAAGTTCATTCTGTGAATCGAGCCCTAAGTGTTTCCTGGCCTTGTCTTGAATGTCACCTAATTTAGAGGGCCTATCCGTTACTTGTGGCAACAAAGACTCTTCAAGCTGGATCGGTAAAACTCTTGGATGGTACCCGTGCATGAAGTAAAAGGGGGTACAATGCAATGCTACGTGTTCAGTATTATTATAGACAAATTCTGCTACTGGAAGAGCTTCACTAGTATAATCTGCTAATAAACAGCGTAATGTCTGAAGCAAAGTTTGATTCAGTCTTTCGGTTTGCCCGTCTGTCTCTGGATGGAAAGCTGAGGACAATGCTACCTCTATTTTTAGTTTGTTGCATAAACTTTTCCAAAATTTAGAATTAAATTGTCTCTCTCGATCTGACACCACGTTACTAGGCAACCCATGCGAACGAACAATTTCTTTAAGAAAAATATCAGCAAATTCGGCTGCAGTTGGTAGTTTCCGTAATGGCACAAAGTGTGCCATCTTAGATAAAAAATCCACTACAACTAGCACTGTTGTAAAAGACTTTATTGATGGTAATCCTACAATTAAATCCACACTCACCGTGGGTCAAGTTGTTATGAATTGTCTGATGTCTTTACTCATAGTGTCCCACCAAAAATGTGCTCGCACATTTTCTAGGGTTTTCACCCACCCAAGATGACCTGCCAATGGGGAAGCATGATGCCAGCTTACCACTTGTGTTTGTAACTCAGTTGTGGGAACATACAACAATTTGTTGTGATACAATAGTCCTTGTTGTATCGTGTTTTGAGCGCCCTTCAACCATTCTCGTGGTGCAGTTTGCATATGAGCTTTATACAGTTCTGTCATAAAATCTGTTTGCTGTACAGGTGCCACAAGTTATTTGGGGGGAATTATTGGTTCTCCTATTTTAGCTTGTTTTGATTCAGAAGTATAGCCATATCTGGATAACACATCAGATTGAATTTGTTGTGTCCCTGGTCTATAAGTAATTACGAAATCAAAGAGACTTAAGAAATTTAACCATCTCATTTGGCGTGTTGTTAGGGCTATAAGAGACCCAAAAAATGTTAAATTCTTATGATCAGAAAAAATGGTTACAGGGAACTTAGCCCCCATGAAATGGTGTCTCCATTCTGAAAAGGCTACTTTGATTGCCAAAAGCTCTCTTTCAGCCACAGTGTAATTCTGCTCGGCTGGTAATAACTTTTTGGAAAAGAAAGCTATTGGGTGTAATTGACCGTCCACTATATCCCGTTGAGAAAGTACTCCTCCTAAAGCTACTTGAGAAGCGTCAGCTTCTACAAAGAAAGGTAAATCTAGATCAGGATGTTTTAGAATTGGAGCTGACGTGTTTTCTTGCTTTAGCTGTTGAAAAGCACAAGCTGCCTCATCTGACCACAGAAACCGTTGCCCTTTTCCTAACAGAGCGGTAATTGGAGTTGCTATGTCAGCAAAGTGAGAAATAAATCTCCTATTAAAATTGGCAAAACCCAGGAATTTTTGGACATCTTTGACAGAAGATGGGTCAGGCCAATCTGTGATTGCACGTATTTTCTTTGTGTCCATAGTTATTCCTTGAGGTGACAAACAGTATCCTAAAAAGTCTACTTTGCTGGCATTGAATGTGCATTTTTCTAATTTGGCAAAAAGATAATTTTCTTTTAATTTGGTTAATACTGCACGGATATGTTGGGCATGTTCTTTCTGATTTTTTGAATAGTGAGTATGTCATCAATGTATACAATGACGCATACATCAAGAAATTCATGAAGAACCTCATTAATCAAGAATTGGAATGCCGCAGGGGCATTACATAACCCAAAGGGCATTACAGTGTATTCAAATAGTCCAAATGTGGTCTTGAAAGCTGTCTTCAACTCGTCCCCTTCTTTAATTCTGACCAAGTGGTATGCCCCCCGCAAATCCAACTTGGTGTATACTGAGGAATTTCTTAACTGATCCAACAAAACCGGTATTAGGGGAAGTGGGTATTTATTTTTTATCGTGGTCTTGTTTAATCCTCTATAGTCTATACACGCGGGCAAGGATTTATCCGGTTTCGGGATAAAAAAAAAGCGGCGATGACACCGGGGACTGACGGATTAACCCAGATTGCAATGGGTCATCCAAATAAGTTCTCAGATATTTGGTTTCTTCTTCAGTTAAAGCATAGACTCTGTTATTAGTTAAAGGGGCCCCTGGAATGAGGTCTATTCGACAGTCATAAGACCGGTGTGGGGGTAAAATACTAGCCTTTACAGGATCAAAAACATCTCTGAAGTCACAGTATTCTGGAGGGAGATTTGATTGTTCTTGTGTCAAATTAGCACAATGTATAACTGTCCTATTCTCAGGTCCTGCTTCCTGATAGCAGGTTGTTCTGCAAAAGGTAGAATCCAACGTGACTGTTCTATTTAACCAATCTATTTTTGGGTTGTGAGTAGTTCACCAGGGTACCCCAAGTATCAAGCCAAAATTCGAGGTATCTATTAGGTCAAACGTAATCACTTCAGTATGCCCATTTTGACAAACCATGACAAGTGGTGTTGTCTGTTTCGTAATTAGGCCTGACGTTAATTCCGGTCCATCCACGGCACATACTGCTTCAGGACAAGGCTTCAAACATACTGGAAGGCCTAGAGTTTCAGCTAATTTGTTATCCACAAAATTCCCTGTTGCTCCCGAGTCTAATAATACCGGGAGGGAGTGTCTTAACTGGGTAGTTACTATTAAGATGACTTGAATTAAAAAATGTTTTGGTATGTGAGGTACAATAAAAGCTGCTGAAGTTGAGGTCTGGTTATTCTGTTTCCTCGAACAAGTTACCTCTCCCCTTGTCGAGTTTAATCGTTTCCTGACTCAGTAGAGGAGACAGAGGAAACTGTAGCTTTTCGGGAAGTCTTTGACTTAACTGGGCATTCTCTGGCAAAGTGACCTACCTTGCCACAATATAAATACAATTGCAATTTTCTCCTCCTCTCCTTTTCCTCTGATGTAAGCGGTCCCCTAGGCGTCCCTATTTGCATAGGCTCAGGTTCAGAGAGCTTAGTATCTGTGTCTTTTTTCACATGCCTGACAAAGGTTAGCCGAGATTCCAATTTAGATTTATCTCCTTTCCTTTCCCCTAACCTGTGTTCCAACTTTACTACCAAATCAACAAAGTCCGAATAATCTTCTGGCAAATCAACTATATGTGCCAGGGCGTCTTTTAAATCGTCCCTCAAGCCTTTATTAAAAAGAGAGACGCGTTTCTGTTCAGGCCACTGTGTTTCTGTGAGCAAACTATTAAAACTGGTGAGGTAGGTCAGTAGGTGCTTATTGCCTTGTTTAAGATTCAAAAGTAAACTATCGCTTGCCTGCATAAAAGTGTGTTTAGCAAAGAGGTGGGTCATGGTGCGTTTGAGCTGATTCCAATTATGTAGGATCGGATCATCCCTGTCTACAAAAGGTATAGACCAGTTGGCTGCTGTGCCACCCAAGTAGAACAAGACGAACACCACTTTCGTGGCATCAGTGGGGAATTGTTGGGGTTTGCAAACAAAATGTAATTGGCATTAATTTAAAAAGACATGGAAATATGTTACGGTCTCCATGAAAACGTTCTGGTGCAGATAAGGGCACAGCATTTGGGACATTCACTGTTAACTCCACAGGAGAAGGAATAGTAGATTGATTTACTCTTGTTCCTGTTTCGATAGCAGATTTAAACAAAGGATTGAAAGCTGTGTGCCAATGATTCTCTTGTAGTAAATGTCCTCTCCACTGTTCTTCTCTGGCTAGACTGTACTATGTTATCTATGACATCATAGAATGCCAGGGTGTCCCTCTAGCTCACTGTGCCTTTCTATTACTTACTGTGGCAGTTGGTCATCTCAGGCTGAGCTGCTTACAGCTGGCTCCTGGTGGGGTTTACCTTACATCTTAACCTGTCTATCTAACCTGGAAGGAACCTGCAATAAAGGATCTTGACTTATCAAGTGGACTCTGCATCGTCATTTACCACAACTTGGCGACGATTCTTAGAAGGATGAACCTACGCGTGATCTAAGGTTAAAGACTACCTAAGGAACTTAACAAACTTAAGGAAGTAACTTAGGAATTCAAGATTTTCAAAGAGACTTCTTTTTCACACTAAAGGTAACGCCCTGCTGACCCCACCAGTGTCCTGTTCCACCTGGACAGCCTGCACCCAGGGCGTGTGTTTCACCTTAATGTCTGCTGTGAAGTGTTCTTGTGCACCAATGAGTTTTCTGTACTAATTGCCTACTGGACGTGCTCATCTGTCTGTAGTCAGCCTGCAAACTTGGTTTTGTGTGCTCTGAGACACTTTACATCAGCCTCTGCCTGCTCTGCTCGTTTCTGCCCTGTCTGTTCATACGAGCGTTCACTCGAGAGACATTTTGCTTGGTTTAAGTCGTTTCTCCTGAACTCTGCGAGTCCCGCTTCGTGCACTCTCTGACTTCAGCGCAGGTCAGATTAAATGTTTCTCTTTTGTATGTTTCTCTTTGGTGTGCTCAGCAAGTAGAAGTAGCGTACGAATCCTACTCTCTGCTGTTTTAATTGGAAAGTGCAGATGAGCGCATTCTGGGACCGGCGCTGTTCTTGTCTAGCGCATTCAAGGGGGCGCTGCGCTATTGTGGCAGGATTTGAAGTCTGGACGGCCTCAGCTTTCGGCGCCTTTCCAAGCTCATTTACTCACCGTCTTGGATGCCTATGTTAGTTGGTTGACGGTTGGTCTTAAGCGGTCTTCCTTCCTTCCCGCCTGCCGTTCTTATGATGACATCTTCGGAATGCATCGGGGAGTTGGTGAAGCGAGATTCTCCTCATGTCCTTTGCTCCTGTGACGCCTGTGACGCCTTTCTTTGGAGACACGCTTCTTACGTCGCTACGACCGACGTGGCGGCCATTTTGTGTTTAGTTTGGTTGCCACGACAACAGCTTGTGCTCTGTGCGCTTCCTGGTTGCTGTTCGGCGTGTCTGAGGGCAGCTGTTTGGTGCTTCGTTTTATTGTCGGAGCTCTCGTCTGCCAACCACGTTTCATGAGGCATCTGTCTTTCGACTGCAACGTTTTTTCATGCCTCAGCACACAGACGACATTTGAGTCATTCTTGATCGTTCTTGGGACGCTATGCGTGAACTCCCACTGGGATCACTATTTGGAAACCGGCGAGGCCCGTATCTTTCCTTCTTCGGTCTTCTCATCTTGTGGGAACATTCAGCGATGACCGCGCACAGCTGTGTACAGATCCCGGGTGAGAGGTCGCTCACCGGAGCTTATGTTATTAATGTATTTGAGTAGCAGTTCTCAACGCCTAAATGTGTATCATTTAACACAGTTTTGTTTTGTATAGGAGTGTGTTTTTAGCATGGGAAATTCCTGGTGCTTCTTTACAAAGTGTGTCGTTGTATGGTGCGGTGGTGTCTGTGTGGGTAGTCCATGCCCCATGTAGTTGTGTATGCTCATCTATTTTGTCAGAGTTGGTATCCTGAAGTGTATCCCTTCTAGGGGAGGTGGTCTCTGTGTGGGTAGTCCGTGCCCATGTAGTGGTGTATGCTCATCAATATTGTCAGGGTTGGTATCCTGAAGTGTACCCTACCTAGGGGAGGTGGTTTCTGTGTGGGTAGTCCATGCCTCATGTAGTTGGTGTTTGTGGGTAGTTCATGGCTATCGTTTGTCCCAGGGTTTTTGTCTTTTTCCTGCGGTGTACCCTTTTCCGGGGAAGATGGTGTTGGTGGGTAGTCCATGCCCCATCGTTTGCCCCAGGGTTATTGTCTTTATCCTGCGGTGTACCCTTTTATGGGGATGTTGGGTGCTTGCGGGTAGTCCATGCCCCATGTCTTTTCCCAGGATTACTGTCCTGTGGTGTACCCTTTGAGGTTGAGTGTTTATGGGTAGTCCATGCCGCATTTCTCAGGGTTATTTTGCTTACCCTGCGGTGTACCCTTTTCAGGGGAGGTTGTGTGTTTTTGGGTAGTCAACGCTCATTTTTATTCTCAGGATTGCTGTCCTGCGGTGTACCCTTTTCAGGGGAGGTTCAGTGTCTGTGGGTAGTCCATTCTCCATACTGTGCGCTGACCCCCTGCTTTTGGTGGAGATGGTTTGTGCACTATTTTCCTTTCAAAGTCTACCTTCTTGAAGCTACTGGCCAGGGCTTAATTTTGGTAAGATTTTGAGCTGTGAATTTATCTTACGTTTAGTGTCAGCATATCTTTATCAGGGGTAGTTTGTTTTTTGTTTTTTCTTTTCTGAATTCTTGTCAAAGGGGTTTGCTCTCTTGGGTTACCTTAAGTGAGTCTTACCCCCATTGTGTCTCTCCCTGTTGACACTCATTTTTGTTCCTACGGTGTCTACCCTCTGGTGTACCCATGTGTGGGAAGGTTATGGGTGTCTGCAGCTTACTTAGCTGTTGGTCTTGTTTTTTTTCGAAACCTTGCTGTTTGGTCAAGGGAGGGGGATGTGGCATATTATGTCATAATGTTGTTTTCTTCTCTGCTAATGATACCTCATGCTAACGTCATCTCATGTTGTACACTATTACTTTTTGTTCTTCTTATTTGTGTGCTTCCCTGCTGACTGTTGCATTTGAGGTATTGTTTCCGATTATTCCTTTATTCTGCTCTTACTCCATAAGGGAAGAGGATGTGTAGTAAATGTCCTCTTCACTGTTCTTCTCTGGCTAGACTGTACTATGTTATCTATGACATCATAGAATGCCAGGGTGTCCCTCTAGCTCACTGTGCCTTTCTATTACTTACTGTGGCAGTTGGTCATCTCAGGCTGAGCTGCTTACAGCTGGCTCCTGGTGGGGTTTACCTTACATCTTAACCTGTCTATCTAACCTGGAAGGAACCTGCAATAAAGAATCTTGACTTATCAAGTGGACTCTGCATCTTCATTTACCACAACTCTCTAGGTTTGTACCTATCTAGATTTTGTCTTAACGTGGCATTTTCCAATTTTAACTTTTGTATTTCCTCTTGCATATGCTGCAAGACTCCAAATACTGACTCATTGTGAGCCAGATCATCATCCAGCGCTTGCGCCATATCTGTGGCGTCAATAACCTCAGTATCTTCCCCTGAATTCATTGTCCAATAGAATCGTTTTTATGAAGGCTAGTGCTTCTGTCATAGCCCAGCTCACCTGAGAATCTGGTTTGTTCAGTTGGAGAATGAAGTCAGTTCGATCCCACCCTAAAGCTGCTTGCTCCTGTGCACTGACTATATATACAGTGCACGAGGAACCAGAAGCCCAAGGGAAGGGGGAAGTGGATAAAATAAAAAAAAGAGAAGTACACCTTTGTTTAGATCTCGCAGAGAGGTGGAGAAGCAATCTGTGGCTCACTCTGACTCCTTGTGTGACTGGTGCCTAGTGAGAGATAAACAAGAACAGGTAAAAAAACTATCACTAACCTGGTACCTGACTCTCTCTGTCTCTCTCCCTTCCTTTCTAGATATAAAATGAAGTACCTCTCTAATCCTGGTCTTTTAGCTCCCAGGTGAGTGTGCTTCACTATTCGGGAATATTAATTCTATTATTGTGAAGTTATCTGGAAACCAAAAAAATAAAAGAAAACAAAAACTGTGGTAAGTTTCTCAAAAGATGTCTAGCAAAACTTTTCAACTTGAGAGTTGATATCTGCTTAAATCAACCACTTACACCTTGCTTTGGCATTTCCAGCATAAACAAATTCTGTGCTCTTATATCAAAACACTGTGTTTTTCTGTCCTTATTTTCACAAAGAAAGTTCTGCAAGTATCAGTTCTTACATTCCAGGTAAAACGATGTTTAATTCACAAAGTTCAAATTCAACGATGCAAGTTTTTCCAGGCAACAAAAGTCTATGTTTCAATAGAAAGGTTAATTTTACCAAAATTCACTTTGAACGTATTTCAGATCAAATGTCCAACTTTATCTTCGTTGACTCTTAACAATCTCTCCGGTAATATTGGGATGTTTAACTTAATAGGTTCTTGATGATAAGATTATGCCATCTGACCTTGTCTTGTTTGTTCTGCAGATGGGGGTGAGTGTTCGACGATCCAGAAGTGAAGAGGAATTTTTGGAAGCAGGAATGCGATGGGAAGATATGCCCTGAGTTCGCGATCTCTTCTGAAGTGGATGCAGGACTGCCAAGAAACAGGAGCGCCAGCGCAGGAGGAGTCGTTTCCAGGTAAGCGGGAATAGACGAGCACTAGCAATGGGAAGATCACAATGTTTGCCTTTTATAGGCTGGGCTGGGTGTGTCCTTACGCGCTGCACGTTCTTCTAAAGAAACGTGCAGAACTTCTGTTTTTGTGCAAATATGAAGGCACATGGAGAGCTTTCCACAGTGTTTAGAGAATGGTTTCTAGTAAAGCCTTGGCAACGGCAAAATAACAATAAGGACTATCACATATGCAAGCTAAGCCAAATGAAAAGACCTGAAAAAACTAACTATCCCTGATCTTAGCACAACTATCAAAGAGGACACAACTGTATTTTAAAAAGACAGGTGATTCAATGAGTGTGATGGGAGATATCAAATGAAGGACATATATAGTGGTAAAGTTAACTATAGGAGGAGCTACTACTGAAATGAAAGGGGACAAGCTCTTTGTAGAGCACTAACCCTAACACTAACATTGAAGCGAGGGGTCGGGGACACACGCCTCCAGCGTCTGGTGGCGGTGGTAAGCGACAGGGACCTCCACTTCCAACATGCTTGGACAAGGCTATTTGGATTCCCAGGTAGCAAATTGTATCAGGGGACGATTGAAATCGATATTTTCTCTTAAGTTGTTCCAATATCTCGGAAGAGAGAGAGAGGTTAAGGCCCACCGATTTATCTACATTTACTTTAAACCCAGATGCCCTGCCAAAGTCTTCCAATTCAATAAGGAATGCCCCTCACACCATGTGAGCTTCCTTAAGGATCGCTAGGACGTCATCTATATGAAGGCTTATAGTAGGGTTGTCACCCCCAAATGGGACTCCCAGAATCTGTGGGTTTGTCTGTACTCTATGGGCCAACAGCTCCATGTATAGTGCAAATAACAGGGGTGACAAAGTGCACCCCTGCAGCGTGCCTTGGGCTATCTGGAGTTGAGCCAACTGATGGCAATTGACTCTTAGAGTGGCTGAAGGAAAGCGGTAACAGTTTAAAATCTGAGTGCGGAATCGTTCCCCATGTCCAAAGTGCGACAACAATTGTTCCAGATAGGGCCAGTGAACCCTATTGAATGCTTTTTCAGCGTCTATTGTCATCATCATGTAACTTCCCAGAACTCTGGATGCCTTCTCTACTATGTGTAGGACCCTCCTGGTATTGTCGCTTTTCTGCCTCTTGGGGATAAAGCCTTGGGGGTCGATCAGAGCAGGCATTCAGCGACCCAGCCTTTGCGCCAGAATACCTGTGCAGAGCTTTAGGTCTATATTAAGCAATGAAATGGGCTGGTATGCGCAGCACTGAATTTTGTTTTTAGTAAAAAATATTTTTATTGGTTTCCAAGATAAAACAGTACACAGAAAACCAAACCGTGGAAGGAGACACCAATGCATTATATATGCTGAGAGGTACAGAAAGCTAAAGTATCATATATGGATTGTGTACTAGGACTCGACAAGCCCTTAATATGCTCAGCATGAACCACCCTGGTAACCAACGAACACCTCACATTGTGAAAGTCAACAAGTTCTCATGGGAGGTCATAAAAGTCCTTGGCGTTCATTCCTCCCTTTCCCCTCAACTTCCCCCCATAACTCACAAACAATAAACATAAATATACAAACTATGGTGTCATGGTCAAAGAAAGTTCAGATGTGGTTGCGGGTGAAGGCAGGGCTAGGGAGAGAGGAGGTCTCCACGCCCCCAGGAACCCCCCCAGCAAATCAGGGTAGCCAACGGATGCTCTAGATGTTAAAGAGATGGAGAGCTTGCAGTCATGGCCCACATGCAAATAAAGGCAGCCCCTCCGATAGATATTCAACCAGGGGAGCCCAAACATAGCCAATACCCTTCCTTGAGTACTCCACAATGTGCACCATTCTTTCCATCGCCAATGCGCGCCATAAACTGGCATGTCATTGGGTAAGGGAGGAGGCCTCCACTTTCTTTCATGCAGCCGCCACAGCCATATTAGTGGCCCGGAGGCACAGCCACATAACGGAATGATCCCCCTGCGTTTGGCGCTTTAGGTTGGGATCCCAAATCCCCAGAAGAGTGTGTTCTAGAATGTCTGAGATCGGATAGCCCAGAATCAGTTTGATTTGGGAAAGTACATCCTTCCAAAATGATGCATGGATAGTCCCACCAGATATGTCTAAAATCCCTCACTTGCCCGCAGCCCCTCCAGCACCTATCAGATGAGTTAGGGAAGACAGTGTGTAGCTTCTGAGGGTGCAGATACCATTTTATATTGAGCCTCTCTTAAAAACAAAGACCTTATGAGTGAATAGAGGAAAGAGATGGTCCGCCTCCTAGAGGCTCCTGACTGCGCACATTTTTTGATTGGAAGTAAATCCCTTGTGGCGGCCTGCCGAATCTGTGGTTGTAGAACCCAATGCTTATGTTGCATGTAGTGATATTCTTCAGAGGGCTAAAGGTAAAAGGCTCTAACACATTATTAGAAGGACATAAATTTTCCCTGCTCAAACAGATGAGAAAGCATGAGACAGCCACCCTCCAGCCAAGCCTCAAATAACCCCTCCCGCAGCGCCGGAGGAAACTCGGAGTTGAAGTGGATGGGCGTGTAGAGGGAAGGGAAGGTGGTAAGGATTGTGGATCTAGCTAGCTCATCCCAGACCCTTAGGGTGGTAGTCATTGCGTGGTCGATTGTGTTTCTATTTCCACAGGAGGTCCCAGATCATCCTACCCACTATTTGTTGGTTCATGTGGAGCCAACGTTTTTTCGATTCTTGGAGGGACCACTCCGTAATCACTCTAACTGGAGCTGCTCTATAGTACCCCAAGAAGTCCGGCAGGGCCAAACCCCCTCCTCTCTCGACCTAGTTAACATGCGGCTGGAAAGTCGCACTACCTGCCCCCGCCAAATTAACTTGGTAATCATTGTTTTCAGCTAAGGAAAAGATACAGCAAGCGCGTGAGAACTTTAATTTTGATGGCATTGACTCGCCCTATCCAGAAGAGATAAGCTGTCCTCCATCTAGACAGATGAGCAATAATCTGGCACAGCAAGGAAGGATAATAAGCTCTGTAAAGGTGTTCTAGCTTGGGGGTGAGTTTGATGCGAGATATGCGATGTCTTTTGTGCGCGCTCTGGAAAGGGGATGCCTCTTCAATAATCCGCATGGACTCCTTAGGCACGGTTAAGTTAAGAAGGAAGGATTTCGAGAGGTAAACCTTAAATCCCAAGTCCTGTTCATTGGAGGCAAGCTCAGATTGAATCACTGGGAGATAAGTTTGCGGTCTCATGACTGGAAGTAGCATATCATCTGCAAACAGAAAGATCTTGTGTTCGTCTGTGCCAAACGGGACCCCGCTATGTCTGGATTGAACCGAATGCATTCCGCGAGAGGTTCGATGCTGAGCGCTAATAGAAGGGGGGGACAATGGGCAACCCTGCCTGGTTCCCCGGGAAAGTTGAAAAGGTTTCTGAAGAAACCCCATTTACCAAGACCCTGGATCTCAGAGCAAAATAATCCTCCCATACCATTTCAATGAAGGTCTCATTAAAACCAAACCGTTACCGGTCAATAAGTCCCTGTCCACCCGGTCAAAGGCCTTCTCTGAGTCGAGAAGAACTGCAGGTATGACCTTCCTCTGTGCCTTCTCAATAATGTAAACTACCCTCCGGAGGTCATCATGAGTTTGCCTCTACTTGATGAAGCCCGCATGGTCCGGCTGCAGGAGCGTCAGCATAACATGCTTCAGGCACGAGGCCAATATTTCAAAATATAACTTGGCGTCCAAATTCAGGAGTGCAAAAGGCATGTAAGAGGCGCTTCTAGTGGGGTCTTTCCCCGGTTTGGGGATGACAGAGATCAGAGCCTCCCCCATAGAAGGGGTCACTTTTTACATGTCAGCTATATCGTTGAAGAGCAGCACTAGACGGGGGACTAATTTTGGTGCAAAAGTATGATAGAATTGTGCATTGAGACTGTGAGAAGTTGGCTTGGCATATGCTGTCCACTATTCTAGTGGGCACCTTGCACCAGTCCAAACGACCCTTATTGATGATAGGTTAAAAGACAACCTTAATTGAAAGCTATCCTAGTGGTAGCTATGGAGAGTCTTGGAGGAATGTAAAGCAGCTTGTTTTACCAGTCTATAATCTCGTGAATGACCAAATGAAAGGAGAACCACACCAGGTATATATGTAAACTATTTGTATTTATTCTAAACACATCTCACTAGTCTCTTTATGAGGCTAGAGGCTAAAGTACATACAGTAAACGCAATAGTACACAGTTAAATAGCACATTATAGGTTGAACCCTAGGGGCGTACCAAACCATATATTAAAAAAGTGGTATAAGAACCACGACATGACTAGACAAAAGACCTAGAGCCTGTAGAATCTCTGGGCCCACAAGGAATCACCCAAGGTAATGACACAGGGGACCCACGGAGGACGCGTGCAGTGAGAGAACACAGCCGCGGGATGCTGTTAGCTTCTATGAGGAAAGTCGCGGTTGGAGACTTAAAGATAAAGGACACTTAGGAGAGGACTTGACGCAAACCCCTTTAGACTTAAGGGGTTCTAGAGCCAACACCCACGAGAGCATCGGAGTTCTTGAGTTACCTCACCAAGGGAAACCGGGTGCAAATGTGTCTTTTGGTGTCGAGAATCATCGTCGTTTTCAATGGCGATCTGCTACAAAGTGCTGCTGCTGTCGAAGAGGAAAGTGTCCGGGTGGATCCAAGCCTGGATCGAAGATGAGAAGAACCTGAAAGCAGAGGGGACAGAGTCTGGGTCACTTGCCAATGACCAGGGGCACGATAGTCGAATGCCCACCGATATCGGGTGATTTCAGGTGAAGAAGGTGAAGCTTGACTCTTTAGCCACGAGGACCTGGAGGTGTCAACTACAACCAAGATCTGGAATCAAGCTGGCCCACAAAGGATGTCGAGTACTGCGGTGTTGGTACCCGTATTGGATGCAACAAGCCTTGGCAACATCTATTCATGTAGAAATTAAAGAAATACTTTGGTGTGGACCAGCAGGGCCCGATAGACTCACCACATGATGGGGAGTGAGGGCACATCTGGAGCAACAAAAAAAGCCCAAGGAAAATCAGAGTTGCCTTCACAGGGACCCACCAGTCAATGGAATAGGGATCGCGAAGGAGCCTCGAGCAGAAATGCAAGAAGTGGGCTCACAGAACACTCATGGGGTGCAGGCCCACAATGTTCGGTGCAGATGGTGCTCGGGGCTTGGGCTACAAGTAACCCAAAGCACAACTTCAAGAGATGTTGAGAAGTCAATGCACTAGCAAATGTGCATGGTGTCCAGAAGTTCCGGTTTCACATCACTCACGAGGGCTGCGGGTCTCAGCTTTGCTGGGGACTCGGGTCAGCCTCTGAGAAATCTGGAAATCCTCTTCCTGGGCTGCAAGTACTTCGGAGTCCGTCGGGAGCTTTTGGAGATGCAGACTGGCAAATGCTTTGTTGGGGAGCCACTCCTTGACCCCAAGGGAGATTCTTCCGTCCTCTACTCTTTAGAAGAGTGTTGAAGTTCAGCGATTTCTGTAGCAGAGTTTCAACCAGGTGTAATCTAAAGTCCTGAGTCCAGGGGTTCCTTTCTTATACCTAAGAAAGGGTTGGGCATACTCTGGGGACCCACCTATAGGAGGGTCTGCAAATAGGGATGGCTACACCCATTTCCTTTGTACAGTTTCATGCCAGAGCAGGGGCTGGTAGCCCCTGCAACCAGTTTGAACTGGCCTATGCACAGGGACACCAAATGTGCCCCCAGTGCAGACTTCAAAGCACTCTCAGAGTGCACCCACCCAGCCCCAATACACTAAAGTCTCTGTGGGAGGTGGTTATACCTCACTGTGACAGGAAACCTATTGTCCAGGACTCCCCTACCGGAGTTTCGGTCAACAGCAGGAGGCCAGACTCGTGTCTGTGGCAGCAGCATCCATTTTGTGATGCCAGGGCTCTTTTTAAACTATTACCGGGTAGACCGGTGTGTACATGTCTCTCCCTCTGGAAGGGTGAAATTCTACCCCCGCCGCCAGAACTGGCAGGGGGTAGGATTCCAAAGTGTTTGACCCCAACACAACATGTTTCCATGCAGCTATTCCAAAGTTAGCACTCACAGCAAAGTTATATGCACTTAAGAGAATATGGTCTACCTGCATCACAGAACAGCCCCCGAGAATATATTCTGAAGACTGCACAGTGGCCATGTTCTGCCATAGGGGTGACCGATAGGTTTCTATGTGCAGTGATTTAAGGTAGATATAGGTAACCTACCTATTAGTAAGGGGTGCATGCACCACCTTACCTACGCTGCAGTAGCAGTCCTGTGGTGTCATTATGGAAAGCTTCCCAAGGTTGGCATAATATATGCTGCAGCCCCTGGTAGGAATCATGGGTACCTATGCCCTTAGTACCTAGTGTACCATAAACTAGGGACTCACAAGGGTACCCCAGTAACCAAACCAGAGTGTACCTATAGTACATGCAATCAATTTAGAAAGTAAGCAGCTAGGCTGGGGACCTGGATAGCAGGGCCCCAGCCAGACTAAAGTCGAAAAACAGTAAAACACCAGCAAAAATGGGGGGTAACCATAGTAAGCATAGCCTACTGTCTAACCCCCCCCCCCCCCCAAAAAAAACACAGGGACATTAAACTAACCTTGACCAGTTGAATCTCCATGATCTAAGTGGAAATACCTGGAGAGTCCATCTGCATTGGCATGGTTACTCCCAGGTCCATGTTTCACTGTATAGTCCATCCCCTGTAGGGAAATGGACCACCTCAAAAGTTTGGGGTTTTCATCCTTCATCTGTTTTAGCCATAAGGGGGGCTTATGGTCAGTCTGAACAGTGAAGTAAGTGCCCAACAAGTATGGCCTCAGCTTCTTCAGAGCCCAACCACAGCAAAGGCCTCCCTCTCAATAGCTGACCAATGTATCTCTCTCTAGGGGTCAGCCTTCTGCTAATAAAAGTTACTGGCTGGTCCTGACCTTCATCATTCAATTGTGATAACATAGCCCCTGCCCCCAACTCAGATGCATCTGTTTGGACAATGAATTCTTTGGAGTAGTTAGGACTTTGCAGAATGGGCGTAGTGCGCATGGCCTGCTTCAAGTCATCAAATGCCTTTTGACAGCTAACTGTCCACTGAACTTTCTTTGGCATTTTCTTGGAAGTTAAGTCATTCAGGGGTATCACAATGGATCCATACCCCATGCCAAATCATCTGTAGTACCCAGTCAGGCCCAAGAAAGCTCTGACCTGAGTCTGGGTAGTTGGAGCAACCCAATCCATGATGGTCTGGATTTTGCTCTGCAATGGTTGAACCTGGCCTCCACCTACAAGGTGGCCCAGGTACACAACCTGATTCTGCCCTATCTGGTACTTAGTAGCCTTGATAGTTAGGCCTGCTTTCTGCAGGGCCTCCAACACTTTTCACAGGTGGACCAGGTGATCCTCTAAGGTGGAGCTAAAGACAGCAATATCATCTAGATAGGCTGCACTATAGACTTTCGGGCCTGTTAGGAATTTGTTCACCAACCTTTAAAAAGCGGCAGGTACATTCTTCAAACCAAAGGGCATCAACACAAACTGGTAGTGCCCACGAGGGGTACAAAATGCTGTCTTGGGCTTTGCATCATCAACTAACCTGATCTGCCAGTAGCCAGCTGTAAGATCAAATGTGCTCAGAAACTTGGCTGAGGCCAAAGTGTCTATAAGCTCATCTGGTCTTGGGATTGGATGGGCATCAGTCCTAGTGACTGCATTGAGACCCCTGTAGTCTACACAAAACCTCATCTCTCTCTTACCACCCCGGGTGTGAGGTTTAGGCACCAAGACTACTGGACTAGCCCAAGGGCTATCTGAGGGTTCAATAACTCCCAAATCCAACATCTTCTAGACTTCAGTCCTGATACTGTCCCTGACATGGTCATGTTGCCTGTAAATCATATTCTTAACAGGCAGACTGTCCCCAGTGTCCACTTCATGAGTGCACCATGGAGTCTGACTAGGAGTCAGAGAGAACATATATCTAAACTAATTGAGCACCTGTCTGCAATCAGTTTGCTGCTGAGCAGTGATGCTGCCTCCCAAGGCTTCACCATTCACTGTCCCTTCATCAGGGTTCTGTGAGAGCAGGCCAGGGAGTGGATCACTCTCTTCCTCTTGTCCCTCATCAGTAGCCATGAGCAAGCCCATGTCTGCCTGTCAACATATGGTTTCAGTCTGTTGATATGGAGTACCCTATGGGGGCTCCTGGGAGTTCCAAGGTCGACCAGATAGGTAACTTCTCCCTTCTGTTCAACAATTGTATGGGTGCCACTCCACTTGTCCTGGAGGGCTGCTGGAGCCACATGCTCCAGCACCCACATTTTCTGTCCTGGCTGGTAAAAAGTCAGCACAGCCTTTTGGTCATGCCAGGCCTTTGCATTTCCTGGCTAGCCTCATGGTTTTTGGTTGCCTTTTTCATATACTCAGCCATCCTGGAGCGGAGACATATTAGACTATGGCCTCTTTAGGAGGTATGAGAGGTAACTCCCATCCCTCCTTCACCAGACACAATGACCCTCTTACAGGATGCCCAAACAGAAGTTCAAAAGGGCTGTAACTAACCCCCTTTTCAGGAACCTCCCTGTATGCAAACGAAAGGCAGGGAGGAAGGCTGTCCCATCTACGCCTAAGCTTTTCTGTGAGACCCTTGATCCTGCCCTTAAAGGTTTTGTTGAACCTTTCAACTAAACCATTGCATTGTGGGTGATAGGGTGTAGTGAATTTGTAATTCACTCCACACTCCTTCCACATTGCAGTCAAGTAAATAGACATGAAGTGTGCACCTTTGTCTGAAAGTACCTCCCTAGGGAAACCCACCCTTGAGAACACTCCCAAGAGGGCTCTTGCCAGCACAGGATCTTTGGTGGTCCTAAGTGGAATGGCTTCTGGGTACCTTGTGGAATGGTCAACCACCACCAGGATAAATCTGTGCCCAGTGGCTGTATGAGGATCCATGGGACCAACTATATCAATCCCAACCCTCTCAATGGGAGCCCGCACCGCAGGTAATGGTATCAGGAGGACCTTTGTTGTACCACCTGCCTTGCCACTGGCTTGACAGGGGACACAGAAGCTACAAAACACCTTAGTGTCTTCAGACATGTGGGGCCAAGGAAAGTGAGGGACAATCCTGTCCCAAGTCTTATTTTGGCCCAGGTGACCTGCTAAGGGAATATCATGGGCTAGTGTCAATAGGAAGCCCCTGAACTTCAAAGGTATAACCAACCTCCTGGCTGCACCAAGTTTAGGGTCTCTATTCTCTGAGTACAGGAGTCCATTATCCCAATATTCTTTATGGGTTCCACTAGCATTCCCAGCAGCCTCAGCAGCAGCCTGCTGTCTGAGGGTTTTCAAGAGAAGGGCAGCTCAGCTGCTCCTGACTCAGATCTGCCCTGGAAGGGCCCCTGTCCCAAAGAACTCAACCTGATCAGGCTCAAGCTCCTCTGGGACAGTTCCTTCTTCAGGACTACAATCATGTCCCTCGAGAGTTTGATCTGTGTTCTGAGTCAGGGGGAAGGCTCTGCCTTAATCCTACTGCTCTTTTTCTTGGAAGGCATCTGGTCCAGGATCCAGGGCCTGTTCAGCTTTTGATATTTTGGCCTGTGACCTAGTCACAGCAAGCACATGTGCAGGGATGCCTAACATTTCTGAATGGGTCCTGAGCTCCACTTCAGACCAGGTTGAAGTCTCTAAATCATTGCCAAGCAAGCATTCAACAGGGAGGTCTGCACTTACCACAAGCTTCTTGAGGTTAGTTACCCCTCCCCAGGAGAAATTAACAACTGCCAGGGCATGGTCAGTACTGACATTGCTAGCATTGGTCACTTGGTGGAGTTCAACAAGTATGACTGCTCAGGAGCCACAAGGTATTGTGTCACCATTCTGACACTTGCCCCTATGTCCCTGTAGGCCAAAGCCTCTCTTCCATTAATTAAAGGCTATTTTCTGTGTTTGCCTAGATTACTGGGAGGACATATCCATGCTTCCATCACAGACCAGTACAGCCTGAGTTGTAACTCTGACTAGGCCACAGTTCACCTCAGAACCCAGGGTTAACCCTACTACACCCTTATTCTGAGTTCCAACACTTGGAGCTGAAATAGGGAGAACAGTTTCCTTAGGGGAAATGGTGGCTGGAGTTGAGTCTTTGAGCCTATTACAATCACTGGTTCAATGGGTGTTCTGTTTACATATTTTACACCATGGTTTCTTTTGGCCTTTTCATTTGGATTATTGGGATTCCCCACCATATGAAGATTTTTGGGGACCTTGATAAGACTTCTGGTCTTTACCCTTTTCCCCACCCTTATTAGAGTTTTTAGAATCTTGCTTTTTCTGGTCACTACCTTGGTTCTGTACCTTCTGCTTCACCCTAGTTCTGACCCATTTGTCTGCCTTCTTTCCCAATTGTTGGGGAGAGGTCTGTTCAGAGTCTACCTGGCGCTGATGAAACAGCTGATTTTGACAATTATTAAGGATCTGCTCCCTCATAATTAAGTTGTACAATCCTGTGAAATCACACACCTTACTGCCAAGTAACCAGCCCGCCAGAGCCTTAGTAGCACAATCAACAAAGTCAACCCAGTCCTGAGTCTGAGCTTTTTTGGTATCTCTGAACTTTATCCTGTATTGTTCAGTGGTTAGTCCAAACCACTTATTCAGAGAACTCTTCAGGACTGTATAATCATCAGCATGCTCTTCTCTTACAGTGAGGAGCTTACCTCTACCGTCGTCTACAAAGTAGAGCCACAAAATAGCCGCCCACTGCTCCTGGGGGACCTTCTAAACTTTACAGGCCCTTTCCAGTGTAGTTATCCATTTGTGGATGTCATTCCCACTCTGGTAGAGAGGGGCAATCTTGTTTAGATTCCTATGGTCATGAGATCTCGCTCTACCACTAGGGAAGTTGCTGCCACCATGGGACTCTAGTCCCATCTTTTTTCTAGCTCTTTTAGGTTCCAGGGATTCCCTTTCTAAGACTACCTGCTGTCTTCTAATTCTCAGCTGGTGTTTCTCATACTTCGTCTGTCTCTTTCTCTCTTCTCCTGGGAGGATTCCCTCCTATGAGAAGAAACAGATGTCCCTATAGATGCACCAGAATGATCAGACTCCACAGAAGGAGATATGGGCCTTCTAGGCATGCTTCCAACTCTTCCTGGAGGGACAAAGAGAGTGCCACCTTTGCCTTCCTCCTCATCTCCAGTAGGAGCTGCATTTTCCAGGTCAACGTCATTTTCACCTTCCTGGTCAGCATCAGAGTCTTAGTTCTGGTGGTTTTCACCACTGGACCCATCCTCCTCTGCTGCTTCAGCCCCACTGCCTACCCCATCAGGCTCTGAAGCCTTCTTAAGATCATCTAGCAGTAGTACCTCTATGGGGCGTTGGGTGTTGGCACTTTTGTCTGTCTTCAATTTCCTCATAGTACACAATGCCCTCAATTCTAAGAATGGGAATCTGTCATACTTGGAAGCCAGCACAGTACTGACATCTGGAAGGGACCCACTGGTTCCTGGCCTTGGAGACATAACTAGTGAGGTGTGGTGTATGCTCCTACCTATTATAGTGTGGCCTACTAAACTCTCTTGAGTTGTAGAAAGAGTGTGCTAAGCCCTTGACACAAAACTCTAAGTTCAGTAGAACTTACTGTATTTTAAGCTTGCATTATATGTACCTCTGGTACCTTTAGTTGTTTCAGTTAGTCAAACACTTGAGATTATCTGGCAAAACACTGGCAAGCTTGAATCCCAACCTCTGCACACCAATGTGAGAAGTTCGCCTGGCATATGCTTTCCACTATTCTAGTGAGCACCTTGCATCAGTCCAAACGACCCTTATTGATGATAGGTAAATAGACAACTTTAATTGAAAGCTATCCTAGTGGTAGCTATGGAGAGCAGCCTTCAGGCTAAGTCTTGGAGGAATGTAAAGCAGCTTGTTTTACCAGTCTATAATCTTGTGAATTACCAAATGAAAAGAGAACCACACCAGGTATATATATAAAATATTTTTTCTAAACACGTCCCACTAGTCTCTTTATGAGGCTAGAAGCAAAAGTACATACAGTAAACTCAATAGTACACAGTAAATTAGCACAGTATAGGTTGAGCCCTAGGGGCGTACCAAACCATATATTAAGAAAGTGGTATAAGAACCATGACTTGACTAGGCACAAGGCCTAGAGCCTGTAGAATCGCTGGGCCCACAAGGAACCACCCAAGGTAATGACACAGGGGACACACGGAGGACATGTGCAGTGTGAGAACACAGCCGCGGGATGCCGTTAAAGTCTATGGGGAAAGTTTTGGTTGGAAATTTTAAAGGTTAAGGACACTTAGGAGAGGACTTTGAGCAAACCCCTTTAGACTTAAGGGGTTCTAGAGCCAACACCCAATGGAGCACTGCAGTACTCAAGTTACCTCACACAGGGAAACCGGGTACATTGGTGTCTTTTGGTGTCCGGAATAGTCGTCGTTTCCAATAGCGAACTGCTACAAAGTGCTGCTGCCGTCCAAGAGGAAAGTGTCCGGGTGGATCCAAACCTGGATCGAAGATGATAAGAACGTGTAAGCAGAGGGGACAGAGTCTGGGACACTTGCCAGTGACCAAGGGCATGATAGTCGAATGCCCACTGATGTCGGGTGATTTTGTTGTATTTCTATCTAGGACCCTAATTCGATATTCCCGATTCATGCCCTTATGTGGTTATAACTAATAATATCCTTATAAAGGCATAAGAATCATATCCATATTTAGTAATAGCCCATTCAGTCCAAAACACGGCAAGGCTACTCCCAAAGACTCCTAGAAAGCACAACGCGTTCTTTAAACAAACCAAGCCTCCACCAGCCCGGGAAAACCCCCTGCTTTTGTTTTGATTTGCACAAGAACTCCTGGAGTCCAGAAAGAACTGTTAGTTCTTAGTGACGTCTTATGTCCAACCTTACGTCAAACCCGGCACCTTTCAGGTATAAATATACCAACGTTGCCTTAAGCAAACATACGGTGGTTGGGAGCAGAGCTACGTTCTACTTGCCCGGGAGCCCAGCTGTTATGAGAGCCGACAGAAACAGTCCCTCCCCTTGACGCACTGAGAGAGACGCTGTCTTTTTCTCCAGCCGAGAAAATCCAGCTCTGGTGTTCCCAAGTCACCCTCGCGGGTTGCTGGGAGATCGAGTCCTGAGAAACAAGATACAAGACCTCCTTCATTCTATAACCAAGGTACGGAGCAGATTAAAACTTTAGAGAGAATTCTTGATTCCGATACTTGGCTAATAACTTAACTTAACTTAAAAACTGCAAACTTCCTTACTCCTTCCCAAGTATTAGGCTTAGGTCAGGTACACCGGAGTAGGCGTATTTAGAAACACCAGTTGAGTTTGTTAGTCAATGGTTTTATGTATGTATATATTTTATCCATTTTAAGTATCACATGGCTAAGAAACCATATCAATGCTTTTACAGTATTATTTCATAATACTACTTTTACTGTACGCACTTTACTTTATAATAAGTATTGCAATTGTGGCAATTCAATTCTCCTGCATGAGAAAGAAGACTGCTCAATAAAATGACACCTTTTTTAATTGAAAACGCCCATCTCTCTATTTCTCTGCATTCTGGTGGAACTAAGCATGCACGATTGACTGAGTAAAATAGCTGTCTATTGTTTTCACGACTCTAGAGATACACTCTTTATTCTGAGGGAGCAAAGTTGTCATGTTTATGCGGTTGTCAGAAACTAATCCCTTCTTGTCTAAATCAGGACGGTTAACCCTTTCCTGAACATTCGAGAAAGTTTCTAGTGACCTCTGAGCTAGTTGGCAAAACTAATTAAGTCTAACATAGTCAGTAGAGACCTAGATGACCTCAGTCCTACGTCTACACTGCTGTTTATGTTATTCCAATGCGCAGAGCCTATTGGGAATATAGGAACTACACTACATGGCGCCCAACGTTTGGTAAGGCGATAAAACTAATGCAAGACACTAGACTAACTCAGTCATGCTTTTCACACAGACCCCTTTCTCCCGTAAAAACTCCAATAGACGTCTGGAGTGGGTGAAAGGTTAATATCCGCTGGAACTTAGTAGGATGAGAATCCTATGTATTAGTTCTTGGGTTAGTCAACGTTGAAGGATACAGGGTTCCAAAATATTGTGCACCTAATCTTTGTTTCCTTGAAACTTGATCTGCAACAAAAAAATGTTCTTTCAGTAAAATGACGCATAGTGAAGAAGAAAGAGAGAGAGAAGCATTAGCAGATCGACTCATAACGGAAGACACAAGTCTCCAGCAAGATGACCCGAATGCAATAATAATTCCAGTCAATAAAAAGTATAACTCTTAAACTTATAGAAAGTGGACTATCACTAAGAGGTGGTACGGTCATATTCGTGATAGAGGCACATGAGTATCGGCAGACAGAGGTGTTCTATTCATGGATAAATTTTCCAGCAGCACACGCTGTGACAAAAGATTTCCACTATTACAAAATAGAGGAACCTCCGGATATATACACTCCTTTCGAGGACGTTGAAATCCCACTTACATACCAAGAGCACCTGCTCTGGTTTAATGGTGCCCTAAAACATCAAAATCACATCACCAGGCATGGTCCACTAGGTAGACCAGGAGCCACATGGCCGGTTCTAGCCACCTACACAACACACCCAGACATTGAAACAATGTCAAGCGAAGAACTCCTAGTTAAACTAAAAGAATTAACAAAGGCATATAGAGAATTAGATCAATTGGCAAGGGACGATATAAAGTACCTGCAGAAATTGAAGGAGACAGATATAACAGACCAACCATTTGAACTCGCCAGAATCATAGAAAAATCCTATGAAGAACTAGGAAGAGATAGTTTGGGTGGGAAACCAGTAAAACCCCAACTAACGGAAAATCCTGAAAAAACATTTATTAAAAATAATCTAAATACTCCAGAGAAGGGTTGGGAGGGTAATAAACAATCCACTCCCAAGGAAAAACCTTTCCAGTCCAGAGGAAGGTCTCCTGGCCGAGGAGGCAAGTCTCCCCAAAGGGAACCCTCTAAGAAAAGATACAGCCTTAGAGACAGGGATAAATTGAGAAAACCTGATAGATATCAAGATATTGATACACGTCCCTCTCGATCTTTTCAGACTTCCTCACAGAAATTGGAAAGAAGAGGACGGTCAGTACATAAGGAAGAGCACGTCAAGTCCAAAGACAAAGAACCTGCTCATCAAAGTAAAAAATCACAATTTCCCAGAAAGAAGGTAGCAAGTATTAAAATTAAACATGCCGAGGATTCTGAGGACACAACTGACGAACGGAGAGTGGGCCCAGACAATGCTAGACAGCGTAGCAGAAGTGACCATAGCTCGCAAGATCCTGATGAATCTTCTGGAGACAGTGGACACGAATGAATACATTCAGGTGGAAACTGCAGACACACAAGTTAGTGTGCCCCATAAACTATATGAAATAACATTACGTATAGAGGGAGATAAAACTAGGAAAATAAAAGGTCTCTTTTGGGAGAAACTTTTTAAAGGCTATGACATCCTGTTAGCTGAAAAAGACTGGCCACCAGAGTTTGTCAGGGAGTGCCCTCATGGCGAAGAAATGATTATGCCTGCCTTCTCAAATCAAGTTCCGATTCATAAAAAATACACATTTGCAAGAATATGGGCAGTGGTCCAAGCCCCTGCATTATACAAAAATCCTGTAGGATGGGATGAGGACTCTCCTCCCCACAAAATCCAGTTACAAAATCAACCGACTGCACAAAGGCAGTACCCAGTTAAACAAGAAGCTAAAAAGCAAGTCAGGGAGATCTTAGATCAACTTGAATATCAAGGGGTGATTGAAACATGCACCTCACAAATGAACAATCCTGTGTTACCTGTCTCCAAGCCAGACGATTCATATTGTCTAGTTTTGGACTACAGACATTTAAACTCCTGCTGCAGAACTTTTACAGTACAAAACTCACACAGTGCAGCACTAATGAACAACATCGTGCACAAAAAATATAAAACAACATTAGATATCTCTAATAGATTCTTCTGTCAAAACATTGCACCTGAAAGCAGATATTTGACCGCTTTCTCAATAATGGGGTAGCAAAAACAATTTTGCCGACTACCACAGGGATTCAAGAATAGCCCAGGATTATTCTTAGCAAGGGTAACAGAGTTACTACAAATATATGACAATGAGGCATTATCATATGTCGATGACATCTATCTTACAGACGATGACCTGTAGACTCACTTAAAAAGAGTGAATACCATAATTCTTGGGTTCACTTCAGAGGGTTACAAATTCAACTTTAAAAAGTCAAGAATTGCCCATCTAACAGTCCTATTTTTAGGATATGAATTATCAAGTGAAGGCAAAAGCCTGGCAGACAACTTCTTAGAGAAGTGTGCAGTACTCCAAGCACCAAAAACGCTGAAAGATTTACAATCAATACTAGGCTTCCTGAATTTCGGTAGAACATACATTCTAAATTATGCAGAGAGGGTTAAATTTCTCTATGAATTAATAAAACCTGATTTCAAACCAATAAATTGGACTCAAAAACACACAGAAATTTTGAGATCACTACAAACAGACATGTTAACTAAAACAAAATTGCAAACGTACGCAACCTTGTAATCCGAGTCATCCCAGGAAGATGCAGATTCACATACCTGACCTCTAATGAGGGAGAAACGGTACCTATAGCTTACAAATCACACTTGTACACACAGGCTGAAATGAAATTCAGTTGTACAGGAAAAATTCTGACAGCGGTTCAAACTTCTGTAGCTGGAGAAAGAGCCCTAGCCCAAGGCAAAAGAATAACTGTTTATACAGCAGAATCAGCCTTTGAGGCATTAACAAATCCACGCAATCTGAATACGGTGGCATTAGATCCAAAATGGATACAATGGGAAAATTCTCTTGCTACAGAAGACGTGAAATACTATTTTGACCCAAAACTGAAAAAACTAGATGATCTACAATACGAACAAAAATATCCTCTGCCAATCGAACAATATACCTGTGTAATCTATATGGACAGATTTGCACATCATTACGATGTAGAGAAAAAATCCTACAATGCAGCGTGCGCGATTGTTAAAGGTCGCTGGCACTCTGGTAAATTCAAACCAATGATCACCAAAACTGAATCACTTAGAAACTGTTCATCTCAGCGAGCTAAAATAAGATCTTTAAAGATGGCGCTTGAAAATGCCGATTGCGAATTCCCCACACTAATAGTGTGCGATTTGCATTACTGCGTCAAGTCATACAACAATGACATGCAGACATGGAGCAAAAACTGTTACAAGGATGGCATAGGTGCCACAATAAAGCATAAAACACTTTGGGAACAAGTAGTTCTTTTACAGAAAGAACTACAAAAGACTCACGTGATACATACACTGAGTCATCAACGTGAAGGCGTTCACGTTGCAGGGAATTCATTGGCTAACACAGCCACAGCGGAAGCGGTTCAACCGTCTTCCGTAGCCACTAAAAAGAGTTCAGAAAAACACATAGATGGAGAAACCATGCTGGCGGTAAAAGCGTCGTTAAAAGGCGATTAAGCAGCATTACCTCTCAACTATCCACTAAGTAATACATACATAAGTAACTCCATTCCTTTTGCTCAAATCCCTGGAGTGGGGGATAGAGTAATTCCAAACACGAACCGGAGGGTTTTCTTGATTGAAGACGCACATATGGGACTGGGTCCGAGGCATCAACAGATCTTGAAATCTCTAATAGAATTACAATCAGAATACTGGTGGCCGGGGATGAGCTTGCAAATTTACAAATTTGCAATGGATTGTCCAGACTGCAACAGAGATTGCAGTTGTGAACCGGATCAGACTATTGCCAGGACACCTTTATTAGAAAGCATCAGGCGATCTATATGCAGAAATCCAGCCAAGGAAATGCGTCCCCATAATTATTAAGACTGAATTCACTTAAAAATGTAGACCCCAGTGCTTGGCTGACGCCAGAACTGTTATAAAAGATTTGCGAGTCTTTATCGGCACATACGCAATTGGCATGCTACACTCTGACCAGGCTCCTGCGTTTAGCTCTCGAGCTTACGAAGAGGCCATGACCAGAATGGGCATTGCATTGCGGTACTCTTCTCCCTTCCATCCTGAGGGAAATGCGGTAGTGGAAAGAAAAAACCGTGACATAAAGCAATCTATATTGGCAAGGGTATTAGGTTCGGGTGATGTGTGGGTCAAACATCTAATAAGTGTCCAACGTAGTCTTAATAACATGCCAAGAAATGCTCTAGGAGGTATCAGTCCATACGAACTTTTGCTTGGTACTAGAATGATTATCCAGGATCTGGATTGTCAAACTTCAGTGGTAGAAGAAAGAACTTTTGATATCAAAGATCGTTTGGCTGTTTTACAGGACTTGAATAAAACAAGAAAGAGTCTAAGCAACATAAAGAGTAAGCCAACAACCACTGAAGAACCACCTGTCCCAGCAAGACCTGTCTGGATTCCAAAGATTGGGGATCTGGTCAAAGAAAAGATCGTGGTGAAGAAGGAATTTGGGCCTCTTACAGAAAAGCAGTACCTGTCTTAGCTGTCAGCTGAACAAGATCAGTAGTACTACCGCCCCTTGCTGGTAAAAAGGAAAACAGAATTGTTTCCATCGATCTGGTGAAACCACAAACATGTGACCGATAATAAATAGCAGGCCCAGTGGACTACCAAGAAATAGCAGAAGACCAAACTTTGCTACAATCCAAGAGGCTCAAACTGAAAGACTAATCACATTTGATAAACCTGAAGTAAATAAAAAGGGACTATGCAACAAAGCAATGGAACTTGTGCCTCTTGAAACCCAAATTGCAACAATTCGTGATGATACACCAATCTACAATGATGTAGCATCAGAATGTACAAATGCAACAAAAGAAAATACAAAGATCAATGGAAATCCGGAAGCAATCCCACCAATTGACAGAACTGCATCTGGCTATTTTATCAACTTTGATGACTTTTCCGATGATCCAAGTGAACATGGAGACAAGCCAGCAACAAAAACTTTCAAAGAAAAAATGACCGAGCTTTTTCACCAACTAAAAGAAACATATCGGATTTCACCATGGATTGAATTAGGTGTACTTTTCCTCCTGCCTTTCCTCCTGCTTTGGCTCATCATGGTTTTATGTTTGGGTAGATTAATTGATGGAAAATATGGTACAATGGACACAGCAAGTCAGAACATCAACTTGGTCCTAAAGTCTCACAGATCCTCTCACATCGAGAAAAGAGAGCTATCATGAGTGAACATCCCAGCTAACCCAATACCTGGGGGTATTGCATGGGACAAAACTGACTATGATATTTATGGCCCAATTGAGCTCTTGAAGTATCCACACCAGTTTAAGGTTTCCTTAAGTGACTTTGTGATACCAAGTTCTTTTTCTGATGATTGGGACTTTGAAAATATTAATAATATGATGTCAGATTTAGTAAAGTCAGCTAAATTTACAGAACATGATTATTTACAGGGTTCATAATTTTATGAAGAATTATACTGTTACAATCACTATGGTCATCACTATTTGCATAAATCTGCACAACCTAGAAATGTTTTTAATTATAATCAATGGGAACATTGTCCAACTCCGCCAAAAGGCAGCTTGAAGACATTCTATGAGAAATTTCCATACTTCTCAGGGTTTAACAATAGTGATCCAGAAACGTTTTATTTTAAAATGTTAAACAAAACAGGAATGAAAACAATGTTGACAAATACTAAATTGATTTATTCTGAAAAATTTTATGACAAAATGTCTACATTTGGTTTTGAGTTCTGAAAAAATAACATTGAAACAAAAACCATCTGGGTTACAAAAGAATGGCAGGTACAAGGTCTAGAATCATTATTTAGAGCCTGCATGATCCCAGAACAAATAATATTCCTGAATGATACCATTCAACAGACGACTTGTCTTGGTTTAGCTAAGATAAAAGACTTAAATAAACCGTCTATTCCGAATCCCATACCTTATAGTAATAGCACTACTGATGTGGAAATAGACATATCCCATATTTTTCACCACCAAAACAGAACAAATCCTGATTGGAAAAAATGGTTGATCTGGCCCACAGACACAAATTACTGTCAAGATACATTCCTGAACAAAAAACAGGGGTTCAAACTGACCAGGCCAGACCCAAGATACTCCCAGAGACAAAATCCAGGGATAGTTACAACATACAGTGTAGGGAAATTATGCCTTGAGTGGCTACAGAACTCCACACTGGCTGAAATTAAGCAACACTTGACTTTACTTAAAGAAGGTGCTGACTTGCGAGATTTCATAATGGGACCTCGCAAACAGCATCAAAAACGTTTCACAGCGGCCGGTATATACGCTGCATACAACGAAGCTTGGAAAATAATGCAAATTGAAACAGCGGAAAAAATATGAGAAATTGATCGTATAAATTTGGAAAAATCACTTTCTGTAGTGGACAATGGGTTAACGACTCTGTCCTCCAGAATATATTCATTGGACAGCATTGTATCATCTGCCTTTGATATAATAGAGCAAGACTTGCTGATGTTACAACATGGTCAGTCCCAATTGCGTTCTATTGTACAGCTTGGCTGGACGTTGCAAAACCTACGTTCAGGCTACGTGCCATGGCGTCTAATCAATATAACAACATTATTTTCTATCTTTAACCTTACTGATAAACAAATCAGTTTGGCACAAAAAAGGAGCAGATTATACGATTTTGAGCATTGAAAAACTTGAGAGATTACCATTGACAATGTCAGAGAGACCTGTCATTGAATGGATAATACACGGAACAATTGCAATTCCGATAACAACTTTCCAGTTTAAATATTGCCAAGAATATATACCAGCAGGCCAGTATGAAAGGTTGGGTAAAGGATACATCAAATCAGCCTGGGATTTACCTTACACACACAAATGTTATATTGAAGGGAAAAAGGAGGTATTCCTTAGTGGCAATAAATCACTAAGCGGTACACTTCTGTGTCAAGGTATTAACTTGCATAGAGCCTGCGAAGGGTCTTCAAATAACCTTTCATGTCACCTGCAAGGCACTCCTGCAACACAGATATAACCATTCTTCAGACAACTCTCCAACGGTAGCTACGTTATAATAACTGACCACAGCTGTTGTGGAATGGTGCAAGGAGAATGTATCTCGTAACTGTTACTTCCAGGGTCGTTTGCTGTATGCAAGTATTGTATCCAAACATCAATCCAGACATGGAGGCGGCAATATAGCCTTATGTGAATATCTCTTCTATTCGAATTGATACTTTAAGCAGAATGAAGTCTATTCTTTTACAGACTACTGTGCCACTGACGTCGTCCAAAGAAATGTATGATCTGCAAGTTGCAAGGACGACATCAGAGATAAATACCCTTTTATCAACAAATTGCCCCGTGCATTTCATAGAAATGTTAAGTCAAATTTTGAGGGGCAAGATGGCGGCCGCATAGTTGCGGTCGTTTGCAGTAGGTCGCAATGAGGAGGCGTCTGTAACCCCAGAACGATGATCGCTTGCCGAGATTACAGCAACCTGCGGTCAGGACATTATGGGCCAAACTGCTGATGACAAATTACGAATTACCGTATTTGTGTGCTCCGGCTAAGGCTCAGGGAGATTCGTGCTCCGGGCTCCGGTGAAGGCTGCTGCGGCGCTCACTCCCTGCTGCCGGCGTTCTGCGAGCATCGGTGGGCGGGGCTGCCGAGCAAGACAGCGGAGCAGAGCGGAGTCCTGTTCGGAGACGAAGCACGGGAGCGGAGTCAGGAGCCAAGATTTGGACGCGGGTGGCGGCAATATCTGGAACCCGGCGCGTCTGCTGTACCTGAGAAGGATTAGGAAAGGAGGCTGCTTACTGTGCTTAGGAGGTATGGCCCCCAAACCAGTAAACTCAAAAGCGGCAATATCCAAGAGGAAAGGTGGTGCAGAAGGGGGAACGGCAACACTGGCTGCGCCGGATGAAGGAGATCACCGGCAGAAACTGCAATCACCCACTGCAAAAAAACATCAGCAGCAGCTGGCAGTTAAGACACGTCAGGCAACTGCCACAATAGCAGAAATGTTCTCCAAAACCAGTAAGTTAAAAGGAGTAAGCGAGACCCCACCCCAGGCAGTGGGGGGGGGCAGCGCAGGATATCGGAGGACAGGATGTATTACCCATCAGTCTAATTGGCACAGAAGAAGGTATGGCTGCTCAGCAAGCATCAGATGAAGCCCACCAGCGTGAGAGTGTGCAAGTGGCGGAATCCGCCACAGAGTCCGTCATAAGTGGGCACTCTGCATTGGGAGACGCTGTATTGGACCGAGGGACTCTGGGTAATAATGCAGGCACCGCTCCCAAGGCAGGCCAACATACCAGCGGTGCTCCCTCCCAGGACCCTCGCGATCTCAACCCACTATCTTTTGAAGCTAACACTGAGGCTACCCCAGGTGGGGCATCGGGTGGCCTGGTGGAAAAAGTCCCAAGCGAGTGCTTTTTTTCGGTGTCTGAAAATGCAGAATGGTCAGACGAGGACGAGCACAGCTCCTGCCTGGAAGGTAGTAATCAGGACTCAGGAAGCGATCTGGAGCAAGAACCTCCCACTACAGCGGTCAGGCCAGGGGTGACATCTAAGGGGCAAGAACACTATGAGCTAAGCTGGGATCATTCATCGACCATGCCACTACAAGGTAGTCCAAATACGGAGGCATCCCAGATGTCGCTCCTGGAACTAATTCACCAGGATATTATTGCCCATCGTGAGGAGACTCGCCAAGACAGTAAGAAATCACAGGCTGCAGGGAGGAAGATGCAGGGGGTGGTGAGGCAACTGTCTAAAGCTTGTACGAATCTGGGGGATAGAGTCTCAAACTTGGAGGAGCGAGTCGTCTCAACGCAGGCCGAGACAGCTGCTGCCGTAACTAAAGTGGATGCCCACTGTGCACAAGTGGTGGACATCCATTGGAAACTCGAGGACATGAAAAATAGAATGAGGCGTAACAACCTTAGGGTCCTCGGGATTCCAGAAGGGGTCGAAGGGTCAGACATCAGAGAGTATACCATCAAATTATTTGAACAAGCTTTTCCGGAGCTCTCAAGCTGGAACTGGCCCTCTGAAATTCAGAGGGTACATCGCACCCCCTTCAAAGTTCGGAAAAACGCAAGGGAAGGGGACAAGCCCAGGGCCATTTTAATCTTCTTTGGCAACTTTGTACTGAGGCAATTAATTGCTGAGAAGGCAAGACCAGATGCGGGGAGGTCTAGTGATGGTGTCTCTTTTTTCGTTTGGCCGGATTTCTGCCACGTGACAGCGGAAAGGAGATGGAGGTTGCGGCAGCTTATTAAACCATTTCAGGAAAAAAAACTACAGGCTTTTTTAATAAACCCTGCCCAGCTAAAGGGTATTAACGAAGGGAGGACCCACTACTTTGCCTCCGAGATAAAGGCAAAAGAATACCTTGACTCTTTGTGTAACTAGGTTCTAGCCAAAAAGTGCATTTGCTGGGCACTGTGTTTATTAAGGGTAACATCCAGGTAGCCGCACTCTCCCTTTATTTTTCCTGGTTCTCAGGTTGTGTACTGGACCTCACAGGGATTAGGTGTGTTTATTTTTCCTGGGGTGGGGTGTTAGGTTGAAACTATTTTGTAATCTTTATCTATTCCTCAGTGTGACCACTGCTTTACATCACACGCACAGACAAGGTCTGAGCGCCTCGACTGAGGGAGTGCAGGGGGGGGCTGGGTCAGTAGGGTTGGCGGAGGGGGCAGAGGGTGGGGCAGGGGGTTGGGGGAGCTGAGGAGGCTGAGGGGGGGTGGGGAGGGGTCAGGGGTTGAGGGGTGAAAAAGGAAAAAATGAGATATTTTGGTGTTGGTGTTGTGCTGAGATTGGTATCTATGAGTCCGGCTCTTTAAGAGACATTACTGTGTCGGTTGAAATATTGTTATTGAATGTGTGGAGAAGAATAGAGCAGACAGTGGTAAGGATGGTCAGTAAACTACCTAATGCAGGACATTAGAATTTGCACAGTCAACGTCAGTGGCCTGATTGACTGGAAGAAACGGCAAAAGTTGGATTAGTTTGTTAAATATAATGGGATAGACATACTGTGTCTGCAAGAGACTCACCTCCCCTGGGCCAAACGGAATTTATTATATATCAAGGGCTTCGACTTGATAGCATGCATCTCACAAACATCAACAACTAGGGGGGTCGCGATTTTAGGTAGATCATGTCTTGGGGGGGCGAAGCGGGTTAAATGTGATGACCAGGAAAGGTGGGTCATTGCGGAGCTATGCCTAGGGTATACAATCCGTTCAATCTACGGGTCAAACAGTGATGATCCTGATGTATTTGATTTTCTGGAAGAGGAGTTCGCTGATTGGCCAGTCCCAATGATAGTTTGTGGGGATTTAAACATATCCACAGACTGGCATAAAGCGATTAAGTACTCCGGGCGAAAACCCAGGATGTTCCGGGCTGTATCCTCTTTAATGAGCTCACACGGGCTAAAAGATGTTTGGGGGGAAAAGGAGCCCCTGAATCCTGGGTTTACTTATTTTTCGCACCCTTTTCAAAAATATTCAAAATTAGATTACTTTTTTATTTCATCTCCTGAATTGAATAGAGTTAATATCAGAAAAATACCCAGAATAATTTCGGATCATAATCCGCTGATTTTAACCTGTGAAATAATTAAAACAGAAAAACGGCACTCCAGAAGGACCTTCGAAAGGAGGTTATTATCGGATCAAAGATTCTTAGAACATATTAAAAAATGGACAGAGGAGTTCTTTGACGCAAACCGTTATAGTACATCTAGGAATGGCGTCTGGGATGCATTTAAGGCGGCTCTCAGGGGGGAAACCATCAGCTGTTCGGCAAGACTTAGGAAAGCGGACAGGGGAGAGCTAGATAGACTTTTGGGCAAATTAGCGAAAGCGGAAGAACTGCTTATTGGTGATATAGGCAGGGGTGTAGACGGGACGGAGAGTCAAAGAGGCCTGGCAATTATCAAAGCGGAACTTCAAAAATTGGTTACCCAGAAGGCTGTAGGGGATTATCAGGCATCTAGGGCAAAGAGGTATGAGACGGGGGAACAGGCAGGCAGGGTACTGGCGCTACGTATCAGACAGGATAGAACTAGGAATGTCATAGAGAGCATACAAGAGGATGGTAAGAACTATTCGGAATCAAAGGAAATTTTAAGGGTCTTTAAAAAATTTTATCAAAAATTATATGATGAAGAGACCCGTCAAGACCAGCAAGTGTACGAGAATAGGGACAGGGGCCCAATGCTGGATGTACCATCTAGAGAGGAGTTGGAAAGGGACATAACTAGAAGCGAGATTCAGGCTGCCCTAAGGGATCTTGCTGCCGGAAAAGCAGCGGGTCCGGACGGAATTCCCCTGGAGGTATATAAAAACATTGAATCTGAGACGGTCCCAATTTTACAAGATCTTTTTAATGGGATACTGTGTACAGGGGATATTCCCGACACTTGGAAAGAGACTAATATCATCATCTTTCGCGAGAAGGGCAAACCTAAGGAGAACCCGGGCTCCTACCGCCCCATCTCGCTTATTAACACGGATACCAAGCTATACTCTCTTGGCCAAAAGGCTGGGGAGGATCATTGGCGGTCTCGTCTCTCCCTGGCAGCATGGGTTCGTGCCGGGTCGAGGCACGACCGACCATACTCGACGAGCCATAACTCTGTTTGATGCCCATGCAGCCAGGGGGGAGAGATGGCCATGATCTTCCTCGACGCGGAGAAAGCATTCGACCGCGTGGTCTGGGAGTACTTGTGGGGGATCCTTGAAGGTAGGGGTTTTGGCCCTATGACCATCAGAGCTCTTAGAGCAATGTATAAAGATCCGGTGGCAAGGGTGTCAGTAATGGGAGATAGCTCGGATAAAATTGTGATCAAGAGAGGAACTCGCCAGGGATGCCCCTGCTCCCCGTTCCTCTTTTCACTATATATAGACCCCTTGATCCAAAAAATCCTGGGATGCTCACAGAATAATCCTGTGCTGCAGAATGGGTTTACAAATAAACTGCTAGCATATGCTGACGATCTGGCGGTCTTCACCACCGATCCACAGCAGGCGATGGAGGTACTTATAGAGCTGGCGAAGGATTTTGGAAGTAGGCCTGGGTATCTTCTAAATGAAGGGAAAACGCAGATTATTTGCACTCAGAATATCCCTAAATCAGACAGCAGATACACAAATTCGTCAGTTTATTTGGGGGTAAGAATTAATACCTCAGTGGACAAGATCATCACCGATAACTACTGCCCCCTCATGGGATCGATTGAAACAGAATTAAAAAGGCTGGATGTATTACATCTCTCTTTGGTAGGGAGGGTTAATGTCCTTAAAATATCAATATTCCCCAAGGTCTTATACCTGTTTCGAGCTATCCCATTTTTGCTGGATGAAAAACTAATAAAAAATTTGGAATCAATCTTTAACAAGTTTATCTGGCAATATGGAAAGACCAGGCGCTCCATGAAGCTTATGTCGCTCCCGTTCGAAAGGGGGGGTATGGCCCTACCAAATCTTCGTTTATACCATATGTCCTGCCTCTTGGCTCATATGTCTATACAAGCCCCCAAGAGGTTCGAGGAGATAGGCAGGATCCCCCATCCATTTTTGAGCTTTTACTAGGGAATAAGGCTATTGGTTTACTAGTGAGTGAGGTAGACCGAAGATGGTATAAGAGGGCCCGGTATAAGATTCTGGATGGGGTTTGGGGGACATGGAAAGCTATCCAAAAAATGCTGGAAATCCCTAAGATCAATGCTCACCATCTCCTCTGAAACTCTAGTGTGTTCCCCTTTTTGGGTACGGATAGGAACTGCCTGTTTTGGAAAGAACATGGAATAAGGACCTTAGGGGATATTATGGCAGGAGGGGAGGTACTTAGGTTTGAAGTGATTCAGCAAAAGTTTGGGATCCCTTCTAATCATTGGTTTCTTTATAGACAATTGGTTCAAACAGTGATGGCATTTAGGCCGAGGATCTCAATAATGAATCGTATCCCCCTAACGGATTATTTATGGAATGGGGGCAATAAAATCAAACTAATCTATAACCATTTAATGGTGGGCATCCAGGACGATTTGGAAAAAACTGAATCTGCAATTGTGGTGAAGCTAGGAGATCCAGATGCGGATTTAGATCTAGCACTTGCACTAGACAAGAGACTTTTCCGATCCTCTAACCTACGGGCTCAGCACTACAAAACGCTGTTTAATTTGTATCATACTCCGGCGAAGCTGCATGCCTGGGGTCTGGTGGAGAACGATAAGTGCCCTAGATGCGATAAGGGCCCAGCTGACTTAATTCATATGTTCCATCGGTGTGACCATCTATCTTTGATATTAAGGGAAATTGGAAATTTCTTGGAGGGGCTGCTAGAATGTAGGATTGTTCTATCCCCTTCACTAATGTTATTAGGGGTAGATAAGAAACTGCAGTTAGGAAGTACTGCTGAAGCTTTGGTTTTTATATCTACTGCTGTACTACGTATTCTTATTTCAGCAGGGTGGAAAGATTCCCCCCCCCCACCTTTCAAATGTGGATAGCAAGGCTTCTAGGTATGTATAATTTCGAATCTTGTCTTTATGAGCTAAAGGGTAAAAAATATAGGGAATTAGGACTAACCATGGGCGAATTTTGCGGATCTCGCGTTCGCGAATTTTGCGGATTTGCGAACTCGCAATCCGCAAAATCCGCGAATTCCCGCGAATTTGCGGATTTTTTTTTTGTGTGTTCGCAATTGTTTCTGCCAGTTCGCGAGGATTTGGTACTAGTTCGCAATTGCGAACTTACTTGTCGGCTCGCAACGGTCGCGACTATGTTGTTTCTACGTCTGGTTCATCATCACAGCCTCCCAGCACCCTCTGTTTCACCACTGGCACCCTCTCTTTGACCCATGCCACCCTCTGTTACATCAATGCCACCCTCTGGTTCATCATCACTGTAGAAGATGGGGGGGAAAAGCAAGCCCACCTGCCCTGCTTGAACTGACATGAATTAATTTGGGGTTAGTTTATTAACAACACCTGCCCTGCCCCAACTGACAATAATGAATTAGGGGCTAATTAATGTGTCAGTGAAAGAATTTCAAGTTCCAGCCTGGCACCTGCTTGTCTGCTCCTTTAGCTGTAAATCAGGACCTTTGTGGCATACAGTTAAGGTCAGAGCAGGGTCACACAATAGTTGCAAGCAGGCAACCGAATTCTGGAGGGCCCCCTCAGGAAGCACTACAAAGAATCGTTACAAATCATGAGGTTGACCTTTTGCACCTGCTCATTGCTTTTGCTTTTGCTGAAATCATTTTTCGGTTTTTTTCGCGCTATTCGCGGGGCGCGGCGTTGTGCGAAACCGACCGCGGAAGCCGCCAATTCGTGCGAATGAGCATTTTATTTTTTTGCGGCTTGTTGTTTTGCGAGTTTTTTTGCAGTATTCGCGAGCTGCTTGCAGCGCAACACGCGAATTTACCCCAAGGTCGAGTACGGGCGCGGCCATTTTGTTTGCGTGACGTATTTCCGTTTCCGCCCGCTATGTATAATCTCGCGCAGTAAGCGCATTGCGAGTAGAGGTTCGCACGAGATCGCGCGGGAAATCTAGAGGTTCGCATGAGATCGCGAGGAAAATCTCGCGCGAACTTACTTTCGCGCTCGTGAACGGGCGCCGGCCATCTTGTTTTTCATTCATTTCCTGTGTCTGGGCATGGTGTTTAATCCTCTTGGTATCTTTGCCATCCTTTGCTTGTTTTCAGTTTTTTTTTTACGATTTTGCTTCTTATCTATCCCTCTCTTTTCCTAGCTGTATATTTTTGTCTTTTCTGCTATTTTTCTTTACTTTTAAACTACTTTTTTAAACTCTTTTCTTTTCTTCTTCCCTATCCTATTCTTTCTTAATTTTCTACTTCTTCCTACCTTACCTGCCCAGACCATGGTCAAGCCAGGCGCCGTGAAGCTGCCCAGGCACTTGAGGGCCGCAGCGGCGGCGGGGAGTAGTGCTGGACCCAGTGCCAGGACAGCATGCGGGAGATTGAGGGGGGAGCAGGTGACGCGACGGGAGATATTCAGCCCGGAGGAAGTGGGCGCGCTGGTCTACTTCGTCCAGCGCCGCCTGCCCAGGACCATCGTGGGAGGCGGCAGGATCGCGGCCGGCGGCTACAACATGCGGGAGCGTCGGAAGCGGTGGGAGAAGGTGTGCTGGGCCATATCCCACCTCTACGGGGTCCAGCGCACCTACAGCCAGGTCACCCATCGCTGGACGGACCTCCTGGACCGCGAGCGCGACCTGCTGGACCAGCTCGGCTTGGAGATCCCCGGGCTTGGTGAGTAGTAGTAGCCATTTAATCACTCACTACTATGATGTTTTCTCCTGCTCTGTGTTGTTGTATTGCAAATATTTGTTTTTTACATGGAGCAAGCCAATAATGCCGCTGATGACGATTACATTGTAGTTAAATTATATTTCAAAATCTTCTGTGCATTTCAGGTGCACTGCTCTCCTTCTCAGTGGCGTTGCTACTATGCTTATTTGTTTTCTATTTCGTGGTCTCTTTGGCCTGAGTAACTATTATGTATGAGTGTACTTTACAGAACTGCGTAATGCTAGACACTAGGGGGCAGATTACATTTACAAGCCCCTTGCTCCACGTTTACGTTGCCTTGCGTGATGCAACAGCGGCGTAAACGTGCCGCATCCCTGCGAGTCATTTACAGCATGACGCATCTAGGGAGATGCGTCACGTTATAAAGCCATGGGCCTGCACCACAATGGGTGCGTTCCTAGTACGCAGGGTGGGCGGTCCGGCGGCTGTGCGCCTCGCAAAATTGCCTGCGTGAAATCTACAAGATTTAACGCAGGCACTTCTGCGACGCTGCTACGTCAATTCAATTCCTTATGTCTGCTCGAAGCAGGCTAAAGGACTGACACAGCATGTTAAGTATTGGGTGGCCCTGAGCATTACTGGAGTTGCATTGCGTTGGCGACGTGACTCCAGCGATGCGCCGCTCTTACGTGACGAGATGCATCACGCAAGTGCCTACCCTTGCGCCAGGGCGCGCCGCATTGTAAATGAGGCGCATCTGCCGTGTCGCAAGGGTAGTTTTGCGTGACGCATTTGATCTGGCGCATCTCTGGAGATGCGCCAGAACGCGTAAGTAAGTATGCCCCTAAGGGGCAGAATTGCAATTACCGTCGCATCCCTGCAAAGTAGCAGGGATGCGCCATTAATTGTGCGGCCCGCTACCACCACCAAACATGGTGCGCCGTATTTGCAATGCGGCGCACCATGGGCCCAAAACGTCACCGAAGCTTTACTGCTGGAGTTGCGTCGCAACGATGGCGCAGCTCCAGCAATGCTCTGGGGTACCCTATCTCCCCAATGCTGGGTCAAGCCGTACGTCTGCTTCAAGCAGGTGCAGGGTTTGTGTGACGCATCATTGTCCTAAAGGTGACTGATTGAAATTTTGTAGATTTCCCTCAGCCACTATTAGGATGTGTTCCAGCGCAGGAATGCCCTCCCTTGCGCCGGAACGCCCCCTGATGGCGCAGGGCTTTATAACGGGATGCATCTCCCAAATGCGTCACGTTGTTATAATATTATACGCAGCACCATGGCGCCCTTTTTTGTTTAGCTGCTGCGTCACAAAAGTCACGCAAGAACGGCGCAAAAGAGCCGCAAGGGGCTTAAATCTGCCCCTTCCTTTGTACCCCTGACAATAAGAAAAATAGTGGCGGTGGATTGATAGTTTGACTATTTCAATGACTGGTAATGTAGCAGGCAACTGTTAGTGTTGTCACTGATCTGACTGAAATCACAATGGAGTTTGTCTGTCACTTTGCGTCTTGCCTGCGGACTGCTGCCTGCCAGTCCTAGGTGAACGTTTCAGTACTTTGTTTAGTGAGTTACGTGACTTTCGAAGTCACAGGTCCGCAAATAAATGAAAACTAACCCTAATCAATATAATTTCGCGGAAATATTTTGTTATTGTTCTTTTGAAATGTTTGATTTGGTTGACATTGACAAGCAACAATCATCCATGTTTTCTGTTCTTTCTTTCATGTTGTACGTCAGCTCCCCCCAGGGGCGAGAGGAGGACACAGGAGCAGCAGGCGGCGGATGCTGTTCAACAGGGCCAGGATCGGGCAGGCGAGGGCTCCTCTGCTGGCCCCAGTAAGTTTTCATTTTAGACTAGTACCTATTTTTCCTAGCGTTCCTCATTTGACTTTTTTCAAAATTGTCTTTGCTCTTCTTGTAGACTGTATCTAAATTCTTATCCTGCCTCTACTATGACTCCCTGTGGTATTACTAGATTATTCTTATTAGTCTGTCTGTGTAGCTAACTAAGATTGCACGGTTGGCGAAACTCCCATGATTCTAGTCAGCAATAGCTCTATCAACTTAGTGCAGTCCTCTGGGATTGTCCATAATGTCTTTTGAAGTGTTCTATCTGGACTCATGCTTGCAAAAATTGCAAAACCTTTCGCTCAGTCACTCTAGTCTGGACCAAAATACACAGATTGTATTTAAGTTTAAAAGCTTTATTAAAAGTAAACACATTTATTAAAATGAAGTCATAATAAAACTAAACGTTTAACTGATAATGGAAAAGTGGTTAGTGCTGACGATTAATTGAAGACATTTCTTGTGGTCGAGCCGAGCTCTCACCTGGTTTCAACTTGATCTTGTTGTTAGAAGTCCATCTTCTGTCTGTGTGGAGAAAAATGGTGCGTGTTAAAAAAACAGCCTTCATCAGTTGTGCCAAAAAGTGCAGCAAGACAACCTTCCCTGGAAAAAGGGACATTTTTTTTAACTTTAACGTAGACAGTCACAAATTACATTGTTTTCACATGTCTTCATTCCTAGACCAAAGACTAGTGAGTGCTTTATTCTAACATTCTTAAATGTACTTTGTAGGTGGAACATCTGGTGGCGGGGCCAGTGTGGAGGTGGTGGTGCTCGACACGGAGGCGGAGGGCGATTCTTCAGGGGAGGAGGCGGCGGCTGTGAGAGTTGAGACGGTGGTGGTGGCGGCCAGAGGTAAGCTCTTATATATTCCTTACTTATTGAGATTGAAGACTAGCTGGGAAGGCAAGAATATGAGATGCATGGCTGGGTGAATGATGAAGCAATGATGGGTGGAAGGACAACAGCCTGGGTGGGTGACACAGAAACTGTATGTGTCCATATACCTGGATCATGCTACTATCTGACTCTTAGATAGCATATGTGTATCTAGAGCAGGGGTACTCATAGTACGGCCCGCGGGCCGGTGGTGGCCCGGCAAGCCTTCCTTGGCGGTGCGCAGACCTTGCAGACAATCACTGCTCCCTCGGCCCCCACAGAGCAGAGTGGAGATGCAAGGCCACAAAGAGGTGAAATAGAACAAAGCCTCTGTGGGGCCGGGCAAGCAGTGATTGTCAGGGTGGAGAAGCAGGGGCTCTACAACAAACAAAGCCTCAATAATATGTTAATGGTCTTTTAAAGGCCTGTTAAGTACTTTGGTGTTGTTGTCTGTGTGTGCGCGTTGAGGAAGCGGTCTCAACCCGGGCTGAAGGCTGACACAGATAGACACACACACAGTGAGATGACAGAGGGGGAGGTAGAGGGAGGGCAGGAGAGAGAGAGAGATGGAGAGGGAGGGCAGGAAGGAGAGCAGGAGGGAGAGAGATGTATGTAAATGCTGGGTCTGGTGGCTCAGTGGGTGAGGGCATCTGCTGCAGGGACCTGTGTGCAACCTCATGGTCACAAGTTATCGTTTTGCTTTAGCCCCGCCCCCTCTGACTCCGCCCCCACCAGTGCGGCCCTCGGCCCCAAACTACACTGTAAATGTAGCCCCTGAGAGAAAGTTTGTGAGTACCCATGATCTAGAGAGAGTAGACGGTCAGTGGATGAACTAAGTGTAACTTTGAAGAGCATGTAACACTGCACCCGCACGTCGGTTCCAGTGTAGGAAAGGCAAGGAAAAGAAGTTTTAATTTTGTCCAAATACTACCATCAATAGTAGCAGTAGTTTGTATTGCAAGCACTGCATAGATCCGGTTATTACGGTGGCCACTCCCTACCTCTCTTAATAAGTTTAGTAGTACTCAGTCATTCATGTGTGGATGTATCACTGGTCACTCAATAAAAAGCAAAGCACCAAAAGTCATCCCATATATAAGCAAAAACATCCCATTTGAAGTGATAGATAATCAGATTATTTATCTTCTTCAATTTTCCATTTCTAGTACTCATTTCCACTGTAGGGTGAAAGTTAAATTAATTAAGGAGTAGCCCTTGAGTTGTAACAGAGTATTCTCAGTGCCACCCGTAATAGAAAAGTAAGAGCTTCACCACCTGCATGTACTGGACGGGTACAGTAACGCAACGCAAGTCTAGGTCACTCCTCATGGCGTGCGTCTCTTTTTCTCGGGAGCAAGTTTACTGCGCTGGCATTATGCCGGCTTGCAGAAGATAACGTACCAATTTTCCAAAACAAGAGACAAGAAGAAGAATAAGACTGGTGTACTTTCATAGTCGACTCTAATGGAAGTCCATAGTGCTCGTAGAATTTGTTCCTTAAACTCCCACTAATGTTAGAGCAAGGATGAAGAAGTGTGAGGTTAGATAGATACTGGCCTCAATAGTTATGTAATGCGTTTGCAAGTTGCTAGTTGTAGTGCAACACAAATTTCTGCTGAATGATTGAGTTAATCTTAAGGAGCATTGGTTACAGACTATGTCTTTCTTTCTTCATATAGGTTCTCCTTCCAAACGAACAAGGAGGAAGGAGCTGGCTAGAGCGGCCCGGCAACGGAGGATCGATGCCACTGTGGCCGAATATCGGCGGCTGGTGGCCCTGGAGGACGAAGAAAGTGTGCAGTCGACCACAACAACTACGTCGTCTGCATCGGCCTCCGTTCCCCCACGGGCTGCCAGTGCCACCCAGCACAGTGGTCCACCCAGACTGAGCCGGGCTGCCAAAGCCAAACGCCATCGCCGAGTAGCAAGGACAACAGCTACAGCTTCCTCTCACAGCCGTTGCACCTACAAGGCATTGAAGGCACGCCTGCGCCGCAGTACCCTGATGGTGTCCCGCCTCCAGCAGGAGCTCCACCACTTTTCCAACCAGTTGGAGGGGCTCCGCGTAGAGCACGCCTTGCGCCGCCAGGAGCATGATGCCCTGGCCCAAAAAGTTGACAGCATCCGCCCATAGTGTCCCTTGCCCCTTTTTTAGAGACTTTTGGGGGGTGGGAATTGGGAGTTGGGTTTTTGGGGACTTTTGAAGGACAATCGTTGGGGTTAGGGAGGGTCTTGCGGGAGATTATTTTGTTAGGGATATAAATATACTTTTTCAAACTTTATCTGAGCATACCCGTTTCTTACTGCTTGCCTGGTGGGTGGGGGTTTAACGTTGACTTTGTTTTCCTGAAAGTTTAGTTCCATTTTCTTCCTTTAAGTGTAAATGCCCAAATGTTTTCAACACTAAGTGCCTCTCACAGACGAAGTGAATCCAAGAGTCCTAGGACTTTAGTAGTACTACCTTCAGTCTCTCGTCTCTCGTACTAATACTCCATTATACCCCCAAACCACCAAACGCTTATCTTACCTGTAATTTGTGTTTGAAAGTAGGGCTAGACCCAGGGCTGGCTCCACGGGAGACAGCGAATATGGTTGGCAATCTTGGTCGGATAAAATTTCCTCATAGCGGTGGTACTAGTGGTGTGACACAGTGGCAGTTGCATGCCTATGAAAAAAAAGAAAATGAAATCTGGTTTGTCCTCCTGAGCAATTCAACGGTACAACTGAGAAAATAGCAGGTGAGAGAAGTACAGTAGAACAGTGCCACATTGTAGCCTAACAAATGGTAAAGTATAACTAGTAATTCGGTTGAAGTTCTTTCACATTAGCAATGGTTCTTTGTCAAGCAGAGTAAGAATATATCCTCGGATTTCTTCACCAGCCTGTTGCTATCACCTTATCCTCCCCAGCAAGTGTGTGGATTTATTGCTGTCATTTAGTCACACATCAATCAAAACCACACAGCCCGGGGGAAGAGGGTTAGGGTTTGAAAAATGGATGGGTATGGGGGTTTTTGGGAAAGGTTTTGGGAGACAAGAAAAAATAGCACAGCATAGACAAACAATTGTGAACATAAACAAATCTTTGGGTACAAACCTATCCATCAATCTTTGAAAGTGCATGCACTACTGCATGCATGTCAGTGAAAAGTAAGTAGTACATTCGACAACTGTGGAAGAATAGAAAGAATGCGACAGTACAGGGCCTGTGTGGAAATATTGATAACGATATTCAACATAAGGTCTTTGTACTTAGCCAGATACCCGAGAGCCTTGCTGGTCACTATAAATCCATTCACAACAACACTCAGTGGGGTTGGTCTGGAAGGTATAGTAGATAGAAAAGGAGAAATTGCTTGTTTTCTAGGTGTCCCCTCACTCACCAGGGTTGCCCCTTGGTGACATGCTTCATCATTGGGGCCATCCCAGTCCTCTACGGCCTGGGGCATGCTGCAACTTGCGAATTACTTAGGAGCACTTACAAATGACTATGTGTGGTGCAGATGTGATAGTGGAGTGGACTAAGTGATGTGTTAAGGGATCAATTTAGAAGCAGAGAGAGATCCAAGAAATGCAGTCACAGTCAGAGAAAAAGGCAAGGGATACTGTATCTATGTGGTTGTAGTGGTCCTGTTGGAAGTGGTAAGTAAGTTGCCTGCAGAAAAAAAATCCTCCTTTTAGCGGCACTCCTCCTTTGCAGCCGACGCTTCGTCCATCGATGTTGGTCACCAGAAGACACCCTGTAAAAAAAAGCACAGCATAGACAAACAATGGAACATAAACAATTCTTTGGGTACAAACCTATCCATCAATCTTTGAAAGTGCATGCACTACTGCATGCATGTCAGTGAAAAGTAAGTAGTACATTCGACAACTGTGGAAGAAAGAATGCGACAGTACAGGGCCTGTGTGGAATTATTGATAACGATATTCAACATAAGGTCTCTGTACTTAGCCAGATACCCGAGAGCCTTGCTGGTCACTATAAATCCATTCACAACAACACTCAGTGGGGTTGGTCTGGAAGGTATAGTAGATAGAAAAGGAGAAATTGCTTGTTTTCTAGGTGTCCCCTCACTCACCAGGGTTGCCCCTTGGTGACATGCTTCATCATTGGGGCCATCCCAGTCCTCTACGGCCTGGGGCGTGCTGCGACTTGCGAATTACGTAGGAGCACTTACAAATGACTATGTGTGGTGCAGATGTGATAGTGGAGTGGACTAAGTGATGTGTTAAGGGATCAATTTAGAAGCAGAGAGAGATCCAAGAAATGCAGTCACAGTCAGAGAAAAAGGCAAGGGATACTGTATCTATGTGGTTGTAGTGGTCCTGTTGGAAGTGGTAAGTAAGTTGCCTGCAGAAAAAAAATCCTCCTTTTAGCGGCACTCCTCCTTTGCAGCCGACGCTTCGTCCATCGATGTTGGTCACCAGAAGACACCCTGTAAAAAAAGCACAGCATAGACAAACAATGGAACATAAACAATTCTTTGGGTACAAACCTATCCATCAATCTTTGAAAGTGCATGCACTACTGCATGCATGTCAGTAAAAAGTAAGTAGTACATTCGACAACTGTGGAAGAAAGAATGCGACAGTACAGGGCCTGTGTGGAATTATTGATAACGATATTCAACATAAGGTCTCTGTACTTAGCCAGATACCCGAGAGCCTTGCTGGTCACTATAAATCCATTCACAACAACACTCAGTGGGGTTGGTCTGGAAGGTATAGTAGATAGAAAAGGAGAAATTGCTTGTTTTCTAGGTGTCCCCTCACTCACCAGGGTTGCCCCTTGGTGACATGCTTCATCATTGGGGCCATCCCAGTCCTCTACGGCCTGGGGCGTGCTGCAACTTGCGAATTACGTAGGAGCACTTACAAATGACTATGTGTGGTGCAGATGTGATAGTGGAGTGGACTAAGTGATGTGTTAAGGGATCAATTTAGAAGCAGAGAGAGATCCAAGAAATGCAGTCACAGTCAGAGAAAAAGGCAAAGGATACTGTATCTATGTGGTTGTAGTGGTCCTGTTGGAAGTGGTAAGTAAGTTGCCTGCAGAAAAAAAATCCTCCTATTAGCGGCACTCCTCCATTGCAGCCGACGCTTCGTCCATCGATGTTGGTCACCAGAAGACACCCTGTCCACTGCCTGCCTGATGCTGAATTGTGGCTCGCTACTGTGAAGCCTGACTCCATCCTTTTTTCCCCATTGCAGAGACTGAAACCCGGCCTGTAGTTATTCAACGAAAAACAGGAAGTGATATAATATTACAACACCACTGATAAATAAATATAAGGTATGTAGGCTGTGGAGTGCAAAAAGTCACAATTTGATTTTCCTAGTAGACAGTACAATATTTTTGAAAGTGCGTACTCCGAGTCACCTTTTGAAGGATAAATAAGTATGGGCAAATTAATGTAGCGGATCTTGCCCCTCAAGCTATGTGTACTGTAAACTGTGTTTTAGAACAAAATTAGATCTTCCTAGCAGTGCTCCCACCCAGACCCTTCCTAAAGCCAGTCGCAAAAATGTAGAAGACCCCCAATCAAATCTCAAAAAACGAGGCCTAGCAGAAAACTGGTGACAAAACTTACTTTGAAAGTAAAAGTAGGCCGAAGTACCCCCTTCCTAATTACCCATTACCCACCGTGGATTGCATTCAAACCACTTGCAAGCAACCAAGCAAAAGTAGCCATAGCCAGCATCGCTCCAAGACTCGAAATCCCCCCCACTCAAACACATGCAATAGAAATACTGCTAACCCTAACGAACCCTAAGTTAAGAATAGTGGCAAAGGCTTTCTTTAACTATGCCAAATCCCCCCTTTCCCACCATGGATTTTCTTCAAATGACTTGCAACCAAAATTACACATTCTCACGAGTGCTCTAAGACCCCAGAACTCAGTTGGAAAAATCTAGAACACCCCGAAACACATGCAATCCTGCTGCTAGGGCTAACCCTAACGAACCCTAAGTTACAAAAAGTGCCAAAACTAAAGGCTTTTCCGCGAGGATTTTGTCCCAACCACTTCTACCCGGTATTAGACCTTCCCAGGAATGCCCCAAGACCCGGCAACCCACCCGCCAAGAAGCATAACACCCCCAAACAGGCCAAAAGCAAAATCTCATACTTGCAATATTTCTGGGCCTTCGGTCCAAACGCGCTGCGTAGCTAGGCCATAAGTCGGGGTTGGCACGACGGATTTCCTGAAAAACAAATGCAATCAAGATTAGAGTGTCCCAGCAATGCTCCCAGACCACGAAACTCACCCACAAACAGACGGACCCCCCCCTAAGAGCACCTCAAAGGCAAGCAAGTCATCAAAAACACAAAAAAAATTCCGCCTGGGATTTGGTCCAAAACACTTTTATCCGGTATTAGAGCTTCCCAGCAATGGCCCCAGAGCCGTCAACCCAGGAGAAAACGAGTAGAAGACCCCCAAACAGCCAAAGAGCAAAAGTACAAAAATGGGGACTTAGTCAATTTTTCTCAAATTTCCCAAATCACTCCGCGCGCGCTCTGCAGCTAGGCCCTAACTCCCCTCTGCCACCATGGATTGGCTTCAAACCTCTTGCAAAGTAAAGTATATATAGCCAGCAGTGCTCCCAGACCACGAAACTCACCCACAAACACCAGGAAGCCCCCCAAACAGGCCCCCGAAAACGCTACATAGAGCAAAATGTCAGAAATAGCCAAAAAAAAAATCGGCCTGGATTTTGTCCCAACCACTTCTACCCGGTATTAGACCTTCCCAGGAATGCCCCAAGACCCGGCAACCCACCCGCCAAGAAGCATAACACCCCCAAACAGGCCAAAAGTAAAATCTCATACTTGCAATATTTCTGGGCCTTCGGTCCAAATGCGCTGCGTAGCTAGGCCATAAGTCGGGGTTGGCACGACGGATTTCCTGAAAAGCAAATGCAATCAAGATTAGAGTGTCCCAGCAATGCTCCCAGACCACGAAACTCACCCACAAACAGACGGAACCCCCCCTAAGAGCACCTCAAAGGCAAGCAAGTCATCAAAAACACAAAAAAAATTCCGCCTGGGATTTGGTCCAAAAAACTTTTATCCGGTATTAGAGCTTCCCAGCAATGGCCCCAGAGCCGTCAACCCAGGAGAAAACGAGTAGAAGACCCCCAAACAGCCAAAGAGCAAAAGTACAAAAATGGGGACTTAGTCAATTTTTCACAAATTTCCCAAATCACTCCGCGCGCGCTCTGCAGCTAGGCCCTAAGTCCCCTCTGCCACCATGGATTTGCTTCAAACCTCTTGCAAAGTAAAGTATATATAGCCAGCAGTGCTCCCAGACCATGAAACTCACCCACAAACACCAGGAAGCCCCCCAAACAGGCCCCCGAAAACGCTACATAGAGCAAAATGTCAGAAATAGCCAAAAAAAAATCGGCCTGGATTTTGTCCCAACCACTTCTACCCGGTATTAGACCTTTCCCAGGAATGCCCCAAGACCCGCCAACCCACCCGCCAAGAAGCATAACACCCCCAAACAGGCCAAAAGCAAAATCTCATACTTGCAATATTTCTGGGCCTTCGGTCCAAACGCACTGCGTAGCTAGGCCATAAGTCGGGGTTGCCACGACGGATTTCCTGAAAAACAAATGCAATCAAGATTAGAGTGTCCCAGCAGTGCTCCCAGACCACGAAACTCACCCACAAACACCAGGAAGCCCCCCAAACAGGCCCCCGAAAACGCTACATAGAGCAAAATGTGAGAAATAGCCAAAAAAAAATCGGCCTGGATTTTGTCCCAACCACTTCTACCTGGTATTAGACCTTTCCCAGGAATGCCCCAAGACCCGCCAACCCACCCGCCAAGAAGCATAACACCCCCAAACAGGCCAAAAGCAAAATCTCATACTTGCAATATTTCTGGGCCTTCGGTCCAAACGCACTGCGTAGCTAGGCCATAAGTCGGGGTTGCCACGACGGATTTCCTGAAAAGCAAATGCAATCAAGATTAGAGTGTCCCAGCAGTGCTCCCAGACCACGAAACTCACCCACAAACACCAGGAAGCCCCCCAAACAGGCCCCCGAAAACGCTACATAGAGCAAAATGTCAGAAATAGCCAAAAAAAAATTCGGCCTGGATTTTGTCCCAACCACTTCTACCCGGTATTAGACCTTCCCAGGAATGCCCCAAGACCCGGCAACCCACCCGCCAAGAAGCATAACACCCCCAAACAGGCCAAAAGCAAAATCTCATACTTGCAATATTTCTGGGCCTTCGGTCCAAACGCACTGCGTAGCTAGGCCATAAGTCGGGGTTGCCACGACGGATTTCCTGAAAAGCAAATGCAATCAAGATTAGAGTGTCCCAGCAGTGCTCCCAGACCACGAAACTCACCCACAAACACCAGGAAGCCCCCCAAACAGGCCCCCGAAAACGCTACATAGAGCAAAATGTCAGAAATAGCCAAAAAAAAATTCGGCCTGGATTTTGTCCCAACCACTTCTACCCGGTATTAGACCTTCCCAGGAATGCCCCAAGACCCGGCAACCCACCCGCCAAGAAGCACAACACCCCCAAACAGGCCAAAAGCAAAATCTCATACTTGCAATATTTCTGGGCCTTCGGTCCAAACGCACTGCGTAGCTAGGCCGTAAGTCGGGGTTGCCACGACGGATTTCCTGAAAAGCAAATGCAATCAAGATTAGAGTATCCCAGCAGTGCTCCCAGACCACGAAACTCACCCACAAACACCAGGAAGCCCCCCAAACAGGCCCCCGAAAACGCTACATAGAGCAAAATGTCAGAAATAGCCAAAAAAAAATTCGGCCTGGATTTTGTCCCAACCACTTCGACCCGGTATTAGACCTTCCCAGGAATGCCCCAAGACCCGGCAACCCACCCGCCAAGAAGCATAACACCCCCAAACAGGCCAAAAGCTAAATCTCATACTTGAAATATTTCTGGGCCTTCGGTCCAAACGCACTGCGTAGCTAGGCCATAAGCTCCCAGACCACGAAACTCACCCACAAACAGACGGAACCCCCCCTAAGAGCACCTCAAAGGCAAGCAAGTCATCAAAAACACAAAAAAATTTCCGCCTCGAATTTGGTCCAAACCACTTTTAGTGCTTCCCAGCAATGGCCCCAGACCCGTCAACTCACCTGCAGAGAGGTAGAACAACACCCCCACAAGTGCTGAGTCTTTCTTCATTGGGCGTAAACCAGCCCTCTGCTTTGATGGAAATAGGAGTCTGGAGGAGGAGGATAGAGGAGCATGTTCTTCTGAACTTGTGAACCTGAGGAATGCAGACTGCGGCACCTTCAAATCAATTAGCAAACAAGTGAAGACAGTTCTGCTGATGGGCTTGTTTTTGTGATTATCTGATTAAAGTTTGAATTATATTAACTGTGCACAACAAAGAAAGACAGACACACAGGAATAAAAGTGAATAAGGATGAAAAAGAAAGTTATTGATTCGTTGTCTCATTTTCAGGGCTCGGTATCACGGTCCAGGAATAAGAATAAGGCTTCGTCATCATACTCTGCGAATTCAGGCAGGGTGAGCTCAGTGTCACCTGACAGAGTAGAAATTCCCTCATCTATGTTGCTGGCCACCTCCTCTTCATCCGGCACGCTCTCTCGTACTCTGAAATCTGGTGGTATGAGGTGCTGATTCATCTTGATCATTGTTAACCTCTCCACATTTTTGGGCGAGAGGCAGCTCCGTTTGGGAGTTACAATCCCACCAGCCGCACTGAAAACCCGTTCAGAAGACACGCTTGCGAGTGGGCAAGACAAGTAGTTTAAAGCCAGGTTGGTGAGCTGTGGCCACAATTCTTTTTTCCCATGTCAATACGCCAATGGGTCAGAATTAACATAGACCTCTGTTGAGTCATTCAGATAGTCCTTCACCATCGACTCAAGGTCCTCATCCAAGGTTCCTCCACTTTGCTTAGCTCTTGCTGTGCCTCTGACCTTTTGAGAACCAAACCCACGCAGAGCTAGCCAATCCTCTTCAGCCTCCAATGTTTCTGTTGTCTTTCGTGCAGATGATCCGGTTGCCGGTGTCTTTAACGGCTGAGAGGTCACTTGTGCCACAGCCACAGGTGCAGAAGTGGATTGTTTTGACTGGGGATGGCCTGCTGATGTACTGCCATTTCCTTCAATTTCCAGCCGTTCTGTTTCAAACTTCTTGGCTGACAAGGCTAGCCAACGTTTGTACTTTGGAACATGTTCATCATCAAAAGGAAAGAATGCTTGGCCTGCCAGCGCCTTTTTGTAGCGTGGATCCAGAATAGTAGCACAAATGTAATGCTGTTCTGAGTGGATCTTTTTAAGACGTTCATCACCTTGTAGGAGCTCTAATAATTGCTCAGCCAGAAGCAAAGAGTCTTGGTTTTTATCTTTTCCAAACACAGAACACACCTCCTTCAGTTGGTCCTCCAGCATGTACAACAATGGGATAGCTTTTCCCAAATTAGAGTCCTCCTTGCTGACTGCACGCGTGAAGAACTCAAAAGGACGAAGCATGCGTGTCAGGCTTTCAACTATGTTCCATTGCGACCCACCCATCCTCAGCTCCTCTGTACCCTCTTTAAGGAAATATTGATCGAGTTCCGTATACTGCTCATACAGACGCTCAAGCATGTAGAAGGTTGAGTTCCAACGTGTTACCACCTCCTGGATGAGTGCTTTCACTGGCATTTGACGTTGATATAGCAGGCTCCTCAGCTGCTTCCGGGCCTTAAAAGAATGCCTGAAATGCTTGCACATTTTTCGGCAGGTCTCCAATACACTGTACGCTGCACTGCCTTTATTACCCAAGAATTTTTGGACAACCAGGTTTATACAGTGCGCCAAACACGGCACTCTGAAATAGTAACCGTCCCTCATGGCCTTAACTATATTGGCGCCATTGTCCGTGGAAACATAACCAACCTGGCGTTTTAGTGGGGACAGCCAGTTAAGGACCTTTGTGTTAAAGACATCCAAAATGTTTTCTGCTGTGTGACGTTTCTCCAAAACCAAACATGGCTAGTGTTGCATGTTTCCGAGCACCTTTAAAAACAATGTTCGTGTCAACACCTGCGTTTAGCTTTGCTTTAGCCCCTGAAAAAGAGACCCAGTGTGCAGTGATGCACATGTAATCAGCGCCTGCGCCACTGGTCCACATGTCTGTTGTCAGATGTATAGTGTGAACAGCACTCTTCTGCAAAGCTGCCCCAATCACCTTCAGAACATCTTCATGTAGTGCTGGAACCGCAACTCGGGCAAAATAGAACCGGCTAGGAACCTTCCATTTAGGGCAGAGCGCTGTCACTAATTCTAGAAAACCAACCCCTTCTACAAAAGAAAAAGGGAGAAGGTCCAGAGCTAGCATTTTAGCCAGCTTAGTGTTATACAGACGGGTCATTGGGTGGTTGCGTTCATATTGCGCTTCTGTAAACAACATCTTTTTAATGTTGCCCTGGACCAAGGATTTACGGGATGATGATGATCTCTTCGACCCAGTTAGGCTCGCTGATGAACTTTTCCGCATTGATGTCTCACTCTCTCCCACACTCTTAGTGTGGCTCCCATGGGGTTTGCTGCTGAGAGGGGAACTGGGTGTAAGTGAAGTGTTTGAATCGTCTTCTACCTCCTCGTCATCATCAGATGAAAAATCAATGTTTTCATTACGTGCAATTCCGGCTTTCTTGACCGCCTCTAGGTGCGGAAACCATTGGACAGGGTGCGCTCTCTCAAGATGACCTCTCTGGCCTACGGTACCATAGTTAGAACCAAGCTTACCACGACTAACTCGAAGCTTACAAAGGCTACAAATGGCTACGTTTTCCTTTTTTGGGCAAACACTAAAGAAGTCCCAAACTGGAGACTTGAAATGTCTTCGGGGGCCGGAGGAGGCGGCGATACTGGTGGTGGTGGTCCTGCTGCTAATGCCAGATGAAGTGGAGGATGTGGATTGCCGAACTTCAGTACGTTTTGCACTTTCACCACCACGAATTGAGGTCGAAGACGAGGTGGGTACCTTCTTGCGAGGAAGAAATATGGAAGCGGTAGGTTTTGGTGTACTACTTAACTCCAAATCTAATGATTCCATTTCCATTGCCTCCTCGCCGACATCATCATCACGCTCAGCAGCTTCTCGGGATAGGGTCAAAATGTCTCTTTGCTGCATGACCGGTGGGGCTGCAGTGACCTTTGTGATGACTGGCTCGTCGTCATCGTGAGAGGCTTCATCACCAGCAGTATCTGTCACTTCTTGTTGAGCCTCATCACACTCCATAGGTTTGAGTTTTTGGACGACCTTCCTTTTACGCTTAGGTACCGGTGTCAGATCATGGTGTGCCTCACTGTCAGACCGCAGTTGTGGTTCCCAAGCTGGATCTGTATCATCAGAAGGAGGTGGGCTTGAAGAAGATGTAGACACCCCCCTTGATCTTTTCCTTGCTAGGGATGTGGAAGACAATGAATGATCATCAGGAGGAGTGGCTTCCAATGATACCTCCTCAGCTTCATTGTCGATTTCCTGATGTGCCCCTACTTCGGGAGGAACAACTATTGTGGGCACTTGTGAACCTCCATGCACCTTTGCTTGCGCATCTCCTTTTGCTGCCTCTCCTTCCACATGTACTTGGGCGTGTACTTGCACATGGTGTTGTTGTTGCGGCTGTGGTTGTTCAACACTTGTCAGATGAGTTACAGCAACCTGTGTTGATTCAGGGACATTGCTGCTACTTTCTTGCGATGAGCCAACATCACTGGTCGATGGTGATTGGAGAAGTACACTGACTGCCTCTGAAGCACTCAAGGGCTTTGACTTAAGTTGGCGTGGTGGTGGAGGCACTGAACCCAATGGAGCAGGGGTGCTGCTCCCAGCTTGGTCCCCAGCAGATCCTGCTGCTGCAGGCGTACTTTTTTTTTTGCTCCCAAAAAACGTGGCGGGTGGCACACCAGCCTCCTTGGTAACTTGCTTCTTCTGCTCCTTACTAGCAACTTTCTTGCTAGAGGAGCTACGGAGAAATTTCTTTGGGGCCATCTTCTTCAGAGCAGGTCAGACAGCAGGCCGCAGTTGCACGAATTGTAGAGTTGTCTGAGGCCAGACGTGACGTCGCGTGACGTTATGCTGCACACACACACCGCTGCAGGACTTCTTCCTGGCACTGGTGGTTCTCTTGAGTCTTGTGCACCTAAAAAAAATGGAAGACAGAGGAACATCAGTTCAGTTATAGAGCACAAAAAAATCGAAAAACACTGCAAAATCAGCACAATCCCAATCCATCCATGCCCTCCATAATGTTTAAATTCAAGACAACCCACAGAAAGACTAGGCCCATGCAAGACTCACTACCCCTGGGCATAAATAAAGGTTGAAAAGTAGGCAAAATGGTTGGAGGCCTAACAACAAAGCCTGCATTCAAAATGGCCACTTGCCTCCTAGCACATGGCCAGGGCCTGCCTGTACCAGCACTCAAAATGGCCCCCACCCACATGGCCTGTCCCCATGAACACCCCCAAAAATCGAAAAACACTGCAAAATCAGCACAATCCCATTCCATCCATGCCCTCCATGATGTTTAAATTCAAGACACCCCACAGAAAGACTAGGCCCATGCACCACTCACTACCCCTGGTCAAGGCCCCAACAACAGGTCAAAAATCGAAAAACACAGAAAAATCAGCACAATCCCATTCCATCCATGCCCTCCATGATGTTTAAGTTCAAGACAGCCAACAGAAAGACTAGGCCCATGCTAGACTCAAATACCCCTGGTGAAAAGGCCACAAGTACAGGCCCAAAAAACGAAAATCACTGAAAAATCTGCACAATCCCATTCCATCCATGGCCTCCATGATGTTTAAATTCAAGACAACCCACAGAAAGACTAGGCCCATGCAAGACTCACTACCCCTGGGCATAAATAAAGGTTGAAAAGTAGGCAAAATGGTTGGAGGCCTAACAACAAAGCCTGCATTCAAAATGGCCACTTGCCTGCCAGCACATGGCCAGTGCCTGTAGCTGCACTCAAAATGGCCACCAGCCACATGGCATGTCCCTCCCCATGAACACCCCCAAAAATCGAAAAACACTGCAAAATCAGCACAATCCCATTCCATCCATGGCCTCCATGATGTTTAAATTCAAGACAACCCACAGAAAGACTAGGCCCATGCAAGACTCACTACCCCTGGGCATAAATAAAGGTTGAAAAGTAGGCAAAATGGTTGGAGGCCTAACAACAAAGCCTGCATTCAAAATGGCCACTTGCCTGCCAGCACATGGCCAGTGCCTGTAGCTGCACTCAAAATGGCCACCAGCCACATGGCATGTCCCTCCCCATGAACACCCCCAAAAATCGAAAAACACTGCAAAATCAGCACAATCCCATTCCATCCATGCCCTCCATGATGTTTAAATTCAAGACACCCCACAGAAAGACTAGGCCCATGCACCACTCACTACCCCTGGTCAAGGCCCCAACAACAGGTCAAAAATCGAAAAACACAGAAAAATCAGCACAATCCCATTCCATCCATGCCCTCCATGATGTTTAAGTTCAAGACAGCCCACAGAAAGACTAGGCCCATGCTAGACTCAAATACCCCTGGTGAAAAGGCCACAAGTACAGGCCCAAAAAACGAAAATCACTGAAAAATCTGCACAATCCCATTCCATCCATGGCCTCCGTGATGTTTAAATTCAAGACAACCCACAGAAAGACTAGGCCCATGCAAGACTCACTACCCCTGGGCATAAATAAGGGTTGAAAAGTAGGCAAAATGGTTGGAGGCCTAACAACAAAGCCTGCATTCAAAATGGCCACTTGCCTGCCAGCACATGGCCAGTGCCTGTAGCTGCACTCAAAATGGCCACCAGCCACATGGCATGTCCCTCCCCATGAACACCCCCAAAAATCGAAAAACACTGCAAAATCAGCACAATCCCATTCCATCCATGGCCTCCATGATGTTTAAATTCAAGACAACCCACAGAAAGACTATGCCCATGCAAGACTCACTACCCCTGGGCATAAATAAAGGTTCAAAAGTAGGCAAAATGGTTGGAGGCCTAACAACAAAGCCTGCATTCAAAATGGCCACTTGCCTGCCAGCACATGGCCAGTGCCTGTAGCTGCACTCAAAATGGCCACCAGCCACATGGCATGTCCCTCCCCATGAACACCCCCAAAAATCGAAAAACACTGCAAAATCAGCACAATCCCATTCCATCCATGGCCTCCATGATGTTTAAATTCAAGACAACCCACAGAAAGACTAGGCCCATGCAAGACTCACTACCCCTGGGCATAAATAAAGGTTGAAAAGTAGGCAAAATGGTTGGAGGCCTAACAACAAAGCCTGCATTCAAAATGGCCACTTGCCTCCTAGCACATGGCCAGGGCCTGCCTGTACCAGCACTCAAAATGGCCCCCACCCACATGGCCTGTCCCCATGAACACCCCCAAAAATCGAAAAACACTGCAAAATCAGCACAATCCCATTCCATCCATGCCCTCCATGATGTTTAAATTCAAGACACCCCACAGAAAGACTAGGCCCATGCACCACTCACTACCCCTGGTCAAGGCCCCAACAACAGGTCAAAAATCGAAAAACACAGAAAAATCAGCACAATCCCATTCCATCCATGCCCTCCACGATGTTTAAGTTCAAGACAGCCCACAGAAAGACTAGGCCCATGCTAGACTCAAATACCCTTGGTGAAAAGGCCACAAGTACAGGCCCAAAAAACGAAAATCACTGAAAAATCTGCACAATCCCATTCCATCCATGGCCTCCATGATGTTTAAATTCAAGACACCCCACAGAAAGACTAGGCCCATGCACCACTCACTACCCCTGGTCAAGGCCCCAACAACAGGTCAAAAATCGAAAAACACAGAAAAATCAGCACAATCCCATTCCATCCATGCCCTCCATGATGTTTAAGTTCAAGACAGCCCACAGAAAGACTAGGCCCATGCTAGACTCAAATACCCCTGGTGAAAAGGCCACAAGTACAGGCCCAAAAAACGAAAATCACTGAAAAATCTGCACAATCCCATTCCATCCATGGCCTCCATGATGTTTAAATTCAAGACAACCCACAGAAAGACTAGGCCCATGCAAGACTCACTACCCCTGGGCATAAATAAAGGTTGAAAAGTAGGCAAAATGGTTGGAGGCCTAACAACAAAGCCTGCATTCAAAATGGCCACTTGCCTGCCAGCACATGGCCAGTGCCTGTAGCTGCACTCAAAATGGCCACCAGCCACATGGCATGTCCCTCCCCATGAACACCCCCAAAAATCGAAAAACACTGCAAAATCAGCACAATCCCATTCCATCCATGGCCTCCATGATGTTTAAATTCAAGACAACCCACAGAAAGACTAGGCCCATGCAAGACTCACTACCCCTGGGCATAAATAAAGGTTGAAAAGTAGGCAAAATGGTTGGAGGCCTAACAACAAAGCCTGCATTCAAAATGGCCACTTGCCTCCTAGCACATGGCCAGGGCCTGCCTGTACCAGCACTCAAAATGGCCCCCACCCACATGGCCTGTCCCCATGAACACCCCCAAAAATCGAAAAACACTGCAAAATCAGCACAATCCCATTCCATCCATGCCCTCCATGATGTTTAAATTCAAGACACCCCACAGAAAGACTAGGCCCATGCACCACTCACTACCCCTGGTCAAGGCCCCAACAACAGGTCAAAAATCGAAAAACACAGAAAAATCAGCACAATCCCATTTCATCCATGCCCTCCACGATGTTTAAGTTCAAGACAGCCCACAGAAAGACTAGGCCCATGCTAGACTCAAATACCCTTGGTGAAAAGGCCACAAGTACAGGCCCAAAAAACGAAAATCACTGAAAAATCTGCACAATCCCATTCCATCCATGGCCTCCATGATGTTTAAATTCAAGACACCCCACAGAAAGACTAGGCCCATGCACCACTCACTACCCCTGGTCAAGGCCCCAACAACAGGTCAAAAATCGAAAAACACAGAAAAATCAGCACAATCCCATTCCATACATGCCCTCCATGATGTTTAAGTTCAAGACAGCCCACAGAAAGACTAGGCCCATGCTAGACTCAAATACCCCTGGTGAAAAGGCCACAAGTACAGGCCCAAAAAACGAAAATCACTGAAAAATCTGCACAATCCCATTCCATCCATGGCCTCCATGATGTTTAAATTCAAGACAACCCACAGAAAGACTAGGCCCATGCAAGACTCACTACCCCTGGGCATAAATAAAGGTTGAAAAGTAGGCAAAATGGTTGGAGGCCTAACAACAAAGCCTGCATTCAAAATGGCCACTTGCCTGCCAGCACATGGCCAGTGCCTGTAGCTGCACTCAAAATGGCCACCAGCCACATGGCATGTCCCTCCCCATGAACACCCCCAAAAATCGAAAAACACTGCAAAATCAGCACAATCCCATTCCATCCATGGCCTCCATGATGTTTAAATTCAAGACAACCCACAGAAAGACTAGGCCCATGCAAGACTCACTACCCCTGGGCATAAATAAAGGTTGAAAAGTAGGCAAAATGGTTGGAGGCCTAACAACAAAGCCTGCATTCAAAATGGCCACTTGCCTGCCAGCACATGGCCAGTGCCTGTAGCTGCACTCAAAATGGCCACCAGCCACATGGCATGTCCCTCCTTATGAACACCCCCAAAAATCGAAAAACACTGCAAAATCAGCACAATCCCATTCCATCCATGGCCTCCATGATGTTTAAATTCAAGACAACCCACAGAAAGACTAGGCCCATGCAAGACTCACTACCCCTGGGCATAAATAAAGGTTGAAAAGTAGGCAAAATGGTTGGAGGCCTAACAACAAAGCCTGCATTCAAAATGGCCACTTGCCTCCTAGCACATGGCCAGGGCCTGCCTGTACCAGCACTCAAAATGGCCCCCACCCACATGGCCTGTCCCCATGAACACCCCCAAAAATCGAAAAACACTGCAAAATCAGCACAATCCCATTCCATCCATGCCCTCCATGATGTTTAAATTCAAGACACCCCACAGAAAGACTAGGCCCATGCACCACTCACTACCCCTGGTCAAGGCCCCAACAACAGGTCAAAAATCGAAAAACACAGAAAAATCAGCACAATCCCATTCCATCCATGCCCTCCACGATGTTTAAGTTCAAGACAGCCCACAGAAAGACTAGGCCCATGCTAGACTCAAATACCCCTGGTGAAAAGGCCACAAGTACAGGCCCAAAAAACGAAAATCACTGAAAAATCTGCACAATCCCATTCCATCCATGGCCTCCATGATGTTTAAATTCAAGACACCCCACAGAAAGACTAGGCCCATGCACCACTCACTACCCCTGGTCAAGGCCCCAACAACAGGTCAAAAATCGAAAAACACAGAAAAATCAGCACAATCCCATTCCATCCATGCCCTCCATGATGTTTAAGTTCAAGACAGCCCACAGAAAGACTAGGCCCATGCACCACTCACTACCCCTGGTCAAGGCCCCAACAACAGGTCAAAAATCGAAAACCACAGAAAAATCAGCACAATCCCAATTCATCCATGGCCTCCATGATGTTTAAGTTCAAGACAACCCACAGAAAGACTCAGTCCACCCACCACTGAGTACCCCTGGGCAAAAGGCCCCAAAACAGCCCAAAAATCGAAAATTCCAAAATTTTAATTGCAGCAACTGTAATGCCCCAAACAAACTTACTTGTAAAATTTCTAATCCAACAGTGATCCAAAGAAAGTCAAAAAGGCCTCAAATCCAAATATCCAGCAGCATCCACAAAAAGTAATCCTTCCAGCTCCAGACCCAAATGAAAAGTGACCAGGAGATGGACAAAGCACTGGGAGGAGCCTGCTGAACAGGAACAGGAAGTTGAAGACTGTGGGGCACTTCCTTCCTCCCACCCCCCTGCCCCCCTCCCCAAAATGGACTCCTCGCTAAAAAAGTGCAGGCAAATGTCAAACTAAGGAGTTATTCAGATAAAAATCATCATTTCTAGAAGGTTTATGCTGCTTGCTGGTGGATTTCTTGTGCAGAATTGCAAATTTATATTTTCGCTCGCCGCATCTCAAATCTCGCAATTGGGAAGTACCGCGAGACGTGATCTCGCCGTACTCGCGTTGACAAACTATCGCTGGCAAGCCGCGATGACGTAATCGCGCTCGCCAATTCCCGCGGGATCACACAGCAAGATCCAAAATGGCGCAGCACTCGCAAACTATCGAAAAAAACAACTCGGCAAACGATGATAAACGCCGCGCGCCGCAAAAATTGTATCACCAACGCCGCGCGCCGCCAAAAAAATCCGCTGCGTGCAAATTTGCGGATTTTGCGGGAAATTCGCAAATCTCGCGGATTGTGGATTTCCCGAAAATCCGCAAAATCCGCGAGCGTAACGGATTTTCCGCCCATGCTTAATTAGGACGAAATATCTGGGCACCACTTGCTAGGTGGAGAAGTCTGAATGGTTGAGCATGGCCCTTTTTAAAAAAATAATTGTATAATATGTATCTTGATTTGTACTGTTTATTGAACTACGGTCGGAATATTTAATAGCACAGTTTTAGATAACATATATTTATTTATTACTGAATTGTTATTAATCTGTATTATGAATTTCTTCTTAATGTTTAATTGGAATAAGGATGTAATGAATTTTTATATGCCTCTCTTATGTATGACATCAAATATCTCAATAAAAAAAAAAAAAAAAGAAATGTTAAGTCAAATTTTAAATATGTGTGATACCAGTGGCATCGCACTTGTATTTAAGACAGTTTTTTCTTTCGGGACTGTTAGCACCCTTTGAAACAGTTCTGGGCATCTTCCCGAATTTTGTCCATTCTGTCTTTGGCGGCCTACCTTTAATTTTGGGACTCGTGGCAGGAATTTTATTTCTGTTCCTCCTGCTTCGATATGGCAAGCCAATCCACAGACAAGACTCCAGCAACGATGGAAGGAACGATCCTAGCAATACGATACCGAGACCGTATCACTAAGGTCCTCGGATTGGCCCGGCTAAGAGATCTGAGTACAACTTAGTTTCTTTCATTCAGACCAATCTGGCAAGATTGCATATTACCTGTGCTTCGATGTCTGCTATGAGGAGAAGAATGCGTGTTAAATGTCTGTCTTACACTACCATCAGCAGTACCAATGGATATCGATACTTTGCTTTGTCCTGTAACGGCTCATGCAACGTGTTGTCCCCAGCGGCTACCTATTCTGATGACGGCATTCATTGAGACTTCAACATTACGAGTAGGTGGCGGTGAAGTACGAGAGGAAAGCAGCACCAAACAGGTACAACCTTCTGTGAGCATTGTGATCCAAACATCGATGATCGCAATCACGCACAGAACTGCACAGTTTCAGTATTTTCAAACTTGGTCGAACTTTTACCTGATGTTGTAGACCAATTTTTTGCAAGCCTGTCTGATATGATGTTCTCCCCTGAACAACAAGAATAACTTTTAAAAACAGCAAGCACACAGCGTTCCCTGAATTCTGAATTTGGCCTTCAGTTCTGTTAACCAAAGCAACTGAAAACATTTGGAACTATTTTCCCCTGAAAGCGAAATTATTTTTCTTTCAAATCAAAATATTTACCATTTTTTCCTGCACATGGTACTTTGCTTAAAGTAGAACTATTCTTAGTGAACAGAGCTTCTATTTTTAGAGACATTAGAGACAATATTTTACCTCAGCCTCTAGCACATGTACATTATCGTATAAATATGTGATGAAATGGTCTCGACCTTCTCTTCTGTATACAGAGCCATTTCATGTGTAATTTTCGCAATTCGTTTAGATGATATATATGCATTTAACTGAATGATAACCCTGCTTGAAAAAGCGTACCGTACCAATACTCATTTTCGTGTATAAACCGTACACCATTTCAAATGCAATTTATGTATTTTGGGGTGGGTTGGAAAACACACATGCATCGGTATATGTTTATATTGCTTATTATTTAGTAATGATGGACATTAATACGTGGAGTGGGTATTGTATTTCTATCTAGGACCCTAATTCGATATTCCCGAGTTATGCCCTTAGGTGGTTATAACTAATAATATACTTATAAAGGTATAAGAATCATATCCATATTTAGTAATAGCCCATGCAGTCCAAAACACGGCAAGGCTACTCCCATAGACTCCTAGAAAGCACAACGCGTTCTTTAAACAAACCAAGCCTCCAGCAGCCCGGGAAAACCCCCTGCTTTTGTTTTGATTTGCACAAGAACTCCTGGAGTCCAGAAAGAACTGTTAGTTCTTAGTGACGTCTTATGTCCAACCTTATGTCAAACCCGGCACCAGGTATAAATATACCAACGTTGCCTTAAGCAAAGACACGGTGGTTGGGAGCAGAGCGACGCTCTACTTGCCCGGGAGCCCAGCTGTTATGAGAGCCAACGGAAACTGCCCCTCCCCTTGACGCACTGAGAGAGACGCTGTCTTTTTCTCCAGCCGAGAAAATCCAGCTCCGGTGTTCCCAAGTCACCCTCGCGGGTTGCTGGGAGATCGAGTCCTGAGACCCAAGATACAAGACCTCCTTCATTCTATAACCAAGGTACGGAGCTCATTAAAACCTTAGAGAGAATTCTTGATTCCGATACTTGTCAAATAACTTAACTTAACTTAAAAACTGCAAACTTCCTTACTCCTTCCCACGTATTAGGCTTAGGTCAGGTACACCGGGGTAGGCGTATTTAGAAGCACCAGTTGAGTTCGTTAGTCAATGTTTTTATGTATGTATATATTTTATCCATTTTAAGTATCATATGGCTAAGAAACCATATCAATGCTTTTCTAGTATTATTTCATAATACTACTTTTACTGTACGCACTTTACTTTATAATAAGTATTGCAATTGTGGCAATTCATTTCTCTTGGATGAGAAAGAAGACTCCTCAATAAAATGACACCTTTTTTATTGAAAACGCCCGTCTCTCTATTTCTCTGCATTCTGGTAGAACTAAGCATGCACGATTGACTGAGTGAAATAGCTGTCTATTGTTTTCACAACTCTAGAGATACACTCTTTATTCTGAGGGAGCAAAGTTGTCATGTTTATGCGGTTGTCAGAAACTAATTCCTTCTTGTCTAAATCAGGACGGTTAACCCTTTCCTGAACATTCGAGAAAGTTTCTAGTGACCTCTGAGCTAGCTGGCAAAACTAATTAAGCCTGACATAGTCCGTAGAGACCTAGATGACCTCAGTCCTACGTCTACACTGCTGTTTATGTTATTCCAATGTGCAGAGCCTATTGGTAATATAGAAACTACTCTACAATTTCAAGTGAAGAAGGGGAAGCTTGACTCTTCAGCCAGGAGGACCAGGAGGTGTCGACAACAACCAGGATCTGGAATCCAGCTGTCCCACAAAGGATGTTTAGTGCTGCAGTATCTGTGCACGGATTGGACCCAACAAGCCTTGGCAACAGCAACTCACAGAGAGAGTAAAGAAATGCTTTTGTGTGGACCAGCAAGGTCCGAGGGCCGCACCACGCTGTGGGAAGTCAGGGTACATCTGGAGCAACCAGGGAAGCCCAAGGAAAATCAGAGTTGCCTTCACAGGGACCCACCAGTCGACAGACTAGGGATTGCGAAGGAGCCTCAAGCTGAAATGCAAGAAGCGGGCTCACGGAACACTCGTGGAGTGTAGGCCCAAAATCTTCAGTGCAAAAAGTGCTTGGGAGTGGGCTACAAGTAACTTAAAGCACAACTTCAAGAGATGTCGAGAAGTTAATGCACTAGCAAATGTGCATGGTGTCCAGGACTTTCGGTTCCACGTCACTCATGAGGGCTGCAAGTCTCAGCTTTACTGGGGACTCGGGTTGGCCTCTGAGAAGTTTGGAAATCCTCTTCCTGGGCTGCAAGTACTATGGAGTTTGTCAGGTGCTTCGGAGATGCAGACTGGCAAATGCTTTGTTGGTGCCTGCCAAGCAGGGGAGTCACTCCTTGACTTCAAGGGAAATTCTTCCATCCTCTAGTCTTTAGTAGAGCGTTGAAGTTCCGGGATTTCTGTAGCAGAGTTTTTTCCAGGTCTAATCTAAAGTCCTGTTGCCAGGGGTTCCTTACTTATACCTAAGAAAGGGGTTGGAAATACTCTGGAGACCCACCTACGGGAGGGTCTGGAAAGAGGGGTAGCTACACCCATTTCCTTTTTCCAGTTTTGTGCCAGAGCAGGGGCTGGTAGCCCCTGCAACTGGTTTGAACTGGCTATGCACAGGGACACCAAATGTGCCCCAGTGCAGACTTCAAAGCACTCTCAGAGTGCACCCACCCAGCCCCAATGCACTAAAGCCTGTCTGGGAGGTGATTACACCTCCCTGTGACAGGAAACCTATTATCCAGGCCTCTCCTGCAAGAGTTTCGGTCAGCAGCAGGAGGCCAGACTTGTGTCTGTGGCTGCACCATCCATTTTGTGATGCCAGGGCTCTTTTAAACTATTACCGGGTAGACCAGTGAGTACATGTCTCTCCATCTAGAAGGATGGAATTCTACCCCCGCAGCCAGAACTGGCAAGGGGTAGGATTCCAAAGTGTTTTACACCAAACTCGACATGTTTACATGCAGCCATTCCAAAGTTAGCATTTACAGCGAGGTTATAATGCACAAGTATATGGTCTGGCTGCATCACAGAACAGCCCGAGAGAATAGATTCCGAAGGCTGCAGAGGGACCCTGCTCATCCGTGGGCACCCTCTCACACAAAACCAAGCACCCTGCCTTCAGGATTGATAAGGTCTGCCATAAGGGTGACTGATAGGTTTCTATGGGCAGTGATTTAAGGTAGATATAGGTAACCTATATCTTTGTAAGGGGTGCACACACCACCTTACTCAGGCTGCAGTAGCAGTTGTGTGGTGTCATTTTGGAAAGCTTCTCAGGGGTGGCATAATACATGCTGCAGCACCTGGTAGGTGTCTGGGGTACCTATGCCCTTAGTACCTAGTGTACCATATACAAGGGACTCGCAAGGGTACCCCAGTAACCAAACTGGAGTGTACCTATAGTACATGCAATCAATTTAGAGAGAAATCAGATAGGCTGGGGTCCTGGTTAGCAGGGCCCCAGCCAGAATAAATTCGAAAAACAGTGAAACACCAGCAAAAAAGTGGGGGTCACCATAGTAAGCAGATCCTACTCTCCTACAGAGACCATCAGGGCACAGGGCGTTTTGGAGCTTTAGAGAGTCTATCACCTTTTGGACCTCTTCCGTGGAAATTGGTCTACTTAGGTCTTTGTTCGTGGAGGCTGGGACCTGGGGTAGGTCCAGAGCCTCTATGCATTGGTCCTGGACTTTTGCGTCTAACGGATCTGCTGTATACAAGGAACGATCAAATTTCCCAAAAGCCTTGGCTTTCCCTAATTCCCTTCCTTTCCCATTGATTATGTGCTTAATGTACTCATTATCCTGTCTCACTCGCAGGTGGCGAGCCAAAAGGGATCCCACCTTGTTTCCCCCTCCTAAGTGAGCCTGCAATCGCAAGAGGGTCTTTTCAGCCCCATTAGTGTATATAGCCTAAACTTCCCCTTAACCTGCATAATCTTACAGAGGGATTGGATTGAGGGAATAGACTTGCGGTCATTCTCGGCCTTTCGGAGCTCCCCCTCGAAAAGAAGATGTTCCTCCTTACATTATTTTTTTAGGGTGGTGTTAGACCTGTCAGCCTTAGGGTGGTCTCCCCTACATTTTTGCCTTTTTGCTTCCCATTTTTACCTTACATCTTGTTGGACTTAGGACTCTGGGCGCTTCACCACTGCTAAACAGTGCAGAGCTGCGGGTGCTCTCCCCTAAAACCTTGTGAGGCTGGCATATCTGCCACAAGCCACTGCTACCGCAGTAAGGCTAATCCTCCATAGGCTAATATTGGGAACCTCCCCTTATGGGATAACTTCTGACAGAGACCTAATAAGTCTGTCATGTTTGGTCTTGTTGGACTCGGGCGGGGAACCCTTTCCAATGATATATAGGGTTTGGGCACTACTACGCTAGGGATCCTACTTTTATGAAGGTGATCCTTTTCCTGCCTGCAATTAGATTAGGCTCTGCAGACTCCCCCCTCCCCTCTGCATACTGATAGCCTGCCTGGGTTGGGAGGTGGGAGTGGTGATTCACACCTTCTTCCCTGGGATGAGCTGTAATGGGCTGCCCACTGTAGCCTTAACGGCCTGTCTCTCGTCACTGTGACAGCTAGGTCAGCAAAGGCAGGGAACATACCAGAACTCCCTGGACTCTTCCAGAAGCCCCTGCCCCAAGACCCTTCCAGAGACTTCCACCACTTTCTAGCCCCTGGACTGTAGAATATATAAGTGCGGGTCCTGGCCTCACATTCATGTTACACTGCTGGACCTAGAAGAATCCCTGCTGGAGTGAGGACTGCTGCACAGGAGGATTGCCATTGGGAAGGAGGCTGACTGCTCCAAGGAACTGCTGCCCCATAACCTGCTGAGCTGCCCTACTGTCTGCTGATCCTGCCCTGTGAGGGAGACTGGAAATACCACCACCAGAATGTCTCCACAACATCCCAAAGGAACTACTTTTCTTTGAACAACATTCAGAAGAACTGCCTGGGGTCTACAACCTTTTTAAAGAGCCTACAACCTTCTAATGACTGCCTCTGTCAAATTCTTCAAGACCCCCGCGCTCTTATTTAAAAGGTGCTCCTGCAAGGTCTTTGCCTTCATATCGGCTTTGTGGGGAATTCAGTGGACAACAACGATCTGTTCTCCCTCACTGTCCCCGCAGTGCTGTATTCCTGAAAGCCTCCCCGCCACCTCGGGTGTCCCTAAGGCACTGTGACGCACTGTGGAAGGGAAGCGCTGTGCGCCGCGACTCACCGCCGCTCCCTGGGACCCAAGTGTGATGAGAAGTGCTGTGGGAGGAAGAGCGCTGCCTGCCCGGTGATTCATAACTTAAACTGCCCTCTGTAATCACCGCTGCCGCCCCCGAATCTCGTGATTACCGGCGAGCAAGAAGGAAAGTCTGCATCCTCCAGGTAACTGCCTAGCGGGGCTGGGAGTAGATTGAGAGCCGGCGGAGGTGAGGCTCTGAACGACTGTTTGTGCAAGCAGCAGGTGGTACGTGCAGCGGGCATTCTGGTCCTAAGGCGAACCAGGGGCTGAGAGAAACCCATAACGGGATAGCCATAGGTGCACACTCACACTGGGATTGTCATTTCTGTGAGAGGCCCACTCATTACGATGCAAGGGGACTTTTGCCATAAGAATGTTCCTACAGTGAATGATGACCATAAGAGCCTACCTAAAGTGAACTTTGGTCATAAGGACATTTCTAGAGTGAGCTCTGTGCCACACGAGCAGCCCTAAAACGAACTTGGTACCATACGAGAACATTTGGAGACAGTACAGAGAAGAGCATGCAATGTGCCATTTGGATTAGTGATCTTGCCCGAAACCTGGATTTATTTTACTATTGAACTGGCCTATGAACTGGGTTTAGTTTGATCCTACCTGGAAATGGATTGACCAGATTATTGATCTTACCAATTGTGGACCTTGCTTAAATTTGAGATAAAGCTATTTTATATTTTTATAAACAACTGGTGTGGTGTCCTTTTGTGAGTGCTTCTTATTGCGTCGCTGCTGCGTGTTGCACAAAAACTTTACACATTGCCTCTGAAGTTACGCCTTTGCTGCTCTGCGCCAAGCTACCAGGTCGGAAGCGGTGGTCCCTACTTGGACTAGGGTGCATAGCCCTGCCAACTAGAGACCCCGGTTCAAACAGGTGGCGTCTAGCTTGATAAACTTCCCCCGTATAACTGCCTTGAAGGCATCCCAATTGTTGGCCAGGAAAGTTTGCTCCAGGTTGTTAAGGTCCAAATACTCTGTGATTGCCTTTCTCAACTCATCCCTGAGAAGCCGGTCTCTGCAAAGGAAGTTGGGAAAATACCATATGACAAGCTTAGAGCACGGGCGGCTCAATCAAGGACAGCTGTAGGAGAGCATGGTCAGATAGATCAGGTGGAACTGGGATCCCCCTATTGTGTGGAGAAGGGACTGACTAATGAATGCATGATCGATCCTAGAGTATGTCCTATGTGAATGCGAGAAGAAGGAATAGTCCTGGGTCGCGGGATGGGCAACCCTCCAAGCATCTAGTAGCCCCAGCCCCTGCAATGCTGCCTTAAGTGGTTTGCTAAACCGCCCCACCCGCTGCTCTATGGGAGGGTGTAGTGTCAAGGGCCAGATCCCATATCAGGTAAAGTCTCTGAGCATTAAGATGTCACCCCTTGCAAACCCCTCCAGCAAGGCTAAGCAAGAGCGCAGGAAATCATATTGCCCTGCGTTGGGTGCATACATTTTGGCAATAATGCACAATCTACCCTGTATCTCACCCCTGACCATCAGGAACCTTCCCACTTTGTCCATTTTAGGGTTATGGTGGAGAAATGGGAGTCATGAGTGAAAAAGAAACGCCACCACATTGTGTTTAGTGTATGCCAAGGAGCAAAAGATCTATGGGTAGGCCCTATGTTTCAGCCGTTGTTCCACTTTATGTGGTTGGTGTGTCTCTTAAGGGCAGCTATTTTAATCTGGTAGTCAATTAGGAATTTCCAGATCCGTTGTTAGGGAAGTTAAGACCCTTTACGTTCCACGTTAAGCAGTTAATCCCAATCAGTCACCACAAAACTTGTCAGCATGTCTCTCCAACTTCGCCCCTGGGATCGTTACCCTCAGTACCTCTCCCCCATCCCACCAAAGCAACATAAAATAAGCACAGAAAGTACTGTGACACCAAAACAAAATGAACATTAACATATACAAACCATAACTTTGAGCTTGGGGGTTCTCAATAACGGAGGAGAACCCCAATTTGGAGCAATATCTGGGGCGGTTCAAATTCTGCCTCCAAGGCCCATAGAACAGCCACTTCAGCACAAATAAAATATTAGCTGACAATAACTTTAAGTGTTATTGACGGCTTGATAACTGTGAACCTTTCCCTTCGCACCCTCATTGTAAGAGTCTGGGTGCCCGATGCCAGACTAGCAAGTTCCTAAGGGCCTTACAAAGGCCCACAACCCGCAAGTCTATCTGGGTTCCCTGGGCGAAACAAAGCTGGCGAATAAAGAGATTGAGGACATCATCCCGTAGTGCTCTTGCCTGCCCTCTGCTGCTGTAGACAGGGCCTCCCCTGCTTCCTGGAGCTTGTATAAGCTTCCGCAACTCTCTATTCCGCTGCCTTTGTCGGGGTGGGCACCGGATCCCGAGTATATCCGCTGTCTCTTCCAATTCCATGCAGTGATAGTTCTTGTTGTCAAGTGAAAAAGCTAAACCAAAGGGGTAAGCCCATCGGTATTTCACCCTGGGGTCTCTTAAGACTGATGTGACTGGTCGGAACTGCTGGCGCTGAGCAAGTGTGGCTTGGGCTACATCTTGGTATAGCGAACATGTTGCATTCTGGAATGACACTTTGTCGAGGGCTTGCGCCTCTGGAGGACCAACTCCTTGGTTTTATGGTTTAAATTGTTTTATTGAGTACCCTGCAATCTTAAACATTACACCCAACTACAACCACCGGCTGGTGGGGAAACGTCTTAATCAAAAGCAAACTTTATTAAAGAGAAAAAGAAAGAAGCAAAGAGAAAGTGAAAAAAGCAAAGAGAAGACTGAGACAGATGGAGAGGATAGAGGACAGGTATCCGTCCATATCTTATATTGTGACTCGGTATGGATCTAGGGCTGAGTGACCTTCAGAGGAGGCGGCGGGTCCATTACGTGTGGTGTGGGGAATCTCAGGACACATAGGTAGCGAGGGCAGGTAAGCTCTATTAACTCTGAGGATAGGTAAGCCACCGTGGACCTCCAGGTCTGCTGAAATCTATTCCATCCCCACAACGTCCCACAATTTGCGTAGCCAATCTAACTTGGTCGGGATGGCGGTCGAACCCCATTTTTACAGGAGTACCTGCTTGGCTGCCCCTAGTGCTAAAGTGATCACCCTGCCCCTACAAGACCGGAGAGGGTATGTGAGATGATTGGGTAGCCCCAGCACTATATAAGTAGGGAATATGGGGAGTTCTGTCTGGTATACCTGATCGACTATGGGCAGAATAGTCTCCCAGAATGCCTGTATCTTGGGACAAGACCATAAAATATGGTACAGTGTACCCTCCTGCCCGCAGTCACCCCAACAGAGGTTACTGCAACAGGGCTTCCATTGAGCGACCCTCACCGGGTTGCAATACCAATAATGTGTAATTTTCAGGAGCATTTCCTTCCCTGAGGTGCTGCACGAGGATGCCCGGGCCCTGTGAATAATATCCGCCCACTCCTTGGGGGAGAACTCCTGACTCAGTTTTGCCTCCCATCTATGCTGCGCCGAGGACTTGGCCTGGATTCCTGCCTTGTTGAGAAAGCCGTAAATACCTGACAGAAGACATTTTTTGGAGGTGCGGATGATGTACCAAATCTAAAATGTTGTGAGGAGACGACTAGCATACAAACGGACCTGGGTTGAGTGACCCAATGGCACAGCGCCATGCACTGCCAGTGCGCGTCCGTCAGGATCCCATAATGAGACACTAACCTGTGGAAAGCCAGGATTCCCCGTTCCTCAAAAAGGTCGCCTTTACGCTTACAGTATGCGTCTTGCCATTTCAGGTAGGCGTTTCCCACAAGTGCCTGGGGGAAATCTGAGTTCCAAATAAAAGGGGTCAAGGTGATATAGCCAAGGACAGCCAACACTTCTCTTGGACCCTGTCCCACACCTGCATAGTGGCTCGCAGGACTGGCAAGAGGTACGCAAACGGCGGTTGATGACGTCTGGGTAGCCATGGGACCTTCCAAATGTGGATCCCTGGGGCCCTACCTGTCCATAAACCACCAGAGTTTTTCTGACTCTGGTTTAAATTGTTTTATTGAGTACCCTGCAATCTTAAACATTACACCCAACTACAACCACCGGCTGGTGGGGAAACGTCTTAATCAAAAGCAAACTTTATTAAAGAGAAAAAGAAAGAAGCAAAGAGAAAGTGAAAAAAGCAAAGAGAAGACTGAGACAGATGGAGAGGATAGAGGACAGGTATCCGTCCATATCTTATATTGTGACTCGGTATGGATCTAGGGCTGAGTGACCTTCAGAGGAGGCGGCGGGTCCATTACGTGTGGTGTGGGGAATCTCAGGACACATAGGTAGCGAGGGCAGGTAAGCTCTATTAACTCTGAGGATAGGTAAGCCACCGTGGACCTCCAGGTCTGCTGAAATCTATTCCATCCCCACAACGTCCCACAATTTGCGTAGCCAATCTAACTTGGTCGGGATGGCGGTCGAACCCCATTTATCCAGGAGTACCTGCTTGGCTGCCCCTAGTGCTAAAGTGATCACCCTGCCCCTACAAGACCGGAGAGGGTATGTGGGATGATTGGGTAGCCCCAGCACTATATAAGTAGGGAATATGGGGAGTTCTGTCTGGTATACCTGATCGACTATGGGCAGAATAGTCTCCCAGAATGCCTGTATCTTGGGACAAGACCATAAAATATGGTACAGTGTACCCTCCTGCCCGCAGTCACCCCAACAGAGGTTACTGCAACAGGGCTTCCATTGAGCGACCCTCACCGGGTTGTAATACCAATAATGTGTAATTTTCAGGAGCATTTCCTTCCCTGAGGTGCTGCACGAGGATGCCCGGGCCCTGTGAAAAATATTCGCCCACTCCTTGGGGGAGAACTCCTGACTCAGTTTTGCCTCCCATCTATGCTGCGCCGAGGACTTGGCCTGGGTTCCTGCCTTGTTGAGAAAGCCGTAAATACCTGACAGAAGACATTTTTTGGAGGTGCGGATGATGTACCAAATCTAAAATGTTGTGAGGAGACGACTAGCATACAAACGGACCTGAGTTGAGTGACCCAATGGCGCAGCGCCATGCACTGCCAGTGCGCGTCCGTCAGGATCCCATAATGAGACACTAACCTGTGGAAAGCCAGGATTCCCCGTTCCTCAAAAAGGTCGCCTTTACGCTTACAGTATGCGTCTTTCCATTTCAGGTAGGCGTTTCCCACAAGTGCCTGGGGGAAATCTGAGTTCCCAATAAAAGGGGTCAAGGTGAGATAGCCGAGGACAGCCAACACTTCTCTTGGACCCTGTCCCACACCTGCATAGTGGCTCGCAGGACTGGCAAGAGGTACGCAAACGGCGGTTGATGATGTCTGGGTAGCCATGGGACCTTCCAAATGTGGATCCCTGGGGCCCTACCTGTCCATAAACCACCAGAGTTTTTCTGACTCTAGTTGATACCATTCGATCATCCATCGCAATTGCACCTCTTCGTAGAAGCACCTTTGATGTGGAACTCCGAGTCCACCCTCATCCTGCCTCAGATACGTGAGATGTCGAGCCATGCGCGGTTTCTTTCCCCCCAAAATGAAGCCGTTGATAAGTTGCTGAATTTTAACCAGCGTCATGGGTGGTGTGCAGAGGGGGAGCGTCTGCATAATGTAAAGCAGACGGGGCAAAGTCGTCATTTGGATGGCTGCAATATTGCCCAACCAAGAGAGGGCGTGCTTTTGCCAACTATTCAGGTCGTGGCGCAATCTGCTCAGGGCCTCCATATAATTCACCTCAGCAGTCTTCGGGGTGGTGGAGAAATCCCGGAGCCCCAGGTATGTGATATCAGTAGCCACCCAAGTAAATGGGAAGTGAAGCGATAGGTGGTGTCGATCCGCCGCTGTAAACGTGAGACTCAAAGCCTGAGTGTTTCAAGTGAATTTTAAATCCCGACGCCACGCTAAAAGCCTCAACCACTGCCAGCAGAGGGGTAAGAGAGAGCAGTGGATGCGATAAGAAAAGGAGGACGTCGTCCGCAAATATGGAGATCTTGTGTTCCCTGCACCCCTTGTGGATCCCAGTGACCGTAGGGAGTTGGCGAACCCTTTGAGCGAATGGCTCCATATAGAGTGCAAAAAAGAGGGGGGAAGGGGACACCCCAGCCGCGTGCCACGTCTGACCCTGAAGGGGCTGGAAACAATCCCATTGACCCGGATGCAGGCCTGTGGACCGTGGTACACACAAGACACCCAGCTCCGGAATCTGTCCTGAGTCTGAATCGACAGAGGACCTGTTGCAAATAAGTCCAGTGGACCCGGTCAAATGCCTTTTTCGCATCCACCAAGAGAAGTATCGCTGGGATCTGGGTATGTTGCTTTTTGTCCAGTAGATAGCAAAGTCGTCGAGTCCATTCTCCGCAACTACTGTCCGGGATGAAGCCCAATTGGTCGGGTCCACCAGGCCCTGCATATGGGGAGTGAGTCTGGATGCCAAAATACTGGTGAAGGTCTTCAGATCCACGTTGAGCAGGGTCCTTTCCCGGTTTGGGGAGGATCACTATCTCCGCCATGTACATGGACGGGGTGAGTTTCCCAGAAGCGCTAAAGGTGTTGAATAACGGTGCCAGGAGGGAGGAGAGGTCTGACACAAAGATTTTATAAAAGACAATGAAAAGCCATCCTTACCTGGTGCTTTAAATACCAGGATGCCCTGGATGGCCCGCAAAACCTCATCAGGGCTAATGTCCACTTCCAAGTTGGACGCAACTGAGTCCACAAGCAAGGTCTCTAGCGCCTCTTGTGTGTATTCCATGGCCACAGTGGGGTCCAGGCTATCGGCTGTGTAGAGAGCCTTATCGAAGGCCTCGAATTCAGATGCTATGTCTCCATCTGCATGCAGGATCTCACCAAGTTCATGAGTTCCGTGACTCAAGGTATTGCCGTCTCAGCCCACAGGGCGTGTGCTAGTTGTCTCCCCGCCTTGTTCCCTCCTTCTTAATTACGCTGTTTGGTATGAAGCAGGGCATACTCGGCGCAGTCGAGGTCTAGTGCCCGCAGTTGCTTCCTCAACTGTGTGAGTGGGCGCCGGGTCTGGACCGCCCCCGAACGGTGATGCACCTCTTCTGGTTCCAGGATTTGGTCCTCAAATTCCCCCCTCTTGACCTTGAGGTCCTTATTCAGGCCTGCAGAGATAGCGAAGCAGCGTCTGCTGATGACAGCCTTCAGGGCTTCCCAGAGCACATCAATCCCCACTGATCCCCCGTCATTTACATCCAGGTATGTTTTGATAGTGCCTCGGAGTCCAGTTATATTAGCGGCGTAGGTAAGTAGTTTATGATTTAAGTGCCACGAGCTTTGGTGCGAGGCACCACCAGGGAGAAGCAATGTCAAGATAACTGGCGAACGGTCCGAGAGCGCTGCCACTCCAATAGAGACATCGTCAGTGGACACCTTAACCTGAGGTGAAGTCCAAAAAGGTTGATGCGCTGTACGTTTGATGGGCCGCAGAGAAAAAAGGTGTACTCCTGTGCTGTCTAGAAGCGATGGTGCCAGGCGTGTGAGAGACCCGCCGCCTCAATCTCTGAAGCATCGTGTCAGAGATCGAGCCCGTGTGTACCATCCTTAGCGTCGATCTATCTTGTTCCGCAAAAGGAACCAGGTTGAAATCCCCCTGATTACAAGGTCCTCATCGGGTGACTCCAGAATCGAGCTTATAGTGTCTCACGAGAAGGTCTCTTGGTGTTCGTTGGGGCTATAGACCGAGGCTATTGTATTGTGTGTACCCTCTCTTACATTAGCACCCTTGAGGCCTGGAGGCGGCCCACAATCTCCCTGTGAGTTCCCACCACTTTCCCCTGAAAGTGCGTAGCCAAAAGAATCGCCACTCCTGCCTTCTTTACCGGTCCAATGAAAAATATTGCCTGTCAAACCACTGGGATCGGAGTCGCTTCCAGTCCGCCCGCATGAGGTGGGTCTCCTGCAGTAGACGAATATCACACCTGGCTTCCTTCAACAAGGCAAGAAGTGCACACCGATTTGCGGGCGAATGAAGGCCTCGCACATTGAATCTCATGATAATCACTTCAAGACGTGGAAGGGCTAGCAAGCTGCACAGTTTTGGAGGATCTGGAGCTTGTAGGTAGTGGATTGGGGGGGGCTCCTAAATAAAGGGCATTCCCATAGTCCAGGCGAGAAAGAATGAGAGCCTGGACCATAATTCTTCTTGGCAGAAATCGGAGGAGTAGGAGTATTTTACATAACATCCTCAGCAGGTCATAACAAATGGCCAATAGTTTTGCTGCCTGGTAATTAAAGCTCAGGGAGCGGTCCAGCCAAATGCCTAGGCTTTTGATATGTTTTTTTGGTTCTGGGGCAGGGCCAAGACAGTTGGGCCAAAGCTGCTCGGAATTAAAAGATGGCGAGTCCCGATTGAGTTTTAGGCAAGAGAGTTCCATCCATATGGCTACCTCCTCTAGGCAGCCTCCTAGGTCGCTGGATGACTTCTCTGGATGGTTTAATGCCACCACAAGATGCATGTCATCAGCGTAGGTAACGATTTATATGCCAAATGGATGGAAAATCTCTTCCAAAGGACTCATATAGACATTAAACAGTGTGGGGCTCAGGGGAAAATCCCTCAGGCACACCACAACTAAGGGACATGTGTTTGGATACGATGTCTCCTTCAAAGACCGGGAATGATCTTTCTCCTGGGAAAGACTGCATCCAGCTGATGACCCAACCTGTCACTCCCAGACTCCTAAGTCTGAGGATCAGTGTATTGTGGTTAGCGGTGTTGAATGCAGCACTGAGGTCCAGGAGAATGATCGCTGCTGTGCCTCCTGGACTCCTCCGCCACTGCTAATAGGGTGCTTTCAGTCCTATGTTGAGGACGGAAGCAAGTCTGCGAGGGGTGAAGTAAATAGATAGATTCTAAAAACTCTACCAGAACTGAGTTGACATGCTTCTCCAAGATCTAACTCAGCATCGGGAGGAGGGAAATGGGGCGATAATTCCCCAAGTTATCCTGGTCAAGGTTAGTTTGTTTTAGAAGAGCCTTCGCCATTGCGCATTTCCATACAGAGGGGGACCACTCCAGAGGAGATGGAGGCATTGACCAGATGAAGGACTACTGGAAGGATATTTCCGGTGACTGAGGTTAGAGCACAGCGAGACGCTGGGTCTCTTGGGAAGCCCGATTTTACCTGAGCCATGATGGTGTCTATTGTTTCAAGATCCAATGGGGGAATTAGCTCCAGTACTGTTTGGGTACCATACAGAGGCAAGCCCGTCTGCGCCCTGCCGGGCCCGGGGGCCAGGACCCCTGTTCAACAACATATTTATACAGCTGAGACACTTATAGCACTGAAGACAGGCAATGAGGTGTTAGAGGGAACTGCGCTAGGCAGGCTACGAGAGGAGTCAATTCAATTCAATTCTTTTATTCGATTAACCGTTTTGTCAATCATAAAAAATACATCGTAGTAAAACAATACATTAAAAATCACAATTGTTGTTAATACATTTTAGGGGTACAGTTTATATACATTTACAGCACTAGTACTGACAGTCAGACAAGTTCATTTCCAGGGTTTTACGGATGGCTATACAAGTTTTCAAAAACACAGCTAAATTCTTTGCCACAAATTGCGAGTCAAGCTGTTGCAGGGCTAAGAATGCCGGGCGACAGGTCCTCAACCCCATTTGTCGTAACAAAGGTACGACCCAGCGCCTGCGTGGTTCTGCGTAGTAGTGGCAAAACAGTACCACGTGCATTGTTGTTTGGGGGGAGACCTTATCACATGGACATTTATCCAAATCGTGTGACCAGGTAGACATTTTAGGAAAAGTAACTAAACGGAAAAACAAATTAAATCGAAACCTTGTTAATAGGTACTTTTCATAATTAGATATGTAATATGATAAATATGGTTGGGTGCCTAGAGACATCTGAACCATCAGAATGTGGGCATTGGATTGTTTGGATACTTCACTGGACATACGGAGTTCCCTTAGATGAGTAAGACAAAGTGCTTTCAGGGTTTTTCTACTCATTTCAGCAATGGCTGAAGGCTCGATGATGTACTGAGTAAAGTCAAGGTCTTTCAGGAATTTAATCACGTAAGACAGCCATGGAATATTTTTCCAGGCCGACATCTCGAGACAGTCTGAGATCAGGGCACGCGTGAGATGACACTGGGGCTTTGTCCATATGCGATGCCATAGTAGCATTGGTTGACACCTAACATAATCTGTTAGATAATCTATCCCAAGCTCTATATGGCATCCGAAAGAGGGGGCGCTCTGCGGGAGAGCCAGAAGATATTTTACAAAGCCATTTTGTATTTTTTGTAGTTCATCTGTTTTTACGTAGCCCCAGACCCCGGCTCCGTACGTAGCAATGCTCAGGCATTTTGCTTGATGGATATTAAGCAATACTGGGGGAGATGGTTTGCCCACTTTTCTGGAAAAGGAAACGAGGGCAGAAGTTGCACGTTGGTAGAGCAATCTTCTATTTGCCATTGCCCTTTTCCATGATAATTTATCGTCTACGAGGATACCCAAGTAGGGGTATTCCGTGACGCGTTCCAGTTTTGATTGGTCTATGCAAAGATGTTTCGAGCTTTTTACCTTGGGGCCTGATTGCATGACAAAGGTCTTGGTCTTATTGACCTTTAGCCCAAGTGAGAGCATGAAAGTGCAATATTTATCTAACTGTTTCTGGAGTTGCACTAGGGTCCTAGCAAATATTACGGAGTCGTCCGCGTAGAGGAGTGCTGGTATCGGGCGCTTATTGATGGTAGGTAGATCCCGGCTCCCCTCCAACATGGCCGCTTCCAAGCCGTTAGTATATAAATTGAATAAAAAGGGGGCGAGGACGCAGCCTTGTCTTACTCCACGATTTATTGGAAAAGATGGGGTCAACTCACCACCTGTGCCAAATCTTACGCGAGCCGATGCGCCAGTATAGAGCTCCCGCAAGAATTTGAGAAGAGGTGGGTCGACACCCAACTTGTCCAAAATAGACCAGAGCTTGGCGTGGATTACACAATCAAACGCCGCACTGAGGTCGACGTAGACCATGAAAAGGTTTCCCCGTTTAACTCCAGCATATTTCCCTATTAGAAGTGTTAGATTTAGTGCTTGTTCAACAGTGCCCAGTCCCTCCCGGAAACCGTACTGGAGGTCTGTTAAGATGTTTTTTTCTGTCGCCCAGTCCTGGAGGCGGTCCAAAATTAAGCGGCCCGCAACTTTACCTAGTGAGTCCAGGAGGGATATGGGCCTGTAGCACGTAGGGTTGTTTCTCTCGCCTTTTTTAAAGATTGGGAGCAGTATGGAGGAAGACCAAGAGGCCAAGAGTCCTTCTTTTAATACAGCAGCGATTAGCTGGGTGATTACAGGCGACCACAACTCGATGTTAAAAAGAAATATATCTAGTGGTGCACCATCAGGACCAGGGGCTTTTCCGGCTTTTGAAGAAGATAGTGCGCTTACAACTTCATCAAGAGAGAAGTTGAGGTCGATGGGATATTCCCCCTTCTCAGTGGGCTCGGGTACAAAATTTGGTTGAGTGACACTTTCTGCGATGGGGTCACTAAAGATTTTTGAAAAGTGGGACACCCACTCATCCGCAGACACAGCTACATCCAAATATTGGTGGGAGCTACCCTCACTCAGGAAGGGAGCTTTTACCGTTTGCCAGAATAGAACGCTGTCTTTTCTATTACAACTCTCGTGTAGTTGGGCCCATAAGTCGTTCCTATGGTCTCTCCTACAGTTAAGCTGAGCCTGCTTATAATCCTGTCTTAGTTTAGCTATTTTTACTCGGTCCCTGGTTGGATTATGTAGCTCTTTTTTTAGGGCGTTTAAAGCTTTCCTGCAAGCCGTATTGAACCAACCTGGCTCCTTGGAGCGGTCCTGCTTGCGAGATCTAAAGAGGGCCTTCTGGATTACTTTCAGAATTTCCCCAAAACTGGTGATGATTTGCGCTGGGGAGGATGTCTCATTTAAACATGTGTTGATCCATGGGAGTGCGTTTGAGATCACGGTGGTTGTTGTTTCTACTGGTTCAATTCTTGACCATTTCACACAGTACCCATTATTTTTGGCCATGGACAGTGTTTCTTGAGCCAAAAGGCTTTTCTTAAAAGGTTGGGGGGCATTCAAAATTAGAGATAGTACTATTGTGTTGGGGAAGTGGTCTCCTGAGATTTCAGATCCTGTACTAAACTGTGAGACAGTACCCTTTAATGAATAAGAACATAGTATAAAGTCTATGGTGCTAAAACAACCCCTTCCGTGAAAAGTAGGATTAAATTCCACGGGGGGTCAGTAAGTTCGTTAGCAAAAGACAATTCCAAAGACATTAGACTACCATTAAAAGAATCTCCTACAGAGGAGTGGGTAAAATGAGTCATAGGGCAATCGTTTTCGTCTAGGAGGCCACATTCAGAATTCATGTAGTGGGAACACAATTGTGCATTGAAATCCCCTCCCCAAATTACATTACATGTAGTTGGCGCAAACCTTGCACGTAGATTGTCTACATAAAGTGAAATTTCAGAAACAATTTTAACACATTCTACAGGTAAAAGATTATTATAGAAATTAATGAGACAGTATAAAATACCATTTTTGAAAGTAATCAAAAGGATCTGGTAGTACAAGGAAGTACACTGCAGGGAAATTTTCTTAACTTCGAGCTTATTAGATACGTATACCACAAGACCCCCCTTTGGTCTGCCGTGTGTTGAGGGGGTAGCGGAAGAGTGGAATGTTACGTAACCTTGAATGTGGAGTGGGTCAGTTATCCACGTCTCTTGAAAGCACATTATCGTATGAGAGGTAGCAAAAGCCAACCATGATGCCGATAGCATCCTGGGTCGCAGACCAGCTACGTTCCAGAATAATATCGGCAGTAAGGTGGTCGCTGGTGGTCCGTTGGCAGTTGCTATCAGTCCATTATGAGGTTGTTTGCCTTGTGTAGAGGTCGTCTCAGTGCTGGGAGATCGAGGCAAACTTTCATGATGATTTACACACAGGTTATTGGGATGGGGGTGAAACTGAGAACCAACATGTTGGGAGGTGCGAATGTCCTCTGAAACAGTTAACTTGGCTGATGGTAATGAGGACGTGGGTATGGGCGACGGTTTTTGAATGACAGGGGAGATTACTGGCATCAAGAGTCGGGGCTCTAAAGTGGAGGGGTTACCAGCGGCCAGGGCTTTGGCTGTTGGTGGTCAGTCCACCATCTCCAAACAGTCAAACCTGTTAGACGTGGGGACTCCTCTCCAATCCAAAGAAGGCATGGCGTTTCTGCCTCCTTGTCCCTGCCAGTTTATCCAATCCATGTTTCTATGTCGGTTCCCTACCTGAGTCCAGTTCCATTCAGGGGCCGGTGGGAGGAGGTTGGCTGGGGGATAGAAGAAGGCTAACCTTTTTGTGCCAATTCCTTCCGATGAGGTTTGGGCACCCCATGGGCAGATATATTCTATAATTTGGGGGTCTTCGAAAGTTATTATGATGCAATCACCTGGGATGGTTTTTTTCTCTTTCCCTACCCAGGGAACTCTACGGACAGAGACAATGCCATTGTTGACAAATGGGGGAAGTGGGCGATTCAATGACAGCCAATGAAGAACCTTATTTTTTAAGGACCAACCGGGTTCTTCAGAGTTGACATGCAACGCTGGGACCCCGGTCATAATAGCTACATACGGTGTAGCTTCTGGGGGGAGATGAGCAGAGCGAGGGACATTACGCCTTGTATTATAGGCCGCATTTTTATTGACTGGAGTTTTAGCTGCGGGGGGAGCAGATGGAGGACCGGAAGAAGTGGCCTTTTGTACAGGAGGGGCGGGAGCAGAAGGAATAACAGGTTGTTTTGTGGCTGAATTTGATGAGGTTTGCTGAGGGTTAAGGCTGGTTATGGGTGCAGATTTTTGGTGAACCACCGCTGTGGTGGTCACCGCTTTAGGAAGTTGTAAAGTTTGTTTGGGGAGAGTGGCCCCTGATTTTACCGGTTTTGGAATAGGTATTGATTTAGGTTGCCGAGTCACTGGAGCAGCTGGCTTAGTTGTCGTAGTGTTAGTTTTTAATTCAGTTGTCAATGTGGCTAATGATTTCTCGATCTTAGATAGAACCAGTTTAATGGGGTTAAGATGTAATTTGATTAGAGCCTCTATGGAGGCTAAAATAGGCATATCTTGTGGGAAAGAGTTTCGCCCTATGCCTGTGGTACCTTCTGGGACGATACTACGATTGTCAGATGAAAGATCAATTGTTTCAGGCAATATTAAGATGCTAGGCTGAATTGAAATTTCCGGTAATGGTGCAGAGTGAGTTGATAAATGTAGATCATCATTAAATTGGGGGTGAAAAACCTGTTGGGAGTCTGTGGCGTTCTGGGTAGGGTGGTTATCTTTTTTTTTCTTTTTGTTTTTGTTTTTCGGGATTGCACCTTCCCGTTGACCCCTGGTGTTCGGGGATGGAGGATTCACCTCCATATTGGAAAAAAGAATAGGAGTTCTCTCAAGTGATCTTGAGGGGTGAGGAGCAGAAAGCTGGGATATTTGTGTTACAGAGAGGTCAATGGATACTGATAAATCCACCGTCCCTGGTACTGACGGGGTTTCGTATTGGGAGTCAGGCACCAAGGGACGTTGTGGTGTTATAGCTGAGGCCAGTAAGCCCAGTGAAGAGCGCCTGGCCATAGCAAGATCTTGTGATACCCTTCTCTCTAATAATAGCACACCTTGGTTAATAGCGTCATGTGCTTTAGCAATGAATTGGTCAATGGGACCTATGATCTGGGCAGTATGCGCAGCTTTACTGTTTCGGGTGATTCTGGGAGACATACTTAAATAATGCAGTTATATCGAATACACAACCAGGAACTATACAGTGAGGTTCAGAAGGCCTAGGTGTACAGTAACAGATATAAGAAAATGTTAGTGGGGAGGCCCAGTCCAGTCTTTCCCGGTCTAGAACGGGCTAAAACGGGCCCGCCCTTGAGGAGAGGAGTCATTATTGAGGGATTTTATTCAGGAAGGGAAGGGGACTACATTGGCTCAGAGACATTCTCGTGTGAATACGATAAATGGCCTGAAGGTAGCAGTGCTCAATACGCGTTCACTGCAAAAACATCATCTTGAAGTGTTCTCCCACCTTCTCGAAGGGGATATTGATATTTTAGCTCTTATGGAAACATGGTTGGGGGACTCATCCACCCCAGATATTCTGGCAGCACTGCCAATAGAATTTGATGTGCTATGGCATAACCGATCTGGGGACAATAGGGGTGGGGGAGTTGCGGCCATATTCAAAGAGAATCTCATGGTGACCCAAATTGTAGCAGAAAACTGTGACAGTGCGGAGCTTCTGGGAATAAAAATCTCCCTGAAATACTCCTGTATTGTGATGCTGGTAGTGTATCGTCCACCTAAATGCTCCCCAGACTTTAACAATGTCTTTCTGGAGCTCCTAACAGATCTCGGAATAAGATATAAACATCTACTTGTGGTAGGGGATTTTAATTATCACTGGGATAAGTTACCCAGACATTCTGTAGAGGCTGTGTTCGAAACAAATTTGACCTCTTTGGACCTGCTACAATTGGTAAATGGCCCTACTCCTATTAAGAGCCATACTTTGGATTTGATCTGGTCCTCTTTACCTCGGTGGAGATTACAGATATCAGTCCCTGTGTATGGTCGGATCATTTCTTGATAAGATGCTGGGTACCCTGTGACTGTCCTCCTCTATCGACAGCACCCTTGCGGAGGAAGGTTAGATCCTGGAAGAAAGTGGAAGCTGAAACTTTAGTCTCTACGCTTCATTCAATTCCTCTCCCAGTCATGTGGGAGGACAACCCTTCCGGAGAGCTTTAAAGACCTACCTGTTTTGCTGATTCTCTTCTTTTTCAACCATCTCATGCAGCATGAAGTTACTCAGAAGCGTCGGGACACCCCGTTGGGGTAGCTGTACGCTATATCAAGATACACTTAAATAAAATAAAATAAATAACCTGGATCAAAAAAGTGTAGCATTAATATCTCGGCTTCAGGTCGCAATTGATGTACTAGCCCCTGAACGGATAGAGAGGGTTAGAGTGAAAGGAAAAGAAGCCCCTTGGTTTGATGCCACTCTAAGGGAGGAAAAACAACTTCTCCGTCAAGCAGAGAGGAGGTGGAGACTCAACTACAAGCTAGTGGACCTTGACACTTATAATGCTCTTTTGTCTATATATAAATCAGATATCCTACTCAGGAAGGCAGCCTTTTATGAGGGCAGAATCGGCCAGGCCGGTAACAAACAAAAAGAGATCTTTGCTATTCTGAAGGAACTTACGCAGATGGGGGGGCAGAGCTCCAACAATCGACGTCCCGAACTGTGATACTTTGCAGGAGGTTTTCCTCCAGAAAGTCCGGGATATCATCCTGGATATCACTACAATCTCGACTGATCTCAGTGTATTAGATCCACCCAGCCCTCCCTGCCTGAGTAGGAATCTGAATAGTTTTCCCAGCTTGGACGCAGTGAGTCTGACGGCAATAGCCAACCAGATCAAATCCGGCTCTAGAATGGACCCTTGTCCTCTGAGGATATTTCAAATGGCCCTTCCATGTTTGGAAAAGCAGCTGCTGGATTTACTCAATGAGTCGCTAGACTCAGGATATTTGCCAATGAACTTGAAGGAATCTAGGGTTATCCCCCTCCTGAAAAAAGCAGGGGCGGATATAAAAGTTTAAAAAAACTATAGGCCCATCTCCCAGCTCCTTTGTTTGGCAAAAATCCTGTAAAAACAGGTCTTGAACACCCTGGCTAGCTATCTGGAAGATCATGAACTTCTCCATCCCAGACAGGCAGGTTTTAGATCACACCATAGCACTGAGCTGGTGATGGCCTCCGTTGTTGACGACCTGGGAATCAGGGCTGACAATAAACAGCCATGCGCCCTGATTTTCCTAGATCTGTCAGCAGCATTCGACACGGTCAGCCATTCCATCTTGCTGAACCGTGTGTCGAATCTGGGGATAAAGAGGCAAGCATTTAAATGGCTAAACTCTTTTCTAACCGGCCGGAGAGTGCAAATGGGAGATCAACTATCATCTGCCAGCCCAGTAACTTGTGGTGTGCCCCAGGGCTCTGCATTGTCCCCCCTTTTATTTAATATCTATCTGCAGCCCTTAGTGGAAGACCTAACACGAAGAAACTGCCAAGTCTTTAATTACGCGGACGACACTCAACTGCTGGTCCAACTCGATAACACCAGCCAGCCTCAAGACTCAGTAAAAAATCTTCTCAGGTTTACGATTAACTGTATGGCAAATAACTTCTTGAAGGTTAACCCAGATAAAACCGAGGGGCTTATCATCGAAACACAAAACAGCCCCTGGTGTGAGCTTTTCTGGCCCCCCGAATTGGGGGAGGTTCCAACCCCAGGGAAAGTAGAAAAAAGCCTAGGACTGAAAATTGATTCAGACCTGTCCATGGCCCCCCAAGTCTCCGCAGTAGTAGGCACCTGTATAGACCTACTTCGTCAACTGCGGAAACTTGCTCCCATCCTCTCTGTTCCGGCATTACAATCCATTGTGTCCGCCACAGTTATTTCACGGCTGGACTATGGCAATGACCTTTATCTAGGCCTCCCTCTGAAGCTCCTCAGGAAATTGCAGGTAGTTCAAAAAGATGCAGCCAGGCTCATCTTCTCCCTACCGAGGAGAACACGAGCTACCCCCCTTCTACATAAATTGCACTGGTTGTCCATTGAACACCGAGTGCAATTTAAGTGCCTTTGTATAGCCCACAAAGCCATTTATGGAGAGGCTCCTCAATACATTAAAGATCGACTGGTAAAGTACACCCCAAGCAGAGCCTTGCGCTCCGCCAAGGCCTGTAAGCTTGCCCCATCGAGATTTAAAGTAAAATCCAAGGGTGGTAGAGCTCTGTCGGTCCTCCTTCCTCAAATCTGGAACGAGCTACCAGAAATCTTACAAGGGGAATCAATGCTATTATCCTTCAGGACGTCTCTGAAGACCAACTTGTTTAAAAAGACAGCAGCCTCAATCTAAACTGCCAGCTTGGTTGCTGGCGGATCACCGGTGGCTATCCGTTTTGTTCCTTTCTTTAAAAGCGCTTAGAGACCAGTGGTGATTTGCGCTATTCAAAAATAAAGTAACATAACATAACATAACATACACTGGTACAGTATTAGGAGCAACATTTTGTTGGTTGTGATTAGAAGGGAAAGTTAAGTATATATTTTGTATTTTCTGGTGGAAGAACTCAGCCAAGTTGGTGCAAAGTGCAACGCCACCGTCCATGTTTGGTTGTTTCTAGGGAAGTTTGCATAGCGATAAGTAATTAATCTGATGTTGATCTCGGCATCCTTTGGATCACCATAGGGTTTTAAAATATTTTGAAACTAAGATCGCTACTCCCCCTGTTTTGGTTAAATTAGAAGAGAACAACTGTGTGTGGGATGCCTTTATTTTGAGTCTGTAACAGTCTCAGAATAGAAGGTGGGTTTCTTATACCAAGCAAATGTCAGCTTTCGTCTGCTCCAAATATGATAACACAGCTTGGCTTTTAATCTAGTTGTTGAGTCCCCTCATGTTGAGAGAGAGAATCTTAAGTTTAGAGGAGTGCATAAGTAGAGGTAAAACCAGCTGTCAATCTGAGCTCCCTTCCTCTACTCGACTGTCAGTGAGCTGTACCCAAGACCATCATGCTATCAAGTACGTGTACAGCATTCTGTGCAGACTGGCAGTAAGGTGAATAGAGACGCCCAGCATTAACCCCGGAACGGAAGATTAACAGGAATGTAGAACATAGGAACACAATCCCCACAATAACCTTAACAAAATTACCCAGCTCGAAGTTTGGAGTCAGTACAGTGACCACTCAGGGCCATTCAGAGGAATACATGGGGACCATAGTGTGGCCAACTTCCCATCGCTCCCCCCGCCACCCGCCCTAGCAAAAGAAGACTCCATGGGGAGACCAACACTGTGTGCGCTCAATTATCCTTGGCTTTTGCCAGAGCAGACGGGATAAATTCTAGGGTTACTTGTTGTCCCTTTGCTATTTCAGCTAAGTCCGGCTTGCTCAAGTACCGGCGGCACCCCTGTCTCCGCTAGCACGGCCTCTGCTCTCTGCGGGTCTGGGATCCCTGCTTCCTGTCTCCGTGTTCTTCAGGTGTTGCCAGTTCCAGCAGCCGGCACGTCTCTTTCAATGAACGCAGCTGTCAAAGTCCTCCCTCGCCGGCAGAAAATGAGTCTGAAGGGGTGGCCCCATGAGTAAGCAATATTCTGGTTACCCTGGTAAGTAGTCACTGGGCGAAAATCTCTGCATCTTTGCAGTGTTAATGCATATAGATCTTGAAATAGTGTCGTTGTTTGGTCTCGAAATGAGATGGGGTGCATCGCCCGCTCTTTGAGTATTATGTCTTCCTTTATCTGAAAATCGTGCACACAGACCAGAATGTCTGCCGGGGGCACTATGTCTGAGCTGGGGGGCACTCATTCTATGTGCTCTGTCCATTGTGAGACCAGTGTCCTGTGGGTTGCCAAGTATGTGGTTGAAGAGGTCTCTCACAAATCCAAAAAGGTCACTTCCCTCTGCCTTCAATGCCACTCCTCAGATCCGAACGTTATTCCTTCTGGAACGAATTTTAAGATCCTCCAGTTGTGCTTGTAGATCGACATGTTGCTCTTGGAGGCGAATGATCTCCTGTCGCATGGTCTCTGCCTCTTCCTCCCGGGTGTCTCCTTTATCTTCTAGCGTCACCACTCTATCTCCCAGCTCATATGCATCTCTTCTGATCTTGTTGATTTCTAATGTTAGATCCTTTTTGACGGTTTGGAGATCCTCCTTTGTAGTGTAGTTCCTATATTCCCAATAGGCTCTGCGCATTGGAATAATATAAACAGCAGTGTAGACGTAGGACTGAGATCGACTAGGTCTCTACTGACTATATTAGACTTAATTAGTTTTGCCGGCTAGCTCAGAGGTCAGTAAAAACTTTCTCGACTGTTCAGGAAAGAGTTAACTCTCCGGATTTAGACAAGAAGGGATTAGCTTCTGACAACCATACAAACATGATAACTTTGCTCCCTGAGAAAAGAGTGTATCTCCAGAGTCGTGTGAAAACAATAGGCAGCTATTTCACTCAGTGAACCGTGCATACTTAGTTTCACCAGAGTGCAGAGAAATAGAGAGACAGGCGTTTTCAATAAAAGGTGTTATTTATGGAGCAGTCTTCTTTCTCATGCAAGAGAAATGCACTAAACATCCTTTGTGGGACAGCTGGATTCCAGATCCTGGTTGTTGTCGACACCTCCTGGTCCTCCTGGCTGAAGAGTGAAGCTTCCCCTTCTTCACTTGAAATTGTAGTGTAGTTCCTATATTACCAATAGGCTCTGCACATTGGAATAACATAAACAGCAGTGTAGACGTAGGACTGAGGTCATCTAGGTCTCTACTGACTATGTCAGGCTTAATTAGTTTTGCCAGCTAGCTCAGAGGTCACTAGAAACTTTCTCGAATGTTCAGGAAAGGGTTAACCGTCCTGATTTAGACAAGAAGGGATTAGTTTCTGACAACCGCATAAACATGACAACTTTGCTCCCTCAGAATAAAGAGTGTATCTCTAGAGTTGTGAAAACAATAGACAGCTATTTCACTCAGTCAATCGTGCATGCTTAGTTCTACCAGAATGCAGAGAAATAGAGAGACGGGCGTTTTCAATAAAAAAAGGTGTCATTTTATTGAGGAGTCTTCTTTCTCATGCAAGAGAAATGAATTGCCACAATTGCAATACTTATCATAAAGTAAAGTGCGTACAGTAAAAGTAGTATTATGAAATAATACTGTAAAAGCATTGATATGGTTTCTTAGCCATATGGTACTTTAAAATGGATAAAATATATACATACATAAAAACATTGACTAACGTACTCAACTGGTGCTTCTAACTATGCCTACCCCAGTGTACCTGACCTAAGCCTAAAACTTGAGAAGGAGTAAGTAAGTAGCAGTTTAAGTTAAGTTGGTAAAGATTGTTTTGCCAAGAATCTGCATCAAGAATTCTCTTAAGGGTTTAGTCAGCTCCGTACCTTGGTAATAGAATGTGGGAGGACGGGTATCTCTTTCTTCAGGACTCGATCCCCCAGCAACCCGCAAGGGTGGCTGGAAACACCGGAGCTGGATTTTCTCGGCTGGAGAAAAAGACAGCGTCTCTCTCAGTGCGTCAAAACGGGAGGGCCGGCTTCCGTGGGCTCTCACATCAGCTGGGCTCTCGGGCAAGTAGATAGCCGCTCTGCTCCAAACCACTGTGTGTTTGCTTAAGGCACCTGTTGTTATATTTATACCTGAAAGGTGCCGAGTTTGACGTGAGGTTGGACATAAGACGTCACTAAGAACTAACAGTTCTTTCTGGACTCCAGGAGTTCTTGTTCAAATCAAAACAAAAGCAGGGGGGGATTTCCCGGGCTGCTTGGTGCTTGGTTTGTTTAAAGAACGCGTTGTACTTTCTAGGAGTCGATGGGAGTAGCCGTGCTGTGCTTTGGACTGCATGGGCTATTACTGATTATGGATATGATTCTTATGCCTTTGTAAGGATATTATTAATTATAACCGCATAAGGGCATGAATCGGGAATATCTAATTAGGGTCCTAGATAGAAATACAACACCCACTCCACGGATTAATGTCCATCATTACTAAAAAACTAAGCAATAGTAAACATATAACGATGCATGTGTGTTTTCCAACCCATCCCAAAATACATATTTCGCATTTGAAATGGTATATGGTAAATACATAAAAATTAGTGTTGGTACTGTACACTTTTCAAGCAGTGTCATCATTCAGTTAAATGCATATATATATCAGATGAATGAATTGCGAAAATTACACATGAAATGGCTCTTAATACCGAAAAGAAGGTCGAGACCATTCCAGAAAAATATTTATACAAAATGCTGTATATTTGCTAGAGGCTGAGGTAAAATATTGTCTCTAGTATCCTAAAAATAGAAGCTCTGTTCTCTAAGAATAGTTCTACTTTAAGCAGGGTACCATGTGCCAAAAAAGGTAAATATTTTGGAGAATGGACAAAAATAATTTTGCTTTCTGGGGAAAAAATAGTTCCAAATATTTTCTGTAGCTTTGTTTATTTAAAACTGAAGGCCGAATTCAGAGTTCAGGGAACGCTGTGTGCTCATTGTTTTTTTAAGAGTTATTCTTGTTGACTGGAGAGAACATCATTTCAGACAGACTCGCAAAATACTGCAACTGTGCAGTTCTCTGCATGATTGCTATCATCGATGTTTGGATCAGCAATGCTCACAGAAGGTTGTACCTGTTTGGTGCTGCTTTCCTCTCGTACCTCACCGCCACCTACTCGTAGTGGTGAAGTCTCAACGAATGCCGTCATCAGAATGGGTAGCCGCTGGGGACAACACCATGCATGAATCGTTACAGGACCTAGCAAAGTATCGATATCCATTGGTACTGCTGATGGTAGTGTAAGACAGACATCCAACACGCATTCTTCTCCGCATAGCAGACATCGAAGCACAGGTATGATGCAATTCTGCCAGATCGGTCTGAATGAAAGAAACCAGGTTGTACTCAAATCTCTTAGCCGGGCCAATCCGAGGACCTTAGTGATACAGTCTCGGTATCGTATTGCTAGGATTGTTTCTTCCATCGTTGCTGGAGTCTTGTCTGTGGATTGGCTTGCCATATCGGAGCAGAAGGAACAAAAATAAAATTCCTGCCACGAGTCCCAAGATTAAGGGCAGGCCACCAAAGACAGAATGGACAAAATTCGGGAAGATGCCCAGAACTGTTTCAAAGGGTGCTAACTGTCCCGAAAAACCTGTCTTAAAAACATGTGTGATGCCACTGGTATCAGACGTGTTTAAGATTTGGCTTAACATTTCTATGAAATGCACAGGGCAATTTGTCGATAAAAGGGAATGTATCTCTGCCGATATCCTTGCCACTTGCAGATCATACATTTCTTTGGATGACGTTAAAGGCACAGAGACGACGAGAAGAGGGACTCCTGGAATGCTCTGGTTACTGGCTCTTCTGCTGAAGTAGGTGCTGGGATGTGTGGTGTGTCTTCCATTGATTGCTGGTCTGCTATTGCGCCGCCCACGGGCGCCATTCGCATGTCCTTTAGAGAGCGTTCTTTCTTCCCCCTACCCGCAGCCATTGCTGTGCACTTTCATCCATTTCAGGCTAGGCTGGGGTCCGGGTCCTCTTCCTCCCTTGCGGGATTGTGCTGTTCCTAGTGTTCCTGTGTCCGGGACTCAGGGTGGGGCCCCCCTGGCCAGTACTCTCCCTTGTCGTGATGTTGAAATGTGGCACTGAATCAGCGATATCACCTACTTCAGGTGTCTAGGCTGCACTCCCATCACTCAGGGTCAGTTGTTCTTCACTGCTTAGGACCCTGCCACAAGCGTCTATCTGCCTATTATAATTCGAGATGCCTCCCTCTGGCCTCAGTTGGGGCCACCCTGGGTGTGTCCGGCACCGCCAAGCCTTATCTGCTCTCTGGGGCCTGATGCACCTCGAGCCAGTGCAGACTCTCCCCTGGCCGTCTTGAGAGTTGCGCTGCAGTTCAACGATCCTCGTCTGGGCCCGCCTCTATGCTTGGGGCCTCAGTACTGCAGGCCTTGCAGGGCTGCTGCTTCTCCAGCACTCTTTCACTCTTGCTCTGCTCTGTTGTAGGCAATCATCACTGGTCTGGGATCCCAGCAGCCTGTAGCTCTCCCCTCTGATCTGTGCACCATATTTTCCTGCAGTCAGGACAAACAAAACCTGCGTGGGCCGGCCTGTATGGTCTCATGCCCGCTGCCGGTCTCCCGCTATCCTCCAGCATCTTCCACTCTATCTGTGCTGTGATTGGAGCTCCTTGAGGCAGCACCCCAGGGCCCTCTGTCTAGACCGCCTGCCTCTCTTGATGACCCAGGCCTTGCTAGGCCTCAGCTGCTCTGGCCCCACCACCTGCTATCTCCTTCAATCACAAAGGCTTGCTGCCATCCAGGGATCACCACACTCCAGTGCTCTCCTCGCTACCGGACCAACAGAAACGTTGCTGCTCCGTGCAGCAAGGGCATCCCTCAGGGCTCACGCTGCAGTAGAGGCCTCCCAAGCCCGTGACAAGGCTCACACTGCCCTCCGGTGGCTTTTGTTTTCCAACTTCCACCTCCGCTTTGGGAGTCACAGCTGGGCCACGGGGGGCTGCCGCAAATGTCTCGTGCTGCACCGCTCCTCTGCTAGGCCTCCGCCTAGTGCTTCCAGTGACCGTCAAGCTCCTTGGGAGCAAGGATGGCTTCCGGCAGCCCAACCCTGCAGCTGTTGTGTTGGGGGCCCTAGGCCCACATGCTGATAAAAACTGGACACGGACACCAGGATGTATAGTGGGTTAGTGAGCCTCGAGCACGTGCGCTCGGCTCCTTTTATTATCTGTGTCACGTGGTTCGTGACATCAGTGGTGGGTGGGTGTTAAGTGTAGCATTACATTTTTAACAACTAGACTGTGTCCACTAGGACACACATTCCTCCCAAAATTTGATAAAAAATTAAGGAAAGACAAAAGTCCGAACCTGTGGGAGGAAGTACATAAATATACACTAATTACAGATTTACATTGAGTCTCTTCAGCTTGCTTGATGACGATGGTGGAAATCGCTGCTGAAATATTAATTCTTCTGCGCTCAATGTCCTGGTTCTCGGTGGGCGTACTCTTGTGGACTTACGCCCTGGGGGTGTGTTGGTCAGTCCACTGAGATCTTGCTTTTGAGGGTAACGCCAAACAGGATGACCATATGTTAGACTTGAAGGATGTTGTCTTCTACTGGTCCGTCGGTTTCTTCACTGTAGGCAGCTTGGCTTTATATTACAAAGGATGGAGTGTTTGAAGGACATACTTCTCACTAGGACGCCCCTCTCTCGGTGTTCTCCTGCCACGAGATGTCCCGGAGGCCCTTTTCATCAGGTTTCCACTGGGCCGGGTATTCTTTCACAGCGTTGCTCCAACTCCACAGTTTGCGTGTGAATGGAGGAGACGATGAGGATACTACCTCACAAAGTCCGTAGCTCCACCTGAAGGGTAGTTGTTGACTCCTGCCTTTGCGCACAAGTTCCTCTTCTTCCTGGGATGTGCAGGTTAGACGGCGACAGATCCATCTCTCTTGTCGGGACCCTCTGCCACCGGTGTCCCTGAGGCCTTTGCCCCTTGGATCTCCACGGTCTGGTGTGGATTGGTCAGTTCTCCTTCTTCAGGCCGCCTGAGCTCCCTCCGCATCCAGGTTTCCGCTCGATCCCAAAGGTGGGTGTTGCCAATAGTCCGGCCTGTGCTCTCCTACCATCGACGGGTCGTCGGGGTCTTGTGAATAGGTGCCTGTTCTGTTCCTGGTGCCATCAGTGTTCTCCCTGTACGTGTGGGTCACTGTACACGATGTTGTGGTGTGTGTCACCTCTTCTTCTTGTAAGTGTGTAGACTTATCACACCTCTCCTCACTTTTTCCAGATTCACTTGGGCCGCGCCGGGGGCACACCGGCTGCTACCTTGCCCGTTCTGTCTTCGCGGCCGCGGTCTGCACACCAACACTCCACCCGGCCCCCCCTCGCAGCCAAGCCTCCGTCCTCACTCGCTGCGTGGGAGACGGAGGGGGGGGGCTTCATTTCGGTTCACTGCGGGTGGGGTAGCGGCCGCTTTCTGTGCCAACATAAGGGGGGTCGCTTCTTGCATGCGCGACTCCCCGGGGCTATTCACAGCCTCTGGGCTCACCTCCGGCCGACGGGCCTTGTAGTTAGCTGCGGCCGTGGCGGGTGGACTCCGTATGGCCTCATCGTGGCGGCCGGTGCAGGTGGGCTGTGTCCGGTCTGCTTTCCTCCGTGGGCACTCCTGCATCGCAGCAGCACACAGCTGGGCTAGAGAGCTGCGGGTGGGCTCCCGGTCACTCCCTCCTTATCTCGGACTAGGCCAGGGGCACAGCACACGTCCCTCGGGCCTCTCGGCAACCATCTCTGTCTCCTCTGGGGGTGCCCTTCACTCGGGCAGGATTCACTCCCCCTCACCAAGAAGAAAAAAGGCTGTGGCACGCTGGGCACAGCTACCACTCCTCGTTGCCATTGTTGTGTTGGGGGCCCTAGGCCCACATGCTGATAATAACTGGACACGGACACCAGGATGTATAGTGGGTTAGTGAGCCTCGAGCACGTGCGCTCGGCTCCTTTTATTATCTGTGTCACGTGGTTCATGACATCAGTGGTGGGTGGGTGTTAAGTGTAGCATTACACGTTTTTTTTTGTTTTTTGTTTTTTAAATTTCTTTATTTGCAAAATAAATCAGTGGGTTAGTGAGCCTCGAGCACGTGCGCTCGGCTCCTTTTATTATCTGTGTCACGTGGTTCATGACATCAGTGGTGGGTGGGTGCTAAGTGTAGCATTACACGTTTAACAACTAGACTGTGTCCACTAGGAGACAACAGCAGCCACATTATCGTGGAACGCCGCCAACTATCACGGAGCCACTGATTGCTGTTCCGAAGCTCCACAGCCCCCTGTATCAGTGCAATAGCCGGATCTCAATGTTCCAGGGAGTCAGGAACTGTGCAGTGTTCAGATATTGTGCTTTGTGGAGGCGGCGTGCAGGAGAGACAGCGAGAAGCATCCTACCTCGCCGCCATCTCGTCCACGCCCCCTGGGTATTCGATTTACAGAGAATTTTTAATGCGGCAGTCAAATATAGAAGACCATGCTTGTGTTGAGACAATTGACTGGAGTAGTTTTAAAGTTTAGACATCAGGCTGGTGCCAGAAGTATTAGTGCTATTTTAAAAATATGTATGCAAAGGGCAGTGCCAGACAGAATGTATGGTGCAGAACCATGGGATTTTGGGAATGTCCGCCCACTCCAAGTAGTTGAGAATAATTTTCTCCGTAAATTACCCCTCTAGTACTTTGCACTACCTGGAGTTAAATTCCCGCCAAGACCGGGGGTCCGCACTGGGCCAAGCGGAGCCGCCATTTTGGGGGCAGAACGGTCAGTGGGCTAGTGTTTTCACCCCTGACTGTACATTTAGAGAGGCTGGCGCGAGCATGTAACTCAACATTCTCCTGAGGCTTGAGCCGCGAGTGACGTTTTTGAATGCTGCTAAACCTGCTATTTTGCTCAAGAGCTGCTTGTTGCATTTTAATCTTTTTAAAAATTGTTATATGATTTTAAAATTGTAAAGCTAGTTGCACTTTGCACTACCTTTAGTTATATTCCCGTCCAGACCGGGGGTCCACACCAGAAATAGTGAGGCCGCCATTTTGGGGGAATTGCGGACAGTGGCCTAGTGTTTTTGATCCTGACTGTATATTTAGAGAGGCTGGCGCGAGCACGTAACTCGCTTGAGGCTTGAGCTGAGAGTGACGTTTTAAATGCTGCTAAACCTGTCATTTTGCAAATGAGCTGCTTGTTATGTATTAATCTTTTTAAAAATTGTTATATGATTTCAAAATTGTGAAGCTAGTTTTACTTTGCACTACCTCGAGTTATATTCCCGCCAAGACCGTGGGTCCGCACCAGGCATAGCGGGGCCGCCATATTGGGGAAAGTATGGTCAGCGGGCTAGTGTTTTCGCCCCTGAATGTATATTTAGAGAGGCTGGCACAAACGTGCAGCAGACGTGCGTAGCGGGCGCGCCAGCGGTGTGCTAAAGACAAGCCTGTCTGCGCCCATCCCGCTCGTCCCGCACTCAGCGCCTGCACCCTGCCCATTTTGGAGCAGGTAAGGCAAGCATATTACGTTACATCAGTGAATTGTTACATAGTCTTAATGGGACAGGTAGAATGGCTGGGTGTCTAAGCATTAGTCCGGGCACTAGGACTTCTACCACCAGGGTATCATGCCCTAAGTGTAATTCTATGCTACCAGAACTATTGGATCAATCAATTAAGCCTCAAGAGCAACCTAGTATGAACAGGAAAGGCACATCACAATGACTGGTGTTAAAGTGTATTTGGCTGAATGCTAGATCTTTGGTGAAGCACAGTGTTGAGTCTGCTAGATTAATTGAGGAGGAGGAAATAAAAGTTGCTTTTCTTACAAAAACATGGACCGACTAGGCTTTTGGTCCAGACTTAGTCAATGCCACGCCCCCAGGTTATCCCTGTCATACTCTGCATAGGCCAAATAGAAAAGGGGGAGGATTAGCAGTCATTTATCATACTACAATAAATGTGACCTTTGGTACAGCATCAAATATAGATTGTGAGTCACTGGACTTAAATTTCCATTACTACCATCATCTCACCTTCAAGAGCACTCTCCTTTACAGGCCACCTGGCCTTAGGAGCTCATTTTTAATATTGTTGGGAAGTTTGTTGGAATAGGGACTCTGTGCCACCTCCTATACTATACTTGGTGATTTTAATTCCCATCAGGAGGCACACTCAGACCCAGAAATGGCCACTCTATTAGAGTTAATGATTAGTGTAAGTCTTAGTCAGCAAGTTGTGGGGCCAACTCATTTGGCAGGGCAAACGTTGGATGGTATTTATTTCAACAGCTCGCACCTTTCCTTTATAGGTCTGCTACCCCTTGCCTGGTCAGATTGTGCGATAGTTCGCTTCAAGCTAGCCGCATCTGTCCATCAGGAGGTGAGTAAGCTAGCTAAGAAACAGAGGGTTTCTAGAGTATGGAATTCATTTGAGGCCAAAGAGTTAGAAGAATTGTTGAACTCTATGTTATTTCAAATGCCCATAGATATAGAGGAGGCGACTACTCTATATACGTACTGGCTGGAGGCAGCCGGCAATAGGTTGGCTCCCAAGAAAGATTTATATTCTAACAGGGCACAGCCTTCCTCCCCTTGGTAGTCACAGGAACTTAAAGATCAAAAATGTAAGTGTAAACACTTAGGGCCCGATGTAGGTTGCCAATTACCAGTCGGGAACGGCCGATTTTGGCCGTTACTGACCGGTATTTGGGATCTGACATGTAGGTAGGCTTAATTTACAGAATCGGTATATTTACCGATTCCGTAAATTTACCGATTCTGTAAAATACCGAATCGGTAAATTCACCGAATCGGCAAATACAGATGTAGGTGGCACTGAAAACAGTGCCACAGGCCATTACCTATTTGTTATTTACCATGTAATACTATTACATGGTAAATAACAAATTCCAGTGTACATGCACATCTGTGCATGTACACCTGTGCCATGTGGCACACAGACATGTCCTAAGGGCATGTATGTGTGTCACATGGCACACAAGGCAAAATCAGGGGTGCAACAGGGTGTCAAAGTGACACCCTGTCACCCTTGCAAAATCGGTAATTTTACCGAATCGGTATTTATCGATTTGGTAATTGACATTGATTCCTATGGGCCTGTAGGCCCATAGGAATCAATGGCAATTACCGAATCGGTAAATACCCATTCGGTAATTACCGAATCATACAGATTCGGTAAAAATTACCGAATTTTTACCTACATCTGATTTACCGAATCTAGAATACCGAATCGGTAAAATTCGGTATTCTAGAGTCGGTAAATCAGATTTACCTACAGCTGGGCCTTAGAGAGGAAGTGGAGGAAAGAGTATAAGGGCGCAGAAAAAGAAGTATATAAACAAAGCCTGATGGTCTATAAACAGTTACTTAAAACCAAGCAAGAGTTCTTCACTAACCGCATTAACTTTGCCATAAACTCAGCCAAAGAAGTCTTTAAAACAGTTACCAGCTTGGTGCACCCTGGTGCACCTAGTATTTCCTCGAATCAGGGTCTCTGTGATGAAATAGCCAGGTTCTTCTTTAATAAAGTGGAGGCCATTTTTGCCACATTCAATGGTCCAATAACGGATGGGACACTGGACATCATGGAGAGATATAAACCTGGGTCTTGCCCCCATCCTGCTTTTGAAGAGTTTGCACCCTTATCCACCATGGATATTCATAAGTCCTTGATGTCAACTAAAGCAAGCTCCCCTTATGATCCATGTCCGGTTGCAGTATTAAAACTGGCCCCTGAACCCATTGTTCTGACACTTACTTCCATGATGAAAGCGATGTTTGTGGAAGGTTATTTCCCTAAAGCCTGGAAAATCGCATCAATACTACCACTGCTTAAAAAGCCCACTTTGGACCCTAAGGATCGTAATATTTTCTGGCCCATCTCGCGTCTAAGCTGGTAAAAAAACTATGAATGCACAATTAGGTACATATCTACGAGACACGCAAATACTGGATCCTACGCAATGTGGGTTCAGAGAGGGTCCAGTACGGAGTCCGCTCTCTTAAAATCAACAGAAGAGATAAGGGCTGTACTTGACATTGGAGGTAAGGCCGCCATGGTTCTGTTGGATTTGTCCATGGCCTTCGACACGGTCCATCATGATTTGCTGATGGACCGGTTGTGGGGGTGTGGAGTCTGGGGTAAAGCATGGGAACTCCTTCCTCTCGGACAGAGTGCAAACAGTCTCACTTGGTGAATTCTGTTCCAAACCCTTCTCTTTGTCTTGTGGAGTTCCTCAGGGCTCCTCCCAAAGCCCCAAGCTTTTTAATGTTTATGTGTCCTTCTTTGCCCCCCTGATCGAATCCTTTGGGTTTCCTCCGACATTGTATGCAGATGACACTCAAATTGTAGTGTCACTGCTACCAGGGCAGGAAGTGGGGATGGCAAAACGGTTCCATGACTGCATGGAAGCAGTGAGTAAATGGCTGTCCCAAAATTGTCTAAAACTTAAATCCAGCGAAACGGAGGTCATCCTGTTTGGCAATGGCCTCCAGTTTTGGACCCCAAGTTGGTGGCCGTATTCTCTAGGTTTGCTTCTGATCCCCACTAGGAAAGTAAAAAACTTAGGAGTCTTGATTGATGACAAACTCCGTTTTGGTGGCCAAGTCAATGCAGTAGTTTCAGCCACGTCATTTGTTCTTAGAACATGTAATAAAATGTTACTGTTGCCACTTAAGGATAGTCAACGCACAGTAGTCACCACTCTAACAATGTCAAGGCTGAACTATTGTAACAGTCTTTACCTTAAATGCAGGAGCGGTTTCTGCGTAGACTCCAACTTCTTCAGAATGCGGCCGCTAGACTGCTTACTGGGTCTGCTAAATTTGCCTCTGTCTCCGGGGATATTAAAAGAGTACACTGGCTACCCGTCAAGAAACGGGTGCAGTGCAAATCACTTTGTACTGTCTACAAGGTCCTTCAGGGTTTAGATCCTGACCACCTGAAGTGGCAGTTCCAGTGGTATGTCCCTAAAAGACCACTTCATTCCCTGAGAGCAAAGTTAGTAAGGGTCCCTTCTTCAAAAAAAGCCAGCTGGGGAGGTAGGAGTTTTTTGGCTGGTGCAGCCAAGGCATGGAATGCCTCCTATTCCATCGTAGAAATAGTACAGACTTACTGACATTTAGGAAAGCTTTAAAAACCTTACTTTTTGGTGTATAGTTTCCGGTTTCTTAAGTATGCTTCAGTGGAAGGATTATAGATAGCGCCAGGACACCTTTGGGTAACAGATTGTGCTTTGCAAATGCCACTAACATAACATAACACCGTACACAGAGTTTAATATTATCCCTATATCAGAAACTATGGCTCTTAGATCAATTTTCTATTGAATAAGACTGATAAACCTTAACACCACAGTTTTTTAAGAAACGCTTGAGGAAGTCACAGCCAGTTGCTCCTGTCGAGGCCAACTAGGCCATGCAGCGCGCGCAAGGTAAATTGTTTTATTTATTTAATTACCTACCTTACTCCTGTCTGCCGTATATCGAACTCCACTACCGCCCCACCATGCCCTCCCCCCGCCCCGCCTGACCACCTGGCAGCACTTCCTTGGTGAGCCGCCACTGATTAATACATATTCATTTATAAGAACCAAGTGCTGATTGAAGAGTTGATAAACAGAGTAAATATTATATCACAGCATCAATTAAACTTAGATCCATGAGAGACCTTCAAGCCAACAAATACACATCATTTCTGTGTTCATAAACTGCCAATAAGTGTTTTGAAGATAATAAAATGCTTTTGTGCCATTTAGTAGCCCTGCTTCATATATAAGGACATCTTGCAGTTCCTAAAGTATTGGTTTATAATTTGAATGTGTAGGTGAGCAAGCATGCATCAGTTCTAAATATCAGAATTAAGTTGCCAGACCGCCCTTTTAATAAGTCTGTGTCAGATGAATTGCAAACAGCTGCTATATAAACCATGAACTTATGTTTACTCAGAAAGAATTCCTCAAAGTTCAAAAATTGCCATCAGCTCTCACCATTATAGTAGCATATTCCCATGGCAAGGCTTAAGTACCAAGAGCGGCAAAGTCAATTTACCTTGTCTCCCAATGGCCAGCCACAACAAGTTTTTTTGGGGTGGGGGGGGGCATTGAATGCTAATGCCAAAGGACCTTTGCTGCTGGAAAATTTACCTAAGCAGTGTAATGGGCAGTTGTTATACTTATTAACGAGAGTGTCTGTCTGTCTGTAAGCATTAGGAAATGAAATGACACGAGTGAAAGTGTCAACACCCACACATCCACTCATTCATTTACCCATATATTCATGTAGCTGAATTAAGCGCCTGCTCCAAACATATTGTGCCACATATCTTCTGCAATTACCATGCAGCGAACAGCTTCAAATCCTTTCTATCCAACTTTGAGCTGAGCCAAATCTGTCACAGCCCTACTTACAAGCAGGGGAGACTTTACACCTTATCATTGCAAAAACGGTTAACATTACATTGGATTCCACTGTACCTTTTGACTGCACAGACCACTACCGTAACACCTTCTTCATCAATGTGGATGTGATCCTGAAAGAGCTCCACTATCAAGACCCAAAAAATTGAAAACGTTTATGGAACATAAACCCTAATGACTTATCTATCCTCAGTTAGAACTCCATGACTCCCCAGATTAACATGGTAGATGTTCACAACCTCACAGAGCACTACAATACCTCTATTTTAAACATCCTTGACTAGATCACCACCCTTCAGCTAAAAACACATCCATCAAAGTTTCCAAACCTTGGTTCAATGACAACCTTAACACTGAAAGACGCAACCTGAGAGTAGCTGAAAGCAGATGGAGATCTTCCCCTTCCATGGAGCACCTAAAACACTTAAGATCAGTGAAGAACACATATAACAAAAGAATCAGAAGCTCTAAAGTCAACTTCTTTAGAACCCAGCTTGACCAAGCTTGAAAATGACCCAAATTGTTTTTAAATTGTGGGGCAACAATCGCTTAACCTAGAAAACCCTCTTGGCACCTCGGCCAACGCACTCCCAAACTGCGAAGCCTGCTTCCTTCTTCTTGGGTAAAACAGAATTCATTAAAAATGATCTGCAGTCAACAAGTCAGATCCTGCCGGCTATCTCACACATCTTGCCGCATCCCTAACAGACTGCTGATCCTGCTGTTCACCATGGGTACTCCCCCAAAAACAACGCATCCTGCCACACGTTCACACCCCTCAATGAAGTTGACATTCACTTGCTTATAGCGCTTCATCAACCATTTACCTCTGAATATCTTCAAAGAGATCAAATAGTCTATTCTTCTTTTATGAACCAAGATCGTCAATGCCTTGCTCCTCCAAGGCACTATCCTTAACGGTCTAAAAGTAGGGCCAGCAACCCCTATTTTGAAAAAACAACTGAAGATCACTCAGACCTTAACCCCTTCCGTGCTCCTGTTGGCCAACGGCCGACGGGAGCACTCCCTACCTGGTGCTGCGAACGACCGTTGGCTGTCCCAGCCCCGCCCACCCTTTAGAAAGCCTGCACAGCAGCAGAATTGCCGTCGCGGTTAAGCCGTTAACAATATCCGCCCAATGTACAACATTCCCACTCTGGCGTAGCTTCTTGAAAACATTTTCCAGATCCAACTCTGTGACCACATAGATCATTTCCAACTCCTTGAACAATGTCAATCCGGCTTCCATCAAGGTCACAACACAGAATAAACTCTCACTCACATAGTGGATGACAAATTCCAAATGCTGGTCCTGAATAAATTGTGTCTTCTTATCCTCCTTGACTTATTGTCTGCATTCAATACTGTCAAACACGACAGTCTACTAAATCTACTTGAGCGGAGGACGAGTTTCTCAGCGTCCGCTCTATACTGGTTTACCTCATTCCTCCATAAAAGAGTCACGGTTAATTCATTCTTGCCCAAGCCCCTTGGGGTCCCACAGGGATCCGCCCTCTCACCCACTCTCTTTGACTTATTCATGAAACCTCTAGCAAACTGCTTGACATCCTTTAACATTCATTATCACATATATGCAGACAACACCCAATTGTATCTGAAAATCTCCTCCCCAGAAGATATCATGTCCCTCAACACTATTCTACAAAATACCCAGACTTGGCTTACTTTCAACCATCTCAAACTCAATGCTGCCAAAATGCAATTCCTCTTTATTACCCCAACTAACTAAAATCTCATCATTGACCTAAGACGGAAGCATCTAACAACCCTCAACTGTTCTCCTCACATTATAGACTCTGCGGAATCTTTGATAATTACTGCCACCAAAGGAGCGAATTATCAGATGAGCATTTTAAAGTAACTAAAACCTTTCCTCCCCCAGGACGGCCTTAAATCTAATTTCCAAGTTCTCGTCTTGCCCAGGCTGGATTATGGAAGTGCTACACTATGTGGCTTGCCTAGTCACCAGCTGGCCCCTCTAAAGGCTTCTATCAACTCTGCTGCCAGACTCGTCACAAGAACAAAAAGGAACAAGCACATACCCCCAGGACTTCAAATCCCTGAACTGGCTCCCTTATGAGGTAAAAATACAAATAAAAATTTGTGCATAACTCATAATGGCTAAAATTTCAATACCCCTAGTTATTTGGGACAAAAACTAAAATTATCGCATGGATGCAGATCGTTGCAAAGTACCAACTCTCTCCTGGTAAAACCTAAGATTTTCCACAAAAATAAAAATGTGCAGCAGAGCCTTCTCAGGTATTGCCTCGAAAATCCGGAACTCTGCCTCCGGACATCGATCTGATTCAGTCTACTGCCTCCTTAAAAAAAGACATGAAAACACTTCTGATGAACACATTTTTGCAATAAGAACACTCTTTTTGTTTCTTGATCTTATGCATGATTATTTTCATTTGTTGATCATGACTACTGTATTGAACAGGTGCCCCCCACGCCTAGTGGAGGGGCACTCTTAGTAGCGCCACAGGGCTGAGCCTTCTCCGGGGCCCCTGGGCAAGGAAGGGGTTGGCTGTCTGAGGTGATGGCATTGTGTGGCACGGAGAAATGAAACTTAGCTGGGGGGTTTCATTCTGTTTGTTCCCTCGGACCACAAGCCTGGCCACAGTTGCATTGTCAACCACCCACCACCTGCCAGAGCAAGTCTGCACGGAGGAGGATCGCTGACAGTTAACAACAAAGAGGGATGCACAACAATGGAGGTGCTGCCATTCGACGGAGCCCAAGAGAGGGTAGATTCCACATGGTCAGTGGGTCGGCAGGGAGGAGGGACTGACCTGCCGGTAGTCCTGGACTCTACTGCTCTAACCCACAACGTATCGACTGAGTAGAATCTTGGGGAGCCTGCCGGTGTTCAGGTACCCCGGTGGGCCGGTGCGGGAAGCGGTGCCCTGGATGTCAAGTAGTGCAGCTGTGGCTGTAGTGCGTTGGGGCCTGCCAGCACAATGTGCGCAGTGGAGTGGAACATTGGTGGCCGAGACGGCCAAGTACACATGTATGGCCAAGTTCTAGTGTAAGGCAGAGTTAAAAAAAATAAAGTATAAAGTTTAAATGTACAGCCAAGTTGTTCTAGTGTACGGCCGTGTTAAAATTAAAGTGTAATGTTGTGCTTAATTCCCTTACTGCCGTTGACATGTTGATGCAGCTGAAGTGTGATGCTGTGAATATTTTTTATATATCAAAGAAGGATATTTTTCTTTGGTAATGGTCTGTGGTAAATTATGGATATGGATATGCTCTTATATAGCGCATGGCTACCCGTGGGCATCCCAGTGCTGCGGACGTGCGGTGAGGAACAGATGGAGTATTATGGGAAGACCCATGTTTTCAGTTGTTTGCGGAATGAGAGGTGGTTGATTTCCTGGCGGATGGGAAGAGGCAGGGAGTTCCAAAGTTTGGAAGTGTTGTAGGAGAAAAGGCGTCCTCAGGTGCGGGTCTTCCTGATTCTGGAGACCTCAGCTAAATGTAGATCATTGGAGCGAAGGCTCCTGGATGCTTATGGGGTTTGAAGAGGTTGTTGAGTATGAGGGGACCTTTCCCTGCAGATTTTTGTGAGTGATCCAGAGAGCTTTAAAGTGTATTTGTTCTTGCATCGGGAGCAAGTGGAGTGTTTTTAGGGCTGGTTTGGCTGAGGAGCAGTTGTTAGTACCTGTAAGTAGTCTCGCTGCTGAGTTTTGTACTATCTGAAGTTTGCAGATCACTGAGGTGGGGGCTCCTAAATAAAGGACATTTCCATAGTCCAATCTCGACAAAAGAGAGCTTGGATTAGGATTTTTTTTAGCTCTAGGGTTGGAGGGGCAGTATTTTGCGTGTTGACCAAAGCAGGTCGGAGCAACGGCAGCTGTTTTTCTGGCTTGGACTCTAAAAGTGAGCTTGTTGTCAAGCCAGAAGCCCAGGCTCTTTATTTCCTTTTTAGGGACTGGCGCGGGTCCCATGCATGATGGCCACAGCGTGTGTGGGTTAAAGATTGCTTGGTTACCCAGCAGCATCAGCTCCGTCTTATCGCCATTGAGTTTAAGATGGGACACACTCATTCAGCTGGCGACTTCTTTGAGACAGGAACTCAAGTTTGTTGGATCCTGCTCCGCGTGGTTCAGTGCCACCACGAGCTCTGTGTCGTCAGCATAGCTGAAAAGCGGAATGCCAAAGGGTGAGACTATCTCAGCCAGCGGGGACATGTACACGTTAAAAAGGGTGGGGCTCAGGGAGGAGCCCTGAGGAACCCCACATTGCAGAGGTAGTGGGCGGGAATAGATGCTACCTTCAAACACCTGGAAGTATCTTCCTTCGAGGAACGACTCCAACCAGGAAAGGGCCCTTCCTGTCACTCCTAGTCTTTCGAGACGGTGTGTCAGGGTACCGTGATTCACCGTGTCGAAGGCTGCACTGAGGTCTAGGAGGATGATGGCTACGGACCCTCCGGTGGCCAAGATCTTTCTGGACTCCTCTACCACCGCCACAAGTGCAGTCTCCGTGCCCTGGCCTGGACGAAAACCCGTCTGGGAGTAATGGAGTCGTTTGTAGGTTTCAAGATAAGCAGAGAGTTGGCGGTTCACATGTCTTTCCACAACCTTACAGATACCAGGGAGAAGGGACGGTAGTTGGCAAACTCCCTAGGATCTAGATGGGGTTTCTTCAGTAAGGCTTCGACCATCGCAATCTTCCAGTCCTGGGGGACTAAGCCTGATTCAGGAAAGGTGTTGATTAGATTGGCAGTGGTAAGGGTTAAAGTGGGCATGGCGGTCTTTAGAATGTGAAACGGGCGGGTCTAATTGGGAGCCGCTATTGACTATGTTAAAAATGGGGGGAAGGAGTTCCTCCGTGAGTGGGACGACGGATTCGATCTTGGGGGAATTGTTCTAGGGTTCTAATCCGAACTGCCCGGTGAGATGTTCCTTATCCGCAGGTGGAAGGGCGTTCAATAAGCATGGGCGAATTTTGCGAATCTCGCGTTCGCGAATTTTGCGGATTTGCGAATTCGCAATCCGCAAAATCCGCGAATTCTCGCGAATTTGCGGATTTTTTTTTTGTGTTCTGCCAGTTCGCGAGGATTTGGTACTAGTTCGCAATTGCGAACTTACTTGTCGGCTCGCAACGGTCGCGACTATGTTGTTTCTACGTCTGGTTCATCATCACAGCCTCCCAGCACCCTCTGTTTCACCACTGGCACCCTCTCTTTGACCCATGCCACCCTCTGTTACATCAATGCCACCCTCTGGTTCATCATCACTGTAGAAGATGGGGGGGAAAAGCAAGCCCACCTGCCCTGCTTGAACTGACATGAATTAATTTGGGGTTAGTTTATTAACAACACCTGCCCTGCCCCAACTGACAATAATGAATTAGGGGCTAATTAATGTGTCAGTGAAAGAATTTCAAGTTCCAGCCTGGGACCTGCTTGTCTGCTCCTTTAGCTGTAAATCAGGACCTTTGTGGCATACAGTTAAGGTCAGAGCAGGGTCACACAATAGTTGCAAGCAGGCAACCGAATTCTGGAGGGCCCCCTCAGGAACCACTACAGAGAATCGTTACAAATCATGAGGTTGACCTTTTGCACCTGCTCATTGCTTTTGCTTTTGCTAAAATCGTTTTTCGTTTTTTTCGCGCTATTCGCGGGGCGCGGCGTCGTGCGAAACCGACCGCGGAAGCCGCCAATTCGTGCGAATGAGCATTTTATTTTTTTGCGGCTTGTTGTTTCGCGAGTTTTTTTGCAGTATTCGCGAGCCGCTTGCAGCGTAACACGCAAATTTACCCCAAGGTCGAGTACGGGCGCGGCCATTTTGTTTGCGTGACGTATTTCCGTTTCCGCCCGCTATGTATAATCTCGCGCAGTAAGCGCATTGCGAGTAGAGGTTCGCACGAGATCGCGCGGGAAATCTAGAGGTTCGCACGAGAGCGCGAGGAAAATCTCGCGCAAACTTACTTTCGCGCTCGTGAACGGGCGCCGGCCATCTTGTTGTTCATTAATTTCCTGTTTCTGGGCATGGTGTTTAATCCTCTTGGTATCTTTGCCATCCTTTGCTTGTTTTCAGTTTTTTTTTTACGATTTTGCTTCTTATCTATCCCTCTCTTTTCCTAGCTGTATATTTTTGTCTTTTCTGCTATTTTTCTTTACTTTTAAACTACTTTTTTAAACTCTTTTCTTTTCTTCTTCCCTATCCTATTCTTTCTTAATTTTCTACTTCTTCCTACCTTACCTGCCCAGACCATGGTCAAGCCAGGCGCCGTGAAGCTGCCCAGGCACTTGAGGGCCGCAGCGGCGGCGGGGAGTAGTGCTGGACCCAGTGCCAGGACAGCATGCGGGAGATTGAGGGGGGAGCAGTGACGCGACGGGAGATATTCAGCCCGGAGGAAGTGGGCGCGCTGGTCTACTTCGTCCAGCGCCGCCTGCCCAGGACCATCGCAGGAGGCGGCAGGATCGCGGCCGGCGGCTACAACATGCGGGAGCGCGGAAGCGGTGGGAGAAGGTGTGCTGGGCCATATCCCACCTATACGGGGTCCAGCGCACCTACAGCCAGGTCACCCATCACTGGACGGACCTCCTGGACCGCGAGCGCGACCTGCTGGACCAGCTCGGCTTGGAGATCCCCGGGCTTGGTGAGTAGTAGTAGCCATTTAATCACTCACTACTATGATGTTTTCTCCTGCTCTGTGTTGTTGTATTGCAAATATTTGTTTTTTACATGGAGCAAGCCAATAATGCCGCTGATGACGATTACATTGTAGTTAAATTATATTTCAAAATCTTCTGTGCATTTCAGGTGCACTGCTCTCCTTCTCAGTGGCGTTGCTACTATGCTTATTTGTTTTCTATTTCGTGGTCTCATTGGCCTGAGTAACTATTATGTATGAGTGTACTTTACAGAACTGCGTAATGCTAGACACTAGGGGGCAGATTACATTTACAAGCCCCTTGCGCCACGTTTACGTTGCCTTGCGTGACGCAACAGCGGCGTAAACGTGCCGCATCCCTGCGAGTCATTTACAGCATGACGCATCTAGGGAGATGCGTCACGTTATAAAGCCATGGGCCTGCACCACAATGGGTGCGTTCCTAGTACGCAGGGTGGGCGGTCCGGCGGCTGTGCGCCTTGCAAAATTGCCTGCGTGAAATCTACAAGATTTAACGCAGGCACTTCTGCGACGCTGCTACGTTAATTCAATTCCTTATGTCTGCTCGAAGCAGGCGAAAGGACTGACACAGCATGTTAAGTATTGGGTGGCCCTGAGCATTACTGGAGTTGCATTGCGTTGGCGACGTGACTCCAGCGATGCGCCGCTCTTACGTGACGAGATGCGTCACGCAAGTGCCTACCCTTGCGCCAGGGCGCGCCGCATTGTAAATGAGGCGCATCTGCCGTGTCGCAAGGGTAGTTTTGCGTGACGCATTTGATCTGGCGCATCTCTGGAGCTGCGCCAGAACGCGTAAGTAAGTATGCCCCTAAGGGGCAGAATTGCAATTACCGTCGCATCCCTGCAAAGTAGCAGGGATGCGCCATTAATTGTGCGGCCCGCTACCACCACCAAACATGGTGCGCCGTATTTGCAATGCGGCGCACCATGGGCCCAAAATGTCACCGAAGCTTTACTGCTGGAGTTGCGTCGCAACGATGGCGCAGCTCCAGCAATGCTCTGGGGTACCCTATCTCCCCAATGCTGGGTCAAGCCGTACGTCTGCTTCAAGCAGGTGCAGGGTTTGTGTGACGCATCATTGTTCTAAAGGTGACTGATTGAAATTTTGTAGATTTCCCTCAGCCACTTTTAGGATGTGTTCCAGCGCAGGAATGCCCTCCCTTGCGCCGGAACGCCCCCTGATGGCGCAGGGCTTTATAACGGGATGCATCTCCCAAATGCGTCACGTTGTTATAATATTATACGCCGCACCATGGCGCCCTTTTTTGTTTAGCTGCTGCGTCACAAAAGTCACGCAAGAACGGCGCAAAAGAGCCGCAAGGGGCTTAAATCTGCCCCCTCCTTTGTACCCCTGACAATAAGAAAAATAGTGGCGGTGGATTGATAGTTTGACTATTTAAATGACTGGTAATGTAGCAGGCAACTGTTAGTGTTGTCACTGATCTGACTGAAATCACAATGGAGTTTGTCTGTCACTTTGCGTCTTGCCTGCGGACTGCTGCCTGCCAGTCCTAGGTGAACGTTTCAGTACTTTATTTAGTGAGTTACGTGACTTTCGAAGTCACAGGTCCACAAATAAATGAAAACTAACCCTAATCAATATAATTTCGCGGAAATATTTTGTTATTGTTCTTTTGAAATTTTGATTTGGTTGACATTGACAAGCAACAATCATCCATGTTTTCTGTTCTTTCTTTCATGTTGTACGTCAGCTCCCCCCAGGGGCGAGAGGAGGACACAGGAGCAGCAGGCGGCGGATGCTGTTCAACAGGGCCAGGATCGGGCAGGCGAGGGCTCCTCTGCTGGCCCCAGTAAGTTTTCATTTTAGACTAGTACCTATTTTTCCTAGCGTTCCTCATTTGACTTTTTTCAAAATTGTCTTTGATCTTCTTGTAGACTGTATCTAAATTCTTATCCTGCCTCTACTATGACTCCCTGTGGTATTACTTGATTATTCTTATTAGTCTGTCTGTGTAGCTAACTAAGATTGCACGGTTGGCGAAACTCCCATGATTCTAGTCAGCAATAGCTCTATCAACTTAGTGCAGTCCTCTGGGATTGTCCATAATGTCTTTTGAAGTGTTCTATCTGGACTCATGCTTAGAAAAATTGCAAAACCTTTCGCTCAGTCACTCTAGTCTGGACCAAAAAACACAGATTGTATTTAAGTTTAAAAGCTTTATTAAAAGTAAACACATTTATTAAAATGAAGTCATAATAAAACTAAACGTTTAATGGAAAAGTGGTTAGTGCTGACGATTAATTGAAGACATTTCTTGTGGTCGAGCCGAGCTCTCACCTGGTTTCAACTTGATCTTGTTGTTAGAAGTCCATCTTCTGTCTGTGTGGAGAAAAATGGTGCGTGTTAAAAAAACAGCCTTCATCAGTTGTGCCAAAAAGTGCAGCAAGACAACCTTCCCTGGAAAAAAGGACATTTTTTTTAACTTTAACGTAGACAGTCACAAATTACATTGTTTTCACATGTCTTCATTCCTAGACCAAAGACTAGTGAGTGCTTTATTCTAACATTCTTAAATGTACTTTGTAGGTGGAACATCTGGTGGCGGGGCCAGTGTGGAGGTGGTGGTGCTCGACACGGAGGCGGAGGGCGATTCTTCAGGGGAGGAGGCGGCGGCTGTGAGAGTTGAGACGGTGGTGGTGGTGGCCAGAGGTAAGCTCTTATATATTCCTTACTTATTGAGATTGAAGACTAGCTGGGAAGGCAAGAATATGAGATGCATGGCTGGGTGAATGATGAAGCAATGATGGGTGGAAGGACAACAGCCTGGGTGGGTGACACAGAAACTGTATGTGTCCATATACCTGGATCATGCTACTATCTGACTCTTAGATAGCATATGTGTATCTAGAGCAGGGGTACTCATAGTACGGCCCGCGGGCCGGTGGTGGCCCGGCAAGCCTTCCTTGGCGGTGCGCAGACCTTGCAGACAATCACTGCTCCCCCGGCCCCCACAGAGTAGAGGCTTTTTTGTATTTCACCTGTTAGCACCCCTGCATCTCCACTCTGACAATCACTGCTCCCCCGGCCCCCACAGAGCAGAGTGGAGATGCAAGGCCACAAAGAGGTGAAATAGAACAAAGCCTCTGCTCTGTGGGGCCGGGCAAGCAGTGATTGTCAGGGTGGAGAAGCAGGGGCGCTACAACAAACAAAGCCTCAATAATATGTTAATGGTCTTTTAAAGACCTGTTAAGTACTTTGGTGTTGTTGTCTGTGTGTGCGCGTTGAGGAAGCGGTCTCAACCCGGGCTGAAGGCTGACACAGATAGATACACACACAGTGAGATGACAGAGGGGGAGGGAGAGGGAGGGCAGGAGGGAGAGAGAGATGGAGAGGGAGGGCAGGAGGGAGAGCAGGAGGGAGAGAGATGTATGTAAATGCTGGGTCTGGTGGCTCAGTGGATGAGGGCCTCTGCTGCAGGGACCTGTGTGCAACCTCATGGTCACAAGTTATCGTTTTGCTTTAGCCCCGCCCCCTCTGACTCCGCCCCCACCAGTGCGGCCCTCGGCCCCAAACTACACTGTAAATGTAGCCCCTGAGAGAAAGTTTGTGAGTACCCATGATCTAGAGAGAGTAGACGGTCAGTGGATGAACTAAGTGTAACTTTGAAGAGCATGTAACACTGCACCCGCACGTCCGTTCCAGTGTAGGAAAGGCAAGGAAAAGAAGTTTTAATTTTGTCCAAATACTACCATCAATAGTAGCAGTAGTTTGTATTGCAAGCACTGCATAGATCCGGTTATTACGGTGGCCACTCCCTACCTCTCTTAATAAGTTTAGTAGTACTCAGTCATTCATGTGTGGATGTATCACTGGTCACTCAATAAAAAGCAAAGCACCTAAAGTCATCCCATATATAAGCAAAAACACCCCATGTGAAGTGATAGATAATCAGATTATTTATCTTCTTCAATTTTCCATTTCTAGTACTCATTTCCACTGTAGGGTGAAAGTTAAATTAATTAAGCAGTAGCCCTTGAGTTGTAACAGAGTATTCTCAGTGCCACCCGTAATAGAAAAGTAAGAGCTTCACCACCTGCATGTACTGGACGGGTACAGTAACGCAACGCAAGTCTAGGTCACTCCTCATGGCGTGCGTCTCTTTTTCTCGGGTGCAAGTTTACTGCGCTGGCATTATGGCGGCTTGCAGAAGATAACGTACCAATTTTCCTAAACAAGAGACAAGAAGAAGAATAAGACTGGTGTACTTTCATAGTCGACTCCAATGGAAGTCCATAGTGCTCGTAGAATTTGTTCCTTAAACTCCCACTAATGTTAGAGCAAGGATGAAGAAGTGTGAGGTTAGATAGATACTGGCCTCAATAGTTATGTAATGCGCTTGCAAGTTGCTAGTTGTAGTGCAACACAAATTTCTGCTGAATGATTGAGTTAATCTTAAACAGCATTGGTTACAGACTATGTCTTTCTTTCTTCATATAGGTTCTCCTTCCAAACGAACAAGGAGGAAGGAGCTGGCTAGAGCGGCCCGGCAACGGAGGATCGATGCCACTGTGGCCGAATATCGGCGGCTGGTGGCCCTGGAGGACGAAGAAAGTGTGCAGTCGACCACAACAACTACGTCGTCTGCATCGGCCTCCGTTCCCCCACGGGCTGCCAGTGCCACCCAGCACAGTGGTCCACCTAGACTGAGCCGGGCTGCCAAAGCTAAACGCCACCGCCGAGTAGCAAGGACAACAGCTTCCTCCTCTCACAGCCGTTGCACCTACAAGGCATTGAAGGCACGCCTGCGCCGCAGTACCCTGATGGTGTCCCGCCTCCAGCAGGAGCTCCACCACTTTTCAAAGGAGTTGGAGGGGCTCCGCGTAGAACACGCCTTGCTCCGCCAGGAGCATGATGCCCTGGCCCAAAAAGTTGACAGCATCCACCCATAGTGTCCCTTGCCCCTTTTTTAGAGACTTTTGGGGGGTGGGAATTGGGAGTTGGGTTTTTGGGGACTTTTGAAGGACAATCGTTGGGGTTAGGGAGGGTCTTGCGGGAGATTATTTTGGTAGGGATATAAATATACTTTTTCAAACTTTATCTGAGCATACCCGTTTCTTACTGCTTGCCTGGTGGGTGGGGGTTTAACAGTGACTTTGTTTTCCTGAAAGTTTAGTTCCATTTTCTTCCTTTAAGTGTAAATGCCCAAATGTTTTCAACACTAAGTGCCCCTCACAGACTAAGTGAAGTGAATCCAAGAGTCCTAGGACTTTAGTAGTAGTATAGCTTTATTTCGATACGGTACATATCATAAAAGCAGTACAAAAAGTAAAATCATTACCAAGATGCATAATATAAAATACCGTAGGGAATCATATTAGACAATAATACATAAAATACACAATTTAGCTATCCTTACACATGTTTGCACTAGTATCTAAAAACAGGTTACAAAGAAAAAGGGCATTACTGGATCAATAGCTTTTTTGCAGATCTTATACGCCATGCCCAGCCAAGAAATTTTGCCATGCAGCATGCAAAGAATGGGCGGGCATCAGAGCGCAATATACGTAGGGCTTCTAAGTGTGATCTTGTTCCCAGACTTCTGCACAAGGGCTTTAACCATTTCAATCTAGGAGCTGCATAGACACTGCACTCAAACAGAAGGTGGGCATCAGACTCAACCCTTGAGTCGCAAAATGGACAAAATGGGACCGTTTGAAAAGGAGGATTCCAAGAAGAAGTAAACAATCCTAGGGGGAGAACACCCACCCTAAATTTGAAGTAAAGTGATCTATCTCCAGAACTGTGGATTAGGTCCAAATAAGGTTCCCTGAAGGGGAGGTCTTTAACTAGTAAAAACTGGGCAACAGATTTGCAAAGATTGGGGTTACGCATTCTGTTGTTTTTTACCCATAACCAGTAGATGTTCTTTAGAAGCAGCTTGGGCGGTGCTGTTTTATTGGCCCAAGCGTCTCCCAATCCCAGCTCATAGAGCAATTGTTTTACCTCCCTAAACCAGGGTATCTTATTGCAACCTGGGAGAGACAACAGATCTTTCAGGGCGTCAGCGTAACTACCCAATTCTGGGACATTCCATACCCGGGACCAAAGTAACAAGGGGCGCAGTTTTGCTTGCTCACAAATTGGGCGAGTGCCTGCATCCAACAAGAGGGGGGTTGTAGGAGTGCTGTGGGGTAGCCTCATCAGATCTTTATGGAAGTTGTTTTCCATCTTAGCCAACATATCGACTCTCTGCGTACCCCACAGTTTGGCGCCATATAAAGCAGCGCTTACAACCCTTGCTCTGTAGATATCTAGCACTGCCCCAATTGGTTTCAATGAGGAGGCTCGTTGTTCCTTGAGCAAAACACCTGTGACCCTTTTATGAGTCAGAAACACCTTTTGATGGTGTGCCTTCCAACTCATTGAGTCACACAAGCGAATTCCCAAGTAGTCAAATTCTTTGACTCTCTCCAGGGGGGTGGAGTCTAAAACAGGTGGGGCGACGGATTTCTTGGGGGGATTAAGGACAAGGAATTTGGTCTTGCTTGTATTTATGGCTAAACCCCTGCTGTCACAGAAGGATTTAAAGCTAGAAAGCAATTTCTGAATGCCTGCTGGGGATTTCGAGATCAGGAGGGTGTCATCCGCAAACAGGAGCGTTGGGATCTTTCTGCCCGCCAGGGTAGGTGCATCCGCAGGATGTTGCAGCAGATGCTCCACCACTCCGTTGACATATAGAGAAAACAGAGTGGGGGCAAGCACACACCCCTGGCGGACGCCCCTGTCTACTGGGATACGAGATGTTTTTTCTCCCTGGACACCCCACCTGATCTGGGCGAAATTGCCTTCATGAAATTTTTTAAGCAAGAACAACAGGTAGGTGGGTAACCCTAGACCTTCGAGGACATTCCATAGTAGTTCCCGTGGGACTAGGTCGAAGGCCGTTCTCAGGTCTATAAAGACTAGATATAACGTACCCCCTCCCAGCACCACCACCTTCCAATATATCATCAGAAGGCGGAATGTTTGCTCGATGGTGCCTGTCCCTGTTCTAAAACCTGCCTGAAAATCAGACAGGATCTTTCCCTCATCAGCCCACTGCAGGATCCTACCCAGGACAACTTTCCCCGCAACCTTCTGGGTTGAATCCAGCAAGCTTATGGGGCGATAGTTTGCTGGGTCGTCCCTGCTGCCTTTCTTAAAAATAGGCACAACTTCTGCGCCCCTCCAGGAGTCAGGAAAAGAACCCCCTAGCAGAGCCTCATTTAAGAGTGAAGCGATTAATCTGCTCCACGCTGCTGGGTAAGATTTAAGTAGGTCCCCTGGGATCCCATCAGGGCCTGGTGCCTTGTTGGGGACAATGCCCCTAATAGCCCCTTCAACTTCCTGACTAGTGAAAGGGAGGTCTATAGGAAGAGAATTAGCTGTTGTGATGGGCAGAGATCCCGGGCATGGAGGAGACAAGTCCAGTGCAACAGAATAAAGCTTGGAGAAATGACTGAACCAAGCATCACCCGGAATGTTACAGGTTATTTGTTGATCAATGGGCTTGTTCCTTGCTCTTAGGAGATCCCAGAACCATTTGGAGTCCTTCAAGGTACTAGCTTCAGTTAGGTCACACCAGAAATGGTAATCATGAGCCTCCTTTGCCTCAGCCACTATTTTTTTGTACAATTTCCTCGCGGAACTAATGGCGACCTGGTCTCTACTCTTTACTGCAGCAATGAGCTCCCCCTTAGCAATACGACATTTAGGAGAGTACCAATTGTCTCTAGCATTGGAATCTCTTTTGGAACCCACCCTGGGTTTAGTATATTTAATAGTAAATAGTTTACTCAGTGATATTATGGTCTCTATGAAAAGTGGTAAGACTTTAGTACTGGCTGAGCTTATAGCGTCAAGCCGAGGCTCCACCACTGACAAGATGGACCCGGCTTGCGCCAACCTTGCCTCATCAGCTTTAACTTTTGCCCACTTCAAACGCCTACCACAATTAGACGGAACAATTTCATGAGATGACTTCCAAATGTGGGCTTGCTTGTGCTTCTTGTTTTGCCAAATTGGAGAGAGGATTAGGCAAAGGGGGTTGTGGTCACTGTCGCAGGATGCTACAACCTCCATATCTAGGTGGAATGGCCAGAGATTGTAATTCAAGATAATAAAATCGATTCTGGAGGAGTGACCCGGTCTATTGTAAGTGTGAGCTCCCAAAGGGTCCGATTTTGAACGACCATTCGCTGATCTCAGATTATGCTCCAAACAGAGTGCATTGATATCTATCGCACTTTGTGTCCATTTAGGGATCGGATCAAGGGACAGGGTCGGGATACCCCTTCTTGCATCTTCCTCGAAAGAATTCAAAATATCTTCCTTTGCCAACGGTTCGAAACAACAGTTAAAATCGCCTGCAAGGAGAATATAAGAGTCCATCTTGCAAGCAGCTAAGTCGTTGCTAAGACCTGTCTGAGGTAGGCTTGATGTCCCGCTCCTAGCACCCCTCAAATATAGGTTGAAGACCTCTAACATCTTGCCCCCCTCGCAATATATTGAGATTCTTTGCAAGTCGGGAGAATGAGTAGACCTATGACTCACTTTTAGACCCAAAGCAATTCTAACCCATATTAAAAGGCCTCCAGACGGACGACCCTTTGAACCCCTTTGTTGTAGAGCTGGGACAAAATAGGTGGTAAATCCTACTCTATGTATTGGGTCCAAGGTCCAGGTTTCCTGTAAAATACAAATGTCAAATGGCTCTATAAACACATTCCATTCGGGATTATCAAAGTTCCGCTTTAGCCCTGCCACATTCCAGCTTACAAACTTTAACGGGGGTACAGCTGTGGTAGGTTGGCTGGGGGAGTAAGCAAATACAGGTGAAATAGGGACAGCCGCAAGGGGTGACCTGACAAGGGGCTCATCTTGGGAAATTTTGTGGGAGGTTGTAGGGACCATAATTCCCTCAGGCTGGATTCCTACAGATGATAATGTGGCCTGTGTTGGGGCCTTTGGAAGGATATGCGAGGACTGGACATCCCTACCTTGTGAACTAACAGCTCCCAATACAGTCAGCTCGGCTAGATTTGCACTACTCTTAGCTATCAGACCCCCCTCAAAAGTAGAGCTATGTGGTGTTCGAACTAGGCCAAAAGGATGTACAGTTACTGAGGGTTCGATACCTGCACAAAGGGACCCAGGACGCCCATAGGCTGGAAAGGATGGTGCATTGCCAGCTGTGTAGGAACCTGAGTGCCTGGGGAGTCAATCTACTTCCTCCAGGCCTCCAAATCTATTTGAGATTGGGAAACCATTCCAATGTGAAAGGGGATCCACTTGGTGGATAAAACGGTTACTCCTTGATTGGTGATGGACTAATGACCAATTGTCCATCTGGTTGTGCATGGGTCGTGGGGGATAGAAGAAGGACAAGGGTTTCGGAATGACAGAGGACCCTTCACTACAAGGCCACGAGCATATGTGCTGTGCCGTGTGCGGGTCATCAAAAGTTACAACTATACAATCCCCCGCATTCGTTTTCCTAGTTGGGCCCACCCAGGAAGTTCTGCGCACCATCAGAACTTTGCTTCTACGGCCATTGGGGATAGGTCTATTGACATTAAGCCAATGCATTATTTTATTTTTCAAGGACCAATGATCCTCGTATTGGTCATTGCTGATCTGTGGAACCCCCATCAACACAACTACAAAATCATTTGCTTCTGGGGGAAGGTCAATATAGCCCCCTCTAAAGTTATTCTTAACCTGGAAGTCCCGGGTGGGCGGTATAGCTACCTTGCCAGGCTGGAGTTTTGGAGTTAGCCCAGCTTTAGAATTAACAGGTAGGTGGGTTTGGGTCCGCTTCGGGGCCTTAGGGATTGTGACAGTAGGTATTTGGTCCACCTTCACAGTCCTCGGTTTAGGAACCGGGCGTGCAATCGTGGGTATAGTGGGCAAACTTTGGTGTGTTTGTGCTGTGGGAGCTGGAGAAATGGCATCAGCTACAGGAAGGCCCTGATTCTCAAGACTTCTCAAACCGAGAGTGGCCAGAGCAATAATGCTCTTTTCCATCTCAAGTAAATTATTTTCGATTCGTGAAAGTCTGAGGTCTAAGGGGGAAAGAAGCTTCTTAAGGGATTCCCATACCAAATCTATAAATTCCCTATCATTGTTACCCAAACCATCTATCTGCAAACCTTCAGTTACTGGGATGGAAGCAGGTGATTGCCCGATGGTTGTCCCCACCCCAACTCCCTCCAGTGGTGGCTGCTCCCCAAATGGCTGGACAACTTTGATGGTAGGTGTTGGACCGTTCGTCGGTGTCAAATGTTGTGGCACCGCGATTTTCGCCTTCTTCCGTGAGTAGGCGGAACGAGAGCGAGCCTTCCGGTTTAGTTGGGTAGCACTAGGGGCATTAAAGACCACTGGGGGGGGAAGGGTAGTAATGGCATTCTGGGCACAAGAGGAGACGGGCGCGCTCTCTTCCAGTAGATTGGGTTGTGCGGTGTGGTGTGGGGAAGGGATGAGTTGGGATGGGGTCGAGTGTACCTCAGCCTGAGAAATTATACAGTGGGGGATGAGAGGACGCTCTGGAGTGACCGCCACAGCCATAGAGCCCAAGGAGGATTTTTTGGAAGTAGCAATGACTTCAGACAATCTTCTAGCCGCTGCCAACTCGAGAGATACCCGAGTCTGAAGCTTGGATATTTCCTGGTCAATGGCGAAGTTAGTGCGGGTAATGAAGTCATCCATTGGACCACTAATTGGGTGACCACCTTTGGAGGCCTTACTCCTGGTTGTTCTGGTGCACATATCTTAAGCAAGGGGCAAGGCCACACAACAAATTATATGGGAAGAAGGAGGGCGAGGGTCGAACTTTGAGGTCCTCAGTGGTAGAGAATAGCGGGCAAAAGAGGATGGGCCAGTCCAGTCCGCTCAGTCCTCGAACGGCCTCAAACGGCCCGCTCTTAGCCCGGTCTTTGCCCCGGGCTGCGTCCCGCGCTGCGGGAGTTCACACAATGTTTATAGTAGACGGAAAGGGCGGGGGCGGAGCTTCAGGGAGAGCGGACCGGAAGATGGGCTCGGTCTTGCAGGGACACCTGGATCCGGTAGTCCCTGCACGCTCGCAGCCCTGAAGCTTACCAAGTTCCACTCGCCAAACCAAGGAACCCCCACGGCAACAGGCAGAGGCAGCACAGGTCCGGGCGCGAAGCGGCACCCGCGGAGCGGGTGCGGCGAGCTCCTGAGCAAACCACAGCAAGGGCGGCAGGTAGGCGCTAGTCCCACAAAGCGCTAACAAGGTGCAGGTGTCCCAGGAGTCAGGAGCAACTCCTGTTGCTTAAATCACTCCTCCAATGGGCGGGGGGCGGAGCTTCAGGGAGAGCGGACCGGAAGATGGGCTCGGTCTTGCAGGGACACCTGGATCCGGTAGTCCCTGCACGCTCGCAGCCCTGAAGCTTACCAAGTTCCACTCGCCAAACCAAGGAGCCCCCACGGCAACAGGCAGAGGCAGCACAGGTCCGGGCGCGAAGCGGCACCCGCGGAGCGGGTGCGGCGAGCTCCTCAGCAAACCACAGCAAGGGCGGCAGGTAGGCGCTAGTCCCACAAAGCGCTAACAAGGTGGGGTTAGGGAGGGTCTTGCGGGAGATTATTTTGGTAGGGATATAAATATACTTTTTCAAACTTTATCTGAGCATACCCGTTTCTTACTGCTTGCCTGGTGGGTGGGGGTTTAACAGTGACTTTGTTTTCCTGAAAGTTTAGTTCCATTTTCTTCCTTTAAGTGTAAATGCCCAAATGTTTTCAACACTAAGTGCCTCTCACAGACTAAGTGAAGTGAATCCAAGAGTCCTAGGACTTTAGTAGTACTACCTTCAGTCTCTCGTCTCTCCTACTAATACTCCATTATACCCCCAAACCACCAAACGCTTATCTTACCTGTAATTTGTGTTTGAAAGTAGGGCTAGACCCAGGGCTGGCTCCACGGGAAACAGCGAATAAGGTTGGCAATCTTGGTCGGATAAAATTTCCTCATAGCGGTGGTACTAGTGGTGTGACACAGTGGCAGTTGCATGCCTATGAAAAAAAAGAAAATGAAATCTGGTTTGTCCTCCTGAGCAATTCAACGGTACAACTGAGAATATAGCAGGTGACAGAAGTACAGTAGAACAGTGCCACATTGTAGCCTAACAAATGGTAAAGTATAACTACTAATTCGGTTGAAGTTCTTTCACATTAGCAATGGTTCTTTGTCGAGCAGAGTAAGAATATATCCTCGGATTTCTTCACCAGCCTGTTGCTATCACCTTATCCTCCCCAGCAAGTGTGTGGATTTATTGCTGTAATTTAGTCACACATCAATCAAAACCACACAGCCCGGGGGAAGAGGGTTAGGGTTTGAAAAATGGATGGGTACGGGGGTTTTTGGGAAAGGTTTTGGGAGACAAGAAAAAATAGCACAGCATAGACAAACAATTGTGAACATAAACAAATCTTTGGGTACAAACCTATCCATCAATCTTTGAAAGTGCATGCACTACTGCATGCATGTCAGTGAAAAGTAAGTAGTACATTCGAGAACTGTGGAAGAAAGAATGCGACAGTACAGGGCCTGTGTGGAATTATTGATAACGATATTCAACATAAGGTCTCTGTAGCCAGATACCCGAGAGCCTTGCTGGTCACTATAAATCCATTCACAACAACACTCAATGGGGTTGGTCTGGAAGGTATAGTAGATAGAAAAGGAGAAATTGTTTTTTTTCTAGGTGTCCCCTCACTCACCAGGGTTGCCCCTTGGTGACATGCTTCATCATTGGGGCCATCCCAGTCCTCTACGGCCTGGGGCGTGCTGCGACTTGCGAATTACGTAGGAGCACTTACAAATGACTATGTGTGGTGCAGATGTGATAGTGGAGTGGACTAAGTGATGTGTTAAGGGATCAATTTAGAAGCAGAGAGAGATCCAAGAAATGCAGTCACAGTCAGAGAAAAAGGCAAGGGATACTGTATCTATGTGATTGTAGTGGTCCTGTTGGAAGTGGTAAGTAAGTTGCCTGCAGAAAAAAAATCCTCCTATTAGCGGCACTCCTCCATTGCAGCCGACGCTTCGTCCATCGATGTTGGTCACCAGAAGACACCCTGTAAAAAAAAGCACAGCATAGACAAACAATTGAACATAAACAATTCTTTGGGTACAAACCTATCCATCAATCTTTGAAAGTGCATGCACTACTGTATGCATGTCAGTGAAAAGTAAGTAGTACATTCGACAACTGTGGAAGAAAGAATGCGACAGTACAGGGCCTTTGTGGAATTATTGATAACGATATTCAACATAAGGTCTCTGTAGCCAGATACCCGAAAGCCTTGCTGGTCACTATAAATCCATTCACAACAACACTCAATGGGGTTGGTCTGGAAGGTATAGTAGATAGAAAAGGAGAAATTGGTTTTTTTCTAGGTGTCCCCTCACTCACCAGGGTTGCCCCTTGGTGACATGCTTCCTCATTGGGGCCATCCCAGTCCTCTACGGCCTGGGGCGTGCTGCGACTTGCGAATTACGTTGGAGCACTTACAAATGACTATGTGTGGTGCAGATGTGATAGTGGAGTGGACTAAGTGATGTGTTAAGGGATCAATTTAGAAGCAGAGAGAGATCCAAGAAATGCAGTCACAATCAGAGAAAAAGGCAAGGGATACTGTATCTATGTGGTTGTAGTGGTCCTGTTGGAAGTGGTAAGTAAGTTGCCTGCAGAAAAAAAATCCTCTTATTAGCGGCACTCCTCCATTGCAGCCGACGCTTCGTCCATCGATGTTGGTCACCAGAAGACACCCTGTCCACTGCCTGCCTGATGCTGAATTGTGGCTCGCTACTGTGAAGCCTGACTCCATCCTTTTTTCCCCATTGCAGAGACTGAAACCCGGCCTGTAATTGATAGTTGATTGATTGATAGTTTGACTATTTAAATGACTGGTAATGTAGCAGGCAACTGTTAGTGTTGTCACTGATCTGACTGAAATCACAATGGAGTTTGTCTGTCACTTTGCGTCTTGCCTGCGGACTGCTGCCTGCCAGTCCTAGGTGAACGTTTCAGTACTTTATTTAGTGAGTTAGGTGACTTTCGAAGTCACAGGTCCGCAAATAAATGAAAACTAACCCTAATCAATATAATTTCGCGGAAATATTTTGTTATTGTTCTTTTGAAATGTTTGATTTGGTTGACATTTACAAGCAACAATCATCCATGTTTTCTGTTCTTTCTTTCATGTTGTACGTCAGCTCCCCCCAGGGGCGAGAGGAGGACACAGGAGCAGCAGGCGGCGGATGCTGTTCAACAGGGCCAGGATCGGGCAGGCGAGGGCTCCTCTGCTGGCCCCAGTAAGTTTTCATTTTAGACTAGTACCTATTTTTCCTAGCGTTCCTCATTTGACTTTTTTCAAAATTGTCTTTGATCTTCTTGTAGACTGTATCTAAATTCTTATCCTGCCTCTACTATGACTCCCTGTGGTATTACTTGATTATTCTTATTAGTCTGTCTGTGTAGCTAACTAAGATTGCACGGTTGGCGAAACTCCCATGATTCTAGTCAGCAATAGCTCTATCAACTTAGTGCAGTCCTCTGGGATTGTCCATAATGTCTTTTGAAGTGTTCTATCTGGACTCATGCTTAGAAAAATTGCAAAACCTTTCGCTCAGTCACTCTAGTCTGGACCAAAAAACACAGATTGTATTTAAGTTTAAAAGCTTTATTAAAAGTAAACACATTTATTAAAATGAAGTCATAATAAAACTAAACGTTTAATGGAAAAGTGGTTAGTGCTGACGATTAATTGAAGACATTTCTTGTGGTCGAGCCGAGCTCTCACCTGGTTTCAACTTGATCTTGTTGTTAGAAGTCCATCTTCTGTCTGTGTGGAGAAAAATGGTGCGTGTTAAAAAAACAGCCTTCATCAGTTGTGCCAAAAAGTGCAGCAAGACAACCTTCCCTGGAAAAAAGGACATTTTTTTTAACTTTAACGTAGACAGTCACAAATTACATTGTTTTCACATGTCTTCATTCCTAGACCAAAGACTAGTGAGTGCTTTATTCTAACATTCTTAAATGTACTTTGTAGGTGGAACATCTGGTGGCGGGGCCAGTGTGGAGGTGGTGGTGCTCGACACGGAGGCGGAGGGCGATTCTTCAGGGGAGGAGGCGGCGGCTGTGAGAGTTGAGACGGTGGTGGTGGTGGCCAGAGGTAAGCTCTTATATATTCCTTACTTATTGAGATTGAAGACTAGCTGGGAAGGCAAGAATATGAGATGCATGGCTGGGTGAATGATGAAGCAATGATGGGTGGAAGGACAACAGCATGGGTGGGTGACACAGAAACTGTATGTGTCCATATACCTGGATCATGCTACTATCTGACTCTTAGATAGCATATGTGTATCTAGAGCAGGGGTACTCATAGTACGGCCCGCGGGCCGGTGGTGGCCCGGCAAGCCTTCCTTGGCGGTGCGCAGACCTTGCAGACAATCACTGCTCCCCCGGCCCCCACAGAGCAGAGGCTTTTTTGTATTTCACCTGTTAGCGCCCCTGCATCTCCACTCTGACAATCACTGCTCCCCCGGCCCCCACAGAGCAGAGTGGAGATGCAAGGCCACAAAGAGGTGAAATAGAACAAAGCCTCTGCTCTGTGGGGCCGGGCAAGCAGTGATTGTCAGGGTGGAGAAGCAGGGGCGCTACAACAAACAAAGCCTCAATAATATGTTAATGGTCTTTTAAAGACCTGTTAAGTACTTTGGTGTTGTTGTCTGTGTGTGCGCGTTGAGGAAGCGGTCTCAACCCGGGCTGAAGGCTGACACAGATAGATACACACACAGTGAGATGACAGAGGGGGAGGGAGAGGGAGGGCAGGAGGGAGAGAGAGATGGAGAGGGAGGGCAGGAGGGAGAGCAGGAGGGAGAGAGATGTATGTAAATGCTGGGTCTGGTGGCTCAGTGGATGAGGGCCTCTGCTGCAGGGACCTGTGTGCAACCTCATGGTCACAAGTTATCGTTTTGCTTTAGCCCCGCCCCCTCTGACTCCACCCCCACCAGTGCGGCCCTCGGCCCCAAACTACACTGTAAATGTAGCCCCTGAGAGAAAGTTTGTGAGTACCCATGATCTAGAGAGAGTAGACGGTCAGTGGATGAACTAAGTGTAACTTTGAAGAGCATGTAACACTGCACCCGCACGTCCGTTCCAGTGTAGGAAAGGCAAGGAAAAGAAGTTTTAATTTTGTCCAAATACTACCATCAATAGTAGCAGTAGTTTGTATTGCAAGCACTGCATAGATCCGGTTATTACGGTGGCCACTCCCTACCTCTCTTAATAAGTTTAGTAGTACTCAGTCATTCATGTGTGGATGTATCACTGGTCACTCAATAAAAAGCAAAGCACCTAAAGTCATCCCATATATAAGCAAAAACATCCCATGTGAAGTGATAGATAATCAGATTATTTATCTTCTTCAATTTTCCATTTCTAGTACTCATTTCCACTGTAGGGTGAAAGTTAAATTAATTAAGCAGTAGCCCTTGAGTTGTAACAGAGTATTCTCAGTGCCACCCGTAATAGAAAAGTAAGAGCTTCACCACCTGCATGTACTGGACGGGTACAGTAACGCAACGCAAGTCTAGGTCACTCCTCATGGCGTGCGTCTCTTTTTCTCGGGTGCAAGTTTACTGCGCTGGCATTATGCCGGCTTGCAGAAGATAACGTACCAATTTTCCTAAACAAGAGACAAGAAGAAGAATAAGACTGGTGTACTTTCATAGTCGACTCCAATGGAAGTCCATAGTGCTCGTGGAATTTGTTCCTTAAACTCCCACTAATGTTAGAGCAAGGATGAAGAAGTGTGAGGTTAGATAGATACTGGCCTCAATAGTTATGTAATGCGCTTGCAAGTTGCTAGTTGTAGTGCAACACAAATTTCTGCTGAATGATTGAGTTAATCTTAAACAGCATTGGTTACAGACTATGTCTTTCTTTCTTCATATAGGTTCTCCTTCCAAACGAACAAGGAGGAAGGAGCTGGCTAGAGCGGCCCGGCAACGGAGGATCGATGCCACTGTGGCCGAATATCGGCGGCTGGTGGCCCTGGAGGACGAAGAAAGTGTGCAGTCGACCACAACAACTACGTCGTCTGCATCGGCCTCCGTTCCCCCACGGGCTGCCAGTGCCACCCAGCACAGTGGTCCACCCAGACTGAGCCGGGCTGCCAAAGCCAAACGCCACCGCCGAGTAGCAAGGACAACAGCTTCCTCCTCTCACAGCCGTTGCACCTACAAGGCATTGAAGGCACGCCTGCGCCGCAGTACCCTGATGGTGTCCCGCCTCCAGCAGGAGCTCCACCACTTTTCAAAGGAGTTGGAGGGGCTCCGCGTAGAGCACGCCTTGCTCCGCCAGGAGCATGATGCCCTGGCCCAAAAAGTTGACAGCATCCACCCATAGTGTCCCTTGCCCCTTTTTTAGAGACTTTTGGGGGGTGGGAATTGGGAGTTGGGTTTTTGGGGACTTTTGAAGGACAATCGTTGGGGTTAGGGAGGGTCTTGCGGGAGATTATTTTGGTAGGGATATAAATATACTTTTTCAAACTTTATCTGAGCATACCCGTTTCTTAATGCTTGCCTGGTGGGTGGGGGTTTAACAGTGACTTTGTTTTCCTGAAAGTTTAGTTCCATTTTCTTCCTTTAAGTGTAAATGCCCAAATGTTTTCAACACTAAGTGCCTCTCACAGACTAAGTGAAGTGAATCCAAGAGTCCTAGGACTTTTGTAGTACTACCTTCAGTCTCTCGTCTCTCCTACTAATACTCCATTATACCCCCAAACCACCAAACGCTTATCTTACCTGTAATTTGTGTTTGAAAGTAGGGCTAGACCCAGGGCTGGCTCCACGGGAAACAGCGAATAAGGTTGGCAATCTTGGTCGGATAAAATTTCCTCATAGCGGTGGTACTAGTGGTGTGACACAGTGGCAGTTGCATGCCTATGAAAAAAAAGAAAATGAAATCTGGTTTGTCCTCCTGAGCAATTCAACGGTACAACTGAGAATATAGCAGGTGACAGAAGTACAGTAGAACAGTGCCACATTGTAGCCTAACAAATGGTAAAGTATAACTACTAATTCGGATGAAGTTCTTTCACATTAGCAATGGTTCTTTGTCAAGCAGAGTAAGAATATATCCTCGGATTTCTTCACCAGCCTGTTGCTATCACCTTATCCTCCCCAGCAAGTGTGTGGATTTATTGCTGTAATTTAGTCACACATCAATCAAAACCACACAGCCCGGGGGAAGAGGGTTAGGGTTTGAAAAATGGATGGGTACGGGGGTTTTTGGGAAAGGTTTTGGGAGACAAGAAAAAATAGCACAGCATAGACAAACAATTGTGAACATAAACAAATCTTTGGGTACAAACCTATCCATCAATCTTTGAAAGTGCATGCACTACTGCATGCATGTCAGTGAAAAGTAAGTAGTACATTCGAGAACTGTGGAAGAAAGAATGCGACAGTACAGGGCCTGTGTGGAATTATTGATAACGATATTCAACATAAGGTCTCTGTAGCCAGATACCCGAGACCCTTGCTGGTCACTATAAATCCATTCACAACAACACTCAATGGGGTTGGTCTGGAAGGTATAGTAGATAGAAAAGGAGAAATTGTTTTTTTTCTAGGTGTCCCCTCAGTCACCAGGGTTGCCCCTTGGTGACATGCTTCATCATTGGGGCCATCCCAGTCCTCTACGGCCTGGGGCGTGCTGCGACTTGCGAATTACGTAGGAGCACTTACAAATGACTATGTGTGGTGCAGATGTGATAGTGGAGTGGACTAAGTGATGTGTTAAGGGATCAATTTAGAAGCAGAGAGAGATCCAAGAAATGCAGTCACAGTCAGAGAAAAAGGCAAGGGATACTGTATCTATGTGATTGTAGTGGTCCTGTTGGAAGTGGTAAGTAAGTTGCCTGCAGAAAAAAAATCCTCCTATTAGCGGCACTCCTCCATTGCAGCCGACGCTTCGTCCATCGATGTTGGTCACCAGAAGACACCCTGTAAAAAAAAGCACAGCATAGACAAACAATTGAACATAAACAATTCTTTGGGTACAAACCTATCCATCAATCTTTGAAAGTGCATGCACTACTGCATGCATGTCAGTGAAAAGTAAGTAGTACATTCGACAACTGTGGAAGAAAGAATGCGACAGTACAGGGCCTGTGTGGAATTATTGATAACGATATTCAACATAAGGTCTCTGTAGCCAGATACCCGAGAGCCTTGCTGGTCACTATAAATCCATTCACAACAACACTCAATGGGGTTGGTCTGGAAGGTATAGTAGATAGAAAAGGAGAAATTGGTTTTTTTCTAGGTGTCCCCTCACTCACCAGGGTTGCCCCTTGGTGACATGCTTCATCATTGGGGCCATCCCAGTCCTCTACGGCCTGGGGCGTGCTGCGACTTGCGAATTACGTAGGAGCACTTACAAATGACTATGTGTGGTGCAGATGTGATAGTGGAGTGGACTAAGTGATGTGTTAAGGGATCAATTTAGAAGCAGAGAGAGATCCAAGAAATGCAGTCACAATCAGAGAAAAAGGCAAGGGATACTGTATCTATGTGGTTGTAGTGGTCCTGTTGGAAGTGGTAAGTAAGTTGCCTGCAGAAAAAAAATCCTCTTATTAGCGGCACTCCTCCATTGCAGCCGACGCTTCGTCCATCGATGTTGGTCACCAGAAGACACCCTGTCCACTGCCTGCCTGATGCTGAATTGTGGCTCGCTACTGTGAAGCCTGACTCCATCCTTTTTTCCCCATTGCAGAGACTGAAACCCGGCCTGTAATTATTCAACGAAAAACAGGAAGTGATATAATATTACAACACCACTGATAAATTAATATAAGGTATGTAGGCTGTGGAGTGCAAAAAGTCACAATTTGATTTTCCTAGTAGACAGTACAATATTTTTGAAAGTGCGTACTCTGTCTGAGTCACCTTTTGAAGGATAAATAAGTATGGGCAAATTAATGTAGCGGATCTTTCCCCTCAAGCTAGGTGTACTGTAAACTGTGTTTTAGAACAAAATTAGATCTTCCTAGCAGTGCTCCCACCCAGACCCTTACTAAAGCCAGTCGCAAAAATGTAGAAGACCCCCAATCAAATCTCAAAAAACGAGGCCTAGCAGAAAACTGGTGACAAAACTTACTTTGAAAGTAAAAGTAGGCCGAAGTACCCCCTTCCTAATTACCCCTTACCCACCGTGGATTGCACCTTCCCAGGAATGCCCCAAGACCCGCCAACCCACCCGCCACGAAGCATAACACCCCCAAACAGGCCAAAAGCAAAATCTCATACTTGCAATATTTCTCGGCCTTCAGTCCAAACGCGCTGCGTAGCTAGGCCATAAGTCGGGGTTGCCACGACGGATTTACTGAAAAGCAAATGCAATCAAGATTAGAGTGTCCCAGCAGTGCTCCCAGACCACGAAACTCACCCACAAACACCAGGAAGCCCCCCAAACAGGCCCCCGAAAACGCTACATTGAGCAAAATGTCAGAAATAGCCAAAAAAAAATCGGCCTGGATTTTGTCCCAACCACTTCTACCCGGTATTAGACCTTCCCAGGAATGCCTCAAGACCCGCCAACCCACCCGCCAAGAAGCATAACACCCCCAAACAGGCCAAAAGCAAAATCTCATACTTGCAATATTTCTCGGCCTTCGGTCCAAACGCGCTGCGTAGCTAGGCCATAAGTCGGGGTTGCCACAACGGATTTCCTGAAAAGCAAATGCAATCAAGATTAGAGTGTCCCCCAGCAGTGCTCCCAGACCACGAAACTCACCCACAATCAGACGGAACCCCCCCTAAGAGCACCTCAAAGGCAAGCAAGTCATCAAAATCACAAAAAAATTTCCACCTGGGATTTGGTCCAAAACACTTTTATCCGGTATTAGAGCTTCCCAGCAATGGCCCCAGAGCCGTCAACCCAGGAGAAAACGAGTAGAAGACCCCCAAACAGCCAAAGAGCAAAAGTACAAAAATGGGGACTTAGTCAATTTTTCACAAATTTCCCAAATCACTCCGCGCGCGCTCTGCAGCTAGGCCCTAACTCTACTCTGCCACCATGGATTTGCTTCAAACCTCTTGCAAAGTAAAGTATATATAGCCAGCAGTGCGCCCAGACCCCGAAACCCACCCACAAACACCAGGAAGCCCCCCAAACAGGCCCCCGAAAACGCTACATTGAGCAAAATGTCAGAAATAGCCAAAAAAAAATCGGCCTGGATTTTGTCCCAACCACTTCTACCCGGTATTAGACCTTCCCAGGAATGCCCCAAGACCCGCCAACCCACCCGCCAAGAAGCATAACACCCCCAAACAGGCCAAAAGCAAAATCTCATACTTGCAATATTTCTCGGCCTTCGGTCCAAACGCGCTGCGTAGCTAGGCCATAAGTCGGGGTTGCCACGACGGATTTCCTGAAAAGCAAATGCAATCAAGATTAGAGTGTCCCAGCAGTGCTCCCAGACCACGAAACTCACCCACAAACAGACGGAACCTTCCCTAAGAGCACCTAAAAGGCAAGCAAGTCATCAAAAACACAAAAAAATTTCTTCCTGGGATTTGGTCCAAACCACTTTTATCCGGTATTAGAGCTTCCCAACAATGGTCCCAGAGCCGTCAACTCACCTGCAAAGAGGTACAACAACACCCCCACAAGTGCTGAGTCTTTCTTCATTGGGCGTAAACCAGCCCTCTGGTTTGATGGAAATAGGAGTCTGGAGGAGGAGGATAGAGGAGCATGTTCTTCTGAACTTGTGAACCTGAGGAATACAGACTGCGGCAACTTCAAATCAGTTAGCAAACCAGTGAAGACAGTTCTGCTGATGGGCTTGATTTTGTGATTATCTGATTAAAGTTTGAAATATATTAACTGTGCACAACAAAGAAAGACAGACACACAGGAATAAAAGTGAATAGGGACGAAAAAGAAAGTTATTGATTCGTTGTCTCATTTTCAGGGCTCGGTATCACGGTCCAGGAATAAGAATAAGGCTTCGTCATCATACTCTGCGAATTCAGGCAGGGTGAGCTCAGTGTCACCTGACAGAGTAGAAATTCCCTCATCTATGTTGCTGGCCACCTCATCTTCATCAGGCACGCTCTCTCGTACTCTGAAATCTGGTGGTATGAGGTGCTGATTCATCTTGATCATTGTTAACCTCTCCACATTTTTGGGCGAGAGGCGGCTCCGTTTGGGAGTTACAATGCCACCAGCCGCACTGAAAACCCGTTCAGAAGACACGCTTGCGAGTGGGCAAGACAAGTAGTTTAAAGCCAGGTTGGTGAGCTGTGGCCACAATTCTTTTTTCCCATGCCAATACGCCAATGGGTCAGAATTAACATAGACCTCTGTTGAGTCATTCAGATAGTCCTTCACCATCGACTCAAGGTCCTCATCCAAGGTTCCTCCACTTTGCTTAGCTCTTGCTGTGCCTCTGACCTTTTGAGAACCAAACCCACGCAGAGCTAGCCAATCCTCTTCAGCCTCCAATGTTTCTGTTGTGTTTCGTACAGATGATCCGGTTGCCGGTGTCTTTAACGGCTGAGAGGTCACTTGTGCCACAGCCACAGGTGCAGAAGTGGATTGTTTTGACTGGGGATGGCCTGCTGATGTACTGCCATTTCCTTCAATTTCCAGCCGTTCTGTTTCAAACCTCTTGGCTGACAAGGCTAGCCAACGTTTGTACTTTGGAACATGTTCATCATCAAAAGGAAAGAATGCTTGGCCTGCCAGTGCCTTTTTGTAGCGTGGATCCAGAATAGTAGCACAAATGTAATGCTGTTCTGAGTGGATCTTTTTAAGACGTTCATCACCTTGTAGGAGCTCTAATAATTGCTCAGCCAGAAGCAAAGAGTCTTGGTTTTTGTCATCTTTTTCAAACACAGAACACACCTCCTTCAGTTGGTCCTCCAGCATGTACAACAATGGGATAGCTTTTCCCAAATTAGAGTCCTCCTTGCTGACTGCACGCGTGAAGAACTCAAAAGGACGAAGCATGCGTGTCAGGCTTTGAACTATGTTCCATTGCGGCCCACCCATCCTCAGCTCCTCTGTACCCTCTGTAAGGAAATATTGATCGAGTTCCGTATACTGCTCATACAGACGCTCAAGCATGTAGAAGGTTGAGTTCCAACGTGTTACCACCTCCTGGATGAGTGCTTTCACTGGCATTTTATGTTGATATAGCAGGCTCCTCAGCTGCTTCCGGGCCTTAAAAGAATGGCTGAAATGCTTGCACATTTTTCGGCAGGTGTCCAATACACTGTACGCTGCACTGGCTTTATTAGCCAAGAATTTTTGGACAACCAGGTTTATACAGTGCGCCAAACACGGCACTCTGAAATAGTAACCGTCCCTCATGGCCTTAACTATATTGGCGCCATTGTCCGTGGAAACATAACCAACCCGGCGTTTTAGTGGGGACAGCCAGTTAAGGACCTTTGTGTTAAAGACATCCAAAATGTTTTCTGCTGTGTGACGTTTCTCCAAACCAAACATGGCTAGTGTTGCATGTTTCCGAGCAGCTTTAAAAACAATGTCTGTGTCAACACCTGTGTTTAGCTTTGCTTTAGCCCCTGAAAAAGAGACCCAGTGTGCAGTGATGCACATGTAATCAGCGCCTGCGCCACTGGCCCACATGTCTGTTGTCAGATGTATAGTGTGAACAGCACTCTTCTGCAAAGCTGCCCCAATCACCTTCAGAACATCTTCATGTAGTGCTGGAACCGCAACTCGGGCAAAATAGAACCAGCTAGGAACCTTCCATTTAGGGCAGAGCGCTGCCACTAATTCTAGAAAACCAACCCCTTCTACAAAAGAAAAAGGGAGAAGGTCCAGAGCTAGCATTTTAGCCAGCTTAGTGTTATACAGACGCGTCATTGGGTGGTTGCGTTCATATTGCGCTTCTGTAAACAACATCTTTTTAATGTTGCCCTGGACCAAGGATTTACGGGATGATGATGATATCTTCGACCCAGTTACGCTCGCTGATGAACTTTTCCGCATTGATGTCTCACTCTCTCCCACACTCTTAGTGTGGCTCACATGGGGTGTGCTGCTGACAGGGGTACTGGGTGTAAGTGAAGTGTTTGAATCGTCTTCTTCCTCCTCGTCATCATCAGATGACAAATCAACGTTTTGATTACGTGCAATTCTGGCTTGCATAAACGCCTCTAGGTGCGGAAGCCATTGGACAGGGTGCGCTCTCTTAAGATGACCTCTCTGGCCTCCGGTACCATAGTTAGAACCAAGCTTACCACGACCAACTCGAACCTTACAAAGGCTACAAATGGCTACGTTTTCCATTTTTGGGCAAACACTAAAGAAGTCCCAAACTGGAGACTTGAAATGTCTTTGGGGGCCGGAGGAGGCGGCGATACTGGTGGTGGTGGTCCTGCTGCTAATGCCAGATGAAGTGGAGGATGTGGATTGCCGAACTTCAGTACGTTTTGCACTTTCACCACCACGAATTGAGGTCGAGGTGGGTACCTTCTTGCGAGGAAGAAATATGGAAGCGGTAGGTTTTGGTGTACTACTTAATTCCAAATCTAATGATTCCATTTCCATTGCCTCCTCGTCGACATCATCATCACGCTCAGCAGCTTCTCGGGATAGGGTCAAAATGTCTCTTTGCTGCATGCCCGGTGGGGCTGCAGTGACCTTTGTGATGACTGGCTCGTCGTCATCGTGAGAGGCTTCATCACCAGCAGTATCTGTCACTTCTTGTTGAGCCTCATCACACTCCATAGGTATGAGTTTTTCGACGACCTTCCTTTTACGCTTAGGTACCTGTGTCAGATCATGGTGTGCCTCACTGTCAGACCGCAGTTGTGGTTCCCAAGACAGATCACTTGCATCAGAACGAGGTGGGCTTGAAGAAGATGTAGACACCCCCCTTGATCTTTTCCTTGCTAGGGATGTGGAAGACAATGAATGATCATCAGGAGGAGTGGCTTCCAATGATACCTCGGCTTCATTGTCGATTTCCTGATGTGCCCCTACTTCGGGAGGAACAACTATTGTGGGCACTTGTGAACCTCCATGCACCTTTGCTTGCACATCTCCTTTTGCTGCCTCTCCTTCCACGTGTACTTGGGCGTGTACTTGCACATGGTGTTGTTGTTGCGGCTGTGGTTGTTCAACACTTGTCAGATGAGTTACAACAACCTGTGTTGATTCAGGGACATTGCTGCTACTTTCTTGCGATGAGCCAACATCACTGGTCGATGGTGATTGGAGAAGTACACTGACTGCCTCTGAAGCACTCAAGGGCTTTGACTTAAGTTGGCGTGGTGGTGGAGGCACTGAACCCAATGGAGCAGGGGTGCTGCTCCCAGCTTGGTCCCCAGCAGATCCTGCTGCTGCAGGCGTACTTTTTTTTTTGCTCCCAAAAAACGTGGCGGGTGGCACACCAGCCTCCTTGGTAACTTGCTTCTTCTGCTCCTTACTAGCAACTTTCTTGCTAGAGGAGCTACGGAGAAATTTTTTGGGGGCCATCTTCTTCAGAGCAGGTCAGACAGAAGGCCGCAGTTGCACGAATTGTAGAGTTGTCTGAGGCCAGACGTGACGTCGCGTGACGTTATGCTGCACACACACACCGCTGCAGGACTTCTTCCTGGCACTGGTGGTTCTCTTGAGTCTTGTGCACCTAAAAACAATGGAAGACAGAGGAACATCAGTTCAGTTATACACCACAAAAAAAATCGAAAAACACTGCAAAATCAGCACAATCCCATTCCATCCATGCCCTCCATGATGTTTAAATTCAAGACAACCCACAGAAAGACTAGGCCCATGCAAGACTCACTACCCCTGGGCATTAATAAAGGTTGAAAAGTAGGCAAAATGGTTGCAGCCTTGCAGGCCTAACAACAAAGCCTGCATTCAAAATGGCCACTTGCCTGCCAGCACATGGCCAGTGCCTGTAGCTGCACTCAAAATGGCCACCAGCCACATGGCCTGTCCCTCCCCATGAACACCCCCAAAAATCGAAAAACACTGCAAAATCAGCACAATCCAAATCCATCCATGCCCTCCATGTTGTTTAAATTCAAGACAACCCACAGAAAGACTAGGCCTATGCAAGACTCACTACCCCTGGGCATAAATAAAGGTTGAAAAGTAGGCAAAATGGTTGCAGGCCTAACAACAAAGCCTGCATTCAAAATGGCCACTTGCCTGCCAGCACATGGCCAGTGCCTGTAGCTGCACTCAAAATGGCCACCAGCCACATGGCCTGTCCCTCCCCATGAACACCCCCAAAAATCGAAAAACACTGCAAAATCAGCACAATCCCATTCCATCCATGGCCTCCATGATGTTTAAGTTCAAGACAGCCCACAGAAAGACTAGGCCCATGCTAGACTCAAATACCCCTGGTGAAAAGGCCACAAGTACAGGCCCAAAAAACGAAAATCACTGAAAAATCAGCACAATCCCATTCCATCCATGGCCTCCATGATGTTTAAATTCAAGACAACCCACAGAAAGACTAGGCCCATGCAAGACTCACTACCCCTGGGCATAAATAAAGGTTGAAAAGTATGCAAAATGGTTGCAGGCCTAACAACAAAGCCTGCATTCAAAATGGCAACTTGCCTGCCAGCACATGGCCAGTGCCTGTAGCTGCACTCAAAATGGCCACCAGCCACATGGCCTGTCCCTCCCCATGAACACCCCCAAAAATCGAAAAACACTGCAAAATCAGCACAATCCCATTCCATCCATGGCCTCCATGATGTTTAAGTTCAAGACAGCCCACAGAAAGACTAGGCCCATGCTAGACTCAAATACCCCTGGTGAAAAGGCCACAAGTACAGGCCCAAAAAACGAAAATCACTGAAAAATCAGCACAATCCCATTCCATCCATGGCCTCCATGATGTTTAAATTCAAGACAACCCACAGAAAGACTAGGCCCATGCTAGACTCAAATACCCTTGGCGGTCACAATCTGCTGAGTGGCCTGGAGGAGGTGACAATTGTTTTGGGGTCACGATTCCTAGATTTCGGACTGTTCCAACGATCTGCCCCCGGAGTGGCCGCCCTTGATTGCTTGGGAGAAGCACCTAATCTACAGCCATGACACGCAATAAGGGCAGAGGGGGCCACACCAAGCAGGGCACCGGTGAAATAACCTCCGCTTCGTGGGATTTCCGGAGGGCTGTGAGGGAGACAGCATGGAGAGTTTCCTGATGCGGTGGCTGGAGGGCTGGCTCCCCCCAGATGCCCTATCTCGCTGCTTCGTGGTGGAGCGGGCTCATAGGGCCCTAATGCAGAGGCCCCCGCATGGGGCCCGCCCGCGGTCAATCATTGCCATGTTTCTAAATTATATGGACCGCAACGATATCCTGAAGCAGGCCAGAGCTAAGGAATCCCTCACCGGTGATAACGCGCATATCCTCCTATTCCCAGCCTACACACGTCTGGTGCAGCAGCAGCGACAAACCTTCCTGGCGGCCAAAGCTCGCCTCCGGGACCTTAAGCTCCAATATGCATTGCTGTTTCCGGCCCACCTGAGAGTAGTTTACCAATCTTGCGCTAATTTCTTTGACTCTCTGGAGGAAGTCTTTAAGTGGACTGATGAGACTGTGAAGGTGCGAGTTCACACACCACCAGGCAGGAAATCGGACTCATCGTCGAGCGTGGTGGCCCGGAGGGGCCTCCGAGGCCAACGGAGGGGTAACAGGAGATTGAGGTCCAGGCGTCGTTCGCTGACTGGCACTGCCCTCCAGAGGAGGGATTTGACACCGGAGAGATAGGCCTCGGCGGACTGATCCATGGAACTGGCAGGGGCTGAGAATCTGGAGACTTTCAATCAATCAATCATAGACATTTATAGAGCGCGCTACATACCCGTGGGGTCTCAAGGCGCTGGGGGGGGGGTGCCGCTACTGCTCGAACAGCCAGGTCTTCAGCTTCTTCCTGAAGGAGAGGTGGTCTTGGGTCAGGCGCAGGTCGGTCGGGAGGGAGTTCCAGGTCTTGGCGGCCAGGTAGGAGAAGGACCTTCCTCCTGTAGTCGCTTTTCGGATGCGGGGGACGTCGGCGAGGGCGTGGTTGGCTGATCGGAGGAGGCGTTTGGGAGCGTAGAAGTTGACTCGGCTGTTGAGGTAGCTCGGGCCTTGGTCGTGTAGGGCTTTGTGTGCGTGGGTGAGGAGGCGGAAGGTGATTCTTTTGTTGACGGGGAGCCAGTGGAGGTCTCTCAGATGTCCGGAGATGTGGCTGGTTCGTGGGATGTCGAGGATGAGTCTGGCTGAGGCGTTCTGGATCCGCTGGAGTCTCTTTTGGAGCTTGGCGGTGGTACCGGCGTAGAGGGCGTTGCCGTAGTCCAGTCGGCTGGTGACGAGGGCCTGGGTGACGGTCTTCCTGGTCTCGGTGGGGATCCACCAGAAGATCTTCCGTAGCATGCGGAGGATGTTGAAGCATGCCGATGAGACGTTGTTGACTTGCCTGGTCATGGAGAGGGAGGAGTCCAGGATGAAGCCCAGGTTGCGTGCATGGTCTGTCGGTTTGGGTGCGGTGCCCAGGGCGGGAGGCCACCAGGAGTCGTCCCAGGCGGAGGGTGAGGAGCCCAGGATGAGGACCTCCGTCTTGTCCGAGTTCAATTTCAGGCGGCTGGTCGTCATCCACTCGGCTACCTCTTTCATCCCTTCGTGCAGGTTGGCTCTGGCGGCGGCGGGGTCGTTGGTCAGGGAAAGGATCAGCTGGGTGTCGTCGGCGTAGGAGATTATGTTGAGGTTGTGCTGGCGTGCGATGGCCGCGAGGGGGCTCATGTAGACGTTGAAGAGGGTGGGGCTCAGCGAGGATCCTTGAGGGACGCCGCAGATGACTTCGGTGGCCTCTGACTTGAACGGTGATAGACGGACTCTCTGTGTTCTTCCGTCGAGGAAGGAGATGATCCATTCCAGTGCCTTGTCCTGGATTCCGATATTGCTGAGGCGCTGTACAAGGGTGCGGTGGCAGACAGTGTCGAAAGCCGCGGAGAGGTTTGATGTTCAAACAGGCACAATGTTGTGGGCTGGGCACCTGGTCACGCAGTGATGGGCGGGAAAGGGTAAGGCCCGAGGCTATGGGTGGCCAGTTTGGGATCCATTGGGAGGTATGGCTCATGTCCCCCGGTTGAGGACTTGGTTCCTATCCGAACGCGACAGATACTTCCATGTTCATGAGGTATGGGGTGGAGGGATTGTTGGGGGGAGGTTTGTTCTATTTGTTTGATTGCACGTCCATGTTGGTAGCTTGCAGCTCATCGCACACACCAGGGAACATATATGCAGGCCACAAAGGTATACGTCATTTGAAATGTCTGGCACGCAGAAGATTAGTCCGATAGTCCCTGGTTCCCTGCGCATAGTTAGCTGGAATGTTCGTGGGACACTGGACGAGGTAAAGCGAGGGGCCATTCTTCACTATGCCAAACGAGCTAGGGCCGACGTGCTCCTGCTACAGGAGACACACTTGCTGGGTACTAAAGCGATATGTCTACAGCGGTATGGATATCACCATGTATTTCATCCAGTCTTCACACGGGGCTCCCGGGGTGTGGCAATATTATTCCATTGAAGGGTCCCATATGCACATGAGAGATTTTGGTCAGATACGCAGGGAAGATATGTCTTCGTACTGGGTAGAATTGGGGAGTATACTTTGACGCTGGGCAGTATGTATGCTCCACCGCAGTTACACTGTTCCTTAGTGGAATGACTTCTGACTCTATGGGGGGATATGCCAGATACACTTTCTGTTGTGGGGGGAGACTGGAATGATGTGATGGAGTTGGGTCAGGATAGATGGAGGAGTGGTGATGATGACGGGGTGGGAGGATCCCCCACCAAGTTACACTCCCTGGTGACAGGGCTAGATTAGGCGGATACATGGCGACACCTACATGGCCTTAGAATTCAACTGGGAGGGTTTGGGGTTTTCCAGAAGTAACCAGGCGCACACCTGAGTAACCGCAAAGTGTATACTACTACAGAGTACAGCAGTCCAGGCAAAAAGGGCGGGCGGTAATCCCTCGTAACCGCTCTAGGTTGGACCCAAAAGATCCACACTAATTGCACAGTAACAACAAAGCCCTTGCACTGGAGAAAAACAGTAATGTCTGGGTGATTTACAGTTTCAATGAGAGAGGTAAACTGAGCACATCAAGACTTAAGTAAGTCGACCATATGGTGCAATAAGAGAGTTCAAAAGATGTAGAGTTCTTGGTGTATAACACCGGTTTAATGTTCCTCTGTACTGGCCAACACGTGTTTCATCGCAGGGAACAGACTGCGAATCTTCAGGGCCTCATAAACTATGAAACGGAAATGGTGGTGTGGCCACCCGGATGGGTGAGATGTGTAGAGAATAGACGTTGCTCGCGTGGTTGGCAGTCTCTCATTAGTGTTCAATGGAGGCCAAAACCGGGAGGAGAAGATTTAGCGCAGCAGCTCAAAATCATAGACAGGCGGATACACCTGACTAGCCGCATTCCCCCTCCTGTAGTTCCCGGCGCCGTGTTTCAAAGACTGGAGCGTAGAGGTAGAGAGACAGACGGCGGCCCAGCCAGACGGCAACTAGTGTTGGCTCAGCAACAATATGCAGCCCTACTGCTGGAGGCCCGTCAGGTTTGGCTGGCAACGCGTAGTAAGGTCTATCAATGGGGGGATAAATCGAGCAAGATGCTCCACAGCCTCTGCCAAGGCACCTTGCACGCCCAACCTCTACCCCTTGTCCTTGATCCTGTGAGAGCGTCGATTCTCGAGCCCCCTGCTATTGCAGAAAGCTTTGCGGCATATTATGAGGACCTGTACACGCCAAAAGAATGTCTCGCAGCTGCGGTCATTACGAAGTTCATAGATGAACTTCCCCCTAAGACAGTCTCGGGTGAGCTACGGGACCAACTAGATAGGTCCCTGTCAGATGACGAGTTGGGTACAGCTCTGGGGGAGCTGAATCCCGGGAAGGTTCCGGGCCCTAATGGCTTTCCCAGTGAGTTTTTTAAATGTTTTTTTGTACAGCTGGTCCCACATTTTTTGCCGGTGGGGGAGGAGGCGCTGGAGCGTGGCTTGCTTCCCCAAGGTTGGAGTTACGCTGAGTTGGTGGTGATTCTCAAGCCGGGTAGACCCCCGGAGCTGTATACATCGTACCGCCCAATCTCCCTCCTCAATGTGGAGGCTAAGGTTTTAGCCACGGCATTAGGCAATCGGCTTAGGCCACACATCACAGCACTGGTACACCCAGACCAGGCCGGATTTATGCCTCAGAGGGCGACTCGCCACAATATCAGGCACGCGCATGTTGCTGTATCGGCCAGTGGGCCGCTTGGGGAGCCAGTAGCGTTATTGCTGGCCGACATGGATAGAGCCTTCGATTCCCTGAGCTGGGTGAACTTATTTGCTCTGCTGAGGAAACTCAATTTCGGACCCCCGCTTTTTGGCCTATTTGCAGCTGCTCTACACTGATCTAACGGCTTCGGTGCGGGTGGGAGGGGCGATTTCTCGCTCGTTCTCCATCTGGTGGGGCACGTGCCAGGGCTGCCCCCTCTCCCCTTATCTTTTTGCGCTCGCCATGGAGCTGCTGGCGGCCCGGGTGCGCATAGATGCCCAACTGTGGGGGCTTTAATGGGCCCCGGGTGTCACAGACAAAATAGCACTTTACGCAGACGATGTCTTGTTCTTTCTTACTGCTCTGGACAGGAATCCTACATATCTTCGGGGAGACCTCTGGATTGTACATGAACCCATGCAACTCCATGCTGTGGATTCTGGGGGGTGCGTAAAGGGTTGGAGCATGGGCCTCATCCCTTCAACTGCCGTTGAGGGGGCTGAAGTATTATTTTATTTTTTTTGTCAGATGTACCATCAGTGTCCAGGGAACGCAATCTGGTCCCGGTGTGGGATCAAACTAGGGAAGACCTTCAATCAATCAATCAAAGACATTTATAGAGCGCACTACTTACCCGTAGGGTCTCAAGGCGCTGGGGGGAGGGGGGTGCCGTTACTGCTCGAACAGCCAGGTCTTCAGCTTCTTCCTGAAGGAGAGGTGGTCTTGGGTCAGGCGCAAGTCGGTCGGGAGGGAGTTCCAGGTCTTGGCGGCCAGGTAGGAGAAGGACCTTCCTCCTGTCGTCGCTCTTCGGATGCGGGGGACGGCGGCGAGGGCGTGGTTGGCTGATCGGAGGTGGCGTTTGGGAGCGTAGAAGTTGATTCGGTTGTTGAGGTAGCTCAGGCCTTGGTCGTGTAGGGCTTTGTGTGCGTGGGTGAGGAGGCGGAAGGTGATTCTTTTGTTGACGGGGAGCCAATGCAGGTCTCTCAGATGTCCGGAGATGTGGCTGGTTCGTGGGATGTCGAGGATGAGTCTGGCTGAGGCGTTCTGGATCCGCTGGAGTCTCTTCTGGAGATTGGCGGTGGTACAGGCGTAGAGGGCGTTGCCGTAGTCCAGTCGGCTGGTGACGAGGGCCTGGGTGACGGTCTTCCTGGTCTCGGTGGGGATCCACCAGAAGATCTTTCGTAGCATGCGTAGGATGTTGAAGCATGCCGAGGAGACGTTGTTGACTTGCCTGGTCATGGAGAGGGAGGAGTCCAGGATGAAGCCCAGGTTCCGTGCGTGGTCTGTTGGTTTGGGTGCGGTGCCCAGGGCTGGAGGCCACCAGGAGTCCTCCCAGGCGGAGGGGGAAGAGCCCAGGATGAGGACCTCCGTCTTGTCTGAGTTCAATTTCAGGCGGCTGGTCGTCATCCACTCGGCTACCTCTTTCATCCCTTCATGCAGGTTGGCTCTGGCGGCGGCGGGGTCGTTGGTCAGGGAGAGGATCAGCTGGGTGTCGTCGGCGTAGGAGATTATGTTCAGGTTGTGTTGGCGTGCGATGGCCGCGAGGGGGCTCATGTAGACGTTGAAGAGGGTGGGGCTCAGCGAGGATCCTTGAGGGACGCCGCAGATGACTTCGGTGGCCTCTGACTTGTACGGTGGTAGGCGGACTCTCTGTGTTCTTCCGTCGAGGAAGGAGATGATCCATTCCAGAGCCTTCTCCTGGATTCCGACATTGCTGAGGCGCTGAACTAGGGTGCGGTGGCAGACAGTGTCGAATGCCGCGGAGAGGTCCAGGAGGATGAGGGCCGCTGTTTCTCCGTTGTCCATCAGGTGTGGTCCCGCATGCCCTTGACCATCTACGGCAGGTCGGCCATCTTCAAGATGGTGGCGCTTCCCCGTCTCCTGTATCAACTAAGGAACCATCCCTATCGGATTTCACCTTGATGGTTCCGGCAGGTTAACTCAGCACTGGGAGGATTCTTGTGAGAAGAGGGCGCATTCAGGGTGGCCCTACACGCCTGTTTTTTATCCACATACACCGGTGGTCTTGCTACTTTGGATGTTCTTTCCTATTACCAAGCCACACATCTGTTGGTCCTCAATGAAGGTGGTTCGGGGGTAGGGGGGACCCAGCCTACGCGGTTGAGCGGCACCTTATGGGGACCAAATCTCTGCACACGCTATTATATTCTGCACCGCTTCGGAAGCTTCTGCCCCCGGCCACACGAGTGGTGTTCCATGTAAGTATGAGCGGAAAATCCGTTCCGCTCGCGGATTTTGCGAATTTTCGGTAAATTCGCGATCCGCGAACTCCCGCGTATTTACCGAGAATTCGCAAATCCGCGAGCGGCGGATTTTTCCGGGGGGCAAAAGTTGAATGTTGTAACTATTTTAGGATGGCGCCGGCAAGCTGCCAGCGCCATCCTAAAATAGTTACTAAGTTAGCTTCAACAGGAAGCCCTAATAGATAAAATGGAGCAGGTGCTGGATTTTATCTATTAGAGCTTCCTGTTGAAGCTAATTTAGTAAGTATTTTAGGATGGCGCTGGCAGCTTGCCGGCGCCATCCTAAAATAGTTACAACATGTTGTAATGCTGTGATGCTGGATAGAGGCTTGTTTTGCATCCTTGACTTTCACGAGCACAATACCCGTGCTGCTCTTGTGACCAGGGGTTTCTTTCTCTTCATCTGCTGAACTGATCTTTCTCTGACCTTTTATGCACACAAGAGGCATGTGAACTCGCATGGTAGCCCTGCCCGTTTGGCCCCGCCCACACACTCACGGTTTGCACCCTCTGCCCGCCATTCACCCACTATGATGGACAGCTCACTCAAGGGACCCCTGCGCCCGTCGGGGCGATTGCATAGTAACACACACATGGTCGCTCGAACTAGTTGATGCTCAAATTCAGTGACTCATTCATTAGCCCAAAAACAATCGTGAGCGTCGTCGAGGCTGGACAGGTGTGCCTTCTTCCCAACTCGGGTTTCTTTCTCTTGATCTGCTGAACTGATCTTTCTCTGACCTTTTATACACACAAGAGGCATGCGAACTCGCATGGTAGACCTGCCAGTTTGGCCCCGCCCACACACTCGCGGTTTGCACCCTCTGCCCGCCATTCACCCACTATGATGGACAGCTCACTCAAGGGACCCCTGCGCCCGTCGGGGCGATTGCATAGTAACACACACATGGTTGCTCGAACTAGTTGATGCTCAAATTCAGTGACTGAATAAGAATGTGCACTCGCATGGAAGCCCCGCCCCCCCCAAATCTGCGGATCCGCAAAATCCGCGGATCGTGGTTCCGCAAAATCCACCCATGCTTAGTTCCATGCCTGGAGGCAAATTCAGGGCAGGATGGGGTGGTGGAATGTCTTGACCCGGGAGACTCCTCTTTGGGGCAACGGCGTTTGCCTCAGTTGGCAGCCTTGCAGGGCTTCAGGGGATGGGACTCTATAGTTGTTTCGGCTCTGGGGGACATTATCACAGATCTGACACTTAAATCGTTCCAGGAGTTGCAGGACGAATATAGGATGCCATGATCCCAGTTCTTCCGATACCTGCAGTTCGGACATGCCCTGGCACCTAGTCTGGAGGGTCTAGAGTCTCTCCCTGATTTTAGCCCCATCAAAGCAAAGGTCTTCATTGGGGAACTACTGGACCGCAAGATCTCTCGCATATATCAGATGTTTGTTATTCACTGACACACAAATCAGCAGAGGCTAAAGACAGCATGGGAGGAGGACGTAGGTGAACTGGAGGACGAGGACTGAGCAGAGGCTTTAGCAAGCCCGTGTGGGGAGGCAATAGCCACGCGCCTGCGGTTGATACAATTTAAATACCTGCATAGAGTAAATTTCACTAGAGTGCGGCTGTGGAGGGCAGGAATGATCGAATCCCCCGAGTGTCTCCCCTGTCGGCGGGAGGAGGGTGCGCTTTTGCACACAGTCTGGAGTTGCCTCTCACTGTATCGCTTCTGGAGGGGGGTGTTCTCCTGCCTGTCAGAGGTATTGGGCCGGGAGTTTCCCTACACGTCGCGCCTGGCCCTGCTGCATGTTCTAGAGGGAGTTGGGGGCAATAGATAGAAGCGCAACCTCTTGTTATTAGGTCTCACATTGTCAAAGAGGGATATTGCCCGGCTTGGAAGGAGCCTCGGGCCCTGTCATTGGCTGCGTAGAGGAATGGGATGGATTTTTGTATGGGGCTCGAGCAGCCGGTCTTTCTTGCCAGGGGGTGCCCCCGCAAGCACTATAGAATTTGGAAAAGGTGGGTAGACTACCGGGGATTAGATTTAGATCCGCCTCCGTAGGGTGATGGTCGCTTGCCAGATTGATGGGTGTGTGGACTCCGGACTGTGTTGGGTGGCTGAAGGGTTTGTGGTTTCGCTCCGGAAGTATTGTAGTTTTCTCTGGTGACATGGGCGTAATCGGGGGGAGGGTGTGGATTTTGGGGGTGGCGTGTTCTGATGTGGTTCATTCATTTTCAGAAATGTCAATGTCATTCTTATTGCATGATTGATGTGTGCAGTAGTCTCCAGGTTACGGAGCTTTGCAGTTTATGTGAACCATGACAAATAAAACCTGTTTTCAAAAAAAGAAAATTTAGAAGAAGTGCTGGCTAAGTCTACCACTGATTCAAGCAACGAGCTACAGAATTGTCCAAGGGCTCCTCTGGGGTCGTAGAGAAGAATACCGGTAAATGTGACAAAGGGGGTGAGCGTGATGGAAAAATGGGCATTTTCGCAATCTGAGAGGGGGTTGCCCAGAATGCGGCATACTAGGTGGTCTTTGTAGATTATGGCGATCCCTCCCCCTTTGCTACTTATTCTATTGACATGCTGAATTAGATAGCCCGTTGGAAGCTCTTCAACTACATCTGGGTCTGAGCTAGGTACCAACCAAGTTTCCGTGAGGAATAGCACATCATGTGCGTTATCTTGTAGTAGCATGGCGATTTCTGTGGCGTGCTTTGGCATGGATCTTCAATTAAGCAGTCCCATGTTCAAAGGATTCTCACCCGTCAATTTGTTTCCTGTCTTTAAAGATAGTTCATAAGGGCAATAGGAACATTTTTGCAGCATTTTCTCTAGAATGATGGAATGTTTACATGTTGAGGTTGGGGTTTTTCTGAATTGAAGAACTCTGTCTCGTGAGTATTGGAGAGGAGCGGAGGGAAGAGAGGCAGGGGTTCTGGGCCCAGCGTCTGGTCTGGCGCGGACTGTTGCAGGCGAGCTTGCCTTTGGCGCGTCTTCGGTGCGCCGCCGGCACCCCCGCTGTGCGCGTCCGCTGCGCACTCTGCTGCGCACGTCCGCTGCGCACTCCGCTCTGCATACCTTTTTATGTGTCAATCAGTAAACGACTAGACTGCCAACCAGCACTTGCTTCCCTCCACACAATTGGGATTGGGACCCAAGGTGGACCGGGGAAGTGAGCCGGAAGTAAGAATCAGGGGGGAGAGCCTCGTAAATCAGGTATTCCCTCGTAATTATTCAAAAATATCATCGCCGTGTGAAAACAAAACTTTTAAGTCAATTCATGTCAATATTACATACCGTAATGCAATACAACATAAGACCTGGTGCTGCTTGACAGGGGTGTAACAAGTAAAAAAAAGTGAATTTGTGGTTATTCTTTGTAACTGTTTTTTTTTCTCTACCACCAACTGCAATATGTGCATTTCAGTGGGGCAAACAATAAGGTAAAACATTTTTTTGTAATTTTGAAATGAGAAACGAAAAATATTCCAGATAACAGCTGCTGACTACCTTTCTTACAGTGCTTCAGAGGTACAGTCTGCCCTAAGAGTGTGGCCCCTACTCTAACATGACTGATTGTTGTGAAGAGTGAGGCAATTACTTTTTAGGTCTCGCCTGAGCCAGGCATGCGATGCTCTGGCGAGACATTTAGTGAGTGGGCTTTAAAAAGCCAACCACAGCTTTTTGTCTGACATAGAGCCTGCGGTAATGCGCATAGTGATGAGCAGAGGCGCCATCTGGCTTTCCTCTCTCGTCATGGTGCATGCACATTTCACACCACTCGCCAAACGTGATGCTGCAGCTGGTTTTACTTTTGCTGCCGCGCGCGCGCACCACTCGCGTGGTTTTTAGAAAATGTATTTTAGCGCGCGAGCACACAACTCCCAGGCCCTTTTTAGCCATCTAGCTTCGATCTGCATGGGCTAAGGGTGGGGGTAATGGGTCACAGGAGTGGTGCAGCTGCTTGTTTCTTAGCCCCTGCAGTTTTATTTATTCTATCTGCTTTTAACTCCCTCTCCTGTCCAAGCCGTTCATCTCCCCAGCCCTCCTTCATTATCACACACTTCCTTTGTCGTTCTCTTATCAGAGCTGCTTGTTTGTGATAGCAGGGGGGCTGGATGAGGCTGGAGCCTAGCTGCAGCCGCAGCAGAGACTGTCCCTTTCTACCTCCCTCTCCTCGGCCTATGCTATGAAGCATAACCTGCCCTGCACCGGTGGCCCCTGTATATGTAGGTAAGGGCCCAGCTACAGTTCCCCTTCTCTGCACAGCCTGATGCAGTGCAGACAAAATGCTTTCTTTATGCTACTGTATGGGTTCTGTGCAGTGTACACATTGTGCATTTTCACCCTATTTCTTTCGGTGGTCTGATTTTAGGTTTTACGTAAACTGCATTTTTTAGTTTCAGACGAGTATGCTAACAGGACAAGGTTAAAATACCCAAATGTTTTGTCCACATTTATTTTCTTTAATAATGTATAATAATAGACATGTTTCTAAACTGTATGTAGAGAAGCTTTTGAACATTTTCATTTCGAGATTAAATACTATCCGGACCATTTCTCTATATTATCATTAATGCATCGCTTTTTTGTAGTTAGACAGCTTCTAAATTCTCACTTTCCAGTATGGCTTCTGGCTCCATGTGAGCCCTGGATGGGTGGCAGAGGGGTCATTGACAGCTGCCCGTCTTCCCTTTCACTGGTTTCTCCCTAGGGTGCTGAAACGTACAGTTTACTCCCTTTCTCGTTTCGAGCATGGGGACAGCGCAGCAAGGTAAGCTCTAACTATGAAACGGACTGTTATTTCTTCTGCATTCTTTGGTGCACCACTCCAGGAAGTTATAATACTGACTGAACTTATGTAGTGCACAGAAATGTCTGTTGTCTGTGCTTCGTTGATATTATTACACGATTTAGTAGAACAGGGAAGATGAATGCCTGAATTATCTCTGCCGAAATTGCAAAGTGAGACTGTTGCTGCCACATGGCCCTATGTACGAGTAATACAGTATAAGTGCACGTTGAACTAGTGGATTACGGAGGTGGGACAAGCCGGCCGAAACAAAGGAAACCTGCTGCCAGGTGGTATACCCACGATTGCAGGGAGGCTAAGTCTAATTTAATCTGTGCCATCAAAACCCGAGATCCAACTGAGGTTCGCCTAGCTCGCGCCGTGTATAGGCGCGCACTTTTAGTGGCAAAAAGGGCTTGGGATGATTCCCACTGGGAGGAGTTAAAACTGGCTAGCCAGAATAGGAATGGGGAACGTTTTTGGGCTCTAGTGAGAAAAAATAATGGCAATGGAACAGACCAACTATCAAACCACATCACGGATGGGGAATGGTACGATCACTTTAGGAAACTGTATGCAGGGGTAGGGCCCCCGAGAATCCCGATGCAACAGCTGAACACTCACCACTCCATCATTACTTACCCCTATTCATGGACCGAATAGGGCAGAGGGAGGTAGAATCTGCAATCAACAAAATCGTCCTAGGCAAGGCACCGGGCCAGGATGGCATTCATGCCGATCTGTTCTGTACCAGCCCTAAGCAATGGTCCAAGTTCTTCTCCTTCTTGACCAATGCCCTACTCCTAGGGTCTCCAGTCCCAAACTCCTGGAAGGGAGCTGAAGTGATCCCTATATATAAGAAGGGGCCGAGGGGTGACCCTGCCAACTATCGGCCCATCAGCCTGATTGACGCTGGTCAGAAGGTGGTTGGCAGAGTCCTCCTCAAAAGGATCCTATCTTGGGCAGAGGAGAATAACATTATCTCCCCCTTCCAGGTGGGGTTTAGGGCCTGTACAAGTACTGTTGACCAGGCTTTCAGACTGCTACTACTGCATTGGAAGACCGTCTCAATTAGCAAGGGTGGTCTGTACCTGGCCTTCATCGATTTGAAGACCGCGTTCGATCTGGTCCCCCGAGGGCGGCTGTGGGCAGTCCTTCATGAGATGGGGTTCCCTCCGCCCATTCTGCACCTGCTGGCTCGCATACACAATGGAACCTACGCACGCATCGGTGGGGCGCGAAGGAGCAGTTAACAGAAAAAATTCCGATGAACAGAGGTGTCCGCCAAGGGTGTGTTCTGGCTCCGACCTTCTTTTCCCTATTTGTCAATGGGGTGGTTTCTTTTTTAACTGACATCGATGCTGACGCCCCTAGTCTGGCCGGTGTGAAGGTCCCCGCCATGCTCTTTGCTGACGACACGTTATTGGTTTCCAAAACGCCCATGGGGCTCCAAAAATTGCTAGACCGATTTTGTGACTTTTGCAAATTAAGGGGCTTGGTCATCAATACTTCTAAAACGAAGCTCCTTTATTTCAATCCCAGCAAAAAAGCTAATCGCACGTTCACCCTCAATGAAGAGCCGCTTGAGCGGGTCAAAACGTTTGATTATCTTGGGATTAGGATATCTGACCAACTCAAGTGGAAACTCCACATTGAAAAAATGGCCCTTAACCACAAACGGGTCGTGGGTGCTATAAGCAGGAAGCATAGATCTTCAGTCTCTAGACCTATAGCCCCTGCTCTAGAGATCTATTCAGCAAAAGCAGTAGGCAGTGCACTGTACGGGGCTGAGCTCTGGGGTTTTAGCAATGTTGACCTGCTAGCAATGGCTGAAAACCAATTTTATAAAGAGCTGTTGTCCATCCCCAGGAGTTCCCCTAGCAAGCCCATTCAATACGATTTTGGATGCAGATCTATCAAAGACCTTATAATTCTGCGTCCACTTCTTTATTGGGCTCGCCTGTGGCGCACACCGGAGCTAGAGAGCTACGCAGATGGCATCAAAGAAATCATGAGCTTGCAGGGGTCACATAAAATAGCCTGGCTTTCCAAATTAAAGGAACTCCTGTTGGCCATCGGCCTTTGGGTGGCATGGGAGTCCGGTGCTTCATTGTCCAAATTAGAAGTCAAGCTGGCTTACTGGCGGTGGGTCGACGCCCAGGAATCTAGAGCGGATAACTTGGGCAGGCTCACCTATGAGTTCCGACTGCTCAAAACTGTTCCCTTTCTTGAACCCTACCTGGATGTTATTAGAAAACCAAAAGACAGGGCTTTGTATGTACAGTTTAGAATAGGAACCCTACCAGTCCGCGAACGCACCTCAAAATGGAAACCCCCTTACCAGACGCCTGCCACCGGCCCACACTGCAGCACCGAACTGGAAACTATTGCACATGTTTTCTTCGTCTGCAGTACAACAAGCCTAGATCTAAATGGTTAAAACCTGTTTGTCTCCTTCTCAAGACTAGATGTTATGCCCAAGCTCTAAAAATCCTGCAATCTGATTCTAACACAGTACTGGCGTGTCGGGTAGCCAAATTTCTTAGTTGGGCGTGGGTGATCAGATGTAAAGCTATGTGATGAACCCTCTTTCAGGCAATCCTTAACATCCTGTTTCTTTTAAACTCAAAGCTGTAAAATGTTTAATACTGTTTTAAACTGTCTATTTAATTATTTATTGAGTGTTTTTAATATTATGAATTGTATTTTAACTGTTATGTGCTTTTAAGATATTATCATATCGAAATAAAGCTTTGTACTCACTAGTGGATTAGTAGTTTTGTGTCTGAGATGAATTGACTCACATGTACTTGTATTTGGACGTCTGTTAGCTTAAAAAACAAAATGTAACACGCACCAAACCTCCCACCCCCAGTAAAGTCGGGTTTCATGCAAAAGACATGCAGATTCAATACACATTCATTGGCTGTCTTTCACTTACAAAGTTCCCGAATGCATTGCTCTTTCTCCAAGTATCCAACTATTTAGGGGACATTTTGGCTCTTACATTTCGTTTCGTATGAGGTCTTAATTTGCATGAAGTTCGTGTTTTTCATGCCTCGGTATTACATCAACTTGTCTTCAGAAAGGACCTCAAGGCCTCGATCAAATAGCAATAACTTATTTATGGTTTTTGAGTGAAAGCTCCCTGGTTGCAAGAGTGCTATTGTAAACTTAACCAACCTGCAGGAACTGTAGATACAGCGTAATGTGTGTCTGCCTCAGATGAGACCACAGTACATAATGTGATGAGCGCACTGTACTGCAGTTGATATTTATACTAGTTCGAGTCGACAAGCAGGTCGTGAAGTTAAAGTATTTGTTGCTTCAGGGCCAGTTTATCAGTGCTGTACATATAAACACAACTCGCATCTATTGTTTTGTCTCTGGTTCCAAGACTTGTTTTGTGAGATCAGGGTCCTCTTTCCCACTAGGAATCCTTCCAGTGACACTCACCCTAGCTCTTCCATCCATTCTGCTCTAATCTCTTCTTCACAAACTCGCAGCTGCCCCGTTTCCCACTCCCTCTCATATTCCTTCTCCCCGGTTCCATTCTTCTCTACCCACACCTTTCTCCCCGTCACTCGTGCGTACTTCTCTCTAAATCCTCTTTCGCTCTGTCACACATATCCTCCTCTGGTATTACGCTCTCCCCTGCCACTCATTATCCACAACTCCTTCCCTATTTTTTAATTCTTTTTTCCATTGGTGTCACTTATTTTTCACCTCACCTCCCACGTAACCTATTTCCAATTACTAGTTCTACAGTGCCGCAAGGTCATAAAAAAACCGCAATAGCACTATGCAAATATGATCACTCCACTGCAAACAAAACAAGCATTGGCATAGCAAATAGGTCTCGCCTTTGCGACCTTATAAGTGTTTAGCCATGCAACAGTTGGTGTTGTTGCACCAAGGATATTGTGTTGCATAACTGAATACTTATAAAGTCACAAAAGCGAGACCTATAGGCTATGCCAATGCTTGTTTATTAGGCAAAAGGGATGAGGCGGGGGCAGCATTTCCAGCTCAAATGCTAGAATTGCGCTGCGAAAGAGTGCACTTCAGCACTACTCTGATACTAATGGAGATGCAAACTTTCAAGAAAAATAGGAGTCTATGGAGGTTTGGGTCACCAGACCAAGACCCGCACCATACCGCCTCTTATCAGGCTTTGTAGTTGCCAGTGTGCATCTTCACATTAAGAAGGAGAACACTGAGCTTTACTCAGCTTTGAGTTAAGGGGACTCTAAAATTAATTGGGGGAATCCGTCCACCCGCGTCCAACCCCAACTTGTGCACGTTGGGTGGTGGTAAGATTGGCTTCCCCCTCCCTCCTTCATGTGTCTTCCCCCTCCCTCCTTCATGTGTCTTCCCCCTTCCTCCTTCATGTGTCTATCTTCTCTGACCCCTATTGTGTAAAAGCGTTTCGTTGCTAGCTTCACATTACATAAATCCTATATATGCACATACAGACGAGTCAACTGGAAGTGACCATTTGGTGTTATTAGTCTGACAGTGTTTATTTGTTTCCTTTTGTATTGATCTCACTTGCTTGCCACATCTGTACTCTCCCCAATATTGAAGAACAGGGGAAATCTGCTCTTCATTGGTCTGACTTCATCCCTTAGAATTCACTTGGGAAATGAAGCAGTGGTGTTTCCTACTAAATATTTCATACCCTAACTTGTTTTCAAGGTCGAGGTGTAGCTATACTTAGTTGCTACAAAAATAGGAGAAGATCCCGTGCAAGGATGTATTGAAATAGGCCAGGTTTACTGCTGCATGACCTTCTAACAAATTCTCTCACTTCTTCACCAATTTCAGATTACTTATAGATTCGTGAGCTGTATCAACAGTGCTCTCTCTGATTGTGCCAAAATTAACGATAAATCCTGCACAATAGATAGCCAGACCTAGAAAGGAGAGAAGATCTGATACATTGCTGGGTGCAGAGGCAGAGGTGAAGGATGCAGTTTTATCTAGATCAGGGTGCATTCACACCTTCACAAGTAAAGAAACAGCCATCTGAAGCAAGCTTCAGAGATGCCTTTCCAAATTTATTTTTTGCCTTTATTAAGCATCAGGTTTACTGCGCACATCATGTGAAAGACCTTTATGAGCGACTCATCACAAATTTTCAGGATGCCCTGTATGACAAATTTCTCCCTGTAAAACATGAGCAGCTGAGGAAACACTTGCTGTGCATTATTTCACTTGCCCTGTATGGCTAAGTTTGAACAGCGAATGTCCACACAAATGCAAATTGTGTAGGCCTCTCAATTGACTGTTCAATATATTACCGGAAAAGATTATTGATTATTGTTGAATATTAAGTTATGGCTCAAAAGTGTTGAATTATTTCACCAATGTGTAGACAAATATATCAGTCCTTGAGTTTTCCAATGTCTTGAAATATTCTTGGGAGCATCTTCACAAGGTCAACTTGTTGGTCATCCTTTACTCTGGAAATCAGTTGGGAAAGAATTTGGAGGAGATCCATCTAAGTCACTGATTTGAAACTCCAAAGGCACTATGTGGGGGTGTGGTTTGGTGCCTGCAACGACAGTGGCCCCTTCTGTCTAAGGGCCATATGTAGGTCGCTTAATACCGGTCGGTAACGGCCGAAAATCGGTACATTTGCTGTTATTGACCGGTATTTAGCTTTTTCTAATGTAGGTGGCTGGATTTAAGAATTCGGTAATTTACCGATTCGGTAATTTAAGGAATCGGAAAATTACTGAATCCTTAAAACAGAGGTCTTCAAACTTTTTTACTCTGAGTCCACCCTAAGCAAAATGTTTTGATGTTGGGCCCGCCTCCAAAACTTTTTGGGAAGGATTGGGGGAGCGAGAGGGACATGGATGCGTGCAGGGAGCTGGCTTATGAGATGATTTCAGGAATAATTTTTCTATAGCTTATGAACCGCACCAAATATGAGACTTATAAATCAGCAAATGCATCCAACAAAAACAGATATCCCAAACAAACTACTCCCCATAATTGGGGTGTTGTGAGTCCCTCATACTCTTTGACCCCAATGCAACAATACCTGCTGCACTTATGATAACTGCAGTCCTGAGTAGCAGGCTATCTCCTCTGCCTCTTTTACCTCGTCCCCACCATGATGGATCATCTCCTCTGTCCTAATGCTTGAAAGAACAATAGGTTCTGATACCCCTTTTTTTAAAGGTAGACAGTCATACTTGTGATGCAGTTGGCCCCCAAATTCCTGGCCCCCAGTCCTGCTGCATCTGCTCCTTTATGATAACCAGCAGTGGCCATTTACACACTTGGCAGCAGTACCAGCTTTACTAATGAATGACCCTTTTAAAAAAAAAAAACACTTATATTGTCACCTTCTTTGGGGTATCTCTCTGAAGAAGCGGTCTCTGGCCATTTGTAAACATAAAAATGAGTCTGCATAGGCTGGGCCTTCTCTTTGACAATATCTTTGAACCTCGCTTCTTTCCTAGACCATTTCTGTGAGGCCCCAAGGATCGAGAGGATTAGGGCTCTGCATCTGAATGCAACCCTGCTGGACTTCTTCCTGCCACCCCATGGACTCGGCTTTCACAAAAAAACTTCCCCTAAATGGTTAATACTGACTTTGAGATGCCTGTGCCTGAAACGAAGTGTGTGACGGTAGTGCAGAAATTAAAAAAAGAAACCGGCCTTCTTAACAGTCATTAATTGATTGAGTCACTTAAAGCCAGGGTCACTGGAATTGTGAGTTTCTGCAGCAGCAGCTTATTCCACATAATTATCAGTTTAGTGCATTTGCTACATGTTCCGGAGCAGTGGAAGGCCCTTTGCAAAGATTGACTGGTAATCTTGTAGTTGCTTTCTGCTGTATTTGGCTGTTAAACTGGTACTAATGAGGTGAAATATTTCCCCTGACAGCGTTACCGTGAGTTAAAATGACAAAATAATGAATTAATACTAACCACACGATGTGGCGCATTGTGCCACATAATTTACCTTTTCTTGCCGCATAATTTAGTTAAACCTGCCACATAATGTTGTCCTCTTCTGCTGAATAATTCAGGTGGATCTGCTTAACCCCTTCGCTGCGCCGGCTATTCTGCCGCAGCGCTAAGGGGGTGGGGCGGCCGCGCGGCGGTTCCGTGCTTGTGACGGAACTGCTCCGTCACGACTCGCGGGAGAACTGTGCTTGTGACTGAACGGTTCCGTCACGAACCCGCCCGCCCATTAAATCATCAGCGCAGGTGCGGAATTCGCGCCGCGCAGGCGCGGCGAACGGGTCGTGACGGAACCGTTCCGTCACAAGCACAGCTCACCCGAGGCTTGTGACGGAACGGTTCCGTCACAAGCATGCAAGGGGTTAAAGCTTTATGGTGGCAAAGATCTATTCTTTTTAAGATGTAATGTAAAGGAGTTATCAGCTGGGATTTGTAATAGTTGAAGGCACTTACCAAAATGTCTGCATTATATACAGTTTGATTACTTATTACTAAAAAGTATATTTTGTAAGAACTTGTTTTATCTCAATCACTGCATCATTTTTCAGAGGCCTAGTTTAGATTATGTAAATACTGTTTTAAAATAATGATTTACATATTCACAGTGCTTTCTGCTACAGTCTGGGACCTCATAGCACTATGAACAGGGCCATTCGAATTATGCGGCAGGAGAAGGCCAAATTATGCAGCATGGTTGACAATTCTGAAGCAAGCAAAGGCGAATTATGCTGCATATTTTGTGATAGAATTACTGCACTATTTTGCTATTTTTACACTTGTTAACATTGTCCTGGCCTTTATTGTCCCTCATAAGTACCACATTAACACCCACTTACAGCAATAAGCAACAGAAAGGTGACCAGTCGACCTTTAGAAAGGGCCTTCCACTGTAAGGTAACATGTGTTGCTGCATTTTTTAATCTGAAAATTATGCTGCAGATGATGGATTATGTGGCAAATGCTGTAAAACCCTAAATATGTGCTGAGAGTGCAGGGTGAGTGTGAAAGTGAAGGGTTAGAATGAGCTGTGAGTTGTCTGAATGCGGGGTGAATTCCCAGACACTTGAAAGTTAATCAGCATGTTATTGATGTGGTGTAGTGTTTCAGGTATAAATTGAACTATTGCTATTATGGAATTAATCAGGGAATCGAGGGTGAAATAAATAATGCCAGCTCATTATTTTGATGTTGCAGACATTACAGAAATAAACATTCACCGAAAGCCCTATTTTCAGCACTTATCTGTTTGTACTTTTAAAAGCAAATATAAAGCACTTTTAAATGTGTTCAAGGGCTGTCTGAATGATTCATGACTGAAAATAAAAGGAACAAACAGAAAGTCACTTTACAAATGAATACATACTTTTTTATTTAAGACCATATTTAGTGTCAAAACAAGGTCTTTGCAGGCTCTTTAAACATACAAGGCTGGCATTTTTTCTATTGGCAAACCTTTGTTGTTCTCCTTTTCATGAAATGCATTTTCTCACTACAGCAGTAAATTTATAATTAAATTGTAAGGAATAGGAAGAGTCGGGGCCCAGGAAAAAGAAAAAAAAACTACGCCTCGGTAACCAGTTCCTGAAGGTATTTAAATGGTCTATAAAGACCTGTGAAATACTCGGTTGTGCTGGAGTCTTAATAAGACTCCAGACACAGCCCAGCCCCCAGCAGCCCACCCACTGACCTTTGGCCCCACACTCTGAGGGCTTCGGAGTAAATGAAGACAGCCTGGAAATACAGCAAATAAACATCACTGCACTTCCTGGCGTCTTCATTTACATGTGCTTGCAGAGGCCTTTGCGCCCCCCTGGGAACCCATCCACGCCCCCCAGGGGGGCGCGCCCCACAGTTAGAAGAACTGTGCCTTAAGATACCGAATCAGTAAATTACCGATTCCTTGAATCCAACTGCGCGCCTGAGTGGGATTAAACCTGGCAATATTTGGCAGCCACCGGCAACCCCAGAACATGGCCTAATCCCTGCTGATGAGGGGTAAATACCCCGAAACGCATGTCCAGGGATGGCGAAGAAAGGGAAGATAGCAGAGAATCGAAAGAAGATGCATTGCGGAACACGAACTACACTTACCACAGTCCTTAGGGGCGATCCCGCTGGTGTGTGAGTAGTGTGCGACCCCAACCCCATTTGTAATGTTAAAGCTCCCTCGAGCAGTTGGCTGACGAGCCTGGGACCTCGCACCTGTGCGCCTGAGTGGTACTAAACCCGGCAATATTTGGCAGCTACCGGCAACCCCAGAACATGACCTAATCCTTGCTGATGAGGGGTAAATACCCCGAAACACGTGTCCAGGGATGGCAAAGAAAACGAAGATAGTAGAGAATCGAAAGAAGATGCACCGCGGAACACGAACTACACTTACCACTGTCCTTAGGGGCGATCCCGCTGGTGGGTGAGTAGTGTGCGTCCCCATCCCCATTTGTACTTATTTTTGGACAGAATTGTTGCTCTGCTCAGCGCCTGTCCATGTTTTGCCTGCCTGTATGATAATGTGTGTGGCTTCTGCTGCTTCTGTGGGAAAGACCTGAGGCCTTCAACAGTTCACTCAGTGGGTTGTGAACTTCAACCAGAAGGGTGCTCTTAGACAAGCGCAAGAGTTTTGCGGAGGAACGGAGGGAAGAAATGATTATACAACTTTCGAGGTCCTTTTAATAAAGTTTTACTGCAGACATTTATTTTGATTGTAAGAGGCCAGGATATTAGTTTGTTTAAAAAATTCCTAGTATTGTACTTTCAGTAGCTTTTCCTCTTTTCCACAGGTGCAGTACTTACTTGGACCAGAGCCCTCTGTGAAAAGAAATTGGTGCACAGGTACGTGTTTTGTTATTCTTAAACCTTTCTTTAGTTTCCTTCCTCTCCCCCTGACCTGTGCTGTCTTAAGTCGCTGTCTTTCCTCTCTCGATTTTTCCTGAATCCTCCTTTGAGGTACTTCACCTTCACAGGCCCCAATGGACCGCCTGGACCTTCGGTGACTTACAGGAAGGGGCCCCGGGACTGGTTCCAGCTTTGCTTCCGAACCTTAGCCAGCCCTCCCCCGGGCCCTGATGGACCCATGTCCCCACGCCTGAATCCCTGGATGGCTTGCAGGACGGGGACTCTGGCACCCCGGGGCCCACCAGACAGAGCTCAAGCCCTGGGCATGGTCCCACCTTCCGAACCCTAGCCAGGCCGGGTAGAGCCTCCACGGGCCCCAATGGACCCCCATGGCCAGCACCAGGACTCAGCTGGCTTGCAGGATGTGGGGCTCCTGCACCCCGGGGCCCACCAGACGGAGCTCAAGCCCCGGGCCTGGTCCCAGCTTCAGGACCCTAGCCAGGCTGCGGAGAGCCTCCCTGGGCCTCAATGGACCCCGTCCCCAGTTCCTGGACCCTTGTCTGGCTTATAGGACGGGAGGCTTCTGCACCCCGGGGCCCGCTGGACAGACCTCAGGCCCCGGGCCCGGTCCCAGCTTCAGAACCTTAGCCAGGCAGGGGAGAGCCTCCCCGTACTCCCAAGGACCTTCGTTCCCAGCACCCGGACCCTTGGCTGGCTTGCAGGACAGGGGCTCTCGCACCCCAGGGCCCACTGGACGGAGCTCAAGCCCTGGGCCCGGTCCTAGCTTCCGAACCCTAGCCAGGCTCGCTGGGCCTCCGTGGACCCCCATCCCCAGCGCCCGGACCCTCAGCTGGCTTACAGGACCAGGGATCCCGCACCCTGGGGCCCGTCAGATGGAGCTCAAGCCCTGGGCCTGTTTCCAGCTTCCGAACCCTAGCCAGGCCAGGGAGAGCCTCCTCGGGCCCTGATTGACCTCCGTCGCCAGCGCCTGGACCCTCGGCTGGCTTGCAGGATGGGGGGCCCCTGCACCCCAGGGACTGCTGGACAGAGCTCAAGCTCTGGGCCCGGTCCCAGCTTCCAAACCCTAGCCAGCTCTCCCCGTGCCCCGATGGACCACTGTCCCAAGCGCCTGGACCCTTGGATGGCTTGCAGGACGGGGGACTCCTGCACCCTGGGGCTTGCAGGATGGAGCTCAAGCCCCAGGTCCGGTCCCAGCTTCCAAACCCTAGCCAGGCCAGGAAGAGCCTCCCCAGGCACCTGTGGACATCCGTCCCCAGCACCCATACCCTTGGCTGGCTTGCAGGACGGGGGGGCTCCTGCACCCCAGGGACCGCCAGATGGAGCTCTAGCTCTGGGCCTGGTCCCAGCATCAAAACCCTAGCCAGCTCTCCCCGGGCCCTGATAGGCCCCTGTCCCCAGGGCCTGGACAGGGCCCTGGGTGGCTTGCAGGATGGGTCCCAGCTTCCGAACCCTAGCCAGGCCTGGAAGAGCCTCGCCCGTCCCCAGTGGACGCCTGTCACCAGCACCCATACCCTCGGCTGGCTTGCAGGACAGGGGGCTCCCGCACCAAGGGGTCCCTCAGACAGACCTCAGACCCTGGGCCCGATCCCAGCTTCCAAACCCTGGCCAGGCTGGTGAGAGCCTCCCCTGGCCCTGATCCCCATCTCCAGCACCTGGACCTTTGGTGACTTACAGGAAGGGGGACTCCCGCACCCCGGGGCCCACCAGACGGAGCTCAAGTCCCGGGCCCAGTTCCTGCTTCTGAACCCTAGCCAGGCCAGGCAGGGCCTCCCCGGGCCCAATGGACTACCATCCCCAGTGCCCGGACCCTCGGCTGGCTTGCAGGACAGGGGCTCCCGCACCCCAGGGATTGCCGAATGGAGATTAAGCTCTGGGCCCTGTTCAGCTTCTGAACCCTAGCTAGCCCAGGGCTCGATAGACCCCCGTCACCAGCGCCCGGACCTCCGGATAGCTTGCAGGGTGGGGGACACCTGCAATCCGAGCACGCCGGACAGAGCTCAAGCCCTGGGCCCGATCCCAGCTTCTGAACCCTAGCCAGGGTAGTGAGATCCTCCCCTGGCCCCGATAGATCCCCACCCCCAGCGCCCGGACCTTCTGTGACTTACAGGTAGGAGGGGTTCTCCAGCCCCCCAGGACCCACCGGACGGAGCTCAAGCCTCAGGCCCGGTTGCAGCTTCCGAATCCTAGCCAGGCTGGGGAGAGCCTCCTCAGGCCCCAATGGACCCCCTTCCCCCACGCTCGGACACTCAGCTGGCTGGCTGGATGAGGAATCCCTCAGCCCGCTGGAAGGAGGAGCTCAAGCCCTGGGCCCGTTCCCATCTTCCACACCCTAGCCAGGCTGGGAAGAGCCTCCCTGGGCCCCGGTGGACCCCAAGCGCCCAGACGCTCGGCTGGCTTGCAGGCCGGGGGCTCCCACATCCTGGGGCCCGCCGGATGGAGCTCAAGCCCTGGGACCAGTCCCAGCTTCCGGAACCTAGCCAGGCCAGGGAGAGCCTTCCCCGGTCTGATGGACCCCTTACCCTCGGCTGGCTTGCAGGATGGGGGCTCCTGCAACCCAGGAACCGCTGGACAGAGTTCAAGCTCTGGGCCCGGTCCCACCTTCTGAACCAATGCACGACAGGAAGAGCCTCCCCGAGCCCCAGTGGACCCCCCATAGCCAGCACCCGGACCCTCAGCTGGGGCCCATCGGACAGAGCTCAAACGCCGGGCCTGGTCCCAGCTTCAGAACCCTAGCCAGGCCGGGGAGAGCCTCCCTGGGCCCCAATGGACCCCCGTCCCCATCACCCGTAGACTCAGCTAGCTTGCAGGATCGGGGATCCCGCACTCCAGGGCCAGCCAGATGGAGCTCAAGCCCTGGGCCTGTTCCCAGCTTCCAAACCCTAGTCAGGCTGGGGAGAACCTCCCTGGGCCCTGGTAGACCCCTGTCCCCAGTGCATGGACCCTCAGCTGTCTTGCAGGATGGGGGGCTCCCGCATCCCAGGGCCCACCGGACGGAGCTCAAGCCCTGGGCTTGGTCCCAGCTTCCAAACCATAGTCATCCTGGGGAGAGCCTCCCTGGGCCCCGGTGGCCGCTGTCTCCAGCACCCAGACACTCAGCTACCTTGCAGGACGGGGGGGCTCTCGCAGCCCAGGGTATGCCGGACAGAGCTCTATTCCTGGGCCCTGTCACCAGCTTCTGAATCCTAGGCAGGCCAGGGAGAGCCTCCCTGGGCCCCCCCGATGGACCCCCAACCCTAGCGCCTGGACCCTCGGCTGGCATGAAGGACTGGGGGATCCCGCACCCCAGGGCAGGCTGGATGGAGCTCAAGCCCCAGGCCCGATCCCTTCTTTTGAATCCTAGCCAGGCCGGGGAGAGTCTCCCCCGGCCTCGGTAGACACGCGTCCCCAACAAGTCGACCCTCGGCTGGTTTAAAGGACCGGAAGGGGCTCTGGCACCCCGGGGCCTGCCGGACCGAGCTCAAGCACCGGGCCGGTTCCAGCTTCTAAACCCTAGCCAGGGCAGGGAGACCCTCCTCCCCGGGCCCGAAGGAGCTCAGTCCCCAGCGCGTGGACCCTCGGCTGGCTTCAAGGATGGGGGTCTCCTGCACCTCAGGGACTGCCGACGGAGCTCAAGCTCTGAGCCCGGTACCAGCTTCTGAACCCTAGCCAGCCCTCCCCGGGCCCAGATGGACCCCCGTCCCCAGTGCCTGGACCTCGGATGGCTTGCAGGACGGGGTAGTCCTGCACCCCGGGGCCCACTGGATTGAGCTCAAGCCCCGGGTCCAGACCCAGCTTCCAAACCCTAGCCAGGCTAGGGAGAGCCTGCCCGGGCCCCTGCGCACCCCTGTCCCCAGTGCTCGGAACCTCGTCTGGCTTGCAGGTTGGGGGATTCCCACACCTGGCGTCTGCCAGATGGAGCTCAAGCCCGGGGCACCCGTCTCAGCTTCCGAAGCCGACCCAGGCTTGGGAGAGCCTCGCCTGACTCCAGTGGACCCCGGTCCTCAGCACCTGGACCCTCGGCTGGCTTGCAGGAAGGGGACTCCTGCACCCCAGGGCCCTCCGGATGGAGTTCAAGCCCCAGGCCCAGTTCCAGCTTCCAATTCTGAGCCAGGCTGGGGAGAGCCTCTTCAAGCCCCGGGCCTGGTCACCTGGACTCTCGGCTGGCTTGCAGGATGGGGGGCTCCTGCACCCCGGGGCCCGTAGGACAGAGCGCAAGCCCTGGGCCTGGTCTCAGCTTCTGAACTGTAGCCAGACCGGAAAGAGCCTGCCCGGGCTCCAATGGACCCCCATGGCCAGCACCCAGACCCTCAGCTGGCTTGCAGGATGGCGGGCTCCCTTACACTGGGGCCCACCAGACGGAGCTCAAGCCCCAGATCTGGTCCCAGCTTCAGAACCTTAGCCAGGCCGGGGAGAACCTCCCCGGGCCCAGATGGACCGCCGTCCCCAGTGGTGTGTCTCGATTTAGATTCCGTATGAATTTCCCGTTTCATGCCCTTATATAGGTACATTTCACATTGCCCTTATATAGGCATAGAAATCCAGTCCTTATTTAGGCATAGTCCATGCTACCCAAATACAGGCATGGCTACTTACATTCGTTCATCTACGTCACAAAGAGTTCTTAGAAAACCAGACTCAGGCTTTAAGGGACTTCCCCATGCCTGGATATTGATTTCTCTAAGAACTCATTTATTATGCATGAACATCTATTGCTTAGGGGTTCATTCATGACGTTCATATGCCTGACTTCTAAGTCAATACTGGCATTCCTAAACACCTTCAAGGTATAAATATACTTTCACTTGCTATCGCAAAGCATTGTGTGGTTTGGTGCAGTTAGACTACCTACTTGCACAACGCAGCTCGCCACAGCAAGTCCCGAAGGAAGTCATCCCCCAAGCTGGCGCACTGACTAGAAGCTGTCATCCTCTTGCCGAGAATCCAGCTCCAGTGTTTCTGTCTCCCCTTGCAGGGTGTTGTGAAATCGAGTCCCGGGAAAGAGATACCAACCTCTCTCATTCTAAAGTATGGAGCTGATTCGAACCTAGAGAAAACTTTGGCAATTCTTGGCAAAACTAAACTAAACTAAATTTATGCTAAGACAGCACCTACTTCTTTCCTCGTACAAGACTTAGGTTAGGTACACTGGGGTAGGCTTATTTTAGAAGCACAGGTTGAGTATTTTAGCCCGTGGTATTTATGTATGTATTTTTATTTATGTCATAGCAACAGATGTAAATGTAAATGTAAATGTAAATGTAAGGTGTTTTGTAGCGCGCTTAATTACTACCGGAGTATCCTGGCGCGAATGACCGCTGGGGAACCCGTCCTGGCTTTCCCTGTGAGATGGTCCCATGCTGGGTATCTCCAAGGTGAAGCCAGGCATCCCCGGCGTCTGTGGGGGGCCGTTGTAGAGATGAGGCAAGCTTAATGCCCAGAGTTACCGAGTGTGATCACTGCCCAAAGTGGGCACCGAGGCGAGAATTATCAGTCCGCTGACCCTGGTCCTCGACCCTGCCGCGTCGGGAATCGAACCCTGGTCCCGGGCCGTTCTCAGCCTCCGGGTCTGCCGCCTCTAACCAGTGAGCCACACCTCTCTACTGCAGATCATGCTATTACAGTATTATTTTATATTACTGTTCACGTTGTACGCATTATACTTCGCATTCTAACAATTGTAGCAGTTCACATCACTTGCATGAGAAATAAGACTGTTCAATAAACCCCTTTTTATTGAAACGCCCATCTCTCTATTTCTTTGCAACTCTGTAGAAACGAAGCATGCACGATTGACTAAGTGAAATAGTTATATATTGTTTCCACGACTCTGAAGATATTGTTCCGACTCTAAGGGAAACAAAGTTTTCATGTTTATGCAGTTGTCAGAGACTAATCCCTTCTTGTTCATTCGAGAAAGTTTCTAGTGACCTCTGAGTTAGCTGGCACACACAATTAAGTTTAATGTACTCGATAGAGACATACTGACCTCAGTCCTATGTCAAATCTATAGTGTATATTATTCCAATGCGCAGAGCCTATTAAGGATATAGGAACTACACTACACCAGTGCCCGGACCCTCACCTGGCTTGCAGGACGAAGGGCTCCCGCACCCCAGAGCCCACCGGATGGAGATCAAGCCCGGGCCTGGTCTCAGCTTCCTAACACTTACCAGGCCGGGGAGGGATGCCCCAGGCACCAATGGACCCTCGTCCCCAGCACCCGGACCCTCAGCTGAGTTGCGGGAGGGGGCTCCGGCAAGCTCATGCCCCGGGTCCGGTACCAGCTTCAGAACCCTAGCCAGGCCGGGGAGAGACTCCCCAGGCACCAATGGACGCCCGTCCCAGCCCCCAGATCCTCAGCTGGCTTGCAGGACTGGGGATTCCGCACCCCGGGGCCCGCCGGTTGGAGCTCAAGCCCCTGGCCTGGTCCCAGTTTGCGAACCCTAGCCAGGCCGGGGAGAGCCTACCTGGGCCCCGGTGGACCCCCACCCCCAGCGTGAGGATCTTCGGCTGGCTTGCAGCAAGGGGGCTCCTTCACCCTGGGTCCCGCTGGACGGAGCTCAAGCCTCGGGCCTGGTTCCATCTTCCAAACCCTAGCCAGGCCAGGGAGAGACTCCCCAGGAACCAATGGACCCCCGTCCCCAGCACCTGGACCCTCAGCTGACTTTCAGGACGGGGGGCTTCTGCACCTCGGGTCCTCCAGATGGAGCTCAAGCCCAGGGCCTGGTCCCAGCTTCCGAACCCTAGCAAGGCCAGGGAGAGCCTCCCCGGGCCCCGGTGGACCCCCAGTGCCCAGACCATCGGCTGGCTTTCAGAACGGAGGGCTTCCACACCCTGGGACCCACTGGATGGAGCTCAAGCTCCAGGCCCAGTCCCAGCTTCCGAACCCTAGCCAGGCCAGGGAGAGCTACCCGGGCCCTGCTGGACCCCCCTGGGCATCAAAGGACATCCCAGACTGGGCTCAGGCATCCCCTACTCAGTGCTTCTCCAAGCTTTCCAGGGGATTGTGCTCTGGCTCCACCCCCTTTTACACAGGGTTGGCCTCCTGCAGCTCCTCGCCCCGGAGACAGCGGGAGCTAGACAGTCCTCCCCGCTCTGCAGCTGTCCTAATCTGGCTACTGACTGTCACCCCCGACACCCATGCCCTTGGGCGTCAGGGTGCTGACACGGGCTGGTGGGCCTTCCACCTTCCCGGAGCCTGGGGCAGGAACCAAGGAGGGTAAAGCCCAGGCCATGTCCTCTCCCCGACAGCCTCCCTGGGGAGCCCATTTTCCTCGACTATTAGGCCCCCTCATAGTGGGGGCTTACAGAACCCTGGGGAAGAAAAATGGTTGGAGCTATCCCTGGTGGCTGGCAGGCTGGCCATCTGGTCACCCAGCCTGCAGGGTCATCTGGTCGTCCAGCCCGAAGGGCTATTTGGTCACCCAGCCCGCATCGAGGCGCAAGCCGAGTGATCCACTGTCAAGAGTCACAGGTAACTTTTTGAAAACATTTGCCCACCTGTGGGTACAGGAGAGGCGGGAGGAAGGCAACACCGTCCGTCCACCACACACACCCCGAGACTGCCCAGTCACCCCTTTCAAGCCTTCCCCTCTTGGAGTCAGACTGCACCATTGGGAGAAAAAAAGCATTACCAGGCACTCGGCCTGGGAGTGTGGGTTGAGAAGGGGGCTCCCGGAGGTGACAGGAGCAGGCAGCCTGAACATCACCGATCCCCCGCACAAGTCTTCAAATCCCTGGTCCCCGCCGCACGAGACCGGGTTGAACCGGGTACCTGGCAACGAGGAAGGGTCGTCTCACCTGCACGTCAGCCATCCGTTGGCAGACTGGGGAGTAGCCCACCCCGCCCTTGCCCAGTTCTGAGGCACCCAGGCATCCTGGGCACATTGACCCTCAGCTCGCCGCAGGACGTGACCTCCTGTTCCACAGATTTTTTCATAACTCTGGGGAACTCTGCGTAGTGGCACTACGCCAACTCCCCCCAGGGTAAGTTAGTATGTGAACCCATAGAGTAGATTTCTCATTAGGTAGAGTATATAGCATGAAGTATGCTGTTCAAGACATATTTCAAATGCAGTCTCTAGCATTATTGATATGTCACAGATTATATGTTACACTGGGGAAATAACACGCCAGCCTTCATACTATGAGATTAGAAATGAATTCATGGGGTTACTCCTTAATAACTCACTGAAAATGCTGTACATGTGCATGCCTCCTACTTTTGTTAAAACTAAATTCCACTTTGAAAAGCCAGAGGAATTTAAGAATGTATTAATGACAGACTTAACTGTAAATCCAGCAAAAGAAATGTGGATTGTACTATAATATAGTTTTGAAGGACACATTCCAGGTCTTTCTTCTTGACAACCTGAGGAGGACGTGGGTGACTTCTGCTGCTTGCATTTGTCCCATTTTGTGGTTTCCATAGAACATTGTATCACACCCCATTATGGCCCCCTCCTGTTGCCCGAGTTAAGTTAGTTCTTTCAGTAAGCAGATAACAAATACTTTGGGGGTGGGGGAGATGGACAGCCAAGCCCCAGCATTACACGAGACGGGACTAATATTGTTTATTTTAAAAAAGTTAACACTATTTATTTGTTTTGGAGTGAAAAATTACTTCCTTCCATAAAATATTTTGTAGTCATCTAAGAAAAAAGGATCGATTCACATTATCTGATGAGACTGTGACCTCGGAAAATAAGCAGACAGTTTTTTTTTCTGGTAAATTCCCAATCTGTATTTCAGAAATCCCTGCCGGAATTATAGTGGAAAATATTCCACATTCAAACCTATTAGCGATGTTGATGCCGCTTGTGACTTCTCCCACACAAGTGAGCATAAATCCTTGCTCTGCTGCTTACCTTTCCCTTGGCGCGCTGGCTCACTGGCTGGCTGGTGCCTCACTGGGCCCGAAGTCCGAGTAGGTCTGGTCCACCACAATGACCGTGGTGAATTTCTAGACATTTTGCCGCTCTCTACTCCTCCACCGACCCAGATACAACAAGGGGGTGCTATACCAGAGGGCTTTGGAGACAGCTGTGGCAGAGCAAGGAAAGGCATAGTGGCTCAGCACCCTGCTGCTGGGGAAGAGGCTCCTGACCTGTCCCAGACTGTTGCTGGTAAAACACTCACCACCTAATCCCGGTCTCTCAGAGAAAAATGTGACTGCGGAGGCATGCCATGTGCATTGGGACTACCAGCCCAGCTCAGCTCTACTGTCCCTGTCCTACCCCCACAACTCCTAAACCAGTCCTCACACTGCTACCTTGCTGTTTCTGTTAAATAGCTGTGCAAAGATTGACTTATTCAACCACTGCCAGCGCGCCTTAGGAGCCTTTAGGGCTGTGACAGCAATCCCCTGGGATCCTACATTGAGAAGGTAGATGAGAATGCAAGTGTGCCTGTCAGGTTGGTCTGTGCAAGGCACTCGTCCAACCCGACATGCGTACTTTATCCCAAGGAGTCCTGGTCACTCATTCAAGCAGGATCCTCCCCCTACCCGTGTCAGCCTGCCTTCAGTCACTCTTCTCTCCTGCAAATGTTGCCCGAGCCGTGCACTAAGTAGAAATTTAATTCGGGGCCTGTGGGCAACAGGGCAACGAAACAAACAAGGGGGCAAAATAAAACAATTGCTGCTGAAAGTCATGCTAGAAGCGAGCCTAGAGGGGCTGGAAGCAATCTTCGCTTAACATAACAGCCATCCGAATGCGCAGAGACACATTGTGGCCTATGCCAGTCGAAGCCTGCCTGAAACAGAAAATGCCTATTCTCAGCCGGAGGAGTAGAGTCTGGGTGTGGTGTGGGACTGCGAACATTATCTTTGGGGAAGGATTTATTGTCATCACGGAACACCAGGTGATGCACGCTATTTTTTTAGGAACCCAAAGGCTAAGATGGCTCCTCGTATCGAAAGGTGGGTGTTGAGGCTGCAAGAGTATGACTATGAGATTGTATACAAATCTAGAAAGGATCAGAACTCAGCCGATTACTTTTTTACAAGCGCAGCTACATCGTTCCAGCTCGACATCCAGGATGACTGAGGAATATCTTAATTTTATTGTGGAATCCAGACCACCAGTAGCCCTGTCTGTGAACCAAATCATTGCTGCCACCAACACAGACTATTGTTAAAGAACTCATTGAAACTCAATCATGGATACATTGTGCAAGACCTTTGGCTGATAATACTGAATTCCAGAAGTTTAAAAACATACAGGATGAGTTACCAGTCACATAAGAAGGCATAATACTGAGAGGCTTAAGAATCGTCATACCTGAGAGACTGAGGTAGCAGGTCACCGAGTTGGCCCAAGAAGGACATTGTACCATTGTAACCACCAAAAGAATGTGGTTCCCTCAGCTAGATGAGTGAGTAGAAAAGGAGCCGAAAGCATGCCACATCTACAATTGCCTGTTTCCTAAGGAGACACAGCACTCAGTGACTATGTCGAACCTTCCTATCCATGCATGGGAGAAAATCAGTGTTGAATTCTTTGGACCAAAAGGAGATGGATATCACCTTGAAGAAGACAGACAAACATGTTATAGATCAGCTCTAGAACAACGAGTCAATGGTACTATTTTTCAGCATGAAAGTGTAAGGGGGAGAGAAACCGTTAACAATGGCAATCAATCCATTTACAGCCCTTGAGGGCCATTACGAATCACAGACTACAGAATAAAGTTAGTCAGTTTCTTACAAAGCGAAAAACAACTAGATATACATTACAAACACCTCAAGATGAGGGTTTAGAAATACATTGGGACCAGTACAAAGCCAAATCTGCAAATAAAGTTAAGCGTAGCATACTCAGGATTATTAGTTCTAGAATCAGGGTACAGAGAATTAAGGAACAAGTTTGCAAGTTCCCCAGCATAGAAAGATTGTGAAAATAAAGCATGAATCTCTCCCTATACTAGCAATAATGTGACATCCCTAATTAAGCATTTTGCAGGGCAGGATCTGTTAAGGTGTCAGCGTGTGGAGTCTTACTTAGAAGTCTCTACACTTCTAATGGGTCGCGTAGCATGAGGCTACTGAGACAGAGCTTGTTCTAAGATGCCCTCTCTCCAAAGGGCATAGGGAAGAAAAGGGCACTTTCCCTACTTCTAATTCTCCCAATATCTCAGGTATCATCCCAAGATGCATTTCCAACTAACAAGAGCACTTTTCTACCTGCAACGGAAACATAGGATAGAACAGAATCTAACATGCACACGGAATTCAATATTATTTTCTAATACGGGAGACTCCAGGAAAATGCATTTCGGGTCTATAATATTCAGCTAACATGAGAGAAATGAGCATGAGCTTTACAAAATTGCATACAAATTAAGACATATGCAGTTAATGTTTCATCTGCATATAAAATGGCATGATTAATAAACCCATGCAATAATAAAACAGTTGTCAGTGGCACAACACATGTCTGACTTTCAACAGCAAGGATTTCAAAGAGTTTCCTGCATGACTTAACGTCAAACACCAAAATAGTACACCCCTCTGGCCCCAAACGAATCATGCAGTAGAAAGATTTACGGGCACCCTCAATAGGGTACTTCAACAAGCATCATTGGAAGAAATAGAGTTGAGTCAAGCTATGTGCCAGGCCCTTAGGACGTATCGATCAACTTATTCCTCCACATCGGGTGTGAGCCGAGCTAGCGTGTAATTTGGGAGAGTCTTCAGAACAAAACGACCTCAACGGACAGCAGATCAATTAGTAAATGCTGACAAATGCCATGCCACCAATGCTACTACTCATAGGAGAAAAATGGAAGCGTACGCTGATCAGCACCACCATGCAGAGGAAACTGGGTATTGGTAAAACAAACACAGAACCAAAAGCCAGACATCCCTTTCGGTGATGACTCTCTACAGGCAGTGGAATGCAAGGGACACATGGTGACAGCACATCATCCTGGAAAGTCCATTACTCAGGCCACATCACACTTCTAAAAACCTACCTTGACACTTGCTAGCTCCTGAAACTGTGGCTGAGGCGACCACACTGGCAGGTCCAGCTTCAGAGCCTGAGCTGCTTCTGTCTGATGAGGGTGAACCTCAATCTCCTCGGATCACCAAGCCAGCAGACAAGTACGAGCTCCTTACAGACTGATTGAGGAGATGTGATTTCAAATGATGCCTAACACTTCTTATTCAACAAAGGGGGGATGTAGTATATTGATGCCATACGCACTAGGACCCTTGTGGTTCTGAGCGGACTGTGAACAGGAACTACATGATATGCAGGGCAGTGTTATGGTGTGGTTCTGGGAAGTATGACGTAATGAGCAGAGCGTGACTTGATGTTGGAGAATAACAATATGTTTAACTGCAGGTCCCACATGTGGCATAATCTATCTGCATGCTCCAGGGCTAGGGAAGACGCTACATCTGCCTTAAGGGTTGTAGCTTAGGGGGTGAATGGGCTTCTCCAAATAAAATCCCAAAAGGTTACAGCAAAGACAGTAAAACTATGCAATAACTGTAAACTGAAAGAATCCAGAAAAAGTCCAGCAGTCTCTAACTTATTTTTCCATGGTGCAACTCGACATCTAGAGTTGTGTGTAGGATTATCTCAACTGAAATCATCAACAAAACCTCTGTTATAGCCTGGTTGTGGAATATAGATTTGTTTGCATCAGCCCAAGTTTGTAAAATGATCATTCAATGCTTGATCTAGTGATAGTGCTGATGCTCTAATTAACGAATTAAGAAGGTTGATGGGCAAGATCTGGACTCTCTGAGTTATAAGACCTTGTGAGTCTTTGTACGACATAGTTCAAGGCTAATGAACAAAATCTGCGAGAGACAAGGATTCCAGGTATGAACTTTATGGGTGTTATATTTATCTTGTGCTCGAGTCTGTGGCTCGCGCGCTGAGCTCTTGTCTGCCCTTCTGTTGCCAGGGCTCGAGAGTTAGCTGTAAGCCGTTAGAGGCAGTTTGTGTCCTGACGCTGTTAGTCGGGTTTCTCCTGTACTTTAGCTTTTAAATAAAGCCCTTTACCAAGTACAGCTATCCTGTCTCCTGTGGATCTTTACAACATTTTATGGCGACGTTTGAAGACGGGGACAGACAGAAGTGAGGAGGAAACCCGACAGTGATTGGAGCGAGTGATCGGCAATAAACGGTCTACTTGTAGCGCAGGGCAGCAAAATAGTAAGCAAGACTCTTGTTGAGATTTCTGAGAAGAGGTACGTGCGGTGGACATTATTTATAAACATATATTTAAAATAAAGAAGAGAAAAACTCACTGGGGAGAGTTAACGCTGACACCGGTAACTGGATATGAGCCAAAGTGACTTCGCGCATGCTCATTAACTAAACAAGAGCATCCTCACTGCAAAATTTAAAGGGGCAATATCGCTTAAAAGGGCAATACACTGTCTATGGGCCCAGTTCTTAACGAACAGCGAAAACAAGCATTTCTGCCTCAAAAAGGTTACAAAATGGGTATTTAAAACTCACTTTAAAGAAGAAAAGTTTTATTTTTTAACAAAAGAAGAAGTTTTTGGTGATTTGATCCTGTGGAACAGTATTAACAGCTGTGACACACACACACATTTTGTTTGAAAGGCTCGAGTGTGTCACATCATCAACTGTGATACACACACATTATTTAGAGTGAACTGGATATTAACAGCTGTGACACACACACATTATCGCTGGAAACTTAGAAAGTATTAACAACTGTGATACACTCACATTAATATAAGAGTACACTATGTCACATGAGTTGGTTGATGGTAGATAATATTGATACCTATTATCTAAATTGTGGGGATATTTGATATTTCATGCTAAAAATGAATGTGAGCAATTCAATTCAAGCTCCAACTCCATTTTTAAGTATTCCCGGGGAACCTTCCATGGAATGGGATGACTGGTGTGAAGCGTTCGAAAATTATATTGTGGCCTTAGATGGAACGAAATTTTCTGCAATTAGAAAGAAGGCATTGTTGTTAGGAGCCTTAGGAAAGGAGGGACAAAGAATTTATAAATACTTACCAAATCCACCGGTTGAGATTGATGATGTATATAAAGATGCACTGTTTAGATTGTATACTAGATTTGCAAAACAAGAGAATGTAGTTATGCGTAGACACAAATTTTATACTGCACCCCAGAAACAAAATGAGACTATAGATGAGTTTGTCTCAAGATTGAGAGAGCTATCTGTAAAGTGTCAGTTTGGTAACATACAAGAAGAGATGATTAGAGAGCAGTTGATTGTGCAATGTTTTAGTAAAAAAACACAAGAAAAGTTATGGGCTGCAAGAAACCCAACCTTAACGGAAGCTATCACTATCGCTAAGGTGGTGGAAGAGAGCGATAGGTGTATGAAAGAATTAAAAACAATCCAACAAGCGGGTAACCAGGATATTGCCACCTTACAGAGTGAAACGTGTGAGTCGGTTAATTCTATAAGTACAAAACAAGGGTCAACTAAAGGAAGCAAAACAATCACTTCGTACAATAAGCCGGCTATACAAAACAAGTACAAGCAAAATGCACGTGCGTGCAATAGATGTGGTAGTCCCTTCCACTTAGCTGATTCGAAGAATTGTGCAGCCTTAACCAGAGATTGCTTGAAATGTGGAAAAAGGGGACACTTTGCACGTATGTGCAGAACTGGTACTTTTAAAAAGGTTGCCATGGTAGAGTGTGAGGGAAATGAGGATGAAGCAGAAGTCATGATGATTATGTCGGAAGGAGACATCAATAATGTTGAGAATGTTGTTTTAGCAAGACCAAAAGCTGATTTTGGTGTAAATGGGGGAATTCTGACACTTATGGTAGACACAGGTTCCCTATATACTATAATTCCAAAGTCGCTATATGAAACATCTTGTGCAAAGGCTGAGTTAGTTGCTTCAGATGTAATCTTGAAAGGGTATCAGGGTGTAAACATTGGGGTACTTGGTTTCTTTGAGGCATGCATTACATTCAAGGGGAGGGCCACACAGGGCAAAACTTATGTATCCCCTCATGGACCTGCAATATTAGGGTGGATACACCAATATGATTTAAACATCAGAGTGGACCCAAGGGCTGACCCACCGGTATTGTGTGTTACTGATGATAAAGTGTGTAATGTGACAAAAGATTTGGAAAGCATTTTGAGCAAACATTCAGGTGTGTTCAGTGAAAGGTTGGGGGAGGCTGTTGGTTATCAACATATCATTAAAACCTAGAAGTGTTTTACACCAATAAAGCATGTGGCACGCAAAATACCATTGTCTGCTAGGGAGGAAGTAAGGAAAATTATTAAGCAATTATTGGATGATGATATAATTGAGCCAGTTGAAGCAGCACAATGGTTAGGTCCGGTGGTGATCACACAGAAACCGGACAAATCTTTGCGTTTCTGTGTGGACTTGAGAAGTTTAAATAAAGCAGTAATTATGGACAGTTTTCCGCTTCCAAACATTAACGAAATTGTGTCAAGCCTGGGGGGTGGTAAGGTGTTTTCAAAACTCGACTTAAGGAGTGCCTACCATCAAATTAAGCTTCATCCTAATTCGAAGGAATATACGTCATTCATCACTCCTGAGGGTACCTACCAATTCAAGAGACTTCCATTTGGATTATGCTCTGCAGCAAGTGCTTTTCAAAGAATAATTACAGATGTCTTGAAAGGAATTGAACGTGTTGTATTCTTCCAGGATGACATTTTAATATATGGCTTGGATTCAAATGATCACAATTTAATTTTGGATAGAGTTCTGACACGCATTACAAGAGCTGAAACAATATACTACCCAAGCTACACCGATATCTGTATAGTCATGTGGAGGGGCGCATGGATATCTTTACACACACATCACTTTTTTTCACAGCACCCTATATCCACATAGTCCATAGAAAATCTCATTGACACCAGAAATAGTCCAATCAAAGCTTCTGTCTTGAAGTCTTTAATTTCCACAAATTCCTGATATTCCAAGTTACAACCGACGCGCGTTTCGCCCTCTGGGCTTTCTCAAGGCTGCAATACAGATATTCATACATGTCCATCAGACACTATACAGGTCATTTTGGTACATATCACTACATATTCGCATGCAAAATCCCTTGTGAAGGATAAGTTGTATTTATGCGATATGGAAATCATTATCCTAGACGTAACACCCTTGTGGACAGTGTCTCCCAGAGACCGACTGTTTATGTTGGCAGATAGGAAAAGGAAAATGTAAAAAAGGCCATGCTTTAAATTTCCATAAAGTTCTCTAAATCCAGTGATTTATGAGTGCCGACCTGAGCGAAAATCACTTCACCATAACCATCACCTAGTGCTCAGTGCATATGCACCATTTCTTGATTATTCTCACCTTATTTAAATTTAAATGGCCTGGACGAATTGAAGAAATTCCCTTTGCTGTAATGTCCCTCGGGTTTATGTAGTCTTTCAATGCGCATATGTAAGAGGGTACATTCACGAATATATGAGGAATAATCAGGCTTCACTTTATATGTTTGTCCAATTCTGTAAAAAATGATAATGCCCATATTTTTTGGCTCAATTGATTCACCATAAGCCATGAATATATACAGAATGTCATTTACTTCTTAAAAGCACTCTGAGTATTAAGAACTATTCGAATTAGGACATATATGGCGCAACTGCCCTGAACATCTCTTGGAACATATTCTTTATTTTGGAAGATATATAGACGACATCTTACTGTTCTGGGCAGGTTCCAAAGCAGAACTAGATTCTTTCTATAAATATGTCAACACAAACAAATACAACCTAACTTTCACCATTGAATCAAGTACTGAAATGATTAATTTCTTAGATATTAAAATCATGGTGGATAAGAATAGGTTGGTGACCTTACCATATAGGAAACAAACAGCGTGCAACGCCACATTGCACGCTAAAAGTGCACATCCCCCCTCACAAATAAATGCTATACCATTTGGCGAGATGCTACGCATCAAACGTATCTGCAGCGTAGAGTCAGCTTTAGAAAAAGAACTTGATAAGGTGGAACATAGATTCCTAAAGAGAGGCTACTCCCCTATGAACATTAAACTAGCAAGACATAAAGTTAACCAAATTAAAAGATCCACCTTATTGACCAACCAAAAAAGCAAGTCTAAAAAAAGAAATAAAAACATGAAGGTTAACTTCATTGCACCTTACTCCTGTGCCAGTACGGATGTATTTAAAATACTAAGGAAGCACTGGCATCTCTTGACACATGACCCTGACCTTAATTCTGTAGTGGGAAAAAAACCAATGCTTACACATGCAAGAGGCAAAACACTCAGACAACACTTATGCCCGAGCTTTGTACCACCATTAAGGCAAGACAATTGGTTACGAGGAACACAAAAAGGGTTCTACCGATGTGGAAACTGCAATATTTGTTGTTTTGAACTACATAAAAAAACTGAGTTTAAATACAATACAGAAAAGACCTACCACATCAATACTTTTATAAATTGCAATACAAAATTTGTAATTTACTGCATTGTCTGTATGTGTGGAAAAATTTATATAGGGAGTACCATCAGACCCCTAAAAGAAAGAATCCAGGAGCATATACGTGCCATTAAAAACAACAATGCACGATACCCACTGGCAGTCCACTTCAACGACATGCACAATCCTAACGATTTACACAAGCTTACAATGCATGGCATAGAAAGTATTAATATGGGACCAAGAGGTGGGGATCCAATATCTTTTCTGCGTAAAACAGAAAGTCTTTGAATTATAAGGTTACGTGCGGTAGAACTTGGCATTAACATCACCAAAGACTTTCATGAACTTCTGTAATCAATATGGATCATAGGCTTAATGTATATACAATAAGTGTTGTCTGTAACCAAATGAGGATATATAATTATGAAAAAAGAGCTTTCCCCATGGTTAGTGAAATGGTAAGCATTGAATACGGATCTAAATAATGGTACATAAGTGAAAATGTATATTCGCAATATTCACACTGCACACATTGACTAATTGGACACTGTCTGTAAAGATTTTCTCTCTCAATCTCTTATACTATGAGCGTGGGATTTATCCTTTTATAAAGGTTGTACCTAGTGGACGGTGGATCCTATGGATCTACAAGCTATGTTGGCGGAATGGATGTGACTTTGAACACGTTTATGACTGGCTGGGTTTCACTCAGTCACTCACATAGATAGCCCAAGCCCCCATTCATAGTTGAATATAACAACGTGACTCAGCCCACAGACCATGGCAGATTAACATGTCTCACAATTTTTAATATAATTATTTTGGCCGACTAGTTTCGAATGCGGAAATTCGTAATATACAATCGGTTCTTAATAATAGGGAGCGAGTGAAAACTGTGTCCCGTTTGGTCCCCGTAACTGTAGGCGCCAACACTATAAACATGTTTATTAATGGCCACCAATTTCGGCACCTAGACCGACCCGGTCTAGATACACTGCCAAGTCCGCTTTCTATGCACATGCTTATCAGGTGCTTACGGTTTCAAAACAAACCGCCGGGAAACGCGAGCCTAAACGAATAGTCAGTGGAAACACTGACCGGGAACACACCATGGCCAAGAACTACTAATTTCAGGTGAGACTAGCTACAAAGGTAGATAGTAAGGAATTTGCCGAAGGGTGATTCGATGGTGCACTTTGCACAATAAGAAAGGTAGCGCGTAACGCTATAATTTCGTTCGAGTTCACTCGAACGGTTTGCTGGGACGTAAACGCGATATTTTTGACTAATATATCTCCCCCCATATATCCTTTCCTTCTTGCTCCGGGGACCCATTTATGCTGACTTGTCTTCACAACTAGTCGGGAATATTCGGGATATATCATAATCCCATCGAAATTGTGGCCCAATTGATGAATATGGAGTGGCAACTCTAATGAATTCCTTCATGTGACATAAAGACAAACTACTTTCTGGTAAGGCCACGGCTTTTATAACGTTTTTCTTTTATCGATTTTTTAACTATGTGAAACAGGAAATATGTGTCTCAATGTATACCAAATAAGCGATCTATTGGCAAATTATGCACAAATACTGAGACAGTTCTTAATACTCAGAGTGCTTTTAAGAAGTAAATGACATTCTGTATATATTCATGGCTTATGGTGAATCAATTGAGCCAAAAAATATGGGCATTATCATTTTTTACAGAATTGGACAAACATATAAAGTGAAGCCTGATTATTCCTCATATATTCGTGAATGTACCCTCTTACATATGCACATTGAAAGACTACATAAACCCGAGGGACATTACAGCAAAGGGAATTTCTTCAATTCGTCCAGGCCATTTAAATTTAAATAAGGTGAGAATAATCAAGAAATGGTGCATATGCACTGAGCACTAGGTGATGGTTATGGTGAAGTGATTTTCGCTCAGGTCGGCACTCATAAATCACTGGATTTAGAGAACTTTATGGAAATTTAAAGCATGGCCTTTTTTACATTTTCCTTTTCCTATCTGCCAACATAAACAGTCGGTCTCTGGGAGACACTGTCCACAAGGGTGTTACGTCTAGGATAATGATTTCCATATCGCATAAATACAACTTATCCTTCACAAGGGATTTTGCATGCGAATATGTAGTGATATGTACCAAAATGACCTGTATAGTGTCTGATGGACATGTATGAATATCTGTATTGCAGCCTTGAGAAAGCCCAGAGGGCGAAACGCGCGTCGGCTGTAACTTGGAATATCACGAATTTGTGGAAATTAAAGACTTCAAGACAGAAGCTTTGATTGGACTATTTCTGGTGTCAATGAGATTTTCTATGGACTATGTGGATATAGGGTGCTGTGAAAAAAAGTGATGTGTGTGTAAAGATATCCATGCGCCCCTCCACATGACTATACAGATATCGGTGTAGCTTGAGTAGTATATTGTTTCATATGTGACCTGGATTCGGCTGAATCTCAGGACAAACTGACACTTTGGTGGGTAGGTGTCATATACCCTTAAGCACCCAGGCCTTGGTTGCCATAGATACGATCTAACTATTTCAGTACAACTGGCATTACTCTGAAGATAGTGCGGTTTACTATAAGCAAACCCACAACCAATGTTCATATAGCATTACAAGAGCTGGTTTAACATTAAGAAAAGAGAAATGCGTTTTTGCAGTGAATGAGGTAGACTATCTGGGATACCATGTTAGTGGGAGTGGCATTCAACCAAAGCAAGATTTGGTTAGTGCTATATGCAATGTGTCTGAGCCAAATGACAAAGACAAGTTAAGGTCATTCATGGGCATGGTAGAGTACTATGCAAAGTTTGTGAGAAATTTCGCAGGAAAGGTCGAGCCCTTAAGGAATATTTTGAGGAAGGGGAAAGGCTTTGTTTGGGAAATGAACAGAAAAATGCATTTGATTAAGAATGATATTTTGAATGCAAACATTCTTTCAAGTTTTGTGCAAACCTTACCCACTATTCTCACTGTAGATGCAAGTTCTATTGGAATTGGGGCGGTTTTAATGCAGAAAAATGGTGGACAGCTGAATACCGTTGCGTTTGCATCTCGTTCTTTGACGGAATGTGAGAGGAACTACTCCGTCATTGAGCGGGAGGCACTGGCGGCTGCATGGGCTACCAGATATTTTAGGATCTATTTGTGGGGAATCACATTTGTACTAAGAACTGACCATAAACCGCTGTTGAGAGTGTTAGCTCCTGGGGGAATTAAGAATTGCTCGGGAAGGTTGGCTAGACTTGCAGTAAGTGTTCAAGATTTTTTGTGTAATGTGGAGTATGTACCTGGTTGGTGCAACAATGTGGCGGATTGTTTATCAAGGTTTCCTGACACCAAAGCAGAGTCAAAAGAATTGGTAACGGAAAATGTGGTAGCGTATCTTGAAGATTGGTCAGGGGATCTTCATTGTTCAATATCAAAGGATGAGTGGGTGGAAGCAATGAAGAAAGATCAAACCATGCATGGTTTAATCAAGATGTGTAAGGAAGGGGTGTCCAGGATGAGCACTGTGAATTCTACATTAAGACCTTATGTCCAGTTGCAAGATGAAATTTCTATGCAAGGGGATTTTATCTTAGTTAAAGGAGAAAAATACATACCTCCTGAGTCACTAAGAAGCCGTATAGTTGCTTTGGCCCATGAAGGACATTTGGGCCAAACACTCACTGCAAAGCGTGTTAAAGAGAAATTTTGGTGGCCTGGGATAGACTCTTTAGTTAAGTCTTGGGTGGAGCAATGTGAGCTTTGCAGGGAGTCAGAGAAAAGACTACAGGTGGGTGCAGGTAGTCATTCACTTGGTCGGGTGGTGTCTGAGGATGGTGTTTGGAAAAAGGTTTGTATTGACTTTATTGGTCCTTTTCATGAGCTACAGGACAGCAAAAAGTTTGCCATGGTTTTGGTGGATTCGGCGTCAAGGTGGGTGGAAGTCGCCTTTTTGAGGAACATTAGTTCACAGGCTACTATTAAGGTGCTTAGTGAGATTTTTAGGCGAGAAGGCATTCCTTCGGTGCTTTTGTCAGACAATGGCACTCAGCTAACCTCTAAGGAGATGGAGGAATACTTTGATCATATAGGGATGAAACATTTGCGCACTTCGCTATACAACCCACAAAGTAATGGCCTGTGTGAAAGGGTGAACAGGTTAGTCAAGGGCACTATGCAACTTGCTTTGGCTTCTAATCGTTCTGTACAAAGGGAAATTAAGGAGATGCTTTGGGCGTACCGAACAACTTTACATCAGAACATGACGAAGACACCATTTGAACTTATGAGGGGGAGATCTGCAGGTACTAAGTTAGTTCCTACTTGGCTGCAGAAGCCAACTGTGGTGTTGGATCAGGTCATGGGTAAATGCAGAAAGTTCAACATATCTGTAGGTGACCTGGTTAAGGTGAAGCCTGGGGGTAATCAAAGAATGTTCAATAAATTTAGGGGGCCTTTTCAGGTTAGATCTGTGAGTGACAACTACGTTAGGCTACAAAATGGGCAAACTTGGAATCTCCTTAGGGTTGCTCTTTATCAAAAAAAAAATTGCCAACAGGGTTTTGATTTGTTGCAGCCAAATGTCAAGAATGTGGTCGTGCATAAAGAGCAGAGACCAGTTTGTAAGAGAATTTCTCCTGCTTATCTAAAAGATTTTTGCGTAAATGTTTAGGAATGGAGTGGAGTTATAGAGTTATTAACTTTTCCTGTCACAACATTATAATTTTTGATGATGTACTTCTTTCCTTTGTGCTTTTGTTATGTTTAACTTTACAGTTTCTCTGCCAAAGGAAAGGAGATGTGTTATATTTATCTTGTGCTCGAGTCTGTGGCTCGCGCGCTGAGCTCGTGTCTGCCCTTCTGTTGCCAGGGCTCGAGAGTTAGCTGTAAGCCGTTAGAGGCAGTTTGTGTCCTGACGCTGTTAGTCGGGTTTCTCCTGTACTTTAGCTTTTAAATAAAGCCCTTTACCAAGTACAGCTATCCTGTCTCCTTTGGATCTTTACAACAATGGGTTTACTCAAATCTATAATGATTTCAGAAGCAAGAAAATAATCAGTTAGTTAATTAATGTATTAGCATTAGTAAAATAGTCAGCTTCTAATTCTGCATAACTAAAACAAGGTCAACTTCTGAAGGAAACTCAAGGAAAGAACTAATCATTAAACCAATTAGCAGTCTCCTCTGTTAGAAAAAGAAGAAAGTTTAATTCTAAATCATGTAGACAGACTAGTACAGTATCTTCTTTTTAGAAGGCCTAGAAAAAAGTGGCTGAGCTCCAAAATAAGGTTGTTTCCGTGATCTGATACATACATGCAGGAGTGAACTAGCAAAGATACAAATATGTACACCAATCAATGTTCTGTTAATTAATCCCTTCGCTGCTAGGCCTCCCCAGTACTAAGTCTTTTTTGGGCTATTTTGGGGTAGTTCTCACTTAGGCCCCTGTAACTTTTCGACCACATGGTATCTACACCAAATGTGCTTCCTTTTCTTCCAACATCATGGGGATTTGAAAGGGACCCAGGGTTTGTGGATTCCCCTGGAGGGGACTCAGAAGTGAGCCAAAATACAGCTAATTATTTTTATGAGCAATGGGGAAAAAGTGCTGCAAATGAAAGCATCTTCTTTTTTCCCTGCAAATGGTATCAACAAAGGTTTTGTGGGGCTGAAATCACAATTTCCCCAGCTTTCAGGAACTGATAGACTTTTGTCAGACAACCAACATTTTTTACACAGTTTTGGCATTTTACTTATGCATAGCATATTTCTACTATTTTTTATGCCTTCAACCTTCTTTCAGTTAGTGGTAGAAATGGGTATGAAAGCAATAAAAGATCCTGGAAAGCTATACATTTAAGAAAAGTAAACACAATTCTGAATTCAGCAAGGGGTCATTTGTGTAGATCCTTCAAGGTTTCTTTATAGAAATAAAAAGTTGAAAATAGTAAAAATTGAAAATGAGTTAGAAAAACAGCCATGCATCTCAACGTGTTCATCTGCAACTTCTTCTAATTATGACAGATGTTTAAAGGCAATATACTGTTACATCCGGTGGACTAGTAAGTTCACCAAGAACCCGACGAACCCAGAGCCAATAACTGAGTAGCGCCTTGCAATTTTTTTGTATTATGTACCGGGTATATAGCAATTCATTTTGGAAAATATATACAGTGAAAAATTGGGATGAAAGGCACCTATGTATTTCTGAAATTGGAACAAAATATAGAGTTTAGAAACAGTAGATATTTGTACATTTCCAAAATTATGAGTACCAATACTAGCACCAGAATTATAGGACATTTTTCAAAGTGACTTCTTTTTTACACATTGTCTTTCATTTGTAAAGGCAGGAATGCATTAAAAGTCAATAGGTAATAACAATTGCTCTACAATTCTGTGTTACCCTGTCTCCCGATAATAATTTTTACCTTACTTGTGTGGGTAGGTCTAGTGCCCGCGACGGGATACGGCCCAAAACGCAACATGGACACCACATTTTCACAGTGAAAACTGACCCTTTTTTTGCAAAGTGCCTAGCTGTAGATTTTGAACCCTAGCTCTGCCGAGACCAACGGAAACCTAGCAAACCTATATATATTTGAAAACTAGACATCTAGGGGAATCCAGGATGGGGTGACTTGTCTGGCTCTCACCAGGTTCCATTACCCAGAATCCCTTGCAAACCTCAAACTTGTCAAAAACAACAACTTTTCCTCACATTTCTGTGTTAGAAAGTTCTGGAATCTGCGTGGATCCACAAAATTCCACCCACCCCACATTCCCCAAAGTCTTCAGAAAAAAATGGTACCTCACATGTGTGACTAGGCCTAGTGCCTGCAACAGGAAACAGCCCAAAAAGCAATGTGGACAGACCACATTCTCACAGTGAACACTGATCCTTTTTTTGCAAAGTGCCTAGCTGTAGATTTTAAACCCTAGCTTTGCCGGCACCTAGAGAAACCTAGCAAACCTATACATTTTTTTAAACTAGACACCATGGGGAATCCAGGATGGGTGACTTGACTGGCAAAGCTATACAGTTTTGAAAGGTAGATCCCCAGGGAAATCCAAGATGGGGTGACTTGTCTGGCTCTCACCAGGTTCTGTTACCCAGAATCCCTTGCAAACCTCAAACGTTGTCAAAAACCCACATGTTCCTCACATTTCTGTGGTGGAAAGTTCTGGAATCTGTATGGATCCACAAAAGTGCACCCAACCTGCATTTACCAAAATCTCCTGAGAAAAACGATACCTCACTTTTGTGGGTACGCCTAGTGGCCGCAACAGGAAAAGGCCCAAAATGCAGCATGGACACCACATTTTCACAGTGAAAACAGACCCTTTTTTTGCAAAGTGCCTAGCTTTAGATTTTGAACCCTAGCTCTGCCAGCAACTAGGGAAACCTAGAAATCCTATACATTTCTGAAAACTAGACATCTAGGGGAATCCAGTATGTGGTGACTTGACTGGCTTTCAGCAGGTTCTGTTACCCAGAATCCTTTGCAAACCTCAAACGTTGTCAAAAACCCACATTTTCCTCACATATCTGTGGTGGAAAGTTCTGGAATCTGTGTTGATCCACAAAAGTCCACCCAACCTGCATTTCCCAAAATCACCAGAGAAAAACAATACCTCACTTGTGTGGGTAGGTCTAGTGACCGCGACAGTAAACGGGCCAAAATGCAACATGGACACCACATTTTCACAGTGAAAACGGACCCTTTTTTTGCAAAGTGCCTAGCTTTCGATTTTGAACCCTAGCTCTGCCAGCAACTAGGGAAACTTAGAAATCCTCTACATTTCTGAAAACTAGACATCTAGGGGAATCCAGTATGTGGTGACTTGACTGGCTTTCAGCAGGTTCTGTTACCCAGAATCCTTTGCAAACCTCAAACGTTGTCAAAAACCCACATTTTTCTCACATTTCTGTGGTGGTAAGTTCTGGAATCTGTGCGGATCCACAAAAGTTCACCCAACCTGCATTTCCCAAAATCACCAAAGAAAAACAATACCTCACTTGTGTGGGTAGGTCTAGTAGCCGCGACAGGAAACGGCCCAAAATGCAACGTGGACACACCACATTTTCACAGTGAGAACTGACCCTTTTATTGCAAAGTGCCCAGCTGTAGATTTTGAACCCTAGCTCTGCCGGCACCTAAAGAAACCTAGCAAAGCTATACAGTTTGGAAAGGTAGACCCCCAGGCAAATCCACCAGGTTCTGTTCCCCAGAATCCCTTGCAAACCTCAAACGTTATCAAAACCCCACATTTTCCTCACATTTCTGTGGTGGAAAGTTCTGGAATCTGTGTGGATCCACAAAAGTCCACCCAACCTGCATCTCCAAAAATCTCCAGAGAAAAACGATACCTCACTTGTGTGGGTAAGCCTAGTGGCCGCAACAGGAAAAGGCCCAAAATGCAACCTGGACACCACATTTTCACAGTGAAAACGGACCCTTTTTTTGCAAAGTGCCTAGCTTTAAATTTTGAACCCTACCTCTGCCAGCAACTAGGGAAACCTAGAACTCCTATACAATTTTGAAAGCTATACACCCAGGAAAATCCACAACGGGGTAACTTGACTGGCTCTCATCAGGTTCTTTTACACAGAATCCTGTGCAAACCTCAAACTTTGTCAAAAAACACATTTTCCTCATATTTCTATGGTGGAAAGTTCCGAAATCTGCGTGGATCCACAAAATTCCACCCACCCTTCATTTCCCAAAGTCTTCTGAGAAAAATGGTATCTCACTTGTGCGGTAAGGTCTAGTGCCCGAGACAGGAAACAGTCCAAAACGCAACATTAAAACACCATATTTTCACAGTAAAAAAGCGGACTCTTTTTTTGCAAAGTGCCAAGATGTAGGTTCTGAACCCTAGCTCTGCTGGCACTTATCACAAAACAACCTGGTTTTGTAAGGGAGGTCACCTGGGTATTTGGCCCCCGGCTAGGGTACCATCTTGGGAAACGTACCAAACCCACACATTCTGAAAACTAGACAACCGGGGGAGTTCAGTGAGGTAAGGCTTACGTGGGCTCCCCCAATGTTTTCCTACCCAGAATCCCCTGCAAACCTCAAATGTAGCTGAAAATAATCACTTTTTTCTCAAATTTCTGTGTGGGAAAGTTCTTGCATCTAAGTGGATCACCCAGCATTCCATCCAGGTCTCCCGATAAAAATTGTACCTCTCTCGGTGGATGGATCAAGTAACTGCGACTGGCAAGGGCCCAAAACGTATTGAGGAGCCACCAAATTTCTGACCACAAAACAACCTGGTGTTGCAAGGGGGGTCACTTGGGTTTTTGGTCCTGGGCTCGGCGGCCATCTAGGGAAACTATCAAACCTACACATTTCTGAAAACTAGATACCCAGGGGAGTACAGCAAGATGAGGCTTGCGTGGATCTCCCAATGTTTTCCTTCCCAGAATCCCCTGCAAACTTCAAATTTAACTAAAAAATAAAATGTTCTATATATTTTGGGGTGGAATCACCATGCCGGCACAAATGGCCTACCCCACAGCGTTTCTATCAGTCTCCCGATTAAAATCATACCTCACTTGAGTAGGTGGGATAAGGCCCTGTGACTGCGAAGAGCCCAAAACATAGGGATTGAGGGTATAGCACTGAGAATTCTAAGCTCTACTTTAAAAATAAAAACATTTTTAGCCAATTCTGCATTGGACACCCACAGAAGTGAGGTATCATTTTATCATTGGCTACTACACCTATCTGCCCCTGGGGGGGGGGAGAAAGACGGAATGTAGCCAAGTTCTTTTGGGAGGCAAAGGCCCTTGCCCAAGGGGAATTTACCACCTCTCTGGTGGCTAGTGGGTGGATCCCCAAGCAAGGATCCACTAGAGATTCTCCCTAATTCCAATTCAACCTCTGCCTTCTTTCTACTTGCACAGGGGCTGAGATTGCCCCCTGAGCACATAGAAAATGAAACTGAAGTTTCGGTTCCTATGAAATTATGACAATGAGACATGCGGGCTGATCATCATTTCAGGAAAACCAGAGGGAGTGCCTTGGGAGTTGGGAAAGTCCTTCCCCGCTCCCGAGGCTTTAGGGGAGAAAAGGAAATCCCTTGGGTGCCTGCACCAGAAGGATTTCCAGAGCCATGTGCGAGGACAGCCGGGAGCATTGAAGGGGTTGAGATATTTCTGTAGTCACTTACCTTCTAATGTATCTCATTGGTTAGGCTATGAAACTTAAGTAAGGAAACACATTGAAATGGTTTGTAACACAGCAAAACAATGGTTTGTTCAGCTAATGAATGACATACACAGAGCCTCAGCAGGACACTTTGAAAAATGACATGATAGAGGACCATTCAGCACATTGCTTCCTCAATTAAGCACCAATATTATAAGTCTAATCCTACAGACCAGAGTGTATGCTCCTTTTTGATGATTTGCCTGAAATTGAAAAAGACACACACTCAGAGAGAGAGTTAAAAGGGTTGTTCACATAAAATAAGCATGCACTAATATTCTGCAATCATGAAGAGCTACCAGTGCAAGCTGACGAGGCTTCATTCTCAATCCTGTTAACTAAACTATGTCTAAATTAGGCATCATTTTATAATTAGTGAATACTTGCTTACAATATACCACATCAGAAACACAGAAATCCTTGGAATGTGTATGTTCCTAAGAGAGGTGCAGAGAGCGAGTCAAGAAACAATATATGAGAAACAGGAGATGAAAAAAAAGGGATATATAGAAGAGTGAAAATGGGCTGGGAGCGAGCTTAAATCCTGTTGGAGGGGGAAAAGAAGGAGATGGAGGAGCAGAGGGAAAGATGAAGCAGAGAGGTAGAGTGTGGAAGATAGAGAGGGAGAGAGGGAGACAGACTATATTCTGAAACAGCCCTGCTGACCAGTGTTTACCTCTAGCCCATTAATGATTTGAGTATGGAAGGTCTCTGTAAGGGTATCACCAGAGTCCCAGTCTGTCAGATATAATATTCATTGACACATTTGCATTTGTGAGTATCTCAATTCCAGAAAACCATGGATTCGTCATATCTGTTTGTGGGTCCAAATACTGTTAACTGATGGGGTATTCTTAGATTACCCTAAAACAAAATGCCTGGGGAACTTGTTACTAGGGTTTAAGACAAGAGGCATAACTTCAAACCAAACTACTATTTCTGGACATTTTTTTTTCTTATCCAGAGTAGACAGTTTTCCAAAATTACAAAATGATGCATAAATTCATAAAAATTCATAGAAATACTTGGCGACCCAAATTGTATGCAATTTTACAATGCAAAGTCCGTTCATCAGGATATCTAATGGCAATACGTAAAACAAATATATCAAAGGTTCCATACAAATACCTCCTAAATAGATTAATCTGATAAATATGGTGTATAAAAATAGATAGTAATTGATCACAATCCATAAAATGAATATATCAAAAGTTCAATACCCAAACCCCATAAAAGGTAGTGGGTATAATACATATAGTATATACAAATAGTTCATGGGGATACCTACTTATTTTACTATAGCACCAAGTTCTTTTATAGAAGTTTACTTTCATTATGTACATTCCAGCTATTCAAAATCCCCAGCCTCTCTGCTCCATTCCAATATACATGCCCATATTTTTAGCCCCCAAGTTCTAGCTTTCCTCCCTCTGCATGCATATAAGGCTGCCTCCTGTTTCCAGACTCCAAGAAGTCTGGCTAGCCACATCTGAAAAGTTGGTGGTTCTATGTCTTTCCAGCGGGCTGCTAACATTATTCTAAAGATAGCTGTGCCTAAAAAGAGGCAGTATTCTGGAAAGGGGCGACCACTCGGTCCCCCCGAACGTATGGTGGAGTACCCCGATCCCCCCGGGAAACCATCTTGGGCGGGAGGCGAGTCTCGGCTGGTATGCCCAAAGCGGCGTAGCCGGGGGCGCGCTTTTTCCCGCCCAAGAGTGGGTTGTCCTAGACACTGAAGCCGCCAGCCACGCCCCCGGAGGCGGGTGGAGGCGGGTTTACGCCCGCCCGAAGAAGGATAAAAGGAGCGACAAGCCAAAGAAGCATCCTCTTGTTCCTGTGCTCTGAAGCTGCACCTCCCCGCTGCACGTGAGCTCGAGACGGAACGAAGAGCCAATTTTGAGCGTTTTAATTTTGTCTTTGTTCTTTCAGAGAATCAGCGTTGGACAATGCCGGGCAAGAAAGCCGGAAAGCGGGTCGGAACCGATCAGATGCTCCGCATGCTCGTAAAAGACATGGCCGAGATGAAGAAACAGATGGCGGCAATGAACGGTGTAGGGGGCCCTAAGCGAGTCGTCGGACCAGCATTGCCGGGTGTAGTCCCTAGCAGGAGAGGTAGAAGGGTCAAGAAGGGAGCAACTGGGGATGAGGCCCCGGTTCCCGAGGCGCCGCCGGCGCACCCTGATACACCGACTGAGGCGCCGATCCCGGTCCCGAAGGAGGGGCAACCAATTCCCGTTGTAGTCACCCCTGTGAATGGGGAGGATATGCCTCCCGAGTTGGCTGCACAGCTGGCAGCATGGTTGGGGAAAGAGAGTGAGGGGGCTACGGCAGATGACGCCAGGGCAGTAATGAAGCAGTTGCGGCAATCAAGAGAGGCTGCAAAGGCCCCATGTCCTTTTGTTCCCCCGCAGGCTCCAGTGGGACAACCCGCAGCGGGCAGGAGTTCGGCAGCGACTACGGTTACAGCTTCCGGTTCAGGTAAGCAGCTACTGCCGATTGCGGGGGAGGGGTCAGTACCCTCGAGAAGGGAGAAAGTGGCTCAGCATATTCCGATGGAAATCAAGGAGAGGATATGGGCTGAGAAATATATAAACATGTTTTCTTTATTAACTGATCATTACGAGATCGAGCACGTGAAAGTACAAAAAGAGTTTATGCACCCGAGTGTTTGGCGCGCCAAGATGGCCGCTTTCAGAGTCGATGAGACTATAGGTAATTGGGGCAGGGCATTTGGCATATTCACTGCAATTATGGGGGAACGGAGGCCTGAACTGTTGGCCGAGTTACCCGTGTACCAGACACGTATTATGGAATATTTTCAGACATATGAGGGCAATCAGTGGTTTTGTTACGATAATATTTTTCGTAAGGCCAAGGAGTTCGACACATCTCTGACGTGGGATTGTTACGACTCCATTTCCTGGCAAAAAATGGAGAAATCAGGCATGGCGAAGGCGCCATTGTTGGGGGGAAACGGGGGCGAATTTTCCCGCCATTCATCTGGGGCGCCCTTTCGGGCGGGTTCAAGTAACGAGCATCATTCAAGGTCGAATGGCAATGCAGGTAAAAAAGGGGTCTGCTGGAATTTTAACAGGGGAAAGTGTACAAGGCCCCAGGGGTCATGCAAGTTTAGGCACGACTGTGGGGGGTGTGGGCAGTCCTCGCATCCCGAGACCATGTGCAGAGCCAAAATGGGTGATAACGGAAGTAGGGGAAGCGCCAAACAGGTCTGAAATAGTCCGAGGGGCGCCTTTACCTACCCCGGTTGATACCATGGCAATGATTCCTTGGCTCAATGAATACCCGGATCATGTCTCCGCTGGGGTGTTGCGAGACGGTTTTTCGTATGGTTTCCGCATCCCAGTGGGGAAGTTTCAGGGTAAAGCACATTGTAGTAACCAACTGTCGGTCCTGCAGAATACGGTGGTGGTACAAGCGAAGATTGGGAAGGAGGTGGCCCGGGGTCGGGTTGCTGGACCATTCGACATGCCACCAGTTGCTAATTTTGTTTGTTCACCCTTGGGAGTGGTCCCCAAGAAGGACCCGGGGGAGTTTAGATTGATAAACAACTTGTCAGCCCCGAGAGGTCTTTCGGTGAACGATGCGATAGACCCGGAGGTTTGATCGGTGCGGTACGCATCTTTCGATGATGCCGTCGCCATGTTGAATCGCCTGGGGCCCGGAGCGCTGATGGCCAAATCAGACATCGAGTCAGCGTTCCGGTTGCTCCCGGTACACCCAGACGATCAGCGTCTCCTTGGTTTCATGTTTCAGGGGCGCTATTACATGGATAAATGTATGCCAATGGGATGCTCCATATCTTGTGCTTATTTTGAGAAATTCAGTTGTTTTTTGCAATGGGCATTCACAAGAATGACGGGGTTTCAGCATGTTATGCATTATCTTGACGATTTTCTGTTCCTGGGGGCAGCCGGGGACCCAGAATGTGCACAGGCTTTAAAAGAATTTTGTGGTCTGATGAGTCAGTTTGGTGTGCCTTTGGCGCCAGGTAAGACTGTGGGGCCATCTACTTCGCTCAAGTTTCTTGGAATAGAGCTCGATTCCGAAGAGGGTTGCTTCCGGTTGCCCAAAGAAAAGGTGAGGAAATTCAGGGCCTCGCTTGAAACATGTATTAAGGAGACTAAGGTGAATTTGCATCAATTACAGCAGACTGTGGGTCAGTTGAATTTTGCCCTTAGAGTGATGCCAATGGCCCGCCCTTTTTCCCGCTCGATTGCACAAGCCATGGTCGGTCTTAAAGAGGGGCACCACCGCACGAGGCTCTCGGCAGAGGTTCGCCAGGACATGCGCATTTGGTTGGCATTCCAGGCGGATTTCAATGGTCGGGTTGTCTGGAACAAGCCGGCGGTGTCCTCCGAGGAGTTGGGGCTGTGGACAGATTCGGCGGGGAGTATAGGCTTTGGCGCCATATTTGGTAATCACTGGTCGGCTCAAACGTGGCTGTCATGGTGGCACGAGTGTGGGCTTACGAGTAACATTGCTTTTCTTGAACTGTTCCCTATTCTGGTGGCCTTGAAAACATGGCCTGAGGGGTTTCGGGATCACTCTGTGGTGTTCTGGTCTGATAACATGACCGTGGTTGAGTGTATCAATAGTCAGGCTGCACGATGCAAATGGATTCTGAGATTACTCAAGGAAATTGTCTTACTATGTATGCAATTGAACGTGCTCTTTAGGGCGAGACACGTGCCAGGGGTGCTGAATCAGGCTGCTGATGCGCTTTCTGGTTTCCGTATGCAGGCCTTCTGGGGTTTTCTGCCCACAGCGGACCCGGTGGCGGCACCGTTTCCCGAAGCTCTCTGGTCTCTCGGTGCCCCGAACTACAAAACCTCGTGGGAGAGAGTTTAGCACCCAGGACAAGGAAGGCATATGAAGGGGCGTTCCGTTCCTATTGGTCCTTTTTGGGTTCTGCTAGGAGGGAGCTTTGGGGCCAGGAAGAGTTTGTCGTAAAGTTTTTGCTGTCATTACATCAGGCAGGCAAATCGGTAGCCACGGCCCAGAGGCATCGGGCCGCCATTTCCTTCATGGCACGGGCTCATGGTATCCAGGACCCTACAGCGTCTTTTGTAGTACAGAAAGCGCTGCGTGGGTGGCAACGCCTTGAGGGTCGCAGAGTAGATGAAAGGCACCCGATAGGTCTGGAAAGGTTGGCCCTGTTACTGTCCGTACTCCCTGCGACATGTTCATCCCAGTCAGAAACAGTGTTATTCCGGGCCGCTTTTGCATTAGCATTCCATGGGGCTATGCGGGTAAGCGAACTGGTGGCAAAGAACAAGCAGGATACGGGGGGGGACTGTGCCGAGAGCACATTCAAGTTAAGGGCGAGGCGATGATTGTCTCGTTTGCCAGGTCCAAGACCGATCAGGGTGCGATCGGGGACAGTGTAGTAGTCCATCGGATTCCCGGATCTCCCATGTGCCCGGTCGTATGCGTTGAGGAATATTTGGCGCAGAGGGCGGCATCATGGGGGGGGGACCTTGCTGAGACACGCTGATGCCACCCCACTGACGAGGTTTCAGTTCCAGCGGGTGCTTGCAATGGCAATTTCGGCCGCGGGCTTGAACCCGGGCGAGTTTGGGACCCATTCCTTCCGAATAGGGGCTGCTACAGAGGCTACAGCCAGGGGTCTGAGTGTGGAAAAGGTGAAACAGTTGGGGCGTTGGTCCTTGAATTGTTACAAAAGGTATGTGCGGTTGCACATGTTGTGAAGCTGATATCATGTACTCACGCTTCTTGTTTTTGTTTGGTTTACAGTTTCGCAAGCTTACGAGGCGGGGCGGACTGTGCAGTCGACCCGACACCTGGGAACCAGCGGTCAAAGATCACCGGCTGAGGAAAAAGTGGTGTGGGTCGTGGGCCACTCATACGTGAGGCGTGCCGCGGACGTATTCAAAGCAGGTGACATGATTCACATGGCTGGGGAATACGGGTACAGGGTGACCTTCTACGGAAGGGGCGGGCTCTGTATTGACCAGTTTAAAACTTTTTTCGAGGGTTTGTTAGGGCGGACATCTATAATCATAGTGCATCTTGGGGGCAATGATTTGGTGACCACTGGTAGACGACTACTTCTCGAGGCGATACTATCCACAGTAAGTTGGTTGGCGAGAAGGGTTCCAGGGTGCACGATTGCATGGTCCCATATGATTCCACGAAAGGTGTGGCGGGGGGCTAATTCAGTGTCTGCTATAAATCATTCTGTGAAGAAGGTAAATAACAAACTGGGTAGACTGTTCCGTACAAATACATTGCATTCGATTCCTCATGGGTGTGTCAGGGGGGACCATATGTACCTGGAAGATGGGGTCCATTTGTCCCGGGTGGGGAATTCTTTACTCATAGGAGACCTCGTAGCTTGGTTAAAGAGTTTACAGCATGACCTTTAGGTAGGAGTTTTGTGGGGGGTCCGGATAGCCGGTCAACTATCCGGCCTGTGGCGGTAAGGTCATGATCGGTGAGCAGTAATTGGAAGATCCCTAGGGGGGGGCGTCACCCATTACGGATGGGAGCGCCCGGGGGGAGGTGGCCATTGGCCCCTCAACGGGGAGGCGGTCCCTTCTAAGGATGGGACGCCGAAAGGAAAGGGAAGGCGGTCAAGGCCCCTCTCTGAATAGGAGGGGCTACGGGCCCCTCCGGGGAATTTCCCGGGGCCAGGACATCTGCGACGGCAGATGTGGTAAGTTGTGTGGGGTGGGGAGGGGGGTCTACGCTACCTTCTTGACACCTCACACGAGTCCTCGGACGACCAGTAAGATGGCGTCGAGTTAATTGGGGCCCCCGTCAAGACAAGGGAAATTGGTATGTGCACATGAGGTGCAGTCCTCTGTGCGGCCGCCCCTCACAAGTGAGGGGGGATTTTTTGGTTTAGGGATCTGACACCGGTTACGACCTTGCCGTTGGCCCTTAACGTTAGGATGTACAATTTCAATTTGAAAATGCATTTGTAGGATGTTAGTATCGGCTAGGAGAACCTTTGTATTAGAAATGTGTTAAGGTCAGCCAAAACATCGTAATGTGGAAATGAAATTGTACATGATATGAAACTGTTATTTTAATGTTTTAATTTTTGTTTCATATTTTAATAAATACGGCCGGGAGGGTAACTCCCTCCCGCCTTCCAAAAGTTCAGAACTGTTTCCGTATTCCCATTCTTGGGGATTGTGTTGAGAGGGGGTGGCGGGTATCTCAGCCATATGGAAAGGGGCGACCACTCGGTCCCCCCGAACGTATGGTGGAGTACCCCGATCCCCCCGGGAAACCATCTTGGGCGGGAGGCGAGTCTCGGCTGGTATGCCCAAAGCGGCGTAGCCGGGGCGCGCATTTTCCCGCCCAAGAGTGGGTTGTCCTAGACACTGAAGCCGCCAGCCACGCCCCCGGAGGCGGGTGGAGGCGGGTTTACGCCCGCCCGAAGAAGGATAAAAGGAGCGACAAGCCAAGGAAGCATCCTCTTGTTCCTGTGCTCTGAAGCTGCACCTCCCCGCTGCACGTGAGCTCGAGACGGAACGAAGAGCCAATTTTGACCCACCCACCAGCCCCTGAGGACAGCAAGTTGTTTTTGAAATAAAGTCATTTGACGTGGTAATTAATTTTTCTTACAGGTTGTTCAGAATAAAGTTGTGATTCAGTATGCAATAAAATGGATAATTCTTTACGGTATGCTTTATTGAATAAAAGTATTCGCACCAGAGTGGATCAGGATGTTTTAGACAGTTCATACTTCGAATATCCTTTTGTCTTTCTCCTCTTTAGTAATTAGCCGCTTTTTTGTTTTTCTTAGTTTGTCGTATTTATTATTTGGTCGGGCGGTAAGGTCATGATCGGTGAGCAGTAATTGGAAGATCCCTAGGGGGGGGCGTCACCCATTACGGATGGGAGCGCCCGGGGGGAGGTGGCCATTGGCCCCTCAACGGGGAGGCGGTCCCTTCTAAGGATGGGACGCCGAAAGGAAAGGGAAGGCGGTCAAGGCCCCTCCCTGGATAGGAGGGGCTACGGGCCCCTCCTGGGAATTTCCCGGGGCCAGGACATCTGCGACGGCAGATGTGGTAAGTTGTGTGGGGTGGGGAGGGGGGTCTACGCTACCTTCTAGACACCTCACACGAGTCCTCGGACGACCAGTAAGATGGCGTCGAGTTAATTGGGGCCCCCGTCAAGACAAGGGAAATTGGTATGTGCACATGAGGTGCAGTCCTCTGTGCGGCCGCCCCTCACAAGTGAGGGGGGATTTTTTGGTTTAGGGATCTGACACCGGTTACGACCTTGCCGTTGGCCCTTAACGTTAGGATGTACAATTTCAATTTGAAAATGCATTTGTAGGATGTTAGTATCGGCTAGGAGAACCTTTGTATTAGAAATGTGTTAAGGTCAGCCAAAACATCGTAATGTGGAAATGAAATTGTACATAATATAATACTGTTATTTTAATGTTTTAATTTTTGTTTCATATTTTAATAAATACGGCCGGGAGGGTAACTCCCTCCCGCCTTCCAAAAGTTCAGAACTGTTTCCGTATTCCCATTCTTGGGGATTGTGTTGAGAGGGGGTGGCGGGTATCTCAGCCATATTGTTTTTTATCGCACCCCTGAAGTGCTGTCATATCCCAGGATCACTAACGTAGAGGTCAGCTCGAGATTAATATCAAATAGGGTTTTCCAAAAACTGAGGAGCCCTGATTTTAGGAGGGTCAATTTCCCACAATCATAGAACATATGTATTAGTGTAGACGGACCCACCCCACACCTCGGAAATTTATCATCCACCTTTTTCCCCCATGTAAATAGCTTAGCCAATGTAAAGTAAAGGTTAAATGCGGTTTCATAAAGTTGTTCTTTTAAATTTGAGGATAAAAACATTTTAGCAGGTCCTATAAATATCTACGTCGGGGTTATTTAATTTCACTGCCCAAGACGTCTCATTCTTTACCAAGTCATCTGGCAATGCTGCTAATAACAGACTATTTATGCTTCTAATTCTACAGGACTCACTACTAATCTGGTCCATGAGAGGTATCTTCTCAATCTTCACCCTTGGTCTATATGCTGTAAAAATACTCTTGATCTGTACAAATTTAAAAAAATGATTGGGAAGTATTCCGAAGTCATGTTGAAGTTTGGAGAATTGGGGTTGTTGTTTTCCACCATAAAACTCTCCAACAGTGGTCACCCCTTTATTTTCCCACTCCATCCCCTTAGCATCATGAACATCCGTCGGAAAACACAATACATGCCATAAGGGGGTATATTGTGTAACCTTAGGAATTTCCATACATTTTGAAATCTGCTTCCATAGCCTCCATGCACTGTATGATTTTAAACCAAACTTTTTTGTAATAACTTTGCTCTAGTTGTAAAGTAAAGTAAGTTGTAAAAGTAGCCCAGCGGCCTCATTTCCTAATGCAAGTTCAAATATTTTGGGAATTCTCTCAATCAAATCTTTGCTGCTATTACCATCTATTTTCAACAAAAAAGATATTTGATGCAATAGGGCAGCCCAATAATCTAATGTAATATTTGGGACTGCAAGCCCTCCTCGATCTTGTGGTAATGTCAGGAACTTCACAGCCCTCCTCACCTTCCCATATTGCCACATAAAATCGGAAAACATAGAATCAATATTTTTGAGTATATGATCCTCCAGAGCGAGCGGAATAGATCTGAACAGCTATAAAATTTTGGGCAAATTAGTCATTTTCAGGAAATGTCCCCTCCCAATTATCGACAAATGTAGCCCATTCAGTCTCTTCAGTACTGCAGCTATAGTTTTAACCAGTGGATCAACATTACAATTGATTATATTAAACACTTTTGCTGTAATTTGCACCCCTAGATAAACTGCTCACTCTGCTCGCCTTGAATCCTTAAAATCTACATAATCTGTACAAATAACAATAGTTTTCTCTCTATTTAGACCATATCCTGAAAGCAGGCCAAACCTCTCAGTTATACAAATAATTTTATCATGGGCCCTTTAGGGTCTGTTGTTAAAATTTCCACGTCATCAGTATAAGCCAATATTTTGGTCTGATACCCCTTGATACAGATAGGTTTGATTTTACATGACTGTAGTAGCTTCTCTACTAATGGGTTGATATAAAGAGCAAATAGTATGGGTGAACAGGGACACTCCTGCTGAGTTTCCCTAGATATAAAAACCTCACCAGACTCTCTCCCTATCACTTGTATCCGGGCTTTTGGATCATGATACATTGCATTAATTGCTCTAATAACTCCCTGTCCAAAACCCTTCATCACCACCCCCTTTTTCTGAATCGGTTTTGGCCACTACAGGTGTGGCAGGGTATACTCAGACATGAGTCCCTTGCTCACTGCACCATCAGGATTCAAGCAAGCCGGGCCGACGACGGCTGAAATGGCAGAAACCGGTCCCCGGAAGCTTGTCTCCTTTCTGGTGAAGAATTGGCTTGGTAGTTTAGTCTGCCCTGTTCCCATGATGCACTGGGCCAGAGACAGACTGATTTGCATATAGCCAGGTTCTGAGCTGGGATGGTGCAGTGAGCTAAATAACGGTGATGGATCAAGCCCTGATCTTTGGACTGGATAAGAGTGGTCTGCTTAATTCAGACACTCTGTTCATCACCACCCCCTTTTCTGAATCAAACCCCTTAAGCGCCAGAATCCCCCACAAAAATTCCCATGTCACTCGATCAAATGCCTTCTCTGCGTCTAGAAAGATCATGGCCCTCTGGCTCCCCGTTTCAGACACAATATCAAATAGTGAGATTGTTCTAGGGATGTGGTCTGTTGTTCCTTTCCCTGGTATAAAACCATGCTGCCACGGGGAGACCAGATAGCCATTCTTGAAAAATGTTAACTATACCGTCTGGGTCAGTATTTATCCCTATTACCGCATTGATAACTAGTATGTGATTCTGCACTATCTTTTGCCTGGTACGAAGAGCTAAGCTCTTCCCCACTAATTCTCCACTTTCGTATAAGTTGTTACGCTGAGACTGAAACTCTTCCGCTGATTTTTGAGCAAGCTTTAGCTATCCATTAATTTCCACCTTAAGGGCCGCAATTTGCCCCTGAATTTGCATTATTTCTTTTCCCTGTTTAGTTAATAGAAAATTTTCTTTTTCTGCCACTTTAAGTTTACACATTAGCTCTTGATTTTTCTCCATACACCGCGCTCTGTCTGGCAGTGTAGCTAATAGTTTCTTCCCTCAGACCCGCCTTAAAGGCATCCCAGGCAACTATTCTAGAGGAACGATACCTATTGATGTTAAAATAATTGTCCACTTACTAATGTGCTCAATATAATCTATATTGACAGATAACTTCTTATCAAGTGACCACTTTCCTCTTTCTTTAATAAAACCTGGAATTTCCAGCCCCGAAATTAATGGATTATGGTCCGATATAACCTTGGGTAAGATTTTAATACTAGCTTTATTGAGATGGGTTTGCTGTTCCAAAAAAGTAGTCAATCCTAACATATTTTTAATGTGGACATGAGTAGTACGTGTATCCTATGTTTTGGGATGTATTTTTAGCCATCCATATATCCACTAAACCATGGCTCTTGTTAAGTGAGGTTAGTGCCCTGTATACCCGGGGTTTCCGCACCTGATATATCCCTTGATTGATTTGACCTGGCTGCGGGTCTAGGGCGATGTTAAAATCTCTGCAAACAATTATGGGTGTAGGCAACGTTGCCAATTCTAGCTCAAGATCTTCAAAGATCTGGGGGTTATCGTAGTTCGACCCATAAATTGAGCATATAGTAAGTCCCATCCCAAGCTCGACTATCGCCCATCTTCCTAGCGTACAAGCTGCTTTTCGCTTAGCTTGCCCCAAAGATGTTTTAGCCAAAATGGCTACCCCTCTGATGTTTGAGGTTTGAGATGTAGATGTTAAAAGATTGTATCCTTGGATTGTCATCTAATGTCTTTTTTCCCAAGGGACATGGGTCTCTTCCAAGCAGACAATGTCGAATGAATTCATCCTTACCAACTCTCCCAGTTTACCTATCTTGGCTGCATCATTAAGTCCTGCTACATTCACTGAGCAGATGTTTATTCTCCCCATCCTAATTTCATTTTAGCGGTTCCTTGTAATCCTACCAATCCTATTTTCCCATCTGTTCTCTCCAACACAACACAGTTCATACTCTGAATTGCATACATTTCTTTTAAGAGTCTACATATTTTCTCTTCTCCTCTGGGTATGTCTTTTCCACATTTTATCCCCCTTGTCTCCCCCTACCCCCCTACCCCTCTTCCCCTCCCAGCACCTCCACCCCCCCCCCCACCATCCCCTCCGAGAGACAATCAGACAAGTGTCTGCACATGATGGATGCATCGCACAAAGCTGAGAGCCCATAAACACATACTACCTTTAGTCAGTAAATGCTGTGTAGTAACTATATCTTCTCCTTCTCCTAGTGTTTTAGTTATACTACCGTACAGAAAAAAAACCAAGAAAAAGAACCCCAATTTTAGTTTTTCCCTTTCTTATACCCTATTTATATCTTCTCACCGTGTCAGACTATCCAAATATTCGTTAGATTTCACCTCAGACGTAAAAAAAACATGTTTGTCCACTCCAGACAACTTGAATCTGGCAGGATTGTTCAGGAAGGCCTAAGCATTTTTATCTTGAAAGGGTTTAATCATCTGCCTCAACCTCTACCGTCTTTCAACTGTGGCATGGCAGAAGTCTGGGCGAACAAAATAGGAGACCCCGTTCCTGGATCGCCTTGCCTCAGGTCTTGCCTTTTCAAAGATAGCTTGACGTAATAGAAAGCTACAGAAGTATACCAGAATGGCTCGTGGCAATGCCCCTGCCCTTACTGGCTGCCTTTGTACAAAAGGCACCCTATGTGCCGTTGAACTTCCAATGACTAATTCCAGACTGTGAGTTCCGGAAGCATTTCTCTGAACAATTCAATGACTTACCTACGGGCATCCCTCCCCCTCCACTACTTCTGGAACACCCAAAACACGTAAGTTATTTCATCGTTGTCGGTTCTCATGTTTTTCCAGTTTCCACTGAATATCAGCTATCTATCCCTCCTGTGATTTAGCCTGCTCCTGAGTGCTTGCATGATCAGATTCTGTGGTGCACATCCTTGCCTCCAAATCCGTCTTCCACTCCCTAAACGCACTACACGTTTTTGTCAATTTTCCCACCACCCCATTTACTTTCATCATCGCAGCCTGAGCCTTGCACCCATCCTGCCATGTCTCCTTGCGGTGGGTGGATATTGCCATGAAAATAGCCTCTAACATCGGCGAGCTATACCCACACACCTTTTTCCCCTTTTCTTCATTTGCTGGGACACTAATAAGCTGGGTCGAAAGGGTATAGTCCCAAGTAAGGTCTCTCTCTCGTGTTTTCTTTCTTCTCCAGATTGTCCTTGATTTTTCCCCATCTGACAGTTCAATCTCGATATCACTGTTACTTAGATCGGTGTTACTGCTGTCCGTTATCCCCTCTGACCATTCTCCCCCATCCGAAACAGAGAGAAAGTCAAGCTCATTTTCAGAACCCTTTTCGGGCTTCCTACCCCCACTCATATTTTCCTCTTCTGCTTCTACTTCTGTTTCTATTTCTACTCGTATCACCGACTGGCCTGATATGTCAACAGCGAGAACCATCGTGGCAGCATTGTCAGCAGTGTTAGCATCAGGAGTATTATTGTTTACGAGGGCGGGCCCTAATTCTAAATCACTCAATCCCAAATCTATTTCTCCCCCACTTGTTCTCACTGGGATTAACCCCCAAGTCTCTCCCCAAAGCACCTCTTGATACCTTGGTGTCTGGCGGCTCCTTCACACTTCTCATCCCTCTGGTCTCCTGTGCAGTAGTTGCCTTCTCGCCAGGCCCCCTCAAGAGATCCATCACTGTGGGTCCAGCAGGTCGGGGCTTAGCCACTACTCCTGCTTTCTTCTTTCCGAAATTGCCCCTGCTCCCGCCCCTACTCCTTCCCCTTAGCGAACACGTGAGGGCGTCAAACCTGGTGATACAGCTTCCCCCATGTCTGCGCTTGCTGCAGCAACATAGTTTTTCAAAATAAGCTGTGCCTTTGCTTTCGCCGCTGATTTTGGGCCTATCTTTGCAGCTTCCTCGGCCCCCACGAGCTCTGCCTTCTCCACAGTAACCACAACAGGCCCAATTCCACCGATACCGCTGCTGACTCCAACACCGATTCCACCGGGTCCCTCACCCAGAGACCTGCTTCAACCCCAGCGCAGTCCGTGGGTAGAATCAGGATCGCAGAGAATATCTCTTTCAGATATTTGAAATACCTAAGAAGCGCCAAACCGATGCAGGTCACAGACGAGCTGCATGTAGCGTCCCTGTGGGGTTTGAGGGGTCCGAAGGAGCTCTTTCTCCATTGTTCCGCTTTCTCCACCTCTCCGCCCGGAAAATCACTGCATAACGTTTAGGAAAGTCATTGGGCTGTCAGCATAGTGCGCAGTTATGGTCTCAGTCGACCGCCAGTTTGCCTCTCCCCCATTTCTGGACATTCTAAGGAGAACTAGGCCCAGTGACAAATGATGCACACCCCTATACTGTTAGTTAACCCTCCATTGTTTTATCCTGGTGATATAAACGATAAAAACTTCAGGGCGCATCATATTATAATAACATTACTTCGACAATATAGCAGATATAAATGATTTCTTAAAATATTTTAAGAGATGAGATAATGTTATAATGATACAATTAATACATAGTAATTTATAAGAACTAAATGCTAGTCGTAGATTTGATAAACGCAGTACATATTACAGCAACAATTAAACTTAAATCCATGAAAGACCTTCAAAAAACCACATAATTTCTGTGTTCCTCAACTGCTACTATGTGTTTTGAAGAAAATAAAATGCTTTGTGCCATTTAGTGACCCTGGATGTCTTCCAGTTTTTTATTGGTTTATAATTTTAATGAATGTACGTTAGCATACAATCACCAGTTCTAAATTTCAGAATTAAATTGCCAGGCCCCCTTTAATAAGTCTGAAACAGATCATGACCCACGATTAGCTTCTCCTGTAAAAAAGAAACTGTACATTTGCCCAGAACAGATTTCTCAAAGTTCAAAAAATATCCATCGGCTCTCACTATCATACTAACATGTTCACATGACAAGTCTTAAGTGCCAACAGTCAATTTACATTGTGCCATCGAAGGGTCTGCCAAAAGTTGTTGTTTTGTTTGGGATGGGGCATTGGATGAAAATTCCAAAGGACTGTCGTTACGGGAAACTGAGGAGGATTCCTTGGCCCGGATGAGCGCCCATTACTCTGGATTTTCCGCATCATTGATGCTCGCGAGTGCGCAAGCCCGGACCTGGTATCGCCCTCACACAGGCACTTCTGGGTGAGCACCTGTGCCAGCCCCGAGGACCCTGATGCCATGCGATGCGCTCTATAACCATTTAAGTCCTGAGGCTGCTTCAACATGTTGTGGACTCGTCCCGCGGGTCCCTCATTCTTCTGCCACTTCCTCAGCCGCCGCGTAGCCTGGGCTCGCCGATCCTTGGATTCTGAAACTTATTCCTGCCTGTTAGACCTGTCAGCCCTAGGGTGGTCTTTCCCTATTTGTTTGCCCTTGCCTCATTTTTCCCACCTTTTTTTTGTTGGCCTTAGGTCTCTGAGCACCTTCCCATTGCTAATCAATGCTAAGGTGCAGGTGCTCTCTTCCCCCAACATGGCTGCCACTGGCCCCTGCTACTGCAGCGTGGTCTTTTTAGGCGCACTCTAGTTGCCAGGAACTGGCTGGAACCCTTAAACATTGTTGCCATACCAGCCTGCCTTGCCTGCCCATAGCTAGACTAGGGAAGCTCCTGGAACCTTCCAGAACAGGGGCGGAGTCTGCTTTTGCCGCCTTAGAGGGTGGTCACCTGACCTTGGCATATATAAAGAAAGGAGGGAAAGTTTTTAGTCAGTTGGGGCATCACTGACCTGGGGGACCCTACGCAGGAGACTTAGGCGGTAGGGCCTAGTCAGGAACCTATACCACTGGGTGGACAGGGTTTAGGCGCTGCCCACCAAGCTGTGTGAGGAACACTGAACTAGCCCACTGATCTGGCCCGGCGGGAGGGGAACCCAGGGACCACATGCAGTGACCTGCTGAGGAATCCTGTCAGCAGCCTTCAACTCAAACCCCCCCTTCAAGCAAACAAGAACCTGCTTCCACCAAGGGTGCCTGAACCACCAAGCGCCAAGAGGACCCCCCCCGGTGCTCACCAGGAATACTGGGGATCAACCAGGTACCAGGCTGTGCATCTCTGCCCCCCTGGGTCGCCCCCTGTGCCCTGCGCTGTGCTGCCTCATTTCCTCCTAGTGAACTGCTGGGACGGCGTAGCTGCCTTACCTACCTACCCAGCGCTCTCCTACTGTGCCCCCGTGAGAAGCACTGTGATCTGGGGACTAGGGCTGCTCCCAAGTGCTATTGCTGAGACTGTCCCCAAAGCACTGTAACCTGTCGACCTTCCAACGGCCCCGGAGTGCTGTAACTGGTGAACCGGCTGTGCTGGCAAGTGCTGCTGTCCCCGTGGCCCCCCCTGCCGGGAACTTACCGTCACGGCCCTGTGTCGAGAGAGAGGAGCGGGCCGCTGTCATCCCCGGTGGGGCCTCAAAGGGAATCGGGGTCTCACCGTCGCGACCTTGGCGCTTCCCTCTGCGTGGGCCTGGCTGCTGGTTGTGCATGCTCGGCAGCCCCCGGTCACAGGAGAGGGCTGCCGGAATTCCAAATAGGCCATGCTAGGCCTCACGAGGGCCTGATGCCGCCTACGGCCGCATCACGTGACGGGGCGCCCGGCCGTGTCATAGGCTGCGCCCCGCCTCCACAGTGATTTGCCCGCCAGGCCGCGTCCCCGTTACCCCGGCATCTGATTGGGGCCATTTCCGACCAAGGCCCGGTCCAACCCCCAACTATCGCGAAGGTGGCCGAGAAGAGTCAGAGCCCCTTCCCGCTTGCTGCACCACCCAGGGCCCGGTAGAACCATCGGCGCGGGGCCCGTGAAGCACGGCGGGGCCCCGCACTGCCAGACGCGGCGGAGGGCTCCAGAAGGAGCACGAGCCCGCCTGCATCACCTGACAACGCCGCAAGGGCCCTGGAAGGGCCGAAGAACTGAGGTAAACCCCCGGGGAGGAGGGTGGGAGGTCACAGGATGCCCCGAGTCCGCCCCTCCCCTGGGGAACACTGTTATTGAGCCCTGTTGGCCCTAACTGGTTCATTCAAGCACCGGAACCGGGCCAGAGCCCTGAGAGACGAATTTGGGGCCTGAACCTATTAAAGATTCAACCCCGCATTGGGGGATTAGTTGTCCTTACCTATCCTAATGTAGGTCCCAAAAGGGTAGCACAATTTTGGGCTGTTTTATTGGTCCCTTGGCCCAAAGTTTGACATGCTTTATTGATTAATGAACTGCTCCCTTTACTCCCCTCTGATGAACTGCCTTGATGAGTTATTGCTACTGTGATTGTTGATTTGCTCTAAATGATTTTCCAGACCTAATCCTGATCCTAGATAAAATTCATTGATTTGAATCAAAACTTACTGATGTGGTCTCAGTCATTGTGTGCACTCCCTGTCTCAGTGGATGTGTGTGCTGTGTGGTCACTTTACACCTAAGCTTTCGGGTGGCCACCTGCTCGGCCAAGCTACCCCCGTGGAACTGGTGGCCCCAGTTCCTACATTGGTGGCGAGCGGTGGGGATCGGGACCTGTGACTATACAGCACCCTCCAGGGAGACAGAGTGCGCCGCAATTAGACTAGACACCTTTCGTGCATGCAAGCCTACTTAATTCACCCCCCACTGTCTAACCTGAGTGTGTAGAGTCCTGTTTTGACCCAATCCTGTTACCTACGTCCTAGTATCTTCCCTTGATTTATCTGGGTCCCCACCTGTCAAAATGGAGTTCCAGCTAGCCGACCTGGAAGAGTATACAGTGGTGCAGCTAAGGGAATTTTGACAGGGGGTGGGGGTGCACGTGGGGCGGAGAGCCGCAAAAGAGGAGCTCCGTACTGCCTTGTGGGCATGGGTAAGGGCCCACCCAGAGGGGAGAGGAGTTGGGGAACAGGAGGGGCAGGTCACACAAGAGGAGGCGGGTGCTCCAGATAAACTAGACCTACTCAACATTGATATGTCTGAAAATGTGTTGCCAGAAAGACGTCCCAGGGCAAGTAGTGGTGGGTCTAGAAGGAGTATGTCGTCACAGGAGTATGAGGACAGGAGGGAGGAGAGTCAATTGAAGTGGGAACTTGCCAAGCTAGAGCACGAGAGAGAAAGGGAAGATAAAAAGTTTGCATTGGAAGAGAAGAAGCTGGCGCACGAGCTTCAGCTGAAGGAGTTGGAGCTGAGAGCTTTGCAATTAAGTGCGCCAGGAAGTCCCAATGGTGGCAGCATACCAGGGGCTCAACACGAGCCTAGGTTTTGATTATCCAAAGAGTTGATAGCGAGTTACATTCAGGGGGATGACATCGCCAAGTGGTTGGAGGCGTATGACAGCCCATGGGGTGCCTGAGAGCTACTGGGGAGGTGGCCTGTACCAATACATACCCCCCAATGTCAGGGAAACCCTCCTGTACCTAGATAAGGCGGATCAGTTCAGGTATCCCCCCATGAAGGAAGAGCTACTTAAAAAGTTTGGCCTCAACCCCAAAAGATATCACCAGAAGTTCTGTGGCAACCATAAGCTGTCCACGCAAAATTGGGTAGAATTTTTTGATTATGCCCCTAAGGCTCTGGATGGTTGGGTGTGTGGCAGCGAGGTGTATGATTATGAGGGCCTGTACAATTTATTTTTGAGAGAGCACCTCTTGGATAAATGTTTTCCGGAGCTGCGCCAACATCTAGTGGACTGCAAGCTGACTGATCCCCGTGAGCTTGCGAAGGAGGCGGATACTTGGATTAGCACCCGGGTGTCTCACAAAGGCCCCGGGGGAGATAGCCCGAAAGGCGGACAGGGTTTCCCCCAGAAGAAAGAGGGGGGAGATAAAAAGAAGGAGTTCTCACGAGGCCCATAAAACAGACAGTTTGGGAGAGGAGTCGGTACCCCACCTCAGTCCAGTTCCCCAAAGCCCTCTTACCCTGACAAGAGTCAGCAGCCAAGAATTGTCCGGTGCTACGAATGCTGGGAGGTTGGACACTACAAGGGGGATTGCCAGTGTTGCAAGAGACCCCCAGCCCCCACAGGTGGCAAGAGTCCCGGGGGGCTAGTGTAGCGCTTGGGATGGAGCTGCCCCTAGATAGGTAAGGGAAGTGGACAGGCCTGACCCTGGTTTCACTCGGGGACAGAGAGGTGGTCCCAGTGATGCCTTTAACATCGAACAGCGCTAAGTACCAGCGGAGGGTGAAGGTTAACAGGGAGGAGGTGGAGGCTCTGAGGGACACAGGTGCCAGCATGACCACCGTTGTGAGGCGACTGTTGTCCCCTGAGCAAGTAGTACCTGATGTATTCCATCCGGCCGTGTTGGCTGACGGCAGTCTGAGCTACTATCCCGTGGCTCCGGTTCCCTTTGAGTGGGGAGGAGTGAAAGGTCCGTTGAGAGTTGCTATAAGCCCTGCCTTGCCTGTGGACTGTCTGCTAGGAAACGACCTGGAACATACCGCCTGGAAGGAAGTGGAGTTTAAGGCCCATACGGAGATGCTGGGGTTACCAGGATGGACTTGCGTGGTCACGAGGTCCATGGCTGCCCACCAAGGAACTCAACCCAGGTTGGAGCCTGAAACTACGGCCCAACCCAATGCCAGTCCCGAGGAGAATGGAGTGGAGGACACACCTCGTGTGATGGATGGGGAGCCCGCAGAGTTAACCCCGGAGTACGTGGAGGTGGAGGTTGTTCCTGTGGGGGACTTGCCGTCCCTTGCCGAGTGGCATGTGGAAGGAGGGCATACCCGGGAGGAATTCTGTTGGGTGCAGAAAGAGTGCCCCACGCTTGAACGCATGCGGCGGCAGGCCGAAGCCCAAGCGGTCAACCTAGAGACCGGCAGTTATCACATGTACTGGGAAGATGGCCTCCTTTACAGTGAGCCTAAGGTTCCGGTGCATGGATCCTCGAGGGCCTTAGTGGATCCCCAATGCTACCGGGCCTTCCTATTGGAACTGGCGCATGAAATACCTTTGGCTGGACACCTGGGCCAGGACAAAACCTTTGCGCGGTTGGTCCGGCATTTTTGTTGGCCCAGGATGAGAGTTGCCTCTGACACCTATTGCAAGACCTGCAAGACTTGCCAATGCAAGTTCAAGACTGGGACTAAAGTGAAGGTCCCTTTGGTACCGCTCCCGGCGGTCGGGACCCCTTTTGAGTCTGTCGGATTTGACATCGTTGGGCCGATAAACCCTCTGACCTCTGCGGGACACTGGTTCATCTTGGTGTTAGTTTAGCACGCCACTCGGTACCCGGAGGCTACCCCTCTGAGGACCGTCACTGCACCTGTGGTGGCGCGGGCCCTGATGGGGATATTTACGCGAGTGTGATTCCCCAAGGTCGTGGTGTCAGATAGGGGCACGAACTTCATGTCGGCCTACATGCAGGCCATGTGGAAGGAGTGCAGAGTGACCTATCAGTTCTCCACTCCTTACCACCCCCATACTAACGGGCTCGTAGGGGGCTTTAACAAGACCTTGAAGGGGATGATCCGGAACCTGCCAGAGGACTTGAGGCGGAAGTGGGACGTCCTCCTCCCTTGCCTGCTCTTTTCATACCGCGAGGTACCACAGAAGGGAGTCAGGTTCAGCCCCTTTGAGCTGCTCTGTGGCCATCCCGTTAGGGGGCCCCTCCACCTTGTCAAGGAGGGGTGGGAGAAGACTTCGAAGAAGCTTCCCCGTGATGTTGTCAGCTACATGCTGGCATTCCGCAGCCAGATGGCCAAGCTGTGGAAGGAAGCCTCAGACAACCTGGAGGCTAGCCAAGCCGTCATGAAGGAGTGGTATGACCGCAACGCTCGGACTGTGGAGTTGGACGCTGGACAGAAGGTGTGGGTCATGGAGCCTGGGGAGCTTAGTGCCCTCCAGGACCGGTGGACTGGTCTGTACGACATTGTGGAGCGACAAGGCCAGACCACCTATGTCGTTGATTTGAAGACCCCCCGACAACCCCTTCGGGTGCCCCACTTCAACCGCCTGAAGCCGCACCATGAGCGATCTGAGCTTGCTCTCCTCATGGTGACGGATTGGAGCGAGGAGGAGGAGGGTGAGTCTCTTCCTGACCTTCTGGTGTCCCAGGAGAAGGATGGATCGGTGGAGGGAGTGGTCCTCTCCCCATCCTTGACCCCAGAGCAACAGAGGGACTGCCGCCAGGTGTTGGAGCAGTACGCCTCGTTGTTCTCCCTCACACCTGGAATTACACATCTGTGTACCCATGATGTGGACACAGGGGACAGTCCGCCTTTAAAAACCAAGTCTTACCAGCTGTCCGATAAAGTTAAGAACAGCATCCAGGGTAAGGTGGCCAAAATGCTGGAGCTGGGGGTGATCAAGCCTTCCAGCAACCCTTGGGCTAGTCCGGTTGTGTTGGTGCCGAAAGCGGCCCCACCGGGCACCACACCAGAACTTCGGTTCTTTGTGGACTATCGGGGATTAAACTCTGTAACTAAGACAGACGCTAACCCAATCCCACGGGCAGATGAGCTGATTGACCGGCAGGGAGCAGCCCGGTACCTCAGCACCATTGACTTAATATCAGGGTACTGGCAGATTGCCATGGCCGATGGAGTAAAGGAGAAAACAGCGTTCTCCACCCCCGAGGGTCACTTTCAATTCAGAGTGATGCCCTTCGGGCTCAAGAATGCTCTGGCCACTTTCCAGCGGTTGGTGAACCAGGTGCTGTCTGGCCTGGAGTCCTTCTCAGTGGCGTACCTGGACGACATAGCTGTATTCAGTAGCACCTGGGAGGACCATCTGCAGCATCTCCAGGAGGTGCTACAGGCTCTGCAATGTGCTGGCCTGACCATCAAGGCTAGCAAGTGCCAGATTAGACAGGGATCTGTCATCCACCTGGGAGCCCTGGTGGGCGGGGGTAAGGTGCAACCCCTCCAGGCCAAAATTGAAACTATCATGGCCTGGGAGCCCCCCAAAACCCAAACTGAGGTACGAGCTTTCCGCGGCCTCACTCGATACTACCGCAGGTTTGTCAAGGGGTATGGTACCATCGTAGCTCCCTTGACTGAGTTGACGTCCAAGAAGCAGCCACGAAAAGTGATCTGGACGGCTGCTTGCCAAGAGGCATTCGAGACACTGAAGCACGCGATGTGCACCACTCCGGTGCTTGCAGCACCTGACGTCTCGAAAGAGTTCATCGTGCAGACGGACGCCTCTGAGCACGGCATAGGCGCTGTGCTTTTGCAACTCAACAACGACGGCCAAGACCAACCTGTGGCCTTTATCACCAGAAGACTCCTCCTCAGGAACGACAATGGAGTACCATTGAGCGAGAAGCCTTCGCTGTGGCCTGGGCCTTGAAGAAGTTGAGGCCATACCTGTTTGGCTCTCACTTCCTGATTCAAACCGACCACCGACCCCTTCGCTGGCTCATGCAGATGAGAGGCGAAAATCCCAAGTTGCTAAGGCAGTCCATTTCCCTACAGGGGATGGACTTTAGGGTGGAACATCGGCTTGGAGTTGACCACGCCAATGCTGACGGTCTCTCCCGGTTTTTCTATCTTAGTGACAAGAACTCCCTAGAGGTTGGGTAGCTCTCCCCAATTCCAGCTGGGGGGGACGCATGTTACACCTGTCAGCCCAAGGATGGTCTTTCCCTATTTTCTTCTCCCTTGCCTCATTTTTCCCACCTTTTTTATTTGTTGGCCTTAGGTCTCTGAGCACCTTCCCATTGCTAATCAATGCTAAGGTGCAGGTGCTCTCTTCCCCCAACATGGCTGCCACTGCCCCCTGCTACTGCAGCGTGGTCTTTTTAGGTGCACTCTAGTTGCCAGGAGCTGGCTGGAACCATTAAACATTGTTGCCATACCAGCCTGCCTTGCCTGCCCATAGCTAGACTAGGGAAGCTCCTGGAACCTTCTGGAATAGGGGCGGAGTCTGCATTTGCCACCTTAGAGAGTGGTCACCTGACCTGGGCATACATAAAGAAAGGAGGGAAAGTTTATTGTCAGTTGGGGCATCACTGACCTGGGGGACCCTACGCAGGAGACTTAGGAGGTAGGGCCTAGTCAGGAACCTATACCACTGTGGGTGACAGGGTTTAGGCGCTGCCCACCAAGCTGTGTGAGGAACACTGAACTAGCCCACTGATCTGGCCCGGCAGGAGGGGAACCCAGGGACCACCTGCAGTGACCTGCTGAGGAATCCTGTCAGCAGCCTACAACTCAACCCCCCCCCCTTCAAGCAACCAAGAACCTGATTCCACCAAGGGCGCCTGAACCACCAAGCGCCAAGAGGAACCCCCCTGCGCTCATTAGGACTACTGGGGCTCAACCAGTTACCGGTCTGTGCCATCTTTGCCCCCCTTGGTTGCCCCCTGTGCCCTGCGCTGTGCTGCCTCATTTCCCCCTACTGAACTGCTGGGACTCCGAAGCTGCCTTCCCTACCTACCCAGCGCTCTCCTACTGTGCCCCTGTGAGAAGTGCTGTGATTCCGGGGACTAGGGCTGCTCCCAAGTGCTATTGCTGAGACTGTCCCCGAAGCGCTGTAACCCGTTGACCTGCCAACGGCCCCGGAGCACTGTAACTGGTGAACCGGCTGTGCCAGCAAGCACTGCTGTCCCTGTGACCCCCCCTGCCGGGAACTCACCGTCACGGCCCTGTGTCGAGGGAGAGGAGCGGGCCGCTGCCATCCCCGGTGGGGCCTCAAAGGGAATCGGGGCCTCGCCGTCGTGACCATGGCACTTCCCACTGCGTGGGCCTGGCTGCTGGTTGTGCCTGCGCGGCGGCCCCTGGTCACAGGAGAGGGCCGCCGGAATTCCAAATAGGCTGTGCTAGGCCTCGCGAGGGCCTGACGCCGTCTACAGCCGCATCACGTAATGGGGCGCCCGGCCGTGTCATAGGCCGCGCCCCCGCCTCCACAGTGATTTGCCCACCGCGCTGCCGCTACCCCAACATCTGATTAGGGCCATACCCGGCCAAGGCCCGGTTCAACCCCCGACTATCGCGGAGGGGCCGAAAAGAGTCAGAGCCCCTTCTCGCTTGCTGCACCCCGCTGGGACCGGTAGAATCATCTGCGCGGGGCCCGTGAAGCCCGGCGGGGCCCCGCACAGCCAGACGCGCCAGAGGGCTCCAGAAGGAGCACGAGCCCGCCTGCATCACCTGACAACGCCGCAAGGGCCCTGGAAGGGCCGAGGACCGAGGTAAACCCCGGGGGAGGAGGAAGGAAGGTCACAGGAGGTCCCGAGTCCGCCCCTCCCATGGGGAACACTGTTTTTGGGCCCCGTTGGCCCTAACTAGTCGATTCAAGCACTGGAAACGGGCTAGAGCCCTGAGAGACGAATTTGGGGCCTGAACCTATTAAAGTTTTAACCCCGCGTTGGGGGACTAGTTGTCCTTACCTATCCTTAGGCAGGTCCCAAAAGGGTAGCACTATTTTGGGCTGTTTGATTGGTCCCTTGGCCCACAGTTTGACATGCTTTATTGATTAATGAACTGCTCCCTTTACTCCCCTCTGCTGAACTGCCTTGATGAGTTATTGCTACTGTGATGTTGATTTGCTCTAAATGATTTACCAGACGTAATCCTGATCCTAGATAAAATTTATTGATTTGAATCAAAACTTACTGGTGTGGTCTCAGTCATTGTGTGCGCTCCCCGTCTCAGTGGATGTGTGTGCTGTGTGGTCACTTTACACCTAAGCTTTCGGGTGCCTACCTGCTCGGGCCAAGCTACCCTCCTGGGAACTGGTGACCCCAGTTCCTACACTGCCGACTTCACGGAGATCGGATCTGTCCCGGCAGGCTGCCCTGTACTCGGCTGGGATTCACCCAGCCCTGCGCTGAACTGGAGGTGACTTTTTGCAGCCTGACATGATGGTGATGTGCTATTTTTTTGGGCTCGTTTTTCCTGGACTCTTTATAATGCTGCCCTCTGGGATTGTCTTAATGTTTGTTTCTCCTCATGGATCTACCTGGGTCTGGGGCTGGTTCCCCTTGTGGTTTCGAACTTGTGGTGCCCATTTTGAGTCTCTAAATCACAAACAATTTTTAATGGGCCTCCATTTTGCCTTTCTTTATTTTGGTGTTGTTGTCCCCTTGCCTTGCTGAAAAATAGACATTGAGAAAGGACTCGCTCCACCTCCACAAAATCGGTGGCCATCTTTGAAGGGAGCCCTGATTACAATTTGCCTTTGTAGCTCCTGCCTGTTATCTTGTCACTTTAAATTACATTCTTCTCTCTACTTGTTTCCCTATCTCTTTTCTTTATCTTTCTTATCCATTTTCACCTCATTTATGCTGTGCTTGCCTTCTTCCTTAACTTACTACTCATCCCACTGATGCTCTATTCTATGCTACCTTTCAACTCTACTCCCTTCTTTATTGACTATTGACTTACACTTTATGCTACTTTTAACTCTACCCCCATACTTGTCCCTGGATTTTACTTGACCCCGGACATCGGATGGTCGGGAGCGTCTGACCCTGTGGCCGCCGTTCTTACCGGTCATAGCAACACATGATTTCTGGCATAATTCTCACCCGGCGTTCTAACCCCAAGATGGCGACTGAGAAAGAACGGACCTGCTTTTTGAATGCCTCGCAGCAGATCCATAGGATCTTTTATCAAACTACCTACCCCCTACCCTCCCCGCTCTACTCCTCTCCTCTTTCCTACTACTGACCTTTGCCCTCTCCTGTCCTTGCCCTAGCCCCCACCCAGTTTACCTGTGAAATACCCGGGTCATTTGAGAGCTAGCTATTTTGTCTGATGCCCGATGGAGCGACCTGGTTTAGCTATAGGGGAGACAAGTCAGGGATTTCATCCTTGGACGTCACCTACCAAGTCAGTCTTAAGCCAGACTTCCTTTTGTCTCTCCTGAAGTCTCTTCCTGCATCCTCCCTCTTTTTTATGTCTCTCCTCCTCTCCTTTCTCACTGTATAGAGACTGATCTATTTTATCTGATGCCCGATGGAGCTAGCTGGTTTAGCTATAGGGGAGATGGGCCGGGGATTCCCTCCTTGGTCGTCACCTACCCAGTCGGCCTTTAGACAGATTTCATTTTGTCTCTCCTTGTTGTCTCTTCCCCTATCCTCCCTTTCTCAACTTCCCTGTCCCATCCCCTCTACTTTCCATTTATTTTGCCCTCCATGGTATTTAAATGTTTTCCATTGAGACCTAGCTATTTGGCCTAAGCCCGGTGGAGCTACCTGTTAGCTATAGAGGAGATGGGTTTTGGGACTTCCCCCTCGATCGTCACCTACCCAGCCGAACTTTGGGCAGACTTTCTTTTGTCTTTCTGCCGTATCTCCCTCCCACCCTGTTTTTTCTGTGAACCTCTTCCCTCAAAACTTGACAGCTAGCTATTTTGTATGAATGCCGATGGAGCTACCTGGTTTAGCTATAGGGGAGACAAGTCAGGGATTCCCTCCTTGGACGTCACCTACCCAGTCAGTCTTAAGCCAGACTTCCTTTCGTCTCTCCTGTCGTCTTTTCCCGCATCCTCCCTCTTATTTATGTCTCTCCTTCTCTCCTTTCTCAATGTATTGAGACTGATCTATTTTATCTGAGGCCTGATCGAGCTACCTAGTTTAGCTATAGGGGAGATGGGCCGGGGATTCCCTGCTTGGTCGTCACCTACCCAGTCGGCCTTTAGACAGATTGCATTTCGTCTCTCCTTGTTGTCTCTTCCCCTATCCTCCCTTTCTCACCTTCTGTGATGATCTGTATATTATGTTATGTGCCTGTAACTTTCATAGATTGGAGTTTATGTGTATGAGTATTCTTAGAATGTACAATTGCCAGGATTGTCAGTTAAGCTGGGACCATTTGTGGCTGAGGTGAATAAAACCTACATGCTCAATTATACATTGAAAATCATTTTTATTTATATGTGGTAAACACCACATTAATTTGGCGACGATCGAAAGAAGGGAGAACACCTCAACACATGGTTAAGTCTGACCTTGCCTCGGAAAACTCCTCCAGCGGCGGAGAAGTAAAGAAGCGAAGACTTGTCTTCTTAGCGGCGGTATCCGAAGTGTGGGTTCACTGGTATGAAATAACAGTGAGGAGTGTGGTGGGAGGGTTACTACGAGTCAGAAAAGGTTTTGGTGAAAGTGCTGTGTTAAAGCAATGGAAGAAACGACGTGCGTGTCATTGACTCATTCTCATGCGTTCCAGTGACGTTTGTTTAAGGAAATATTTCCTTGCGTTCCATGAGAGAGAATGAAACGGCGTCTTGCGCTTCAGTGATGCAGATGACGACGACTTAATTGTGAGGTAATACTGAAACTAATCAGGAGCATTGTTTCTCCTTAACAACGCGTTGATCTCGTAGCGTAAAAGGGGCATTGAGGTTGCCTAGCATTTCAGAAAGATCGGAATACGTCTAGTAAAGGCGCAATTGAAGTGAAAACACATTAAAAAAAGATCTCTTTCTGTTGAAAATAAATACAAGGAGTAACAGTCTTAATAATGAATTATTATTAAAAACAGAGGAATATCTCATTAATAAAATAAAGAACTTCTTCAAAATAAAGGACTTTGGAACTAATCCTATATATATATATATATATAAAAAAAAATAATAATTAAACAGAAGTTAGTGCAAAGGTGGATTTAGACTGGTGGATCTCTAACAGACACAGTAAAAGATAAATTTAGTTGTAAAGATGCAAAACGTAACTCAACTGGCATTCTTTTTAACAAGTCCAGGAGAACCAAATGTAAAATGGCAAAAATGGAGAAAAAAATCTTTGCGAACTATGCTAAAGTATGTGGCACAAATTTAAGTGCAGAGCGTAAGCATTCCTTACTACTACATTGTTTAGGAGGTTAGGGACAAGATGTTTTGGAACATCTACCTAAACTAAGTGCATCAGAGCAAAGGAATTTAAATGAATATGAAATAGCTATAATAGAACTAGATCGACATTACCTACCTAGGTTAAGCACAATAATGGAGAGATATCACTTTGGGCTACGAGCTCAAAAAAAAGACGAATCTGTCGAAGAATATGTATCAGCCTTAAGGAAACTAGCCTTGTCATGTAAATTTGGACAAACATTGGAAGAAAGGATTAGAGATCAATTTGTTTTGAGGTGTGCACATGATAGCATAAGAAAAGAACTTTGGTTAAAGGACGAACCACCTCCAGAAGAAGTATTAGTCATCGCAAAACAATGGAACATATGACAAAATGTGTTGAAGAATAAAAGGAGAAAAAGAGATAACATCTAACACTGAGACAAAAATAGAATCTAAAGTAGAAGAAGTGATTTGTCAAGTGAAGAAGCAAGAAGGCAATGTAGAGAAAAATTATCAGAAATTGAGTAACACGGCTACAAATTCTTCTAGTTAGATCAATAGTTTTTCCTGTTTTAGATATGGTCAAATTGGTCATTTAGCTAATTTCACAGGTTGTCCAGCATTAAGATCTACGTGTAATACTTGTGGGAAAAAGGGTCACTTTGCGAAATGTTGTAGAACAAAAATGTATAAAAAAGATAACTATACTAAAAAATGGTCACAACCACAGGTGAAAACAGTTACTTTTCAGGTTAAAGGGATTTATTAGAACATCGGTCTCATTTAGTAAATGTTGAAAATGCATTGATTAATTTTAAATTTGATTCAAATTCACAAATTACTATGATTGATGAAAAGTTATGTTGAAAATTTTGAAAATAAGGTAAAAATGTTAAGGAATGATGTATTTCCGTTGGGTTATGGAGAAAAACCCATAAAAATGTTGGGATATTTTAATAGCTACCATTGAGTTAGGCAGTCGTATAACTGTTGGTAAAATCTATGTGGCTAAAAAAGGTGATGCGTTATTGGGTTGGCGACATCAGCGGGAACTTGGAGTACAACTTAATCATAATGCATCACCTCAAGTGCAGATACAGGAGGCTGGAAACATGTCTGCCATGTTTGCAGAAAAATTTCCAGATGTTTTTAAAGATAGTCTAGGGCGCTTGCAAGGATACAAACAACATATAAGGTTGAAAGAGGGTGCACTTCCAGTTGTGGCTAAAGTAAGGAGGATCCCAATAGGTGAACAGGTTGCTGTACAAAAAAAAATAGATAAACTGGTTGTTAATAAAATAATAGAACCTGCTGAAGCCACAAATGGTTGGCTCCTGTTGTTATAGCTAAGAAACCATCAGGCGAAATTCGCTTATGCATTGATTTACGTTCCCTAAATAGAGAAGTGGTAGTGAATACATTTCCGTTGCCAAATATGGATGAAATGGTTGGAACATTAGAAGGTGCAAGGTATTTTACAACACTGGATTTGGCTTCCGCTTACCACCAGGTGAAATTGGATGAAGCTTTGCAGGAATTAACAGCATTTGTTACTCCTATGGGCACATTCAAATTCAGGCGAATGCCTTTTGGTCTCATTTCAGCAGCTTCAGCATTCCAACGCATTATGTCTAAAATTCTGAAAGGTCTGAGTGGTGTGAAATGTTACCAAGACAATTTGTTAATTTATGGTGATAACATTCAGGAACACAATAAACGCGTTTGTGCAGTTTTGGTACGTTTGAATGTGGCAGGCCTGTCATTAAAAAAAGAAAAATGTAAATTTGGAGTGGAAGAGGTCAATTACTTAGGACATCGAATAACATGTGAAGGAGTTTTTCCAAAAAGGGAGCTTGTTGAATCAATAGATAGAATCGCCGAGCCTGTTAATAAAGAAGAACTTCTTTCTTTTTTGGGCATGGTAGAATTTTATGGGAAATTTATAACAAATTTTGCTGACAAGACTTGCAACTTAAGAAAGTTAACAGCAAAAAATGTGGTATTTGAATGGACAAGAGTGTGTAAGAGTGAATATGAGGGTATAAAAGTTGAGTTGAAGAAAGCTCCGTCTCTTCATGCGTTTATTCCTGGATTTCCAACATACATGTTTACAGATGCAAGTGATAAGGGACTTGCCGCTGTTCTAGTTCAAAAAAGAAATGGGAAGGAATTTTTAATTGGTTGTTCTTCAAGGTGCTTAGAGGTTCAGAGAGAAAGAATCATTAGCAATTTTTTGGGCACTAAGAAAATTCAAAAATTTGATTTGGGGTACTAAGATCTGTGTTTTATCTGATCATAAACCTTTAAAAGAGGTATTTTTGAAAGAAGGTCTTGATGCTATTTCATCCAGGTTCAGGAAGTGGATTATTACTTTACAAGAATTTGACTTCGAAGTACAGTATATTCCTGGTGTGGCAAACAAATCTGCTGATTGCTTGTCAAGATTGGTAGATGGAAATTCTATAAATGATGAGGATTTATATGAAAATGAAGAAGTAATTAATGTTTGTGAAATTACTGAGGGTGTTGTGGAAGAAGGTGAGTGGTGAAGTGAATTGGAGAAAGACGAAGAGTTAATCAAGGTTATAGATTTATTGAAAGAGAATAAAAGATTGACAAAACCCTGGTCTCTTGTTTGTGAAGAACTTTCAATAACAGACGGTATGTTGACACGTGGTACAAAATTGGTACCACCTCTCGGCGATAGAAAAAAACTGCTTTCACCTGCACATTGTGGACACTTAGGAATTGTAAAAACAAAGGAAATGATGTGCATGCAATTTTGGTGGCCAGGAATGGACTTAGAGATATAAAGAATGGTTAGGGAATGTGTTGAATGTTGTGCCAGCGATAAGATTCTTAAAACTAAGCAGATGCCCATGGTTTGCAGAGAGTTGCCACGTTATCCTTGGGATGAAGTTGCTATAGATATTTTAGGTCCACTTAATGGTGTTTCTGATACTCCTTATTTAATAGTACTTATTCAGGTACATGCATCAAACTCGGCATTTGCGATTCCTTAATTGCGATTTTTAAGGAATCGCAATTAAGGAATTGCAAATGCCTATGCATTAAGAAATCGCTAAATAAATTGCGATTTCTTAGAATTCCTTAATTGCGATTATCATTTTGCGAATCGCAATTAGGGAATCCCTTCCCATTCATTCCTATGGGCCTAGAGGCCCATAGGAATGAATGGGAAGACAATCTCAATTTGCGATTCACAATTAGCTAATCGCAAATTGAGATTGCGATTTCAAGGGTGCAGGGGTGTCCAAAGGACACCCTGTTGCACCCCTGAAATCAAAGAATGCACATATGTTGTGTGCACACATGCCCTAAGGGCATGTGTGTGCACAACATGAAAGTTAAAAAAATGTAACAAATTGCATTTTTCTAACATTTCGCAAAATTACCATGAGGTCCAACCTCATGGTAATTTTTTCTCTCTAATTGCGAAATCACCATTTTTTTCAGTTTCATGCATTGCTTTTAAGGAATCGCAAAATTGCGATTCCTTAAAAGAAATCGCACTTTAAAAAATCGCAAAAATAGCGATTTCTTCACTTTTTGGTTAATGCATCCCAAATAGTGATTTGAGAATCGCAAACGGCTGAATTTTGCGATTCGCACCGTTTGCGATTCCTAAATTGCTTGATGCATTTGCCTGATAGATCTTTACTCTAGATGGATAGAGGTTTGTGCTGTTAGAGATATTACTTCCGATTCTGTTATTAAGTTTTTAGAGGATATATTCAAGAAAGAATGTTATCCTAATAGTATTGTATCTGACAATTGTCCTCAATTTTTTTCCACTTTGTTTCAGAGTTTTATAAAAAAAAAAAGTGGAATTTGTCATAAAAGGTGTTCTTTATACCATCCGGAGACTAATAGAGCAGTAGAGAGAGTTAATAAAACTCTTAAAGAATGTATACAGCTTGCCAGGGTTAATGGGCTGAATTGGAAGGTTGCTCTTCAAGACAGAATTAATGCATATCGTTGGTCTCCACATTCCACTGCTGGAAAATCACTGTTTGAACTGTTTAAAGGTAGAGTTCCTAATACTTTGTGGTGTCCAGGATGGATGAAATGGAACAAAGGATTAGTTGATAATGGCATAGGAGAATGGAGAGAAAGAGAGTTGAATAAATAGTTGAGTAGAAAAAAATATTTTGATGAAAAGAAATGAGTGCAATTTCAAGAAGTGAACATAGGTGATCTAGTTAAGATAAAAACATCTGTTGGTTGTAAAGCTTGGTCTAAGTATACCAATGTAAGACCTGTTACTAAAGTTTTTAAGAATGCTATTAAAACATTAGATGGGAGAATTTGGAACAAAAGGCATGTAGTGGTAGTTAAAACTAATGATTTATGTCAAGATGATTCTGATGATAATAACAACTTGTTTAACTCTGTAAAGTTTTCCACAGATTACTCCACATCTTTATTTGATGGTAAAAAGAGGAGTTAAAGATCTTGCAGGGCTCCTGCTTACATGAAAGATTATGTCTGATTTTGTGTTTATTTTAGCTTCATTGTTTATTACTGTATTTGCTTGAGTTTGCTTAGTTTTAATTTGTATTTTAGCATCCTTATAAAATAATTCTCTTCTTTCTTCATTTTATTTTGTCTTGTTAAAGAAGGGAGATATGTAATGCTCTGTATATTATGTTATGTGCCTGTAACTTTAATAGTTTGGAGTTTATGTATATGAGTATTCTTAGAATGTACAATTGCCAGGATTGTCAGCTAAGCTGGGACCGTTTGTGGCGGAGGTGAATAAAACCTACATGCTCAATTATACATTGAAAATCATCTTTATTTATATGTGGTAAGCACCCCACCTTCACTGTCCCATCCCCTCTACTCTCCATGTATTTTTCCCTCCATGTTATTTAAATGTTTGCCATTGAGACCTAGCTATTTGGCCAAAGCCCGGTGGAGCTACCTGTTAGCTATAGAGGAGATGGGTTTTGGGACTTCCCCCTCGATCGTCACCTACCCAGTCGGACTTTGGGCAGACTTTCCTTCGTCTTTCTGCCGTATCTCCCTCCCTTCCTGTTTTTTCTGTGAACCTCTTTCCTCAAAACTTGAGACCGAACTACTTTGTCTGATGCCCGATGGAGCTACCTGGTTTAGCTATAGGGGAGATGGGCCGTGGATTCCCTCCTTGGTCGTCACCTACCCAGTCGGTCTTTAGACAGACCTCCTTTCGTCTCTACGGTTCTCTTCCCTTATCCTCACGTTATCAACTCCCCTACCCCCCACTTCATTTCTCTCTCCTTTCTCTCCTCTCCGAATGTATTGCTGATTGTTTGATGTAATGTGTACTTGTTTGTCTTTTCCTGTCATATTGTTGAACCACATTGTTGCACTTCCTTTCGTCCCTCCTGTTGTCTCCTCCCGCATCCTCCCTCCATTTATCTCTCTTCTTCTCCCCTCTCTCAATATATTGAGACAGAACTTTTTTGTCTGATGCCCGATGGAGCTACCTGGTTTAGCTATAGGGGAGATGGGCTGGGGATTCCCTCCTTGGTCGTTACCTACCCAGTCGGCCTTTAGACAGATTTCATTTGGTCTCTCCTTGTTGTCTCTTCCCCTATCCTCCCTTTCTCACCTTCCCTGTCCCATCCCCTCTACTCTCCATTTATTTTGCCCTCCATGTTATTTAAATGTTTTCCATTGAGACCTAGCTATTTGGCCTAAGCCCGGTGGAGCTACCTGTTAGCTATAGAGGAGATGGGTTTTGGGACTTCCCCCTCGATTGTCACCTACCCAGCCGGACTTTGGGCAGACTTTCTTTTGTCTTTCTGCCGTATCTCCCTCCCACCCTGTTTTTCCTGTGAACCTCTTCACTCAAAACTTGAGAGCTAGCTATTTTGTCTGAATGCCGATGGAGCTACCTGGTTTAGCTATAGGGGAGACAAGTCAGGGATTCCCTCCTTGGACGTCACCTACCCAGTCAGTCTTAAGCCAGACTTCTTTCCATCTCTCCGTATTGTCTCTTCCCTTGTCCCCCCTTTCTCACCTCTCCTGCCGCCTCCACTACTTTTCTCTCTCCTTTCTCTCCTCTCTTAATTGTACTGCCTACTTTTTGGGATTTATTGTGTAATTATTGATCTTTTTCTGTTACATTTTTTATTCTCATGTAAAGCGCTCTGATACCTCCGGGTCTAGCCAGTGCTATAAAAAACTCTTAAAATAAATGAATAAATACACTAGAGTAATGGTCACTTGTTATCCTTATTATCATGTGTGTTTGTCTGTCTTTAAACATCAGGAAACAAAATGACACGAGTGAAAATGGCATCAGCACCCACACTTTCACTCATTCATTTACCCATATATTCATTTTGGTGGATTAAGCATCTGCTTCAAACATCTTCGTGCTACACATCATATGTGATAAATAGATGTTTACAGTGCTATTGTCCAGTGGCAAAACGACCCAGGGCATCTTATTATTCTTTTATTTAGACAAAAGGCAAGATAATTGACATGCTGAATACGTTTTCATGCATGATGTGAAGAGTAAACTCCAAAGGCACTATGTGGGGGTGTGGTTTGGTGCCTGCAATGACAGTGGCCGCTTTTCTCTAAAGCTCAAAACGAATTTCCTGAGGTGGCTATTGTAGACTGCCTGAACTGGGGAAAATGTGGGCGACAGTAGTGTGGCTAGAGTGGCAAAAAGTTTTTTTTTCAGATCTGTATAGCAGTTTCAGTTATTTTTGGGCACCATTGTTGCCCTGCTCAGCGCCTGTCCATGTTTTGCCTGCCTGTATGATAATGTGTGTGGCTTCTGCTGCTTCTGTGGGAAAGACATGAGGCCCTCATCAGTTCACTAGGTGGGTTGTGAACTTCAACCAGAAGGGTGCTCTTATAGAAGCACAAGAGTTTTGCGGAGGAACGGAGGGAAGAAATGATTATACAACGCTCGAGGTCCTTTTAAAACAGTTTTACTGCAGAGATGTAATTTAATTTGATTGTAAGAGACCAGGATATTAATGTGTTCCAAATATTCCTAGTTTCGTACTGCCAGTAGCTTCTCCTCTTCTCTCTTTTTCACAGGTGCAGCACTTCCTTGAACCAGAGCCCTCTGTGAAAAGAAAAAGGTGCACAGGTACGTGTTTTGTTATTCTTAAACCTTTCTTTAGTTTCCTTCCTCTCTATGACCTGTGGTGTCTTACGTCGCTGTCTTTCCTCACTCGTTTTCTCCTGAATCCTCCTTTAAGTTACTTCATCTCAAGGTAGACGTCAGTTAAGCAGTACTCAGAAGAGGCAATATGAAAAGTATTAAAACACAAGAGAAGAATTAGCTCAACTAGGAAAACCAAGCTTCTCTCTTGACACCAATTGAACATTGTGGGACTTGTATCTGTGTGGGAGGGAGCAACCATATTGATACCTAAATCTTCTCTGCAGTCAGTTGGGCAGATAGGAAAGATACATAAACAAAATAGAATCCACTCTGGTAGTGGTAGTTTTCCCTACAATGGTGGGGAGCACACAGTGTTGTTTTAAATACCCCTCACACACCAACAGGCCCCTTGGTGTCATGCTTCATCATTGGGGTCTTCGCACCCCTCTACGGGATGCGGCGTGCTGCGACTCACGACTACGTAGGAGCACTGAAAGTGAACTATGTGTTGGTGTGTGTGAGGGAAATAAGTGTGAGTGGTGAGGTGGTGAAAAGTGATGGTTAAAAGATACCTGGCTCGTAGGAGAAAAAATAATAAAAAGTTTTTATTAGGCCCTCGGCTGGTATGATTAAAATGGTGCAGGGTGAGGTTGTCTGTTATTAGGGTACGTCAACCTCAAAAGTGCGTCGACATGTTTCGGAGTGTTAGAACTCCTTCTTCAGGACGAGGACATGCACAACTATGCTCAACTTATTCACATGGGATGTAGATGTAAAAGTGTACTCTACAAAAATTAAAAAAGTGAAATGTATCTATTAGTGTTATTGCGAATAAAGTCTGTTGCGCCCAATTGGCGTTAATAGTACAGAACCTGTGAATAAACAAAAAACATAATAAATCATAACATCACAGTTGATGATCAAGAAAAAATACCTATTCAATACATAGGAGGGTGATGAAGAACCAAAAATAAGGTTGGAATTCTGGAGGGAAAAAGACATTTTCATACACAGTGCTTACTTATGGACAAAAGCTAGCTGGCCTCATGAGCCAAAGCGTAGTATTGGGGGTTCTTTCTTCCTGCTCAATGTGGCAACCTGCAGGATGTTAAAAAGCTGTTAAAAAGCTAGGTTTAGGGTCTTAGATGCTAATACTCAAAGGTAATGTAGATGCCACTACCTTGTATGACCAAACTCACGGATTCTGCAAGACCTGGTGGGCTGCCTTCCCCTCAACGCGGCTCCGACGGTATGTCGAGTCGTGCTGACCTACCCCTTATATATTGCCAACAATTGCTTTAATTAGTGCATAATTGAAAACGGAATATGCCCAAAGAAGGACTGTGTCCTTCGGAAGGAGGTCCGGTACTGCGCGCCAATGGAGGGCGTGTCATACTCTCAAACGCATGCACGTAGGGGAAGTGTCTCTAAATTGTGGTCCCTACATACTGCGCGCATGCTTGAAAATACGCTAGCTACTCGCGCGCGTACCTTGGAGCCAACAGTGATTAATATGAAACCCAGAGAGGTGATAGATACAAAATATGTTTTTTTTTTGTGATAGATCGCCAACGAGGTTGAAAAGGTAACGGGCAATCCTAACAATGCAAAATGTAATGTATATGCGCTGTGTCCGCATACAGAAAGTCTCGCATCCCATGATTTATCAAGGGGCAACCATACTGAGGATATGAAGGTATGGGTCTGGTAGGGGTCTGATGGAGTATCACTTTCTGTAGGATGAATAAATGATGTGTGGATTCAATAAGGGTTTAGCCAATGCCCAAAGTAAGAAAGTGTGATTATAGAGAGGAGCCCATTGGTCCAGTGGTGTCCATGCCCAGACGGAAAACCCACCTCTGCTCCTTCTCAAATAAACCAACATCAGTTGGTAGTTGTTCAATCACAGTCCAGTGTAATTCGTTGACACAATGTTGTGCCTCCAAAAAATGTGCTGCCATTTTTGTTGTCGATTTTCTACACCTTACATTGCTCTTATGCTCGTTTATTCTGATCTTCACAGCTCGTGTGGTCATGCCCACGTACTCCTTGTTACATGGGCACGTGATGAGGTAAACCACGTTCCTGTTGTTACAGTTGGTGAACGCTCGTTGTTCCCACTTTGTGCCATTCTGGAAAGTGAGGGTCTGACTTTTCTCAGTTAGATGGCAACTGTTGCAGTTCCCACATGGATGGTGTCCACGTAGCCCTTGCAACCTGGTTTGTTGGATCACTGGGGTTAGAGGTCTCGTGTGCACAAGGATGTCTTTAAGATTCTTGCCCCTCCTGTGGGCATACAGAGGTTTTTCCATATCTAGGGTGCCACTCCTCAGAATGCGCCAGTGTTTATTCACCAGTTTGGAGACCTGGTTATAGACTGAACTATATGTTGTAACACAGACTGTTCTGTTAGCTGTGTTTTCTCTGGGAGTTCTGTCTTCAAGGAGAGCCTCCCGGTTATTATTCCGTGCCCTTTTCATTGCACTCTTTATGACTTTGTCTGGATATCGTCTCTGTTTTAGTTTCTCACTCAGGTCTTGGGCTTGGGATTTATACTTGGCTACGTCGCTACAATTGCGGCGTAGACGTAGGAACTGTCTGTATGGCAGATTTTCTCTTAAGTGACGTGGATGGAAACTGTTGAACCGTTGGTTTGAAATGAGTCTCTGTTTTAAGAAACCCTGCCTCATGGTAGATGTTCAGATCCAAGAACACCATTGACTTACCGGACATTTGGTGGGTAAATTTGAGAAAAGCGTTTTGTGTGTTCAGCCAAGTCATGAAATCTGTAATTGATTGGCCGTCCCCCTCCCAGATGACCAAAACATCATCTATGTAACGTCGCCAGGTGCGGATTTTACCCCTGAAAGGATTGCTAGGATGGAGGATCTTGGTAGACTCCAGATGGTGCACGTACAACCCCGCCAGACTCGGCACGAAAGCACTCCCCATGCTGGTTCCATGACGTTGCAGATATAGGGTGCCTTCATATTCAAAACAGTTTTTGGTTAGTGCTATGGAAATGCACTCCATTACCACTCCTCGTGGGGTTTGGTATTTCCATGGGTTGGAATGTAGCACCTCTTCGATGATTAGGAGGGTTTCATCATGCGGAAGGCTGGTGTAGAGGCTTTCTACGTCAAGGCTCAGCAACATCTGCGAGTCTGGGTCAAATGGGTGATTTTGTAGTAATTGTAGGACCGCTTTTGTGTCCCTCAGATATGCATCTGTTGCCTGTACCAAAGGCCTCAAAAAAGTGTTGGCGAACTTGGATAATGGTTCTAGTATTGACGCAATGCCGGACACAATTGGGCGGCCAGGTGGATTTTGTAAACTCTTATGAACCTTCGGTATTGTGTAAAAGTATGGTGTACGAGGGTTTTTCTGTATCAGAAAATCTGACTCCTTCTTTGTAAGCCAGTTGTGGGCCAGGGCTACCTCAATCATTGCCCCTATCTGTACACGTAAGGATTCTGTGGGGTCATCCAAGAGAACCTGGTAGTTTTTCCTATCAGATAGGAGTCTCCTACATTCTTGGTTGTATGCAGTTGTAGTTTGGATCACCACTGCCCCGCCTATGTCTGCAGGTTTTATGGTGAGTTGTTTGTTAACGTTACGCATCCAAAGGTACATTGAACTCAAAGTGTCACATTTACCATCTAAAGAGAACTAAGCTATTTCTACCATTTTTAAACTTCAGTATTGTGGATTTTTTGTCGTTTGTGGTCTTGTGTTAAGTCTATATAAAAATACTTATTTTTATACTACAACTTGTGTGGTGTCCATCTGTAGTATTGTACTGGGTTACTGTATGTGTTCACAAATGCTTTACACACTGCCTCAGAGATAAGCCTGTCTGCTTGTGCCAAGCTACCAAGGGGATGAGCAGGGATTATTTTAGGAGTGTACCCCCTAACCCTGACTAGATGGAAGGGTTCCTCTTTGGTCAAAGGTACCTACCTCTGCCAACTAGAGGCCCACAAATCTACCATTGGTGGTCAGCGGTGAGGATTCTGGACTTGCATTTGTGACTCATAGACAGTGATTAGTAAAACACTACTAGTGAGGGCAGACCAAAACGCAACCACATACTTTTGGTAGATTGTTTTTCCTGGGATTTTCTATTTTTGCCAAGAACTGCTAAGTTTAACCACCATGAGTAAAGCAGCATCCATTGGATAGGTTGATTTTGATTGGGAAGAGGAGAAACTAGAATGCTACAATGTGAAATAGCTGAATCACTTCTGCAGGAGATTTAAAGTTGCTATGACCGGTCTCTCCAAGAAGGAGGAGTTCCAAAAGGCACTGAGGGTCTGGGTCGAAGCAAGGAATACCCCTGGGAATGAGGAGGGGGCTGAAAATGCAGAGGAGCAGCTGGAAGAGCCATTGGGTCCAGGGGGAGGAGAGCACCTTCCCCAGCAGGCAGCGGTGTTTCTGCCAAGGGCCTGTCCCCAGAAGAGCTGGAGGACAGGGAGAAGAGTAGGATGCATGAGATGGAGCTGACCAAGCTCAAGTCATGTGGGTAGTTAGAAGTGGAGTTGCAAACTAGGAAATTGGCCCAGAGGAAAAGAGGATGCAGTTTGAGCATGAGTTGAGAATGAGGGAGCTTGATTTGGAGCTCGAGAGGCTTGAGGCCATGAGTGTCTCAGCCTAAAAAAAAGAAATGTGTGTAGCTCAGGAAGGGAGCTTTGCTGAGTTGGAGGTGGAATCCAGCTCAGATGGTGGCAGCAAAATATAATTCTCTAGTGCTGAGGGAGTAGTATATACTCCCTCAGTATTGACGCCTGACTTGAAGGAGGGGGTTAACATACACCAGGAGGTTTAAGGACATGTGGTAGCTCCAGTAGTGCGCAGTGTCCCTGAGGAAAATGGGAAAACTGACACAGGGATTCATGGTCTTAGTGGTGGGAGGGGCACTCTACTGACTCTAGATGAGAGGTGCAGGGACAGGGGCTCCCCCAAGGTTCATGTCCTGGTGTGTGAGTGTGGAGACCGCCCAGTAGAGTGTGGGTTCAGTGACAGAGGCAATCGGATACTGTCTTGCCAGTCTCCGGAGAGTGGTGTAGAGTATGTGTGCCCGGCACTGGATGGAGAGGTGAAAGATAATTCGGTTAACCCTTGTAGGGCACTGCGTGATCCAATTGTGGGGGAACATATTGTAAGTCCATGGATGGAGAGGTGTAGGATAACTTGGTTAACCTTTGATATTGGTCTCCTCAGCATTTTGGCTGGAAGGGGGTTGTGTTTGACTTTTTTGCAGGGATTATCCCTGAACTTTTTGCCTTCCTCCTGTATTTTTTCGGAACTGCTGTTAGCTGTTCTATGACTCTAAGCACTTTAGGCACTTTTCTGCATATTATTCAAACCTATGGTAGGCCCAAGGGCAGGGTACATTGTAGGTAAAAAGTAGGACATGCAATAATGTGTGTGGCATTTCCTAAATAGACCAAAAAAACAACCTTCACGAAGTAATGAAGGCCGTCGCTGAATGGAGGAGGAAAAGCCGACTGAAGCTGAACTCAGACAAGATGGAGGTCCTCATCCTTGGATCCACCCCTTCGGCCTGGGACGACTCCAGGTGGCCGACCGCACTGGGAACTGTCCGAACACTCACTGACCATGCACGCAACCTAGGGGTCATCCTCGACTCCACCCTCTCCATGACTAAACAGGTAAACGCTGTCTCCTCCTCCTGCTTCAACACCCTACACATGCTACGCAGGATTTACAAGTGGATCCCCACTGAAACGAGAAGAATGGTCACCCAAGCCCTCGTCAACAGCAGGTTGGACTACGGAAACGCCCTCTATGCAGGAGCCTCGGCTAAACTCCTGAGACTGCTCCAGCGCATCCAGAACGCCTCTGCACGCCTGATCCTCGACATCCCTCGCCGCAGCCACATCACACCCCACCTGAGAGACCTGCACTGGCTACCGGTCAACAAGAGGATAACCTTCAAGCTTCTCACCCACGCACACAAGGAACTTCACAACACCGAACCAATGTATCTCAAAACAAATGACTCCGCTTCTACACCCCCATCCGCCAGCTCTGCTCTGCCGACCTCGCCCTCGCCATAGTCCCCCGCTTCCGAAGAGCGACCTTCAGCGGCAGATCGTTCTCCCACCTCGCCGCCAAGACCTGGAACACCCTCCCCATTGACCTACGACAGACCCAAGACGTGCGGACCTTCAGAAAACTCCTCAAGACCTGGCTTTTCGAGCAGTAGCAGCATTCCCCACCCCAGCGCCTTGAGACCCTCACGGGTGAGTAGTGCGCTTTACAAATGATATGATTGATTGATTGATTGATGTCCTAATAGTTAACTACAGCCCTTTTCGTTTTTCACTATTGCAAGGCTACCTGCTCCCCATAGGCCAGAATGGGCAGTTTGATTATGACATCTTATAATCCTAACTGACTCAGGGAACTAGGTAGAAATTCGAGTTGCGTATGCCTGAACTAAGAATGATAAAATACATCTTTTAGTGAAGTTGGTTTTACTATTCTGTGTTAGAAAATACCAATTCTAGAAAGTGGGTATTTTCTTGCCTAACTGTCCAAACCTACCTCTGCTAGGTTGTCTATTCCTTATCTGGAGTTTGAGTGACAGGGGCTGGAGATTCCAGGAGACAGGGCTGAATAGAGCTATCTGCATATAGATGGGAGGGAGGAGTTGCACCTGGGACCTGAATAGGGCAGGCCTGCCTTCCACAATGCTGGATCCACCTCCTGTGGTGCGTCTAATGTCCCTGGCCCACACTGTCAAAGGAAAGAAGGAGCTTTGTAAACAAAGTGCTCCAGGACTGCACAGAACTGGTTTGATTGGGTACAGGACCCTCTGCCTTCAGAGGACAAAGGATTTGCAAGTATAAATATTGGGACCCAGACCCAAGAACTTTAGATCACTTTTGGAAAACAAGAGGAAACCTTTGCTGAGAGGAACCAGAGGAACTGAGGAAGAGACTATCCCTAAACTGAGTGCTCTCTGGGGGATTGGCCTGCAGTGGTTTCCTGACTGCCAAAGAAAGGAGAAAGGACTTTGTGCTACTTTCATTCAACTTGTGAAGGATCTCCAAGGGCTTGAGATAGAGCTTGCATCCTGCTGAAGTCTCAGGGACAACAGACTTCACCCACCAGCTCCCGAAGAGTTCTTTGGAAGTGCCTGCAGCTGTGTTGGGTTTCTGAGGGACTGCGTGTCGCTAGGAGCTGGAAACGCGACTCATGAAGAAGAAGCGTGTGCCACTGCAGCCGCTGTCGTTGCATCACTGAAGAAGGGTGTGCACGCTGCAGCTTCGCAGAAGCATCTTGCATCACTGGAGAAGAGAGTCGCTGTCGCATCAGACGCCGTCACATCATCGGGAAGTGTGTCGCCGCCGCTGCATCGCTAAAGAAGGGTGTTGCTGCTGCAGCTGTCGCATTTCATCCCCGAAGCGTCTTGCATCACCGGAGAAGAGTGTCGCTGTCGCATCAGACGCCGTCGCACCACCGGAGAAGCGTATCGCAGCGCCTGTCATGGCTCAGAAGAATGGTTGAGTCGCCGGACCGCCATCGGGCGTGCACGCATCGTGTCACATCTAGGAGAAGACGCCATTTTCGTTTCATTGCACCGGATCTCATCGCATCACAGCACTGCTGGATGCATAGCCACGGAAGTACAGTAAGAAATCAGCGCCTCACCGCCCCACGCCGAGAAGAACCAACGCATCCCCTTCGCATCACTAGGGACCCGACGCATCACCGTTCTTGCATGTAAGGAAACAACGCATCACCTTTCCTGCAACACATTAGTTGTATATTGTTACACATACAAAGGTACATTGAACTCAAAGTGTCGCATTTATCATATAAAGAGAACTAAGCTATTTCTACCATTTTTAAAGTACAGCATTTTGGATTTTTGTCATTTGTTGTCTTGTGTAAAGTCTATATAAAAATACTTATTTTTATACTAGAACTTGTGTGGTGTCCATCTGTAGTGTTGTCACTGGGTTACTGTATGTCTCTGAGATAAGCCTGTCTGCTCTTGCCAAGCTGCCAAGGAGGTGAGCAGGGGTTATTTTAGGAGTGTACCCCCTTACCCTGACTAGACGCAAGGGTCCCTATTTGGTCAACTAGAGACCCCGAAATATAACAATCCTTTAGTGTACTTGCTGTGCGGCACTATTTTTGACTTTCCTGTTGAACCTTACAGCACTGTTGCCAAGCTTTTCTGGATTGCGCTGTTTCTTTCGCGGTGGTTCCGCGCTCTACTTGTTGTACTTATTTTGGCATTTTTATTATTTGTCTTCTGCAATTGTGGATACAGCGTTATTTCAATTTAAACAAGGAAATACAGTAATCCTATTGAGGAAATTGGGACTGCGTTGTTTCAGCTGCCTTATTCAAGCGGAAGCATGGGTTTTCATTTAAAGAAGGCATGCACTCACCAGTTTTGGAACACTGCACTTGGTTTCCTCCTGTTTCATTTTCTGGAAACTCCAGAGAAGATTATCACGCTTACGGCGAAGAACCTGATTACGGCAAGAGGAACTTCACTGTTTCACAATTACTTCAATTTTCTTTAGAAAAGGATGTAAATTAAGTTTTTTTGGGCGGCCATCTTTACTGATTGGAAAAATGTAATTCACTCAACTTGGGAAACGACGTTCATCTTTCATCACGTCTGTGTCTTTTCATTGTGGACATTTTGGATTTTCTTCAACAAGCAAGCAGCTATATTCTGAGGTACTTTTTCAATTTTATCGGTGGAACTGGAAAAGCGGTTGCATATACCTCACTCTGTGATGTGCACACATTTTTTCTACATAGTCAAATGTATTTTGTTTTGTTTATTTATATACATATATATATATATATATATATTATATATATATATATATATATATATATATATAAATATATATATATATCTATCTATCTATATATATATATATATATATATATATATATATATATATATATAGATATATATATATATATACACACATTTCCATTTTCTCATTTCGTTTTTTGCGTATTGTTTAACAATGTCAGGCAGTGTACCTCCTCATTCTTTCTTGACAACACCTGGTGAACCAAAAATGGAGTGGGTAATATGGGAACTCGTATTTCTAGGAGGACTGTGAACCTGAAAGGAAACTGGCACTGTTAAAACATTGTTCAAGTGGAATAGGGTTAAAAGAATTTAAAAATCTACCTACTTTAGTCAATCCTGGAAATATTAATCTGTACTATTATGCATCATTACAACTTAATCTTAGGTATGGTAAAAAGAAAAAATATTGTAATGGCAAGGTTTACCTTCTATCCCAGGGAGCAATGTGCTGATGAATCCATTGAAGATTTCGTTTCAGCTCTTAGATCTCTTGCAGTAACGTGATTTCTAGCACATTTCTTATGAACAAGTTCTTAGGGATCTAATATTGATGAGAAAAAACAACAAAAAAGTTCAAGAAAGACTATGGACCTCTTCTGATATGTTCTTAAATGCTGCCATTAATGTTGATATATACATTGAAAACTCTGAAAACTGTGTTAAATAAATAGGAGGCAATGAAAAAAGTGATGTATTTAGTGTTCCTGGAGATACTGCTAAGCCAATATCACAAAATTATGGAAACAATTTGAGAGCTGATAGAAGATTTAAAGGGGCAAGGAGCGATAACAAGAAGGGTCTCTTTGTTTGCTATAGGTGTGAAAGTAATGGACAAATAGCTAACTCTAAATTGTGTCCGGCTGTCTCCAAAACATGTTCAAAGTGTGGCAAGAAAGGTCATTTCAGCAAAGTTTGCAGGTCAATATTTAGGAGAGTGAACATGATCCAAGATGCAGATGATTGTGATAGTATTCATGATAGTCATGAAAGTGATATTAATACTGTCATCAACGTCTGTGGAAATGAGGGAGTTAGCAAATTTCCTTTTTGTGAGATTTCGATTGATGGTGTTAAATTGCAATTTTTAGTAATTTGTGCGCATGGTATACCATTGTGGCTCTTGATTTTGTAAACCACAAACGGCCCAATAAGACACTTTTAGCTCGAGATGTCACACCCGGTGGTTACACTGAGTACAAAATTGCTTTAGTTAGGTATTTTTGGGCTAATTTTGAATTTTTAGGACAACATACATTTGGTAAAGTTTATGTTGCGAGGCCAAGGCAATCTCTTCTTGGATGGCCTCATCAAGAGCAAATAGGGATTAGACTTGAACCTAGAGCTAATCTGCCTGTTTATGTAGTAGAACCTTTAAATGCCATTTCAAATATTAATTCTAATCACATTTCGGAATTGAAAACAAAATTTCCAACTGTTTTCAGTGGGAAATTGGGAGAATACCAAGGTTTTAAACACACTATCAAACTCCATGACAATGTTGTACCTTTCGATCACAGAGAAAGAAATGTTCCTCTCTCCTATAGCATCAAACCCAAAGATATAGTCAAGGATCTGTGTGACTAAAACATTATTGAACATATTGAATCTTCACCATGGGTTTCTACAATTGTGATTTTAGACAAACTTCATCTTTGTGTAGACTTACTCATCCTAAATAGTGCGATTTGGATAAATGCCCTTCCATGACTTACTCTGCATGAGATGGTATCCACATTAGCTGGGGCACAAGTCTTTTCCTGTATCGACTTGGCCAGTGCCTCCGTCAGGTTATCTTGGAGAATGAATCTAAAAACCTCACCGCTTTCATAACACATGAAGGGCTGTTCAGATATTGTATAATGCCGTTTGGTCTTGCTAGTGCAGCTTCAGTTTTTCAGAGATTGATGAAAGAAACATTGGAGGGGTTGTCAGGTGCTATTGCTTTTCAAGGGGATATACTTGTTTACGGTAAGAATGAGGACGAACATGACAAAAATTTAAAACAAGTGTTTACTGCATTATCTAATAAGGTTCTTACTCTTCGTCCTGACAAGTGCAAATTAAAGGCAACTGAAGTGGAATACTTGGGACACACAATTAGTGGCTTGGGCATTAAACCAAACGTAATCATGTGAAAAATGTCACCAATGCTGCTATTCCCACCTCTAAGGAACAACTTGTGGCTTTCCTTGGTTTGACTGAATTCTACAATAAATTTATTCCTAATTATGCCTCTAATGTAGACCCATTCAGGTGCCTTTTAAAGAAAAATGCTAAATTTGTTTGGACCAATGATATGCCAATTGCATTCTGTACTTTGAAAGAATTTATTGTGAATTCTCCTTTTCTAAAACTTTTGTGTCTGTAAAAAAGTGTATTGTTATGGTTGATGCCAGCAGCATTGGTTTAGGGGGAGTACTAATCCAAAGGGACAATGGAAAAGAATGGATTGTGGCATACGCTTCTAGAGCTTTAAGAGCTGCAGAGAAGCATAGAGAGGGAACTTCTAGCCTGTGTTTGGGGTGCTGACCATTTTCAAAATTGACCACAAACCCCTCGTATATATGATGGCACCGGGTGGTGAACACGTCATGTCCGCACGTTTGGCAAGATTAGCGTCCAGGTTGCAAAGTTTTCAATATCAATTAGAATATGTAAAAGGTAAAGCAAATGTACATGTTGATTGCATGTCTAGGTTTTCCCCTCCTGTTTCTGAGCTTTCGAAAGCTGTGGAAGAAGATTGTGAAGTTGCTTTTACCCTGAGTTATGTCAATTCAGTTTGTGGTGAACATGCCAGTCTCCAAGAGGTTGTATGGTCACACGAAATGGGCAAAGATATGGAGTTAAACAAGGTGAAAGAGTATATTTTACAAGGGTGGCCTGAAGAAAGGAAGTTGTCTGGGATCATGATAAGTTATTTTAAGGTCAAGTATGAGTTGGCAATTGAGAACATCAGTGTTGTAAGAGGTGATAAATGTGTTCCTCCCTATGCTTTAAAGAACAATGTTGAATCAGGCTGTTAGGCATTTCTTGCACTCGAAGATGTGTTAAAGAATCCTTTAAGTGGCCAGGTATTGACATGTGTGTTGAACATTTTGTGAGAGCTTGCGCCATTTGTTCCTCCAGTGACATGTCTGCTGTAGCCTTGCAACCTGAACCTCACCCTGTTGATTTTCATGCAGCTCCATGGCAGAAACTAGGCCGAGACATAATTGGGCTTTTCGCCTTTTTACCTAAACAAGAAGCTTTTGGCCTTGTGTAAATTGTTTACTATTCTAAGTGGCCTGAAGTTAGGATGGTAAAGGAGGTTACTTAAGAGAAGATTATCGAGTTTTTGGACGATGTTTTTTGTAGGGAAGGTATTCCTCGAGAGGTTGTCACTGACAATGGGCCTCAGTTTATTAGCAAAGAAATGGCATGTTTCTTTGGGAAATGTGGTATTACACACATAAGAATTGCTGTATTCCATCCCAAGGCTAATGGCCAGGTTTAGACATTCAATCGCGTTGTAAATGAAGCTATCCAATTGTTAGTGAAGTGAGGTTTGAATTGGTGTAATGCTTTACAATCCATGTTATTGGCATACAGAACGTCTCCTAACTCTAGTCAGTCCGTTTGAACTTTTGAGAGGACGCAAACCTAGTTCCCATGATTGGCTCCTTGGTGGTTGAAGAAGAGTTTATGTAAGAGTAGTCACTTTAACAATGTTGACTATGAAAAGGTCTGACTCAGAGTTGAGGCGTATACGGAGAAAATGAAACATGACATGAGAAGGCGACTCGGATCTGTGAGTAAACATGCAGTTAATATTGGAGATTTTGTGCATATTAAAAAAAAAAGAAGGCGTCTCCAAGGGTTTTTCGATTTGGTCATCACCTAAAAGAGTTATTGAGGTCTTCAAAAATGCTGTTAGGGTGGATGGTGGTAATGTTTGGAGTTTAAACAGGATTTCTCTGTTTAGCGGCGGTAAAAGTTGTTTGGGGGATTGTGCCTCCAATGTTTTTCTAGATGTTAGAGAACAAGATACTACTGTGAGTTCGAACAATTCCCTTCCCATTGATTCTAGTGCTTCTTCCAAGTGTGCAAGGTTTCACTTTCTCCCTGGGAGATTTCGTGACTATGTTATGAGTTAGGCGGTTATTTTGTTCTTTTTTTTTCCTTCTTGTTTTTTTTGTTTTTTCGGGGGGAGTGTTTTAGGGGGGGAAGGTGTGTCAGGTGTACGTGGGTTCTTCCATCTTAGGTAGTCACAAGCATGGCACTCGTGCCAATGCTCGTGGCTTTCTCGTGATTAAATATTGTGTATTCTTGAATGTTGGTGGGTGCGGGGGATCGGTTGGTTTGTGATAATGAGCATTATGATCTTGGACCTGAAACTGGACGGACGCCCACTGAAAATAAAGACGGATTCTTCCATTCCAGTCTTCTGTCTGTTTCTTCCTGATTATTACCGGATATTCTTCCAACACTAAACTTTTGAATTTGACCTGGTCCAGCACAACCAGAAATAATGAGTTGGTGCTTTGCGTTGTTTGGCATTAAATTCACTTTATTCTTTAAAAAATCATAACTCTGGTTCTACTGACTGTATTTTTCTCATTTTGGTTCTGTTTTATTAATTAAATCTTACTCTGTTATTCTAAGTTTGTGTCGGCAGTGGCGTAGCCGAGGCCCTTGCAGCCCCTGTAGTGCAGGAACCACAAGCTCCAGGGGCCGCCTCAGCACAGTACCCTGGCCGGAGAGCACCTGATTGAGTCTGAAGGGGCCCCCTCCACATAACTTTCAGGGGGTCCCACTCAAGTTTCCTTACCCCACGGGGTCTGTACGACCAGTGACTGGGTTTGTATGACGATTATGGTCGTAGATTAAGATTCAATTATCCCCACTCTCACATGTCCCCGTGAGACAGATTATTGGCTGCAGCATCATAAACTAAGTGGAATAGAAGGCCTACACTGCTATGATAACTAATCAATCAAGCAGAGTACTTGTAAAGCGCGCTACTTACCTGTGAGGGTCTCAAGGCGCTACGGGGAGGGGGGTGCTGCTACTGCTCAAAGAGCCAGGTGTTGAGGAGTCTTCTGAAGGCGAGTAGGTCTTGGGTCTGCCGTATGTGGGTAGGGAGGGTGTTCCAGGTCTTGGCGGCCAGGTTGGAGAAGGATCTGCCGCCGGAGGTCATTCGTTGGATGCGGGGGACAGTGGCGAGGGCAAGGCTGGCGGAGTGGAGCTGGCGGGTGGGGGTGTAGAAGCTGAGTCTACTGTTCAGGTAGGCTGGTCCGGCGTTGATGAGTGCTTTGTGTGCGTGGGTGAGGAGCTTGAAGGTGATCCTCTTGTTGACGGGGAGCAGTGTAGGTCTCTCAGGTGGGGGGTGATGTGGCTGCGGCGGGGGAAGGTGACGATCAGTCGGGGGGAGGCATTTTGGATGCGTTGTAGTCGTTGTAGGTATTTGGCTGGGATTCCTGCGTAGAGTGCGTTGCCGTAGTCCAGTGTTGTGGCGACTAGGGCCTGTGTCACCGTTCTTCTTGTTTCGGTCGGGATCCACTTGTAGATCCTGCGGGGCATGCAGAGGGTGTTGTAGCAGGAGGAGGAGACGGCGTTGACCTGCTTAGACGTGGAGAGGGAGGAGTCGAGGATGAATCCTAGGTTGCGTACATGGTCAGTGGGTGGTGTTCCCAGTTTGTCGGCCACCAGGAGTCATACCAGGCTGAGGGGATGGGTCCGAGGATGAGGACCTCCGTCTTGTCCAAGTTCAGCTTCAGACGGCTGCTCCTCATCCAGTCGGCGACAGCCTTCATTCCCTCGTGGAGGTTGGTTTTGGCGGTGTGTGGGTCCTTGGTGAGAGAGAGGATGAGCTGGGTGTCGTCGGCGTAGGAGATGATGTTGAGGTTGTGATGGCGGGCCACTTGTGCGAGGGGGGACATGTAGACGTTGAACAGCGTCGGGCTGAGAGATGAGCCCTGGGGGACGCCGCAGATGATGTTGGTGGCTTCGGATCGGAAGGGTGGGAGGCGGACGCTCTGGGTTCTGCCGGAGAGGAAGGACGTGGTCCAGTCAAGGGCCTTTTCTTGGATTACAATGCATTTATTAAAAAGATAGATTTGACACTCATATACCTCAACATCTCCTGTCATCCTCACATTTTCACCATAAGCAGGGCCAACCAGCTAGAACTACAAATGCTGCTATTTTAAATTCCTTGCGTGTTTGACTATCACTATATATATACAGATCAGTTGATTAATCCTTACTTGTGATAAAAATATCAGTTTTAGAATTTCCACTTTAAATGTGGTGTAATTCGTGACCTCTTCATTGTAAGGACATCATTCGACTGATATCACATCTACAGACTTTAAAATCTGAAACACTGTATGCGGTGCAAACCTTTTTTTTTTTTTTGTACAGCGCGAACTCGATCAAAAGATCGCATTCATGTTTATTATTTTTTAGACACAGGTAGATTAAGTCATTTGATCAGAATCAAATTATGTTGATTCTTAAAGTATCATCAACATTTTTTTCCATTTTTAATTAAACTATTTTTTGTAGGATTGAGACACGATAAAATTCCAACCCGAAAGTAGTAGCCCGAATCTGCCTCCGAAAGGTATCATTACTTGTTGAATATTAATAAATGACGTAAAATGCATGCTGTGTAGCCTTCGCTAGGCAGTATGCTGCGCTGGAGCCCGGTGTTTGTGCTCACCCTTCCTCCACAGGCAACTTGGGCTTCCTTAGCAACGAAGGCTCGATCCTAGAAACGACTGGGCTGTGTGACAACAACACTATACGACTGGCAGTACAGTCTACGAATCATCCTCCGAGGTTTAGCCACCTGGATTTTCGTAGCCCAATCAGAAAAGGGAGTGAAAATTGCGAGGGCGGGGTCCCAGTCCTTACGCTAAATGTAGGAGAGTCCATAGTTTCAGGTTGAAGCAGCGTGATACAGAGAAGCCTTGGAAGGTAAAACGAACATTTTTATTGATTACTTTTACGGATATTACGGCAAATAGACTTCCTTCTAATGTAATCCAGTTCAAATTAGATTTACTTTTCTAGACTTAAAAGGTATGACAAAATGATGCAGCTTCCAGAAGTTCGAACAAACTAATGCACTGTGCCCTACAGCCTGGAGCAAGCTTGCATTTATAATAGTTAATGCTGTTTTATGCTACTGAGTTACTGTCGAATGTAGATGCGTTTTTCCTCCGTTTGTGTTTGTGTTTTCCTTAAATTGATAATTATTTGTGAACTTGGCACATTTTTATTTCATTTTCCGAGTTTCACTCTGCAGAAAAGCAAGAATACCTTTCAATTATTTTACTTTCACAAACTACGACATCTGAAATACTTAAAGAGGGAAGTACCACGGATGTCGTTTCTATCCGTCTAGCTTCAGAGCTGCCACAATTGTTTGAGTGTGCTTTAAATCCTCATTCAGGGGCGTAATGCAGGCCCCTGCAGCCCCTGCTCGGGGAATGGGTGGCGGTCAACCAATCAGGGAGCCTCACCCCTCCAGCGGCCCCCATTCAGTCCAAAATCAATGAATATGGGAGATCCAGGGGCACTTCATCACATTCTGCTAGAGGGTGAGGGGGACGTCATTTTACGTTACACCACATGGCAGCATTCACCCCAGGCTAGGTTGCAAACTCTTGTGGAAGCTTGCAATATTAAAAAAAAACTATACATAATGTATTTACTACAGTATAGTTGTGATATCAATATCGCCTATATTAAGAAAATGTAATTGCGGCTAATTATAACAGTCAGTTGTGACGTCACGGCGCCTTCTGAAAGAGCCAACAGAATGACAATCACTCCCTGAGAAGAACATAAACGGATATGTCTTATGAGCATGTTATGTATTGGTATTATAAAAGTATAAATCTAGCTCTGTAATCTAATTGATGCCAGCTCAAAAATATCAATTAGGCATTTTACATATTTGAATTGCATAATGGCATCACATTTCACAAATTTACAATTGCATTAAGTGTCACACATACTTGCATTTTTAGTCACAGTGAGATTGTGTTTTACTCAAAATCACACACTTTTACACATGATTGTTGTCTTTAAAATGGATGTACGTTAATTTTTTATTTGGACTACTTTACAAGTTGCATATGAATGTGTGTATTTCCATGATACAGTTTCCCCATTCAGTTTTCTTACCAACAACTCAAAGAACTCTGGCTCAAGAGGAAGCACCTAGAGGGTATTTTTATTGGTGGATTGTCCTCTGGACTTAGTACTAAGTGCTTCCATGTTGATATTGGCTGTATGTTCTGAGAAATAGAGTAACAAATACGAAGGATAAAAAATATGGTAAGTTGGTTGTGAGTTGCCCCAGCAGGATGTAATTTGACCTATATATCTTATTGATCTCAAGTGATGACGTAACTGTCCTTGAAACTTTGGGGCCTATTATTTAAATAATGTATTGAAATAGACCTGTGTCCAACCGAGAGTCTAGTCAAGTGCCCCGACTATTTAATTGGTTGGCAGCTTGGAAGCACTGGCCCACCCTGCTTAATTGCACGCCTATACTCTTCGTTCATAGTACATGCGACAATGGTAGCCCCACATGTCCCTCCCTGTTTGCCAGCATCTTCCTGGCCCCTGAAGAAAGTTTGAGAGCCCCTTCATGCTTGTTGGCGATTCTGGAAGAGGCATTTTTCTCGTGCACATTCAGGCCTGGTTCTGTTCGAAGGCTCATCTGCCTTCCTTCCAGAACCTGGGATTCATCACTGGGGATGAAATATGTGCAGAAGCCCTCAAATTGCTCAGCGCATAGTGCATGAGGTATAATTCAGGTGAATCTGTTTTGTCAGCATACTCCCTTTAATTTGACACACGTGGGGGAAATTGCTTCATTTTCGTTGGGAACATTCTAACTTAATTGAGGGTAACTCCCCTGTGAATGGACCAAGAGGTTCGATCGCTGCTGGCATGTTCTGTGTTACTTAAGGGACAACAAGGGTTCCTCTGTAGCAATAATTGTGCTGTGATGACACAACATTTTTAAACATAGGTTTGCTACGCTTTGAGTACTAGATAAACGTTATACAACTTTTACTCAACAATTTTGGGTTAAATAGTTTTGCTAAGATTCCATGTCTGTTCATTTTTTGCCGTTTCTTTCCCACATATGCACTACTCTCAGAGGACGTGTTAAGTGTGTTTCTATAGTCATCTGCATGTCCACGTCATCTCGCCATTCTGAGAAAATGAGTATTCTTCAGAAATATCATTCTAAGATAAGATGTATACTGCAGTGCAATATCCCACCACGACTGTGGAGATCCCACCACAACGCCTGCAGAGCCTCTGCCACGGCTGCCGAGTCTCTTTGTGAATTGAGGCCATAATCTCCAAAGTTCTGAGTGAATATTCCAGGTGTATCAGAACATTAAGGAAATATACCATCAGCAGATCCACGCATCATGATGAGTCCTATGTTTTACACAGCTGAATGACTGCACTGGCAGATTATTTCTACTGAACCAGATACATTGAAAAACAAGCATTTGCAATGCAATCAGCCTCGTCTTTGGGACCTAATATGTATCAAGCTATGCAGCACATTAGCATTGGTGCTGAAATATCTACTGTTGTTTAACATGGAGGGAAAGTAAGCACCAAACTGCGTGACACACCAGGTATTATAAATAAAAGGCATTGTCAGTTATAATGCCAATAGCTTAAACTCATGTAAATGTGAGACGTTTGCACTGCAAATGCGTGTTAAATCTGCATCACCAGCAAGACCCGGCCCACTTAAAGCCCTGTATACATGCCAACATTTATCGTGTAATGTAACTGTTAGCAGGCATGGTGATAAAGAGACGTGATCAGTCAACCCCCCATTTGTACCACATGTAAAAATCAGCATTTGTGAAAGCATGTGTTGGCGCCACCAAGCCAGGCTATTGGCTTTGTCAAGTGCTCCTTTTTATTAGCCAGTGTCCCAGTTATACACATCTCCATTATACGAGTATTTATCCAAATTCAATAGGTTTCAGGTTGCTGATATTTTCATCATTGGTTAATTATTTTGATTTGATTTATAATTTCTATAGCGACCGATCTCAGTACTTTGACTGCTGGCTGCCAACCAGAGGAGATTCTTAGAACAGGGTTGTTTTCAGTAACTTTCTGAACGCCTTAAAGTTGGAAATTTGATGCAAGTGGAATGGCAGCTGATTCCAATAGCGAGGGGCGAGCCGAGAGAATGCTTTACCGCCCATACGGGCCAGTTTGATGCGTGGGACTTGGGGAAGTCCTTGATTACTTGAACGTAAGGTTCTCGGGGGGAATTACCTGACTAGTTTTTGGGTCAGATAGCTGGAACCCTGATTGTTCAGGGGTATATGAACCATACAGCATATTTTGAATTTTACCCTTTGTTTCACTGGGAGCCAGTGAAGTTCTCGGAGAAGTTAAGCGGCTGAGGTTCTGGGAGGAGCATTCTTCACCAGCCTAGCCGCAGTGTTTTGGACTACTTGAAGTTTTCAGAGTGAGGATTCTTTGGCGGAGATAAGTAGGGCATTGCAGTAGTCCAGACGGCTGAGGATTTGGGCCTGCACTAGAGTTTTACGTGCAGTTGTTGGCCGAAGGGGGGAAAACCCTACGGAGCAGACCCAGTGTGTGGTAACATGTCCCAGCAGTGTGATTAGCATGTTCTTCGAGCGTTAGTTTCTGGTCGAGTTTTACCCCTACATTTTCCACTGTTTTTTGGGGAGTGGGGCAGACCCTGGTTCCTCAGGCCACCAGTTGGGGGACCATTTTAGCTTTGCTTCCCCAAATAGCATTACCTCAGATTTGTCAGTGTTTTGCTGTAGGAGATTGTTACTCATCCAGCAGGCAATGCTCTTCATACCATCTGAGAAGGTGGATTGGATGTTCTTGTCCATTTTATCAAAGGAGAGAAGGAGTTGTGTTTCATCAGCGTAGGAGATAGGGATAAAACCAAGTTTTCTTAGTAGGTCAGCCAGGGGGTAACATATATGTTAAACAGTGTGTGGCTTAGGCATGAGCCCTGCGGTACCCCTCTGGCGACATTAGTAGTTTGTGAGCTGAAAGGGCCTAGATTTATGGTTTGTGTTCTGCTGGTGAGGAAATTGGTCAGCCATTTCTGGGCAATCCCTCGAATGCCTATGTCCTCGAGTCAGTGGAGTAAGATCTAGTGGGAGATGGTGTCGAATGCTGCGGACAGGTCGAGCAGCACCAAAAGTACTGCTCGACTATTGTCCGCCAGCACTTAATTAATATTTGGTATTCCTACTAGGTATATTTTGGATTCTAATGGGGTAAATACTTCACTAATAATGGATTTTTATGGTTATCAAATAATTTAGAACGTGTTGGTGTTTTTCCAAGCAGCTGTCAAAGGAAGAGACATTTTGAATCCAGGGTCCCAATTTTTAGATGCCACTAAAGTGAAGCAGAGTTTCCTGGGGCTCTAATGTTGCCAGGGCAAAACAGAGAGCAAGGGTAAAAGTGGACGTATAGCACCGTTGCAGTAGTATATGAGGGATGTGCAAGGGGGAGGAGGGCTCACTGTTAGGCTAATGGAGCAAGACTTCGAAGAATAGCAATTGGGTCAGTGCAAGATGGTACAGGATGCATAACATCAGGTCTACAGAAAAAATGCATAGTGCTGAAAGAAAAGACTTTGAAGTATGAATGGGGCAGATGAGACTACACGCTGGGGTTCCAACCAAACAGAAGCTCCAAAAGAGAGATAGAGTGCATGTATCAGCTAACATAATCAAGATTAACCAGACCCCACCCAATGAATAGGCACTTCTGTGGCAAACTATTCGAAATATGAAGTTTGCAATTTTGCCCAGGGCGAGCTTTTAAAACAACTTATATTTCAAAGGTAAATATGCACAAAGAAAAAAGTAGTCAATAATTTTACAAGTACCTTTCAAGTAACATAAATAATTTAAAATGTAGTGCGGTTAAACTACAGAGCAAATAGCGTAGAAAATATACCCAGGAAGTAGTAAAATCTCTTGATTGGTCCAAATGCATTATACATCATTAGTGACAAGCACTCTATATCACCTTCTGTTTCACTCTGTTAGCCGCTATGCCGTGTCTCTGTGCAGTTCCAATGCCCCCAAAGCAGAGTATGATGGGACCATGTCCACTTATACGTAATCAAGATTAACCAGACCCCGAGCTGTAAAAAGGCACTTCTGTGGCAAAATCTTTGAAATGTGCAGTAATGCAATTTCTTCTGAGAGCGAGATTTTAGAGCCTCATATATTTAAAAGGTAGTTATGCCCGTTAGAAAAAAGTATTCAATAATTTGACAAGTACCCACAAACAAGAAACTCCATTTAAAACATGCATTGGCAATACAATAGATCTTGACGGGACAGCACTGAACATAAAGCATTGCACCCATGTACATCAAGAGTTACGTGCATGGCGGCCCGTTAAGAGGACGCCATGGGGAAAAAATTTAAGTGGGCACGGTGCTATACCAATATTTGCGTCGTCCATGTAGAAACAAGTTATGCGTACAGTGTGGTGCAATACTGAAAAAAAAGTGTTCAATAATTTTACAAGTATCCCAAAAGTAACATAAATAATTTAAAATGTTGTACGGTTAAACTTCAGAGCAAATAGCGTAGAAAATATATTGGAGAAGTAGTAGAATCTCTTGATTTGACCATAAGCAGGATACATAATTAGTGACAAGCTCTCACTCTACATCCTGTTCTGTTTCACTCTGTTAGCCGCCATGCCGTTTACCTGTGGAGTTCCAATTCCCCTAAAGCAGAGCATTATGGGAGCATGTCCACTGATACCTCATTAAGTTTAACCAGACCCCGCACTGTGAAAAGGCACTTCTGTGGCAAACTCTTTCAAATGTACAGTTACGCATTTTCTTCAGGGGGTGAGCTTTTAGCGCATCATATATTTGAAAGGCAACTATGTCATAGAAAAAAAGTATTCAATAACTTGACAAGTACCTTGACCCCTCGCCCATACCCGTTCTCGCGCGCCCCCGTGCCGTTACTGCTCCCAATTTATGCTCTGCTTGCAGCCGAGGAGCACTGTTTCGTTTTTACGGCCTGGACACACGTCCGGATCACCAGCTTAATAACTCGGTGCTGCGTTATCCCTGCTTTCTTTATTCACTAACACGGCCAAGTCAAATAGCAAACTATCCTTGTCATAGGCACCAGGGTGGCACTAATGCAGGGCATTTGCCGCTGAGAATGCCAGCCCTGGATAAACAGACATCGCTTGGCAGGGGGGGCTATGTGCACGCGAAGAAAGTGCACAAACAGGAGTGCGGGTGAGAGGGGCCGAGAAGCATGGACTGTGGGGGGAGGGGTGAGGTTGCCGCTGAGAATGTCAGCCTGGGAGAAGCAGATAGCACTTGGCGGGGGGTCTATGCGCACTTGAAGAAAGTGCACGAGCGGGAGTGCGGGTGGGAGGGACCGAGAAGGGCGGACTGCGGGGAGGGTGATGTAGGGGAACAAAATAGTGCCTGAAGTAAAGGGGCCAGTAGCCGTGGCAGGAAAAAAATGACGACATGGTCGTCGTGAGGCGGGACTAACAAGCAAAAAACCAATCAGAAGGCTGCATTGAGGAAATTAGCCAATGAGAAATTTGGGGAGAGAGAGTATGCAGAGCTTCCCTATTACACTGTATTGCATGCCTCGCAAAGCGAGCAGCACATGCGCGCTGCAACGCTAGCCGAGGCCTAATGAAACACCCACGAAAGAATTATGTACCCACTTTATGCATGAACGTGTGTTCATACAGTCATATGTAAAATTATTGACCACAGAAGGATTAACCTCCACATATCTCGACTCTAAAATATAGATTTTTGTTATACACAACAGCGGAAGGGTATTAAGGATACAGGAAAAAATGGCGCTCAAACAAAATTAGCGTGTATATCAAGTACAATTTACAACAATCACTGGTGCTGGCAGGGAGGGGAGACCCCAAGAACCCCTCAATTTAAATGTGAAAATTCACATCTAAGAGTTAAGAGACAAAATCCCGCGCACACAGATTAGGTACAAACAAGTAGAGTGCTACTTTATATGATTCACAGTAACAAAAGTCCAACGTAGGTTCATTGACGTATATCTCCTTTTATTTGATCGTCACACCAATGGAAATTCACAGCCAGCCGACCCGTGTTTCATTATAGGTCTATACAAATCTAGACACTATAACTCTTCCGGGCTCAATGGCTGAATCTTTATCTGTAAGGGCCCTAGTCCGGTGATAATTCCAACCTGGCAGGGTAACCTATTAGTAGGAGAATGACGGCGTAGTAGTTCAGATAAAGCAGTTCAAATCATACTGTAAAGAAGGGACGCCAAAATTTCAATAAGTCCGAGTAAATAACAAATCCGTGGTCCAGGTCGTGAAGTAAAAAGAAATATTTTTCACAGTTCACCACATGGGTACAACTACTATTCACATTAAAAAAATCCAGCAGTTGCTCAACAAACCATCTACTAAAGGTCATAGCAGCAACATTTCTGCCATCTATTTTGTACGGATCGGAAATGATAAACACAAATGACTCAGTAGTTTTAAATACAGCACGATCCGGTCTCTTCAAGAACTTGTTCTCAATTCCACGTCATATTTCGCAAGCACAGATAAGACTAGCATACGTACCCATGTGGTGAACTGTGAAAAATATTTCTTTTTACTTCACGACCTGGACCACGGATTTGTTATTTACTCGGACTTATTGAAATTTTGGCGTCCCTTCTTTACAGTATGATTTGAACTGCTTTATCTGAACCACTACGCCGTCATTCTCGTACTAATAGGTTACCCTGCCGGGTTGGAATTATCACCGGACTAGGGCCCTTACAGATAAAGATTCAGCCATTGAGCCCTGAAGAGTTATAGTGTCTAGATTTGTATAGACCTATAACGAAACACGTGTCGGTTGGCTGTGAATTTCCATTGGTGTGACGATCAAATAAAAGGAGATATACGTCAATGAACCTTACGTTGGACTTTTGTTACTGTGAATCATATAAAGTAGCACTCTACTTGTTTGTACCTAATCTGTGTGCGCAGGATTTTGTCTCATAGATTTTTGTTATATTTTTAAGGTAAGCATACATAGTGAAGTATAGACTTGCTATTCTATCTCCTCATTTTGAGCCGCAGCGTCCAGGGCGCCTGATTCCGGACCACGGGTTAACAGTTCGATCCCTGGTGCTGGTGGCAGGTTAGTACAGCACCATGTGACTCTGGGCAATAGCTCGCCTAATCTTCCCGACGTCCCCCAGCGCCTTGACACCCTCGGGTAATTGTGCGCTTTACAAATACTTGATTTCATTTTTCATTTAATTTAATTTTTGAACAAGCCAATATTTAAAACTCAGGGACTGATTACAAGTCTTACAGTCGGCCACCCGGCCAGCGCCCCACTTCAAGACCGCCAAACCTGTAGTCAGACAGCCCGCCAGATAACCAGTTGTAATCCTTGCAGGTGGACTTGCAGTGGCGGTCCCACGCTGAGCCTTTCTAAGGCTCATAGGAGAGCCGTAGAAAGGCGACACGGCCCATTCCTGCACAGACAGAAATACGCGATGTTGTGTATTTCTGTCCATGCAGGAACAGGGGGTGCGAAAATACAGGTGGGCAAAAGTGCCCCCCTGCATGCATCCTGGCGCACAGAGGCAACACAATTTCCTCACCGCACCCTTTTCATGGCGGGCTCACCACCATGAAAAAGGGTTGCAGTGAAGAAACTCATAATATGCTTGGCATGTGGTGCACCGGCACTGCCAGCATATCATAGACCCATACCGCTGTGCCTCCGTCCCAGGATTAAGGATCCGCGGTGGTTGTGGTGGTCTATCCAGTCCCACCGCCGTAGTTCTCATTCGGCGGGTGGACCGCCAGCCTGGCTGTCCAGCGACCGCCATCACGGGTTTGGTAGTCCCATTTATTTTTATTTATTTATTTTTAAAATTTATAAAGCGCGGCGTATGCCCATGGGCGTCTTGGCGCTGAGACTCATTATGGCCTAGGGACTATGCATTTAGTGGTGCAGAAGGGTGAAGGGCTTATTGGTTGAACAGCCACGTCTTCAACAGTTTACTAAATTGTAGCAGTGTGGGAGAGGATCTAATTTCCAGTGGAAGTGTATTCCAAAGTCTGGCTGCAGCTATGGTGAAAGATCTGTCTCCCCAAGTGACTGTCTTTGTTCTAGGTACAGTTAGGCGGAGAGCATTTAATGACCTTAGTTGTCGGGTGGGGCGGTAAAGTATAAGCTTCTCCTTCAGGAACTTTGGCCCTAGCTGACGGGTGGCTTTGAAGGTGATACACAAAGTTTTAAACTTGATTCTGTTTGTCACCGTCAGCCAGTGATAGCTCCTGATAGCTTGTTTAATTGGTTGAAATTTAGGGGTGCCAGACAGCAGCCTAGCAGCCGCATTCTGGATCATTTGCAGTTTAGCCACAACACGGGCTTGAGCATTCAAGAACAGGCCATTGCAGTAATCTAAGGCGGACAATACTAGTGAGCTCACCACTGTTTTTCCTCCTTTGTCTGAAAGAAATGGGATGATTTTTCTAAGGAGTTTAAGTTTGAAAAAAGCTGCAGAAGCTACTTGATTAGCATGTTCAACAAAATTGAGTCTCTCATCAAAAATCACACCTAGGTTTCTAACTTTCTGCACCGGGGATGGCAGCGCCCCTAGCAACGGAGGCCACCATATTGAGGACCAGATTGGAAAGAGTTTTCCAAAAATGATCACCTCCGTTTTCTCTGAATTCAACCTTAGGCAGTTACAAGCCATCCACTCCTTAATGGCCAGCATGCTTTCCTGAAACCTGGCTGCCACCTCTTCGCCGTCGTTATTGACGGCTAGGACCAGCTGTGTATCATCCGCATAGGTGGTAAGGCTCATCCGGTAGGTGTTAATAACCTTAGCTAAGTCCGCCACATAAATATTGAAAAGGGTCGGACTTAGGGATGAGCCTTGTGGCACTCCACATGGGAGAGCCAGGTCCGTCGATCGGAAAGGCCCCAAGGTTACTGCTTGGGTTCTTCCTGACAGGAAGGAGGCGAGCAAGGCTCTGGCCATGGCCTGGACGCCCAGCTCTTCGACACGGTCAATCAAGATAGAGTGATTGACCGTGTCGAAGGCCGCCGATAGATTCAGCATGATCAGAACCGCCGTGCCACCCTGATCTTTAATGGCCCGGATATCATCTGCGGCTTTGATGAGCGCAGTTTCGGTTCCATGCAGCTTCCGAAAGCCAAACTGCGACTCATCCAGCAAGTCGTTTTGATCAATATATTCCGAAAGCTGGGCGTTCATAACCTTTTCCACCACTTTTGCTAGAAAGGGTAAACTGGCAATAGGCCTGTAGTTTTTTAATAACTCTTTATCTAGGCCTGGTTTCTTCAGTAGTGGTTTTAATAGTGTATTCTTCAGTTTATCTGGAAAAACACCTGAGGTGAACATGGTGTTGCAAATTTGCTTTACAAACGCACCTATCAAGTCCATTACTGGAGGAAAGATCTTAGGTGGACAAGAGTCAAGAGCGGAGCCTGATTTAATCGATTTGATAATGTCTATTATTTGATCCTCTCTTGCCTCTTTAAATTGGGTAAGTGAGCATGTAATTTGTTTATTAATTGTCATAGGTACCAAATTACTTGGTGAGTTGATCATGGAAAACTCAGCATAGATATCGTTCACTTTAGAATAGAAAAAATTTGCCAAGGCGTCGCAGAAAGTCTGCGAGGGAGGGGGGGCCAAATCAGGCTGATTTCCAGTTAATGACTTCACCACCTCATACAATTGTCTGCTAGAATTTTTGGCGCCATTAATTTGTTCCTCATAAAAGGTTTTTTGGCCTCCAGGATCATTTTTTTGTATAATGCCAATGTCTGTTTATATAGTGTTCTAGATTCACTATCATAGTTTTTTCGCCATTTCCTCTCAACACTCCTACAGATCTGTTTCTGTTTTCTCAAAGATTCCGAAAACCAAGGTGCTGAAGGCGTCCTCCGGTTTTTAGATATAGTTTTTAGTGGCACAGATGTCTCTACTGCTAAAGTTAACCAATCTGAGAATTGCTGCACGGCTACATTGGATTCCTCAGAAATGGATGGCCAGGTATCGGCTAGCGATGTTCTCAACATCTTTGTATCCACGTCCTTCCAAACTCTAAATGGTTCTGATGGTAGGGTGTTCTGATTAACTTTAGTGGCCTGGCTTATGCTAAAGCTACTCACGATAGCAAAATGGTCAGTCCAGATTAGGGGTAATATTTCTTTTATGGTTATATCATTTATATTCGTGAAGATCCCATCTAGGGTGTGACCGGCCTCGTGTGTAGGTGCCGTCACCAGCTGTGTTAAACCCATGGTAGCAAGATCAGCCACCAATGACGAGGTGTTAAAGTCATCGTTTTTTTCCAGATGGAAATTCAAATCCCCCAGTACCATAAAGGTATCTTTGATTGCTAATGGTTCCATGAATCGCCAAACTCGTAATTAGGTGCTCAGTATTTTGGTATCACACCATTTCAGGCTTAAAACAATTAGCAGCTGAGAATCCTTGACTTTTCTGTACACATCGCTATTTTGCAGAATGCTTCCCTGGTGGGGTGTCACCGAAGACAAGATGATGTAACAATGCGCTAATTTTTGTTTATGCATAGTGCTGCAGCTTACTTGCAATGGCTTGAACTTCTTATTTTTATGGAACAAATCTTTTTATTTGTTTTATGAAGCACGCTAACTTACATATTTAGCCGTGTGCCTACAACCCCATGGGCCGGCTGCTGGGAAACATTGCATAGGATATACTTATATACACAGCTTCAGTGCCTACAACCCGGAGGCTGGCATAGCTTATGAACATGTCTGATCTGAAGGAAAAAGGAACACCAACTACGAAAAAATATGTATATCAAACAAAAGAACATATAGGAAACAGAAACCAGTCCTCCCCCCATCCTCTCACCCAAAGAAAGGAAAGAAGAAGAAAGGGAGGCCCACACCGTGCTTCAACAAATGTTTAAAGGTGTCCTGTCCCAACCTTAGCGGTTACACCTGTGTCTCCCCATTATTTCGAAATAGGGGTCACCTGATCTTGAGCCCTAGGGATCAGTTGGAGAATTTGAAAGAGTTTGGGGCAAGTAACTTCTCGAAATTCTTTGGATAATAGGGCGATAACGGGAGCCCATAAGTCTGCAAACTTATCGCCCTTATGATCTTGCTAAAGGGAAAGGCATTCCACAGCTAGGGTCGACCATAATCTATGTAACCAGGTTGTGAGGCCTGGGACTGTAGCTGTACCCCAGTGGGCCAAGATCAGCCGGCGAGCTGCAAGTAAAGCCATCTGTCTGCCACGCAGTGACCGCAATGGAAACGTTATAGGGTTTGAAAGCCCCAGTAGAGCGTAAGCCGGCAAATGGGGGATCTCAGTCTCAAAGGCCGCATCTATGTTGTTTAACACCTGCTCCCAAAATCGTTCTAGTCTCGGACAGTGCCAAAGAAGATGTACTAAGGAACCAGTCAAGCCACAGCCCGCCAACATTGCTCTGTGTGATTTTTGTCCCATTGGTTAATACGAGCGGGCGTGAGGTACCAATAGGATGCTACTTTAAACGCAGACATGGTTCCAGCAGTATTGAAGGCAGTATGGTGAGCTCTGCAATAAATGTTATCCCATTCTTTATCATTGGGGGCCAGCCCCAATTCCCCCTCCCATCGCAACTGGCCTTTCGAACGACTCTCTCACGTGCTCGGTGCAAGTAGGACATACAGGCCCGATATCAAGTGCTTATCATCGTTCTTGCTAATTACCCATTTTTCGAAAGGTATGCGTATTCGAGAGACATGTGATAGATATGCAGCAGTGGTAGCCCAATGGCGCAATTGTAGGTAATAGACTCATCTGTTCGTGGTAAGTTGTAATCTTGGCGCAACTGCTTGAAGGGGATGATGCCGTCCAGGTCAAATAGATGACCCAAGCGTTTACATCCTGCCTCTCTCTAACGCTGAGCGCACTCGGATTTACAACCCGGAGGAAAGTCAGGGTTATCGACCATTGGAGTCATAGGGGAGGGGTAAGTTGTAAGGCCCCTCTTGAGCGCCACTGAGTCCCACACTTTCATTGTTGCTGCAGTTACTGGAGAGGAATATAGGTCTCACGCCCGCTCTTTGCTCAGAAGCCAGATCTCCCGCCAAACAGTCGCTCCTGCGACTACCTGATCCATGAAGGTCCAATGCTTTTTGGAAAGGTGGCGGTTCCACTCTAGTACATATCAAAGGTGGGCGGCCTGAAGATATCTGTGGACCAATGACAAGTTTGCTCCACCCTCACTTTTGTAAAGCTCCCATCGCACTTTGTGGGGACACCTGGGGCAAAATCTGAAATATATATAGAATCCTCGGCAGTATCGTAATCTTTACAGCAGCTATGCAACCGAACCATGCCAAATTAAGTTTAGACCAACCATCCACTGCTTTCTTAGTCTGATCCACCAGAGTCAAATAGTTCAGAACCAGCTTGCGGGAAAGTGGGGGGGCAAGGAGAATACCTAAATAGGGCACAGGATCCCTAGTCCAGTGCAAGGGAAGGCTCGGCTGCAATTGGTCTACATGGGCCTGGGGTGAAGACCAGTTGAGCACCTGAGATTTAGTAAGGTTAATCTTAAAGCCTGAAATACGCCCAAAAGACTCCAGTTCGCTGATCAGCGCAGGTATAAACGTGAGGGGCTCCGCAAGGGATAATATGACATCATCCTCATAGAGGCTTACCTTATGGGTATCTCCTCCGAAACAGAGACCCCGGATATCTGGATGATCTCGTATTCTTTGAGGGAGGGGTTTCATATATAAAGCAAATAGGATTGGCGAAAGAGGACACCCCTGCAACGTGCCCCTATCAATCGCAAAGGGGGCTGAGGACACTCCATTCACCCTAACAAAGGCCTGAGGGGTATGGTAAATGCTTTGAGCTCATTGGATAAAGAGAGTTCCAAACCTAAAGCTTCGCAGTGTGTCAAACAAATGCCCCCAACGTATCCTGTTTGAATGCTTTTTCCGCATCTACAGACAGAAGCACGGCCTCCTTATGAGAACGATGTACACTGTCCATGAGATGCAGAAGGCGCTTCGTATTGTCCCCGCCCAGGCGAGTGGGGATGAACCTCGCCTGATCCAGGTTAATTAGACCTGCCATGAGTGGACCCAACCGCGCCCCAAGACACCTGCGAAGAGCTTCGCTTCAATGTTGAGCAGCGAGGTAGGGCAGTAAGAACTGCAAAGCTTAGAATCTTTATGAGGCTTAAGTATAACTGAATTTTCAGCTTTGAACATAGAGTCCGTGACTGCATCACTATCTAAGAAGGAATTAAAAAGGCGTGTCAGGACAGCTGCCAATTCCCTACAGTATGTTTTATAAAAAAGGGCAGGGTTGCCATCCGGCCCTGGGGATATATCCAGCTTTAGATGAGAAAAGGTTGCTATGACCTCATCCAGGCGAATGGGGTCCCCCACTTGCTCGGCCTGGGCCTCAGGGAGGCGGGTAAACCTGCTTAATTCCAGATAGGTCCCTTCATCGGAGTTGCCCTGTGCCTCTTCACTATATAGGGAATAATAAAATTGCCTGAACTCCTCCACTATTTGAGAGTCTAAAGTATTTCCTCACCAGGAGGCTGCCTTAGGGAGGATATAGCTGCAGCCACCGTTTTGGTGCGTAGCCGCTGAGCCAGCATCCTGCCTCATCTATCACTGCTTAAGTAAAACTTGTGGCGAAGGCGAAGCAAAGCATGTTCTGCTCAATCAAGGTCCAAACGTTTGAGGAGCAGTTGTTTCTTTTCCAGGGATCTCCAAACCCTTGGGGCACCCGTACACTTGTGTATAGCCTCAAACTCTCCCACCTCAAGTTCCAAGCTCTGTCGGGCTTCTTTACATTTTTTATATCACCCGAGGAAAGTGCCATAAGCTCTCCTCGGATAACCAATTTGAGGGATTCCCAGATGCTTGCCAGTGAGGTATCCCCAGTGTCATTGTAGAGCAGATATTCAATAATCTTTGCACGTATGCTCTATTTATGGCTAGGCCAGTGTAGCAGTCCCACTCTTAGCCACCATCAAGCAGGAGTGTACCCAACCCCTTCCGGCTGTATGTGAATGGAAATTAATGCATGGTCAGATAGGGAAAGTGTTGCTAAAGACTCATTGGTAACCCTGGGCCAAAGCGATTCAGAGACAAGGAAAATGTCTAAACGTGCATACGTTTTATGGGCTGCGGAGTACTGAGTGAAGTCCCTGAGGGTCGGGATCTTAAGTCGCCGATCGTAATGCAGACCGCTGTCAGCCAACCACTGTCTACTGTGCGGCAAGAAGGCACCCCCCCCGTGTGTCGCTGGCCGGACCGATCTAGGTCGTTGCCCATAACCAAGTTCAGGTCACCACCCACAACTATAGCAGCATCAGGGGAGGCCATGCCCTCTGCAATGTGCTTAAATAAAAAAGGCTCCTGGTGTTTATTAGGTGCATATACATTATTTACAGTTCGCATAGTGGACCCCAATTGAATCCTAAGCGCTAGAACCCTGCCCCATGCTATATAAAAAGTGGAAAGCACCTTTCCCTCGAACTTCACCCCTAGTAAAATAGCCACCCCATTCTTCTTCGCCACGCTGCAGGACCAGTATTGGTGGGGGACTTGACATGAGCGCATGTGGGTAGCATCTTTAGACAGCAGGTGGGTTTCCTGTAACATGCAAATGTCTCCCCCCAGAGTGCTCTAATAAAGACAATATAGCAGAGCACTTAACAGGGTGATTCAGGCCCCGGACATTACGACTTACAACTTTAAGATCTTTCCCCATCAGAAACGGAGACTAATGCGTGTCGCTCGGCCTTGGCCTACATTGACCAGGAGTGCAGAGGGTGGACGGGAGCGAAGACGGACTGATGAGGAGGGTACAGAGGCATGTGTGCTAGCACTGGGCCCCACAGAAAACTGACAACCACAATAGGAATAAAGAACTTAGCCTTTTGTACCCCAGTCCCAAAAATAACAAGAGACAAAAGTTTGTCAAGAGATGAAAACCCAACAGGGTCGTGACTCTGGCAGCAAAACATGTTCCAAAGTACCTGGTGATGCATCAGCTTCAAATGGATAAACCGTCAGCAAGAGCCAAGGAGCAGACTGAGGCGTCCCTCTGGCCAGTAATCAGGACTCCAACCCGAATGAACTGCAGCTGAGTCTCAGGGGGTGTACGGGCGCTCCTGAGGTTGAGAAAGAGAGGAGAGGACCGCCTCACGTTTCCAGGCCATGGGTTCTGGATCCGGCTTCAGATTGGATGTTGGTTTGCCCACCAATTGCCAGCGTGAGGCCCTGCGGACGATACGCTCTTCGGGCCCTTCTTGGTGATTCAGAGTCGAGGGTTTCTCAAGACCTAGTACACTGAGTGCCTCAGAAAGAGAACAAATCTGTCTTAGTTTACCCTGGTGTTAAGGATGATGTGGAAAGGAATGGCTCCAGGAGTATGGGATCCCATTGTCTCGGAGATGGGACCACTCTGAATTCCCTCTGTTTGACCAGAGTGGATGCTGCAAGGACCTGAAAGAGCACAGGAGAGTGACCCCGGAACTGGAGAGGGTGAGGTTCTTGTGCCTTGCGCAGAATTTGTTCCTTAAGCTGGAAATCATGTATACATACTAAGATGTCCGGTGGAGGGACCTTTTCACCACTGGGCAGACCCATACAGTGGACCGGTCCATTTGAATATCACGAGTGCCCTCCTCACCCAGCACCTGCTGAAAAAGGGCCAGGACGTAAGATCTGAGGTGTTCTTCTTCTGCCTTCCAGGGCAGAGCTTGAACCTTATGTTATTCCTCCGAGAACGATTCTCGAGATATTCCGTGTGGGCCTGCAGATCCAAATGTTGTTCCTAAAGCCGGATCATGTCTTGTTGCAGCTGGTGGAACTCATCTTCACATCCGAGTTCATGCTCTTCAAGGGTGGCCACGCGTTCTCCTACTTCATCTAGATCATGCCGGACTTCCTTAAGATCAGCGGCAAGCTGGTCCTTCAGGTCCAGAATATCTTCTTTAATAGCTGCCAACAGTTCTATCATAAAGGCTTTCGTGGCTGGGCTATCTCCTTCCTCACCGCCTCTAGTTGCTTCGCGTCCCCACTAGCGGAGCTTGCCGCTTCAGGGCCGCCAGTTTGTTTAAGAAGTAAGTCTTTAAGGGAATTTTCTTTACTGGCACTGGCAGAAGACATGGTGCTATGGCAGGCCCGTCTAAGCTTCTGTAGAGAGATCACAGCAGTGGGGCCTAGTGGAGCCTATAGATCGATCTAATTAGTGTCGCTACTGGGCACTCCAAATCGTAAACTCACTTGCTTTGAGGCAGGCGTATGCTAAGGCCACGATTTCCTGGTAAGTGGCGGTGCCGTAGGGCTGTCGCGGTTTTTGCCACGCTGGGCACTGCAAAAAGCGTAATCCCTCACCATAGGTGCAGGAGTGTATCGAGGCCCTGCTCCCGTCTCGTTTATCACTTCGCTGATTCCGAGCCACCCTTTCTCTTTTCAAGATCTGAGGCACAATCGTGGCCAGCCGCTGTGGGAGAATGCCCAAGACGACCAGCTGGGCCCACAAACCGCTTCGCTCATCAATATTCCATATCAGGAGGCCATATGTGCTAAAAGTCTTAGAGGAGATATGCAGATTTGTCCCGCACCCCAAGCAGCTATGTACCACGTGCGTCAATCAGGGAGGCCCCAAGTAGGTAGGCAGCAAGGCCTTGCTCACTGCTGCTGCCAGGGAGAACTGTGTAGTAGTCCCTTGATGAGGGGTCAGGCCGTCGCAGCAGTTTAAAAGTGGGCTGAGCCGAGAACTGTCGCCATGGGGGGAATTTAGGTACTGGAACGCTGCTGGGTCAAGATGTGATCACTCCACAGGGGGGACTAGATGCCAGTCCATGGTCTGGGCGGCCTCTGGGTCATCAAAAGAAGAACCACGGGTCCGAGGCTCCCACAGCCCCCAGTACGCTGCAATTGCCTTATCGCTCGTGCGCCCTCAAGCGACGATCAACAGCGTGGTGTCTCGCGACCCCGTACAGCAACTGGAAGCTCTGCTGGGAAGGAACAGTCACAAAACGACAGGGTCCGCAAGATCGCCGCTCAAGGCAGCAGCTGCGTCATAGGCCGCTCACGGGTGCAAAGCAGTCCTGGACTGTGCAAAGCGGCAGGGCTCTGCTGTTGTGTGCTCTAGTCGGGTCCGGGGGATGTGAGTCACAAGTCGCGCCGAAGTCTCCTGACTATCTGTCCCCCGTGTGCTCCGCCTCCGGACTAGTCCTGTTTTGGTTGGCAGTATTAAACAGTGCCAGTTAGGGCGATCGGGCGGCAAGGTACCCGCTTTAGTTCATGGGCGCTCCCCACCGATCTATGCTTCTCTCAGAATGGATTTGCAGGCCGGAAGTCGGAGGGACAGGGGTAGGCGAGGCCTACCGAGCCACCATCTTGGCCACGCCCCCGACTTCTTACTTTTAATGTAGAGTCCGTAAAACATAAAATTGATATTCCATAACATTCCATTGGGGCCCTTAAGGTGAAAGATGAAAACCGACTCTTCCTTGTAGGTTGACAATGGGGAGCTATAGGGACATGAGGCAGTTGAGGGACAGAGGCTTACTGGGAAAGTGTGAGCAAGCCCTAGATTAATCTGAATGTTTACATTCTAACATGCTTGGGGGAAATTGCATTCGGAAGCCAGTAGATTGTAAACTTTCTCAGTTAGGGTTATTTAGATCTGGTTTGGTGTTGTATACAAGGGAAATGTAGTCTATGATAGAATGAAGATAACCATGCTCCCTGGGCGTTCATAGGCTGTGCATTGAGTCTGTCAAGGATGTTTCTTGCAGTGCCAGAGACTGTGGCAGTTTAGTCGCCCAGCTACTGTGCCAGATTCACAACCATGTTTGTAGGAGTTGGTCCTGTGAAAGACCACCTTGAGGAGGAGGAGAAGGGCGAAATAGTGTTCTAACCTGCTGGGAACCATCCCCAAGCGTGTTGGGGCGCCAATATGTGCGATCGCCTACAACATACCACCACTTTGGAGGTGTGTGTCCACTACCCAAAATAGGATTTTAAATCTCACCAAATTACAAACCGCCCCCCACTCTGTTGTCATCAAACTCAAAAGAAATCAGAATTTTCACCATTTAGGTGACAGGTGCCCTAGATCCAAGATACTGGCAGACGGAAATACTGCCAACAAAACTATAAATCATGTTGTCCGTCTGTTTTTTTAAGGCCTTTTTAGTCTGTAAATGAATGGCACAAAGGCGATATTTGGTGCTAAGGTATAAATGTAGCCTTTTTTCAAGTATGTCAGTGTTGGGGCTTGTGTTCCCTCCCTCACTCTAATGCATTGTCCAAAAAGTGTGTTTCGAAGATACAAAAAAAAAGTAACTTGTAGCTTGCTTAATAAGCAAAAATAGTTTATCGTAGATATGGAAGCAAATATCACTACAGGATAAGTGTGTACAGCCAAAGAAAATTTGTATATGGAATGCCTAATAAAAAAAGAGAACTGCCTCCTGAAGTCATAAAGCGCCAATCCGTGAAAGATTAAATATTATCATACACTAAAACAAACATTCAAGCAATGTGATGTGTATCAGATGACTTGAAAATGTATATTTAGTCCCCCAGGAAAAAACAGACGCTTTTACATTCAGATAATAATGTTAAGAAAAGCTGTAGAAAAGAAAGTCCTTGTGCTGTGGGGAGCACTGTACTATCCTGGTGCTGTGACTTTTTTTGGCTGACGTCACCTGCCCCTCACATTTTTGTTGTGCATCCCAACAGGGCACAGGGTTCTGCTGGATTGCGGAATGCCCCGATAGAATGGGCCCATCCATTATGGTTAGTGGCTACTTCTCGCCCACCAGTCTGTGGGAAGCCTTAGGGTTTGTGATGGCTCTTAGTGCAGGGACATAGGTCTTTTCACTTGTGCACCTGGAAGGCAGTCTGCCTCCTACTCGCTCATGGAAAATCCGTTCAGGCCCTCATAACTGGTGCCCTTCACTTTGCCCTGAGTGTGTGTCGAGCGGCTGTGCATATTCTGTCTCTATGTTGAATGAATCACGCCCTCTTCTAGGACACAGGTGGAAAACTCCTCTTCACATTATCTCTGCCCTTGCGGACATGACAGTCAGCAGAATGCAGACTGTGGGAAACATTGTATTTATTTTAAGTTAAGTGGGGAAACCATATTGAAATTGTTCTAGATCGAAAGATCTCTCTGGATTGGAAATGATTGAAAGCATGTTGAATTTTTTGGCAGACCCGCCCCCACACCCAGCCCGACAGTTTGCTAGTCTTCCCTAGGATATCTGACTTGCCATATATGGCTACCCATCGTTATGTTCGTTTTCTGTTTCCCTCCCACTAGTTTCGAAGCCTAGGGAATTAGTCATCAAGCATGCACTCTCTCCTGGATAGCTGTGGTTATGGCCTTTGAAAGTGGCATACTTTATGGCATCCTTCAATATTGTCCATAGATTCTTGAAAAAATCCTCCATTTTGTAGCCATTTTACAACTGGTACTGTAAACATTGGCTGCACCCCATGACACTTGCACTGGTTCTCTGAAAACTAGCTGCCAATGTTATCATTGCCGAACCTGGAAACCTGCACTCTTGTGGTGAACCTATGCCTGCCCTCTCCACCCTGCCAACTCTTGACCACGTGTCCTCAGGTGCTGTGGGACCTATCACAGCCATGTAGTCCCACAATCCCACAGGCACATATACTCCACATTCCCTTTTGCCTGCCCTTAATGCAGCCCCCTCTCATTGGTGCCCGACCCCACAAGAATATCAAGTCATGAGCTCTTGTGGTGAAGGGTAGCTTCCCACAACACAGACACCAAGGCCGTGCGAGCTTGTAGTGCACAGTGGGCTGGCTTTTGGACCTAAATCACAGATGCACCCTAGAAGTATGAATGTTATCAAATGTAGTACCTCGATGAGTGGACAGGGAGCACACTGATAGACATCGCAGTAGTGTTAGATATCACAAGAATTATGGCTGTAAACACTTAACCTAAACCACTAGTAATTACTCCAACGTTGTTATTGATTGTAGATCATGTTTACCATTTACTGACTGGTCTAATAATAGTTCCAGTTGTAGAGATTAGAACTAGGGGTAGGTGTAACTCGCGTAATTCAGAGTAGCGGAATTCGGCAGAATTACCTGAGAATTCCACGAGACTTTGCTTAAGTTCGTAAGAAATAGTACTTCTGCATTTAGCACTATTTCTTAGCTCAAAAACCCCTTGAGTCCAATATGGGCATGAGAATGCATTTTGTACTAAGAATAGTGCGAAATGCAACAGAACACAAATAACGAGGGTGAGCAGCTGCTCGCGCTCGCTAAAGGTGCTCCTCGGGTAGGATTTTCCCCCAACTGACTTCCTGAATTTAGCATTATTTGCATAGCGCAAAATGCGCTTAGAAGTAGCTCTAAATGCAGTTTGCACGCAGAAAGTGAGCCTGAGCGTGCGTTCATGTTCACTAAATGTGCTCTCACGGTAGGATTTTCCCCCCCAAATTACTCTTAATTATGCAAGTAATTGCATGATTATCGGTAATTAAGTGTCCAAGAGTAATGCAGAATTACCCAAATTACTCCAGACGAATTTAAATTTCTCCAGTGTCTAGTTAGAAATATCATTGGATCCAATACCTCATTAAAAATTCAGTCAAACCTCCTGTTCTTCATGAATTGTTTGAAACATCTTTTCCACTTCCATCTGATTTAATAAGGAGAACGTTTTACTTTGTTAAATGTCACAATTTCTGTTTTGTTCCTCTATAATTCTCTCTCACTTTCTGTTTTCAGTGTCACTTCATTTCACAGTTTATGCAACGTTGATCTGTAATTCCCTCTACTGACCAGCTGTATGTATTTCATTCTAATGCTGTTAGAAGAGTCTACCACATACTTCTAGGGCCCATCTCTGAAGAGATGTACAAGCAGGCTTTATTGGCCTTATCAGTTAGGTGCAACATGAGTTTCTGTTGGGCAACAAGCTTGGAACCACATTTAGGCCTACTTTCATCACCTATAGTGACTCATTTGGAAAGCTCACTCGTGATAAGCAGAAGTGATGGACAAGGACATCTCCTTAAGTCAGATCGGAATGCCCAAATGTACTTTGGGAGCTCGCTGTCCCTTGGGGTTTAAAGCTGCACACTACTGAGCTTGCTTGTGCTCCCGTCCAGAAGGGTTGAAGCATAGACATTTTGGCTGAACTGTCCCTACTAACACAGAGCCAAGACTGTTTTTCATATTTTTAGTCTCCCTCAATAATGGCACAACATCCTAAAACAAATGGTGTGGAATGCACCTGTAGAACATATCAATATTTTAGATTCATGCAGACATTTCCTACCTTCACATTTCATCAATCCGAGAATAGCATTTTTATTCGTGCATGTTTATTTTCTCTGACCTAATTCCAAGCACAACCCCTGACCGGAGCATGTCTCTGATCAGGTTATGGTGACCCTTCCCACTGACAAAAAGCCCTCTCCTCATTCTTCCTCTAACACTAAGTGCATCCCTCATGCTTATCCTTTCACTTGCTCCACTTGAAATGGGAATCCTGTATCTACTCTGGATTGCACCAAGGGAGATCCTGCTAACACCAACCTCTTAGCCTAAGGAAGAAAAGTATACAGGGAAATGCATTCTAATTTGTTGCTCTAGGCAGTACTTCAAGTGCCATAGGTAAAGAGACTGCCCAGAAAATATCCAGGTATCCGCACACCAGTGTATGAAATTGGGTTACTTGTTGAGGGGGGTAAACCCTATGGAAGCAGCAACCACAATTCTTGTCAGTGTGAAGTCATAGGCAAACCCCAAATTAACCTTTGCTAAACCCTTTGGTAGCTTGGCACAGCGCAGTCAGGCTTAACTTGGAGACAATGTGTAAAGTATTTATGCCCATTTCGAACAGTAACAAAGTTGAAACAGCACACAAGACAAATTGAGTGAATTCTAATAAATCAAAAAAGACCAACATGACAAAAATCTAATCAGTAGACCTGGAGATATTCAATTTTAAAGATTTCAGTGAAAATAGCACCAAAAAGCACAAAGCACCTACTGTGGTTAACTGCTTATGCTAGACTGGGACAGAGTAACAAGGTGAGGCCGACTACAATGGAGCGCAGGCCGGCTACAGTCACACATTTAGGCCTGCTGAACAGGAGTACCTTAAGTCCCGTTTCAAGGATGCGCCCCGCAGCAGAGGCGAGGTGTGGGCAAGGAGATGCATCACACAGTTGCGGTTCTGGGTAGCTGCCAAGTGCGTGGAAATGGCCTTCTTCGGAGATGTATTGTGCAGTGGTGGTTCCAAGGCGCTGTGTTGGGCGGGGTAATGTCTTGGCGTGAAGAGGCTTTGAACAGCAGTGGTTTTGATGGGCTGCAATGCAGAATTCTTGCAGCGAAGTCCGTCAGCAGAGGTGATGCATCGGTTCTGTGGGCGACATTATGAGCAGCAGAGGCAATTCACCATTTCTGAGGAAGGCAGAGGTGATACGCTGGTTAGGTCGGAAATGTGCTGCGTTGTAGAGATGTGCCTGTTCTGCTGGATCCACTGATGGGCTGGCAGAGCACCTTTAGGCCCACATCCAAGGGTCCAGGACTGGAGTGGCACCACTTGGCAAAGTAGGACTCACAGTTTTAGAGTCCAGGTGGGGTTTACAAGAGACTATGAGTCACTCTGGTGGTCCTGGGTACAAGTTTCTAGTCCAGTCCTTCTCATTCAGGCAAGAGAGCAGCAGGCCCGCAGATCAGCACAGCAGGGCAGCAGTCCAGCAGAGTGGCAGTACTTTCAGCAGCACAGCAGACTTCTTCCTGGCTGAGTCTTCCACAGGTCCAGGAGTGTACTGAAGAGTTGGTGTAAGAGGTCCAATATTTATACCGGGGCCTTTTGTGAAGTGGGAGAAGCTTCTAGAGCATTAAAATGGCCAGCTTTCTTACCTCGCCTGCCCTAGCTCCAGACTAACTACCGGCGTATGCAATTCTATTCAGGTGTAAGTGGAGCTTGCCCAGTCTGCCCTTCCATCCAAGAACACCTAAGCCCTTTATTGTGTGTGGCTGTCAGTGGGTAATACATAAAGACCAACTGCTAACACTTAGTCATGTAACCCAGAGAGAGGCTGCAGACACTAAATGGCTAAAGTAGCAAAATGCAATTTTTTTAAGCAGCTTTTTAAAAATTGTAACACAGTACCCAACTTTACCATAAAAGAGGATTTATAATTACAATTTGAAAGACACCAAACAGTAAACATTTGGAAGATATCCTTATTAAGTGTAATAAGGTAACTCAAATGCTATCCTATGGGAGAGGTAGGCCGAACAGTAGTGAAAAACGAATTTCCCAGTTTTTCATTACCAGGACATGTAAAACTTAAAAGTACATGTCCAACTTTTTAAATATACCCCTCTGGGCTGTTCAGGGCATCCCCTAGGGGTGACTTACATGTATTAAAAAGTGAGATTTTGTCAGGTCGAAATTGCAGTTCTGAAACTGCACACACTGGCTCCAATGGTAGGCCTGAGGCAGGTTTGCAATGCTAATTAATTGGGTGACAGAAAGAGTGGTCCTGGCCCGCTAGTAGCATTTAATTCACAGGTCCTGGGTAGAGGTACCATTTTACTAGGGAATTATAAGTTAATTAAACATGCCCGTTAAGCACCAGCAAATGTTACTGTGTTTTAAGCAGTAAGCACACACACTTTAGAACTGGTTAGCAGTGGTAAAGTGCACGGAGCACTAAGGCCTACAAAAACGAGATAAAAACAAATATGGAGGAGTTGGTCAAAAAGTTTGGGGCAAGATCACCCAATGGCTGACAGGGCTTACAACCAGCCTCTGGAAATACCTATACTACCACTGCCATTGTACTGAAACAAAATACAATTGAATAAGCGTTAGGCTTTGTATCTACCAGTGGAGTGCAAATAAATATATAAATAACTGAACATCCTGTATATTTTGCATATCCTTTTACTCTGTGCTTGTAATGACTGACACTAAAACTGTGCCAAGAAAAATCAAGCAAAATAGAACAACTATCATAATAATAACAACCAGGGTTCTACCGTCCACTTTGTGAACTGAATCATCACAGTTATTACTCCAGTTTGGAGGTATTTTTTTTCTCGGGAGGGTAAGGGGCTGAGTAGATATAACTTATAGTCATTCTCAATAACAAGGGCTTACAAATCGTCAGCTAAAGACCCTTTTCTTGCTTGCAATATTTACCACCACTTTGTTGAACGTGGTCGCTATCTTCTCTTCAAATTGTTGGAAAACAGACTGGCGCAAAGACCTCTTCAGTAATTGATATAAAAAAAGGCAATTCGTACTTTCACCAGAGCAACAGACTGAAAGTGTCTTTGTCAGGAGTGGGTCATGTGAGATCTCCTTGGTAGAGGTCTACTAAGGCTGGCTTTAATGTACTCCTATCCATGGATTTATTTACTTTTATCTCAAATATAAGTGGGTCATTGTCGCTTTCAGTACCACACATAACTGAATAAGCATCATATGAACGCATTGAGTGATATATGGTGGAGGCTCAATTTCCAGTTCTGTAGAAGGACAGTTTACTTTCAATTTGCCATCAAATGTTATCATTGCCAGGACAAGAAGAGCAGAACAGATTACTTTAACGCCTCTGTTCTATAGTCATTTTACAATGCCAATGCGCTATGTTTTGGGAGGTGCAAACATGCACTCTTCACAACGTATCTTCCCAAAGACACTGTAAACACACCTATGAGTACCATTACAATCTATTGTTTCTGATGTACATGAAATGGGCTTTTGGGGATACCTCTTCCATAATAAGCTGTTTGGGTCAGCTTACTGAAGCTATTTGTTGTTTGAACCTAGAGTCAGCGCTCATGCGCTGCTCTGCAAGACATGCTGTCTTCTGTCTGTGGCTTTTGAACACACCCACAACTTTTCAGTGATTGCTTGCTCTGCCTTTACAAATTCCATAGATTTCATGTTGAATAGTGTGCATTTTTCCCACCCTGGCGTCTGCCCCTGCTTCATGGGTCCTTTCAGTATGGGCCATATGTTTTCTTTAACCACACTTTGTTTTCTTTCCACTCTCTCCTTGACGCTGGCTGAAACACAGAGGTGCTTGTTTTAATGCCTGCCCTTCAAAATGTTCATGCTGGCTCTAAAGGACAGACTCTTTGCCTTCCCTGTTGCAGCTGCACCAAAACAACCACAGAGAACAGAGGAAAAGGTCTAACACTACAAGCTGGTTTGTGTACTCTTTAGGTAAATGTAGGCAATTCTACCATGAATTACTGAGCAAATTGCAAAGTGAGCTGTAGCACATATTGAAAGGAAACCAAATAAGTCGCACCATATGTAGCCTGGATCTACAGATAGTTTTTAAAGCTTTTATCATTTCTATTTACAGTTAATATTGTAACACATATGTTTACGTGTGCAATCGAATAATGCATAACTAGAATGCTGCGAAAGTCAAATCAATGAATACTTTTCTAATAATTATTGGCTTTATGGTATTGTAGACGGATCAGGTATATATAACCAAGAAGCACATTCAAGATGGCCGCAACATTTAACACATCCCTGAATGCATTGTGCAATGAAGTTTCTATTTTCTTCCTGTGTGGGCTGAACTTGCTTCTGCTGGGTATTTTGGTCACATTACTCATCAGGCAGCAAGCACTTTCCATGGTCAAGATCTCGGCAGTCTGGTGTGCGAAGTTGCCCCGTCCCCCTGCTGCCTGCTGCCTCTTCTGCCTTGGGACTCTCCTGTTATGTATGCAGCCTGGCAGGTGACCCGCAAGGGCGATCCAAAAAGCCAAATGTGGTTCTGATACTGACAGACGACCCGCATATATACCTGTGTGGCATGGCAACTACACAGGACAAAATGGTCTAACTTCATGGGCAGAATTTTTTTAGATGGGGTATTACATGTATAGGAGCAGTATTTGCTAACCAGGGCTTTTTATTGGGCAAGAGCCAAGTACTGTTTGTGACTACAAAGTAGGACGAGGTAACCTGGAGTCAGGTATCTGGCGATAATGTTAACTGCACTGTCGGGCAGTATTACTTTGTATTGCCTCGTCATGGGTTGGAATGGCTATATAAATACACTTACTCTACAATGTTTGTGACATACCTGACAGCTATGACTACTTTCAGTGTGACGATGTATGGCGTTTGCATGTTTTAAGTTAAACACTTCATCGGAATTAGTTGAACAAGAATACTGGTGCAATATCACTAGTCACGTATTGGCTTTGATTTCTGGCATTTGAAGGTCTGTGTTGAAAAGAAAAGTAGCAAAACTACAGGTCATAGAATGCAGTTGGAAACACAACTCTATGCACTATTGACAGAGTACATGTTGGCACATCTGAGGTTATTCTATATCATGGTGTATACACTTCAGTTGTCTTTGGAAAAAAAAACACATAAATATTCTCTCTCCTTCTCTTTCTCTTCCTTTTTTGTGGGTTGCCTGTGTGCATCCTGCTCACCGGTGGGGCATGAATAGGGCGATACCACCACACCTTTTAAACTTTACACCAAATATTTCCTCATATCCAGAGAAACACTGCCCTCAAGCATCATAAATAAGCACTTTGTACAGTAAAAGAGACATAGTTACTGCCAGCCTTGCTTCCTGTAAGCAACGACTAAAGCACAAAGTGCATGTCTACACATTGCTTGCAGGTTTTCTAAAAACACATAAATAAAAAGCATTGTCATTTACAATGCCAATAGGTCGAACTCTCGCAAATGTGAGACCTATTGCATTGCAAATGCTTGTTAACACAATGGGATTGACTCCTTGGGTTAGAGCAGAAGAGGGTACATCTCTCATGTGATGCTAATGGCTGTTTGGTGCGTGAATCTCACCACGTAGGATGTGGTCCTTACAGTGGATGGGGTACTATTTTACATCTGAAAAGTACACTCAATCATCACATATTTTTGTCAAAGTCAATTTTTTAATTTCCATATACGCATTGTTTACAAAAAGCAATTCCTTTGTTATTATGTTTTTTAACTGCAAGATACTTTGGTTCACTTTTCAACTGCCAGGGAAACCACAGGGTGTTTCCTCTAACGCGTTCGGTGAGAGAAACTATGGTTTGTCTTGCCTAGCAATCACATTCAGCATCCAGCCCGCTTGATAAGATTCAACTTGCTTGGCAGCTCCCTTGCTCCTGCTCCCTGGTTTCTGCTGAAATATAATTTAGCGTTCCCGGCGGCATTTGGCTAAGGGATAGCTCTGGTTTGTTACTGAATACTTACATCAGACCTGTTTCTTTTCCCAGTGTTTATTTTCCTTATAGATTTCCCTCTAAAGCACATTCAATGTCAACAACATGTTTCAAATTTTTCACTTGGCTACTGAAGCATATTGACAGTTGAATACTATTCCAAACTAATTTGAGTAAGTTCATGAGAAATAATGTACTGAGAGGTTCTCTGTCACTTTCATTTATAACTCCATTAGGTGTCCGTGTCACTAATCACTTAAGGTTGATACCTTGGAAATATTTAATATGCATATGGTGCTCTGGAGGCTTACTATTCACTCTTATTATTTGAACGTAACATATAATAGATTCGAGGGACTAACTGTAACACATACTGAACTTTAAAGCTGGGTAGCAATAAAGCAGAAGCTGTGTCTACTGACATCAAAATGAAATAGAGAAATAGGAAATACATTTTACGCTAAAGGGAAAAGGTAATATATAGGAATAACTGGATACTCCCTGTTAGAAATGGCAATACTGGTTGGCTAGGGTGTGCACCTAAGCCAGGCAGAACCCACACCTGTAATCTGGGTAAGTGAGTCACACACCCAAGATAACCCCTGCTCACCCCCTTGGTAGCTTGGCAGAGCAGTCAGGCTTACCTCAGAGGCAATGTGCAAAGTGTTTGCTCAACACACACACACCAGTGACACAATAAATTCACCCCAAAAGTGACGTCACACAGGATTATATAATAACGCTGTATATATTGTGCACATAACATAGACCAAAACAACATGAACCACTAATCACTTTGCCAACTAAGCAATTGTCATAACATCACAGTTAGTGCAATAAGACCAAGAGTTATATATTGCACACGTCAAAAAACACCATCACTGCGCATTCAATGTACATCATGAAATAATACTAGTTTAAAGATGAAAAAAAATCCATTAGCAAACATCATGGCATAAAAATGAAGCAGTTTGGTTAGGAACATAATGCATAAATTGCCAGGTAAAACCACACCTGCGGGACATAAATCATGAAATATCACCATAACATATCAGTAACAACAAGCCCGTGTGGGCACATTAACCCTTGCTTCCGGGGTTACAGTAATTTTAGAGAAGCCCCAGTGCAATGGTTGTTAGTAGGCATAACACATAGGCTGCAGGACCCCTGCGCATCTACTCTAGGTAAAGTGGTAATTTATGTGAAAAACACCCACAGAGCTTTCCTGAATGCAGCAAGTGAAAAACAGGCAGGAAGCACACAGGGACAAACACACACTGTGGGTAAGAGCAGAGGAACCTCTCCTGGTCCCCCATGTTTGCACAGACAATGTCCCATACACAGCGAGCCCAAAGCCTTATGTGGCTATCTGGGTCGCTTCTTCTAAGTCAAAATAGAGGCGGTGCTGTGCGCGAAGGGAGTGCAGGACTGCGGCACTTCTCCCGCTGGGCCCCTACTCACCGACTGCCTACTTTGTCGGACGGCCCGACCTCGGGGACTCCGCTGCCAGCAGCACTCCTTCGGGCGGAGTGGGTGGAAGCTGCTGGGTGGCGTGCCTCGAGTGCGGGGTACGGATCTCCGGCTTAAAGGTTTCCCTGTTTGCTCAAAGTATCACGGTGTTGCTCCAGCAGGGGGGAGTGCGTGGAAACCTCTCTCAGCCTCGTGCAGCCGTGCTTGGATGCCGTGCTGGATCTGGGAGTGAGGTCATCAACAAGAATCTCATGGACTTCGCCCGCCTTTGGTGATCAGGTAATTCAGTTTCAACTGGGCCGCACTGAGAGGCGCTGCCTCCACCGAGTCCACTGCTACGAGAGCACACTTTGGGTTCAAATAAGGCTAACTAAGTGCTGCACATGCACTATTTCTCAAATCAGGAAGCTGGCTGCACTAACCTTGCACTTGATTGAGAATTTAGGAGCACACAACAGCGCTAGCCATGAGCTGCTTGGAGCCAGGAACAGCGCTCTTTATGTGCTGAGTTGGTCACACAGCCTTGTGACGAACTCACAAGTCCCACAGCTGGTTTCAGGTCGATTCCTTCTTGCTCCCTGGGATTCCAAATGACAGGGTGTGCAGGCTGCAAGCATGCCTCATAAGAGCACTGGGGTACCAAGGCAGGGAACAAGCAGCAGACAGCACATCAGGGTCCTTGAGCCAAGTGGCAGGCCTTCTTGCAGTCCAGCAGCCCACAGCTCAGCACAACAAACAAGGGAGTCCAATGGCGGTTCCTCCTGACTGCATAACCGTTCCTTCTGGCAGGGTGCAGTCTGTAGAACCAGCCGTGTCTGGTTACAAGTCCCAAGCAGTGTCTTAAATCATGGTGTCAGAGCCCCTGTACTTAACACTCAAAATGTCTTTGATGAGGAGGTAACTTCAAACGAACTTTAGAAGTGCTCAACACCACTATTCAATCTGAGCTCTGGCTCCAGACATCCACAGGGGATAAACAACTCTTTTTTTTGTGAGGGCAGGACACAATCTATACAAATGTATATAGTCAATGACCCCAATCTCTCAGCACAGGAAGACCATTCAGTATGCAGATTAATGCAGATGAAACCCTGTTACACCCAACCTTCCTGTGTGATGTCTTTCTGGAAAGGATGCACAAGCCCTGCTGTCACTCTACCCTAGACGTGGATTGGAGTCAGACTGCAAAGCAGGAAGAGTCTTACGAACATATAAATGCCCACTTTCTAAAAGTGGCATTTCTAAAATAGTAATGAAAGATTCACCTTCACCAAAACGCAGGGTTTATCATCACTATTTCAAACATACCAAAAATGGCAATGCTACTCCTTTCAGATAAATAAATGAACACTGAAAAACATACCAGGGAATTTCCTATGCAAATCTATGAGAAGAGCAGGCCTCACAGCAGTGAGAAACCAAACAGGCTGTTTGTCACTACCATGAAATACCACAAATGAGGGCACATGTCCTACCTTTTACCTATACAGCACCCTATCCATAGGGCTACCTAGGGCCTACATTAGGGGTAACCAATATGTAGAAAACAGGTAGTTTCATGCTTGGCAAGTAACTTTAAATGCCAAGTTAATGTGTCAGTAAAGTGCACAAGCAGGCCCTGCAGTGGCAGTGTGCTTCTGCCCCGAGTGGTCGCTCCCCTGCCTCTCCACCGTGTAGCGGTATCGTTGAACTACGCTGCTTTGAGCGACTGTAGCATATTTGGAGTGCCATTTAATTAATTGTTTTAACCTCGCTTGCCTGCCGGTATCATTGATCTGAGCTGCTTTGAGCGACTGTAGCATATTTGAACTGCCATCTAATTAATTGTTTTGACCTCGCTTGCCTGCCGATATCATTGAACTGAGCTGCATTATTTAACTGTGCCTTTAACTGCATTGACTGCACCTCGCTTGCTTGCACCATTGTTTTCTTGCCAAAGTTAACTGCGCGATACCCCCCAGCGCCCTGCTCGACTCCCCCCTCCATTTTGTAGCTGTTGTTGTTGTGCTTCGTGTTGACCCGAGCCCGCCCTGCCTCCCAGCTGAGCCGCCCTCCCACTATCTATTTACAGCGCTCCCTGTACCAGAAGCGCTGTGATCCCTCTGTGCTTCTGCCCCGAGTGGTCGCTCCCCTGCCTCTCCACCGTGTAGCGGTATCGTTGAACTACGCTGCTTTGAGCGACTGTAGCATATTTGAGGTGCCATTTAATTAATTGTTTTAACCTCGCTTGCCTGCCGGTATCATTGATCTGAGCTGCTTTGAGCGACTGTAGCATATTTGAACTGCCATCTAATTAATTGTTTTGACCTCGCTTGCCTGCCGATATCATTGAACTGAGCTGCATTATTTAACTGTGCCTTTAACTGCATTGACTGCACCTCGCTTGCTTGCACCATTGTTTTCTTGCCAAAGTTAACTGCGCGATACCCCCCAGCGCCCTGCTCGACTCCCCCCTCCATTTTGTAGCTGTTGTTGTTGTGCTTCGTGTTGACCCGAGCCCGCCCCGCCTCCCAGCTGAGCCGCCCTCGCCCCTCCCTTTTCCCACCATCCATATATGACAGCAGCCCAAGCGCGCAGCGTTCACGCGCAGAGACCGCGCCCAATTAGCGCCGAAGGTGCGCCAAAGGTAAGCCCGTCTACGCCCGTCCGCGCCTGGACCGCGCCCAGCGCCAGACCCCCTGCCCCTCGCGCTACCCAGCCCTCCCGCATTACCTACGATGCCGCCACCCTCCTAACCCTTAACCCCGGTCGCGCCCCCGATTGCGTCCAAGCCGCTCCCGGACACACACATGGACCTTTCTCCTGCTACTCCTGCAAATTCTCCGGTACCGTCACCAACTCCGCTACGAACACACCTCAGATTCCCGACCCCAACCACCTACAATGCATCCTGCTCAACACCCGATCGGTCCACAGGCACGCCATTGACCTATGGAACCTATTAGACACCATCTCTCCAGACGTCGCCTTCCTAACAGAAACATGGATGAACGCTTCCTCCGCCCCAGACATCACCATCGCCATCCCTGAAGACTATAAGATCACACGCAAGGACCGCACCGGCCACACTGGAGGAGGAATCGCTATCGTCCATAAAAAATCAATCCGCATCTCAACCAGCTCTGACGCCAACCTCGCCAACTCCGAACACCTTCACTTCCAGATCCACATCGACCCCAAGACCACACTCAGAGGCACACTCAGAGGCACCCTCCTCTACAGACCACCAGGACCCCGCGCAAAATTCAGTGAAGACATCACAGACTTCGTCACTCCACTCGCGCTCCCCTCCAAAGACTACATCCTTCTGGGAGACCTCAACTTCCACCTTGAAAAGATCAACGACCGCAACACCACCACCCTCTTGGATAACCTCGCCAACCTCGGACTTAAACAACTGGTCACTTCCCCAACCCACATCGCAGGTCACTCACTCGACCCCATCTTCACCTCCAGCAATCATGTCTCCTTCAGCCACACTACGGATCTCCTCTGGACTGACCACAGCTGCGTTCACTTCACCTACAACAAGCCAAAACCCATCAACCACCTCCAACCAACTCTGCAAAGAAACTGGAACAAAATCACCATCGACCAGATCTCCTCATCGCTTCTTCTAAACCCCCCAGCCCACTCTTCCAACCCAGACCAAGCCGCCGCCAACTTCACCCTATGGTTATCCAACACCGCCGACACCTTAGCACCACTGAAAAAACGTCAAAACAAACCTGGCAGCAAGAAGGCCTCATGGTTCAACGATGATCTCAAAAAGTCCAAGAAACTCTGCCGCTCCCTTGAAAAGGTCTGGAAAAAAGACCCAACCACCAGCACCAAGGACGCCTTCAAAAACGCCACCCGCACACACCACCATCGACTTGACAACAACGCCCACAACAGCAAGGAACTTTTCAACATCGTCAAGGAATTCACCAACCCCTCAGCCAACTCCAACGACATCACCCCCTCTCAAGCCCTCTGCGACTCCCTAGCCTCATTCTTCCACAACAAAATTGCTGACATCCACAACAGCTTCGACAACCAACCCGGAGACCAACCCACCCAACCATATGCTGAACATTCTACCTCCTTGAACACTATCAACGAATGGAACCCAATCTCCACTGAAGACACCATCCGCCTGATGAACTCCATCCACTCAGGATCCCCCACAGACCCATGTCCTCACCACATCCTCAACAAAGCAGACTCCGTCATAGCACCGCACCTCCGAGATGTCATCAACTGCTCCTTCAACTCCGCCACCTTCCCGGAAAGCTGGAAACACGCTGAACTCACCGCCCTTCTGAAAAAACCCACAGCGGACCCCACCGAACTCAAAAATTACCGCCCCATCTCGCTCCTTCCATTCCCGGCCAAAGTAATCGAGAAAGCTGTCAACAACCAGCTCGCCACCTTCCTCGAAGCCAACAAATCCCTCGACTCCTCACAGTCTGGCTTCCGAGCAAGACACAGCACTGAAACCGCCCTCATCGCAGCAACAGACGACATTCGAACTCTACTGGACAATGGAGACACAGTCGTCCTCATCCTCCTCGATCTCTCTGCAGCCTTCGACACAGTCTGCCACAACACCCTCTTACAACGCCTCAGAAACATCGGAATACAAGGAAAAGCACTGGAATGGATCACCTCGTTCCTCTCCGGAAGAACCCAGAAAGTCCGCCTCCCTCCATTCAAATCAGAGGCCACTGAAGTCATCTGCGGCGTACCACAAGGATCTTCACTCAGCCCCACCCTTTTCAACGTTTACATGAGCCCCCTCGCGGCCATCGCCCGCCAACACAACCTCAACATCATCTCTTACGCGGATGACACCCAACTGATCCTTTCTCTCACCAATGACCCCAGCACCGCCAAAACTAACCTACACGAAGGAATGAAAGAAGTTGCGGAATGGATGAAACACAGCCGTCTGAAACTGAACTCAGATAAAACAGAAGTCCTCATCTTAGGTACATCCCCCTCTGCATGGGACGACTCTTGGTGGCCGGAAGCCCTTGGAAAAGCACCCATCCTGACAGACCACGCACGGAACCTAGGCTTTATCCTAGACTCCTCACTCTCAATGAACAGACAAGTCAGCGCCGTATCCTCATCCTGCTTCAACATTCTCCGCATGCTCAAAAAAACATTTCGCTGGATCCCCACCGAAACCAGAAAAACAGTCACCCATGCACTGGTCACGAGCCGACTGGACTACGGAAACGCCCTCTACGCAGGTACTACCGCTAAACTCCAGAAGAAACTCCAACGAATCCAAAACGCCTCAGCCAGGATCATATTAGACATCCCGCGCAACGAACACATCTCTGGCCACCTGAAAGACCTCCACTGGCTACCCGTCAATAAGAGGATCACTTTCCGACTGCTAACCCACGCACACAAATCACTCTACGGCATCGGACCAGAATGCCTCAACTCACGTCTGTCCTTCTACACCCCCTCCCGCCAACTACGCTCCTCCAGCCAAGCCCTCGCCACTGTACCTCGCATCATCAAGACCACCATGGGAGGCAGATCCTTCTCATACCTGGCTGCTAAAACATGGAACTCACTCCCCTCTTACCTTCGCCTCACCCAGAACCACCTAGCATTCAGAAAGCAACTTAAAACGTGGATATTTGACAAGTAATCCTCCTCCCCTCCCTAAGCGCCTTGAGACCCTCTGGGTATGTAGTGCGCTATATAAATTCTCTGACTTGACTTGACTTGACTTGAGACAGGTTTGAAAGGCTACTTCTGTGGGTGGCGCAAGCAGCCCTGTTGGCCCACTAGTAGCATTTAATGTACGGGTCATGGGTATGTGTGATACCACTGTGCAAGGGACTTGCATTTAAACTAACTATTCCAAACAGGTTTTAAGCCAGTCATACCAAGTTCAAAGCAGAGAGCACCTGAAGCCAAAACAACTGTTCAGAAAAAAACAGGAGGAAGGCGAAAAGTTTGGGCAAAACCCTGCAAAAGGGGCCACCTCTGTAGATGACAGATTATGTGAAACCTTATGGGATTCAAAACTATATTGAATGTGTATAAGTTCTAACTGCTTTTTCTGCTTTAGTCGGTACACACAGCATACTTGAACAATTGTCATATGTATATTTTTTTATTAGATATTATGCATGTTACATACACAGCATCAAAATTCGCTTTAATCTGTATAACAACATAAACAACCTGTGGCTATATTGTACATGAAAAAGAAAGATATATCTTCAGACATCTCATTTGTGAAGTGCAGTGCAATGTCATAAATAAGGCTGGATTATACAATACTAATTATTGTCGTGTTCAGGTGATGTGTCTTGCACAGTGGACCATAGATATTACAATCTGAAAGAGATACGTTAGTGATAGATTCCTTACCTTAGAATATCCCCAGGCGTCAAACTGGATCCGGAAAATTTTGCATAGCAATACCCCTGCGTGCCGGCAGGCGTCGTCCGCGGCTCCGCGTACGCCGTCGGCGTCGTTAACGCCGGAATGACGTCGTCGGAGTAAATAGACGCCGTCCATGCGCGCTGACGTCAGTTCTTCTTTTTTCCGCCCCAGCTAGCGCAGATCCGGAGAACCTCTACCCCTTAGTCTTTTTTGACTAAACTTTTTGATCTTTTTGATCATTTCTCTACTCGAGTCTTCGACTCCTACGGTGCCGGTAGGGATGCCCAGGTTTAAACCCTTTTCCAGGTGCGACCGACTGATGTCGTTTACCGACCCCCGTTGCTGGTGCCTCAATTGTTTAGGCCTCAACCACGGCGACCCCTCCTGCTCCGACTGCCGGGCCCGGATGTCTAAAGCTAGGCGGGAGCGGTCCCGCAAGCGACTGGAACTACGGCAGTCGGCCCCGCGCCGCTCCAGGTCCCACAGGAGGTCGAGGGACGGGTCGAGGGGTCGGAGCCCTCGTAGCTCCGGGAGTGGACATCGGTCGTCAGGATCCAAGTCCTCAGGTAAGAGGCATGAGAGGTCGGAGCGACTTCATCGTTCCTCCCACCCACCCCAACGCTCGCGTGATGCGGCCGGGGGTTTGGGTGACGCTACCCACGCGGCTCCAACGGAGTCGCAGACGTCCCCACCTGCCCCACACCTTTGGGTCCCTGGGCATGGCGCGACACCTGAGGAGGTCGAGCGGTACCTCATGGCCATGAAGTCCCTCCCTCCTCAGCCGGGTTCCGTGGCGCCTCCGGGCCCAACGGCCCCGGCTGGAGGGCCTAGCGGGTCGGGTGCTTCGGCTCCGACGCCGTCGGGTGCACCGGCGCCGCCGGCGACTCCGGTCCCGGCGCCGCAGGCCCTCCCTGGATCCGCTTCCGGATCCGGATCGTCGCCGGTCGACCTCACGACCTCACCGGCGCCGGCCCAGCGGGTGTCGTCCCCGGCGCCTGCTATGGGCGCCGTCCCTGATCCTACCCTCGGTCCGGTTTCGGCGGCCTTTGGAGATTTATATTTCCATGAACTGGCCCCATCCGCTGACCCTGAATTACAGGAGATGGGTGACGAGGGTGATTGGGAGGGGTCTGAGGACCCTCTGGCACAGGAGTGCCAGTCTCAACAGGACTGGACATATGAGCTTGGGGAGGCCAGTGGTATTGACACTTCGCCAGACACTGGATTTGTCTCCCCTCCAACCGTGGCTATGGAGGAGGGGGGCTGCTTATAGTGTAGTGTTGACGAGGGCAGCCAAGGCCCTAAACCTTGAGCTCCCTGTTGCGGCCGTGAGAACTAACCTCCTCACTGAGGTCCTTAAACCGCAGGCAAGCTCCAGTGAGCCTCTACTGCAGTTTAATGAGGCCTTTTGTGACATTCTTGTGGGCACTTGGTCCAAGCCCGCCACAGGTCCGCTTGTGGATAGGAACGTGGCCAGACGCTACCGCCTGGCCCCGGGGGACCCTTGCTTTTTGTCCACCCATCCCACCCCGAGAGCCTGGTGATCCAGGCCTCCACTTCCCTGACCGCATTCTCGACGGCCCGGCCCGATCGGGAATCCAAGAGGTACGAATGTTCGGGAAGAAGGTGTTCTCGTCCCTGAGTTTGGGACTGCGGTCAGTTAATACCGCATGCCTCTTGGGCCGCTACACCCACACCCTGTGGGACATGGTCGCGGAAGTGCTGCCACAATGTCCGGAGGAGGCCCGGTCAAAATTTGCCCAAGCCCTTGCGGAGATCCGAGATGCAGCACGGTATTCCATCCGGTGTGGGCTAGATACAACAGACACACTGGGCAGGGCAATGGCAACGACGGTGGCGGTTCGACGCCACGCCTGGTTGAGGTCCGCCAACTTTTCGGCCGATGTCAAGGCTACCCTTCTGGATATGCCGTCAGATGGCCGTCGCCGCTTTGGCGACAAGGGAGACCATGCGCTTGAGCGTTTTAAGGACTCCAGGGCTACGGCCAAGTCCTTGGGCCTCTCGGCCCCACACCAGCAAACGGGTGCCTTTCTCTCCTTTCGTGGCCAAGGAAGGGGCGCCCCCACACGTGCCGCCAGCCATGCGCAGCAGAACGTTCAACAGCGCGGTGGTGGCCATGGAAACCGCCGTAGCGGCAGTCGGGGACCACTGCAAGGCCATTCCACACCTTCCCTCACAGCACCTGCCTCAAAACCCTCCTAGTCCGTGCTTTCAGGCCCATGTAACGCCAGTGGGGGGCAGGGTTCGCCATTACCTCTTCCACTGGCGCACTGTCACATCAGACAGGTGGGTGCTGCAAATCGTCCGAAGGGGCTACTCCCTCCCCTTCGAGGCGACCCCTCCAGCCATGCCACCGCAATTCCACTGCTTGTCGGGGGATCACTTGCAACTTCTGCAAGAGGAAGTCACGGCCCTCTTGGCCAAGGGGGCCATCGAGCGCGTTCCTGGGCCGGAAGTAGGGTGTGGTTGTTACTACCACTACTTTCTGGTACCCAAGAAGGGCAAAGGGGGCCTACGCCCTATCTTGGATCTAAGGAACGTCAACAGCTTCCTCCGACAGGAGAAGTTCAAGATGCTGACTCTGGCTCAGGTCTTAGCTGCCCTTGACCCCGGAGACTGGATGGTAGCGTTGGACTTGCAGGACGCTTATTTTCACATCCCCGTCCTGCCGGCCCACCGGCGTTACCTTCGGTTCACGGTAGGCCACGAGCACTTTCAATTTACCGTGCTCCCCTTTGGCCTTACCAGCGCCCCACGGGTGTTCACGAAAGTGATGGCAGTGGTCGCAACCCATCTGCGCAGGTTAGGGGTGTCAGTCTTCCCCTACCTCGACGACTGGTTGTTGAAGGCGGGCAGTTTCGGGTTTATCCTCCCAGAACAGCGGATTCGGGATATCAGGCTATGATTCCGATCTTTCAGCCTTTATCCCGAATCTCGGTCAGGTTGATGCTGCGACTTCTGGGGCTGATGCGGGCTCTGCAGTGGGACCTGATGTTTCAGTGGGCCCAGCACCAGGGCAACTTGTCCGACCATGTCTTGATCTCGGAGGGCACTGCAAGACAGTTGCAGTGGTGGCTCACGGACCGTGATTGGGTCAGTGGCAGATCCCTCTCCCTACCTCTCCCGGAGCACATAGTTGTGACGGATGCGTCCCTCCTGGGCTGGGGGGGCCACATGGGAGAGGCGGAGATCAGAGGCCTCTGGTCTCCGGCGGAGTCCCAGCTCCACATCAACCTTCTGGAGCTGCAGGTGATCCGTCTTGCACTGAAAGCATTCCTCCCCTCTGTCCGGGGGAGTGTAGTGCAGGTGTTCACGGACAACACCACCGCCATGTGGTACTGCAACAAACAGGGTGGGGTGGGGTCGTGGACCCTATGCCTGGAGGCTCTGCGCCTCTGGTAGTGGCTGGCACATCAGGGCGTGACCCTGGTGGTTCAACACCTGGCAGGTTCCCTGAACGCCAGGGCGGACGTACTCAGCCGCCGGTGCATGATGGATCACGAATGGTGTCTCAACTTGGACGTGGCGCAAGTCCTCTTTCAGCAGTGGGGAGCGCCTTGGTTAGATCTATTCGCAACAGAAGAGAACGCGCAATGTCATCAGTTCTGCGCGTTGGAGTTTCCAAGGCGGCACTCGCTCGGAGACGCTTTTCGTCACGAGTGGAGTTGCGGTCTATTCTACGCCTTTCCGCCTATACCACTTCTTCCCAGAGTGCTGAAGAAGATCAGGCCCGATCGGGCCCAGGTCATCCTTGTGGCTCCGGACTGGGCACGAAGATACTGGTATCCCGAGCTACTCAGCATGCCAGTCGATCCCCAGATTCGTCTGCCTCTTCGGGAGGACCTTCTGTCGCAGCAGCAGGGGATGGTCCTCCACCCAAACCTGTCCAGTCTCCACTTACAAGCTTGGAGATTGAGCGGCGACAGTTGAGGCCATTTGACTTGCCTCCCGAAGTCTGTAATGTCATTCTGGCAGCCAGGCGTCCCCCGATTAAGTCGGTATACGCCTGCAGGTGGAACAGATTTGTGGCATGGTGCACAGCAAAGGGTGTGGATCCACTCTCTGCACCCCTTTCTGAGGTTCTCCTCTTCCATCTTTCTCTTGGCCAGCAGGGCTCTGCTCTGGGCACTATCAAGGGCTACCTTTCTGCCCTTTTCGCCTTCTTAAGGCTACCTTATCAGCCTTCCTTGTTCAAGTCCCCGATTGTAAATAGGTTTTTGAAGGGCATCACACACATGTTTCCTCCTGTTCCATTCGTGATGCCCCAGTGGGACTTGAATCTTGTGCTTCCCTACCTCATGTGTGCTCCCTTCGAGCCGCTCCATAACTGTCCTCTACGTCTTCTTACTTTGAAGACTGCCTTCCTGGTTGCCATCACCTCTGCCAGGGGAGTGAGTGAGCTCCAGGCTCTTTCTTCTGCACCTCCTTTCCTCTCTGTTCATCTGGACAAGGTTGTGTTGCGGACAAGACCCTCTTTCCTGCCCAAGGTTGTCACTGCCTTCCACATCGGGCAGTCCATTACCTTGCCCAACTTCTTTCCGCCTCCGCATCCCTCGAAAGAGGAAGAGAGGCTCCACCGTCTCGACCCAAAACGTGCGCTCTCTTACTATCTGGATCGCACACGCCAGTTCCGGGTGGATGACCAACTCTTTGTTGGTTACGTGGGCGCTAAGAAGGGAAAGGCGGTGCACAAGCGGACCATCTCGCGGTGGATCATCCTGTGTATCCAGGCGTGTTACTCCTTGGCTAAGAAGGAACCCCCTGTTGGGCTGAGGGCTCATTCCACTCGGGCCACGGCGACTACCACTGCCCTGGGCAGAGGAGTGCTAATTTGTATAGGGTCTGAGGTATTGCCTTTACACGGATCTGTGCTGTTGGGTCAGCATATAAAAGTCGTATCAAAGTGATAAAATTGGGTGGAAACCCCATTCGCTGTAAGATATGAAATAAGTATCCCCATTCTATAGAGTCAAATGCTTTAGCCGCATCATAGCTGCAGCTTTTAAAGTAGGGTCAAGTATATGAAACATGGCAAATGGGGTACGTAAATGGTGCGAGGTAGATCTATACGGGATGAACCCAGATTTGTCGGGGAGGACCAAATTTGGCATCAGGGGCTTCAGTCTGGTTGCCAAGATTTCCGCGAGTAATTTCGCATCTATATTAATGAGCGATAGCGGGCGATAGGAATCACAGCGGGAGGGTGGCTTGTCTTTTTTATTAGTGTAAATATTAGTGCTTTCCGGAGTGTGGGAGCTAATTTACCTACCTCGAAGGCCTCTGCATACATCTCAAGTAGGTAGAGTGTCAATTCCTTTGCAGATTCTTTTTAGAATTCGCATGTGAGGCCGTCTGGACCTGGAGCGTTTTTGTTTGGGAGAGCTTTGATCGCCTCACGGATGTCCTCTGCAGTGATTGGTTGGCTCAGGTATTCCCGTTGGTGGTCAGCGAGCCATGCAATAGCAGTATCTGATGAAAATTCATCAAGTTCCTGGACATCAGTCCTTCCATGGGAGGTATGTAGGTCTGTATAGGTGGGTTTAAATTGTGCTGTGGTGTCTTGTATAGTGTAATGGTCCCCACCGGAGGCATGATATCTTAGCAATAGTGAGCCTATCTTCACAGGTCCGTATTTTTACCACCAGATTGTGCCCTGGCCTTCCCCCCTCTCCATATGCGTGGGCCACGTGCATCCTAGACAAATGATGGAGTTCTTTTGCAGCTAGACTGTTGTATTCTTGTAGAGATTCTTTGAGTTGTGCTAGAATCTGTGTGCTAGAAAAGCTCTCGTACTCCTGTTCAAGCAGTGTCAAGGTGTTTTCGATTTTGGTTAATTGGCCACGATATCTCTCAGAATCCCCGCTGTCGCGCTAATGCATTTGCCCCATATCGTGACTTTGAAGGCCTCCCATAAAATTGCTGCACTATCACCTGATCTCCTGTTCTGCGCAAAGTATTGTATTATGGCCTTGCTTATCTTGTGAGTGTAGAGCAGATCCAAATATGCTTCAGAGTGAAACCGCCATGTGAACTGTCGCCTGACAGTCAGTGGGATATGTAAGCGAAGTCTGACTGGGTTGTGATCGGATAATGTTCTGGGTAGACCCTTTACATCTGACACCCATGTCGTGGCACCCTCGCTCAGTATCCAGTAATCTAGCCGTATCCAGCTACCATGCGATGTGGAAATGTGTGTGCCTTCTAAGCTTTCCATTTGATGTTGTCGCCATACATCTGTCAGACTGAGTTTGGTCATCCCTTCGATAAAAACGCTGGCCTCTTTAGGTGAGTGCCCTCCCGTCCAACTTAATTTATCTTTGCTGGGTGTTTAAATCGCCACCCCATATGATTGTACCATCGGGCTAAGCACGCAATATGGAAATTATGCGGTAAAAAAAATAAGAATGATTTATGTTAGGTCCATAGACATTAACTATAGTTACTAACTTCCCTGCCAATTGCCATGTGTGATAGCATAAAGGCCAGCATCGTCGGTACAGCTTTTGATCATAGTAAAGGGTAGATTTTTCTTTATACGGGTAAGCTCCCCTCTGGCGCATGCTGAGTACGAAGAGGCCAATCTATAACCGGCCCATTGTGCCCCAATTTGTGTTTTAGTATTTCGTGTCAGATGTGTTTCCTGAATGAGGGCAATTTTTACCTTGTGTCTGTCTAAATATGTCATTAAGACAACAATGGTCCCTCTAGGTAGAATGTATACGGTGAATAAACATAGACACAGTCCTAGCTATATTGATTTGGACTTGTCCAGTCAGACAGAGGTCTAGTAGTGGTGGAATATGAAGAATGTTACACAACCAGTTCACAAAGTGGGGCACAAGCCTGCACCCTACTTAACACATGTGCAACATACATTCAGTGACAAAACTGGAACAAAAGGGCTTATAGGCAAGAGCTTAAGGTTTGTAGTACCAGTAATTACACTTTATCATGGTACAACAAAACATTACCAACACCTTTACATTAGTAATACACAAAGGTTTTAAAACTTTGTATAAGGTGTTATTAGAAGTCGACAGCGTTTCGATCCGTCATCTTGATACACAGATCATCATCAGGACATAATTACCATGCCTAACAATTGTAGCCTCAAAATGACGACCAGTATTTGGGGACTCTGGTAGGCCCGTTATTCGTAGGTTATTTTGCCTAGATCTGGCTTCTAATTCCTCATTTTTAGCATGTACTAGCAGCCCGCCCCGGCGTTGCCCAGGGCAGAAGGGGGCTGGGGGCAGCATCGCAGCAGGAGAGGCGCACGAGAGCGGCCGGGAGCAGCAGAGCGTACTTACAGTGTTTCCTTGCTCCCGTTTTGTTGGTCCTGGCCGCTTCTGCCCAAGCTCGTGTCCGCTGGTTCTCTGCGCTCGATTTCTTGGTCCTGGCCGCTTCTGCTGACTCTCCTGTCCGCTCTTACTCTGCGCTACCCTGGGCATGTCGACACTCCTCTACTCGCTCCGAACCTTGGAGGGTGTCGCTTCCGCTGTTTCTCCGCGCTCGTTTTCTTGGTCCTGGCCGCTTCTGCCGACTCTCCTGTCCGCTCTTACTCTGCGCTCCCCTGGGCATGTTGCTGCTCCTCTACGCGCTCCGGACCTTGGAGGGTTTTGCTTCCTTTCTCCTGTCCGCTCCTCGCAGGGTGTTGCTTACGGCTTCCGCGCTCCCCCGTGATGTCAGCACGCAGCAGCACGCACGTCGTTAGCTGGCGCTACTTCTAAGGGACTACTTTCCCTTAAAAATTACGTTTTCCTTCTAACATATATATTTTATTTTTATATAGCCTATGTCCTTCTGCTTGCCCTGACGTTTTCAAAGATGTATTGGGTGTTTGGATTGGTGGTGTACTTTTCGAGTTTACCTGGCTCAAAGGACACAGTTCTCTCTTTATAATAGTAGTATAGATGACGGCAAGCACTTTTTCCATGGCTTTTGTTGTAGTTGACATTTGTTGTAAGCCGTCCTCTGTCAGAAATGTTCTTCTCAGCCTCACCAAGGCGCAGCGCATGCTTGTCCAACTTTGTGGACATATGATCCATTCATAAATTTAAATTGTCAATCTTGCCATTGATAGACTGCAAACTGTTTTGTACAGCTAGGAGTGTCTGCTCAATAGAGGATAAGCTGTCCCTTGGAATATCTAACTCTGAGTCAGAGGTTGCTCGCTGTTGCGATTTGCCGGGCTCAAATGTGAGTCGAGGCTGGCTGCATTCGGTCTTGCCCATACTTGTTTTGTTCCGTTAATCGATTCAAGGGAGAATCTGCCATCTGGTCAGGAGAGTATTGATTCTATGTCATCTGTGCCAGTTGCGCATCACTGGGCCAAACTGTGTGTCCTTCAGAACTGACGTCAAGAATGGGATCACAGATATAGCCCTGGTGCAATGTCTTATATCATATTGCGCACGTGACCTGAGACACGGGAAGGGTAGGCTCCCCAGCTCCTCGAAATAGTGTCTTTGATCAGCGTGATATTAGCAGGACCTGTGGTCAGGAGTATCGCCCGATGTCATGTATGATGATTCAATATAAATCCTTGGTGTCGGCAGTATTATAAAATGCTACTTCCACGTATGTCAATTATAGGCCCTGAAGCAACTGAGTCACAAGCAGCACAACAGTCTTGTTACCCGCGCTGCACCGCTTCTGGCAGATCTGATGTGGACGGACTTGAGCAGCGCCTTACGTGCCTGAGCGCGATCTCCAGTGGAGATGGCTACCCCCGCCGCCCCGCGCTGCCCATTGGCACCCGGTCAGAGTTGTGCAAAGGTGTAGACGTCACAACCCACGATGCAGCTTCTGCAGTAGGCATAAATTTGGCGATATCTTCATGCAGTGATGTCGCCCAGTGCAATTTTCAAAGGTAGAATAGGGGTCAATAATAGAAGCAGCCTATTACCTAGTTGCGCTCACGTACTTCTTGTGCAGCTCGTGGCACTATGGAGCACTGAGTTATACACCACAGTCACACAGTTACCATGGGAAGGACCACGGAATGCCAGTTTGGTCACAGATTTTCTTTGTTGTAAGGGTTCGATGCACCACTCCACTGCAGTCACAGGACCTCACTATGATGCGAAGTGGTGTAGCTTGACCGATCAGAAGGCCGCAGTCTAGTCGTCGTAAAGCTGTTAATTGTGGCCCAGGATGACCAGTTAGATGCCCCAATGCACTGTGTAAGTGTTTGTCATCTGAGACGAAGCGCAGTTCAGCATGCATTGTGAGCGCGATACTGGGGTACGCCGGACCAGGTATTGAGCCCCCAGACACTCAGCTAATGGTGTGCGCAGTTTGGTGATGTCTTCAGGCACCAGTGCGGCCGCAAGTAAGGATCGCCACTCCCGTCGCCCCAAACCGTGCGCAAGCAACTCGGCTAGCAGGCTCCACGTAGGAGGCGACATCCCGAAAGGCAGCATGTCCATTAGAGCGTCGCTGTGGCATCCATGGCAGAGTCGCGCTCTCCTGTTGTTTTGTTCATGGTTCTCAATTCTGGTATAGGATACGTGTGCGGGCTCATTACTCATGTCTGAAAATTAGTTGGAATAAGGAGTACTTAGGAAAGACGGATTAGAGCTAGGTAGTAAATAAGATGAATATATTATCACAGTTAGTTCCCAGTAAACTCAGTCCTAGCCTATAATGCATTCCAACGCGATTGCGTATGCCTGTTGATGCACAATTTGGATTGTGCAAAGGTGAGTAACCCTGCTGGCTAAGTAAGGTTTTTGGGCTCAAGGTCACTGCCTTTGCAGAAAAAGTAGAGCAAAGGCCAAGTAGGAACACTATCACAGAGATATAGAGTAGTCTGAGAAGACGGGAGGTAAAAGAGGGACCAGAAATTAAAAGATAGGCAGACGGTCAACCTTAGGAGTGGTGAACAAGATTGCCTCCTGGGTCCCTCTAGCAGACACAGTTCTAAAGGAGAAGTACCAAGGCACTTCTGTACAATCTCTCGATAGTTTGCAGTTGTGTGCAAGCCAGATTTGGAAGTAGATGTGCACAGTGGCATCTGCAGTGTAGGGAAGGAGCTAAGCTCTGGTCTTCTCACTTGAAAATAATGCAGTGGTAGTAAATGTCAGACTTCGGAATGGCAGCATGGGCTGGGATCCATCCATACAGAAGAGCAGGACATAATAATACGTTTCCTTCTCGGTAATACATGTGGAACATCTTCTGAGCCTGTTCATTAAGGTTCTCTGTGCCTTCGCCTTCTTCTAATCAACTTATGATCTGTTGCCATTGTTCTTCTTGCTTTTGCCCTCTGTAACGCCTACTTCTAATACTATATTTCATTGATTCAGTCTGCACAGTGTTCTCTTACTGGTATGGCTTCATCCATTTTGGACTACCTTCTGACCTTTTGCTTACCATTCTGTGAATAAAGCTACCACGCTCCTCTCTGATGCATTATCTTCGTCTTTTGACCCTATTGTTCGTGCTGAAACCTTTCAGGGCCACCCAGAAACCTCATCAGCCATGGTTGACATTGGAGTTATTGATTTGTCTTCAAACCTCTGTGTGCCAGTTTGAGTTCCTCTGGCATGAACAGAGGACTGGTGAGCTCCTTTCTTCTTTCGTGGAAGCCCATTATATTTATGCCTCCTCTTCTGCTCATGGATTCTTAGTTAGCTCATATCTAAAATGTACTCAAATGAGTGCTGTCTTTCTCAGACCTACAACATTTGGGAACCTTAATCCTTTTTGGCCTTTCTCTGCCTATAAACTTGTAAACAGCTTGTCACTCATTAATTATTACAATTGTGGTGGGGTCGCACACTGTTCACACACCAGCAGGATCGCCCCTAAGGACTGTGGTAAATGTAGTTCGTGTTCTGCGATGCATCTTCTTTCGATTCTCTGCTATCTTCGCTCTCTTCGCCATCCCTGTACACGTGTTTCGGGGTATTTACCCCTCATCAGCAGGGATTAGGCTATCTTCTGGGGTTGCCGGTGGCTGCCAAATATTACCAGGTTTAGTACCACTCCAGGCGCGCAGGTGCGGGGTTCCAGGCTCGTCAGCCCGCTGCTCGAGGGAACATTTAACATTACAATTGGGGTGGGGGTCGCACACTGCTCACACACCTGCGGGATCGCCCCTAAGGACTGTGGTAAATGTAGTTCGTGTTCTGCAATGCATCTTCTTTCGATTCTCTGCCATCTTCGCCATTCCTGTACACGTGTTTCGTGGTATTTACCCCTCATCAGCAGGGATGATGCCATCTTCTGGGGTTGCCAGTGGCTGCCAAATATTACCAGATTTAGTACCACTCCAGGCGCGCAGGTGCGGGGTCCCAGGCTCGTCAGCCCGCTGCTCGAGGGAGCATTTACCATTACAATTGGGGTGGGGTAGCACACTGCTCACACACCAGCGGGATCGCCCCTAAGGACTGTGGTAAATGTCGTTCGTGTTCTGCAAATCCTCTTCTTTCAATTCTCTGCTATCTTCGCTCTCGTCGCCATCCCTGTACACGTGTTTCGGGGGAATTTACCCCTCATCAGCAGGGATTATGCCATCTTCTGGGGTTGCCGGTGGCTGCCAAATATTACCAGGTTTAGTACCACTTCAGGCGCGCAGGTGCAGGGTCCCAGGCTCGTCAGCCCGCTGCTCAAGGGAACATTTAACATTACAATTGGGGTGGGGTCGCACACTGCTCACGCAACAGCGGGATCGCCCCTAAGGACCGTGGTAAATGTAGTTTGTGTTCTGCGATGCATCTTCTTTCAATTCTCGGCTATCTTGGCTCTCTTCGCCATCCCTGTACACGTGTTTCGGGGTATTTACCCCTCATCAGCAGGGATTAGGCCATCTTCTGGGGTTGCCGGTGGCTGCCAAATATTACCAGGTTTTGTACTACTCCAGGTGCGGGGTCCCAGGCTCGTCAGCCTGCTGCTCAAGGGAGCATGTAACATTACAATTGGGGTGGGGTCGCACACTGCTCACACACCAGCGGGATCGCCCCTAAGGACTGTGTTAAATGTAGTTTGTGTTCTGCGATGCATCTTCTTTTGATTCTCTGCTATCTTCGCTCTCTTCGCCATCCCTGTACACGTGTTTCGGGGTATTTACCCCTCATCAGCAGAGATTAGCCCATCTTCTGGGGTTGCCGGTGGCTGCCAAATATTACCAGGTGTAGTACCACTCCAGGCGCGGGGTCCCAGGCTCGTCAGCCCGCTGCTCGAGGGAGCATTTAACATTACAATTAGGGTGGGGTCGCACACTGCTCACACACCAGCGGGATCGCCCCTAAGGACTGTGGTAAATGTAGTTCGTGTTCTGCGATGCATCTTCGTTCGATTCTCTTCTATCTTCGCTCTCTTCGCCATCCCTGTACACGTGTTTCGGGGTATTTACCCCTCATCAGAAGGGATTAGGCCATCTTCTGGGGTTGCCGGTGGCTGCCAAATATTACCAGGTTTAGTACCACTCCAGGTGCGGGGTCCCAGGCTCGTCAGCCCGCTGCTCGAGGGAGCATTTAACATTACAATTGGGGTGGGGTCGCACACTACTCACACACCAGTTGGGATCGCCCCTAAGGACTGTGGTAAATGTAGTTTGTGTTCTGCGATGCATCTTCGTTCGATTCTCTGCTATCTTCGCTCTCTTCGCCATCCCTGTACACGTGTTTCGGGGTATTTACCCCTCATCAGCAGGGATTAGGCTATCTTCTGGGGTTGCCGGCGGCTGCCAAATATTACCAGGTTTAGTACCACTCCAGGCGCGCAGGTGCGGGGTTCCAGGCTCGTCAGCCCGCTGCTCAAGGGAGCATTTAACATTACAATTGGGGTGGGGTTGCACACTGCTCACACACCAGCGGGATCGCCCCTAAGGACTGTGGTAAATATAGTTAGTGTTCTGCGATGCATCTTCGTTCGATTCTCTGCTATCTTCGCTCTCTTCGCCATCCCTGTACACGTGTTTCGGGGTATTTACCCCTCATCAGCAGGGATTAGGCCATCTTCTGGGGTTGCCGGTGGCTGCCAAATATTACCAGGTTTAGTACCACTCCAGGCGCGGGGTCCCAGGCTTGTCAGCCCGCTGCTCGAGGGAGCAGTGTGTGACCCCACCCCAATTGTAATGTTAATGCTCCCTTGAGCAGCCGGGTGACGAGTCTGGGACCCCGCACCTGCGCTCCTGGAGTGGTACTAAACCTTGTAATATTTGGCAGCCACCGGCAACCCCAGAAGATGGCCTAATTCCTGCTGATGAGGGCTAAATACCCCGAAACACGTGTACAGGGATGGCGAAGATTGCGAAGATAGCAGAGAATCGAAAGACGATGCATCGCAGAACACGAACTATACTTACCACAGTCCTTAGGGGCGATCCCGCTGGTATTTGAGCAGTGTGCGACCCCACCCCCAATTGTAATGTTAATGCTCCCTTGAGCAGCCGGCTGACGAGCCTGGGACCGCGCACCTGCGCGCCTGGAGTGGTACTAAACCTGGTAATATTTGGCAGCCACCGGCAACCCCGGAAGATTGCCTAATCCCTGCTGATGAGGGGTAAATACCCCGAAACATGTGTACAAGGATGGCGAAGATTGCGAAGATAGCAGAGAATCGAAAGAAGATGCATCGCAGAACACAAACTACACTTACCACAGTCCTTCAGGGCGATCCCGCTGGTGTGTGAGCAGTGTGCGACCCCACTGCCAATTGTAACGCAATAATTATTGTTCATCACTTCATGTTGGACATGAAAATATTTAATTGACTCACTTCGAGGAATTCAAAACTCCTGCATTTGTCTTCAGTTTTCTCTTCCTCAACATATTGCTCCTAACATGCTCACCCTGATTTTGTACTTTTCTTTGCATAATATGTATTGAGCTTTTTGTGTATTTTTTTATTTTTAAAAGTATGCATTTTTTGGCTCCAACTTATCTTGGTACTTTTGTCTCCTTATGTATTCCTTCTCATAAACTGCCTGTGCATCTTCTTGTTTTTGTTCATTCGCTCTATTTGCTCCTATTAAATTCTCTGTCTGTAGGCTTTGCCTCCGCAATGTCTAGCTTTACAAAGTTGTTAAGGCAGCACCTTGTGTCATCATGTAGTTAGTTTGACCCCTCTCTTGTGAGGATTGTCCTAGTGTTTGTGCTATTAACTTCACTTCTCTGCTGAGCGCGATAATAAAATAAATAAATAAATAAAACTTGCAAGCTTAGAATACCACATAAATTATTCAAGTCAACAGCTATGCACTCTGGGTAGTTCTCAAATTTAGGTGGAGCGCTGCTCTTTTTGATGGAGTGCATTTGCAATACCGACGCTCTAAATCTGCCCACTTCAAATGTCTGTTTTTCTAGCAGAACCTTTAGACATTGGATAAGCATAGTGCTATTCGTGGCGAGTTAGAAACGTTTACACAGCCTTTTTGCCATTTTTGCAGTAAAGTCTAAGGATTAGCTAGCTCGCACTATCCACACTGAACATGTTCGAGCTACAATAAACACGGATAGGGGCAATGCTGTAGCGAAGCACATGGAAAAGTAGCATGTGACAATTGGAAAGAATTGAGATTCTATGCTGTGGAGTCAGTGGGACCGATCCAAGAGGGGGAGACCGTGAAAAAATTCTTAGACAGAAAGAATCCAAACACATTCTGAACTTTCGAACACTGACCGTATGGATTGAACCAAGATGAGGAGTTACATTATCACCTGTAAAATATTGGGACATGATTCAGTACCCTATATAAAGAATTACTGGAATAGGGACAAAGGAAATAGCCTCTCTATCATTAACAATTTTAATTTTCACCTTGGATGTACATATTAGCACACACACGTAGTTTTTAATCTTATTGAGTTAGGGTCAGCACGTTGGTTGGAATAATTGCACATTACTTCTTTGAATTGAAGTGTGCCAATCATTCAGAAATACCTGATAGAAAGAAAATCACTGCGTGCAATTAGTGGTTGTGTTAAATCAATGGAGGTTTCGAAATTTTAAATACACCATGAAACTAAGGGGAACAGCGTTTACAACGCAACTTTTACCACGCACTACCTTTACCACGCAACTTTTACAACGCAAGTCGTTACAACGACTTGCGCTGGGGGGCGCTGTAGGATAGGGAATTGTTTAATTTACTATCCAAAACCTTCCCTACTATCCACGGGGACTGGAGATGGAATAGTAAATTAAACTATTCACTATCCAGCGCCCCCCAACACAAGTTGGTGTACCGACTTGCGTTGTAAAAGTTGCGTGGTAAAGGCATGCGCTGTAAAAGCATGCGTAGTAACGACATACATCCGAAACTAATGGCATGTTGCCGATTAAAAAGTTGACATAACATGAACCCACTAGAGGGTCAATAAGAAAGGCACACAACTTAAAATACAAAGATCAATAACTGTAAAATCAATACATAACCACATTTTTTAGTTTGAGGTGCGTTCACACGTTTAATCGAATGGAACAATGGGACAACATTCCGAGAAATATGCTCAAGTTAAATAAATGTTAACATGGGGGGAACACTTAGTATTGTACTAAACCGCATTGACCAGAATGCCTAGCTGCCCTATACAGGATGTGATGTCAAACTAAGTTTGTTTGTTATTTAAATGCACGTAAAAAAATGTGGTTCTTCGTCAGTCTTGTGAGCAAGGTGTCCGTAGAGACAGAAACGGGTAGAGTTTGCTGCTGGCTGAGCTGGAATAAATAAAAAAACTTGAACTTCATTATGTTGTCAACAACGATGATTTAGATCTATGAGTGCGCGAAGGAGCCCTGCGGGGAGAAAGGAATGCATATTGGAATGGCGTGACTCTGCCGTACCTCGGACGCACCGTCTCGGTCATCAACACAGAGCAAAAGAAAGACATCCGTACTCGGGGTGTTAATTCATGTGCACTATCCTTTGACACATAAGTGAGTTGATTTAGTAGGACAATATCACTCAGAGACCCTTTTGTTGCCTGCTTTGGTAGATTAGATTTAATACAGGTTGTGATGAAATGCCGTTGATTTGCTTTGGGAGAGAGTAGGCATGAAAAATGCTGAATATAGTTGTAGTGATCTAGGAATCGTATGTGTTTATGAGGTCGGTTCATTTATTTTAATGTTTAAGAGATAGCCCGGGAAAAAAATTCTCACAGTGTAATTCTAGTAAATTTTAAGTTCCATTCCAATTTGCATATAGTGTGAATTTCCTTTAGATTCACTTTTTATCAAGGCTAGTATTCTTGGCCTAACGGCGATCTAAAAAGATCTGCAGTAACGTGCCCCCCCCTAAGGGGCCCGTTGAGCACTGCAGCGCCATCCCAACGAGAAACACAGCCTGATGATGAAGCAAGGCACCATCGGTGGGTGAGGGCTTGACCTCCTAACAAGAGCTGCCTCTGTTGACCAGAAGGGTCCTGAGGTTCTTCGGTTTCCGACTTCGTCCTGTATTCGGCCGCCATTTTGTGTCCCGTCGCCATTTTGTGTTGCCCTCACTCAGGCAGCACGGCGAACTGAGTGTTTTTGCCTTTTCCAGCTGCTATGTGTCTCTTCTGTTAAAAAGTAACCCCCTGCCCTTGTTTACGAAACCGATGTCAGGGTCTGGCCGAGTCCATAATCCATGTCTAGGTTGATTCATCCCTGTCTCCACTGACTGTTTGGCTCTCCCTATTCTTTCCTTACTGTATCTTATCCGACTGGCCTTCGCTATTCTCTCCTTGTATTCTCTTGTAACACAACCATCCTTTGAGGCATACAAATACGTCCTGCCACCTGCAAATTGGATTGTAGGCACTAGCACTGATTAACTTGTGGGGAGGGGTGAACACAGGGTCTGAAAGAAGGGCATATTTGGGACACTTGATAGCTTGTTATCCAACTTTTCCTATTGGCTAGCCTTGTATGTATTGGGAGTATACGTTGTAAATATGTGTGCTATAAAAGATTGTGCGCCACGGAATAAAGTGGCAGTCTCCTAAGAACCTACTCTGTACTTCTGGGACAACTGAGCTTAGCTGCAGCTAATAAACCTGGTTTTCTACGCCTAACAGAGTGTCTTGTGTCTCTGTCCGACAAGGCAGGGGAACTCGGAGATTTAAGGCGTACCCTGCGCCGCCAGGCCCATAAGGTATTATCCATAGCGAGGGCGGGGATCTCACTTTTGTTACTGAACTGCACACCTTTTTTGCTTGAAAAACATTTGCAATTCACAACTGTTTTGGCTTGACTATGGAAGATGCACCATACTTGTCACAGGTCAATCTGCAGGCATGAATTTTCTGTGATTCTGATTCAATTAATTAATTAACTAACATCAGTCATCTATTTTGCACTAGTCATCTGTTCACTAGGATGGTACTTTTTAGCATTCTGTCAGACTTCGGAGGACAAATATATTTGTCCATCTATTGACTGAATGAGTTGTATTCTAAGCAAGTGGTTGGAAACCAGGACCCCATTTCTGGAAAAGGCATGATACTAAAATGAGGGACTTTGAATGATGAGTCTTCTTGGTTTTCAAGTGTGTTTCAACGATGTTGAATCACTGGACTCACAGCTTGGAACACGTGACTAGTGTTGTGGACCTATAAAGACACATTGTGTTATGTCTAACAATATTTAGGCTTCTTCTGAACTGATGTCCTGCAATAAATATTGACTGAGTGAGTGTTTTTTTGAGGTGGAGGCTAGGGCAAATCTTCATGTCTCTCATGGTGCAGTATTTACTGGTGGGATTTACAGACAGTGGCATAGCAAGGGTGAGGGCGGTCCTCGCTGGATGGTGCGGGTTTTGGGGGTGGAAGCTCCCCCCACTCCTACCTGCCTCAGGGCAGCAATCCTACTCGCATGCACCCCTAACCCCCTGGTGCTCTACTGAACAAAATGTAATCTTCAAATGTCTTATACAATTGTAACATCCCTCCTACATTTTAGACTGCTACATAGTTCTAAGCTCCCCCAGAAATAAGTGTTTTCTAGGGGCAGGATTTGCTAGTTGTATTCCTATTGAAGTGGCAGGCAACCAATCTACAATGAGGAACAAGCCATTTAGAAGTTAGGTTAAGGGTAAGCCCCTCCATATATCTAACTTACTCTGTGACTTCAGACGTCTGCGGAGACAACCGTGAGGAGATCCAGGGCAACAGGTCAAGTCTCCTCAGACAAATAACTCCTTTGAAGGTTCTATTTTTAAGCAGAGCCCCTCTGCAACTATCTGTGATCTATATTTGGGAGTAACTCATGTAACTGTTCACAACAGATAAACGTGTGTGATATTGTTCACCATATGTATCTTATGATGATTCAGTATCTCTGAGGGATTTTCTAAGTATCTTGAATGCGCACCGGGATGCTTACCCTCGCAGTCCCTCGTATATTTTTGTTTTGGGACAAGTAGTACGCAATAAATGTGTGACTGTATTTTTGATTTGCACTCTCTAGTGGTAAATTGGAGGAAACTGCCACGTGCCCATCTAGTATTTGGTCAGCAGAACAAGAGACTTCCTTAATTTCCATTAGACAGAGGGCATTCAGTGGGCAAAGGCTTTGTAGTACTTGACGTAAGTTTCTTTTTTTTTTTCCTAATCCTGATTGCGCAGCAAACCTATTGGTTATGCCAATGCTTGTTATTTAATCCTGATTGCTTTAACTTATTCCAGGCCAAACCAATAAGATGGTCAAAACCTCAATTTGAAAAAACAGGCTATATTTATTAAGATGTTCTTTTTTTAACCTTTGCTTTAAGAATCTAATGGCCTATGATTCTTTTATCTTGAACGATGTTAATATCCTTCTTATTTAAATGGCTAGTGCCCGTGCTACAGGTAACAGAAGCCTTCTTTATGTGAGGCATCTGCTGATGATCTATTACAGACACTGCATCTCCCCTAGATTCTTTCGAGTGTCAATGGAATGTCTCCAGCATTCACAACAGAAAGTTTTTAGGTCACAGTTAAACATGCTTCATAGTTCCTGAAAGATATTTGCAAGATTATTTATGTATGTATTGTAAACATAATTGTAAATATAATGCATTGAAATGTTTATTAAGTAACAAATGTGTTAATATAAATAATTTATATCCTAGATGGCAGGAACAGCACGGCATGAGCGAGAAATGGCAATGGAAGCCAAAAAAAAACTTTCAACTTCTACGGATCCCATTGAAAAACTTCGGCTTCAGTGTCTTTCGAGGGGATCAGCAGGGATCAAAGGGCTTGGCAGGTACCACAATGATTTTTCGATAAAACGTCCTTGGTGTGAAGACTTTAAGGGTAATTTTTGTTTTAATAATTTATTTGATTTTAAGATGGAGACAAAAAAAAGAAAACGACAATAAGGGAACCTGACACAGGATTGGTACAGAGGTGTAGATTGACTTTAGAGGGTGGAGGAAGTCTGATGCTTGAAATGCAACACATTAGAGAGGCTTGTAAGATAGAAAAAATACAGCAGGCCACTGGGTGAATTATTCAATGTTTTTACTACAGAAGAAACTGTTTGAATGACAAGAAATGAGTGTACATCATACCAAGGTAAAAGACAAACATCTATTTACAGAACAACATAGCATCAACTTTAGACACATCAACAGTCCTTAAAAATAAGCATCACTAAGCTGCAGGAGGGGGGATCGATCCTGCAAAAGGGAGAGGACAGAGATAGAGAAGAGCCCGGCAGCCACATGGAACAAACAGAAGGGGTGCCCAATAACAGAGTCTAACCTTTTCCAGCTGTTCTATAATATCTTAGGGTTGCCTGTGAGTTGCATCTGAGAGCGATGGGAAGTCATCCAGGCCCACCCCGTATGGAATGAAACATGATTAGCAGCTTTCCAGTCAATGAGAGCAGCTTTGACTTCTATCATCTTTAAATAGCTCTAGGAGCGCCAAGTCTGGATCTGGTGAAGTGGGCGGACTCTGGGCAGCATTTGGGCCAAGAATAATCGTGGGGAAATCTAGTGCAATGTTAATGGCAACAATTCTACTCAAGTGGTTAGAAATAGGGTCCTAGTGACAGTGGTTAACCATTTACAGACATTACATGTGTTCCCGGTCCCTGCATTCCATTGCGCAGGACCAATAGGTATCTTAGTAGGTTTCAATTTATATGATTTATCCGGGGCCCAAAAGAGGAAATGCGAGGCAAAGAGTTTGTTTTGGGCTAATGAAGGAACAACTTTGTTCTGTAAAGAGTGAGTACAGATTTTGTCTCGGGTATCAGATGAGGGGGTTCCCTGTCTGTGTTAAGAAAGTATTTTGACCATTTGGTCTGAGTAGAAAGAGGGAACATGGTAGTAGAGGTACAAAATGAAGTGTACATTTTAGAAGTAATGTTTCCCTTAAAAAGGCACCCTTCAAAAAAGGTCACCTGAGCAGGTTAATGGAGAGGACATCATTTTGATATCTTCCCTTTAATACACAAAAACATGATAAAAAAATCCATGTTGGACAGGGAACATTAGTGTCGAAGGGATGCAAAAGACAAAGGTCCCATTTCAAAGTAAATGTCGACAACAAAATGAATACCTTTAGCAGCCCAATTAGGCCAAATAGTGTTGGAGACTTCCAAACGGACATGTGATTTGAGTTTGTGACGTCATAAAAAGGAACTTATCCACCAATTTTAGAGCTTTAATGGCATCCAGAACAATTTGACGAGAGTGGGCGAGTTGTAAGGTGGACATGGTTAAGAAGGCGATTATAGACTACGGGGAATAGAGCGCTTGTTCAATCTGCAACCAGTGTGTTTGTTTATCAGTGTCCGGGGAAAACCAGCGAGCACCTTAATTTGCCAGGAAAGCAATTTGATAATCAAGCCAGTTAGGAAATTCGCAGGCACCCACATTGTAATTTAAAGTTTACTAACACCAATTCTAGGTTACTTTTAATTCCGCAAGAAAGCGGACGTAATTTTGTCAATGAGGGACCAAAGAGGGAGAAAGGTATACAGGAAGCATAGATGATAAGAAATTTAACTAAAGGAGTTGCCATCATTTTCGAGATTTCCATCCGTCCCCACCAAGATATGTATTAGGGGACCATGCCGTTATAAAATGCCTGATTTTATCCAGTGTTCTTTGTTCACTGTACGAAATAGGATCAGTAAGATTGCGACTGAACAAAATACCAAAATATTTGATGTATTTTGATTACCATAGTAAACTTGTGTTACCAACACAAGAAGAGTAGCCGAGACTTTGAGAGTTATTTAGAGTTTAGCGGGCCAGGTACTCAGACTGCCATGCCAGCTAAACTATAGTTTTGCCAACTCCATTTAGAGTTGGACAAACCATCATGTTTCAGCTTGCAGAACCCCCACTGGCTGAAACTATAGACTGACGGTCTAGATGCAGTGGATAGAAAAGATTAGGTGAAACCTTGTGGTTAGTACCTAAAACCCAAATAAAGATGCAAGATAAGATGAACTAAATGGACCCTTAATTAACCATGCATTCTCCTACCATAGTCTTCTTATGTGGCATCAGGGCCTTTGTCTCGGCAGTCTGTTAGTCCCTCTTATCAGGCTCTAGAGATAAAGGGCAAATACACAATTGTGTGGATTGCCTGCAATTAGTAGGACACATCAGCATGCACCTTCACATATTCTTATGATCTTCCCAGATGCTTGCGTTCTAATGCTCCAGAACTCGTAGCACAATTTTGATGTTCAGCTCAAAGTTAACTGTTGAGATCACATCACTCTCTGACATAGCTCAAGCTTATCCGCTAAACTTAAAGTGCAGCTGCTGGATTACACAGTGCAGAAGAGCAGGGATGGGCTCCTGGGATTCTAGGATTGACACACAGCATGTGCCCTGGTGCTCCCTATAGTAGCAGCAGGAGATGAGCAGCCACAGTTCTGCTCATCACAAGCCCCCGTTGAAAAGCAGAATTGTTACCACACTTTGCTTGCAGAGCCTTCTGGCTAAATTAGTTTGAACAATGATTGTGCACACAGTAGGTCCTAGGCCAACATAAATCAGAGAAACATCATATACAAAGGGGATTATCCTTTTTACCATACATACCCCTACTACTCCCCAGTTATGCCTTGAACATTGCCACCATTTACACCACTGGTAGTGAGAGCTTGCACACTTTTTGCCCCTTCTTCTCCTGTTTAGACCTTGAAGTGACCTTGTGCAGGACACAAGGATTCAAACATTGCTTATGGCTGCCTTGATCATCTGGTTTAGTGGGCTTAGAGGCATGTGACACAACGTGACTACATAGCTATAGGCAAACCAGCCACGAGTTACGTCATTTTGAACAAATATTAAACTGCTGAACTCCTAGCAGCTGATGAAGTATCATGGGACACGTACGATCTAAATTTAAGACAAGAGAAGCACTGGTTCTCACAGTACCAGCACCACTGAGCCTGCCAAACCCTGGATTTTTTTTATTTTATTTACAGAGGGCCAGCCGCAGTGGGACTGCCAAGTGCCGAATGCAGCAGGAAGAAGTAACTGCTTACATTAAGGAATGCATTGTTGTTTTCTCAGTATCCTCATTCTCACCTGTTTTCAATGTGCAGCCAGCACTCCAGCACTACCTCTGGTAGCATGACTCCCATCAGCATGTAGACAAAGGAAAGACTACAGGCGGGACAACTGTATTTGCAGTTGCAAGAAGACATGCACCTTCCTCCTTTTCCGGTCCAGGGCCTTGCCTTCATGTTTATTCTGTTCACTCCCTGCACAACTAATGAGTAAGGACAGGTTTTTGACAGGAAGTGTCAGACGATTGTCCCTGCTGGCTTTGTAAAGCCTTATGAATAGGTGGACTCTGCATTGAAATGCGTTGGTCTAATCTTCTGGTGAGTTTTTCGCCCACTAAGGTCTAGATTGTCCCCGTCACCTTTTTAGGTCGAGCTGACCTAGCATTCAATGCGAAAGCATTGAATGCTGTCAGCAAGACAACTAATGTTACCCGTATTTGGGAATGTGGACACGAGAGGGTGCACGAGCGCAGAGCGCAGATTTCACCTCGTAGGCGCGCACGGCGCCGTGCCCCCTCTTGTGCCTCATTCCCATGCGCAAACACACTCCACACTCACGCATGCGCACATACACAGCCACACACACACTGCATACACACACGCAGACCCACGCGCACACACACAGACACATTCAAACACACACAGACACGCGCTCGTACACCCACCTCCCCTCCCCTCCCACTCACCAGGCTCTTTCGGCGTGTTCCGTGTCTCCTCTGCAGCGCTGGTCGGGCACTCACCGGGCTGTTGCTGGGGATCGGGCTCCTCCCTGCGGCTGTCTCGTCTCGTCGCGGCACCAGGGGTCAGGACTTCACTTCCAGGGCTCCCTCCAGCACCTGGGAGCCCCGCAACACCCTGGCTGTGTTGCTGTTGGCAGCCCCGGGACTCTCCTCAACTCATGGGTGCCCCGGGCTGCGGAGAGGCCATCAGTCGGCCGGCTTCACTTCTTCCTCGGCGGCGGCGGGCGGGACTTCCTGCCGGATTGCAGGCCCCGCCCATCTCGGCCAAAAGTGCCTGACTTCCGGTTTTCACGGAGCAGGGCTGCGTGATTTCTTTCGGGGGCAAGAGCGGTAGGCACCCTCGAATTAAAATATAATTATATATGCGAGGTGGGCACTCGCAAAGGACCTAAAAACGGGTCCCGTAAATAATTAGATAAAGTGCACTCGGGGCAAATGCCGGGTGGGCACCGGCCTGGTAACAATGCGCTCTCAAGCGTACAAGCATTTTTTTAATTTGAATTCAGTTTCTCTTACTGCAGGCACGATTTGCTTTGGCGTCTTTACCGCTCTCCCTCCCGTTGTTTTCCTTGTTTACCCCACCCACCCTCCTCCCTCCCGTTGTCAGTACCTTCTCACTTCGGTGGAGCATGTGCACGATTTTTTTTGCAAATTATTTTGGAATATCTTCCGCTAAGCTTGACACGCTGTTAACTGGCGAGAAGTAGCGCTGCAAGGCCCTGTGGACACGGTTCATGTGCTTTGTACTGCTGACGCACATTCTGGATACCATGGGTCTCGGCTGCACGTGCCCAGCTTCACCGATCGGGACATACACATCTTTGGGTCACGTGGCTTCTGTGGGTGAGTTACTCCAGTTGGCGTCAGATATGTGGTGGCTTCTGAACATCTCCATGATAAATGACTGTTATTCTTTTTGGATTATTGAGAGCGTCATCCTGTCTTTAAAATGTGTTGGTGTCGCCCAAAGGGTGGGTTTTTTGAGACACTGCTGAGTGCCCAGAGCGTGGCATTGCTATGTATGAAGAGGTGTCTTGGTTGAGTCTCCTGGACTGACGTGACTCTCCCTTTTTAGCTCCTTTTCCATGAAGAACTGTTGGATCCCCGGACCGCATGGGACTGAGTGTTCAGTGATTGTGACACGTGATTGACAGAAGAGAGTCCAGTTAAGTCTCTTGAGTGAAATGAGGATTTTAGTCCCCAGTGATTGCATTAAACTTGTTTTAAGGGGACTTGAAACGGCTCTCTATCGGGCTCTGTCTTGTGTCCTGGAACAAGTGGTCAGTTATTTTCCGGAACTTAAGTGACAGCAGTCCCATCGATGTGCGCATTTTCTCTCTGGATTTCCCTTCTTTTGGAAACTCGGGAGCTGCAACAGTATCGTGGGGTCACCAGGGCTTTAAGTGGAAGCTTTTTCAATATTATATGCAAACCATAGTTGCTTCTTATTTATCATATGCAACTAACAACCATTGACAAAGCCAATAGTACTGACTTGCTGTATGTATGATGTTACTACTTGTATCATATATCTGGATGCAATGACAGAAACAGCACGCTATGCTAAGCACAGATTTTTAGCTTATGTTTTTTTTTTAAATCATGCGCTTATTTACACTGGCCACGCCCCTTTGAGAGACCCACTAGCTTTTTCATCCCACTTAAAGCCCTGCCTAGCAGAGATGGAGCTGGTTAACGTGTCTGGTGGTTATGCAAAGAAAATTACATATTTGTGCCGCTCTTTGTTAACTGCTTTCAATCACAGCTTTTATTATTGAGTATTTTTTACTGACGTTATTGTGAAGGGTAAAGTTTGTTACGCAATACACAGATCACGTAATGTTTCAGTGATTGGTCTTTTACATGTTTGAGGCATACCAAGTGTCCTGGACTATGCATTACTTTAATGCACATGAGTTGATTGACTGCGTTCCTGCTCAGCACGGGATTTGTCGTATTGTTTAATATCCTATTATCCAGTGTCAGTAAACTACAGTAATCTGAGTCTCCTGATGAAGTGAGCACTAATCCTGCCTACTGGTCCATACTACAGTACAAAGTACACATCTTGGTTCATACTGGGTGCAGTGTGTGCACAGGCTTGGCGCAACAGGGTGGATTATGGCCTGGCATCGCTGAGATGATCTGCTCCAACCACACATCCCATTGCGTCCAGCCCCCCTAGATTTAAACTTTGCTCTAATCTTTGGATTATGAGTCGTATACCCCGGCCGTAATTTATTTGTAAAATGTTTTCTTTTAAATTCACGAGGGCCCAGTAGCTTTCCCAACAGAACCAAACAAGCATTGACAAAGTCAGAAGTCTGGCAGCCAACACCAGACTTTGCCAATGCTTTTTTTACTGGTGGGGTGCTTTGTCTCTGTTTTCCTTTTAATTGTGGTGTTTTTGTGACTCTTGGCTCCCGTTGGTCAAACTACTTCTGCATCTGCGTAATGTGTTTGCGAATCTGTGGCACCACTGAACGCCACAGCATCATTCAGCACCACTCAACGCCACAGCACCACTCAACGCCACAGCACCACTCAACGCCACAGCACCACTCAATGCCACAGCACCACTCAATGCCACAGCACCACTCAGCACCCCTCAATGCCACAGCACCCCTCAATGCCACAGCACCCCTCAATGCCACAGCACCACTGAATGCCACAGAATCACTCAACGCCACAGCATCACTCATCGCCACAGCATCACTTAACCCCACAGCACCACTCAACGCCACAGCATCACTCAATGCCAGAGCATCACTCAGCACCACTGAATGCCACAGCACCACTGAATGCCACAGCATCACTGAATGCCACAGCATCACTCAACGCCACATCACCACTCCACGCCACAGCATCACTCAATGCCAGAGCATCACTCAGCACCACTGAATGCCACAGCACCCCTCAATGCCACAGCACCCCTCAATGCCACAGCACCACTCAATGCCACAGCACCCCTCAATGCCACAGCACCCCTCAATGCCACAGCACCACTGAATGCCACAGAATCACTCCACGCCACAGCATCACTCAACGCCACCGCATCACTCAACGCCACAGCACCACTCAACGCCACAGCATCACTCAATGCCAGAGCATCACTCAGCACCACTGAATGCCACAGCACCACTGAATGCCACAGCACCACTGAATGCCACAGCATCACTGAATGCCACAGCATCACTGAATGCCACTGCATCACTGAATGCCACAGCATCACTCAACACCACAGCACCACTCAACGCCACAGCATCACTCAATGCCAGAGCATCACTTAGCACCACTGAATGCCACAGCACCCCTCAATGCCACAGCACCCCTCAATGCCACAGCACCACTCAATGCCACAGCACCACTCAATGCCACAGCACCACTCAATGCCACAGCACCACTCAATGCCACAGCACCACTCCACACCACAGCACCACTCAACGCCACAGCACCACTCCACGCCACAGCACCACTGAATGCCAGAGCACCACTGAATGCCAGAGCACCACTGAATGCCAGAGCACCACTGAATGCCAGTGCACCACTGAATGCCAGTGCACCACTGAATGCCACAGCACCACTCAACGCCACAGCATCACTCAACGCCACAGCATCACTCAACGCCACAGCATCACTCAACGCCACAGCATCACTCAACGCCACAGCATCACTCAACGCCACAGCATCACTCAGCGCCACAGCATCACTCAGCGCCACAGCATCACTCAACGCCACAGCATCACTCAGCGCCACAGCATCACTCAGCGCCACAGCATCACTCAGCGCCACAGCATCACTCAGCGCCACAGCATAACTCAGCACCACTGAATGCCACAGCATCACTCAGCACCACTGAATGTCACAGCATCACTCAGCACCACTGAAGGCCACAGCATCACTCAGCACCACTGAACGGCACAGCATCACTGAATGCCACAGCATCACTGAATGCCACAGCATCACTCAATGCCAGAGCATCACTCAGCACCACTGAATGCCACAGCACCCCTCAATGCCACAGCACCACTCAATGCCACAGCACCACTCAATGCCACAGCACCACTCCATACCACAGCACCACTCAACGCCACAGCACCACTCAACGCCACAGCACCACTCAACGCCACAGCACCACTCAACGCCACAGCACCACTGAATGCCAGAGCACCACTGAATGCCAGAGCACCACTGAATGCCAGAGCACCACTGAATGCCAGAGCACCACTCAACGCCACAGCATCACTCAACGCCACAGCATCACTCAATGCCAGAGCATCACTCAGCACCACTGAACGGCACAGCATCACTGAATGCCACAGCATCACTGAATGCCACAGCATCACTGAATGCCACAGCACCACTCAATGCCACAGCACCACTCAATGCCACAGCACCACTCAACGCCACAGCATCACTCAACGCCACAGCATCACTCAACGCCACAACATCACTCAACGCCACAGCATCACTCAATGCCAGAGCATCACTCAGCACCACTGAATGCCACAGCACCCCTCAATGCCACATCACCCCTCAATGCCACAGCACCCCTCAATGCCACAGCACCCCTCAACGCCACAGCACCCCTCAACGCCACAGCACCACTGAATGCCACAGCACCACTGAATGCCACAGCACCACTGAATGCCACAGCACCACTCAACGCCACAGCACCACTCAACGCCACAGCACCACTCAACGCCACAGCACCACTCAACGCCACAGCATCACTCAACGCCACAGCATCACTCAACGCCACAGCATCACTCAACGCCACAGCATCACTCAACGCCACAGCATCACTCAACACCACAGCATCACTCAACACTACTGAATGCCACAGCATCACTCAGCACCACTGAAGGCCACAGCATCACTCAGCACCACTGAAGGCCACAGCATCACTCAGCACCACTGAACGGCACAGCATCACTCAGCACCACTGAACGGCACAGCATCACTCTGTGCAACCATTCAACAACAACTGGTTCTAATATGTTCTCTCAATGTTTCAAATCTTTATTACAAATGTCACAAAAAGATGTTAATATTTCACTTCTGTTCTTGGATTTTCATCACAATAAAATACACTAAACATAATCTTCCCAAAAGTTATTAACAAAAGTTTAATCTATTGCCATTATAAATTACAATAACTTTCATTTAAGTATTCATTATTTTTAAAAAAAGCCATTGTTATTTGTAATATTAATACATCTAAGTCATGTAAATACAACACATATTGCATTACAAATGCTATAGGGGTCACGATTGTGAAAGTTAAAACAATTGGCATTGTAAATGACAAAGCTATTTATTTCGCTATTTTTAAAACCAACACATAACTAAAAAATTTGTCATTTACAATACCAATAGCTCAAACTTTCCTAATGCGAGACCTATTGCATTGCAAATGCTTGTTCCCTTTTTGTCCTTGGTAGTTCTGGGTTCCTGAATTATTCTTTCGCACCCATTTTCTTCAATGTTCCTGCATTATTTTGTGTAGCAGACTGTTCTCTGCATAGCTACATCCTTGATGAGTTTTGTATTTCGCCTTTTCGTGGTTTCTTTTGGGGGCACATGCTGGTTACACATGTTCAGTGGTGTGCAAGCAGAGTAGCTAATAGAATGTGCCGTCCTTACCTTGATGAGCCCAAAAGAGTCATTAAGATGTCCATCCCTTGAAAATGTTCTTCTTTGCAGAAGAACAATTAGGGAACGCTCTTTTCTGATTCTTTCAGCTGCTATAGTTGTTTGTTGTAGATCACTTCAAATGCTGACATTCTTTTTCTTTTAGTTGTTTTGTTACCATTCATCTTTTTGTCTGAGTGTGGTTGGTTGACCACATATGTTAACTTCAAAGATTTACTTATTTATGCATCTTGTTTGTTTTATTTTGTATTTCAGACATTATCTAAATGGATGGTAGAGTAGTTTACATGAAATGCAGTTCTTCATTAGAGTAGGATACAGGATGGCTATATAAAAGTTTTACCTCATTGTTTTAACAGATTCGTAGCTGAACACAGGCATTATTATGTAAGTTTACATTCAGTTTTTGGAATAAATTTTTTACGTTTCGTTTAGAGTCAGGATGTGTTAAGCTTAAGTGAGTGGGTTTTTTCAGTCAGATTTGAAGAGGTAACGGGCCTTGTCTTATTTGTATAAGGCTTTTAGTCTATATTTCTGGAGCAAAATGTGGGAAGGAATGGAATCATTTTGAAGAAGTAGATTTGCAAACTCATATGCATTTTTAGTACGTAAAATAGTACTGTACTAATACTACTTACTACAAAATGGATTCATAAACCTACAAGTAGAAATCTCCAACTCCACTTCTCCAGTCTTTTCTATGGAGAGATCCTAAAACATTTAAGTTCACTACTTAGGGGGCTGATTATGATGTCAGTTGTAAAGCCTCCAAACTTAGGTCGGAAGCTTTACGACTGACATTGTCAGTTTTACGTCTGACAATCTGATTACGATACAGATGGTCGGAATCGAACCAGCTGGTCATTCCGGCTGGCCTCTGACAGGCTTAAGGAGCCTGTCGGCCAGTCAGACCGGGCCGTAATCCATATGGACGGCGGTTTATGCCGTCCGGATTATGATGCACAGTTTATGGCAGGATTTCCATGCTGGCCTTTCCGACATGGAAACCTTGTTGAAAAGCATGTTTGGTGGCCCTAAGCGGGGTCCCCCTTTTCCTTGCAGCCTCCAGTTGGGGGCCGAGGGGCACCTATGGTGGCCCCCCTGTTAATCACAGGTGGCCACCAACTTGTACTGCAACAACCCCCTGTACAAAAATGATGAAGGCGGAGACTTTAAACTGTACTCCATTGGAAATATTGTTAAAATAAATTCAATTATTTTGACATTTGCAATATATATATATATATATATATATATATATATATATATATATATATATATATATATATATATATATATATATATATATATATATATATAATGTGTATGTATGTATATGCATCCTCACTCTTTGGAGCACCCGCCTGCGAGTGCGACGTCCTGGTGTCAACAGGAGCGGAGATATATCTACGCTCCTGTGGAACACCAGGACGTCGCACTCGCAGGCGGGTGCTCCAAAGAGTGAGGGTGCACCCACTCGTGAAATTCTCCGCTCCAATTCCGTACCAAGGGACAATGTCCTAACGGATAAAGAGCACTTGCGGGAAACAGTTTGGGTTTATTTATTCAAGAACCAAACAGACACTGCTTAACAGACGCGTTTCGGTAGTAAACCTTCATCCATGTTTACCGAAGCGCCAAACTTTGGACACATTTAAACACAAGATTAATGAAAGGCGAAAAGGGACTAGTGGTGATCAACCAGAACCTTAGAAAGATGAGCGCCATCTTTGAATGTCAAATACATCATGTAGTCCATGATTCAATAATGACAAATGAAAATAAGGCCCATGGATGGGCAAGTCTATGTACAATAAATACAAAATAGACATGTTTCGCTCAAAAAAATCAACATATAGCCCTGGATGGGCATACGCTCCTAATCAAGAAGCATTGGCTGTGTCCAATAGTGACTGATAAAGTGAAAGAAAAGGGAGAGAGTGCAGGAAGAAAAGGAGACAGAAAAAGGGGCAAGAAAGAAGAGATCAAGGAGAAAGGAGCAAAAGGTTAGAAAAAAGTACTGTTATATACATATTGTACAAAATTCTACAGTGTAGGCATTAATTACAGTATGTACAAAGACTAGTGGTCAGGGGTCACCCCCTAGTTCATGATTCATCAGACCAACACAACAAACTCTAGTAATCAATACTCGGGAACAATCGGATAATTCATACTTATTCTCCCAAATGTATAGCCAGTTCTTCACTACTATTCAGCCCTAGAGGGTGTTTCGTGTGCATGTCGATGATGTACCTTGACTCCAGCCTGCGAAGTCTCAGCAGTCTGTCCCCTCCTCTAGGGTTGCTTGGAACATGATCCAGGCCAAAGTAGCTCAGTAGATCCCTGTTGCGTTGATGGACTTTGTCAAAGTGACGCGCAACAGGGTAAGCCTCGTCACCCTTTGCAATGGCTCTCATGTGTTCCAGTATTCGCATCTTCATGGGATTAATAGTGCTCCCTACATAGCGTAGCCCGCATGGGCAAGTTAAACAATATACGCTGTAGGGGGTAGTACAGGTTAGAAAACTTCTAATCTTTTTCCGTACTCCTGTATTAGGGATTTCATAGCTTAAGACTCTTTTGCTGATCTTGCAAGCTTTGCATTTCCCACAGGGGAAGAAGCCTTGCATAGGACCAAATGCAGATTTAGATTTTTTAACAAAGTGACTCTGTACCAGATCATTTTTTAAAGATCTTGCCTTTCTAAAGGTGATCAGCGGATTAGATGGAAGATCTGGACATAAAATCTCATCAGTTTGAAGTATGTGCCAGCTTCTACGTAAAATCTTTTTTAATTGCATGGCATTCTTCGAATAAGTGGTTATAAGGCGGAATTTGCCTTCATGTGTTGAGTCCTGCTGTTTTGTCTTTGGTCTTAAGAAGATTTCTCCTCTCGAGTTTGTTGGCTCTTTCCCAAAGCACTCCTAAGAATTGTGTCACTGTAACCACGGTTTCTGAAACGTTGCATGCTTTCACTTGCGGCACCTTGGAATTCATTTTCATCTGAACAGTTTCTTTTAATTCTAAGAAGTTCCCCATAGGGGATACTTCTAATGAGGCTGGGGGGATGGCAGCTGGTGGCTTCCAACACCGAATTCCCCGCCGTGGGTTTACGACACAGACGGGTACTCAGGTTTCCTGCATCTATATAGATATTAACATCTAGATAATTCACAGATGTAGTACTCACTTCACCTGAGAATTCCAAATTAACCTCATTAGCATTAAGGACTTGGATGTATTCCTTAGCTTTGTCAGGGGGCCCGTTCCATATGATCAAAAGATCGTCTATGAAGCGGTACCACCCCACAATGCAATCTGTCCATTTTTTGTTGGGTGTCCCCCAGGCCACCTGCTCCTCCCACCAGCCCACAAATAAATTCGCGTAGCTGGGGGCAAAGCAGGTTCCCATCGCTGTTCCGGCTAATTGTCTATACAGCTGTTTCTCAAAAAGAAAAATGTTATTGGACAAACAGAAATCTACGAATTCCAGAATCATGGCACTGTGTTGTGAATATTTCAGTGGCCTTTTTTCTAAGAAATACTTAGTGGACAAAAGACCATCCCTATGTGCAATGGACGTGTACAGGCTGGTTATGTCCAAAACCAACATGCAATATCCCTCCTCCCATTTCACAACAGACAGTTTATCCAAAAGGTCCATAGTGTCCCGTATGTATGAATTTAAGGTCTTCACATGTTGTATCAGGAAGAAATCAATGTAGATCGACAAGTTCTCCGTCAGACTTCCTTGTGATGCTACATTGGGTCTCCCAGGGGGCATAGTTCTGTTCTTGTGGACCTTGGGAGGTGATAGAATGTGGGGCTGGTGGGGTTTAACCGTCTCAAGAATAAGTATTCGTCCATGTCCAATAACCCTTTGTTGTGCCATTTCAGTGTAAGTTCTTGATATTCCATCATGCTTTGTTGATACTCTTTGGTAGTGATTGGAGAATATGTATCCTTTTCATTGAGTTGGCGAAGAGCTTCTCTCTCATAATTCAACTTGGTCTGGATGACGATATTCCCACCTTTATCTGACGGTTTATAGACTACATTTTCATCATCACATAATTTCATCAGTGCTCGTTTTTGTGTCTCTGTGAAATTGTTGTTTGATACATTCAAGTATCTCTGTTTTCGTCTGAATTTCGTGGGATCCTTGACTACTGCATCAGCGAATACATCAATGGCGTCCATCACCATCTGTGGATGAAACTTGGAGGTAGGTTTAAAAGGTGTAGTTCCTCCAACTTGTTTTACACCATAATGTCCTTGCTCACTGATGGGGAATATATGAGCAACCGCCATTATATACAAACTGTGCATTCAAAAAAAAAAATATATATATATATATATATAATTACCTACTGGCGGTCGCCAGTAGGTAGTTAAAGTTAGGATTATTTTCAATGCGAAATCTCAACATTCTATTGTGAATAAATTTGGCGCCGGTTGAGGAATCTGCCTGAAAATTTCCTCAAATTTGCTTCGTGGCGCTCCGGTCCTTCCTTGAAAGTTTGGGGGGGATTTGTGAAGCGGGGGCCGAGATAAAAGGGGGGGGTCCCAAAACGTGTTTTCCTCATGTTAATTTCCATAGGGCGGTCGACCTCACTTTTAGCCCGAACGGCTGAATGGATTTTCACCAAACTTGGCAAAATTGTAGGGACTGGTAGTCCGATGTGCCTTTGCTAGGTCTCAAGAAATGTGCTCCAGAGGATTTTGAGTAATTTAGGTTCAAAAAAATATATATGTCTGTAAGCGCGCCCCGGTACGCGCACTGGGGAGCGTACCAGCGTGCAACGCGAGTTCGTGCGCGGAAAGCTGATTGGCTACCGGGTGTCTGTAAACATTCCAAACAGTCCAGGACGGCCACCATCTTGTGTCTCGGTAGGATCGAGACACAAGAGGTGGCAAAAACAAAGGGGGAAATGACCAAAAGGGGGCAGGGTAGACCTCCCTGACTCCCTAGGATTGATGTGGGGGCCATAAAAGGGTCCCGCGGGAAAAAAAAAAGTACTATTTTTTTTCGATTTTCGCGGGGGTGCGCCGGTACGCTCACGGGGTAGTGTACCGGGGAGCGTACCATGGGGAAAAAAGAATGACAGAGTTTATAAAAAATGTAGTCTTTTTTTTAAAATTGGAGGTAGTTCTAAAAAGAACTGTTTTTTTTCTTCTTTTTGTTTTATATTTTTTTTATTGTTTTTTTGAATTTTTTTTACTTTTTTGGGGTTTTCTGAACAGTTTTATCTTTTTTTGTATTTTTTATGGGGAGAAACAAAAAACAGGGATTTGTAAATGGCTCAACTGGAGCAAAAAAAAACCCAGAAAAAATTAGGGATTTTTCGGGCACTTATGGTTATCCCCAGCACAGATGATAAGTTTTATACTTTGCTCACCATAGCAAATTAACTTTCCACAATATTTGCACATGATTTAAGAATCGTAAAATTTTGGTTGTATGATAGGCATTGTCTCTGTTGCCTCTGAACCCGATGGAGTTGGTTCTTTCGATGTTGAGGGTCTAGATGTTGATGGGGGTAGCTTACTGCAGAGGTCCCTTACCTGTGCAGCAGAATAGTTGATTGGGTGCCAACGGATCATGTGCCGAATCATGGTATGATTCCTGAAGGAATATTTTTTGTTTGGGTTCCCCCTGGACAGCTCAGCATCACAAATCAGACAATTTACTTTCGCAGCGTTGACTTTTTTGAAACCCCTTGGGATTTTGTAGAACTGACATACGAAGTGCTCTTTTGGTTTGTAGGGCTGATTAACTTCAGGCAGGAAATGCCTTGTCTGTCCCTCCTCTTCATCATCCTCCTCTTCTTCTTCTTGACCACCAATGTGATCTTCTGGTGGTCTTTTTGATGGTGGTGGTGGTGGTTGTGGGGCCGATGCTCCAGCTGCTGCTATTGTAGCCATTTTAAAGTAGAAATGATTAGAGACAGATCTACAAACAGGTCTTCCTCAGTCAAAGAACAAAGTCAGAATAAGGAAAAAAGGTGGGGGCTTTCATCATTTGGAAAAAAAAACTGTTCTGGACTAATGAAAAGTGTTATTTTCAAGTCACATGACCAGGGCTTTCATCATTTGGAAACCAAAAGTGTTGTGAACCAATGAAAAGTGTTATTTTCAAGTCACATGAGCAGGGCTTTCATCATTTGGAAAGCAAAAGTGTTGTGAACCAATGAAAAGTGTTATTTTCAGGTCACATGACCCGGGGCGCGCAGCGTAAGCGCGTCAGGACATTTCGCGATCGTATGCGCTCGCGTGCTTTCGGGTGCGCTTACGCTGTGCGTTATATGACGCATCACGCGGCTACACGAAACGTCACGATGTTGTTTTCGTTCACTGCAATAGCGCTAACATGGAAGCTCACCGGTACGCGTCCCGTTGCGCGCAAAAGCACTGCGCTTACCGGTGAGCGCATCGGTACGCGCCCCGGGAGCGCACCGGGGCAAAAAAAATAAATATTACATAATTATTCAATATAAAATTCGTAATAAAAAATATTACATTTCATACCTATAGAGATTTGCTATTAAAAAAACCTATGAAATTCACTGAAAAAACCATAGGTTTCACACCAGTTATAGATAGGAATTAGCATTTAAAAAACCTATTAAATTCACTAAAAAAACGTAGGTTTCACACCAGTTATAGTTAGCTGGAAATTTTACTCGCATAAAACCATTGAAATTCACACGTTATAGTTAGTTGGACTCACTATAACTTGCGCGTGCAATGCACTGCTGATGACGTCACATATTACATCACTCATGACATGGTTAGTGACATCACTCATGACATCACTGATGACACCATCCTTGTGATACAGTGACAGACCTCCTTTCACTGTAATGTAACCCTTAAAACACATATTCAAAAATAGAAACTAAAATGTTCAAAAAAATGGAGATACCCATACCAGTTACAACCAATTCAATAATTCCACCATCTATATACACATCCACTCATTCACCAACAGTTCTATATAATCACTCATACGTATACTCGCTCATCAAATATAATGATACACATATATATCCTGTTACACACCGACAGTCATCCAATAGATACTCTCACACATACTCACACATGCAAATAAACTATTGAACATCCATTTATTTGCATATACAGCTATACACACACTACCACCTTACTTGTAAGGAACCTTACACATACTTACTCTCTTAAACAATCACTTATAGAAACACATACTTATTTAAACAGGAACTCTTACAATCCCTTAGTCTCACATATACTCCCTTAAATACATCAATATTCACATATACTACATTAAAACATACGTAGTTACTATTAAAGACACTAGTGAGACAGTCATTCACTCACTAACATACACATATACACACTCATCCACCCATACAGTCCTGCACACATGCTGTCTTCAAAACACATACAAAGAGAGAGTCAGTCATTCATGCATCTATGTGCTAAGTAATACCCCCACCAAACCATATAAACACTCATACTGATACTAAGAAAACATCTAATAACCCATATACCTACACATGAAGCTACTCACCAACCCATGCAGCCACTTATACACAAAGTGAAACACTAACACATATATTTAAATATTTAAACATTACTCTCTAATATATGTATTCACTAAGAAACACTCAATAAACCAGTTAACCAATCAATTTTTTTTTTTAAAAAGCATCCATGTAAACACTTATAATAGACCAGGACACACCTCTAGAATAGACTACATCCTATTAGATGTATGTCTCTGGAACCATGTGAGGGATATGGTTGTGGTCCCGACAATTGAAAGTGATCACAATCCACTTTCCTTAACCATGACCCAGTGGTGGTGCCTTGTAAAAAAGGGCCCTATTAACCCCGTAGTAGCGCCCCCCGATGAGTCTGTAGTCTCACTCTGTGGAAGACGCCTAAAATGGGCTAAATTGATCCTCTCCGAGGAAAGGGTTGGAGAAATCTCAACTCTCTTAAACCAAGCAGTGACAACTCTGGGGTTTCCTTTGGAAGGGGTGGGTAGGGTGAGTGGGCTCTTTGTCTCTCTAGTAGAGGCTTTGACAAAGGTGTTAACCATCCCCTCTAGTAAGTCAGGAAATAACCGAAACAAAAAGCAAGGTGATGATTGGTATACTCAAACATGTAGGGTACATAAAACAAGGCTTGTTGAGGCAGTGAAGCATAAATCCCATAGTGGTATACTGGAAGCAAGGAAGGCCTACAGTAGATCCCTTAAAACCGCTAGGAAGGAGTGGGAAGAGAAATTCTGGGAGGACCTGCTCCATGCTAGCAAAAGTAGGGATTCAAGGGCCTTTTGGAACCTTGTAGGCTCCCGGAATAGGCCCGAGGAAGCTATGAGACCCTGTAACATCCCCCCTCAATCCTGGGTAAAACACTTTGGGGCTCTATACCTCCCGGCAGATGGGGAACTAAATGTTAGGGTGATCTCCCCACTAGTATTCGAACCCCATTCCTACGATCTCTTTACACCTTTAGAGATCGAAAAGGTAATTGGGTGGGTAGCCCCCCGCAAGGCAGATGGCCTTCCGGGGGATCTCATGCGGGCACACCCAGTGGAGTGGGGAAGGGTTATTGCAGCTCTCCTTAACGACATCATGGTGGGAGGGCCAGTGCCCGATTCCTGGAAGGGGGCGGTGTTGGTCCCGATATATAAAAAAGGATGTAGAGAAACCCCGGGGAACTACCGCCCAATAAGCCTGATAGATTCCACCCAAAAGATAGCAGGTAAAGCTATACATGGTAGGATTCTTCACTGGGTGGAGGAAAATAAAATATTATCAGACTTCCAGGCAGGTTTCCGGGCAGGAATGGGAACAATAGAGCAGGTATTCAGGTTGGCACTTCTGGGGTGGAAGGTGGTGGAGCTAGGCAAGGGCAGTCTATACCTGGCCTTTATAGACCTGAGGACTGCCTTTGACCTAGTCCCCCGGGAGGAGTTATGGAGGGTCCTCCATGGGCTGGGATTGCCTCCTTACATCTTGTCTCTCCTCATTAGCCTCCACGCCCATACCTTTGCTCAGGTCCGCTGGGGAAGAAATGGAGAGCTAACAGAGAAAATACCAGTGTCTAGGGGTGTGAGGCAGGGATGCGTTCTGGCGCCCACCCTTTTTTCACTATATGTGAATGGGGTGGTGGAATATCTCCAGCAAGAACCATCTGACGCCCCCTGTCTCGGAGGAGTGCGGATCCCCACCCTGCTTTTCGCGGACGACACGCTCTTGATCTCCAAGACTACGCAAGGCCTCCAGAAACTGCTAACCCGATTCCAGAATTTCTGTGCTGCAAAGGGACGTGTAATCAACGTGGACAAAACTAAGTTCCTAGTCCTAAATCCTCCAAGGAAACTGGGCCGCCCTCCTATTCTCAATTCTGTTGCCTTGGAGAAAGTATCCGAATTTGACTACCTTGGAATTCGGATTACGGATAGCATGAACTGGTCACCTCACATTGCTAAGATGGTCCTCAACCACAAGAGAGTAGGAGGAGCCCTCCTGAGGGAATTCCGGGCATCACCTAGGAGGTCGCTTACCCCAGTAATTGACATCTACAAGGCTATGGTAGTAACATCAGCCTTGTATGGGGTCGAACTGTGGGGGCATTGTTGTCTGGACGCCTTAGCAACAGTAGAGAGTAAGCTCCTAAAATCCATAATCGCCATCCCTCCGAGCACCCCAACAGTTCCGGTGCTGTTGGATACAGGCTGTAAGAACATTAAAGACCAAGCCCGGCTACGCCCACTCCTTCTATGGACACGTATTTGGAGGGGTGAAGAGTTGAAATCGTATGCTGTTGGGTTGGCGGAGATAATGAGCTTGGGCGGCTGGGCAAAAATAAGATGGTTGAGAGATACTAAAAAACTTCTGGAGAAAATTGGACTGGGGGACTGTTGGTTATCAAGATCGGCTCCACCAAAAGAGGTGCTGAAGAGACTATACTGGAATTGGGTTACGGAACAGCTAGTCATAAACCCGGAACATTGCAAGTCCACTGTTGCCTTTTTAACAGTAAAAGATGTTGTAGTTTTCGAGCCCTATCTGGACCTAATTACTCTTCCATTTGACCGAGCACTGTATTTTAAATTTAGAGTGGGCTTGCTTCCACTTGGGGCTCTGGTATCAAAGTGGAAATCTGGCGCTCACACGTCCCCTTATTGTGCATGTTGTCCTATTAGGATAGAGTCCATTACGCATATCCTATTTGAATGCCCGGATTATGCAAAGCCCAGGAGCTATTGGCTTAAACCCCTTTGCCGGAATATGGGCACACGTAGTTATCTAGTTGCCCTGCGCATCCTAATGACGGATACTTCCCCCCCTATTGTGTGTGGTATAGCCAAATTTTTAAAACAGTTTTGGTTGATTCGATGCAAGAGACTGTCAGTAACGGTTTAATTCACTTTTAGCTAATTTATTCTCGGCACTATATGTCCTTTTAATTTTTTTTAAATGTGCATTTAATATTGCCTTTTAAAATGATGTTTTTTGTAGATTTGTAAATGGCTGTATTGTGTGTACGCTTATAAGATATCTTGCATATCGAATAAAAGCTTATCAATCGAAACCATCAACTTTTACATATACAACACATATTTATTTTTATAAAAGACACACATTCACTGGATGGTGTCATCAGTGATGTCATGAGTGATGTCACTGACCATGTCATGAGTGATGTAATATGTGACGTTATCAGCAGTGCATTGCACGCGCAAGTTATAGTGAGTCCAACTAACTATAACGTGTGAATTTCAATGGTTTTATGAGAGTAAAATTTCCAGCTAACTATAACTGGTGTGAAACCTATGTTTTTTTCAGTGAAAATATATATATATATATATATATATATATATATATATATATATATATATATATATATATTTATATACATATATATATATATATATATATATATATATATATATATTTATATACATATATATATATATATATATATATATATATATATATATAAAATAGGTCTGAACTATAACTACCTACTGGCGACCGCCAGTAGGTAATATATATATATATATATATATATATATATATATATATATATATATATATATATATATATATATATTCACTGAAAAAACCATAGGTTTCACACCAGTTATAGTTAGGAATTAGCATTTAAAAAACCTATTAAATTCAATGAAAAAAACATAGGTTTCACACCAGTTATAGTTAGCTGGAAATGTTACTGATATAAAACCATTGAAATTCCCACGTTATAGTTAGATGGACTCACTATAACTTGCGCGTATAATGCACTGCTGATGACGTCACATATTACATCACTCATGACATGGTCAGTGACATCACTCATGACATCACTGATGACACCATCCTTGTGACAGAGTGACAGACCTAATTTCAGTGTAATGTAACGCTTGAAACACATATTCAAAAATAGAAACAAACATTTTCAAAAAAATGGAGATACCCAAACCAATAACAACAACCAATTCAGTAATTCCACCATCTATATACACATCCACTCATTCACCAACAGTTCTATATAGTCACTCATATATATAGTCACTCATCATATGTAGTGATACACCTATACATCCTGTTACACATCAGCTGTCATCCAAAAGTTACTCACACACATACTCACACATGCAAATAAACTATTGAACATCCATTTATTTGCATATACATTTATACACACACTACCACCTTACTTCTAAGGAAACTTACACATACTTACTCTCTTAAACAATCACTTATAGAAACACATACTTATTCAAACAGGAACTCCTACAATCTCTCACTATATATACTATACTCACTTATATACATCAATACTCACATATTCTAGATTAAAACATATGTTGTTACTAATGAAGACACTAGTGAGACAGTCATTCACTCACTAACACACACATATACACACTCATCCACCCATACAGTCCTGCACATATGCTGTCTTCAAAACACATACAAACAGTGAGTCAGTCCCCAACCCCTGCAGCCACTTATACACAAAGAGAAACACTGATACAAACATTTAAATATTTAAACAATACTCGCTAATATATGTATTCACTAAGATACACTTAATAAGCCAGTTAAACAACCATTTTTTTTTAAAAAAAACATCCATTTACACACTTATTTAAACATGTATTCTCCCATCGACCTTTACAAATACATATATAAAACAAATTTATTTTTCAGAAAGACATACATTCACTGGATGGTGTCATCAGTGATGTCATGAGTGATGTCACTGACCATGTCATGAGTGATGTAATATGTGACGTCATCAGCAGTGCATTGCACGCGCAAGTTATAGTGAGTCCATCTAACTATAACGTGGGAATTTCAATGGTTTTATATCAGTAAAATTTCCAGCTAACTATAACTGGTGTGAAACCTATGTTTTTTTCATTGAATTTAATAGGTTTTTTAAATGCTAATTCCTAACTATAACTGGTGTGAAACCTATGGTTTTTTCAGTGAATTTCATAGGTTTTTTAAATGCTAATTCCTTTGTATATCGAGTTTCTAACCTTTTTTTTTTTTTTTTACAATTTGCTGTTTTTTTTAAAGTATTCATTTTTTTAATATAATTTTTTTCTTTTGCGCTCTGGGTGCGCGCTCCGGGAAGCTTTCAGATAAGCTCTCCGGTAAGCTTTTCCGTGAGCTCATCTGAAAGCGCACCCAGAGCGCTACTGTCGTTCGTGAAAAAAAATATGAATGAAAAGTTAATAATAATGCAAAACATTTCGTACCATACAAATAAAATTAGTTTTTTTTAATAAGGAAAATGATTATGCATTTCTGTAAAAGTTTGATGACGTCACTTCGGCGCGCAACGTAAGTGCCCTCGGAAGCGCCTACGTTCGCGGCGCGTAAACGCACGCAAAAGCGCCTACGATCGCGCCACGTTTGCGCCCCGGAAGCGCCTACGATCGCGCTGCGTAAACGCACCGGAAGTGCTCCGGAGCGCGTAGCGTAAACGCGTCGGGTCATGTGACCCTAAAATAACACTTTTCATTGGTTGCTAACAGTTTTTTTTTTACAATGAATGAAATCCCCACCCATTTCCTTCACTTCTTCTTTCACTTTTGTGACTGAAAGACCTGCCTTTTTGCTCTTGCATATTTCTTGGATAATCATGGCTGCCAGACCATCCAGCAGTGAAGATGAGCCTGAATTCATTGATGAAGAGCCTCCTCAGCTGAAGGTCAAAGAGCATTTCATCTGGAAATTTTTTAAGTTTCCAGCAGACCAGAAAAAGGTGAATGCACCAAAAGTGGAGTGCAGGATCTGCAAACAGGTCCTGTCACGGGGTAACCCCCAAAAAAAGTACTCTTTTGGCAACTTTACCATGATTCGCCATGTGGAGAAGAGGCACCCCCAGAATTTTGCCCGGGAAAGTGTCAGGGCTCTGGCACAAGAGGTTCCCAGAGATGGGGCCTCTACATCAACCGGAGGAGCAACTTCTTCTGGGAGAGAGCAATCGCAGGAGCAGGTGGCAAACATACAACCTGCATTTAACCATGGGGTCCTCAGATGCAGATACTGCAATAAACTCCTCACCTATGGGGAGCAAAGTGTCCTGCTCATGGTTCGAGCATTGGAGAACCATCGCTGCCCTTCCCACCCCTAATTTTTTTGTTTTCTTTTTGCTCCTGTTGAGCAGTTTCCATTCCCTGTTTTTGTTCCTGTTCAGTTAAAAGAAGAAAACCAAAAGTTCTTTTCAGAACTACCTCCAATTCTCATCAAAGAGCTATATTCTTAAAAAAATGAAGAGTAAGTGAAATATAGTGCATTGATAATTGAAAGGAGAATGAGTAAGAAAGAACAGAAAGGTATGAGAGGTGAAAGGAAGTGAAGTAGGAGGAATGAAAGAAGGTGAGTGTTAGAAAAGAAAGTTATGACACAGTGAATAAACTGGAGGCCTCATTTCTGAAAAGTGACGCATCGCTACGTGAAAACAGCAATGCTTCACTTTTTTGGACGCACTCCTTATGACATTCCAGATATGTCATATTTAATATATGACTAATCAATTCGCAAGGAGTTACAGATATGTCAGTATTTCTGACGTATCTGTAAACACAAAAGTAACGCATTGCTGGAGTGCGTCACAAAAGTGACGCAACTCCAGTAATGTGTCCTTTCACATGGAAAAAGCACCATGTGAAAGGTTTGCTGTGAAGCAGGCGCAAGATTTTGACGCAACAGCATCCTAAAAGTGACGCACTGCGTCATTATTACCAAGCTTTTTGCAGGGGAACACCCCCTCTGCATGCATTATACCTGACGCTACTTTTAAAAAGTGACGCATCTAGGTACATGGGTCACTTTTTAAAACTCTGCGCCACATTATATCTGCATCAGGTATAATGTATGCAGAGGGGGCAATCCCTCGCAAAAAGCTTCGTAATAACGACGTACTGAAATCTATGAGATTTCTCTGCGTCACTTTTAGGATGCTGTTTCGTCAAAATCTTGCGCCTGCCTCGCGTCACTTTCATGTTTACAGATATGTCAGAAATACTGACGTATCTGTAACTCCTTGCAACATGATTCATCATACATTAAATATGACACATCTGAAATGTCATAAGGAGTGCGCACAGAAAAGTGACGCATCACACCAGCAGTGTAATTAAATGTGCCTCGTTGCACTATATTTAAAGGACGCAACAGCATCCTAAAAGTGACGCAGTGAAATCTCAAACATTTCACTGCGTCGCTATTACAAAGCTTTTTGCGGGGAACACCCCCTCTGCATGCATTATACCTCACGCAGATATAATGTGGCGCTTGATTTTAAAAAGTGACCCATCTACCTAGATACGTCACTTTTTAAATATAACGCAACGAGGCACATTTTTTTACACCACTGGTGCGATGCGTCACTTTTCTGTGCGCACTCCTTATGACATTCCAAGTAACGCATTGCTGGAGTGCGTCACAAAAGTGACGCAACTCCAGTAATGTGTCCTTTCACATGGAAAAAGCACCATGTGAAAGGTCTTGCGTCAGTCTAACACCTGCTGTAAAGCAGGCGCAAGATTTTGACGCAACAGCATCCTAAAAGTGACGCAGTGAAATCTCAAAGATTTCACTGCGTCGCTATTACAAAGCTTTTTGCGGGGGAGAACACCCCCTCTGCATGCATTATACCTGACGCTATTTTTAAAAAGTGACGCATCTAAGTACATGGGTCACTTTTTAAAACTCTGCGCCACATTATATCTGCGTCAGGTATAATGTATGCAGAGGGGGCATTCCCCCGCAAAAAGCTTGGTAATTACGACGTACTGAAATCTATGAGATTTCTCTGCGTCACTTTTAGGATGCTGTTGCGTCAAAATCTTGCGCCTGCCTCGCGTCACTTTTATGTTTACAGATATGTCAGAAATACTGATGTATCTGTAACTCCTTGCAACATGATTCGTCATACATTAAATATGACACATCTGGAATGTCATAAGGAGTGCGCACAGAAAAGTGACGCATCGCACCAGCAGTGTAAAAAAATGTGCCTCGTTGCACTATATTTAAAAAGTGACGCATCTAGATAGATGCGTCACTTTTTAAATATTGCGTAACAATGCGCATTTTTTTACACCGCTGGTGCGTCACAAAAATTGACGCACAGGAAGTGCAAAACTGGCAGCGCAAGGCCTTCATAAATATGGTCCTGGATTTTCCCCGTGCTTCGCCGGTGCGCGTACCATGCGCTTCCCCCGCGCAAAACGAAAAAAAAAAAAAATTGAGTGCCCCGCAGGACCCTATTTTAGCCCCTACATCAAACCTAGGGGGTCAGAGGGGGTCTACTCTTCCCCCTTATGGTCATTTGCCCCTTTTTTTTTTTGCGTAACAATGCACATTTTTTTACACCGCTGGTGCGACACAAAAATTGACGTACAGGAAGCGCAAAACTGGCAGCGCAAGGCCTTCATAAATATGGTCCTGGATTTTCCCGGTGCTTCGCCGGTGCGCGTACCATGCGCTTCCCCCGCGCAAAACGAAAAAAAAAAAAAAATTTAATGCCCCGCAGGACCCTATTTTAGCCCCTACATCAAACCTAGGGGGTCAGAGGGGATCTACTCTTCCCCCTCATGGTCATTTGCCCCTTTTTTTTTTCAAACCCCTTGTGTCTCGATTTTACCGAGACACAAGATGGCGGCCGCTCCAGACTGTTTAGAATGTTTACAGACACCCAAGAGCCAATCAGCTTTCTGCGCACAAGTCGCGAGTCGCGCCTGGAGCGCTCCCCGGTGCGCGCACCGGAGAGCGCCTATAGATATATATATTTTTTTGAACCTAAATTAATCAAAATCCACTGGAGCACATATCTTGAGACATAGCAAAGGCACATCGGGCTACCAGTCCCTTCAATTTTGCCAAGTTTGCTGGAAATCCATTCAGCCGTTCGGGCTAAAAGTGAAATCGACCGCCCTATGTAAATTTACATGGGGAAAACGCGTTTTGGGACCCCCCTTTTATCTCGGCCCCCGCTTGACGTATCCCCCCCAAACTTTCAAGGAAGGGCCGGAGCTCGACGAGGCCATTTTCAGGAAATTTTCAGGCAGATTCGTCAACCGGTGCCAAAGTTATTCCAAATAGAATTTTGAGATTTAACATTGAAAAAAATCCTAACTATAACTACCTACTGGCGACCGCCAGTAGGTAATATATATATATATATATATATATATATATATATTACCTACTGGCGGTCGCCAGTAGGTAGTTATAGTTCGGACCTATTTTCTATAGGAAATCCACAACATTCTATTCCCAATAACTTAGGCTCCGATTGATGAATCTTTGCGAACTCTTCCATACTTTTGCCCAGCTCTGGTCCGCTCCTGTCCTGAAAGTTTCCGGGTGATTGGTCAAGTGGGGGCCGGGAAAAAAGGGGGGTCTCAAAACGTGTTTTCCCCATGCAATTTCCCATAGGACATTTAGCCACAGCCCGAACAGCTGAACGGAATTACACCAAATTTGGCAAAGAGGTAGTCCTCAGTTCCGACTTGTGCCTTTTGCTTATATGGTGTCAATCTTTTCAGTAGTTCCTGAGAAAATTACAGTTAAAGTCATTTATATATCTATGGGCGCGGTGGATCCGCGGACTGTGCGAGGATCGTTATCGTACCATAAGTGCACCGTCCCGATCACGTGCTGAATGCTTATTGGCTGTCAAGTGATTGTAAACATTCAAAACCAGGAACTGTTGGCAGCCATCTTGTGCGTCGGTAGACGCGAGGCTGAGGAAGTCGATGGAATATATGTGCAAAACGGAGAAAGGGGGCAGGGTAGAAGTAATGTTACCCTCTAGACCTGCTTAGGGGATCCCAGAAGGACCCCCAGGGTCCACATTGTTTTTTTTTTTTTTTTTTTTTAAACGCGGCAGGTGCGTGTAGAGTGCATGGACTGTGCCTTAAAATAAATAAAATTCGTCTCCGGGGGGTTAAATACCGGGGGCAGCCTGAGGGATCATCACCCCCAGGCTTAAAAGAAAAAAATGGTGGGGGGAGGGCTCGAAGGTCCTCAAAGCAGCGGGAACCATCACCCCTCAGGGCTTTATGTATTGTGGGAGGGGGACTAAGTGGACCCCCTCCTGGCGTACTTGAGGGCCTGTTACAACCCGGGCTGCAATAAAAATCATGGCTGGGGAGGGGGGCTGTAAGGTCTCCAAAGCCCCGGGGACCACCACTCCTCGGGGCTTTATGTATTGTGGGAGGGCCAGCTTTTGGAGTGTCCCGGGGTGCCCATCCCGTCCTCACATAGCAAGGAAATCTGTTCTCTCTTTCAAAATCTAAATCAGATTGCTTTTGCACATGGTGAGCTGCATGTTAGTAGCTCCTGATGTGGAAAAGTAATTCCGGCTCCCAAACGCGCAGAAGTTGTGCAGCAAAGGCGCTGGAGTCGCTCAGCCTACAGAGTCGTGCATCCAGCGTCTGCACAACAGGGGGCCCCACTGAGTGCGCAACTTTTACTTTTTCCGTAAAAAAATAGCCTCTATCAGTACTTTCTAATATTCCCGGGATCGTATCCCTCGGGTCTTATAAAAAATGTTGGGGCATTGCTTTTCCGCAAGGGGAGATGCTAACTTGCATGTGGAAATGCAATCTGCTTGGATTTTGGTGAAAGTGAGAACAGATTTCAGTTATCTGTCTTTCAAAATTCAAAGTAAGTTTGCTATGGGAGGGCGGAAGGCGCAAGACTCGCACCCTCTCATAGCAAACAGCAGTGTCCCGTGGGTTGGGACCCAGGGACACTGTAGGAACCTGCCCTTGGCGTGGCGGTCCACAGGGCCCTCGAGGGCACCAGGCGGAGGGCCACGCAGCCTGCCTCCCACAATGCGCAAATTTCCGGGGGGTGGTGGTTCCCGGATATTGAGGGGGGTCGTTGAGGTCCACACACTTCTAATTTTGTAGGGGTGGCCTTGGACGCGAAAGTGGTGCAAGGGGGTTGTAATCTGGTACACAGTGTTTTGTTTTACTTTGCTTTCCTTTCTGTCATGTAGAGGATCCAGGGTAAATATAACGGTTTTTGTACAGCCAGTATCTTTCAACCCTACCCCCAAACGGCTTTCTGCCTGTTACCATAGTAACAGGTCATGGAACACTTACATGAGCAAAGAGGTTAGAAGTTCACCACACAAAGTTGCTAATGGAAAAAGTTACTGTGCTGGAGTTTTAAAACTTTTCCATAGGAACCGTTAGTCGTAGCTATAGATTCTGGTAAAGATCTGGTAAAGAGTTAGCCTCAGAATTATACTTCAAATTATGAATATTATTTCCATTGGGGACCGCCACCCCACACCCCAAAAAAAGACGTATATACTTTTTTAATTAACTTTTATTAAAACAACAATAAATAACTGGAAACGTAACTTTAACAAAACAATAAAATAAACAAAATGTGACATGGACTCCAATAGAAGTACGGTAGGTAATCTGCAAAAGGAAAAAAAAAATTAGTGTTTAAAATGAGATCAATGTGACTAAATGAGGTCAAACATTACAAGTCAAGGTAACACTTGACAATATTTCATTATTTTTACATGTGCAGTGTGCCTGATACATTTCACTTGTATTATAGGCCCGCGTTCAAGCGGTGTCTGTATGGAAGTTCCTACTGCGTCAGATTTACATTACAGATCTACAGGTCTTTAAATTAATTCAGAGATGAGACAGAATTAGGTGAGAGATCAAGTCATTATGCAGGACAATATTCTTTAGGGCTTATTTACAAGACTCTTGCGCCAATTTTGTGTTACTTTTCTCATGTTGAAAGTGACTCAAAGTGGCGCAAGGGGCTTGTAAATAAGATCTTTTAATTATAATGCATTTAATCGGAGGGATTGTTTATCTAGGCCGCTCTGCTTACCTTGTGTAAACACTGTGACCAACAAAGTTCACAACTTGCACTCAGCTTTGGTTCTACATGTCAGAGTGGACAGCAGCGTCCATAACTTTAAATGAGAATGAGAAACAATGTGAGAGAGAATGAGTGAATGAAAGAGAGAAAAAACAACGTTAAAAGTGTGAGAGAGAGAAAGTTATAGATGGAGCAGTTAATACTGGAGAAAATACTTGCTGCTCATCTTTTGCCTCTGTTATGTGTCCAAGGACGTGCTGCTTCATAGTGCACCCTCCAGTTTAGTGATCTGAAAGATAGTATATAGAGTTAGTAATAGCATAGTACATATAACTGCACATATATGTTTTTGGTTTATTTTTTTGTACACTCAGGATACTATATTACAGCAAGTTCCACTGTAAGGAGGTGTCTGTGCGCAGTTTTTTTCCAAAGAACTATATGCCATGCATTCCCACTGCATAGCAGTGGGTTCTCAATATTGGGTATTTAGACTGTTGCACCCCATTGATTCGCAGAGTCCGGAGGTGAGTGTTTTTCTTGGGAAGTCAGAGGCAGATTTAGAAGCTCCTTTCAACACTATTCCCATGATAAAAGTGACACAAAAGTGGAGCAAGGGGCTCGTACATCTGCCCTTTAAACTGTTGAAATGTATCTATTCTCACTGCCCGGAGGTAATTGTACATTCCTACGCAGTGAAGCGGCTGCACACTTCCCACTTTCAACTTTCACTGATGACTTGTTGTTGTTTCGGAAACAAGCTTCTTTGCTCACCATGTGTCATTGGCCTGATTCAAAGAGGGTGCACTACGTGTCGAAGCAGCTTTCTCAGAAGTTGTTACGATGGCCACGCATCATCGCAGAATCCTCGAAGGTTGAGTTTTAGAGGTGTTGTAATTTTTTTATCAAAGGACCGAGGAGAAGTGAGAGAGTGACTGCAAAGAATATTCGCAGCTCACCTTTCTGTCACCAGTGTGTTTTTCACCACGTGCCGGGACATAATGCACCCTGAAGCTCTACATCTAAAAGATAGTAAAAGAAAGATGTTATGATTGGTAATTGTTACTATCTTAATGTGGAGTTGAATAACATCGCCCTTTCACACACGTTCCCTCTCACATTTAAAAGCAACTATTTGTATAGTTTATATTTCCGACGTTTGATCAATTATAAAAACGTTCCTGCTATTGGAAAAAATATATATATATATATATAATTTGATACACTATATAGGACTACGTTCGTCTAAATCTCTGCGTCGCTCTTTTGTATCCAGTCTGCTACAGTCCTTCGACTCCCACTGATGCGCACCCAGGCCTCACTGCTCACCTTTTCGTGGACAGGACACCTTCTAGATCATGTAGTCCCAATCTGCCACTAAGAAGTCTCACATATGGTGCTAAGTCTTGATATCTCTATGGCTAACGACATACTCGTGCTCCCATCATAATCATTGCAGGTTCTTCACCCGTTCAGTCCTTCCGGTAACACTTTCTCAGTAACCAAAGAGGCCACGCAAGTGGTGGTGGGCCCACTGTTCGGTGGTTTGGGCCTACATGAGGCGTCTGAACCACCAGGACGGGCCATCACAGCGCTTGCAATAGGAGCAACTCTAAAATGGCATACAGCACGTGCGCCCCGTCTTTTTTATAGGTACGGTCACATTTGTAGTGACAGATGCGTTGGATGGGTGTGGTGTGGGTGTATACCAGCCATGAGGGAGTCTGTGTGCCGTTCTGATAACTAGACCTGGAACTAAGAAATTACTACAATGGAAATCTGGGCCATGTTTCGTTTTTGTGTTTTCCTGGTAGCGTAAGTGGAGTGGGCTGGTCTGACATATGCTAGTGCTGCGCGAGGCTCAGAAGCAGGATTCCAGAGCTATGGGCGTGGTCCTGTCATGAGCTATATGAGAAATTAAGTTATTTGGGTGTCCGTTTTGTAGTGCTGACGTCACCCGGGTCTTAAAAGCAATTGTGTCATTATATCTGTAAAGTTCCACAACTTGGCCCAAATGGAAGGTACGGGGTATCACTGACTTTATATTCGTTCATAGTTGCATACATAAAATATGGTAGACATGACGTATTTCTGCGATTATTAATGTTTATTGTACATTCAGTGGAGTGTTGTAGCTGTAGTAATACAGGGCTGTGAAAGGTTTAAGTTGTAGTTTTTGGCATATGAAGGGCAGCTAATATATATACGTATGTGGTCATTCAGGTACACTGTACAACTTGATGCTGGAAATCAGTGTTCAAGTCTCTGAGTTGCGTGCACATCCTGTTATTGTAGAGTAATGACGTAATGTACGCATGCCTGAACATGTATTGTAAATATGATGCTCATGTAAATAGCTGGTATCGATTAGGGTTGATTTATATATATATATATATTTTTTTTTTAAGAGGAATAGCCCACACTGACTGTGACAGGTAAGTTGGTTGCTTACGCTATTTATAGCACAATATAATGTGGTAGGGCGGAGAAGCAGCATTTTACAAACACAATAAATACACAGACACAGATAGATAGTTGAAGTGGGTACGAGCACGTGTGCACGACTCCATTTTATTACGTTGTTGTTCGTAACAAGTAGAATAGTAATCATGATATCCTATACAGATATGTAATCATAACGGTTTATGACTTTGGTTGTACAAAGGTAGGAACATTGTATGTGGAATAATATACAGAACATTCTATCGTAAAGGGTTCATGAGTTGTGGCGCACTGAAGTAGGTGCGGTTTTTGTGGAGCCTGCAATGATGCGTGGTTCAGGCAGACCGCACTGGTAAAAATGTGTTTTGATTGTTGAATTTTGCCTTAACAAGGGCACGTGGCGAATATTTACGGTGTACTGAGTTAGTGGTAGGTGTGGTGTTTATCGTGTGCTCACCCTGCGATGATGCGTGGTCTGAGCAAGCTGCACTCAAACCATTCAGTGTTGCACACTGGACTTCATGAACTTTGAGGGGAGAAAAAAAAATAGCATCAATGGTTATCAATTGCTCTGCAAACTAGGTCTACTGATTGCCCCCCATAACAAAATAAACAATTGCATTTCACGTAGTGCATTCTAACTTTCTCAAAATGGGTACGTATGTCTGGTGGCGATGTAGAAGGTGTCCCAGAGGTACTCGGTATTGCCGGATGATGGAGGTCGATTTTGCCGCAATTTTCGACATCCTTTCGTTATCGTAGTTCACAGAATGCAACGATTGAAGGTGCTTGCGCATACTAGAAGTGCAACAGCACTATTTTTTTCTCTGCTTTAAATTAAGCGAGGCTGAATTTAATTCTGTCTGTAGTGTAGATGAAAAGGTACATTCAAGTTGTGAACCCTACTGTGCACAGTGTACATGGAAGCTAGTAGTCAGTTCAGTTATAAAACAATTATTTTTTCACTTATTTTAACAAAATCTGAATACATAAAGTATAATTCTCTCTGCATTAAATAAATCAAGATTGAATTTCCTACTGTTCATAGTGTAGATGCAAAGGTTAATTCAAGTTTAAAATCCTGCTGTTCGCAGAGTACATCTTAGGGTGGAGTGCATCATCTGCCATTATGATTGAAATGGAAGATAGAACATGTTTGCAGCATGTATATTATTATTAAACTAAATCTATAAGTCATATAAAATAAGTTTTTCAAGGAAGCATAATAAAGAGATATTGTGTAGAGTTTGATAGGTGTCCTACTTAGTTTGGTTTACACTGAGTTAGTGGTATCTAAAACAAGAAGGTTCTGTGGAGCCTGCGATGATGCGTGGTCCGGGCAGGCCGTACTGATAGTAATGTTTTTTGTGATGTGAATGGGGCCTAAGTAAGGCCACGTGATAATCATTTTTGGTGCACTGAGTTACTAGTACCTTTGGTGTTTAGCGTGTACATATTCAGCGATGATGCATGGTCTTGGGGGGGCACAGTAAATGGATTAATGTCCTTTGTCGATTGGATTCTGCATGAATTCCACTTAAAAGTGATAGTATGCCTCATTACTGACATAAAACTCTTCACTCTTCTTTCCGATGATTTATGGTGCACTGAGTTATTAGTATCTTTGGCGCTGAGCTTGCACGTACCCTGCGATAATGCGTAATGCAGGGGGGCTGTACTAGTTTTTTACCTACTGAATTCTGCTTTAATAAGGCTGCAGGGAAATGAATTGTGGTGCAGTGAGTTAGTGGTACTGAAAGAACTCAGTGTGTGCGTACCCTGTGATGATTCATGGTTCGGGGGGGTCAGAGTGGTATAATGTCTCTTGTCTATTGGAATGCGTCATGTACAATCGTCATTCTATCTGAAAAAATCTGAACACATACAGTACAATTGTCTCTGCATTAAATTAATCAAGGTTGAATTCCCTACTGTCCGTAGTATACATGCAAAGGTGACTTCAAGTTATGAACCCTGCTGTCCGCAGAGTACATCGAAGGCTGTAGTTGTCACAGACATCGAGGACATTTTTTTTTGTCACATACTTTAGCAAAATCTGATGACACAGTACTATTTTTCTTCCTTAACCACTTGGATGCTAGGCGTTTTCCCCCCCAGTGCTGGAAAACTGAGCTTGCCATATATTCATGACGAGCTCAGCTCGTCATCAGCACACGACCCCCGTGGGTGATGACGAGCTGAGCTCGTCATCAGCATCGAAGGGGTTAAATAAATCAAGACTGAATTTTATGTTGTCTGAAGTGCTTATGCGCCACTGGTATCAAGTGGTAAACTCTTTTGATCGCAGTGTACATTTGAAAACAGAACTCAGTACAGTCATAGAGAAATGTTTTTTGTGGCATCCTTTAACAAAATAGTCTTTGCCTTACATAAATCAAGGACAACTTGAATGCTGTCCGGAGTGTAGATTGAAAGCTGAATTCAAGTTGTGAACCCTGTTGTACGCAGTGTAGATTGAAGGCAATAGTAGACACAAACATTGATGAATGCTTTTTTGTCACAGTTAACAGAATCTGAGGACACAGTACAAATGTCTCTAGCTTAAATAAATCGAGACTGAATTAAATGTTGTTTTTAGTGCTTCTGCGCTTCTGGTATCAAGTAGTGAACTCTGTTGATCGCAGTGTACATTTGAAGGCAGTACTGTGTACAGACATTGAGGAATGTTTTTTGTGGCATCCATTAATAAAATTGTCTGCCTTACCTAAATCAAGGCTAACTTGAATGCTGTCCGTAGTGTAGATGGAAAGCTGAATTCAAGTTGTGTACCCTGTTGTACGCAGTGTAGATTGAAGTCAGTTGTTGAGACAGACATGGACGGATGCTTTTCGTCACTTATGTAAACAAAATCTGAAGACATATAGTAGAATTGTCTCTGCATTAAACAAATGAAGGCTGAATTTCCTACTGTTCATACTTTAAGAAAATTGTCTCTGCCTTACATAAATGAAGGATAACTTCAATGCTGTGCGTAGTGTAGATCCAAAGCTGAATTCAAGTTGTGAACCCTGCTGTCCGCAGTGTAGATGGAAGACAGTAGTTGATACAGGCATAAGTCTGCGGTGCTTGGCGCTGATTTTGCAATCCGTCTGTAACAAGAAGGCATGTGGTCATGGCTGCAGCCATGTGGCAGGGTGAGGACCTTTACTGTGGCAGAGTCTTTTCTCTTTGCAGAAGTGAAACACGCCTAAGGCATAGGCTAATTATTTACACTCTTACGCTGATGTTGCGTGCTGTGGACCAGCCCACTTCAGTTCTGCTTGAAGTAGGGGGGGAGGGGGGGGTGGGAAAACACAGCAACATAACCGAGATATTGCCCAGAGTCTGAGATAATATGGTTGCGTCCACTGTGCAGTACAATACACGTATCAGTGGTATATCTACACACGGAAAAGTTTTTGGTTTGTATAGTGAGTTGTGTATAGAATATCACCGGTAGTGTTAGCATTGTGTACATTATTGTTGATGTGCGAATTCCTTCCCTTATATATAAATGGTTGTCACATCTCCGAACATTAAGCTAGTGTGCTGTTAAGGGGATATATTATTTTGGGAAGGTCCGTTGTCCTGTTTTGCACTGCCTCTGAGGTAGTAGAGGGGTGGTTGTAGTGGTAGTGGCACTGGGTATTGTGATTTTGTTGGGTGTCTGAAGTGTAAAAGTAGTACTTCTGTTATATGTTATGTTATAAAAGTCTCTTCTATAGCGCACGGCAACTCCATGGAGTGTCCCGGCGCTTCGGCAAAGAGAACTGAAAGAAAAAGTGCACAACACAACACCGACCGCGGGCCGACAGAGAATTACTGGGAGAAAAGCCAGGTCTTTAGTTCCTTTCTGAAAGAGAGCAAACTGTTGGCTTTCCTTAAGGAAAAGGGAAGCTCATTCCAGCATCTGGGTGCCAAGTACCGGAAGGAACGACCTCCAATGCGAGCACGTCTGATAGCAGGAACAGCGGCTTTAGCCTGCAAAGCGGACCTTAAAGTCCTCCTGGGGGGCATAGAAGGCCATACGCTTCCCGATGTATTTCGGGCCAATCGAATGGAGGGCCTTAAAGGCAAGGGTCAGGACCTTGAAAGTAATTCTCTTAGAGACTGGGAGCCAATGCAGTCTCTTGAGTAGCTCCGAAGCTCTTGCCCTTCGCTGTAGTCCAAAGATGGCTCTGGCAGCCGAATTCTGCACGACCTGCAGGCGTGCCATCAGGTATTTGGGAAGGCCAAGGTAGAGAGCGTTCGCGTAATCAAGACGCGAGCCTATCAAGGCCTGGACAATAATTTTTTATGTTGCAGAGACAGTAGTGGAAGAAACTTCCGCAACATTTTCAAGATGCCAAAACATTTCCCTGTCAGCCCTATGATCTGGGGTCTGAAGGAGAGATCATCATCACACAGGACACCTAGATTTTTGGCTTTTGACAAGGCAGCATCAGGCGGGAACATATCGCGGTGCCACCAAGTCTTCCAAGAGGGATCTGGCGGGCATCCGAAAAAAATCAGCTCCGATTTATCGGAGTTGCACTTCTGACTGTGCTTCTGAAACCAGTCAAATACAGCGCCGAGGCATTCCTTAATCCGGCCGCCGTCAAAATCCTCACCCTTGTTACACGTGAAAAGGAGCTGGGTGTCGTCAGCATAGGATATGATCCGGGCACCGAAAGATTCCGCCACCGCCGCTAGAGGAGCCATATAGATGTTAAAAAGGGTGGGGCTCAGGATGGACCCTTGAGAAACCCCAACCTCCAGCGGCGGCATTTCGGCGGAAAACGGGGGTGCCCAGACCACTTGTCGGCGGTTGGTCAGAAAAGACTTAAACCAATTCCACACCGTCCCACGAAAGCCGATATCCCAGAGTCTTAAAAGGAGACCGTCGTGGGGAACGGTGTCGAAAGCCGCCGACAAATCCAACATGACCAAGATGGCTTTGCCGCACCATCCAAAGTCTCTCTTATGGCATCGGTGATCTCAAGAAGAGCTGTCTCCGCGCTGAAATTCACACGGAAACCCAATTGAGAATCATGCAAGATATTATTGCTCTCAATAAAGCTGGAAATGGAGAGATGCACATGCTTCTCAATCACCTTAGCCAGAGAGGGAAGGAGGGAGATTGGTCTGTAATTGGCGTGAACAAGGGGATCTAGAGATGTTTTTTTAAGCAGCGGCAGAATCAAGGCATGCTTCCAAGCCATAGGAACCTCTCCCGTTGTCACTGAAGAATTAAGCAGTGGATTGAGCAAGATGTTAACTGCAGGCGCCACTCTCCCTAGGCATTTCGCTGGGCATGGCTCAAGTGGCGAACCCGATTGAAGCCGAGACAGGAGGTCAAGGGAGGAAGCAAGAGGGATGGAAGGAAAAACCAAAAGAAAAGGGCCTTTCTCCTTCAAGGAAGGTGGCACAGTGGTCGGATGGCAGGCAACTGGAATAAGGCCCGCATCAGGAAACGAGTCCTGAATGGATTTGATTTTATTAATAAAGAACTCACTAAGCTGGCTAATCCAAACTTCAGTATGAGAATGGATGGGCGTACTCGAGGAAGGGGAGATAAACTCTTTTACAATTCTAAAAAAATGTTTGCTCGTATTTTCCGCTGCCTCGATTCTGCGCTCAAGATAGACTTTTTTTCCCTCCACAATATGTTTGTGGTACAGTCATATGGCATCCCTATATTTTATTTTGTCTTCTGGGTCGTATAAGCGCTGCCAAGCTCTTTCCGCCCTCTTGCAATCTTGGCGCATCTTACCTAGAAGAGGAGTGAACCAAGGGTCCGAGGCTCTCAAATCTAATTGTAAGCCACTTTTGAACCGAATCAAGATCTTGTTCCAGGTTACCAGATAGCAGGCAGGGATGGTGGCAGAGAGCATCAGAGAGCATTTCCGCAGTAACTAAATGGAAAGGCAGAGTCACCCTTCGGGTATCTTGCGCCAGTCTTGTACCAGGCGTAGCTGAAAAAGGAATGCAGAATTTAATTAAAAAGTGGTCTGACCACAGAACTGGAAGCGGCGGGGAGACATCGATTAGACTAGTTGAAAAAATCTGGTCAATAGTATCGCCTTTGATATGAGTAGGGCAGGAAATATAGGGAATCAACCCTAAAGAAGAGGCAATGTCCTGCAGCTTAATAGTATCCGGGTCCACTATATTGTCCATATGAAGATTAAGATCTCCCAATAGGATACAATGCTCCGATCTCAGGCAGGGCACTGAAAGTGCCGCCTGTAGTTCATCAAAGAAGGAGCCAAGAGGACCCGGTGCCCTGTAAATAAGAATCCCAGCGCAAGTTTGACGGGGAGATAGCCTAAGAGTGAAACCTAAGGCTTCACAACCCGTGATATTGTCAACGGGAAAAGTTGAGCAAGGAAAGCTCTTGTCAACAATTAGTGCCACACCTCCACCCCTACCTTCAACTCTATCCCTCCTATAGATAGTATAATCCGGGGGGATAGCAGTGGCCAGATCAGGGCCGTAGCACTCATTCAGCCATGTCTCGGTAAGAAACAGACACGATGTTTTAAGGTCTGATAGCAAGTTCCAGATGTCAGTGGAATGTCTACTGAGAGATCTGGTGGTCTACTTCTATCACATATTGCTCTTTAAATATGGGTGTGAGTTGGATGTAATTCACGCAGTACATAGTCAACATCCTACACCAGTTAAATGTTGATGTTAATTTGTTAGTGGTAAGTGGAACTATTGCCTGTTTTAGTAGGTAGCATTGCAGATTTGGTTTCTTGTTGAAGATATGGGGAAGTGGTCAACATTATAATTAGGAATTGTCATTTAAAAAACCTTTGAAATTCACTGAAAAAACCATAGGGTTCAGGCAGGTTATAGTTAGGAATTATCATTTAAAAAAACTTTGAAATTCACTGAAAAAAAACATAGGTTTCAAGCAGGTTATAGTTAGGAATTATCATTTAAAAAACCTTTGAAATTCATTAAAAAACCATAGGTTTCCGGGGTGTTCTAGTTAGCTGGACATTTCACTCATACAAAACCATTGAAATTCCTCTGTTATAGTAAGTTGTACTAACTGTAACTCTTGCGCCCACAATCCACTAATGATGATGTCACATATTACATCATTCATGACATGGTCAGTGACATCACTGATGACGACATCTCAAATGACATCACTGATGACATCACTGTTGACATTATCCATGTGACAATCAGATACACCTCATCATACACTACTATAACCTCTCATCACTCACTGAAAAATACAGAGTAGCATATTTGAATCCATTGACACAGCAATACAAGTATTTAAAAATCCACTCAGTAATTCCTAGATCTACACACACATCTAATCATTTACCTATAGATTCACTCATAGACGTTGTCTATGATAAATATACAGTATCAAAAATACTTATACACTTATATTAATATTACACACCTGCACACATCCTATTCAGTTATGCAGTCATCCTGCTCACTTTTGTAAACAATGTACCTTATTTACATTTACTCAGCTACACACTTATACAAATATCACTTAATTTATTCATTTAAATAGTAACTCATACTTAGAGTGTTATGAAATCCCTATTACAAGTATACAATTATCTATACAGTCACTTGTGCAATCAATGAGTTTATGTACACTTATTTGTATACAAGAACTGTCACATTCACTGTCTTTTATTTTCTCTACTTTGTTGGACATGTACCATTGAGAAATGTTTTTGATCATCACCACACCCATAAAGATATTCACTCACCCAAAAAAGGTATTATAAGACGTAGTCTTAACCTCATATACGTACTGAATTAACTATTCCCATTTCTTTGGGCATTCACAGACCCCTCACCGAAGCACACACACATTCACTCTCCATTGCAAATAATCAGATAACTAATCGATAACTAATATAGAGTTTCAAATAGCTAGTAACCAACTGGTGCAGCAGTTTTACACAACAACTGACCAAGTAATACAGATATTCACATAGTTTAGTCATTATCCAATATATTTAGTGAGACACTATAAATTACTCAAGTAAACAGACAATCATTAATCACACTGCTACTAAATCCACTATCCAGATTTTTATATATCCACTCATTCTTCAATGCAGATTGCTATGTATATATATAATACATATTTAAATATGGAACCAAACCACATTCACTGGATCATCAGTGATGTCATCAGTGATGTCATTTGAGATGTCATCAGTGATGTCACTGACCATGTCATGAATGATCTAATATGTGACATCATCACCAGTGGATTGCGGGTCCGAGAGTTACAGTTAGAACAACTAATTATAACTGAGTAATTTCAATGGTTTTGTATGAGTGAAATGTCCAGCTAACTATAACCCCCCTGATACCTATGGTTTTTTCAGTGAAAAAAAAATATATATATACACACACACACACACAACTATATATGTATATACATACCAGTAAATTCGCCAATCGACTCGAGGCAGCCGCCCCAGCCCAATCCAAAAGACGAAGGAGCAGACCTAGGATTTCGTGCTTTAGTCAAGGTGCTTTATTTCCTCCAGGAAGCCAGCCACCATATATACATACATATATACATACATCAACATAATTTATTTTTTTATAAAGTAATACAAAAAGATGATAAACAGTAAACAATTGTTTATGAAAAATAATGAATAAACCTTTTTTCAATTTAGAAGTTAATGTATTTAACAAAAATGCTGAATACATAAATTTAAATTAATTTCATGCATACCGTTTTGTAAATGTATTACTACTCTAGACAATAAGTAAATATAAATATTTGACTTAAGTTCCAATTTGTTTTAATGCATCTTTAAAAAAATAATGTTTTTTTTTTAATGTATTATGTTTAAAATGCTTAAGTTAGAAGTTAGTAGTGCTGTAGCCTGAAAGAGACTTATTGTCTATGAGTGTATTTCTATCAACAGATTTGGTTTGCTGTTTCACTACACATTTTACCTTAGAACCAGACGGGGCAATAGTTTTGTTAAGGTCCGCTTTATGTCATTATTACATTTCTGGTGGGGCCTTATAATTCCTTTCTTCGGGGTATGTGGACACAGCCCTGTCATGCAAGTTGTAAGTGATAATTTTCCTATAGTGGGAGGAGAGAGGAGAAATTAATGGTTTTGGCTGGGGTAAGTGGAACAAAATCAAGCGAATAACTGGATGATTTCGTTGGGGGCAGATCAATTCCACAATGGATTTACAAGTGATCACTTGAGTTGCTCCACTTTTGAATGTCTGTATTTTGTTTTGGTATACATGTGATAGGGTGTAAATTATATGTTTGATGTAATAGGGTGAGAATTAGTTATTCTAGTTGAAATTACATGATGGATAGATTGGATCTTGCTATCAAATGTTTTATTGTTTCTCAGCAGTATTCATCAGGGATGTGATAATGTTTATAAGTAAGAGTAGCTTGGTTTGTAACAATGTTCAGGATTTCTTTTGTCTATTTGGTCATTTAAGAAGGTATTTAAGGAAGGAGGTTTGATGTTTTTGTTTTCTTCTACGTTGTTATAGCTTTTTAATCAGGATGGGCGTAGGTTGTTATTACCACTTATATCCTTGATTCTTTTCTAAGTAATGCAAGCTATATGTCCCTAATGTTAAGTGTACATAGGTTTCAATGCTCAGTTAGGGTCTCAGGGATTTGGAGTTCTTGTTTTGAAGGACTCTAGCAGTAATGGAAGAGCCTACACTATCTAGGAATATATTCTTTGTGTTCTTGTTCCATTTATACTTCGATTTGGACTCCGATTGCTGGCTATGTTCCGTTATGTTAACAAATAGTAATGGGGTTATTAGACGAGTACACTTCGGTAGTCTCATTCACTACCACTGGTTGCATTTGCTATGACCCGACAAAGAGTGGTTCTTTTAGTATGAGTGCTGGTACTGCAGCATCTTCATTTTCAGTCCAATGCAGGTTGAAATCACCGAGCAGTAGAAGATATTTGAAATGTCTTTGTTGTTATTTGGTGGGTGATATTCTAGTCCGACGTCTAAATACTGGGATTTCTAGGAATAGGCATTCCAATGTGCTGTTGTTGATCCTGATGTGCTTTGGCCACTCCACTTCCTATTTTACCCTGTCTGCATCTACATAAAATATGGTTTCCCTGAGAAGCCAGCATACCCATGGGAGGGTGAGTTGAGTTGGAGTGTCAGGTCTCTTTTAAAAAGATGTCTAGGTTAATTTGTTTGAGATATAAACACTCTTATGGGAAGAACAGTATCTGTAGACACTGCTGTTGGTAAGCTCTAGTCAGCCCATGCTGAAAGATCTCTAGTATAATCCCTATGGAGGCATGCCTGGTTCTGTATTCATTAATGATGGGAAACAGTGCTCTCTAGAGAAATCAACAGGCGTGAATTAGCAAACACTAGAACTAAAAACATCATAGAAAATTAATTACCTAGTTTTCAAGGATCGATGTAAAGGCGACTTTACTGATCTGAAAGCGAAAATACAGCTCGCGGATCTTGTAAAGAGTATCAAACGTTCAGCCAGACTCATCAGCACCTCTTTCCTTTTGCTCTTATGTAACAGGACAACTGATGAGCTTGTTAATTTATTTGTTTCATTACATGTTATGGATTTATGCTCTGTGGGCAGCACCTTCATGGTTTATGAAAGAGGTTTGCCTTCTGAGATTAAATATCCCAAAAATGTATACAGATTTATTGATGCTTCTGTTAGTCTACTTTTTCATAATAATGGAAAAAAAAGTCTGGTCTGCTTGAAAACATTAGCTAATGTCGGCAAATGTTACCTTTCATGAGATAGGTGCTATTACAAATGTCACAAATAATTTTACAGATGAGAGCATATTACCCATGACTCTAAGAAAGCGACAGCTACAAATGTAGTTTTATTGAGCAGTATTAAGTATGCGTTGTTTTTTAATTACGTTGTGCTCTCAGGCATTTTATGTGTCATATACTACATTCAATATGTATGAAACAATACCCTCCCTTTTTGTCTTTTGCCATGCTCAGCGGAAGTTGGCCACAAGGCCTAACCGGAAGCCTATCCCTGTGACTAGTCCTCCATGGACAGCAAACCCCTGCTGGAAATGGTCTTTGGCCTTGCCAATCGGAAGTTGCCTGCCACGGGTGGCCAACCTCAACTGCATACAACTTTTGTGCACAGTGAGGTTTAGCTGCAGAGCCCCATTCCTGCTTCCTGTACTCCAAGGGTAGCCTACCTCCTCTAAACAAACCTTCATCCTGGCCTGTGCAAAACCCTCCACTGGCGATCACCTCCCACTGTGAACAGTCTTTTATCTGTATGGAACTGATATTTCTCTGTCCAAACATGTGTAAGCAGCCAAGCCCTACTCTGCACTTCCTTCAGCTGTGCCAAGAGGTGGCTGGCTGCCACACCCTGGACCTAACCCTCCAAAGGCAGCCAACCCCAGTTGCTCACTGACTTCAGCCACGCGTACAGAGACTTGCCACAGGGCAATGCTTTTGGCCAGACTCTGCACTCGAACCTCTGCAGGTGACCAACCCCCAGTTCACTCAGCCTTTGGCCCTAAGCTGCAAGGTTAGCTACAGGGTGAGGCCGCTGGCTGGGTCCTGCACTGATAATCTCCCAACCTTCACTGCACCAGGCCTTCATGTGGGCAAACTGATTCAGGACTAATTGTTTGTGGACCCCAGTTTGGGTTTGTGAATCTACCTAGTTTTGATTTGTCAGCCCTTGCTGGACTTCCTACATAATCTGCAGTCCTACTACCTGGTCCTAGAAAACTTCAGAAGTCCAACAAAAGCCGGCTCGTCTATGGTTTTGTGGACCCAGATACAGGGTTTGCTGACCTGAGAGGGTTCCAATAAGGGTCCACCAACCATCGCCAAGCGTTTATAGACCCAATGGCATGGTCCGCAGACCATACCAGCACAATCAGGTCCTTCAACTCTGTCTCAGGCTCTGCTTCCCCCACCAAACGATTTACTGTATGAAACTGGATCTGTATATACTGTAACAAAGTAAGGTATAGTGCCCACAGTCTAGTGACTCCCCAGAGGTAAAGCAGAGGCTAAAGTAGTTAATACCTTACTATCTTTTGTGGTAGTGTGGTTGAGCAATCGGGCTTACCAGAGGGTAGTGTTACGCTTTGCTGTACACACTTAGGCAAAAAATGATGTCACACACTCGAAGACTGAATCCAGAAAGATTGATTCTGTAAAAAGTTATTTTGTTGTTTTATTTCTAGAACAAAGATTTACTTAGTAGCAAATAAGTTATACTTTCTTACAATGTAACTTTTCAAAATACAGTGAGCACTGGTTTTGTTTGAACATTCAGATTTCTCTCAGATTACTCTGTAGTTACTTTTCTAGTTAGGCATGAAACAAAATCCTAAAACAGTTTAAGCAACACGGGACATTAGCACTAAGTTACGTTTGTTGCAGCACAAGACAGTTCAACACAAGATTTTTCAGAAAAACCCACCTTACAATTCTTTGGAGAAAAACGAAGTGTTAAGCTTACAGGTAAGTATACAGTTTTATATATGGAGTTTTGAGGGTTAGAATCAAGGTTCAGTTTGGCACTCAAGAAACACCACCAGCAGCACTAGGGTGGAAAGCTGCACATTGCAAGGGGCCTATGTTAGCCAAAGGGGCTAAAGGTCACCTCTGTGGGTCGGCTGCTCATGGGCAGGTCACTTGGTCTTTGGAGTCAAGCTCCTGAGGGTAAGGATAAGTCAAAGGGGGTTCCAAGTTTGTACCAAGTCCACACTGCTAGCGTCACAGGGGCTGCCAGGTGCATGGTGCTCAGGAGGTGTCAGGAGCCCAATGCTTTCCTATGGAGGATGTTGGTCGAGGAAAAGGACTGCTGGCCGGAGCCAGAAGACTGGATAAAGAGAACCATGACTGAGGATGAAGTTGAAGAGCTGCTGGACACCAAGACACAGTCGGTCGGGCACCTCAGGACTCGGGCCTTTTTCGAAACACCGAATGTTGCGTGGCAATGGCTAGAGAAATACCGGGCTGCCACTGATGGCTTTCAGGGGAAGGAGATGACAGCGGAGACCCGACCGAAACCCCCAGGGGCCGGAGAACTAGAAAACGTGCAGCAAAGAGCCAGACACCATCGACGTCGCAGGCGGACTTGGAAAGACAGGCGGCTCTTCAAGCGGTCTCTGTTATATCTGGGGTGGCGGTGGCTATCCCGAGAACAGACTCGGGATCTCAACGAAGATCAGAGGTGGAAGAATCAGAGGGCTCTGAGGAGGGCTCTAAGACTGGGCCTCATGTCACTCCGGGGACTGCTGATGGCTTATTGGCCGAATGATTGCTCTCAGCACCAAGCTGTGTACAGTAAGAGGGTGGATGCCTGGTGATGCACCGGGGTGGCGGGAGGTACGGCGGTATCCCGTGGTAAATGAGGGGGAGCCGGTCCTGCTGTTTCATGGGTCCGGGTGAGGGGAGGGCAGAGATTGAATGGGCGGGGGCTCCCTTGGGGGGTGGGGCACTGCAAAGGGGATTCCATTTTGGAGGCTGAGCGTAGTTGAAAATGCAGTGGGATTGCTGTTCTGCCTGATTTGGTGTAGAGTCGCCCCCTCTACCTCACGTTAGTTGTGAGACTCTGGTAGCTACCAGAGTATTCATTTGATGGGATTGGGTTTGGATGGGTGACTACGGTTTAGAACCTGTTCTGGGGAGGGGAGGGATGGGGGTTTGTTGGTGATGTTCGGGATTTACAAGGTTTGTCAGTGTGCCGTTTAGGCTGAAGGGGATTTTGTACTGTTGCATGCTCCGATATGGCGATCCAATTTGAATTGAAGTGTATTACCTGGAATGTGCGTATTTAGTCCGCAGGGGGATTCAGGTGGCCCTACTACAGGAAACACACATTGATCAGGCTGAAGGGAGGACACCACAGTGAAGATGGAGGGGGCAGCTGTTTTATACCACTTACTCGGCATTCGCCAGGAGCACTCTGATATGGGTGCGATCTGGCATTCCCTTCCAGCCCTTGACCACGATGGTGGACCCGGAGGGGAGATATACTGTTGTTCTGGGGCGATCAGATGGTAGAGATGTTGCATTTTGTAGTGTGTATGTTCCGAATGTAGACCAGGCTGTTTTTTTTTTGCGCCTTTCTGAGAAGCTAGCGTCATTTTTAGCAGGCCCGGTGTTCTTGGGAGGCGATTTTAATTCCATCACGGATGTTGATGTGGACCGCTCCCATCCCCCGCTGGACCAGTCGGCGGTGCATAGGCTGGCACATGTGTGGCGGGAGGGGCAAAACACCTGAGGGTTGGTAGATGCCTGGCGAACACACCACCCCACGGGCAGGGATTACTCGTTCTACTCGGTACCACATGATTTACACGTGCGACTCGATGGCATTCTGTGCTCCTTAGGAGCTCAAGAGCTGACCCGACATAGCGAGTACTTAGCGAGAACTATTTCCAACCACAACCCTTGCATGATATCAGTACAGTGGTCTAGGCAGCGTCAGGTGATTTCCACATGGCGCTTGAACCCGATGACACTAGAAGACCCTGTTTTTAGTGCGGAGGTCGGAAAGGGTGTTGAGCATTTCTTTTTAGAAAACTCGGGGACAGTGTCGAGCAGGGCCCACGAGTGGGACGCTTTCAAGGCTGTGGTGAGAGGAGTGTGTATCTCATCTGCTACGGGGACCCGCTAAACGTTACTGCGCGAGATAGAGCAGGAGGAAGGCTGTCCACGGCAGGCAGAGAAGGAAAGTCATACAAACGAGACCGGGCAGGAGGCAGATCTGGCGGCGCGTGAATGAGTGGCCACTCAAGTTGAGCGGCTACGCTGTTTTGACTATAAGGAATATATGGTGCGGGCCCATACAGAACGGGATAGAGTTGGGAGGCTGTTGGCCTGGCTGGCTAACCCGGCGGCCAGGAGCACCCCGATTGTGTCGCTCAAAGCGGTGACGGGGGAACTAGTTTACTCACAGAAAGAGGTTAATGATCAGTTTCTGGCCTATTAAACGTCGCTCTATCGGAGTACGATGCGGGGGCTGCCTGATGCGGTTGAGGACTTTCTAGCGATAGCGCAACTCCCGCGGTTAGACCCTGAGCAGGGGGACAGGCTGGGAGAGGCCATTTCGCTGGGAGAGATCCGTGCAGCGATCAAGCATATGGCCAGACGGAAGACAACTTTTGATTTGCTCAAACGCTCCGTCCATCATCTCCTTTTGTATCGCCAGACGGAAGACACCTGGCGCAGATGGCCTCCCGGTGGAGTTTTACGCACGATATATAGATCTTCTCGCGCCACAATTGCAGTCCGTGTAGGAGGAGGCGTGGGAACTGGGGAGACTACCGCCCACTACCAGGGAGGCAATCATAGTACCGCTGTTAAAGCGAGGTGGGGAACCCACTTCTAGGACAGCTTATCGGCCGCTCTCCATGCTGACGGTGGATTACAAAATTCTAAGCAAGATCCTTGCAACGCGCCTTTTGGACCACATGGGTTCATTGGTACACCCGGACCAGGCGGGTTTCATTCCTTCCAGGCACACAGTGGTGTGTATACGCCGGCTGATACGGGTCATGGGCGATGGCCGCGATGGGACGCCGAGCGCAGTGGTGCTGTCGGTTGACATCGAGAAGGCCTTTGACAGCGTGGAGTGGCCATACTTGTTCCGCGTCCTGAGGAAGTTCGGTCTTGGAGACCCCTTTCTGCGATTGACTGAATTGCTCTATAGCTCCACCACGGCCAGGGTCGGCACGGGGCGAACTATATCGACGGCATATCAGGTGGGGAGGGGCACCCGACAGGGTTGTTCCTTATCGCCATTGCTGTTCGCACTAGCGATAGAACCATTGGCCGCACAGGCTAGACAAGGACGGGCCTTCGAAGGTGTATGGTTACGCGGGGAGCTCCACTATATTTCCCTATAAGCCGATGATTTACTGCTGTACTTAGTGGACGCAGATGACTCCCTGCAGGGAGCCGGAAACCTGCTCCGGGAATTTGGCCATCTTTCAGGACTGCGGGTGAACTGGAGTAAAACTTGTCTGTTCCCTTAGGCCCCTGGGGGCCAGAGACCCCTGACGATTGGGGATTTAAGATGGGAGCCTCACTGTTTGCCTTATTTAGGGGTCCGCATATACCACACGCATCCCGACCTTTGGGAAGACAATGTAGGCGGAGCAGTGAGGGTGCTTCGAGGCAGCATGGAGTTTTGGTGAACCCTTCCCACGTTTGCTTTATTTTTTTCGTACACTGCCTGTGTGGATCCCGGCGTCTTTTTTCCGGATGATCCGAGCCCTGATTGTGGGGTTTGTCTGGGGTACAGGCAGACGGCGGGTGGCACTGACTACCCTGATGAGACCAAGAGCGGAAGGGGGTTTAGCGGTCCCTGACTTTGAATGGTATTATCTAGCAGCACAACTGCAGTGGCTCACGCAGGCAGTGGCTCGTGAATTTAGAGGCCCGGATGGGCCACAGGGCAGGATAATTTCTCGCCACGTGGTATCGTTCTTAGTCCTCCAGCAGAAAATCAGTCTTGCCCAGCTTACTCTTGAGGAGCGCACACTCCGATCATGTTGGATCCGATGCCAGGAAAGAGAAGGGTTTTCCTGCCCCTATGCCCCAGAAATCCCGCTGGGCATGTGCACAGCCCTCCCTCATGGAGGGGATTGGTCGGCGCTGGCTGGCTGGGAGGAGCTCGGTGTTCAAATGCTGGGAGACCTGTATAGAGATGGAGTTCTTTTATCTTTCCACGATCTGCAGAGCGCTTTCGACCTGCCACAGGGAGACTATTTGTTGCATGCTGAACTGGTGGCAGGAATTCAGAAGCATTGGAAAATGGGACTATCGGAACCCCCGACCTCACTGGGTTGCCAGTATGTCACCACGGCGGCGGGCACGTTCAAAGTGATTACGTGTCTGTATAGGAGACTATCGACCGAGCTGCTCCAACCTCTGGATGCCCTAAAGGGCAAATGGGAGACGGATATTGGCAAACCCATACCAGAAACGACATGGCCTCAGTTGTTGCGGAGAGCCTGGAAGGGCACACGCAACGCCAGGTTCCAGTTGGTTCAATTCTTTACATTGCACATGGCCTATTTGACCCCGGTTGAATTCCTACAGTATTTTGGGGGCTCTCAGTCATTGTGTCCCCGATGTAACACTGAAGGAGCGGTCTTTGCTCATATGTTTTGGTCTTGCATGGGGCTGGGTTCCTACTGGGAGGAGGTGGTGGTGTGCTTGAACCAGATGACGGGCGCACGATAGCGGCAGAAATGGGGACCTGTCTCTTGCTTTGGTTCCCGTACACCCCTTACATTAAAATCACCAGTAAGTTTTATGATTTGGGGCTAATAATGGTGAAAAGGGAGCTTACCATGCATTGGAAGTCGAGAGTAGGACCTAACTTTCGGAGGTGGAGTGCAAGCTTACTCAATTGGGCGGGTAGCGAAGGGACGCTTCGGTTGCAACTAGCTAGACGCACTACTAACGAAAATATACTGGAGGCAGCGAGGGCATGGGGGGCCTTGGTGGCGGAGCTCCAAGTCTCTACTAGGGAGGAGGACGATGAGCCGGACAATGATGAGGGAATGAGGGTGGTTACATAAAGAGGGGAGGGGATGAGGATGGAGAGCCAGGTACCATCATGGGAGGGGGGCAATCTTACACACTCTAGGTTAGGAATACCAGTGAGTCAGAACGGAACACCAGAAATGCACACACAGTCTGCAGATCTTCCTGTTTCTCCTATACATTTTGGCCTTGTCCCTATTGAGTAAACTGGAGGAGGGACAGTTTAGTAGACATAGACTATGGGAGGAGTAGGCTAGGGCACACTGACAGGCGGCGGAGGGAGGGGTAGAGTGGGAGGAGGGTCAAGTTCGTAGGCCGAAGTTGTTCTTCATGGATGTTTTATGATGTAAGCCAAGATTGACGGACCATCTGCGTAATGGTCATACAAGAGATAGCGGGATGGAGGAGGTTTGAAGTTTTGGAAACAATAAAAAATCTTTAAAAAAAAAAAACCTTGATCTGCCTTCAGGATTCACCAGTTTTGCTTCAGAATATTGTACACTTTAGCAATCTAGTCGAACTCATTGAAATCATTCTTACTGGACCGTAATCCTTGGATTCAGTCTCAACTTTCCTAGCAATTCTTGATATGTGATTTGTTGTACCTTGACTTTTGCCACATGCAAAACTGCCGGTGATTAGCCTTGTGTTCTTAAATCTATGTAATGCATCAGCTTCTGCTGCTTTAGAGTCAGTTACTGTGAACAACTGCGTTTAAGGCGCAGTGGCTCTCCATATGGTATGCTGGTTATCAGATTATGTGAATTATGATGTTTGGCATGAAGTAGCTCTCAATGTGGTATGCTATTCTTCAGATTACGTTGATGTTGACTTTTGGCACAAAGTAAAGTATTCCCTGCAGTGGGCTTCCTAATGAACAACGTTTGCAACTTATTGTCTTCAACAAACACTCCAAGGCCCAAAAAGCTACACTGAAATTGCTGATGTTACTTATGAATTGCAGACTGAGGGAGTGAAGTGACCATCTATATAGTGCGCACATAGGAGTTGGCGGCATGAAGTTGGCTGCAGGGCTCGGCAGGCAGGGCAAGGTTTGGCTGGCAGGGCGAAAAAAGCATTTTTCAAGAACATTTTGATGTGAATTTGCATCAAAAAGGAAAAGAAAAAAAACAAGCCTCGGCTCTCACTCTTGTTTATACTAATGCCCCCAGGTGGGTTAGCTCCCGGGGTATGCAGAGTTTATTTTAAAATAATGGTGGGGTCGCTTTGGGCCCCTGTCCAAGGGATTCATAATGTCTCAAGAACCACCACCTTCCCAGGACTTGAATTATAAAAATGGTGTAGGGGGTCTAACTGATTCCCCATGCCCTGGACAACACCACCTCCCCGAGGCTTATGTGAATATGTTGTGACAGGGGCCACATGAACCCCCATGCCCCAGGTACCACTCTCTCCCTAGGATTTTTGTGTATTATAAGGAGGGGGGCCACACGGACCCCTCATTGGCCTTTCTTGGCCAGAGTGCGAACACACCTCCCTGGGGTGGCCAGTGCAAATAGAAGTACAACCGGGATAAAAAGGATGAGATGGGGAGGAAGATCGTTTGCACACTTAGTACTGAAGTTGTGGAATGATCTTCCATCCAGCCTCAGAGCACTGGAAAATAAACTATCCTTTAGGAAGAAACTCAAGACGTGGCTGTTTACCTGTTAATGGACCAGGGGCCCAATTTTCAGCACAGCACTCACCAGCGTGAGGAATCCCTCGGGTAGCTATGCGCTTTACGAAACATAAACATAAGGAGGGGGCTAGATACATGACCTTGAGGTCCGCCATGGGGGCCAGCTCCCGTTGTGTCCTTTGGTGTCTACACTCGAGACATAGCTGTTTGCTTTTGCTTTGAGGGAGCTGAACGTTCGCGCCAAGCTAAAGCAAACACTACGCTTCCAGCGAGCTGGACCTGTCAAAGGCTAGAAGCAGAAGTTTAATCTCTTCCTCTGCCCGCAGGGCAGGGAAAGAGATGAAACAATTGATCCTGCATGGAGGGAGCTGCCTTTCCAGCACCTCCCTCTGTGCAGCAGCAATGCCGGCTGCCACAGGGGCCGGGGAGCCACCTGGAACAGCAGGGGCCTTAAGGCTCCCCCTGCGGTCCTTGTGAACAGAGCAGAATGAAGAAAAATAAAGGTGAGAAATGTGCAGAAAGAGGCTGAAAAAGGGTCAGCAAAGAGCAGCAAGACTCAAAATAAAGGTTAGAAAGAGGCAGTATAAAGGTCGGTAATAAACAGAAAGAGGCTGAATGAACGTCCGCATCGAGCAGAAAGAAGAGAGATAAGGTTACAACGAGCAGCAAGAGGCAGAATAAAGGTCAGAAATGAGCAGAAAGAGGCAGAATAAAAGTCAGCAAAAAGCAGAAAGAGGCAAAATAGAGATCAGAAACGAGCAGAAAGATGCATAATAGAGGTCTGAAATGAGCAGAAAGAGGCAGAATAAAGGTCAGAATCCAGCAGAAAGAGGGAAATTAAAGGTAAGCAAAGAGCAGAAAGAGCCAAAATAGGGGCCAGCAACGAGAAGGAAGAGGGACAATAAAGATCAGCAACAAGCAGAAAGAGGCAAAAATAAGGCCAGCAGCAAGCAGAAAGAGGTAAAATAGGGATCAGAAATGAGCAAAAAAAGACACAACTGAAGTCAAAAACTAGCAAAAAGAGGCAAAATAAAGGCCAGCAATGAGCAGAAAGAGGGAAAATAGAGATCAGAAACAAGCAGAAAGTGGTAAAATAGAGGTCAGAAACTAGCAGAAAGAGGCAAAATATAGCCCAGCAACGAGCAGAAAGAGGGAAATTAGAGGTCAGAAACAAGCAAAAAGAGACAAAATAAAGGCCAGCAACGAGCCGAAAGAGGCAAAATAGAGATCAGAAACAAGCGCAAAGAGGCAAAATAAAGATCAGAAACAAGCAGAAAGATGCAAAATAAAGTTCAGGATCGAGCAGAAAGAATCAAAATAGAGGTCAGAAACAAGCAGAAAGTGGAAAAATAAAGGTCCAAAATTAGGAGAAAGAGACCAAAAAAGGATCAGCAACGAGTAGAAAGAGCTAAAAAAAGGGGCTGCAATGAACAGAAAGAGGCAAAATAAATGTCAGAAGTGAGCAGAAAAACTGAAGAAAACCAGCAAGAATGAGCAAAACCCACTCGTGCACCCACTCACAGGACAACTCAGACACTCTCACACTCACTCACAGATTGTCAGGCACTCATGCACCCACTTACAGAATCCCTCATGCTCTTTCTCACCCACTCACAGAACTACTCTGAGACTCACGCCTGACTCAAAGACCCAATCAGAGACTCACACACTTACTCAAAGATCTATTAATTGATTCACACACCCACTCACAGGCCCACTCAGACACTCGTGCAGTCACCCACAGACTTACTGACACACTCCTGGAGGCACCTGCAAATTCACTCAGACACTCTCACACCCACTCTCAGACCCACTCAGACACTCATGCACCTACTGAGACACACACCCACTCGCAGACCCACTCAGACACTCACACGCCCAGCGAGACACTCATGCAGTCACTCACACACTCACTCTAAAAGGTTACAGGTTACAGTTAGGAAATAATATTAAAAAACAGATTTCCACTAAAAAACAAAAAAGGTTACAGGGATGTTTTATTTAAGAAATGGAACTAAAAAACCTTAATAATCAGTGAAAACACCAAAGGTTACAGGGATGATATAGTTAGGAAATATAATTCAAATAATCTTAGAAATTTACTGTAAAAAACAAAGGTTACAGGGATGTTATAGTTAGGCACATATTTCCTCTTACAAAACCAGTGAAATTCAGCAGTTATACTTACCTAAGCTAACTGTAACTTACACCACAACCTGCATTTTTTTTCTAAAGTGGGTGCCCTCCTGGGGCACTCAGCTTCACTTTTTGGTGGGATACCACAGAGGGAACCCCTTTGTCCCCCTCAGCCGACTCCCCGTACGGGAGTCAGCTGGGGCTGAGGGTAGGTAGGTGCCTACCCGTGGTACCAACACTGCTGGAGATATTGAGAGTGGTGGAGTGAGCCCCAGCGGCCCCCATGGCCCCAGCCTTCTCCCCAGCTAGCATCATACTGACTGTTGGGGGAGCCAACACTTTCTCTTTACTCTCCTGGGTGGGAGCAGCAATATTTTGTTACTATTCCACTGCACAGAAGAAAGGTTGAGAGCCCTGCATCTTAGAGAGTGTGCAGGGAACCACAGAGTCCCAGGGTGAGCTCCTCGAGGACAATGTACTATATTGCACCCTGGGGGATAGGATCCCCTATGGCCGGTACCGGCAAAGAGAAATGGGTGCACGGGTCCCCTTTACTTTTCAAATAAAGTTGACATTAAGGGATGGGGTCCCCAGACCTGAGAAGGCTCGGGGGGGGGGGGGGGGAGTGGGAAGCCTGCATGCAGCCTCCCTTTTATTTCTTACTCAACCACTTAGGGGTGTTTTTAAGGTAGAGGTTTACACAGGCCTGGGGGTTAAGCATAGATCCATGTTTATGTTCCAATGTGGTGGATAACGCAATAGGTGCTGCAGTTCACAGGTCACATTTTACTTTCCTTCTGTAACTTTCCATGATATAGCAATCATGTTTTAAGGCAATTTCACCAAGTTTTAGGGTTCAGAGCTCATACTCTGGGCACAGGATAGCAGTGTCCGAGTGTTACAGTTAAAGATTACCTGCAGTGAGTCCCAAAAAACATGAAAAATTGGAGTAACCACTCAAAATGGAGTCACTTTGCAACAGTAGAACTTTTGTCAATTTGTGAAAATCTCAGAACTTTTCTGTCATAGAAACGTGAGAAAAATCTGTGATTTCAGCCAGTGTTTAACACTTGTATGGTATTATGAGTAAGAAAAATGTAAATCACACACTTTTCTGCTGCTCCAGATTTCTAGTTTTCAGAGAAGTCGGTGGTTGCTATTGTACCCACTTGCATAGAAAGATTAGAATTCAGTTGGACATTTTTGGGTTCTTTTCTTATTGTGAGTGATAGGCCCACCTACACACATGGGATAGTGTTGATATCTTGGTAAGAACCTGCAAATTCCTGAACTTTCGCTCACAGAAACCGAGGGGAAAATCTATGTTTTAGTCAAAGTTGGATGTTTTCAAGGCATTCAAGACTACCCCAGGTGTCTAATTTTCATTAATGGCTGGAGTTGTTAGGTGTCCCTGTGTTTGGCCAGCCTTGGACCCAAATACAGCTGCTGCTACCTACATTCCCGGAAAAATTGAAATTCAGCGGAACATCTTGATGTTTCCTTGTTTTGTTTTGGGGCCTTGCTTGTTGCAGATGAGTAGCACTTGTATCAAAGGAAGCGTAGGAACACAGAATAGAAGAATATTTGTTATCTATTGAACTTCACTCCATTTTTGTCTACCGAATTTATGTCAACACAAAGAACACATTTAGCAAAACACCCTCTGTATCACATGACATTATGGGTAACCCCAAATGCATTCGTGCAAAAAATCACTATTCCTTAAACTCATACTTCTAGGCACATTCCAAAAATGCATAACCAATATTCATACCCATTTTGCATTCATAACATTTTACCTTATTAATTGATGCATTGTCTGTTCACAGTGAAAATCCTTTAAAAGCTGAAGCTCCGTTGATGGCTCTGTGCATGTCATGTTTTAGGACATTGTCAAACAGGTATAGTGAGCACAGAGTCGCTGAAACAGTATATCATCGAATCAGAACAATTCAGATTAAAGCATTCTCTCCCAGTTTTCGTTTTTTACTTCATATATTAGTTTATGATTTCAACAATTATTTTCTTCTGGAATACCAGAGTGGCCTACAACAATGATCCATTCCTGATTTCAGAATTGCAGTGAAGATTCCATTTTATATAAACAGTGCTAAATGTCTAAGTAATGGGGCTTGCATATATGAAAAAAAAACAATGTGCTAATTCTGTTTGTTTGGTAGAAGGAGAATACCAGTTCTGAACCAGTTTCATATCAACTCAAGCAAAAGTGCTGATTTGCATGTATGAATATCTGTGAGTAAAAAATTACATTTTACAATCAATGTAATTATTGAGAGTTCCTTTCAGATGTAAAATACCCCCTTTGCATTGCAGTGGAACCCTTTCCTAGGAAGTGGAATGATACATCAAACGGCCAACAGTATAAGCTGAGAGCTGTATGCTTCTCTGGGTTGATCAAAGATATGATTGGCAAAGTCTCAAAGCAATAGCTTAGCTTAAGGATGTTGCCCCAAATCAGTCACCGACTAAAGAGTGCTGACTCAAAGCCCACTGTTTGTATTTTATGGGCAATAGGTCTAGTAGACAAGCGCTTTGTCAAACAGGACCTAAAATGAAGATTTCATTTTTTATAGCTCTGCTAAATATGACCTGCCTAGTATCTTACAGATGTGTGGGCTATTTGTCTATTGTGTCTACCTTACCCTGTATTGTCCATTCCTTCTGGTTTGCCAGAAAAGGGGACACAAAATGTAGAGACCTTATGGTTTATGATAAATTCAAACCAATGCCTTCCTTCTTTTTCAGGGTTGCCTTATAACACTGTGATATTACTAAGAATTTAGTACAAAAGAGGGGCCTTATGCACAAGTTGAAATCAGCACCTAGATTTGAAAGAGTTGCCCGAAGACATGAGCAAATATGATTTGATGATGGAGATAAAACAAGGTTCTGAGAGAACGAATGAAATGTGAATAATAATTTCAACAGTACTGCGACTTTTCATTTGTTCACCACATTTTCAATGGGCGCTCGCATTCGATCCCCAGTCTTCTAGGCTCTTCGAACCTCACTTGCAATTGTGGAATATGACACTACCCAACAATATTTCTGCAGTAGTGAGTGTTATCTGAGCTCATAAATATCACATGATTTGTATTTGCCATGTGTCGTTGGAGTTAGAACCCTGCAAGAACTTGTATTTCTTTGAAATAGGAGTAATAAACCTTGTTGTGTTGTTGAAATTTCAATGCCAGGTGTTTTTTATTTTAAAATGACGGATAATAATTTTCTTAAGAGGCTCCTCAGTCCTTGTAAACTGTTTATGATGCACCAGCATTGTCATACACGTCAAGGAGGAGGGCAAATCAACAAATGTGTTGTTTCATGTTATAAGTGGAAAAACTTCAAACCAATTTCTTTATCAGTTGGAGTACCATTTTTTTCTGCTGCTGTTCTGTCATCTGTCACTACTTGTGTTGCAGAGTATTTCGAATCATGGATGATGACAACAGCAGGACCCTGGATTTCAAAGAGTTCATCAAAGGCCTGAATGATTATGGTGTGATGATGGAGAAAGACGAGGTTCAGAAATTGTTCTCACAATTTGATAAAGATCGCAACGGGACAATAGATTTTGATGAATTTCTCGTAACATTAAGAGTAAGTAAGGTGTCTGTGCAGATAAATGCATTAGGAAGTCTTTGCCAAAGAATATCATTTTGTTCATTGGAGTACACATTACATAATGAAAGAAATACATTCATTTATGTCAGTAGCGATTTTTAGGTCTCCGCTAGACAGCGCATGTACTGTCTCATCGAGACATGTTGTTTACACATTGTGGGCTTACATTCCGCCCACAGATTTTAATTTGATTGCTGCAGCATCACTCTCCTTTCCTTCATTACGGGTTGTGAAGGCATTCCTTTGTCATACCCTGTCCATGTGCTTGGCCCTGCCCTGGGGCATCGACCTAGTACTTGTGTCCATCCGCTGCTCCTGTTTTTGAAGCTACTTTTCTCTTTATGCTCCAGAACTGTACTTGAGTGCTTCTGTTTTCCCCTCTGCTCCGGTCAGTTTCTTTTATGTTCCAGCATTCCACAGAAGTGCTTGTATTTTTCCCCTCGGCTGCAGTCTTTCTTCTCCACCCCCACCTGCCCACTCAATGTTTTATAAACTCCCTCAAACCCTTTAGCCCCCATACGCCCCACCCGCCCTCCTTCATGTTGTGCCTGTGAAACTAGAAGTAGATTTTGAAGTGGAACAATGGGCACCTGCAACACACATGCCGGGAGCTGTTTGGTGTGTGATTTTTCTTTTATATCTATTGCTTTAGGCATCTTTGGTGTGCTCTGCAAGCATCCTTTCTTAGGCTGGGTGAAGAGTGGGGGGGGGGGGGTTCTGGTCGCGTGGTGTTGGCTCCTTTGTGCACAGCATTGAGCACAGCTTCTGAATTGCTTGAGATTTTGTGTTTCTTTACTCTGCCCTTGGGCTGGTCACCCTTCCTTAAAAGGAGAGGATATGGCTAGACCAAGGCCCTTGGTGGAGGCCACCCCCAGGGAGCAGAGCTCGGGCTGGTAATGTAGCGAGTTAAAAGAATGGATGGAATGTACTTGATTTCACTAGCAGGACTTGTGGTCCAGCCCAGTCATGAATTTAGAAGCTAACTTGCTCCTCTTGGGGGCAATGAGGATTTTTAACTCCTGGATCAGGCCAGAGCAGGTGTGAATTCTGCAAGTTGAAGTGCTAGGTGTTCCCTTTCTTGCAGGTGTCCTGAAATGTTGGGGGAGGTTGTTCCAGGATTTCTCAGACAAATAAGAGACAGCTCTTCCTTCTGCCTATTTTAATGGATACAGGGTGTGTGGGCGAGCGCAAATGATCCAGAACCGAGTTTTCGGGTTGGGTAATGTAAAGCTAGCCGGTGGTTGAATTGCCTTATAGGCAATGATGGGCATCTTAAATTGGCAGTGTTTTCAGTGAGGAGCCAGTGTAGTTTTTTGAGGTAAGGTGTGATATGCGTGCAGCGAGGACAGTTAAGGATTAACCTGGCTGCACTATTTTGGATGGTTTGCGTCTTGTGTAGTAGGTGCGCGGAAATGCTGTAGTAGTGGTTTTTGCCGTTGTCCAGTCTGCTTGTGATGAAGGCCTGGGTGACAGTCTTTCTGGTGTCAGGAAGGAGCCATTTCACAATTTTTCTGTGCATGCGAAGTAACACAAATCAGGCGGAGGTGGCAGCGTTGATTTATTTTATTTTTGTATTTTTATTTTACAGAGTTTTATATAGCGTGAACTTGACCCGAATCGGGTATCAGAGCACTTTACTTAGCACCAGTTGCATTACATGAGGACACATTCATTTTTTGTGAGGCACGGGAAGATTAAGTGATTTGTCCAGAATCACAGGATGTTCAGCGTCATTGCAGAGACTCAAGCCCAGTTCCCCATATTCGTGGTCGACCGCCCTATCTGTTAGGACAACTCCTCTCTTCTTTGATTTGATATCTCATGGTGAGGTTGGTGTCCAGGATGATAATAATAATAATAAAGGGGTTTATAAAGCGCCTGGTGACGCCTCCCGGCGTGTCCTCGCGCTGTGGAGAAGGGTCAGAGTACAGGTGGAAAAGAGGTAGGAGCTAAAGGGAGAATAGGTAGGTCTTCAGAAGTTTTCTGAATATGGATTCATTTTCCGCTAGCCTAATACTGGTGGGAAGAGAGTTCCATTTGTTGGCTGCCAGCGCACGAAAGGAGCGACCCCCCATTCTGGCTTTTTTTGTTCGGGGGATCTTGAGAAGGCCTGTTCCCCTGGAGCGAAGGGTTCTAATAGGCTCGTAGGGGACGGCTAGATGGGTCAGGTAGGACGGTGCTTTGTGCGAGATGATCCTATAGCACATGAGGAGCGCTTTGAATAGAATTCTCTTTCTTATAGGCAGCCAGTGTAGAGTGGCTAGGGTAGGTTTAGAGGCAGCTCTTCTAGGTAGTCTAAGAACTAGACGCGCTGCCGAATTTTGGAGCACCTGCAGTCTCCTGATGTTCTTTTCGGAGGTTCCTAGAAGAAGCACATTGCCGTACTCCATAAGTGAGGTTACCAGGGCTTGAGTCATGGTACGTCTGGCCTCCAGAGGGAGGAGGTCCAGAGTGCGGTTGAGGGTTTTCATAACCCCAAAACATTTCCCTACAATTTTATGTACGTGGCTGTCGAAAGAGAGTTTGGGATCCACCCAGGTTCTTCGCTTCACTACAAGGAGTGGGTAGGGGCCCAAGACAGGATGGCCACCAATCTTTAGTCCAGCTAGTGTCCTTACCTCCTATTACTAAAACCTCAGTTTTAGAGCCGTTAAGTTTGAGGCAGTGTTGGGTCATCCAACCTGCAAGATCCTTCATACAGGTTTTAAAGTTGTCAGCAGCTAAGATGCACATGTTTCTTGCGTGGTTGGATGGTGAAGGCGTACGACCTAGCTATGGGGCCACCAGGCGGAGTCCCAAGGTGAGTGATTGTTGCAGGATATTTGTAATTCTGTCTTGTCAGCATTGAATTTGTGGTAGTTGTCTCTCTTATCCAGTTGGCCACGTTGGTCATCCCAGTTTGAAATTACTTTGAGTGGTGTTGGTGTGTTCTAAGAGAGATAGGATGAGTTGGGTGTTGTCGGCGTAGCAGGTGATGTTGAGTCAGTGTGCCTGACTAATGCTTGCTAGAGGAGCCATGTATACATTAGAGAGAGTGTGGCTGAGTGAAAAGCCTTTCAGGACTCTGTGGATGAGGTCCTTAGGTTCTGGAGTGAACGGAGGGAGCGTGACTCGTTGCATCCTTCTGGTCAAAAAGGAGGCTATCCACGTGAGAGCTCATCCTTGGAGTCCGGTTTCTTGGATTCTGAAGATGAGTGTGTTGTGGGAGGCTATGTGGAAGGTGGCAGAGTTCCAGAAGGATGTGTGCAGCACAGTGGCCTCTATCTAGTATGATGCAAATGTCTTCTAATGCTGTGATGAGGTTCCTCTCGGTTCTGTGGTTGCTGCAAAAACCTGATAGCGAGCTGTCCAGGAGTTTGTGGTGTTCAAGTAAGTGGAGGAGCTGACGGTTGAGGACTTCTATTGTCCAGTTTTTTTCCATTGACAGGGGTGCAATTGACTTTGTGCCCAAGGTAATAGGGATTTCTTCTTAGCTTGAAACAAACAACTAACTGCCTTGGCTAGAAGGGCGCAGAAATGGTAATGCTGTAAAAATATCTCCATATGGTTATGGAAACTTAATAGCCTCTGCGTAACTACCATTTGGGTAAAGGACTAGGTTGGGGTTAAGCAGTCAATTAATATGTGGCACTCACCATTTTTTTTTATCCTGATGGAGTTCATCTTTGGGTGCGGGTGGAACAATTTTGGCCCAGCTAAGATGGGAGGGAGGAGGGGGGGCTTGCTAATGGTGAAAGCCACTAGCAGTGCATGGTGGTACTTACAAGGCGGTCATAGGAAGAAGAAACCGGCAGGAAGAGGGAGACAGGCCTAAAGCAGATAACAGTCAGAACCAACGGGGCACTGGCAGTATACTGCAAGTGTTTATGTTGTTGAACCAGAAGAAAACTCTTAATGTTGGAGCCTGTGGTCCAGAAGAATTTGGAACATAGGTGACTAGGTCACCTTGTGGGTTGGAAGCAGACGCTGGCATAGAAGTAGCTGTTAAAAGGTTGTGCCGGAAGTGAAAGGTCATGTGGCGGGTTGGAAGCACATGCTTGCCAGGAACAAGAAGGTAAAATAGTACACCGGAAGTGCATGGTCACACCCGCTGGGCAGGAAGCAGACGCCCGAAATTTAAAGGAAAAATGGTACACTGGAGTGAATGGTCACCCAGCGGGTTGGAAGCAGACGCTTACCCGTAAGTAGATGGTAAAAAGGTTAGGCCGGAAGTTAAAGTTAACCCAGCTGGGCTGGAAGCGGGGGATACGCATGCCCTTGGCACGATGGCCGAGGCACTTACAAAGCACTGAATGTAGGGCACAGTGCTTATGGGTATGGTAAGGAGCACTGAATATAGGGCACAGTGCACGTGGTTATGGTAAGGAGCACTGAATGTAGGGCACAGTGCTTATAGGTATGTTAAGGAAGGCAAAGGCTCAGTGAGTAAGCAAAAGAAATAGTGTATAAGGATCACTTGTTAGTTGGAAATTGCCTAAATAAACTGTGGCGTCAATTCCATAAAGATAACCGGTGTGGTCTTGAGTTTGTGGCATCCAGGAGGACGCCGAAGTGAAGGGTGCTTCTGCTATGTTACTACCCACCCCGAAGCTGACCTCTACTTCAGCTGTGAATGAAAACAGAGGGCCCCAGAGGTCTCTCTCGAGGGCACTTAGAATGTATTCCGTGGAAAGTCTTCTTTTGCCGAAATATAATCTATTTAATGCCTATATCTACCAACCCCTCACCCACCCTTTTGGAATTTCCTCAAAATTCTGTGATTATGGGCTCCTCACTTAATCTTTCAATGCCTATAAACAGTTCTTGTCTAATGTAACTAGTTCTCATGTAAAGCAGTGCTGCTCAGCTTTCATAGCCTTAACATAAGGAAAAACCAATAGATACCTATTTCTTGACTGAATTGTACAAATTTAAACCAGAAAATCTGGATAAATCGTGGCTTCTCCAATTAAAATGTGTTCTTGGTTAAATATTTTATTTCGCCAAAACTTTTTTTTCTTCATTAGCGCGCATGAAAGCGCCTTCAAAAATGTGCCTTCAGAATACCAGTTGTCCAAAAGTAAGATGCGCCTTACTATTTTAATAACTAATTCTCAATGCAGTGCTACTGAGCCTTATCATTGTCACATCTCATCTGCCCTTCGGCCTGCTCTGCCCTCTCGTCTGAGTTTAGGTGAGTGAGTCGGGGGTACCGAGGTCTGGATGTCGTACGCAGACTGCCAGCAACAGGTTGAGACCTAAGAGCTGTGGAAGAGGGGAAACTCTCAGCCTCGCACAGCTCAGTGACGAGACTAGCTTTAGCTAAGGACTGGGCTGGTGACTACAAAAAGCAGGCTGGGAGCCTAGGTCGACGGTTACGAAGTAGCACTGCCTTTTTGTCTTCCTGTGTGCTGCTGAGCTGTTTGCCCTGAGATTACAGTATTTCACAGTCTCGCTTAGAAAGAATGCTTTTTTTTTTACTCCCGAACTCCATTTAATTTCCTATGGCTTTTAGCAATGGTAGTAATAATGTGCACAACATTGGAACTTCCTGCGACCCTATTTTATCAGATTATTTTTATTGTCACTTCATTTTTTCAGGTCTGCTAATTTTTTTTACTTCCTTTAAGTGCTGCTCTTAATCTTTACATGTAAATCGTACGTTCCATATGGTAAACACAAAGACTCTTTTTCGAATTTTGAAGAACTTTTTCATTTTTTACGGGATGTATGTTGTATGATTTGTGTAGCAAATATTTTTAGGGCTCAGCTAGTGCACGGGCACTAAGATCACAAATGCCCACCACCATCTCGAGTGTTGTTTTGCTTGACTTGCACTCCCCTATTATATTGCTAGTTTACATTCTCCACAATTGCCCTCTGCCCCATACCATGTTGCGTGGCTTGACCCCCCCCCAATGTGTTGCTTGGCTTGCACTCCCTCCTCCCAGTTGTGTTGCTTGACTTGCTGCTATTCAACATGGCTAAAAGAAACTGACAAAACCAGTAGCTCTTGGATCCCGCGACCTATTGGCTTTGCCAATGCTTGTTACCTTAGTATCTCACGTCAGACTTGTGTTGGGAATGTCTGGTTAAAACGCGATATTTTGAAGACTGGAATCAAGTCTATCGGCAGAAGAGGTAGGGTAGTAAAGCAAAGTTTTCAAGTGGCAGAATTTTAAAACACTGGAGTCAACTAGGCCTTTTGGAAATATTTCAACAAAGGTAGAATGGCTTCATTTGGTTGAAGACGCTAAGGGTCTGACTCCAAATTACAGGTTATCTCCGTGAGGGGGGTGTCTCTGGCCAGATTTAATATTTCCGGCCACTATCTCCCAGTGCGTTCTCGGTGATTACAAGTACCTCCCCACAGAACGTGGAGAGGAGAGGGCCACAGACTTGCTTGTGATTGTAATATTGAATTTGGGTGATCTTATTTTAGGTAGAAGTTAAATTACACATATTCCACTCACTAAATAGTAAAATTTTAGTGAAACAATACACTTCAAAATTGTTTGAAGTAAAAGCAAAGATGTACATCTAAAAGAAAAACTTGTATTTCCTGTAGGATAAAGCTAACCAAAGGAGTTGCACAGACTAATCTTAAAGTCTGCCATTAATAATGGAAATGGGAAAGACCAAAGGTACATCATGAAACCTTAAATTCCTTCATGTTGAATGGTGGACTTGTGACTGCTGTGGGACAGTTGGATAACGCTGAGGACAGAGGCGTGGTATCTGCCAAATCCAGGATCCGGCATGTGAAGGCACATGAGGGACAGCAAAACAGGAAGAGAGTGCCAGAGCAGGGGTCAAAAATGAAAACACTCAAATGTGAATTTTGAAATGCTTGGATTTCATTTTATTGGGACCACTACCAAAGGTATGCTATGATTTTAGTAAGACTCTTGAACCTAAACGACAGTAGGCCTTTTAACCCATGGCTCAACCGAGCTAAGGCCGAAATTTAGTAAGATGTGAAGCAAAGCAACACAACAAATGCTGCGTCATTCTTGCTCTCTCTCTCTCTGTGCTGCCCGCTTGTGGCTGCCAAGCACCAACTCATTCACCGTGGTACCATGGTGCAAGAATGCCTGCATTACAGCCAAGATTGTTTTTGTGCAGGAAGGGACTCATTTCTGCACAAAAACAATCCCCGGAGGCATATTCCTATTTCCATGTGAGCTGTAAAATGCAGCACACTTAGAAAGAGATAATAACGAGGAGAAATAGAAATAGTTCTCCTTATTTACGCTTCACCTGGAAAGTCATAGCATGTTGTCACATTCCCAGGTTTACTCGTCTTAGTTAATCTGTGAATGTGTCAAAAACCCTGGGTGGATAGGTGGCAGCACCCACACTCAATCCATGTAAAGCCTTCCCAATGCAGAGCAACGAAGGCAGCGTCTTGCGCTTCCCTGCTTTACCATAGATTTACTAAGCCACTCAGAGCCACACATGGTGGCTGCGTGGCTTAGTAAATCTGACTTTCATGGAGCAAGGGCAATGCAAGCTCTTAGGAAATATGGGCCGCAGTCTCCAGGAAGAAACCGGATTTGTTTTCTTCATTGACTATGTACATGATATCAGTCTGATGAGCCACATGCCTTGTATAAAATATAATAAAAACAGGGTGTAGCCGGTATTGGGATATGATTAACTGTTTGTTTTTTAACTGAGGCCTGTTGGCATGTGTATTGAAAAGGGTTGCCAATTGAGTATAAAGAGCACAGACAAGGGGGCCGCATCTAGGGGAGATTTAATTGGAGTAGCGAATGAGGAGCTTGAGCATGGTCCACATTTTGGGCAGGAAGATTGCATAGGACTTAGCCTAATGTTTCATGTTTTGTTACATAGAAGGTTTGACTTGCCAAGGTGTTTTATGTTTGTGATTCATACATTTACGCACTTTATTACTTTGTAGGGAAGTACTTTATAAGTAGGGTTGGTTTTCGCTGTACAGGCCCTACATACAAAGGCCAATATTTTCAATATTTCATTCAAGGCAACACAGCAAGCCACCTTCCTTGACTAGGCTGCGTGAAAGTAAGCAGGCTGGAATGCGCCATATTTCACATGCCTGCTCTCTGCCTAAGCTGACACAAAAACTGCTGCTTAGTGCCAATGCTGGCACCCTTACACCATAGTACTAGGGTGCCTGCTTTGTAGGCGGTAGCACCTTCCTGCGCAAAAACAATCCTCACACACAAATTCCTATTTCTAAGTGTGCTGCAAAAAGCAACACTCTTGGAAAGAAGAAACAATGAGGAGAAATAAAAAAAAATGGTGTTACGCCTCTGGTGGGTAGACGTACAATTCTGATGAATTCACAGGTTTACCGGTGTTGGTAAATCTGAGAATGTGTAATAACGCAAGGCTGTATACATGGGAACACCCGTGCTTGACCCATTGCGTGTCTCCTTACAGCAGAGAAAACGCAAGACAACGATTTGCGCTGCCATGTGTTACTAACAAGCCATGTAGGGCCTCTCAAGTTGGTATTGCGTGGCTTGATAAATCTCATTTAGGTTTTGCATCGTTCTTGCGTCCCCTTGCATGGCGCAAGAGCGATGCAAAACCTTGATAAATATGGGCCCATTGTCTAAATCCTTCTTTGTAAAGATCTTTGCTTCTAAAATATATCGTATCACTGCTAAGAGGACAGTGCCATGCTAGACTAAGGAGGTAGTATCATCTACTGAAAGGACAGTTGTATCCAGTGATAGGTAATTTTTTATTTTTCCACGAAGAATTATTATAATAATTTGCAAAAATCAACTATAACTGGCAGGGCTCGAAAATTCTACTCGACCACTCGCATAGTCGAGCTAAATTTAACAAGGTCGAGCTGTTTTTAGGTCCTACTCGCCCTTTCTGGCGATTAGGAAAACAAACCAACTTTTGTCCTCTGTCTGTGAAAACGGAGCAAATGTGAAAAAAGATGATAAGATTTAAAGGCATTTTTATTGCTCACAATGTTAATGAGCAATAAAGATGCTTTTAAATCGTGTTATCTTGTCACATTTGCTCCGCTTTCAGAGACGGAGGTCAAGTAGGTGACAGTTAGGTCGAGGACTTTTTTTAAGGTACTAGTCCTGCAGGACTAGTACCATTCTTTGGATTTTTCGAGCCCTGACTGGGTATCTCATTGAGACATTATCCCATGTGTGGTTTTAACCCTTTTTGTCATAGTTCCTATTTCTTTGCTATGTAGTATTTTGTTGATTTCTTCATAAATTCTTTTTACAAGTTTTCGAAGTTGTTCTTAATGTCAAATGTTAATGCTCTTAAGGGACTTTTTGACCTATGGACTGTTTCCCCAGCAAATGTTTTTCAGAAATGTTGATTACATATGCATCGTATCGATCCATTTTTAGGTCGAGCCTAGCGCAGCGCGCATCTGCTGCTCCGCGAGGCATGGTGTAGCTGGTATATGTAGTGCAAGGACCTCCCATCTTTACTATAGGCTGTAGTTAGTGCCCGTCTTAAATGCCCGCTTTTGTTTGGTGAGTATGCTAAATTAGTCCCGTCTTTTGGCGTTTTGGACCCTCCCAGGCGATTACCCCTGTTACATGTGGTATTACTTTTTTTTTTCATATAGGTTTTTTCCCACTGACTCTTTTTATTTTCATTTCCCTCTGCTTGTGTGTTAGCACGGCGTCTGTCATGTTTAGACTGCAATTGTTGCATTTATATTATGCCCGCTCGCTTTATCTTTCCCTTCGTCGCTGACTCTTTGTTTTTTATTCACCCCTCTCATCATATTAGGAACCCCACACCCCTAACCCTCCTATCAGATAAGCAGCTGGGGGTTGCTTAGTATACGCGGAGATCCGTCGCCAGGACCTGCACTGTGATGCCCCCCTCCCTCCTATCACCACCAGCAGCTCCCACCCGTTGCCTGCCTCTGTTTACTTGGGTTGAGGCAAGCATGTGCAAGTTCGTTAACCCTTTCCCCTCTGTGGATACTTACAACAGTATGCAGTCATATACGACGTGCTGCCACTTTAAATTTGCCCTGCACCTATCTTACTGACGCTGCTGGTTCCAGGACCCCGGACATTTGATAGACTAACAAAAAGTAACAATATGGCAAATCCATGTATTTATTTCCGGTTTGACAAGTACAAGGTAAAGACGAAAACTCAGATTTGCGTACTGACTCGATGAAGCCACAGAGACGTAGGTGCAATGCGGAGTTCCAAGCATGCTTCCACCCTTTTCTACCCAGGCTCTCAGTCACCCTGATTATGTAGCACAAAGGGGGGCATAAAACTGCCCTTGATTTATACATTTCGGAGGCTTCACAAGAAGGAGACAAAAAGTTTCTCCAGTGTACACTCTGAATTTAATTTACTAATGGGTAACAACTCCGCTTTCGATTGGCAAACTTGCATAGGATTTTATTGCTCTCATCTTTTAGGTATCTGTTTACAGCTTTGAGTGGTGGGGAGGGTTTGTTGAGAGCCGGAAACGTGTCGAGTTGCATAGTGTTTTATGGGTGAAGTGCCATGAATAGTGTGATGTTATGTTATGTTATTGTGAATTTATAGAGCGCATTATCCCCAGAGGTCTCTAAGCGCTATCAGAGGAAGCCATACATACACCAGATGAAATAATAAGTGGCCTGCTCAGAGAGTTCCCCATGCCTCTAATAAAAGCACGGTCTTCAACTTCTTTCTGAATGGAAGGAGATTTGTTTCCTTGCCTAGATTTGCCGGGAGGCTGTTCCACGCCTGAGGAATTGTGGTCGAGAAAGCTCTTCCAACCATGGGCGAGAGATTAAACCGGGGGCAAACCAAGAGACATGTATCTGCTGACCGAAGCATCCTGCTCGGAGTGTAGTTGGTCAGTCGGTCCTTGATGTAACTGGGGGCTAAGTCGTAAATGGCTTTATGCGCAATGCAGAGGCTTTTAAATTTAATTCTCTGTGTAATTGGGAGTCAATGTAGATCCCGAAGTAGGGGCGTGGCATGTGTACGTCTAGGTTTTTAAAACATTGATCTGGCCGCATCTTTCTTGACAACCTGGAGCCTGGCCAATAGTTTTTTTGGTAGACCATAATACAGAGAGTTGCCAGAGTCCAGACGCGACTGAATCAGCGCTGAAACTGCCAGTCTAAGTGTAGCAAAGGACAACAGTGGGGACAGTTTTTGCAGCTGTCGCATTAGACCAACACTAGTTCCTACCACAGCCGACACCTGTTGTGTCAAAAATAGCAAGGCATCAAAAAGCAAGGCATCAATTTTGATGCCAAGACTTTTTACAGCTGTGGCTGGTTCGGGAATAGGCCCAAGTTCTGAAGGCCAAAACAGATCATTCCAGGGGTTAGAGACTGTGGTAACCGCCAAAACCTCCGTTTTGTCATGGTTTATTTTTAATGAATTGACTGACATCCAGTTGACCAGATGTATTGCTGGATGTTGTGATTTTAGTAAGATGGTGGGATGTGGCTGGAATGTTGTGTACTTTGATGTGGGGTTCAGTATGATAAAGTGTGATTTGGGGTTGTTTTGTATGGTGCTTTATTGTATGGTATTTGTTGGTGTTTGCCATAGAATAGTGTAATGGGGTGTGTTTTGTTAAGTAGGATGATATGATTTTGGTTATGACATGTCGTTCTATGATGAGGGAGAGCGTGGTTTTGTGTGGTACGTCTTAGATGCTTTGATGTCTTATGGCCAGGTATAGAATGAGCTGATTTTAAGTGTTGCAGTGTTATGTGCTTTTGAATGGTGTCTTATTCATTTGATGGTATTCCATGTCTAAGGTATACGTTTGCTGGTTAAATATGATATGATGTGGTGGGGTCTATTGCTGTATGGTATTATGTGCTGCAATGTACATGATAGAGTGGTATATGAGAATGTGGCATGATCTATTGCATGAAGTATTCTGTATGTTCTGGTGTTCAATACTGAGACTGATGTGGTGAGCAAGAGACAGTTTGCGGGTTTGGATCTTGCGGTATGGCCTTGTGTAGAATTGTATGTTATGGGTGGCATTATATGATGACGTTTTGTAATGTGTGATATGGTGTGTTGAATAGTCTGGTATGTTGTGATGAAGTATTGTACGGTGTTATATGGTTTAATGTGGTACAGTACCTGTGATTTGACTTACTACTGTTTGGTTCAGTCGCAGAACCCTCTGCCTGCAGTGGCACACAATCAAGTGCCACGCACTTCCACACAAAGACACACAGCATAATTCCACTACACAACACATTTCAACACCTCATAATTCCACACCACACAATTCAACTCCACATCACTCCACTACATGCCACATAATCACAACCCAACAAATTCAACTTCACAAATTTCAGCTCCAAGCCACATGATTTCGTTACACTCCACACAACGCAATTCAACTCCAGATAATTCCACTACACATAATTATACTCCAACCTACATAATTACACTTCAAAACACATAATTACACTTAACAAAATTGAACCCCACAACATTCCCCATATATACACTCCATATAATTCTACACCATGCCACGCAATTCTACACCACACAATTCAGTACCACACAACATAATTACACTCCACTCAATAGCACATTATCACACTTCTACTCCATGCCCCATAGCAACACTCCACATAAATACATTCCACAACATGCCACATAATTCCACTCAGTGCCAGACAAGTCCATGCAACACAATTCAACTCAACACAATTCCATTCCACTGCACAAAATTCCACTCCACAGTACACACTTCTAGTACACACCACATACATCCAATTCACACCACAAAATTCCACATCATGCCATATAGTTCAACATCACACCCCATGCTTCCATGCAATACATGCCACCCCTCGACACGCAACACCACTACACTTAATACCACATAAGTAATGTCCACATACATCCATTGCAAAAGCACGCCCTGCACCAACATTTCTCATATTGGTTCACCTCAGGTCTTTCAGCACAGTTTCTTTACCATACCTTTTCAAAAATTCGAAACCGCAAACACACACTTGCCTCCATTTCTTTCACTGCTGTGTGCGTACACAAACGCAGCCTCTTTATGTGTCTATAACCTTCTCTTCCCCTTCATTCGCTCACACACTATTTCTACTACTCTATTTAGACTTAACTCACCACTTCACACATAAACTACCTATCCCTCTCAATCTTACTTTCTATTTTATAAACTCTCACCCTTATCTATTCACCATACCACATAATTCCACTACACAAATACACTTCACGGCAGTTGCGCAACAAAGACCCCTGATCCCCTGCAGTGCTGGGGGCCAGAGCTCCAGGGGGCCCCCTCACCGTATTACACTTACCTGCGATCTCCCGAGTAACTCTGAAGGGGGCCCATACTTGCACTTTGCAGGGATGCCCCCTCAAGTTTCGTTATGTCACTGCTTCACGCCACACAGTTCCACCCCACACAATTTCACAACTCACAATTCCAATTCAAACCACTTAATTCCACTACAACCAACATACATCCTCTCTACTCCAAACAAAAATCATAAGTAAAAAAACCATATAATTTGCAAAACCAATATCTGAAACTCTTTCAAATGCAAGACCTATTGCATTGCAAATGCTTGTTGGTGAGGCTTTAACTGAAATAAAATGATGTTTTTTTTTTCTAAAATATAATTTTTCAGCCACCAATGTCGAATGCTAGAAAAGAGATAATTGCACAGGCTTTTCGGAAGCTGGACAGGACTGGCGATGGTATTGTCACAGTCGAAGACCTTAGGGGAGTATATAATGCTAAGCACCATCCAAAATATCAGAATGGAGAGTGGACAGAAGACCAAGTTTTTAGGACATTTTTGGATAACTTTGATTCACCCTATGATAAAGATGGAAAGGTGAGTTTCACAATCCGGGACTAAAGGAACAGTGAGTAAATTATGTTAATATTTCGGCAGAAACTGATAGACAGTATAAGCATTGACAAGGCAAACATTTTGTCTAATTGTGTCACAATATGTAGACTACTGTACTTAACAAAAAAGTATTTCACTTCATAGTGTAGGTATCACAATTACTTACAATAGACAAGTCCATAATCATTAAAAAATAAAATACTAGCCCACTCCTTAATATCATGGCCAAAGGCATTTCATCAATTTGAACATGGTTTGTGTTGCATTTTAAAGGAGTGAAGCCACATGATTCCAAGGCCTGCATTATAACACGCTTGTTTTTTGATTTTGTTATAGGGTAAAAATATGGGGGGTGGAGGGGTATAAACTCTCCTCAGATTTGCCTGGAAGCATAGTATGTACAATAATCGCTCATTGTTGATTTGCACAACCTATTCAGCTGATTTGGTAAAAAAACAATGATCATGTTATCCTAGTTATTTATTTACAAAGTTTTCCAATTTGTGTACCAGGCTTCGAGTGTTTCAGTGAGCATTAGGGACAAATGGTCATGAACTTCGTGGTGCATAATATTACAAGTGATTGACAAAAGAGTGTAAAAGTAAACATGTAGCCCGGTCAACAAAATGAAGCATTCATGAGATGCCAGACAGAAGGATAGCGTGCAAAACAGACCACGAGTCCTGAGCTTTTAATGAATTTCCTGGGTTTAGGTCACAAGATGCAACATCCTAAGACTAACATCCTAAAGTGTGGATTGTTGAAAGAGAGCAGCCAAATACCTCATTATGACCATGTGAAAGGTTTTATGTAATAATCTAGCTATCCCCTGGATTTTGGAGTGAGCCCTGCATGGAATATTCGGGTGTAGCCATTTCGATCTAGGAAGGCGCAGTTATAACCAAGGAGCTGTGTCTACTACAGCAAGACGGCCGCCACAGCCTTCTTACAAATGTTTTGAAGGATCGCCCCCTTTTCAATGTATTATTGAGTCCATTTACATTCCAGGAAATGAGCATAGGGCCCATTATTCTCTGGTCCTGTGTCGTGCAATATTTTTACAATGCCTTTAATCCTGAACATTGTGTCTAAAGAAGAGAGGCTGAACTAACAACAAGACCCCAGTATATCCCTCCTCTCTAGCCCACCCTACACTTTTCAACAGGAAGCATCTGTCACCCAAACAATCAACTAGGTAAATATACTCTGGGTGTAGGACCACAGCCTCAGTCCCCTTTTGTGACCTCATGTACTTCCCAGTGATCTCATCATCCTCAGGTAACTCCTCCTGAACCGGCAGTCAGGTGTAGAGGGTGCAGATCCCTCCAAGCAGCGAAAATCAAGCAGTCAAATCGGTTGGTCAGGGTTTGTGAGGGATCATCTTTGCTAGCACCTGGGGAAGTCGCATTCTCATCTGGGAGTTGTACCTGTCTTTTGGATTTAGTGTGGCGATGTCGCCTGCGACTTAGACCACCGGCTCTTGTCACATGCCAACTCCTGACTGCCTCAGACGATGCACTCTCTCCTGGGGGTGCCGTCCTGGCAGGTGACAATTTAAATTTGACAATTTAAATTCCCCCACCCACTCCCAAGCTCCTTCAGGGGTCTTGAAAAATCGCAATTTCCTGGCATAAAGGACTTTCAGCTTAGCTGGGAATAGTAGCATGTATTTAAGCTGTATGGTCCTTGTTTTCTGCTTGACCTCCCCAAAGGACTTGTGCATTTGTTGTACCCATGCAGTGTAGTCCAGGAGAATTGACACTTTGGCATCAGTATAGTGAACTTCTGGGGTCTGGTGTGCCCATTGCAGGATGACATTCTTGTCAAGGTAGTTCAGTACTCTCATAATTACTGGGTGTGTGGCAGCGGGTTAGAGTCAGTGCTCTATGGGCTCTCTCCACGATAGAGCAGGAAAAAAGGTAAAACTCCAGTACCCAAGATCTGAATCACTCCAGAAAGAATTGTCACAGCTTGGTGCCCTCGGCACCCTCAGGTACCCCAATCACTCTTTCGTTGTTATGCTGGCCCTTCTCTTCAACTTTGCCGAGATCCAACAATGGCTTCTCACCTCTTTCGTGAGTGACTGGCCTTCATCCTCGACCACTGAGATGCACGATTCCACCTCTGTGGTGCATCCGACAAGATCCTACGTCTTGCCTGAGGAGCAAAACCTCTGTGCTCCTCCTGTTCAAAGATCCACTGGACTCTCAGATGGGTTGCAGGATCATAGCCAGGGAGGCCTCTTTACTAGGGCCACCCATTGGAGGCGTCGCCGTCTCTAGTTGATGATCTGGCCCACTGACGGGTGCCCTTGTGTACTTTTCAATCTTTCCCTGCACCAGACCTCTGTGTCCCTTGTCTTCTCATTCGAATGTAGCAACCCAGTCCTTATACCCACTTTGTGCCCTTCCTCTGTGGCACCACAAGGGCTGAGAGACTCTTACAATTCAGCCACCGCGGTTTGGCCTCTGCCTCAAATGCCCACCTCCACGCCGGGCAGGCTGCCTCCCCAAAAGCCCAAGAGAGTGGACCCTTCCCCTATGGCAGCAAAGTTGAGGACAGGCAACCAGGAACAGTTGGTATCAGGGAGAAGCAAGTCGACTAGAGGTCTGTCCAGCCACACAGTAGGAACAAGGCTCTCCCGTCCTCCTAGTCTTTGTTCTCCATCCGATGCCCCCCAAAGAGTCCTACTCTTATCCCTGCAGAGTGCAGCCCTTGCCGCCCTCACAGTCATGCTAGCCAGCATAGTCCCATAAGGAAAGCAGAGCCGGTGAGTGAGGATGCTTGAGGAGGTAGGATATCTAGTATCTTCCTGTGAGAGTGTGCCGGTTCACGGACGCTCCTGCCGACACAGCAGAGCCAAGCAGACAGCTCTGGATGGTGCCCACAGTCTCTCAGCAGTATGCAAACACCACAGCCTCAGGATTTTCGTGCTCCTCAGCTGAAAGATTCCAATGTAGTAAACTGATAAAACCCTTAGGACCCAGGAAGAAACTCTGTCACAACTCCTATGTGAAATAAAGACATTTATCACATGCACGGGAGCATCAGTTGGGGTACTGAATGCTCAAATAAGCAGAAGTACAATACAAAAATATATAGTTGCAAACCACAAGATTGTGTTACAATATCTCATGTGTAGCAGGAGATGTGCCGGGCCATCATATACTGGCAGGTGGTGATGAAAGACATCATGCTGGGAAATTTAAAGTACAACTTTACCCAAGAATAGATCTGGAATCCACCTAACGGGTACATGACAAGTCCCTTGTGTCTAAAGTTGGACAGTTTAACAGTTACATTACGCTCATGTCCAAGAAATAGATACTGACCAATCAGAACAGTCCACATTATCTTTATGTGTGTCTGGATATACTTCTGAGGCCTCCTGCTAAAGCAAGCAGGAAGAATGCAGTGACATTGAAATGTGCTCTCTTGGTGTTTGTTGCATTAGCTGCAGCTTACTGACATACAAAGTACAAATTTTCTATCAGCACTGTTATACGAGCTCAAGCATTGGTTATACATATCTGAAAGAGACTATTAGTTATAGATTCCATACCTTAGAATTACCCCCAGGCGTCAGACTGGATCCGGTGAATTTTTTCTCAGCTGTGCCCCTACACGTTGGTAGGTTGAGTCGATCAACTCTGCATTCATCGTCGGCGTCGTGATCGCTGGGATGATGTCGCGGTATCTACCTAGACGCCACACCTGCGCTGACGTCAGTTCTTTCTTTTTCGGCGCCAGCCGGCGTAGATCCGGAGAGAGTGGTCCCCTTAGTCACTTTTTGACTAAAACTTTTTCGACATCTTTTACGAGTCGTTCGACTCCTGGTGCACATAGGATGTCCCATTGTGGAACCGGCTTCAAGCCTTGTGATTTCTGCCACAAGCTGATGTCTGTCATGGATCCGCACCTTGTGCACCCTCAGATACCCCAATCACTCTTTCGTTGTTATGCCGGCCCTTCTCTCCAACTTTGCTGAGATCCCACAAAGGCGTCTCACCTCTTTCGTGAGTGACTGGCCTTCATCCTCCACCACTGAGATGGGCGATTCCACCTCTGTGGTCCATCCGATGCTCCCCAAAGAGTCCTACTCTTGTCCCTGCAGAGTGCAGCCCTTGCAGCCCTCACAGTCAGGCTAGCCAGCATAGTCCCATAAGGGAAGCAGAGCCGGTGAGTGAGGAGGCTTGCGCTGACGTCAGTTCTTTCTTTTTCTGCTCCAGCCGGCGTAGATCCGGAGAGAGTGGTCCCCTTAGTCACTTTTTGACTAAAACTTTTTTGACATCTTTTTCGAGTCGTTCGACTCCTGGTGCACATAGGATGTCCCATCGCTGGACCGTCTTCAAGCCTTGTGATTCCTGTCACAAGCTGATGTCTATCATGGATCCGCACCTCGTGTGCCTCTGGTGCTTAGAGCGCAACCTCGACCCGAAGTTGTGCTCCGACTGTCGGGCCATGAACCTGAAGTCTTTGTGGGGGCAGTCCTGAAAGCTTCTGGAGGCCCGGCAGTCGGCTCCACCCAGCTTGAGGTCCCAGTCAAGAGAAAGCCACCACCATCATTCCTTGTCGAAGTCTTCGTCATTGGGTAAGTTGAAGCACAAGAAGCAGATGAAGAAACATTGTCACTCTTCTCCTTCTCCCCGTCAGTTGGCCGACGTGACACGGAATGCGGAGGGTTGTCGTCCTCGGGCTCCCCCCTCAGAGCCTACTGGGACAGCTCCGAGCTTCCCTTCCTTCCCGGGAGCCGGAACTTCCCCTGCCCAGCTTGGTGCCTTTTACGAAGCCCTCCATTCTCTTTGGGGAGCCCGCTTCCGCCTGCGCTCCTGTGGGCCCTGCGGACTCGGCTGGGGGCTCTAGGCCTTTGATGCCTGAGGCTGCGGCGCCGCAGAGCCCCAATGGATCCAGGCCTGAATCCGGTTTGGCGCTGGTCAACCTCACAGTACCTTCCCTGGCGCCAACCCCTCTGATGACACCTCCGCCACCTCCGACGTTGGTTGCGTCCCCGGCCAGTCTGGACCCCGCCCTCCTTGACTTGGACACGAAGCCAGACCGACGCCGGAGGGTACTTTTGTACAGCTCTTCTACCCTGGCGTTCCTTATCTCCCTTAGTGGCGGCCAGAGGAGGGTGAGGAGGACAGGAAGGGATCTGTGGACCCTCTGGCAGACCAGCTTAAAGAGCCGGACTGGAGAAAGGAGTTGGGTGATGCCAGTGGTCTGGATACTTCCCCTGACCTTGGTATGCTTTCTCCCTCTACTATGGCTATGGAGAAGGGAGCTTGCTACGCTTTGGTGTTGCATAGGGCGGCTGAGGCCTTGGGCCTTGAGTTTCCTATGGTGGCGGTACGGACTACCTCCTGACTGAGGTGCTTCAGCAGGCAGCAGCCTCTTCAGAGCCCTTGTTGCCTTTCAGTGAGGCCCTCACTGACATCCTTCTGGGCTTCTGGTCCAAGCCCAGCAGCTTCTGTGGATAGGATGATCACCCGATTCTACCGCCCGGCACCGGGCAACCCACTTTTCCTCACCCAACACTCTACCCCCGAGAGCTGGGTGGTCCAAGCCTCATCTTCCAAAGGAAGCGCCACATTGTGACTCACTCAAAAATGAGCCATGTATGAATTGTGCTTCACATATTGTAATTCTACAACCATGTACCCTTTTTCTCCTTTTCTTTTCTTTCCACAGAGACCATATTAGGTCATTTTTCATGATAATGCCTCACTAAGGGCCAACTCAAGCCCCGAGGCAAACCTAGCAGCCGATTTTTGCTGTTAGGTTTTAGGACCATAGGCATTTAACATTTAGTTTAGAATTGAGTATTTTTGTTGGGATCAACTGAGGTCCTGATGAGTAGGCAGGAGGGGTCTCCCTATGAAACATGTCATGTCGACAAAGTAGACTACACTTGTAATTCTACTTACTAAACCCCTTTTTAACGTTCCCAGCTTGCGAAGCCATTAAAGTTAATTCTTTCGACTAGCCAGGGAATTTTTACCCTTTTTTTACACCTACCATTCACGTAAATAGGTCCCTACACTCCCTAACACATATCACTATCCTCATCACATCACATAGCCTATTGTCAAAAATATAAGTGCTCCCGCGTCACTCGTAGGTCGAAGCACGCCCCGCCCCGTAGAGGGACGGGAAGACCCCAATGATGGGAGAATGACACTATGGGATTCATAGTGTGTGAGGGGTATTTTAAAAACACACAGTGCCCTCATTCTGCCACCCGCAGAGAGGCCTATTTTCACATTGCAGTGTATCCACAAATTTAGAAAATATACAAAATCATATAAAATTAGTCACCACTCACATTGATAGAATCCCATTGTTTATAAGTCTAGTTCAGGAGGGTAATTCTATCATCTCCTCTACACTTCCCCCAATTGATTTTTTGGAACTCCTGGTCCAAGCCCAGCAGCTTCTGTGGATAGGATGCTCACCCGATTCTACCGCCCGGCACCGGGCAACCCACTTTCCCTCACCCAACACTCTACCCCCGAGAGCTGGGTGGTCCAAGCCCCATCTTCCAAAGGAAGCGCTTTCCCTACAGCTCCGCAAAATAGGAAATCCAAGAAGATGGACCATCTTGGGAAGAAGATGTTTTCTTCCGCCTGCTTAGGACTACGGTTGGTGAACACTGCATGTCTTGTGCCTGTAACACAATTTCATTGTGGGACACGGTTGCGCAAGTGCTGCCACAGTGCCCGGAGGAGGCCCGGCTCGTGCTCACTGTGCGGTTGCTGGAGGTTGAGATGCAACAAAGTTCACCATCCGGTGTGGACTGGATACTGTCGCTGGGTAGGATGCTTTCCACGTCAGTAGCCCTGAGATGCTACGCCTGGCTGAGATTCTCTGGCTTCTCTGGGGATGTCCAATCCACCCTTTTGGACATGCCCTTTGATGGCCGTCGCCTGTTTGGTGACAATGCAGACAACGTGCTTGAGCGCTTCAAGGACTCTAGAGCTACGGCAGGGTCCTTGGGCCTTGCTGTGACTTGTTCCCCCCGCTACGCAGTCTGGCTTTTGCCCCTTCGTGTCCATGGAAGGGGTGCCCCACCATGTCTCACCCAGGGCCACAGGGCCACACAAGCCACCCAGTCTCTGCACTGCCGGGGACGTGGGACCCAGAGTCATAGGTCCGGGGGCCAAAGGGCAGGCTGGTCCACCAAGTTCCCCCCTGCTGCGGCCTCCGAACCTTCCCAGTCAGACCTTTCAGGGCCACCAGTTGCCAGTGGGCGGGAGGATCCGCCATCACCTCCCCCACCGGCCCAACATCACGTCGGACAGGTGGGTTTTGCAGATAGCCCTTCGAGACAACCATTCCCTCCATGTCACCAACACTCTATCGCATGTCGGAGGATCACTTGGCCCGTCTCCGTCAGGAAGGTACGGCTCTCTTGGCCAAAGGAGGTATTAAGCGAGTTCCTATGCCAGAAGTAGGTCATTGTTGTTATTCCCACTACTTCCTGGTACCCAAGAAGGACAAAGGCCTGCATTCTATCTTGGATCTCAGGGACGTCAACTGCTTCCTCCAGAAAAAGAAGTTCAAAATGTTGACATTAGCTCAGGTCCTGTCTGCCCTCGACCCTGGAGACTGGATGGTAGCGTTGCACTTGCAGGACGCTTACTTCCACATCCTGGTTCTGCCAGCCCTCAGTCGTTACCTACGGTTCACGGTAGGCCACTAGCATTTTCAGTTTACCGAGCTCCCCTTTGGCCTTACCAGCGCCCCTCAGGTGTTCACGAAAAGGATGGTAGTGATTGCAGCTCATCTGTGCTAATCAGGGATTACAGTCTTCCCCTATCTCGATGACTGGCTGTTGAAGGTGAGCTCACCCCAGGCTGTCGTCTACCACCTCAAGACTATGGCAGTCCTCCTGCACTCGCTTGGGTTCACTACCAACGTGCCGAAGTCACACCTGATTCCTTCTCAGAAGCTCCTTTTCATTGGAGCAGTTCTGGATGCAGCGCAGTTTCTAGCATATCCTCCCGAGAAGCGAGTCCGGGATATTAGGGCTAGGATGCCATTGTTTCAGCCTCTATCCAGGATTTTGGTGAGAATGACCCTGAGGCTGCTGGGCCTCATGGGCTCCTGCATCCTGCTGGTGGATCATGCCAGGTGGCATATGCGGACTCTGCAGTGGACCTGAAGTTCCGGTGGGCGCAGCATCAGGGGAATCATTCTGATTGCATCCAGAGATCGGAGGGCACTGCACACCAATTGCATTGGTGGCTAACGGACCAGGATTGGATCAACGGCAGATCCCTCCCCCTTCCCCAACCTGAGTTCACAGTGGTGACAGATGCGTCACTCCTGGAATGGGGCAGGCACATGAGAGAGATGGAGATCAGAGGCCTCTGGTCTCCAGCGGAGTCCGGGCTCCACCTCAACATTCTGGAGCTCCGGGCGATTCATCTTGCACTGAAGGCATTCCTTTCTTCTGTCAAAGGAAGGGTAGTGCAGATGTTCATGGACAACACCACCACCATGTGGTACTGCCAAAGACAGCGCGGGGTGGGGTCGTGGACCCTATGTCAAGAGGCTCTTCGCCTTTGGATGTGGCTGGAACATCAGGGCATGTCCCTAATGGTTCAACACCTGGCAGGTTCTCTGAATGTCAGGATGGACAAACAAAGCCGCCAGTGCATGATGGATCACAAATGACATCTTCACTCGGAGGTGGTGCAAGGTCTCTTTCAGCGGTGGAGAGAGCCTTGGTTCGATCTGTTCTCACCGATAGAGAACGCGCAATGTCAGCAGTTCTGTGCGTTGGAATTTCCAAGGCTGCACTCACCCGGCAAAACTTTTTGAAGCGAGTGGAATTGCGGTCTTCTCTACGCCTTTCCGCCTATACTACTGCCGCTCAGAGTGCTGACGAAGATCAAGCGCGACTGGGCCCAAGTCATTCTTGTGGCTCCGGACTGGGCACGAAGAGTCTGGTATCTCGAGCTCTTGAACATGGCCATCAATCCTCCGATTAGATTTTCTCCTTAGGAGGATATTCTGTTGCAGCAGCAGGGGACGGTCCTCCACCCAGTCCAGCCTCCACCTCCTTGTATGGAGATTGAGTGGCGACAGTTGACAGCTTTTGACCTTCCTCCCGAAGTCTGTAATGCCATCTTGGCAGCCAGGCATCCCTCAACTAAAACAGTATACATCTGTAAAGGGAACAAATTTGTGCCATGGTGCACAGCAAAGGCTGTGGATCCCCTTTCTGCCCCTCTTTCAGAGGTTCTCGTCTTCATTCTATGTTTGGCCCAGCAGGGCTCTGCTCTGGGCACCCTTAAAGGCAATCTTTTGGCCATTTACTCCTTGGTGAAATAGGAGCCTCTGGTAGGACTGCACGCCCATTCCACCAGGGCAACGGCAGCCCCTACTGCTTTGGGACATGGAGTCCCCCTCTGTGATATCTACCAGGCAGCCACGTGGGCATTAACTACACATGCTCACTAAACATTACTGCCTGGATAGCCATGTCCGGAGAGACAGCTTCTTTGACTGTTTAGTTCTCTAGGGCTTTCTGGTGTGAACTTAGTTCGTGGACCCTCCTCCGGGGTTGGTATTGCTGGGGTATCTATTCTAAGGGAAGGAATCTATAACTAATAGTCTCTTTCAGATGAACAAGTTACTTAAGCTTTGGTACCAATATATCCATATTAGTTATAAATTCCTTACCACCCCACCCATCTTCCCCGTTCTGCGAACTGACTACTAGAGTAAGGGACCCCCTTTCAGGGCCCTAGTTTTGTGCACCAGTGGTCAGTGTCTTGCAGGGCACTATGCTTCTGGCGTGGAATGTTGTGTAAAAGAACTAACGTCAGCGCGTGTCCAAGTAGATATAGCGACGTCATCAAAGCAATCAAGAGGCCGATGACAAATGTGGAGTGGACCGACGCCACCTACCGACGCGCAGGGGTACTGCTGAGAAGAATTCTCCTGATCCAGTCTGACGCCTGGGGGTAATTCTAAGGTAAGGAATCCATAACTAATATGCATCTTACAGATATATCGTTACTGAAGGTAAGTAACTTGTTCTTGTCTACAATGTCCATCATCATTGAATTATCGCAATGTCAAGTTATACAACATGGGTGCCTCTATTTTTATCTAAACCCAGCTTCTACACAAACACCCGATGGAACAGGCAGTCCCCACCTCTTCTCTAGTGGTCCTCCATCACAGATTGTCAAGCCACCTCCTCTAGGAGATCCTTGGCGGCCATATGGCCCACTCTTGCATCAACTCTGGCGGCCCGCTTTTCTTCAAGACCCCCCTTTGTGAGGCAGCCGGCTGAGGATGCAACTGCTGCTGTATCTGCGCATATGTCACATGGCTGCCAGTCACTACTGGGCACATCTGTTTTTTAGGGTGCCTCCACGCCTCTCCGGTTTAGCTGCAGAGAGACTCTAAAGTGACAGAGGCCGTCCAGAGGAAAGTACACCTTGTAGCAGGATTATGATGAAGCTACAAAGGTAGGATTATGAAGAATTATAGGGGGTTCCGACTTGAAGATCTTAGAAAGTGTGGGGACCAGGTTGGGCTGAATCCCCTTCCCACCCTTGAAACCTGCCTTTTAGCGATTCTTTGAAAGCAGGACGTTTACTGTTGTTTAATAGATCACAACTCAAGCTACATCCCCCTTGTTCACTTAATATCTGTCTGAACCAACAATTTTAACACTGCCACTTCAACACTGGTTGCAGGAAATAATGCTATGCTTTATCTGCCTGACACTGAAAATATAAACCTGGCTTTTAGTCATCACACTGGTTACCCTCAAAACCTTCTATCTCACCAGCAAATGCCTGCATAGTAAAGCCACAAAACACAGCAGTCGTCAGTACTAAATAAATGTTGGATATAGTTTCTTCTCACCCGAATCTACGTAGATAGCGGAGGGACAAAAATTACTATTCCCACTCCAAAGAGTGCAACAGTAGGGAAAATGTTGGATAGCGGAGGGATACAAATTACTATTCCCACTCCATTGAGTGCAACAGTAGGGAAAGTGTTGGACAGCGGAGGGTAAAAATTACTATTCCCACCCCCTATCTGCTTCCTGCCTGGTGAGGGACTCTGCCACTGTGCCTTCAGGAATAGCGGACTAACTTCACTCCTTGCTGCACCCGCTCCGCGGGTGCCGCTTCGTGCGGATACATCAACGGGAGCATTACAGCTGGGGTCACGGACTGCTGAGAGTCCTAGCCAAGTGAACGGGCTGTGATAGGTGAGAGGCGCAGCAGGGACTCAGTCTCCCAGGAGTCCCTGCACAACCTATTGCACCTAGTCTCGCCTCCCTTGACCGCCCCGCCCACAGGACACCGCAAGCCCTTGATAAAGAATCTTAGGTACAGCTGCGCGGGAGCGTCACCGGGCGAAGCCCGGGCAAAAGGCGAGCCCTCTGTGGCCCTCGGCGGCCGGAGGAGGCTGGGCTGGGCCACCTCCTTAATAACTTGGACCCTGTAATACCAATCGACCAGGTGACTTTGACTTTCTCCTGTAATTAATCATTATACGTGGATAGCTTACCTGATTCGGCTGCTCGTTGTCTTTGATTACCACACCTAGTACATTCTATCGCTGGCTAAACTGTAGCATGGCTTTGACAAATTAGAATGGGGAACCCCTTCCATCAAAACCCAGCAGGGTAAGCTACGCTGGTACATTAGATGGTTACTTTACTAGGGCTGTAGCCGTTTTGGAGAGAGAAATTGCTTTCACAGAGGAAAGATTATCCACTGAATTCCTAAACGCTAAAAGATCATCGCTGGGCAGTATTTTGAATAGTGTAACCCCCGAGAGGCGAATTAGTCAACGCCTCATTGATCTGGGATTGCCAGAAACAAGTACTGTCTTGGAAGAGCACAGCATTATTTCTTTGGGGAACAGTACCCAAGATAGTCTAACTGGTAAAGTTAATAAAACACGGGGTAATACCTCCCCAGATAAGATCAAATTAAACCCCACAGTGGAACCAATGCCAGCACAAAGTAAACACTCGGGGAAAAGAAAACGGTGTGGGGGGGCACAGAGATGCAGGAGGGCCAAAATTCCTAAGATCACGGCCAAGAACGCTAAACCTCTAGGAATTAGCGGTAAAAAACAAGTTCTTATCCCGCATATTTCCGCCCCAGAACAAGTTAACATCAGGGATCTCCCTGCGCAAGGAAGTTTTTCTCCAAACGCCCAGGTAGGGGATAGCTTGATTGCCCAGGTGGGACACCTGCTAAGGACTTTTACTCTCCCATTGATAGAAAGATTAAGAGTGGTTAGTGTAGGCCTGGACAAGCTACAGCAAACCACCACAGATAATTACCATTTGCTACAAGAACTGGCGGGCACTAAGAGGGCGACAGGAGAAGTGCAACAATTTAATACTAGGAATGTCACCAACAAACTAGCCAGTCCATCCACTAGCCAAATACCAACGGCATCATTATCTAGAAACATGGACAAGAGAGATAGTAACCCAGTAGGAATTAAGGGTAGTGCTAATACTCGCGATGACACCAGTCATGCGTTTGAGGGGCTTAGACCTGCCCTAGTAGAGGTCCCACACGCACAATTACAGCTCCTAGGACCTATACAGCCTGTCCTTACATCTCAAGGTTCAGGAAATAGATCTATCCTTGACCTACCTCCCCAGAGCGCCCCACTAGTAATAGTACTAGGGAACGTTCCTCCTTTACCACAGAAGGGGAGGGAGGACTTTGTACAACTTAAAAACAAAGTCACCCACTGGCTAGCAAACAACACCTACAGCGGCCAAAATATAGGGCATAACATCATAATGGCATGGCGAGTCTCATGGTTGGGCCGCACTAGGAAATGCAGAGATGGAGACTGCATAGTGGTCAACTTTAACAGCACCCAACCAGTAGAAAGGATTATGAGGGAGGCAGAGTCTGTTACTGTACCAAGAAGATATGGTATAGATATACTTCCCCTAGGGTTTTTCTA